>NC_090935.1:795429969-796679969 GCF_040938575.1 Ambystoma mexicanum | reverse complement strand
AGTAAACCCTTTAAGACATTATTACTGTAGACATTGAAATCCAACAGTTTGAGACAAAGTGTGTGATCCTGGTCACCACCTCAGCACCACTCGACACCCGTACCCCCTCTGCATCATCTGTCTGACCACCCCACTCCCTCCTTTTTAGATGCAGCCAGAGTACCACTAGTTAATGTTTTCTACTTCCATCACTGTGGTGTTCCAGAGTGCTACTGAAATTTTGCTGAATGGCCAATATCAAACAAGAAGATCTAGGGTAAATATACTCTTTATTATTAAATATATATAATACATCCATAATCAACTTCTCTGTTTGTCAGTCTTTCTCAGCTGATTCTTTTTATCTAAACCTTACACATATTTTCCTAAAGCTCTGGTCCTTGCCAGGCAATAGAATGGTGGCATCCCCCTAATTGGTTTCCTCAGTATTTCCAGAGTAGTGTTTCCTTTCTGACCACCAAGCTAGGTAAATATACATGTATTTGTGTCCTCTTTGCTGGTAGGCTACATACCCCTTTTGTATCCCATGTTTCCCCAGTCATGTATCCTTGTCGCTCTGATGATGGGTGAAAATATACTCCTCTACACTCCCCTCTCTGGAAACTCCTGACCTTTCAAGTTTTCTCATTCGGTTTTGGTAGGCCCCTACACTTCCTCTTGTGTGACCTGCTGCCTAGCCTCTTTCTTTTGACCACGATTGCTTATGGCATTTAACCATCACTGCCAAGGATCGTTATGGATTACTCTGTTCCATTGCAGTAAACCTGTCTTTCCAGCGTGTTACCTTGCATACTGACCTTCCCAGTTTCTCTGTTGCTAGTCTGGTCATTCCTACCTCTTTGATGGTAATAGATTGGTTAATGTAAACTGCTTCCATTCGCTGATATTATGCAGAGGCCACCATCTCTGGTGGCGCCTGCATTTCCATGGTGCTGCATTGCCTTATCCCTAATAGAGGTGTAGCTTCACTCTGACTTTAAGGAGCAGTCAATGCCAAGTGGACGGACTGGCATATGCTATATTGTTGTAGTCTGCATGGCAAGCGTCTGCACTGTATCATCGAATGGTGCATGTATTCTATCATTAAAAATGTCCAGATTCCATTACACATAGGGACTGATTCATGGAATTTGTGCGCCGAAAAACGGGGATTTAGCATCATTCTGCCCACAAATCCCTGTTTAACAAATGGGGATTTGCAGGCAGAATGGCGCACAAATCCCCGTTTTTCGGCGCACAAATTCCATGAATCAGCTCCATAATATCCAGAATATTATCGATTCACACCTGCGGTGGCTGCTGCAGACACTGAAGTTGCTCAAAACGCAGGCGTTAGTCTTGTTATGATGGAGTCTCAAAGCAGTTTGCATGCTGACCGCTGTGTCTCCCTTTCGCCTCAGCCCCATTCCCCCCAATTAAATAAACAAATAAAAATAAACACACTATTTGCTTCCATGTCCATTCACTCCAGGTTGCACTGCTATTTCTTGTTCTCACTGCTGTAGCAAAAACAAAGTAGCACTTCCGTCTTGTGATGGTGGCCATTTTGTTTTGCATGTTCTCCCCTTGTGGAAAATGTCCTACAAAAGCTATTGCAGTCATAGTGCCTGGGTGCTAATGCCATAATTACGTTGGTGGAGGGCTGTTAGTGGCTGGTACAGCCCTCTAACGAGGTAATTGACTAAGTAGTAACCTAGAGCACAACAGAAGATAGAGCCACCATATACTTATGGTAGAATTATGACCAGACTGTTCTACAGCTTTCCACAAGCACTGTCTGTTTGAGAGGTAAAGCAGTCACTTTCTGTGGGAGCCCTTGTGACAAATTTACTACTGCTATGCAGGAGTACAGGGATGAGTAGTGGCTAATAGCAGCAACTCAGCTGTCACTCTTCTACAAAACAAGAGCGACCCCAATCATAAATGAAAAAAGACACAATTAACAGATATACCGCCTTCAACTTTTGTGCTAACGTGGGCTAAGGGAAGGCTATGCTCTCAAGAGGAGTGTGAATGTGAAACAGTATGAACCCAAACAGTGGGTTGGAACATGCAGCACACGAGTTCGACGGTCAGTGAGTGTCAGCTCCGGAGGGTCCTGTGGTTCCATTGATATGATATGATAAGGCATTTATAACGTGCCTGTACACAAGTGTAAAAAAAGCTCGAATCACAGATCAGAGTGGTTCAATGACAAAATTGCAGGGATACTGGTTGCCTTGGTTCTCAAGTACTGTGAGTCACACTCGAGGGTTTCTGTTGCTAGAGTAGTCCTTCTTATCGGGCTCCCAAACACAGGGAAGGCTGGAACACACCTGCATGAGTCCTTCGGTAAGGTGAAGACCTGGCAGAGAGGCAGGTCTTGCTCCAGCAGCAGGCTTCCCCCAGACCCTTGAATGTGCCCTGGGGATGGATATGGGGCAGAGCTTGCCTCTGCCTTGAACTACCTGTCTTCATCGCACAACCAGAGAACTTTGGAGAGTACTGCTCTCCCAACAGACGCTATATGAAATCTTCAAGGCTTATGGTTCAGAGATAATTCAGAGATGGAGTAGGAGACCTCTTCTTTTAAAAGCAAAGGTCTACAGGTGATTGGGAAATATGCCAGATCCAAGGGGTAATCCAAAGGAATCCAGAAACAGTCCAAAAGTCGGGTGACAACGGAGCAGAACGATAACCAAGGGCTTAGCAAGACAGAGTCCAAGAAAACAGTCTGAAGTTCAATACCGTGATCGTAATACAAGAAACGCCAAACAGTGCTAAAATGAGTCCGCTGTGAAGCACTGAACGAGCGTTCCCCCACAGTTTTTGAATGGGTAGAGAAGAATCAGGTGACAGCGTCACATGACGCGCGTCCTGCACGCTTCCTTGTCACGTGATCCAAAGTAATAACATACTGCTAGGTCTTCCTGGTCACGTGACGATGCAGCGGGAGGGGCCGGCGGCTCCGCCGACCAGCTGCGGGACGCCAGGGTAGCTGCCACTTGCTAAACGGATGCAACAGGTTAGCGTGCCCATACCCAACAGGCTGCCTCCATGTGCCCTGCTTGTGCATGGCAACCTGCCGCCGCTGCCGCTCTGCGTGAGTGATTGGGGATTTGCGGGTGGGGGGTGGAGGTGGACCGGGACCAGAGAGGGGAGTAACGGTAGACCTGTGGGTGCCCGTCTGTGGAGTATGTCGGACGGCATAACAACAGGAAGGAAAGATAGAGGGACACGATGATGGAACCTTTCTCCAGCTGTAAGGAGCTTCCTCTGTCTACACCAGTGGTCTTCAAACTATGCAGCTGGCCCCCATGGGGGGGGGGTGAAGGGTCTTCAGGGAGACACTTTGCTCTTCAAAACGGGACTATGGTGACTGCTTTTAATAGGAAATATGAGCAATTACGGCATCAGGGGGCTCAGCAATAATATTTTTACTCAGGGGGGCTTGATATCAATGTTTGTACTCAAGGGGGGCTTAGCATGAACACGTTTTAATAGCACTGCTATACACTATCTCTGTGCCTTCCCTTCTCAATAGGATCAAAGACCATTTTGGTATGCTGTACCCTGGTGTGAGGCTACTCCTTTTGTGAATGGGTGTGCCCTTTGATTCCTGTTCCCAGGACTGGTTTTTGTTGAGTGGCTGTCTTTCTGGGGAGGGTGTTAGCTGCCCTCACAAAAAGAACAAAGAGAGACAACCCTCAAGGCTATAGTCTTGCTGGCAGCAGCAGAACAGCCTGGCTGGGGGAACACATGTAAGCCTTTCACAGCTGGACTGGGCTCACAGGACTGACAAGTGTGATACCAGTTTCATGTGGCTGTAATAATTATGGGAGATGATGATCACCATATCCCAAAATCAGGTATGGTTTATATTTGCATTTTAATGTGCCACCAGGACAGCATTCTTATAGATATGTAGTTTTTGGAACAGTGGTGCATGTCTTAAATGCAGCCCCATTGCTGCAATGATTGTGGCTATCAGATCAGTTGTCAAGAGAGCACCTGTGGCCTGAACCTGCTCTGTGCCACTAAAGAGCAGGTGCTGCAGATCAGAATACTGATGCAGCAGGGAACATGGACACACTATGCTTTTGGCATGGAGCGTTTTTGAAAGGGATACCTGGTTAGCAGCTCACCCTTTCTGAGATGGAATTACCCACATCAGGCTTCTACCCCCTTGCTAGATGGCAATTCCTCACAGCCCGAGTTTGCTGTCTGTGTCAAAACTAGCCCACACTAGTATTTTGCATGTTGCCCTATT
The DNA here is from genome assembly GCF_040938575.1 of Ambystoma mexicanum. Classification (NCBI taxonomy): domain Eukaryota; kingdom Metazoa; phylum Chordata; class Amphibia; order Caudata; family Ambystomatidae; genus Ambystoma; species Ambystoma mexicanum. Next base: position 796,675,720 of record NC_090935.1, on the reverse strand, counting down.
GCCCTATAGGCCAGACTGAGCTCGGTTGCAACCAAACAAAAAATCATCTCTGAGATACAAACTGGATAACTGTATTCAGCTTGGAGTCGAACTCTCTGACAGATAACAATGTGTACTAAAAATTAAGAACATTCTGTCTGGTACATTTTATGAAGAGAGATATTGCGGCTGACGTGAGCATGTTCCAGGGAAGGCCTGGTTCCAACAAAAGGGCTTTAGAGATGAGGCTTGTTAGGCAAAACCTCTGGAGTAACATAGGAGTTTTACATTGGGAAGGGCAAACATGCGTGGAGGCCTGCAGCACAGGGATCGGATGGGAAGCAATGCAAGAAGACTCAGGACAAAATCAAGGAGCTATGGGCGCCAGCCACCCCATGGATAGAAATATAGTCCATGGCAAATATAAGATGAGTATATTCGGCACTCTTTTTCCTCCAGCCAGAACAGGTTGGTATTATAGAAGGCATCACGAGGAGCTTTCTAAAATACACAATTGGTTTTCAGACTGAGTCTACCTGTCCATTCAAGAAATGTAGGTCGCACATCTACACAGGGTCAGACTGGGGCATACAATTGTCTCGGGGACCAATGTAAAAGTGACCCAGAGTTGAAACTGGCAATTCACAATTCACTCCTTTTGCGACAGACTGTTTCAGTGATACCCAAGGGGGAGGATTTTGATCAAATGTGATGCATTTTAACGAATATTTGTTCAGTAACACTGGTCAAAGCTACTAGCCACATGGTGAAGTAACTTATCAAACTGGCCCACATTGGCCAAAAAGCTGGCCCACTTTGACCCAAAAAACTGGCCCAAACTAGCATGTTTGGTTCAGACATTCCCCTATTGCCCTCTAGGATAGTCTTAGCCTGCATTTACGAACCTTTCCCATTCAAATGATGACGTTCCTGCTTTTCTAGAAGAATTTGACATTATAAAACATGCTGTCTCTCTTTGAGGGAATTCCAACTTCCCCAGGTGAATGTGGCATTATAGATCATGCTGTTGCTCTTTGAGGGAATTCCCACTTCCCCATGTGAATGTTGAATTATAGAAAATGCCCTCTCTCTTTGAGGCAGTTCCCACTTCCCCAGGTGAATGTGGCATTATAGAACATGCTGTTGCTCTTTGAGGGAATTCCCACTTCCCCATGTGAATGTGGAATTATAGACAATGCCCTCTCTCTTTGAGGCTGTTCCCACTTCCCAGGTGAATGTGGCATTATAGAACATGCCGTCACTCTTTGAGGGAATTCCCACGTCCCTAGGTGAATATGTCATTATAGAACACCCTGTCTCTCTTTGAGGGAGTTCCCACTTCCCTAGATGAATGTGGTGCCCTGAAAAATAACTTCAATTTCTGGCAGTGCAGTTTGTAGATCAGACAGAAAGCAGTCTGCAAACCAGGCTCTCGAGGACGGATCTGTGGGTGAGAGCCAGAAGAGAACCTCTCAGACATCCCACTGAGGGGATGTGAACTTACAGACTGCAGTCCCCTGAGCGGGAGATTTCATCAATTTTTAAGGCACTTGGGAGAATTCGTTGCCACACATACAGTTAGCTGAGTCAAAGACATGTATGTATGTGGACCAGTGCACACTTTGCAGGCAACATCACTTTCTAGTTAGCTCAGGCACTTCTAAAACAATGCAGGAACCGAACAATGTACAATATTGGAAGGGCGAATGAGGCTATTCTTCAGTCACTGTTTGTCTGCTCCAGTGGAAGTCAGATGCATACTGTAAGATTTAGTACTTGCCCACTATGAGAGGGCACATATTAAGCGATTGGTTGACTGCCAATGCAATTCAAGAAGACCCATTTTACGCTCCATTTGTCCTGGGTCTTCTTGAATTGCTGTGCGTTATTCTATTGTGGTTATTGGGTAAAGACATATCAGGCTTAGAAAGATGAATAATAGTTATTGGTTAAAGACTACACATTTGGGGAAAAGGAGAATTCTGAGGAAAGAATGCTGATGGGGTAAATGAAAAATAGCTCAGTTATAGCCCACTGCCGAGGGCTATATCTGCCATTATAGATGCTCTCCACAAATGATAGCAATGGGGAGGCCATATCATTGTTTTTGTAGCCCAGCTCAGAATGGCTATAATGCTAACAGATCATTCCACCTGATAGGGATAGGTCATTGTGTTAAAAACAGGGAGAGATAAACGACAAACCATGACATTCTGTGGCAGATAACTTACAGTGTCTGTTATTGCCCTCTGCCATGCATTTGTCTTGAATTGATTTACCAGCATTCCAATGTTCTAATTAAGTATGGACTTCACCAGTTGGTAGCTCATACTTAATGCCTGGCCTGGCACTGTTAGCTACTCGTGAAGTCCATGGAACCTGGTATTATTGCTATTTCTCCCAAGGTTTTTGCTGCTGTGCTGAGTGCCATTTATTTGTGTGAATTAAAGGGTTGCAGCAAGCATAAAATCCAATGTTTCACATAACGAGAGCTGCACCTAACATGGCCACCACGGATATGGAGGGTGCTTCTCTGCACAGACACGCTCTTCCATTTTGATTGTGGCCAGGTGGGAGGTGGGGTGCAGGGTTATCTTGCTCAGTGTCGCAGAGTGGGTTGTGAAGGGTGAGGACACTGGGGAGGAGAGGATAGATAAAGCAGCAGGTATATACAGGCAATATGGTGGATGGGTGTGTGCAAGCAGTACACAGTTTGCTCCACATGCAGAATTAATGTACATCTCCTACAAGTACATGTATGAAATGTACATGCACAGGCATAGGGGATCTAGCGATATTCCTCCTGTATGTATACAACTCACATTAAAATCAGTCTTCACTTTAATGTTAGGTTTCATACCAGGTGATTAGGACGTGTCTATTCCCTATTAGTTTCATATGCCAAACAGTTATATGTTATACATTTATGCACCATTTGCACACATGTTAAACACTAACATGCCACACATTTTTACACTGCATACTCTTACTCTACATCCTCCCATGCCCCATACTCTTATGCCATGCATCCATATGTCATACACTCTTACACTGCAAACTCGAGGGTCGTCAGAGGCCATTGGCGTCGACTGGGGTCAGAAGATTTCCATGACCACTGGAAGCCAAGTCAAATCGTGTCACCCAGAAGCATGGAAGCCTTGACGCCATGCTGCTCGACTCCAAAAGCCGAGAAAGCTCCACCTTGCCGAAAAACATTTGAAAGAGGGTTCCCTTGCCATCACCGTCGACTACTTTGCCCCGCCGGAGAAAGGCGAGGTTTGCCGGCTACCGAGGAAAGTCCACTGGTGGGTTTCCCGCCACCAGAATACAACAAAGACATCCAGAGGATGCTGATAGAGTGAAAATCCGAGGTCCAGCCTGTGGTTGAGTCCCGATTGCCAAAGCTATCCCGAGGTACGTGTTGCGTCAGCCAACTGACAGGCCATAGGATCGCCGACTGCGACTCCCGACATCCGATGCCTGCTGCCTGGCTTGCATCCATCACCGCTGAAGGTCTTGCAAATTCACTTAGTCTTATTTGCGGCATCGAACATTTTGCCTCGAGGCCTACTGCATGCCTCATCTTCCCAGGACTTCCACCAATGAGGAAACGATCGATCGTCGAAGAGCAACGCGATGGTCGAAGCTGCTTTATCACCGCAAGTGTTCTACTTTTCCTCGAGGATCTCGACGCCCAGTGGCTCCTTCTTCAACAGAGCTACATCCTCAAAGGATACTGTCAAAGAACCATTGAAGAAACGTTCACACTTCATGTACATTGGGGTGGTTGAACATTTTAACCAAGAAGCAAGGCTTATTGAGCATGTATGGACTGGGCTTGTTAATTCTTTTATTACAGGTTGCCCAGGTGGGGAGATCCTCATTCAGAATTGTGCATCTATATCCAAAGAAAGCATTAAGTAAGCTTAACCTTAACCTGCCTTCCTTCCCCTTTTTCTATGCTGATACACTTTCCTGAACGATGTGTATGCTCTATCATAACTGCCAGCAGTTGATGCATTTTAAAGGAATCTAAATCCTGTGTGTATAGAATTGTCATTATAGTATTACCAGAGTACAACGTGTGTTATTGAATTATGTATTTATATCTGAACCTTGATTTTATATAAAGAACTGTGTTAGCACATAACATAGCTATTTATTTATTTATTTATTTATTTATTGAGTTGTTTTCAGTTCATAAAGCTTTACAACTTTACATACATTCATATCAATAACATATTAACTCATTATAGAATAGTAGAAAAATAGAACACAATAAATATTAAATACTCATTCATACTGCAGTACAGCAATACAGTGCATAAATACAAATACAATACAATGTCGGTGATAATTACCTTGAATCATAATTATTACATGTCGTCACCAATTTGTCATTAACATTTTCATTATTTCTAGGCGGAAATGTTTTCCATACTCTATATAATGCTATATAGACTGCCTCAGATTGCACATTCAGGCACCATCTCCAGAATTCCTCTGACTGTATATAACTCATGTTATGGACAAAACGGCCATAATTCACCTTATAGTGATTTTGTCTTTCAGGACATGAAGTTAGTACGTGCCTAACAGTCTCAAATTCATCTATGTCCAGACACATTCAACAGTATCTCTCTTTTTCAGGAATCTTCCACTGAGAACCGAAGGTAGACTTCACTGGAAGTTGATTGGTGTGCATTAATAGTCTAAAATTGCATACCAGGGGGTCAGGACAACGCATTAAATATCTTTGAGGCATATAATACTCATGCACAGTCCATTTAATATGTTTAAAATTTTTCAGTTCATACATACGAATAAAATTCATTTCCCAATCAACTCTCTTTGCTTTGGCTTTGAACGCTTTTTTAATAGCAGGAAAAAAAACACATTGGTTCGTTTTAGCCACCCACTGTAATTCTTGAAAGTATTTGCAGCAGCTGGAATTGTATGTAAAGTTGTAAAGTTTTATGAACTGAAAACAACAAAATCTAGACCCCGCTACTCCTACTAACTATCGCCCCATCACTACAGTACCGTTCTTACTTAAAATCCTCAATAAAATAGCATATCAACAAATCCAACATTACCTTGTACACTTCCATCTCCTTGGAGTCCGACAATCAGGCTTCAGGCCTCAACACGGCACTGAAACCGCACTCATAGATCTCAAGGCACAAATAGATGAACTGAGAGATGAGGGTAAGACTGCACTATTGCTACTCCTTGATCTCTCAGCCACTTTTGACCTGGTTGACCATGAGATCCTATGCAACCACCTACAAAAAGCAGCCCATTTCTCTCAAGAGGCAACCTGCTGGATCCAATCCTTTCTAAACAACCGCACGATGAGAGTCTTCTCCCCATTAGCAGCAGCCGACCCATCGCCTATCACCTGTGGTGTACCCCAGGGATCTTGCATCTCCCTGACCCTGTACAACATGTTCACGAAGCCCCTTTTTGATGATCTAGATGGTCTGGGTATCACCTACACTAATTATGCCGATGAAACCCAGATCCTCATCCCGTTGACGGGGGATTATGACAAGGATTTGGCCTTCGTCAATAAAGTCTACCTCATCATCCAGGCATGGATGGCCTTACATGGTCTATGCCTGAATGATGACAAAACAGAACTCCTTATTCTAGGGTCCTCACATAACCTCAACAAACTAGACCTAAACTACTCCTCTCTCGTAATTGATAATAATAAGATCGCTGTAGCCAAGGAAGTCAAAACTCTTGGCTTCTACTTAGATTCCACTCTCACCTTCAAAAAGCAAGTTAATGCTATGGCGTCCGCCACATCCTATACTTGCAAACTTATCAGAGCAGCCAAACCTTTCCTCTTACCTTCTAATTGTATCACCCTAGCCAGGGCTCTGATCCTGTCCAAACTGGACTATTGCAATGCGCTATATGTAGGTTGCAACAAATATATCACGAATAAAATACAAATCCTACAGAATAACGCCTTAAGAGCGGCCCTTAGCATCCCTAAGAAAGCCCACATTTCCGAGACTAGAAGATCTGTCAATTGGCTATCTACGAAAGACAAAATCTTCCTCAAATCTGTCTCCTTGACTCACAAATGCCTCCACCAAGCAGCCCCTCAATACCTTATAACTAAATTCACCAGACAAGCTTCTACCCGCCCCACTAGATTGGTTAACTCCAATCTACTCCATTTGCCCAGATTTAAACGTACAATGTCGGGAGGGAATAGCTTTCCTGTAAAAGCAGTGCAATTTTGGAATTCCCTACCTCCTACTTGCAGGGAGGACCTCCCTTACCGCCAATTCAGATCGAAGACCATTCAGTGGCTCAAGGACCATGAAATATAACGCCTGCCTGCTGCGCCACACTACTATGACTGTAAACTTGTACACATTGGTGCTCAACTGATCTGCGTAGATACAATTCATGATATAACCTGCATTTTGTATCTGTATATTCTTTTTGTAACTTATGCCTCACCAGCTTTCATTGTCTTTGATGCTCCAGTAATGTAACCTCAGCTGGACTTCATTCTTCTGTATGTAACAAGCTTCGCAATACTCTTGATGTCTCTGCGCCTTGCTACCCCGGGTTAGGTGCGCAATATAAATAAATAAATACAAAATACAAAATACAAATAAATAAATAAATAAATAAATAACAGTGTGTGGGCATCCCTTTGTGGGGGCTTGTGGATTCACTGTAATTAAGAATCAGCGTGCATCACCTCCTGAGAGCTTAAGCCTTGGTTGCTCGTCCACAGCTACCATATAGGTAACCTTGACTGGGGTGCTCTGTGCCTCTACCCTGCCATATAGGGGGCAGAAGTACAGATACCCCCTCCAGTCTATACAAATAAGGAACCTTTTCCTGACCTCCAGGATAGGGTCTGAGTCTGTTAAGTACACTAGACCCATGAGGTCGTCTGAAGAAGTGTGGGAGGTGTAAGGATGCAAGATTTAAGTAGTGAGGAGTTAGAAGTATGAGCAGGGTGGTTGATGGTGTTGTCACTACCAGGCCATTGGTGGTAGATTTCACTGATATTAAGATGTGGCCAATGCCACGCAGCAGAGGTTCCATGAGTTAAATTGGTTTCCCACAGATAGTAGCGCCAATCGAATATTGTAAATTAGTGTCTTGCCCTTTGTCCTGGCCAGCTCCACCCTCCGTGACATACTGCCCACTCTAGCCAACATCATCCCTGGTCCCACTGGTCCCACCAACATGAAGTGGTGGCCGAGAGAGAAACCTGCAAAAACCTCCTGCATCCGTGGAGGAGGACGTTCTGGTAACTACATCTCCCAGAAGACCATGCATGTGTGGATGAGCGTTAAGGAATCAGCAGCATCTGTTACTACCGCAACGTCAGCTAAGCTGTACGAGCTACCCCCAATAAGCAACACATGCTTCATATTCCTGACATCTATGGTTTACCTGCAGTTTGGAGTACAGCCATTCCACTTGATCTACCGGTACCATCCGCATGTCGGTCTATCTGTGAGGGAACAGAAGCGCTCATCAGCCGTGAGTAAAAGAGTAAGGCGTCTTGCACTCTTGAACTATCTGCGTGTTTCAACTCACCTGTTCCTTTCTGCTCCATCACTGCTCACTGTTCCCATCCTGTCTCCACATGTTCTAGGGTGCTTGCCTAGAAAAGAGACACTGGGCCTCTTTATGAGTGAGCCAGTCACGGTAACACGGTGCCGGTAAGGTACCGGCACTGTTGTTGCCGGACTGGCACACTCCGAGTTCTGCGTGTGGGTGCTCTCCCAACTGCCAAGTCGGAACTGACGGGCAGAACGGTACCCACCCGCAGAATTTGACGGATGCACCAGCACTGTTGCACACAGTGCTGGTGCATCTGTCCGCCCCATTCCCATTGACTCCTGTGGGACTCAAATGGGAAAGGGTAGTGTTTTTTTCTGGCGCCTGGCCGCACGGACCGCCGGGCTGTAATACCCTGGTGATTCCCATTGCCGGAGACAAAAATGAGGCCCACTTACATTTATTGATAGGAACATGGAAAAGACATACGCTCCACGCACTCAAACACACCAGTCCTTTCACTCTCTGCTGCCTCTAAAGAAAGGAAACACTGAATTTCCACGTACGCAACCAGGAAGAAAAGGCACAATTGTCTTGGCTATTGCAAAGACCTCTGAGAATTTCCAGTGACTAAAACTAGGGAACTGAGCACATCCAAGCTGCACTTGGTCCATTTAATCACAGGGATCAATCAGAAGTAGCAGGACTGCCCCTGCCAGGATAGTGACTCTAAGTACTTGGGAGCTGTATAACCAGACCCTCACTTCACAATTACCTACATACTGGGGTAAGAGAAGACCAAGGGAAAAGGGTGATGGGTGTAAAGGAGGGGGGACCCACGTCTCATCTTTGGCTGATGGGTAATATCTTTGCATTGCACACACTCACCGTAGAGAACAAAGCCAGCTAAACACATGTCCCATGTAGCAGTGCAGGTAGCAGGTTCCAGTCCAGTCCCCAATCCTTTTCCTGTGTTATGACTCCCCCCGTATCACCCAGGGAGAGCATAGCCTACTGCAAGAGTTGTGGTTACATGACATCCCTGCTGAACACCAAGTGAGCTATTACAATTTTTGCCTCATAGTTTTTAGTCGGTTTCTATTATTTTCTATTTCTTTCAACATAGTTGATTGAAAAGCCAGGTCTTGAGCTGTTTCCAGAAAGTCAGGTGGGTCACATCCAGGTGGAAAGGGTGTTACACAGTTTTGTAGCCAGATTTGAAAAAAGGATCCTCCTTGCCGTTTCTTATTGAAGTTAGAGACTAATACTAGTGCAGCATTGTTGGACTTAAGTGTTCTGGAGTGTAGGGTTCAAACGTACTACTGAAGGAGGAAGGGCCTACTCTGTGATATGAACGATGGGTGGTGCATATGGTTTTCAAAGGTTTTTTTGATGGGTAGTGAGTGGAGAATATACACTCCTTGCATGATTTGCTCAAATTTCTTCATTCTGAAAAATAGTCTTTCTGCTGCAGTTTGATCTCTTTGAAGTTTCCTCATTAGGTCATGTGGGAGTCTGTTTACATAGTCTAGTTAGCATAATATTATAGAAAGCATGGCCTTGACCCTTTGTGTGAATCTTAAGTGGAGTAAGATTCATCCTAGCATGTGCAGCTGGGAGAAACAGCTTCTTACGATTGCTTTGACCTGTAGATCAAGAATGAAAGTATTGTCTATTGTCATTCCAAGATTCCTTGCTATGGTTGACGTGTTTGTCGAAGGGACCATCTTTTCAGGACAAGGGTTTGTGGTGAAATTAGAACCTGTAGGATTACAGAGCATCAGCTTTGTTTTGCCATGGTTGTGTTTTAGTCTGTTTACTGTAATGTATCTGTGCAGGGTCGTTTTTAATGTCTCTGGCATTTGGTGATGGTTGGTTAACAAATGTGCAGATTATGTTTGTGTCAACCGCAGAATTCTAGCAGGAGATACCAGATATATTCATGATGTCTAGTAGGGTGTCATATAGATGTTGAAAAGTAGAGGTGAGAGTCTTGATCCTTTGAGCACTCTGCAGGTACATGGCTGAGCAAAGAATTGTAGGGGCCCAAGATAGTGGGTCCTGTTGTTCTACACTTGAGGAAGAAGGTGATTGAGTGTAGAGCTGTTTCTTTAATACCAATATCTTCCTGTCTTTTTCAGAGTATCTAATGACTGATGGTGTCAAACGCAGCTGAGATTTCTAGCAGGATAAGTGCACACTCTGAGTTTTGATCTGCATTGTTTTTAAGTGTACGCCAGATGGAGCACAAAGATGATTTTTTACTCCTAGAAGATCTAAATCAGTGTTGTGCCTCCTTCAGGAGTTGGTTTCTTTTGATGAAATCCGAGAGTGTACGATATATGAATTTTTCCAGACGTTTCCTGATGAAAGGCATGTTTTGGATGGGACAATAGCTGATGGGTAGCGTGAGTGAATGGTAGCTTGTATGTCCTCTGCAGACAGAAGGCAGAAAGACCATAGAGGGGAGGAAGTGGGAGTTGTTCGTGGGATCTCTTTAGTGGGTGGGTGGGAGGAATCTTTATTGTCAAGGTTATCCTAGATGTTGAGGTTTGTTTGGTTGAAGTGTGCAGCAATATGGTTACAGGGCTCTTGTGTAGGGGTAGGGGCTGCATTGCAGGCTTTTGCGTTTTGGAATTCTCTTATGATTTTATACATTTCCATTTCATTGTGATGCAACAAATCAGTTTGTTTGGAGTAGTGTATTTTCTTTGCTTTGAGTACTTCAGCCCTGAAGGCATAACTGTTGATGGTAGGCACATTTGCTAGTGTGTAGATTGTTTTTTCTCAGGCTTTTCTACTGTTTGCAATTTTATGTGATTTAACCTGGGGTGAATCATTTGGCTTGTTTCTTTTTTGAGAGTTTTCGAACGTTTTTTAGGGGTAATACAGTCCAATGTGGAAATAATCTATTGTGAATGTGGTGGAGTTTTTTTCCAATGTGGTTTTTGGCCCATCCTCAGGGCAAGTTTTTTTGGTTGCTTTTATTCTTTCTAGTAGAGTTGATGTGGATTGTGTGAAGGCAAGTCCTTGTTTAAACTCACGCCAGAATTAATACAACCTCTAGGTAAATTGGACAAGAGATAGCTTGCATGGATAACAAGGTTTAATTGTACAGAATGCAGAACTATCAGCAAAGGAATCTGCTGCTCGAGAACGTCTGGCTGCAACAAGGACAAGCAGAGACTTATAAGTCTTCAACGCATCATCCCTATATAGCAAAAATGTGCGCCACTGATTGGTGAGACCCTATACATGGGCCTGCTTGCTCCATAGACGATGCCAGGCTACAATTGGTTTGCTTTCTCCGTGGTCCATCAGTCCCCACATGGGTCAGCTGGGCTCATCTCTCCGTGGAGTGAAGGTCAGGTCTCTCATAAATTAGATTGTAAAAAACTGCTACGATACGCTAAGCCTAATACTACATCACTATGGGATGCACCTGGGAGGCTCGGGGGCTGGTGCCAGGGGGAAGGGAAGAAGAAATACAGTCACACTGACCCAAACATTCTGTGCTTTGTTGATACTGCACCTCTCGCACCCCAAGTTTTCCACCCTTGTTTTGATCAATAATTTATCCCTCCCTGTACTTCGTGTTACAAAGGATGTATATTTGTGACGAGGTGAAGCAGTTCTGCATGCTTAGTTCTATTACGGCCAGTTGGTTTACGATTTGCGCTGTGGTCATTCACTATTTTAGAATGCAGTTGTGTGAGTGTCGGGCCAGTGGTATGGCCCATAGCTCTGGTTGGGCTGCGTGGGGGTTTAGAGGTCTGCTGCAGCTTTGCTGTGATGAATGGGCACTGCGAGGAGCCTGGTGTTATCTCACGGCCTTGCAGTGCGCATTCTTCCCCGTGATACTGAGTCATTGCAACAATGGAGAGACATGGGGGAAGCAAGCTTCTGTGAGAACTGGTGGTGCAGACTCATTCTGCCTTAATGATCTGGGCCTAGTCGAGTCATTCCAGGGAACTGAAGTTGTGCTCAGCAGCCCTGCCTGACTATGCATCCGCCATAAGTACAAAATTAAGTTCCTTTCCATGCTCACACACTACATCTAAGCATCTATAATTTGCGCTATATTATATCCGTGCCGAGTTTCATAGCACTGTCCTCTCCCCCCTTATACACTTTATGACTTCATGTTGGATTTGCCTCACTTTAAAGTGCATAGGGGGTGGGATAGGCTCATTTCCATCCAAACAATTGTGAATGGAATAGATAAGTGATCTCTCGAGAGAGGATGTGCACTGGGAAGCAGAAAGTGAGTATGTTTTCAATGCAGAAAATGCCATCCATGGTGTGTTCTGCTATGTTGGTGGGATCCTTAACCATCTGTTTGAGGTGCAATGCAGCAAGGTTCGATCCAAGTGACTTTGCATTCTGATAAAACTGAGGGTACGCTCAAATCTACTTTACGGGGATCCTCTGTTCAGATGTCAGTTGCAGTGTAATTAACCATTCATATGCCAGGCCAGCAAAATTAGTCAATCTAGCTGTTTGCTAAATTGAACTGTTACAGAAGCACACAGTGAATAGATTCAGACACGTTATGTGCCGGGAGGGCAGGGGAGAATTAAAGTGTAGATTCACCTTACCTTTATAATGAGTTTTCCCTGCCCAAACAGTGTTGGCACTGTGGGCAAAGCTGCGGTGCTAGGCGCACAGGCTGGTAGGAGGTACCCTTTGCCACTGCCCTACTCCAGGATGCTCGAGCAGTGGCTGCCCTAGGAACAGTGCATAAGAGATAGCGAGTGGGAGGGGAAAGGAGACAAAAGGCAGAAACAACCAAAGGACTACGCCACAAACACGGAGCAGTCTAGGAGCAGTACAGAGGGAAAATAACCAGCCATACACACACATATGCCCCCAACAGAGCACAAAACAAGCCATAAACTCCTTACCAAGTGTTTGTTGTACATAATGGATGCAGATTGGAAGCAGGGAAACAGAAGGGAGCAGTAAGAAAGGAATTCACACACAGGCAAGGGCCAACTGGCTTCCTCAGCCAATTGCCATGGGTTGGGAGAGGGAAGGAAAACAAGCCAGAAACAAACAAAGGACTAGGCCACACATATGCAGTGTAGGAGCAGTCCAGAGACATAAACAACAAGCAGAAAATAACACTAAAAACACAGAACTATCCTCCCAACAGAGCATAAACCCCATACCAAGTTTTTGTTGTGCAGGATGGATGCAGTTTGGAAGCAGGGAAGCAGTGGAGAGAAATAAAAGAGGACTACAAACAAAGGCAAGTGACACCCGACGGCCTAAGCCAATTGCCATGCGTTTGGAGGGGAAAGGAAAGGCCAGAAACATTGTTATGCCACAAACTCATATGCCACACAGCCATACTACATGCACTGTTATGCTACACACTTGTACACTGCACACGCATACAACATACACTTCTATGTTATGCACTCTCATGCTACACATTCTTACTCTATGCACTTGTATGCCACACACCCATACGCCATACACACATGGCGTATTATGACAGGCACCCAAAATACATACAGTTGTATGTCATGCATTGTTAAGCCACTCACATTTATGTCCCGCTTCCATAAGCCATACACGTGGGTGTCTGGCATAAAGATGCCAGACATAACATAAACTCATATGCAAAGCCCTCTTACCTCATGCCACACACACATATGCCACACACCCATATGACACACACACATACAACATACAAAATACACTGTTACATTACACACTCTCATGCCACGCCCTCTTACACAAGGCGGTTTGACACTACGCATTTTTCCGACACACATCCATGCACCATACACTCATGACACACACCCATATGACATGCACTCTTACACTATATACCCTTACACCTCACACCCATATGTTATACAATCTTACACCACACACGATATGCCACACACTCATTTGCAAGACAGCCAGGCAACATGCACCCATGTGACACACACTCTTAAACCATGCAGTCTTACACCACGATGTGATTGCTTTTGTATTGTAATGATGTAATTATGGCCGTTAAGCTTTGTTTGTGTTTGTTTGAAATGTAATCGATACGGTTCATGGTTACCATGATGGTTGCTTTATGTCTAATGCACTTTACATTTTGCATAACTAGTAAATTGCATTGTAACCTTGACATTGTTATTTCTAATGTTTGTTGATTTTATGTTTTTGTTGGTTTATATATGCCTATGGCAATTGCATCTTTATTCTGGAAATATTGCAGTATGATATAAAATAGACGTGTAGACACAAATGATGTATTCTAAAAATATGTCAGTAATAAAAATTCCTCATTGCCAAGCCCGCAACACCCGAACATTAAAGGCGTAACGTGTTCGGCATTTGTATCCAGCAACACTGTGTAGAAAACTATAAACATTATTTCAACGGGTAACATTTTCTAGTGAACACATTCAAAATGACATATTTAATGATCCTGTTGGAATTAACCTTTAGATTTTACAGCCTACAGACATTTGGATGCACCATCAATCGTCAGTACAATATGTTAACGTTTTAGAAGGCAATTGAAAGCTGTACAATGTAAAAGTCGCCTCATGTTTAAAACACAGCTTTCTTCATGCAAATGATAACAAATGCAATATTTGAGATAAATAACTTTTACAAGTATTCAAGGCCAACACAATGAAGGTGCTCTCACTCTCTACCATTACACTGGGGAGACCTACTTTAGGGGGTCATTCCGAGTCAGGTGGTAGCCATGGAGCAATTAGTTCCATGGCTGCCGCCCATACCGGTACCGACTCCGGTGTGGTTCAATGGGGATTTACCAGTCTATTCCGACCCTGGGGGGACCGGTAAGTCCCCATTGAACATACCATTCCCTATTCCCATTTGAGCCCCCATAGGGCTCAATGGGAATGGGGAGGGCGCAAATAACAGGCTCGCGAATGGCAAGCCCGTTATTTGTGCCCTGGTCCCCTAACGGGACCCGTAAGGGATGTGTGGTCCAACCACACGTTCCTTACGGTTCCCGTTAGGGGACCTCAGAATCGGGCGGTAGGGGATTACTGGCACCGTTATCCTTACCGGTGCCGGTATCCCCTACCGCCCGACTCGGAATACCCCCTTAGTCTGTCCGCAATGAGCACAAACTACGTTGGATTACGCGAATCCTAACAGAGAGCATTCATTTTTTATTTATTTGTTTTGCATTTATTTCAGCGCACAAAGCCCTCAGCCATCTAGGCGCTAGTTACAGAAAGTGCATTAAACGTACAATACAATAGGTCAGCATGTACAAACTGGCACAACCTCATCTCATGGTGTGGGGGGCTGCTTCCAGCAAGCAAGTAGGTATGGGCAAGGAATTGCATTCACATGTGTAAACCGAGAATAGGGAGCTTTCCTCAGATATGACTCATACCATTTATATGAATATGTATATTTATGTATAGTCTTTTTGCTGCATTGAGACCACCATATAGAATTTAAAGTTGCAGGGAAAGGGAAAAGTAAAGAATGTTGGGTTACAGGAATCGTGGTAGACAATTGACAAGTATGGCAAACTCTTCTTGAGGACTTTTTCATTTTGCATGGAAGCTCTTTAGTGTGGGAATTGCCATTGTTTTAGTTTTCCATAGTGAGCTTGATGGGCAGGAGCCGGTGCTACTGTGCTTAAGAGAGATATTTGGATATTTTGCCCCTCGTTCTTGCCCGAACTGGTCATTTCATGAACACACGTCGCCACTCTATAGGCCACAAAATGCCCCTACAATGCAAACAATGAAGCAGCCTGTCATGCAGTCTATCGTATCACCACTAGGTTCCTTCCTGCCATTCAACAAGTTCCACTTATCAAAGTTCATCATTCCTGCACACGAAGGGTCTGACCAGAGGGCACAGGGATGTCTTAAGCTGAAAGAAGTGCCATATCTGCTTAAGCATACATCATTGCCAGTGTGTTTTTAGATCAAACATTAGAACGCTCAAAGGGGAAGGAAGCAGGTGCAGGATCTTTTGGTACAAGGCCCCAATCATTAATTTTGGAATGCAGTAATTGTCTTTGCAATATAAACAGTTGTTGCTTTTTAAGTACACGCCAATTATTTTTTTGAGAGCTGATTGGCCAAGCATTTTCTTTGTACTCGGGAACGTGTAGTCCTAGGTTTATGAAGGTGAAATGAGGAGAGTAAGGGCCTCAGTACACGGGGTTGCCGCCGTTATTTAACTGATTGCGCCTTGGTGAATGGGGGAATTACCGCCCCGCCAACCTTGAAATGGGGCGGTAATTCCCCCATTCACCAAGGCGCAATCAGTTAAATAATTCCCCATTCTCCAAGGCCCTTCTCCTTTCCCATTTGAGCCCCCATAGGGCTCAAAGGGAATGGGGAAGGAGCAAATAACGGTACCGCTATTAGCGGTACCGTTATTTGCCCTGAAGTCCCTCAGCGGGTCCCTTTTTAACGTGTGGTCTGGCCACACATTATGGACGGGACCCGCTGAGGGACCTCGTAGTATGGCGCTAAGGGATTACCGGCACCGGTGCCCTTTCCTGTACCAGTAATCCCTTAGCGCCATCCGTGTAATGAGGCCCTAAATCATGTTGTTGGTCAAGCATCTCTACAATGCAATAGGCCATGTTGTTATGCATGTGTGATGGAAGGTTGTTTCTACTGGCTCCAATACAGTACAATACATTACAATCAAGCACTGCAGATTACATTATTTTTTATGTGTTTAAATACTATATAGTATGTAGACAGCACATTGCTTTTTTCAAATGTCCTTGTTACTTTTATAAAAGTGAGTCAATTAGTTCTCACTAAAAATATATGCATATTCCCTTCCTTTCCATTGAAGCAAATTGGTGCCTTGTATCATAACTGCTCACAACAAAGGTCCTGCCTAGCTTTCAGTTTGGGATTGGTAGATTACAGCGCTGGTTGGTCGCAGGAGATTTGATCACAATCATCTTAATGCATTTTGCTGCATATATGTGGGGGTGAGTTTAGGGATATAATTAATGTACAGGGGTTCAAGGTGTGGGAGATCTCCACTGTATATATATGTGGCAAAATTAATCTGTAAAAAAAAATGCAACCAATTATCCAACGACCAAATAGATTCAACCAAATCAACCTAAACCTTGAGTCCTGACCCCGTATGCAAGTCCTTGTGAGCGGTGATGTCAGTATGGAATGTTAGTGTGGAGTACTGTTTGTTTGAGTAGAATGTTGTGTGGTTGGAGTTCTGTCCTAGGCAGTTACTCAAGATGTAGCCTGGGTGGTGGGATCCAGTGGGCTCTCCACAAGTATCTCTCTTGATGATTACCTGATTATAACTGATTACCATGATGTAGTCCTGAAGGGACTGTGTTTCACCAGGTTGTTTGCCTTATGAGATTGCCTTAGGAAGAGTATCCTGGGAGCAGTTGCAGGACCTGTAAGGATTACGCTGTGCATACATAGTGCATCTCTGTCCTGTGGGGTGCAGGATGCGCTTGCTTGAAGCTGCGGGGTGTCGCAGTCTGCTGTTGAGGTATCAGAGTGGAGTGTGTGGTTTTCAGAGGGAGACCAATATGAGGAAAGGCAGTCTTGCCGTTGCGGCAGTTGGAGCAGAGAGGGTCCTCTATCCGCCACGCCTTGAGCCACAATAGTGACGTCAGCGTGTTGCTGGAGGGGTTGGCGAGGACAGAATCTTCGCGTTGTTCCATGATGAGCTGGAACGGATTACCCAGAGTAATGGACTACGGAACATGCAAGTTGCAAAGCTTTTAGAGTAAAGGACCCAGTGTGTGGTAGAATCGTAATGGAACCAAGTAAACGCTGATACAAGCACCAGTGTTCCATGGTAAACCTGCGACGTGGGAGAGGGGATTGTCTCTGTTGAGATTTACGCATAAATATGCCAGAACCTTCAAAGCTTGCTCGTCGGCTGAAGCAAGTAATTAAAGAAGAAGAGAGGTTTAGATGACGTTGGCTAGTGAGTCTCGTATATCCCCTCATCTATTGTGTCATTACCTTTGATGATTGTCAGAGATATAAACCGGGTGGAGAGTTGAAGTGACAAGCAAATAATTCAAGCGGAATGCACAGGCAATATGCTCACTCCAACCTGTGGTCAAACAGTCTAGAAGCGCTGAAGCGGCCAAATAACTGTTTAATATGGTGTGTGCATTCACATTGCAATGCAATCAGAATATGTTTAGAGTATTACTTAAATGCATGGGTATTTATGTGAGTTAAAATGTTTTAATGACATTTCTTTGGGGTAAATGATGTATAATATATGGCTACTGAGAACAGCTTCCTCGAATCTGCACGCCTCCTGGAGAGAACGACCTGAAAGAGGAAGATAGAGGCAACATTAAAGATAGCAGTAGAGACATTTACAAATTACGAACTGCTCAAAAGGCTTACCTGGCTGGTCGCCTCTCGGCTGGCACCACTCCAGACATTCCACTCGCGCTGAAGAACACCGCGACCTACAAGGAAGGAAAACACAGGTTAGCAAAGGCAAGACTTTGCAGCGCTGCACATAGCGCTTACTTACCGCATCATAGCGCTCTTAATGCGCCATCATTTACCAGCGGGGCTCAACCAAGCCAGTTCGCCGTGCTGAAGCTCCGCATACCTAAGGGAGAAAAAAGAGACATTTTACATGAAGAAAGGCATGCAGGATAGCAACAAAACTAAAGAACAGCAATAAAACCTACCTGAACAATTTCAAACGGGCCAGCGTCAGTGAAGTAACTGGACCGCCCTCGCCCATGAAAGACAACGCGCCCCTGCAAAGAAGGCAGGACGGAGAGTATGCCTAATTCTACCACAAGGCGAGAAGAGGGCGCCAGAGGGACTGAAATCATACGGGGGATACGAGGTTCGAGGGAATAGCTGGACACGGTGAGCGTCACGTTGCAACCTGCAAAGTAACCCAAAGCGTGTTGTCTTGCTCGGGTGTGGTTTAAATAGCCCCAGCAAAATAGTCCAGGTAAAGTAGTCCCTTGGCTACCACACCCAAAACACTAGACCGCATAGCTTGGTTCTTAAGAACCAAGCTATGTGGATGCCTCCATGTTGTCTGACAATACAATAAAGTAGTTCCCAAGCACATTGTTTTTCTTGGTGTATGAGCCTGGCACCATAGGTGCCAGGACTGGCCCCATGAGGGCTTTTGAAGAGGATGCCAGGCTCTAGAGGCCCGTGTCCTGACTCCACCTGGTCAATTGGTTTGCCAGAGGGGATTTCGGGCGAGGGTCGTGACACCAGGCCAGCCATCAGTCCGTCTCTTTTCGAGTTCACAAATGTGTAGTCTTCAAATGCATCAGTGACAGCTTGGAGGCCCAAGTGCTCAGTGGGCCCTTCCAATCTGGTTGCTCCAACAGACACTCCACAGAGACAGTGCTCATTCACATGTCTCACTCTCTTAGTATATCTCTCCAGTGCCAATGTCATTACCTTCACCGTCCTTCATCTCACTCAAGCCTTTTAAATAGTTGATCATAACTCCACCCTTAAGACTTGATCTCATCATGATTTTAGGGAACTTTCTTCCCTTGGGTGGTCCTCTACTCATCGGTTAACTCCTTCTCCAATTCCTGGGGCACAGAACTCCTCCTCTACCACACCCCTCTTGCTATGGATGCTGCCACATTCTGCTATGGATCGCTACTTTTTGCCCTATACACGGCAACCCCCAGGGATTACATCCGCTACTTCCTCTTGTCATATCATCTATTTACTAATGAAACTCAAGTCATCTTCTCCTCCTTCTTCACCCCTGAGCTGTACTCTCACATCGCTAGCTGCCAATTTCCTACCCCTCATTGAATGTGCAGCATTGCTTGCTGCTCACATCTTCAATATTGGAAGTGATCTTTCTCCTGACCTTCAATGCCACCGCACCTCCCCTCTCTACTATATTATTTCAATCTGACTACCTTACCTCAAGGCTTGCAATCATTGGGTTTTCTTTCACAGTGACCTCAACTTCATCATTTCATAATTTCCAAATCTATGGCATCCAGGCGTAACCTTCTCAAATGTAATATGTTACTCTATTTCATCTTCATACTACTAAAAGCCGGAAGCCAGAATTACTGCTCCGACCTCCTCGCTGGTCTCCCCTTTTTTGTCATCTCAACCAGATATTGACCTTTCCAACCGATAACCTTTACTACCACTCATGCAAATTGTCCATCCTCATAGACGGCCTTTCAGTGGGATAGCTATCACAGCAATAATGCTCAAAATTCTAATGGCTTCTTCTTGTTTAAATCTGCCTGTGGGCTAGCCCCACCCCCTACATGAATGTATATAACTCCTGCAACAGTGCACTTGATGCTCCCTTCAGCCACATCTCACTAGAACTGAATAACTGTGCATCTACCTGATAGATGAACCAGGATTGACACCCCCTTTGAATCAGAAATTCAGCTGACATATTTCACAGACTGGGTTTGCTGAGATAGGAAATTGAAATGCTTGGTTAGAGATGATATAGTGGATGTTTCTAGAGGAACAGGCATGTGTTGTGGGAGGCCAGCATTGCCACATGATGCCATCTATAAAAAAAAACAGTCTAGTTCCTTGTTGATGGATCGGTTCTTAGCAGTGGAAGCATGCATAGCTTATTTGTCCCTAGTGTCACAGGCCATATGCAAAGTGATCATTCATTTGGGCATTCCCTGAAAATAAGTCCCTTCTGCTTTGCGTGGGGGGGATGATTTAACTAGGACAGAGGGCCTAGAGGCCCAGTTGTGACTTCCTTTTGTGAAGGCAGATTCTTCTTCACTGACTATTGATACTACTAGTGTCCACACAGTAGGTCCCAGTAGGAATTGTGAACTTGGTCATGGTACTCTAAACCCATATGAGTGTCTGGGGTTCTAGACACATTGTATTGCCATTTATTGAAAGCAGTGCAATACATTATAGGAGGATTTGGAGAGTGGGGTTGTATGATAAATTAGGGGACAAGGAGGTTTTTGGAATTATTAAAAACAATCATGTTTTCTGTTTTAGGGAAACCTCACCTATTGCCACTCTGGAGTTTGAGGTCTTTGTGGATAATTATATGCTTGCCCTCAATGGCCCCTGAGGGTGACATATGGGGACGTCTGACCTTGCTTCTGTTAATTAAGCAGTTAAAAGTACTGTGAGAGAATCTGGTCTATCTAACATTCTACCAGTATTTCTTGTTGCTGTGGCAGTGACTACGATAAACATTCTCAATGTTTACAATCCCATTTTAAGGGCCCAGGAGACTCTTTGATTTTGAGGACTTTGAATGTCATTGTTTTGTAATTGAGGGTGGAGCAAAGCAGAATCTTTGTACCCCACCAGCTCACATTTGTAGATGACCTTAATAAAGCATTTATGCTGGTAGAGATGGGTGAAGAGCATCCTAAGGAGGACGTTGCCTACGGAATTCCCCATATATTACCAGCGGTTTCTAGGGTCTCTTAGATGCAACTGCTCTTGAAAAGTTCCCAAATGTGCAGGCCATTTGATGTCTGAATGGCGATTTGATTTGCATATTCTAGTAGCCTCAGAATTCAGGTCTAGTGATAGGACAAGCCTTGTGGTCTATTCTTTACTGCCTTGCTATTTGACATTTTCATTTTTGAAAGAATGGAGAGTGACCCTAGCACAGTTACACTGGCTATAGCTGCTACATTAAAAGTGTGCCGTTCTGGAAAGAAATGCTCAAATTTACGGCTCCAGTATTTGTTCTGAACCGGTACACTTCAAGTTTGCCTGTGGGGGCCACGGATCTCCTGGCAGGCCTGACCTGCGAGAGATGAGGGCCCTACAACCAAAGAAATGCTGAATCACTGGCACCATTAGTAAGAGTGCCAGTGAATTAGGACATCCCATCCCATGGAGTCCTATGGGACCTCATGGGAATGGGAACTTACCGGCATTCCGTTGGTGTAATATCCCGGTAATACTGGGATATCGGACGGCGGATACAGTAAGTGCAGTAATAACGGCGGGATACTGGCAAACATGTAATCAGGGCCATGGAAAGCCCATCATTACATTCTGTCTACAGCCTATGCACCACTGACAGAATACATTCCTTCTTTTACTACTCGGGCTATTTGGACAAAACACATTCATATCTCAGAATGTATTGTACTTATAGCATCACAAGCCTATCCTTTCTCTCTGGGATTCTCCCCTCTTATGTTCCATCTGAATTAATGCTTTGACAGAATATGCAAAAATTCTGGGTAGTACTGCAGAATCATTATTTCAGACTTGTAAACCTGCTAGTCAGTTGCCTACAAACCTGTGTACCTGGTTTGATGCGGAGAGCCAGAATGCTAAGGTGGCTCCTGCTAAACTGCTATGGACTTGTTCTATAAATATGGCTTTCCAGGTTTCTCTTTGGTTCCCCACCACCGAGCTCAGCAGATGAAAATAATTGTGCAGAAGTAGGGTGCAACCCCAAGTGGGCGACTGCGGGATTAAAATTTTGAAGTAGTGGAAACTAAATATGAATGTACGGCGTACATGTGATTATATGCCCGACACTCAATCCTAAAGTTAACTCTGACACATGGGTCCTCATTACAAGATTCCCTAAGCAATGCCGGAGATACCGCCAATCCCTTAGTACTGTTACCAACTACTGGATTGACAGAATCACCTGCATATTACGACTCCGCAGGCACGCGCATCCCACAATTCCCGGAAGTGCTATTACCGGCATGAGGGTAACATCAGCAAAAGTGAGAAATGCTGGTGGCATAGTGAGAAAACATGCAGCGGTTCCACCTCCAATGTCTAAAACAACGGCAGCATTGCCTCTGATGCTGGCAACACCGACATCAGTAATACCGGCACTGGAAACAGCGTCATTACAGGAAATGGAAGTTCGCCCGTGGCCATTTTGTAAAACTCAATCCATTTCAAATCTGGCATTTCCTGTTGCCATCTATCCACAGTAACATCACCATGATGTCTGCAGGAACGAAATCTAGGCTGCATGAAGTCCCACTCTACAAGCCTCGCTTCTCTGAGGCAGGACTGACTGCACTCATAGACCACATGGTGGTGAATGCATAAACACTGTTTGGCCGGGACAATCGCCACACCAGCCAACGCCGGAAGTTGGCCATATAGGAGGAGGTGGCTAGTAAAGTAACTGTCCCTCAAACCCAGAAGGACTGCTGCAAAAGGTGGGAAGATCTGCAGTTGCAGTTGTGCAATTTACTGACAGCCTACTGTCATGAGTCCTTGGTCACAGGAGGCGTGAAGGACTCCCCCATAAAGCTGATGCCTTGGGAAGACCGGTGAAGCTCTATAATGCATCTTGAGGGGGATTGAGGGTGTTGGAGGAGCTGAAGCTGGAACAGGGACCAAAGGGGACGGCAGTGAGAACAAGGCACACCTGAATGCCCAGCATCACACAAATTGTGCACACACAACAGGTCAGGGAAATGTGACCAAGTAAAGAGGTATTAAGTGTGATGTCAATATCAAAAGTCACCACGCACACATAGATGACAGGGATCAGGTTCAATGTAAGCCATGCAATAGTATTGTACACCACAAACATCCATGCACATGAGCACTGGCCATGTGCACAATGGCATGAATGGACAAATAAAACATTCCCAATGCACACACAACAACAAGCAACCATACCATGAGTTCCACCAAACTGGACCCACACCACACATGTATGCATGCTTGCATCACTGCACAATCCAACCCCAGACATTTTGTCCAGGCCAGAGGACATGCAATGTGGTATTTGTGTAATGCAAGTGCATCTAACCGCTTCCTCATCTTACCCTAACAGGCACATCCACTGACAGCGACAGCACTGGACCATCCTCAACACCTCTGACATCTGGTCAGACTACCTTACTGACCACCCCCAGCATATCCATGGCAATTCCTGCTCCGCCATCACAGGCCGACGGCTAGGCCCAACAGGCTACACCACAGTCCCAGGCCAAAGCCCAGGCCCAACAGGCTACACCACAGACCCAGGCAGAAGCCCAGGCTCAATAGCCAACAACACAGACACAGTTAATGGCACATCCTAGGCGCACTTAGAAAGTGTCCATCAGTGGATGTAGGGCAAGACACTTATGCCTCTCCAGACCTCTCCATATATCTCTCACCCACCTTCAGTCCCTCAACCCTCCGTAGCCCTCCATGACCACCAATGCCCAACATCCGTGAGATGGATGAATGGATACATTTGATGGAGGCCCAGCACAATGAAATGACAGAAATTCTATGCCAGCACCTCACTGAATCCCGGCTGATGCGGGAGTGTGTACAGGCACCCTTCCGGGGTTGTGCCCATGCCCTGGGCCGCACAACATCAGCCCTCATCCTCCTGGAACAGAGGGTCCATGAGGGCAATGAAGTGGTGTCAGCTCTTGCTGAGACTGTGACACTCGCCCTGCAGGCTAACCTGGAGTGCATGGGGGTTCAGGCATCAGAACCCCTGATCCAGTTCCAACAATGCTGCAAGCTCGGTACAGAGCAGCCCTAGACGCCGCACGCAAAGTCTAACTGTCACACCACCCATGGCAAGGGTCGTGCAATGAAAAGGCACAGGGAATGTGACTGTGGCCTTTCACATGATACATTTTGCTATGGTTTGTAGGGATGGGGTGGTGATCATGGGGCTTACTCTGTAGTCTATAGTTCCTTTCAATACATTTCATTTGTTACTTGCGACAATGAGGGGACATTCCTCATTCATGTGTATGAATTTTATTGAGTGAGCACATCAAATGCAGAGATGTAGTATGGTAGTGCACAGTGTGGGGGCCTCAGAAGAAGTTGTCTATGAGTTATTGTCTGTCCCTGGCATCCATGTGCACGTGCCTGTGCTTGGCTGGTGCTGCCTCGCCATCATCATCTCTGTCCTCTGGTAGTGGCATGTCCAGGTCTGGAGGCAAGAGTATGTTTTGTCTGATGTAAATGTTATGCAACATTGCACAGGCCAGGACTATCTGCCCCACCTTCTCTGGTCTGTACATAAGTGCACCACCCTGACCAAAATAGGCATCTGAAATGTGCCTTCAACAGTCCAAACATCTGCTCAATGGTTTCCCTGGTTTGCACATGGGCATGATTGAATGCCATTCCCTCCGGGGACTGTGGATCCCTCTTTGGGGTCATTAGCCAGGGCAGTAGTTGATATCCAAAATCACCTGCAAGGGGGGGGACAAAAGGTGAGGCTTAGCATGCATGTTGTAGGACTGACATTCTTATTGCATGTTTGGGTTTTACTTGATACATCATGCATCTTGGACCATGGTAAGTATGTGCATCATGCACTGTGCTGCACCCTGTGATGGACAATGTGTGACATCCATACCATGCTGTGTTGTACTCCCTGGGATGGATTGCTGTGGGTGGGACTACACTAGCAATGAACAGGCCTTGCATGATGCATTTCTCCATGGTGCGGTAATCGCCATGCCACTGCCCCAACAGTTTCTGAACACACTAGATGACGCCCGCACTGCGGTCTGGACATTCACTGACATGCATCAAAGCAGCATGAGGGTTGACATGCACAGTAGGCCTGCAATACAAATGGCATGTTTAGCATCACAGGGGCTTGCAACGCCACTCCATGCATGTGTTGGCCCTCTCCCATTCAATCCCACTGACTTAACACCCCTGTGCTTGTCAGATTGCAGTCACAATTGTGCACCAGGAATTCACACAATTGGCAATAGTGCACTACATGGGGCACTTTGATGTTTGCATTGACTGAAAATGCATGGCAGGCGTGGCACAGCAGTGGTATTGTCTTCGACTGAGGGTTCAACACAGGCATTGCATGCATGCACGCATGCATGCACCTCGCAAGAGCATGCACTCATGGGCTGGGTGGTGATAGTGCACTGCAGGGCATAATTTGGTGGACTGGCAGTGTTGCATTCTGGTACCTGAAGTGTGTTGCCTGTTTTCATCCTCAAGGTTCAAATATGTAATTGCCACGGACTGACATGACAACAGTCTGGTGGTACAACAGTTTTTTGTGGACTGACAATTGGGTATGAGCTGGTTGCTGCTGCATATGCTTGGTGGTTGAGGGACATGCATTTGTGTCATGTCCCACTCTTTGGCCTGTGACCCATGCAGCAAGGTTTGTGTACTTGTTCATGTACTCACTTAACATCCTGGTCCTTTCTCCTCTGTCCTCGGTGCCGCACCATGTATGCTGCCAGAGTGCTGTTCCGCAGGACCATGGAGTCGTGGGTTGACTCCGGAAACTGCTGCAGCATGCGTGTGATGGTCAGGTCAGCATCACAGGTCATCTGTACGTTGAGGAAACGGTATTGCTTCCTGTTCCTGTACACTTCCGCTGTGGCTTGGGTGGGCATCAGCTCAAAGTGTGTGCAGTCCAATGCACCAAGCACGTTTGTCATGGCCGCAAGCACGTAAACATGGGACTTGGTGGCATTTATCTGTGCTAGGGTAGTTGGGAAGTCCATGTATTGGCCAACATGGTACAGGACGGCCTCCAATAACTGCACCAGCACTCTGGAGAAGTCAGGCTGCAATATGCCATGCAGCTGCCCCACAGAGTGCTGGAATGTGCCTGTGGCAAGGAAATGCAGGAACAAAACTAGCTTCAACAGCGTTGGTATGGCTGTCCGGATGCCAATCCTGCTCCCTATGTCACCCTGTATGAGATTCATCAGTTCATGTATTGTATCCCTGTTTAGCCGGTACAAGGTATGCATCTGCCCATGTGTCAGGGACCAGTGTGTGGCCCTTGTGCGGGTATGAATGTTTGTCTCTGCCTCGCCACTTGCATCCCAGCCATCATCCTCCTCCTTCTACTCCTCCTCCTCTTCCTCCTCCCCCTCCTCCTCTTCCTCTTCCTCTTCCTCTTCCTCCTCCTCTTCCCCCTCTCCCTTGCTGCCCTTCGCCATTGGTGCTGCTCCAGCTCATTCAGCTGCACTGCAACATACATCGCTCCCATGTCCATTGCTACCACTGAGAGAGACCACATGGTTGTGTGGGGGTGGGCCTTTTCTAGTGTTCCTGGTTGTGTTGGCTGCACCTGGTGGGAAGTGTTAAACCTGTGGCATAATTAGCCCCTCCTGGGACCCTTTACTGCCTCGTCTGTGGTTCCGATGTTTCCAGCATGGATTTCTCGTTACTAATGTTTTTTTTCTGCTGGTAGTACCAGAATATCCATGCTCGTAATGTGCCGGTAGCCCTGTGAGGCCCTGTGAGGCTGGTGTTACTGGCAGGTGTCTGGGGGGTGCTGCTACTACGGATGTCTTGGTTTGCAGACCCAGTAGCACAGAGTGTGGTGTTCCCGGTGCCAGTGTTTACGGCGATATGGGTCAGAAATGGCTGGTCCGTTAATAGTGCTGGTACACAATGCTACCAGCACTTTATTAATGGTCTGCCAAACTTGTAATGAGGGTAATGGTTTTATTATGTTTTACCAGCATTCTTCTTCTGATGATTAACTGCCAAGGTATTGGCCTGAGGAGTAGAAGGTGTTATTTCTCATTTCCCTTTATTAGAAACTTAGAGATCGATACTGTTTCCACTCTCCTTTTGAATGAAGTTCTTTTTGCCACTAGACCATATATTGTTTAACTTGATTTCTATAAAATAGACTATTTGCTATAGGCTCCTGTTTTACTATATATATTACTATATATATTCACTGGAATTTCTTCTGATGGGCTGTATGCCAGACGTCGAGGGTCTCTATTATTTTTCCTATCTTCAAGAAAGTAAGTAGAAAATCATGAGAGAATAAGCATCCTATCTCCTTGTTTGTTGGCGCTCTTAGAGCCGTGTCATAAGCAGCTCAGGGAAAGGCGCTCAGAGAAAAAAGAAATCTCTGCCGGGACACATGTTTTTCTGTCTGTGTGAGATGGGCTTGTTGTATTTGTGTAGGAGAGAGCGCTACAGTAACATGGCATCTGACCTTTGCATTGCTGTTACTGACCACAAATCATGAATAATGCCAGTATTAAACATTTCTGTAAGCATAATGGACATAGGAAATTGTTCAATAAATTACTCCTGTCGCATTTAGAGGTTTGGAAAAGCAACACTATATTGTTTCTGTAGCACTGACGGATGTGGGATTAGAGACGAGAGTTTATGACTAAATAACTTTCTTTGAAAAATATCTTCCTTTTTTGACATTTCTAGAATTCAATACAACTTTTGATTGTGTAAACCATTCCCTCCTCTTGAAGGCCATTACAAAATCTGGAATGGCTGGGCAGCGACTATAATTCCAAGGGGCATAATTTGAAAACTAGAGGCAGGTGTTTTAAGGCCAAAACGGAGAGTCTATGGCATGGTTTCCCATGTAGTCTGGGGCAGTTGTTAACTTTATTCTTATTGATCATGAGAGTAAACGTTATGATTTACAATTGGATGTGCCATCAGTGCAGGGGGAGGAGTTTACCTTCATGTTTTTCCCAATAACGCTGTCACTTTAGTCAGGAACTAACTATACTGAATTGTTTATTGGTCGCCTTAAGCTTATATTGTAAAGAAAAACCTGAATGATTCTAAATCAAAAGTCATGTTGTTAAGAACAAGGTGCCATCTCAAAACAACGTGCACTTGTGAAGACTCAACATTGTAGGTAGTTCTATATTATGATTATCTTGGCCTTAGATTTTTGAGCTCCTCTCATACTCCTGTCAGCTGGGACATCTGCTTGCTGTTACCTTGTGCTGGCAGCAGGCAAGGTGCTCACTTTCAATAGGATATTTAGGGAAAGTGTTCTGACAGAATGGCCGTCTGAGGATTGCGGCATAACCCACGCTTTAAAAAAAAAAAAATGTAAAATGATGCACATAATTCTGTGTCTGAAACCACCCCCCCCCCCATCATAAAAGCTCTATTTCAGGATTACAGTGAAGACATGGGCCTTTGCTAAAATGGCTTTTTAATCTACAGCAACTTGGATTCAAAACATAATAACTGAGTATCTGAGTGAGACTGGTGGGATGTTCACATTTAGTTATAAGAAATGCCGGTTTGTGGCTCAAAGGCTGCTAGGGTGACACAATTATACACCCACAGCAATTTGATATCATACAACTGTCTTCTCTGTGAGTAAGGCTTCAGCAAAATCAGGACTTGTCTAATATCCATCTGGCCTGGGTGTCTCCATAACCGCCATATAGGACTATAGCCAGGGAACTGTTGCTTTCATTAACCTACAGGAAGACCAACACCTTCCTCCAGGGGCACAGCAACCTTCCCCATTAGGTCGCTTGGGAACCAGTACTTCAAAGGCAGCACTGACCTAACAAAGCCATACTCCCTTTATAGCGTGCTTACATTTCATGTAACACAATCTTTAACAGACTTTCTTGAGCTAAAACAATTTGTTTTAAATGCTAGCAGGACTCCAATTATCCCTTTTTCTGACGTGTTTTAGTGAGCCAGCCAGAGATATCCGTTAAAGTACATACAGTTATGACGGTGCCCTTGCAAACATAATAATTGTAGCCTGATACCATCATACCCGTTCCTACTGTAACACTTGCACCTGTATTTTTGTACAGTTGTACGATGTACATTTTATATCTGATGGTATATTCCAAGGCTAGACAATGTAAACTTGTCTTATATTAAAGGGCACAGACTGTCAATGTCCATGCAACTGCTTGGATGTAGTAATCAAGTTTCCATGCACTTCTACAAACAGATATTGGGCTTCTAATGCTTGCATTATGCCTGCAGTAGCTACTAGCTCCTTATGCATGACAGATGGTCTATGGGGTCTTGAAGCCTAGAATAATATATTATGCCCAGAAGCTCATGCTGTATGGCTGCTGGTTATCAGTGCCTAGAAGCTCATCTGTATGAGAGTATGCCTACAGTAGCTACTAGCTTGTTGTGTATGGCTAAACCCCGCAAGTACCATGAATCTCATTCTGCGTGGTATCGGTCTGCAGCACCTTGAAGCTCATATGTATGAGAGTGTGCCAACAGTAGCTACTAGCTTGGTGTGTATGGCTAAGACCTGCTGTAAATATTCTAACTCTGTGTGACTGCTGGTGTGCAGTGCCCAGAAGCTCGATGTGTGCCTGGGTGCCCTGTAGAGAGGCAGATGTACACGTCATCTATAGTGTCCGCCCCCTCACCTCTGTCATATGTGAAGAACAACAGGAAGACACTGTCCATGACACCAGGTATCATCCCAATACTGCATCGAAGATATGGGAGAAGTTAGGCGCTCAAACATGTCAATTGTACCCTCGATCAGATGTGGTAGAAGGATGACTGCAGACACCATTGAACAAAGAAGCGATATAAGTGAAATCGCACAAGTGTAAAGTGATGTCATGAAGAGAAGACACAAAGACACGCTGAAATCATATGCAAATATTTAAAGGAGGAAGATGTAACTGAAGTAACTAAGTGAACATTATGCGAATACGAAGAAATTATATTCACTGAGATGATAAGTGAGAAATGACGCAGTAGATGTATATGTGCAGAAACACAAGGTAGATGAGGCTTATGGAAGCTTGCTGCACTAGAAAATATAACCTGGGTAAAGCAGCCATGATGAGAAAATGGACATTGACTGTATAAACAGTAAGCAAGAAACCTGAAGGAGCGAGACCATGGCTGCAGAGCTACCAGGTGCTGGAAAACAGCTATGTGCAAAGAACAAAGGGTATTTGCTTGGCTTGGGATCAAGGATGCCACAGCAAAAAGCAACAGCAAGGCATAAAAGGAGTTGAAGATGATAAGCTGCATATGCCTGACATATTTCTCATATTTCTCTTAGAATAAGTAAAGGAGTGAACATTTGCATGTGCCAAGCATTGAAAAATCAAAGATGCAGAAAGCATATGCAAGACAGAGGCCAAGAGGAGTAATAGCACCCAGTATAAATATATCAAATAGCACTAAATTGAAGTTAGAATGGACTGAATTGGGGTCCCCTCACACGTGTTGCAAGACCAGAAAACAAGGACTGTTCATTAAGCTGCAGGACAAGACAGCAATGTGCCTTTACTCCCTTTAAAGTTCTCAGGAAGAGAAACATGATCAAGGTCAACTACAAAGAAGAAGCCTTGATTTAGGGCCTTACTGATGAGAGATGGTAGGCTAATCGGTCAAGTGGGCAGTTGTCTGCTTGTGTTCCACGCACCTGGACTTGGTTTTGCTTATGTGCTGCTAACGAGCCGAATATCCAAGGTTGGGAAAGAATGGCAACCAATCATGAGGGCCTATGTAGTGATGTACTATACGTTGTTGCAGAAGACAATCCGCTGCTGTTATTCTGCTAGTATCTGTATTATACGTTGTCAAGTGGTGTTTAAGGTGTGCTTACCAGATAAGGGGCAGCCAATGATGTTACTAACACCTAAACAAGCTATAGGTATATGTGTTCTTCTATCCAATCCCTCTGTCTGATAGGTTTTTACTGTTACTGTTTACTGCCAAGTAGGATGATGTCATAGCTGACATACATCGACGTATATTGCTCCTTTTTGACAATTCCAGCAATTAACAATACAAGGAATTGCATTTCACCCCTGATTAGGGCTGGGCTTAACCCAACCGAATTGACCAGCACGCCATTGAGCTTAAAAATGTCTGCTCCACCAGAAACACTTGAAAATCGGTCGGTGCAATCGACCTCTGCAGAAATTTCATTGGCAAAAAACAGCCCATTAGGATTGAGCAAATCAATGGCAGATAATAGCTGCAATCATCCAACTGTATCACACTCTGAAGGACTTGAATCTGAGCAAGCAAATAAACATCATCTCTCAGTTGCGGCAGGGTTTCAAATTTACAATAATGTAATGGTTGTAACTTCCACAGCAATGATTCCCTTCTTAAAACTATATGAAGCCTTACACAATGACTTAAAAGATCAGAATGCCCTGCTTGCAGTAAATGCAAAGATCACTGCTCTAGAGTCATTCGCAGAACATGCAGCGAGAAGATTGGATGGGGAAGCCGAGGCGTCACTGAAATGGCAAACTAGTTTGAGTGATCTTGCGATGAATGATCACAGTCAAAAAAGTGAGCTTATTAATGCAGCATTGGACTGCGAGAAATGGATGCAATTACACACTCAATAAATATCCACAAACGCAATAGCACGAGAATGTGTAAACAATCCAAATCCCACGGTGAAGAACTCTCTTTGGAAATCTGTAAGCTCGGTCTCAAACAATCAACTAGCTCGAGATCATTGTTCCGGCAGCCAATTACTAAGTGCTCAATACATGGAGCCAGGAACGTGACCGCATATGGAGCCCATTATTTTGGACTTGGGCTGCTTGGTTGTGGCCTCACTTGAACCGGACACTCCAACGGTCGTAACTCTGTTGGCACCGGACACTTGTCATATGAAACCCCCATTAATCTAGGAGGGCAGGTGGCTCCTCTAGCCCCCTCAAAAGAAGTTGACATGCTTAGTAGCACCTCCCAGCCAGCATTACTGTTAATATTGCTTCTTTTGGAATTTTTGCCAAAACCAAAATCGCGACCATAAGTAAGCAGAGTAGAACCAAAACTAAGCCCAAACCAATTGGTAAAGGGGACGACCAAGTACAAAGAAGTGGTTGATTAATGAAGTCTAATGCCTCTAAAAAATTCATCAGGAATCTGTCAACCCCTCCCCCAACTTTAATGTTCAAGTGACAGGAGAAACACAATCCCTTAGTTGACAAACCTTCCAAAGAGTGCCAAATGAGCGAGAAAATTGAAGAAATCCAGCGCCCTTAATGCAAACGTCTTCATCTTGATTCAGATGTCACAAATGAACCCGTGTCGTTCACGTCGGAAGAACTTGCAAACCTTTCCACATATTCAATAGACAATGACCTCATTGCTGATGCTGTCAGAGAGTTGTCGAGGTAGGCGCACAAATTAATTGAGTGTGAAGAGGACTCTGAACCTAACACTCAAAAAGGATTGTCAAGTTCATCAAATCCAAGTTGTTAAAAAAGTTAAAAGCAAGATTGGGGTGCCTGCTCCTCACCAAACTCGTGGCCCTGATTCAGTAAAGTCCCCAGCAACAAAGGTATTTGTCGACAAACGCTCTCAACTCGGTTCCATGCTAAATCCGAAACACACATCTTCACAAACAGAAAATTCATTAAGAGAGAAGCAGTCCCTTCAAATCGGCAAGAAGACAATAATGTTGACATCAAAACATTGGAACTTGAATACATCTTAAAAGATAAAAATTCTGTCAACTTGAATAGATGAAACATCATGAAGTTGTTGAATTGCATTCCTGCATTAAGCCTTATTGAATCCGATGACATTCAAATAGTTGAATACAAATCTGAAAATCGTTCAGACCGGGTTTACTTCATGTACAGTCTCGGTTGGTGGTTAACACCTTGAGGTCTGCCAAGATTGATTTCTTGTTATTCGGCTATGACATTTACAACCATGTAGATTCTAGGAGCAAGCCGAAGATTTCATCTGCAGTTGAACCATCTGTCAACCAAACCTACCACACACAAAATGAAACCAGAAGGCATTCTCTATAAAAGCGGTTTGGAAGAGGCGGAGCGGAAGCTGCGCAATGGTCCTCTCAGTCGGAACGACATTTCCATCCAACTACCGCAAGGGATGTCTTTCCAAAATGTCATTAGCTCCTTGAATCCAGCATATATCAGGTTTGCTCCCTAATGTCCTGGAATACTAGGGGCTTCCGACACCTTTTTTCAGGATAATGATTTGGGGAAAGGAAACCTGCCTGAGATGTAAACCAATTTGCGAGGGCTATACAGTAATTTTGAATCCAGCTCAGAAAAATGCTGTAGGCCGACCCTTTTCAGGTCTTTTAACATTGGTGAAGAATCGACCAGGAAGGCTAGTTCTCAAAAAAAATCATCCAAACATTTCAGTACAAGGCAACATCATTCAGATCTCAGGAGAAGATGGTAGCATTGACAAGGTTCTCCTCCTAATTAATGTATATTGGAACCCTGCCAAAATAAGTTCTAGTAACTTCATTTCATCAGTCACCCGGATTATCGACAGGTTTATGCTAGACAGCCAGAAGTTTTCTGTTATCATATGTGGAGATTTCAATTATTCGTGGATTGATTCTGAAGGGCAAGTGAAAAATGCCAATGATGAATATCAACTTAGGCATGGCTCCATATGGTGGTCTGAAATGTTAAATAGGCACTGCACATTGTTAAATGGGCAAACCATCGGAGACATTCCTGCAAGAACGACTTGGGTGAAAAACAACATCTACAAGACGATCGACTATATCTGGTCCTCAGTCGGATTTACTGCCAAGATCAAGTGCCTTGAGATTTTGAAAATGAGAAACAGCGACCATGATGCGGTAAATCTTCAGTGGATCCTGAAGCAAAGACCCATGACGCATGGGCCGAATGAGCGCCTTGAGATAAATCAAGACCTAAATTGTTTAAGAATAAGTTCTTCCGAGATTTCCAAGCTCACTTTGGCCTTAGGATTGGGAGCAGAGCAAGGAGCAAATTCTGCCGAATATACACCTCTCTTAACCCAATTTGTGAAGTCAAATCTGGATTTAGGCATGACACTTCGAAACATAAATATCCGTTTAGTAAATCCATTAAAGACAAGAAATGTAAATTACGTGATGATTTGAAAATGCTTCAAAACTCTGCTGTGATAAAAGGCATAAAAGAAGGGAAAAGAGTTCTTCGGCAATAATACCGAAATTGGGTGAGCTCCTTCAAACGGTCTTGAGAACAAGAACAGGCTGAAATAATGCTTAAATTAATTTGCTCTCGAAAAAGCTGTGAAACATGGGCTATAATAAATGACGGATCTCGAAATCAGCTGGGCTGCCTAACTGTGGGCATTAGCTCCACAGATTGGATAAATCATTATACGGCAGTCTCCAAGTCCCCCAATGAGCAAATGGTATCATATCAGCATGATCCAAATGTTGTATGGACGATGGACTATAACAGGGAGGACCTTGAAGATGCGATTGGTAAACTGAGAAATTTTGGCGCAGCAGGCCCCAATGGTCTTTAAATCTAATGTCAAAAAAGAACAAAAAATAATAGGCAGTTTTTATTGAACACTGTTCATCAAAATAGCAGATACCAGGAAGATTCCGTCTTCATGGCTATCGGCGGTAGTTGTGCCCATTTTCAAGAAAGGTGATCGTTCTAATCCAGCCAACTACTGTCCGATTGCCCTTTTAGACGTTATTGGAAAATTCTTTGCGTCACTTCTCCAAAAAAGATTGGCAAAGTGGGCAGCTGAATCTGATCTTATTGATGAAAGACAAACCGGCTTCACTAAGGGACTAATACTGACTTTTGCATTGTATACTGATGCCACCCTTGTAGATGGGGCTGTGCATCAGGTCTGTGCCACCCATACTGACTTTATGCATTGTATGCTGCTGCCGCCCTTCAAATTGTGGTTAGCCAAACTGTATGGCTTTGCTAGCACTCATGTAACTAAGTTAAGCCGCCCTCTACAACATAAGGCCTGGCTATATGCATGCATGTTTTTGTCTGTTTTTCGCAAGCACTTATGTAACTAAGTAAGCCTTCTTAACAGTGCCACGATGCCCGAGGGCAGTTGTGTTACGCTCACCTGGTATCCACGGGGACGCCCTTATGCCCTGGTGGCCAGATTCACCCTGGACCCTTCTGATTTCTGGATGGTGCCTTCTATGGAGGTTGGACCTGAAAACAGAGAAAACACAGGAGGACTGGATTTAGGAACAGATTTCGCTTCCTCCCACCTGCCCCCTGCACCGATCTGATGGCCCACTCCTCACCTTGTTGTGATGTGTGGCATGCTCTCCGTCCTGCCTTCTGTGCAGGGGCGCATATTTTTCTGCGGGTTTGAGCGACGAGTTAATTTCACTGGTGCCAACCTATTCAAGTGTCTTTAAAGAGGTAAGTCTGGTTACAGCAGTCTCAAAATGTCCTTTTCCTTATTTATTCTCCCTTAGGTGCACAGAGGTTCGGTGGATGCCAGCTTGGATCGGGCTCCTACCAGGATGATGGACGCAGGAGCGTATGACAGATGGTAGGTCAAGCGCGAAGAGCGGCGCAGTAATGTCTTCTTTTGCTAACCTGTATTCTTTATTCCTTTTCAGGTCGCAATGGTCTTTCTGGGTGTGTGAAGATTTCCAGAGCAGCACCGGCCAAGAAATGCCCAGCCCGGTGAGGTTCTCGTGATTACTGCCATAAATGCTGTGAGGAACCTGTTTTAACGTTGTCCTTCTTTCTTTCTCCCTCCAGGTGCTTCGTTCCGGTGAGTGTGTGGTGTTCCGATGATACTGCCGACTGGATGGAAGACCTCAAGCAGCAGAAAGACGGACAGTCGACGGATGGAAAGTTGCAGGTAAGCAGAGAATGCTAATGATGTTGTTTTGTCTCTTCTGCAGGTCTGCTGTTCAATGATCGCCGGTTTCTGGTCTCTGGACACGATGAGCGTCATGCTGCTGGCTGCAGAATAACGCAAAGCACGATCTGTAACTTGGGTGTGGTTTATATAGCCCTCTAGTAAAGTAGTCCAGGTAAAGTAGTCTGGGCTACCACACCCAAAACACTGCACCGCACAGTTTGGTTCTAGGAACTAGGTTGTGTAGGTGCCTCCATGTTGGTTGCAGGCCTCCAATGAAAAAGTAGTCCCTTCAAGACAGTGTTCCACCCTGAACATGAGCCTGGCGCCAAAGGCGCCAGGACTGACTCCAGGAGAGTCTATGAGGATAGTGCAAGGCCCTTGGAGCCCCAAGTGAACCTTGAGCCGTAACCCTACCTGGCATGTGACCATACCAGTGGGATTTTGGGTCACGGGTCGTGACAGCACCCCCCCCCCAAGGCCCTTCCTAAGGTGATTATCCTTCTCCTGCCTGGTCCAGGTTTGGTTGGAAAGTTTTGATGAAATATTCTAATCAAGCGCTGTGCATGAATGTTCTCACTAGGTTCCCAATATCTGTCTTGAGGGCAGTAACCCTTCCAATCAACTAGATAGTATAGTTTGGATCTGGTATACTTGGAATTCAGGATTCCTTTCACTTCGAATTCGGGTTCTCCATCGATCATTATGGATTCAGGCGGTGGCTTAACTTGTGTACCGGGTTGTACTGGTTTTTGAAGTGACACGTGGAATAATGGGTGAATTCGCATGTTAGCTGGTAATGCTAGCTTAACAGCTGCTGGGTTGATGATGGATTGGACAGAATAAGGTCCTAAATAGCGAGGACGAAAAGTCTGGGTTCCTTTTATTGGTATATATTTTGCGGCTAGCCAAACCCTGTCTCCTACTTGATAGTCAGGGGCCTTTTTCGGATGTTGGTCAGCAAACTTTTTTTGCTTGTTCTTGGCTTGGATTAACTGTTCTGTTGCCTTTTATAAGGCCTGAGAGATATTTACATCAAGAGTCTTAAATGCAGGAATTCCTAGACTGGGAGGGCTGTCTAGTTCAGAAGTATGTGGATGTCTACCGTAGAGGGTGTAAAAAGGTGTTTGACCAGTACTGGAATGCAACAAATTGTTGTAAGCGTATTCGGCTATCCATAATAGATCTCTCCAGGTTCCTTCGACTTGGTGCAACATGCACCGTAGGTATTGTTAGAGAGTCTGGTTGGTCCTCTCTGTTTGACCATCCGTTTGGGGGTGATGGCTGGTGGATAGTCGGATGTCGATTTGAGCCATAGAGCAGCACTTTTTCCAGAAGTTAGATACAAATTGGCTGCCTCGATCAGAGACCAGGACTGAAGGGAATCCATGCAGTTTGATAATGTTTTCCAGGAAAACCTTTGCTAGATGGGATGCACCCGGGAGGCCTTTGAAAGGGATAAAGTGTGCTATTTTAGAAAATAAGTCTACTACTACTAAAATGGTGTTGAACCCTTCGCTGGGAGGCACATCGGTAATAAAGTCGAGAGAAAGTGTGTGCCATGGTGCAGGAGGAATTTATAATGGTTGCAGGAGGCCAGCTGGTTTTTGTTTTAGTTACTTGTTTTGTGCGCACACCCCACATGACTGAACATATTGGATGATGTCTCAACGCCAAGTGGGCCACCAATAATTGCATTTCACTTTGGCTATGGTTTTGGCAATTCTGGGATGACCTTCTATCAGAGAATCGTGATAGTCCGAAATGATTTGTTGTTGTAGCTCTGTTTTAGGCACATACAGGCATTCATCAAAATATGGCAGTTGGTTTTGGTGTATTACTTTCCTTTGGTATGCCATTCCAGTAATTTGTTTGTTAGGGGTTATTTCACGTTGGATCACGTTTCTAAGTTCATTTTGTGTTAAAGCTGTGGTGAGGCCTAAGAGCTTGTCCTCAGGAATTATGGCTACTGGATCTGGGGTTGCATATACTTCCTCATTGATGCCCATGCGAGATAGTGCGTCAGCGTTTCTTACGCCTGGTCGATAAGTGATCACGTAGTCATACTCTGCGAAGAAAAGGGCCCATCGTAATTGGCGTGAGGATTGTGCTTTTGCTGTTTTTAAATATTGTAAGTTCCAATGATCTGTGATTACGGTGACCATATGCCTGGCCCCCAAGAGGTAATGTCGCCATGCCTTAAAGGCGGATTTTATAGCAAGCAGTTACTTATCGGTGATGGCATAATTGAATTCAGGGGGTGTGTATTTTCGTGACCAGAAGGCCACGGGGTGCAATTGGCCAGTTTCAAGGTCCCTCTGAGAAAGAACTGCCCCCACAACCATGCTGAAGGCATCCGTTTCCACGATGTAAAGAAGATCCGGACGAGGATGTCGTAAAATCGGGGCTGAGGTGAACCTTTCCTTAAGTTCTTGGAAGGCCTTTTCGGCATCTTCTGCCCACATGAATTTTTTATTGTTTTTTTTGTAGAAGTAATATGATCGGATGCACAATCTGAGAGAAGTCTAGAATGAACCGACGGTAGAAGTTTGCAAAGCCTAGCATGCTCTGGACCCCTTTTAATGAGGTCAGAGAAGGCCATTTAAGAATGGCATCCACTTTGTGTACATCCATTTGGATGCCTTTCAGAGTAAGAATGAAACCAAGAAATTCTAATTTGGTTACGTGGAAAAAGCATTTTTTAAGTTTCGGATTTAAGTTTTGGATATAGTCAATGTTGGCGCAGTTTGGCAAGGACAGCTCAGACATGCATGACATGGTCTTGTTTCGAGGTTGAATACACTAGGGTGTCGTCTATGTAGACCAGAGCGCAAACATCGATCAATTCCCTTAAGACATAGTTCGTAAAATATTGGAACGCCGCTGGGGCATTACAAAGTCTGAAAGGCATTACCTGGTACTCAAACAACCCATATTTGGTACGGAAGGCCGTTTTCCATTCATCTCCTTTTTTAACTCAGACCAGGTGGTACGCACCTCTGAGGTCAAACTTAGTATAAATCTAGGCATCTTTGACTGGATCCAGCATCTCGGGAATAAGCGGCAGGGGGTAACGGTTCTTCACGGTGATCTGGTTCAATGCGCAATAGTCACTACAGGTTCTCAAGTCCCCTTCCTTCTTTGGTACGAAGAATAGGGGACTGGCTGCTGGTGATTTAGATGGGCGAATGAACCCATTTGCCAAGTACTGGTCCAGATAGGATTTTAGATGCTGGTTTTCTGGCTCTGTGAGTGCATAGATTCTGCCACAAGGGATCTGTGTACCAGGCATGAGGTCAATCTGACAGTCATAGGACCTATGAGGCGGTAGTGTATTAGCTTGTTCCTTCTGGAACACATCCTGGAAATCTTGGTATTCTTCAGGGAGAGTATTAGTTGCGCCAAGTGTAGATATGCCAATCCTAGGACTCGTAGGAACATTGGAACTGTATTTGTTTTCTTGGAAATAACAGGTGGAAGCACAATCACGAGGAAAAGTCAATTTTCATGCATGCCAATCTATCCAAGGCTTATGAGCAACTAACCATGGCATCCCTGATATTAGCTGAAACTGAGGTGCCTTGATGAGATCAAAGGAAATTGATTCCCAGTGTCCATCCTGGCACAGCATGGTTATTCCCAGTGTACATTGGGTTACTGGTCCGGAAGCAATTTCTGTCCCATCCACCGTGGTTACCTTTTCTGTATTTGGCTTAAAACATAAGGGAAGCCCCATCTGTGCGGCCAGATCTCGATCAATGTAATTCCCAACTGCTCTGCTGTCTATGTGAGCTTCAACGGTATGCATCCTTGATGGTTGTTGGTGAATGATTAGGATCACTGGTATTGCAAAATGTGAGGTCGGTGGCTCATTCTTCTCACTCGACAAACTGACCTCTACTTGTTTCGAGCTAGGCAGTTTTCCGACTCCTTACTCTCATCCTTTTCTGTAGCTCCCACAATTCGCTTAGGGCGTTTTATCGGACAATATTTTAGGAAGGGCCCTGATTGTCCACAGTACAAACATAACTGCTGTTGCCTTCTCTTGTCTCTTTCAGCTTTTGTTAACGGTGGTCGTATGCCTCCGATTTACATAGGCTCTGTGGTATTCTCTGACGTGTGTGGAGTAGCATCCTTGGTTCGTAGATACATGGCCCGTGTATCTGATCTGGACCGATCTGCTTTCCGATCTTGTA
Organism: Ambystoma mexicanum; assembly: GCF_040938575.1. Taxonomy (NCBI): domain Eukaryota; kingdom Metazoa; phylum Chordata; class Amphibia; order Caudata; family Ambystomatidae; genus Ambystoma; species Ambystoma mexicanum. The sequence continues at coordinate 796,635,684 of NC_090935.1, read as the reverse complement.
GTCGATGATCTAGTTGCACCACCAGGTTGATAAATTCACTACAGTCTCTAGGTGGATCAACCACCTGAGCCAAGACGTCCTTTAATTCCTCTCGAAGGCCTCAGTGAAAAATGTGGTTCTCTTGTCTTCAGGCCACCTGGTTTCAGCCACTAACCTATTGAAGGTTGCTATGTATGTTAGTAAGTCCTGATTCCCCTGCTGGAGTGATAAGGGTTTGTTGTGTACAGCTTGTTGATGGGTGTGTTGAGCAAAAAGCTTTTCCATTTCCCTTTGGAAACCCCCAAGGTCACGTAGTAACATATCATCATAACTCACAAGCGGGACTGACCAGTCTGCTGCACTACCGCTCAGATATGACAAAATAAATGCTACTCATGCCTGATCATTAGGGAACGCGCCCGGTCTGCAGAGGAAGTGAAGACGACATTTATTCATAAATGCAGAATACTTCCTTGGGTCACCTGAGAAACGTTCTGGCGGTGCTAATGGTATTGCTCCGGGTAGGCTGTTTGTACTGGAGCGGCAGATGACGTGGTTGCCTGTGCCGGTGGATTATTCCCGGGTAATGGGGCTTGTCCGGCCTGTGATTGCAGTAATTGCCTGCTGAGTTCTTCGGGGCGATCCTTGGTGATGACAAGATCCCTTCGCAGGGTATTAGTCTCTTGCCTAGCCGAATGCACTTTGGCACGTAATTGTCCTAATAACTGGGCCAGTTGGTCAATAACTGAAGTCTCCATGGCGCCCAGGTGGATAATGTTATGGAGGCTTTGCGTTCTGTTACACTCACCTGGTATCCACGGGGACGCCCTTATGCTCTGGTTGCCGGATTCAGCCTGGACCCTTCCGATTTCTGGATGGTGCCTTCTATGGAGGTCGGGCCTGAAAACACAGGAGGACGGGACTTAGGAACAGATTTCACTTCCTCCCACCTGCCCACTGGACTCGATCTGATGGCCCACTCCTCACCTTGTGATGTCTGGCGTGCTCTCCGTCCTGCCTTCTGTGCAGGGGCGCGTAGTTTTCTGTGGGTTTGAGCGACCGAGTTAACTTCACTGGTGTCAACCCATTCAAGTGTCTTTAAAGAGGTAAATCTGGTTATACCAGTCTTAAAATGTCCTTGCTTTCCTTTCTTGCGATTAATGTCTTTTCCTTATTTATTCCCTCTTAGGTGCACAGAGGTTCGGTGATGCGCAGCTTTGATCGGGCTCCTACCAGGATGATGGACGGAGGAGCGTATGCAGATGGTAGATCAAGCGCGAAGTGCGGCACAGTAATGTCTTCTTTTGCTAACCTGGATTCTTTATTCCTTTTCAGGTCGCAATGGTCTTTCTGGGCGTGTGAAGATTTCCGGAGCGTCGTCGGCCAAGAAATGCCCAGCCCAGTGCAGTTCTTGTGATTACTGCCGTAAATGCCATGAGGAATCTGTTTTAACGTTGTCCTTTCTTTCTCCCTCCAGGTGCTTCGTTCTGGTGAGTGCGTGGTGTCCCGATGATACTGCTGACTCGATGGAAGACCGCGAGCAGGAGGAAGACGGACAGTCGACGGATGGAAAGTTGCAGGTAAGCAGAGACTGCTAATGATGTTCTTTTGTCTCTTCTGCTGGTCCGCTGTTCAAGGATCGCTGGTTTCTGGTCTCTGGACACGATGAGCGTCACGCTGCTGGCTGCAGAATAACGCGAAGCACATTCTGTAACTTGGTTGTGGTTTATATAGCCCTCTAGTAAAGTAGTCCAGGTAAAGTAGTCCGGGCTACCACACCCAAAACACTGCACTGCACAGTTTGGTTCTAGGAACTAGGCTGTGTGGTTGCCTCCATGTTGGTTGCAGGCCTCCAATGAAAAAGTAGTCCCTTCAAGACAGTGTTCCACCCTGAAGATGGTTCCACCATGACGCTAAAGGCGCCAGGACTGACTCCAGGAGAGTCTATGAGGATAGTGCTAAACCCCTGGGGCCCCAAGTGAACCTTGAGCCTTAACACTACCTAACATGTGATCATGCCAGTGGGCTTTTGGGTCACGGGTCGTGACAGTTGTGTGCTTAATAAATGCAAATAAATAAATAAAATAAATACAAAATAAATCCTCCACCAGAGCCACCAAAAGAGCCAAAGAATGGAGAGGGTCAACTTTCGAGTGGTAAAGTCGTGAAATTAAGTTTCCAAATCAACCACTTCCCCCATGTTAACACATAGAGGGGCAGACGGTCCTGCCGCTGAGTTCAGATGGTCGTAAGGTGGAGATGTCAAGAGAGCCTCCTTATTTCCAGAACAGGATAAGGAGGGAATTTTATTATGGCAAGAAGTGGTAATATACCCTTCAAAAAAGTAAAACTTTGTGGAGAGACTACTTTTTGCCAAATCACCTTAGAATGAATAGACTCGTAGAGCTAACCAAAATAATAATTGCAAAATTAAGTGTTAGAATAGATGTCTGCGGCACATTCGGTGGGTCCTGTACCAGTCGCAGAGGTGAGCGGGCTGCTCTAGATGGATGGCCCAAAAGAGCTGAGAAGGAGCATTCCGAACTGGAGAATGAATCAGCATATAGATCTGAAGAATGAGGCAAAAAACTGTCAAATGAAGGGCGCTTTGACCTCTAGGGTTCTAGGAGATTGTGTTGTGGACCTGAGAAAAGGTGTTACTTGTTTTAAAACATAACAGTCCTGGTAGATCGCCTGGGTCATTGCATGTAGAGTTGTATCCAAGGCAATGGTTATTAGCCTCAGGTGATCAGTCACGTGATTATCGGCAATGGCATGTCAAATTAACCATGAATAAACCACCTGAAGAATCATACGATAACCACAAACATACACCACATGGATGTATTCGGCCTCACGTCACAAACTATAACCAGGGACCCGGAAATGGACCCTCTAAAACCACCAACAGAGGCGCAGAATCATGCAATAATCACAAACGCGTCAATAACCACTGTTGCCCCCGCCATTAACCATGGACCCAGAAAAGGGCCCCCTACCATCCACAACAGAACCACAGAATCATGCAATAATCACACACGTATCAGGAACCACCCTGCCGCCCGCCACTAACTATGAGCAGGGACCCTGAAAATGGGCCCTCTGGTGCCTACAACTGAGCCTCTGCAAAATGGATCATCCAACCAGGCTAACACAACATTCTCCGCACCAGCCAGAGTATCCCTCTCGGAAATCCAATACCATGTACCACCAGAAGAGACAAGCCTGCTCATCGAGCTCCGAATGTAACCAGTGGGCCTACTACAGGAAATCACAGACAGTCATTCCTCTGCGATATGCTCACTATTATACCAACAAACAATGGTACGATTCTATACCCCTTGATCAATTTTGGCCTTGCTGCACACATACCTACACTCCTCCCTGAACACCTCAACAGTCTGTTAGAACGCAGCTATACCCCACCAAATTGGCCTAGCTGCACACATAATCTCCTACTCAGGCCTCGCGGCAGCCAGAATGCAGACTCGGAGACCACCCATCTGCTGCACACATTAATAATTAATAATAATAATTAGGCATTTATATAGCGCTACGAACTCTCAGGTATCTGAGCGCTGCTTATTATTACCCACGGTGTGTGGTGCTCATTTATCGACCTCGGAAGGATGAAAGGCTGAGTTTGGCCCCACCGGGATTCGAACCTGCGTTAACAGGCTCTGCACGGATGCCAAAGCGAGCGCTCTACTCGCTGTGCCACTTGACCGGCACAGCGATCATTACACTGATCTCTCACAACCACTGCACTGCACTTAGCATTGGACTACAGACAACCCTGCACAAACCACTGTGGCTGCACACATACCAAATGCACCCAAGCACTTTATACTACCATACTCTCTCCACTGACCTGGACTACGGTCCCCTAGGGCATTCAACCCACAGCGCTTTGAGATCATACCAATGGTACATAAGGCGCTATAGAAATGCACTGTAGCATAACATAACATACATTTTGCTGTAGATTCCACCTCCAACACATCATGGACCATTGGTCAGACTGTAATGATATTTTCAAGCACCACCTGAGTAGGATTGGAAAGAGGTTGCAGCAGACTTTTTTCCAGAAAAAATGCTGTCATTTTCAATGTCAATGCTGCTAGAAAATTGCTTTTTACAAATCGTTGCCGTAGCTGCACCGGAAAGCGTAGAGTCATTAAATGGGGCCCCAGCTGGGGGTGTCGGAGGCAGAAGCAGTTTTAAAACAGTCATTAATTTCTTGAATTAACGACGGCACTGCTGCTATACTTTTCATGAACGCATACGCCATTACGTAAACGTTCTAACGCACAGAGTAACAGGCGAACGATGCAAGAAGGGTCTTACCCTAGCCCGTAGCCCGCCTGCTCCGCTGGATGACTAGCAACGACTGTCACTTGCGCAACTCCACTTCTGCTTTGGCCTTTTGCGTCAAGTTGTGCTTATATACAGGCCGATTCATGGAATTAATGTGCACCGAAAATCTCTGCGCGTGCGTGCGAAAGCGAGCGAATCGCAGTGCAAGTGTGAAAATCGCAGCACAATCGTGCGAAAGCTGCGCACATCGATTCATGGAAGTCCGTGCGCTTGTAAATCCTGGGATGTGCGCTAAAATCCTGCGTGGCGCACGCGGGCACACACGTCATCAAACGGCGTGCGCTACGTGCACATCAAAAGCGCACATAGCGCGGCGCACAAAACAAAAGTGGACGGAACACTGGGCGTAACACGCGGAATGAGGAACAACGCGTGAAAATGTGGGCGTTACGGGGGAAATACAGGAGTTAAATGCGCAGAACGCCCACACACGCGCCTACAACACGTATTCATGGAATCGAACAGGGGAAAGGCGTGCACCAAAAAAGACGCGCTAATCTGGAAACACGTACGCCAGCAGGAAGTAGGCGTATGCAGCCCTGCGCAGCATAAAAGTGCACGCAAACAACAAACAAGCTCAGACACTATGATGAATATACTGTTCCTTGCAGCAGTGGTCGTGGGACACCGCAGGAGGATAGTCAGGCCCAGAATTTTTACACCCAGGACCAGCCTTTTTGGGATGCCTGATGACCAGGTGTTTGGGAGTTACAGGTATCCACCTCACATAATACTCGACCTGGTGAGTGAGTGGGAGGATGACCTCACATCACCCACCCTGTGCTCCCAAGCACTGAGCCCCTTGGAAAAGGTGCTCAATGTACTGCACTTCTTGGCCACTGGTTCATTTCAGCGGACAAGTGCCATAGTAGGGGGGGTGTCACAGGCCACGCAGTCACACTGCCTACATCAGGTGTTGGCCATCATGACTGCACGCTCCTCAGTCCGCAGGCACATATACATGTCCAGAACACCTGCAGAAAGGCAGGCTGCCATCCAGGATTTTTACGGTGTGGCACACTTCCCCAAAGTGCTAGGTGCCATTTATTGCACCCATGTGGCTCTACGTCCTCCCAGGGCAACTGAGGACATCTATAGAAACCGCAAGCACTGGCATTCCATCAACGTGCAGGTAGTATGTAATGCCAAGGGAATCATCACCTCAGTATATGCCAACTATCCAGGGTCCACCCATGACAGTTTCATTTTCAGAATGTCAGCCCTAAACCGGGACCTAGAAGCTGGGCGGCATGGCGATACATGGCTGCTTGGTGAGTATAAATGCCTCTGCACATGCATGCATGTCAGATACTGAGTAATGTCACAACCTCACTAATGATACCCATCATCACCTCCCCAGGGGACAGTGCCTACCCTCTGAGCACCCACTTGATGACGCCAATTCGGAACCCCACCACACCACCCGAGGTAAGATACAAAACAGCCCATATTGCAACCCGGGGCATAGTGGAGTGCACATTCGGAGTGCTCAAGTCACGCTTTTGCACCCTTGACCGCTCTGGTGGACAGCTGCTATACGCACAACCAGTAGCGTGCAGGATCATAGTGGCAGCATTTGTCCTGCACAACGTTGCAACCCGCCGGGGCCTGCCGGTGGACATGGTGGTGCCCCCACATCCCCAACCACATGCACGGGCGCTGCGCATGGGAGGAGAATGGGCACGTGGTGAGGCAGCCCGTACGCAGCTGGTGGCTAATTACTTCACCTAAAATCACACCCCTGTGGAGTGCACACAGCCCTGGCACATACCAGCTGACAATCAATGATGATGACATAAGGGACAGTCAAATGTCACAACCATACCAGCCTGAGATTGGTCACCTGGAAGTGTTACATTGTGTGCATCCCTACCTACCGAAAGACAACCAATGCAGTGTCACAAAAAGACACACATTTATGCTGCATGAATGACTACCCCCTTGCAAAATACAACATGAAAATAGCGCCATGCCACCCAAACCCTCCCAATCTCCGCTACCCAACACACCATGCCATGTCATGCAGTGTGAAAGCAAACAAAGGAATGCACAACACATGACACAAGTGTCACAAAGTGCACTGTCCCAAATTGAAACAGGCCACAGACAATATGCTCCCAGTAATCAATAACAAACAGCACACATGACCAAATACTTACCAGCAACACAATACAGCAACACAGGATGAAACATTGCCAACATATGACAGTACAAATTCAAAGTAGTGCAAGTCTTACAACCTGAATAAGCCAGCACATCGACCCCTTCCAACTGCAGAGTGTTGCTGTCAGGCAAATGTGTCAGTGTACTGCATACAACATGAACTGCATCTGCAAAGGAGACGGCCTTGTGAAGACATGAAAAAGGTACCTGTGAATAAGGAGGAAGACATGGATGCACAAGCACATATCAATACACCATGCAGTGTTCAATACAACAACAATCCCCACTAGGGATGTACACACAGTTTTGACTACAGACTGTACACACAGCTCATGGGAGCCCAATATCACTGCGTGAGTCACTGTCATTGGTCACACCCTTTGCAAGCCCCTGGAAAGGGGACGCAGGAGGGGTGTGTGTGTCAGGAACCCAAGCATCTAACCCAAACACAGGACAAGCCTGCATGTGCCCAGCTGGAATACACAGTGGATGCACATGGGAGCCACACAAGGCAAAACACTGTCGCTCTCTTCACCCTCTGCTTCTGCATCAGGAGGTGGTGGTGCTATGGGAGGCAGCTCACGCAAAGCCCTGGTATGGTCCTCCATGGCAGCAAGCATGCAGGTGTTGAAGGTCTGATTCTGGAGGATGATAGTGCGGAGATCCCCTTGCAGGACCTCATGGGTGGCCTGCATTTCTGCATGCATGGCCTCGCGTGATGCCCGGATCTCCTCACAGGTTGCCGCAGCTCAGCTGAGAGAGAACTTGTGTGCTGCTCCAGCTGCTGTTCTGCCCTAAAATTTCGGGAAGCCTCAAGTTCAACCAGACTCTCCCTGAGGAAATGGAGTTCTAACCTCAGGGCTTCCCTGTGGCCCTGGAACTCTAGAGATATGGCTTCACGCAGAGTGTCCATTGCCGCCCGTCAGTCCCTGTTGGAAGCCAACATGTCTTCCCAGTGTGATTGGCAAATGGAGTCTGTTGCCTGCTGTTGTTGCTCCATCTGCCTTTCAGGGGGGAGAATGGAATGGCCACCCTCTCCATTGCCTGAGCCATCATTTCAACCGATGCTCCCTGTTGTGCTGCTATACTGTACATGGAGTTTTCCCATACAGTATTGCATGGTGGCGTACGGCCACCGCATCGGCAGGCACCACACCTGTTTGGGGCAAGGCGATTTGCACCTTGCTGTGCTGGCACTGCCTGAGGCTGCAGGACTGCATTCCCCCTCTGATCTGCTGGCCCAGGAACAGGATCAGATGTTGTGGAGTGTGACCCTGCATCCGTAACCACCAAAGGCGGACTTACCAACACTGACATCCCCATAGAGGGTTCTACCCCTGGTGCAGGTGGGTTGGACAGAACAGAATCCCTGCCATAAACACTCACCTGCGACAGCACATAAGTCTCATCATCCGTTTCAGCACCTGAATCATAGAGGTCTGGGAGGTGCAACCAGAGACACCCCTGGGCAGTATGGTCTGCAGTAAGATTGGGTTTTTACCCACCACCACACCACGTCCTCCACTGGTGCCCAGTCGTGGCTGAGATTCCTCCTGGGTCTGCACCATCTCCTCCACCTCAACAGCATCAAGTGCGTCATCACCTGCAAAAACATGAAAGACAACAAATGGAAACAGGCATGAGCACCATAGCACACACATAGGCCTGACAAGGCAGAGATCCAGTACATGAATTACACATGTCCCACATGACTATAACCCTGGCATGCATGCACTGTCAATGAGTTGGAAGGGCAGGCAAAAAGCAGACACTGAGGACACCAAGATGGAAAAGCAACACATTTGCTGCATGCTGGGTAGCACTGGCATCACACATTAGCCTTTGAGTGGCATGTCCAATACACATACATGACACATGCCAGCACATAGATGGCATGTAGCATAGCCATGGTACATTTGACAAGTACAGCCATATGTCAGTGAATGAGTACTGCCACCCATCCATGTGAGATGGACATGATGAGATGAAAAAGGCAAAATAGTGTGACAAAATACGCATGTGCCACACACTGCAACACATCCAGTGTACAATAATACAGTGATGGCATGGAGATGGATACATCAATGGTTGGTCACTTCAACATGACACGAAAAAACTATCATGTTCCACATTCAAACAGGCCCCAACAATGTTTGTGAGCAGGCCCTTACTCAATCAGCCTGAATGGTCTAATCATTCCCATAACAAGGTAATAAATGTGGCCCAATGTGGGTTGTAATCAATGACAGAAGCATGTCACATATGTGGTATTAGGGCTGAAAAATGTGTTGCAAAAATGGGAGAATTAAAACAATCAGGCTGAATGAACACTGAAAAATTCAGAACAATGTTGTTGCAAGATGACAGTTCAAGGGCAACTGCAGTAATGTTGCGCTAATTGGCTACTGTGATCAGAAGGGATACTGACATACCCAAATCCAAGGCCGCTGAATTTTTTGGAGGAAGCACATGGGTGACCCAATACCACTCAGGACTACACACCCTCACCTAGCACTCAATCTGAACACGTCACCCATACAACATACACATCGATTACACACACACGTATTCTGGTAGGTCTCCCACGTCTTGGATCTGTTCCTCTGTGACGAAGGTTCCAGCAACAGACTCATGTTCAGTAAGTTGGTTGTCCTCTGGTGGAGACCCACCGCCAGTCATGATTGAGAGTAAAGGCATGATTGGAAGCCAGCTTGTTCTTTGCTCTGCGTTTCAGGTCATTCCACCACTTGTAGCAATCATCAGCTGTGCGCCTCACAAATCCAAGGGCACTAATGTGGTCCGCGATGGTCTGCCAGTGTGCCCTACGTTGACCAGGTGTGGTCTTGCACCTACAGTCACCACCATTTCGCGGCTATGTGCCGACACATAGGCCACAAGTGAATCAAGTTCGGCGTCATTAAAGCTAGGCTTACTTGATGTGCCGGAGTAACCATGTCTGGAGTCTCAGCCTGTAGTGCCAGAGCACCCTTCTTCTTCTTCTTGGAACGTTGTGCGGATCCCGAGTGGCTTACGCCTCTCTGGTCAGTAAGGGCAGAAGCGCAGGTTGACTGGGTAACAGAAGCCTGTAAAGGCACAACGACCATATGTCTTGGTGCAAGCATTGGCTGCAGGGTGATGTTGGCAGGGCCAACGTCAATTTGATGGACCTGGACCGACACTGTCCCAGCTGGGAGCCTCGGAGCTGGGGTGGATTGAGCTGCAGCTGGCCCTGCAGCCTGCCCACCCTGGCTACTTGGGGCAGCAGATGACATTGATGTCCCAGATCCACGTGGCCTGGTGACAGCAACTTTCACCGCCACACGTGGCTTAGACTTGCTGACCTGGAAGTCAGCCTGGGAGTCATCCTGTGCTGGTTCAGGTGCCAAAATGGGCTGGTCCAACAAGGGCTGAGCTGGGATGGTGTCAGCTACATTTCCCACAACCATTGGTGGGGGGGGCATGGGTGTCCCCGATTGGTCCTCCACACATGGGGCTCTAGGGTCACCCTGCAAATCCTGGCCACGTCCCCTACTGCGCCCACCAAGCCCACCTTTTGGAGGTCGGCCACCTTTGCCTCCCTTACTGCTTGGTCGCCTCCCAACCATGGCACTGATGTTGTTGTGCGTATGGGAGTTGCAGTAAACAATTTTCCTGGGCAATTTTGATGAAAGGGGTAGGGTACTAGATGGAATTCGTACCCTAGTGCTCTAGCAAGGCTGTATGTGACCTCTGGGGAAGATGACAGGTCACGCAATGCACAGGCACCCCAAAGACAAAAGCACACGTGCACGCAACCCCTGGTAGACCACATGCATGGAAAAATAAACCCACACTAAGCTGTGGCACCCAGAAACACAATAATAAGCGTTTGTGTGTTACACACAGCCTACAATGACCTCTGAAGGGGTACGCAACACACGGGGGCAACCACAGTTGGAAAATAAGGGCGCGACTCATCATCTGCCTTGAAAAAGAACGTGAAAAAGACGCACGTGTGCGCGTTGGCAACACCCCCGCCAAAAGAAGAAAAGAACGCAGTCTGAGGAAACAGGGAATACGAACTGGAAACGTTGTGAAGTTATCGCGTGTGAACCGACAAGAAGTACAAGATACACCCGCTCGCTCTCCACAAAAAGCACGTACAAGGAAATAGCATGATACTCATACCTTTTAAGCCAGCCCACACATGAAACGTCACTTACGCGCTTACACGCTAAGGCCCTTCCCTCCAATAGCACGGTGATGTGCAGTTTTCTCACGTGCTGATTCACTATGCACCCGTGTTGTGGGCAACGCCTGCGCGCATAACATCACTGACACGCTTACGCGCTAAGGGCCTTTCCTCGGATTTCACACTGACGTGCAATTTTTTCACATGCCAAATCACTCCGTATCAAGCTGGCCACGCGAATACACACGGAAGACCACGCTCCTGCCCAAAAGGCCATTTTCCTGCCCCCAAGAGCCCCGAGCATGCTCCCACCAGCCATCTGCTGTTGCCTTGCTATTTGGTGCCTGCACATCAGCCATCTGCAGGGGTCCAGTTGCTGTGTCCACCCCTGCTGGAACAGAAGACTCCCAACTGGGATACCATCGCTCCACAGCCCAGCCCCAGAACTCAGTTGCCCACCCACGCCTGCCTCGGGGGTCGCCATGTCGAGGCAAACACCATCTGAGACCACTGGCAACCCCCAGTCAGAGAGGCAGAGGGCTACCAGCTTCAGTGAGAAGGAAGTTGGTGTCCTGGTGGAGTATGTCCTGGGGCATTATGATGCCCTCTTCGGAACATCACGCGCCAACAAGGAAGGACGGTCGAGGATCTGGGAGGACGCAGTGGTTGCCATCAACGCGGAGGGGGTGACAACCCGCAACATCAAGCACATCAAGAAGCGCTGGGAGGACTTGAGGTCCAGGACCCTCTACAAGGCCCGGCGCCTCGCGGAGGGGGGCCGGGGCAGCCTGAACAACATCCAGATGAGGGTCCTGGAACACATAGGCCCAGCGCTCCATGCCCAGATCCTTCGGAGGCAGACCCGTCTGGAGTTGAGCGGTAAGTGGCCAAGCATTGCTGTGTGAGACAGGGCATGTTGCAGTGTGCTGGTATTCTGATACTTGCCTTTATGTGTGACATAGGCCATGTATGGATATGTGTGTGCAGGGACATCATGGTCATGCATCTGAGACCAGTAATGTGTGAACTACATGGATGGTGCATGTGTTCCAGTGCAACATGGGGAGCTGTATGCGGAATGCACACATGAAAGCATGCCAGTCTCTGTTCTTGGACATGGAGGGGGTGTGAGGGATGGGTGCTGCTGTTATGTACATGTATGGTGCACATGTGTGTGTGTCTGAGAAGTGTGTGTGTGTCACTTTGAAACGCCATGGATGCATGATACATGTCCGTGATGATGTGTAGATTCACTCATGCAGTGCCGTCACCATTGTATCCACTGTGTCTATCCACTGTGTCTGTGGTGTACAAGCAATGATGCATGACCCTCCGGTGATGTGTGTGCATGGGATGAGTGTGAGCCATAATGCATATGAGTTTGAAGGCAACATTTTGGTTAACAGAGGCCCTTGTACATGGATGCTGATGTTGATTGCAGGCGCCGGGACTATTTCTGCATGTGTGTTGCGGGTATTCACCCATGTGTTGTGGAGGGAGAGGATGGAAGTGACATTTGACAGTGCCACTCATGTGTTATTGCTTCCTGTCTAGGGGAATATTGTACTGTACCCTGATGCTTGTGTTCTATGTCTCCCTCTACTCAGCGTGAAGTGAAGAAGAGGGCAGAGACGGTGCTGTGGAGCCAAGCTGCGGGGATGCCTCCACCGAGCGGCGACGCAAGGCCCAGCCACCCTCCCAGGAATTGGCATCATCCGAGAGCGAGGGGGCTGGTTCCGCGTCTGCCACTACGGCTGTAGTGGAAGGGCTGGGTGTGCCCCCACAGGGGCTTGCAATGGCGGAAGACGGTGTGGAGACATCCAGGTTGGTGGTCTTCACAGAGGTGGAGGAGCCCGCTACTGAGCCGCACATGGGGCCTGGTGTGGGTAGTACCACTGGTGCAAGTGGTGCAGTCCAGCGCCAGGTTCAGGAGGCAGCACAGGTCACCACGGAGGGGCCTGTGCATGTCGCTGTCCTTGCCTGTGACTGCACCACCATGCACCAGCAGGGATGCCCCATCCCAGGCCCGTCCGCAGGTAGGGGGGAGTGCCACGTCATCTGCCTCTCCACTACCTGCGGAGGAGGGGTCCCACAACTGCATGGGCTCCGTCCTGGTTGGTGTCGCGTTGCGAACGCATGACATTCGTGATGATGTGCGTGCTTCCTGGGTGGAGCACGCACTGCCACAGTCGGGAGTCTGCGGTCCAGCAGTGGTGGACACCCCAACAACTGGAGACCAGCAGATGGAGGATGTGCAGGCATCGGACAGGGCACATGGACAGCAGCAACAGCAGCAGGCTCTAGGTGGGAGCAATGATGGCTCGGGGACATCGACATCAGGGGGGCAGGCATCGGCCAGAGGGCAGGAGAACCCTGGAATGGGAGTGTTTTCCGTATGGCTGCAGTTGGGCCAGTGCATAGATGCGGAGCGGCGGCGGGCGGAAGAGGTGCAGCTCACCATGGTCAGGGCAGAGTTCTCCATGCGTCGGGTGTTGAGGCGGGCAGAGTGCCTCGAGGCAACTCGCAGGGAGTTGGAACAGGCCATGAGTGCATCCCTGCGAGACCTCGGGGCCAGGGCAGAGGCCCGCCTCCCAGACATCGACATGGAGTTCGATGATGCCCTGGCCCGGGACATCAAAGAGTGAGCCGCAGGACTTGCCCGCCACCATTGTGTATAGTTACATAGTGTTAGGTTTCCTTTGTTTTTCTTTTAAGTTGGAGTTAATGGACATTGCTCCACTTCGTGTGTATATAGTTTTTTCTTCATAGGAGGTTTTGTAGGTTTCCTTTTGTTTGTGGATCATGGACCATTTGGACTTACATTGTATATAGTTGTGGACTTGTACATACTTTCTTTTTCTATATTCCCATGGATCAATGGTTGTTTTTTATTTGGATTATGTTTTTGTTATGGACATTGGCAATGGACCACTTTTTTATTCTACATGATTTTTCTTTTTTTTTACTTCATTGGATTTACAATATTTTTTTTCTACATCGGTCATTGTACATTGATTTTCATTTTACTATTCCTCCAAGTCAGTTTTTTATGTTTTTAATACATTTTTTATAACTTCTGAATTGGTGTTGTGTTCTGTAATTGGTTTTGTGCATGTCTCATTGAACATTTCCTCAGTCACGTGTTGCCACTGTGTGGCTACGTTGTGCATTCCTGCATGGGCATGGTGGTTCATTTCGACTATCATGGCATGGGTAATTTGGGAGTGGGTTCTATGGATGGTTGCATGCTTGGATTGGGGGGCAGGGGGGATTAGGGTTGGCTTTAGGTACATGGGTCTGTTTTGTTAGGACATGTTGTTTGTTGGGACATGAGTTGGGGCCTGCTGGCAGGTGCCCATCAATGCTGGGGGGTGGGGGTGTTGGGTTACATGATTCGGGGCCTGCTGGCAGGTGCCCATCAATGCTGGGGCGTGGGGGTGCTGGGGGGCATGAGTCGGGGCCTGCTGGCAGGTGCGCATCAATGCTGGGTGGGTGGGGGTGCTGGGGAACATGAGTCGGGGCCTGCTGGCAGGTGCCCATCAATGCTGGGTAGGTGGGGCTGCTGGGGGACATGAGTCAGGGCCTGCTAGCAGGTGCCCATCAATGATGGGGGGTGGGGGTGCTGGGGGACATGAGTCGGGGCCTGCTGTCAGGTGCGCATCAATGCTGGGTGGGTGGGGGTGCTGGGGACATGAGTCGGGGCCTGCTGGCAGGTGCCTATCAATGCTGGGTGGGTGGGGCTGCTGAGGGACATGAGTCAGGGCATGCTGGCAGGTGCCCATCAATGCTGGAGGGTGGGGGTGCTGAGGGACATGAGTCGGGGCCTGCTGCCAGGTGCCCATCAATGCTGGTCGGTGGGGGTGTTGGGAGACATTAGTCGGGGCCTGCTGGCAGTTGCCCATCAATGCTGGGTGGGTGGGGCTGCTGGGGGACATGAGTTGGGGCCTGCTGGCAGGTGCCCATCAATGCTGGGGGGGTGGGGTGCTGGGGGCCATGATTCGGGGCCTGCTGGCAGGTGCCCATCAATGCTGGGTGGGTGGGGGTGCTGGGGGACATGAGTCAGGGCCTGCTGGCAGGTGCCCATCAATGCTGGGTGGGTGGGGGTGCTGGGGGACATAAGTCGGGGACTGCTGGCAGGTGCCCATCAATGCTGGGTGGGTGGGAGTGCTGGGGGACATGAGTCGGGGCCTGCTGGCAGTTGCCCATCAATGCTGGGTGGGTGGGAGTGCTGGGGGACATGAGTTGGTGATCACTAGTGGAAGGTGACATGTGGGCTGGCTGGGGGGCATGCCCATGGTGGATGGGCTACCTGCGGGACATGACCAGGGGTGCAGGGTAGTGCCCTGTGGTGTGGGTTGCCTGCAGGGGTCATGGAGGGTTAGAGGGCACACCTGGGAGGACCCACACTGCCAATTCACGTGTGGGACTCCCCACGCACTCCACAGGATACACGTACCCTGCTCTGACAGCGGAATCGCGTGTGAAACCTCCAGCGCACCCCAGTAATACACGTGCCCCGCTCGCACTGGGCCAATCGCGTGTGAAACTTCCTGTGCACCCCAGTAATACACGTACCCCGCTCGCACTGGGCCAATCGCGTGTGGAACTCCCCA
The DNA here is from genome assembly GCF_040938575.1 of Ambystoma mexicanum. Taxonomy (NCBI): domain Eukaryota; kingdom Metazoa; phylum Chordata; class Amphibia; order Caudata; family Ambystomatidae; genus Ambystoma; species Ambystoma mexicanum. The sequence goes on along the minus strand of NC_090935.1, from coordinate 796,620,381 downwards.
TGCACCCCAGTAATACACATACCCCGCTCGCACAGGCCCAATCGCGTGTGAAACTTCCCGCACACCCCAGTAATACACGTACCCCGCTCGCACAGGGCCAATCGCGTGTGAAACTTCCCACGCACCCCAGTAATACACGTACCCTGCTCGCACAGGCCCAATCGCGTGTGAAACTTCCCGCACACCCCAGTAATACACATACCCCACTCGCACAGGGCCAATCGCATGTGAAACTTCCCGCGCACCCCAGTAATACACGTACCCTGCTCGCACAGGCCCAATAGCATGTGAAACTTCCCACGCACTGCAGTAATACACGTACGCTGCTCGCACAGGCACAATCATGTGTGAAACTTCCCGCGCACCCCAGTAATACACGTACCCCGCTCGCACTGGGCCAATCGCGTGTGAAACTCCCTGCGCAGTGAGGTACATGTATTCGGAGGGGTGCGCAGGGATTTTTACAGGCATTTTTGTGGTTGGGGGCCTGTGCGCCATGTACGGGATTTGTGCGCTGTACATGGTGCACGGGGAGGGGTTGGGGGAGTAACTGGAGCTGCTGCAGGGTGCTGCTCCACTCTGCGCTACGGCTGGTAATGGATGTTAAAATCCATGAATACGCAGTGCGCAGAAATGGATTTTGGCGCACGCGGCTGGTGCAGACTGTCGCACGCGCACACTGTGCGCCAGCTGCATGCGCCACTTGTGCGCTGAATTCTATGAATTACCATCATAGTCTTCTTGCCAATTAAAGGAGCCACACATAGGAAAAGCACACAGGCAAAAAAATCACACACAAATACTGACGCTGACTGCCACTTGTGCACCTTGACCTCCGATTGGTGGTAGTGCAGATGCACAATTCGATGTCGATTTACCAAGGTTTAGGTAGGCATAAAAGCTTATGAATACCTAATGAAGGTGGGCTGTGTTAGCCTTGCACTAATAATAACATCCAGAGCTATAGCTGAATCTCAAGTTGACAGCTGAAGAGTGCCTTCCAAGTTGGTGTAGGCAGTAGACACACAATTTGCCCAGGCAAAAAAAAAAAATATTTTTAATATGGCAAAATAGTGAATTGTGTTCAAATGCTCAACATGTTTGTCAAATTGTGAGGCTATAATTCTACGGATCTAAAATAACGTATTGCTTTTCTTTCAATGAAAAAATCATTTTTAAACTAAAATTACGTTTTTTATTATGTAGATTAATTGCTTCAATAGTAAAGCTTTGATCAGGGCCACGTTTTGGGTGAAATGGTTTCTTGAGTAAATGTTTATGTAGTTTGAGGTATTGCACATATGGTAAACAATACTTTGAACAATCCGGATAATGACAGATATATGTTGGACTTGCTAACATCCATGGAATGGGACATGTACAAAAGAATTGGAATGTGCTGTTGCACATGCAACCCCCGAATGATACAGAAAATGGGGCCCTGTCGCATATCATAGGGGCCCTGCACAAGCTAAAGACAGGCATGGAAGTAGGAGTGGCAGATGAAGATTGGTTCGATACAATGTTCTTAGGGCACCATCTTGGCTCGGAGCAGTGGTGAAGAAATTGGTCCCGTAGTGCTCCTGTTGGGGATGTTTTGTATGTGCCAAATGATCCGTTGGTGCTGCATAAAGACTCTCCCAAATAGTGTGATGATGACGGTTTTGATTGGGGAAAGTGGTGGACCTGCTAGTGCAAAAGATGGGCATGCTCAGACAGACAACCCCAAGAAACCTTGTATGGTACGAATTGAGTGAGCCATAGACCCCCTGCCCCCACCCCAAGGACAGTAACTACACCCTCACTGAACCAAGAGAATTATACCCAACATTGGGTTAACTTATCAAGTGATGGGTGTCTTTACCTTACTTGTATCCCAGAACAATATGCCCAAGAAGTTGAAAGCAAGTGCAACGTGTGTAAGGTATGGGTGCCTAAGGAAGGAACTGGTAGAGCAAGAGAAGCAGCAGAGTATGTTGATATAGGATTAACTAAAGGGGGGGATGTTGGGATGCATGTATTTATTTATTTAACAGTTATAGAGCGCAAACCTGCCCAGGGGCCTCTAGGCGCTGGGGGAGGCAGTACAGCAAGAAGCACCAGATACAGTAAGAGGAAGACTGGTAGGCCGATCAGAACAGATCAGTTTTCAAAGCCCTACAAAAACAAAAATAGCCCTCAATAGCTCATATAGATTTGGGAAGTGAGTTCCAGAGTCTTGGTGCCAGAACCGAGAAAGACCGGCCCCCAGACCGGGCCCTCCTGTACCTTGGAACTTTTAAAAGCAACAGAGATTCCGAATGTAAGTTTCTAGCTGGACAATATTGTTTGACCTTTTTCTTCAGATATTCTGGACCAGTATGGAAAATATATCAAGAACGCAAAAAGACAGAGAGCCACGTCAATAGAGGGAGAGGGGTAAGCAATAAGAGATATAAGGGTAGTGTGTGGGAAAAGGGCAGAGTGTGATTATGTGTCCTGAGAATGCCCAAGGGTGGAGCGTACAAATGTGTGTTCATATAATATAGTAATAAGGTCAAACGAATGATCAATGTAATAGTCAGCCCCATCCCGCGGCAGTAAGGTATACAGAGATTATAACAAAATAAAAATAACAAAGAACTTTAATAACGAAAAATAAATAACGAAAACATTTCAAATTTTGGGTTAAATGTATATGTGGGGTGGGATAAGGGATACGGAAAGGGTGTGGGGGATTGGGGTGGGGTAATACAGCTACGGAAACAGGTAACCCACAAATTAAAAAAAGAGAAAACAATTCGACAGCCTGAGTTACCAAAAATAGTTCAACGCAGATTTAGGGCACTGGCAGATTCCCACAATCAGATAACCCTTGGAGGTTGGGCACATACTAATTCTACTGTGTGTCTGCAACATTGTGCTGTTTTGACAACTGGGAGGGATAGTGAAATTGTTCAAGCACAGCCATTACCAATTCCTGCGGCATTGCCACCTTACCTGTAGTGCCCAGCCTCCATATAAGGTATTTAGGGGATTGTTCACACCCTCTCTTTTTCCATAGCACTTTCTCATTGTGTTGTGCTCAGCATTGCAACTCAATGATTTAGGTAATTGGTAAAGAAAGATATGGAGGTGGCAGTTACTCTTGCATACTCACAATTTTGGTATATTCTGAAATGTCTGGTACTGGGAGATTGGCTAATAATGTTTCTTCTGTGTCTGCTGCACCATTCCCAAGAGAAATTGCATCTGTATTGTTCACATGAGTGGTGCATTTTACAACTGCTACTATAGTGGGCCGTGACAGTGCATAAATTAGTCTGTCCAACAAGAAAGCACTGGCGACCTATCTGCTCCCCTAAATCCACTTCTTTTCCATCAAGAAACCCCTGCATGTACTGCACTTGTGAAATAGGCTGAGTCAGAATATATTGTCACTTGGCAGCCCTGCATTACCTCTAGAGCTTCAATTTACATGATCAGTTCAGCTGCCTGCAGTAGTGCATTGGCAACTTCTTCTGCATTAATACTTCGCTGACCGGACAGCAAAGAACACCTCTTTGTCATCAAGGGCATACTCTTCCCTTTTGGAATGTCATCTTCGGGTCCCTCATATGTGGCACAGTCTTGTACATAGTCAGTGTCAGTAATCGCTTCTGTTAGAAAAGTGGATGGATTCACTGTTTTACATCGTATCACATGAATGTTAGGCTAGGATAGTATAACCTCATGTACTGATGTCGTCTGTGTCTTCAGGGTGGATTTTTATCATTCCAAAATGGCAGATATTGTATGTTCCATGTACAATGTCACTGAGCACCCCATTATTATAGTGGCTGACTCTCTATAGCAAATGCTTCTTCAGCTAGAGCTTGCTCACACAGGAATGGGCCTTGAATAACTGAATCTAACATGCTGCTGTAGTACACCAAGGTCTTTTGGCCCATCATACTTTTCTGGGTTAGTACTGCTGTCATTATCTGCCCATCTGAATGTAAAAACAGGTAAAAGTCTTGTTTGTTCTCAGGTGTTGCTAGGACATCGGCAGTGGTAAGAACATTTTTCAATTCTTGGAAACTATTGAGCATCTCCTCTGTTCATGTGATTGTGCTATTTGCCTCTGGGCATTCTTGAGTGTCTGTAGTACTGGTTGGTGTACATATTCCGAAATCCATGCTCTGCAATAATTACAGAACCCCATTAACTCTGCATGTACTTAACTGTCACTGGTTGAGGTGTGCTGCGCACTGCTGGAGCACATTATGGTATTATTGTATTACCATAAACAGAAATAAGTTGAACGAGGTATAGCACCTCCTGTTGAACGTACTGCAGCTCTGCCCTGTCCACTGTGTACCCTTTGTCAGCCAGCAATTGTAATAGGGTGATGGAATTGTCCCTATACTGCTGCTCATCTGGACTACACAATAACAATTCGCCCACATATTGAATGATGGTGCTTGGCACGCATATGTCCCCCAAATCCGCATGTAGCACCCTATTAAAGATACTGGGGGACTCACAGTACCACTGGGGCAGCCTTTTGAGCTGGAACTGCCTCCCGTTATGCGTAAAAACGGTGAGATATTGGGAGTCAGGGTGCAATGGGACTGAGAAGAATGCATTATTTAACTCAATGGGCCTCATTACAACTGTGGCGGCCAAGGAATGAACGGTGGCGGTAAGGGACCAGCACCGTTCATTCCAGGTCCCACTCTGCACGCCTGGCAAGACTAGACGTGCAGAGAGGGACCCGCTAGCAGTACAGGATGCTAACAACGGGCCCGTCATTAACTGGCCCGTTGTTAGCATCCTCCCCATTCCCATTGAGCCTATGGGGGCTCAAATGGGAATGGGGACCTACTGGGTCTGGGTCTGGGTCCCGCGAAAGGGAATTACCGGGCCCTCCAAGGTCGGAATGGCCTGGTAAGTCCCCTTTTGCGGGACCCGGACCCGAGTTTGCGGGTAGCCATGCTGCTAAAAACGGCATGGCTACCTCCAACCTTGTAATGAGGCCGAATGACAGTAAAGTGGGTATGTTGCATAATATTGTCACAAGATTGGGCCGTGCCAGAAACCCAGCTTGTACTGTGTCATTCAGAGGGTGCAAATCCTGAATCATCCTCCAACTACAGCCTTTTGAATTCTTGATGGGGTTTATAGCCACGTTACAGGGAGAGTTGGAGTGTACAATAATGCCTTGGTGTAAAATGCTGTAATTTACTCCCTCCTCAGTTTTTTTTGTCAGGGGGTACTGCTTCACTTGGGGTGCTAGAGCTCCTGGTTTAAGGGTTATTTGAATTGGAGCAATACTCCACAGGAGTCCTACATCATGGGATTGATCATCCTTACAATGTCAGGTATCTGGGAAAGATCTCCTTGGGCAAAGATGGGATTCTATCTGCCACAATGATGAGCACGGGACCTGGCTATACTGTATCATGATCTTGCAGGGAACACACAGGGCCAGTACTATCTCACCATCATAGTCCTTGTCTTCAAACAAGTCATTGTCTGTCACTTCTTTCAATGGTTGGGCTGGTTCTATGCACAGTACTGTGGGCCACTAGCTTGCATCTGTTTCTGTCCCTATTAAGACAATCCTAGTCTTCGATACCACCACCCCTTCTTTATCTAAGGTGAGGATGGTCCCTGCTACATGTTCTTGAGGCTGAGCGGCCTGAATCGGAAGTCAGAGGGTAGGTAGGCACGAGCACTCATTACCCACTTGGGGGATTGCATTTGATAACAATGTGACCCCATAAATAAACAAATCTGAGTGGATTGGGAACCCACCCCAGGGCAGCCTTCTTGCTCCCAAGGCATAAATGACAAACATGGCCCTTATGTGGCATATTCCTGGGGTTAAACACACCACTCCTCTTTCAGTCATGTTCAACTTGCTGAGAAAGTTTCATCCTAATAGATTGACAGGGGACTACCTTGCCCCCCCACAGCCAATTCTTATGCAAATTGAACCGATTTCACTGCCCCAGAGAAGCCCATAACCTCATCTGACAAAGGGAAGTGTCCCTTGCTGATTCACAATTTAATTGCACCTGTGTACACCTGTGTCTCCATGCCCACTAAGGGTTCTACTTCTGGGTTGGCAGTGACTGACAGGACTCGGCATGCTACGGCTCTCTGTGGGCTGTCCTAATTTGGATAGGTGTTTGTCCCCGGAAAGACTAAAGTATTCCCTCCCATCACGCTGGCCCTTTTGTAGTGTGGAACAGTGCCATTGGGAACTGCATTCCTGATGGGTATATGAGGCCCTTACAACAGGGCAGAATGTGTGGTAGACGGAACTGAGCAATTGGGAACTGGTGCCTGCAGGTGCAGCAACTGTTGAGGGAGAGCAGCCGGGGCTGATACTGGAGGCCCTCCATACGGGGCAGCTGTGGTTACGGGGCCATAGGGCTGTGGATATGTGGTCAGCATAGCATAGCTGGGACACATGGAGGCATCTGATTATAGGCAACTGCTTGCCTGCTCCTACAGTCCCATGATAAAGGTCCCATTCTCCCGCATGTCCAGTACTGTCCCATATTTCCTCCCTAGGCCTTATCCCTCCAAAGCCTCCTCTCCCCCCTCGGTACCATGCAGAACCCCCTCTGCCCTGTGGGTTCCCTCCATGCGGCCATCCTTGAAACTGTGGTTGAAACCCAGTTTCACTCGTATCCTCCTCCCCGGGGAGGTCCTGTCCATACATCTGCATGTACCACCCTGTGTTCAGTCTGCACATCCTGTAATGCTGCTACTACTGACCCATCCACTAATATATATGCTAACTTTTCTGCACTAGTTTAGCTTCCCCTGTTTGTACACGTTGAGCTTTTCATTCTCGTTTTCCATTAACTGTTAACAATGGTGCATAATTCTGGATTGCAACACCCACCCCTTTGCCTTCATTAAAAATATTTAATTGAGGGCCTTAATAAAAGAATGAGTTTGATCAATCCCATGACTCGACCGTCTCCACCCTGCACATCTCTTGAGTATGTAAAATATACTGGGTAGGATTTCATTTTCCTGCATTGTGCATTGTATGATGGACTGAAGGTCTGGGGTGTCCAGGTAGGCCTAATATTGCAACAAATAAGCTTTTCAGATCACCTACAGCCAGAGTGATAGAAGCTGTTTGTTTCTCAAACACGTAAATCCAGTTCCGTGCAGCCATGGTACATTTATCCAGTGAATGTGTTTTTGGACTTAGGTGCCTCAACACTGGTTATGGACCCAGATGCCTCTATGGATGATGTTGACTAATGGCGAGAAACCATTGTTCTGATGTCATTAGTGACACCACAACATAGCAATGTTAGTCACAAAGTAAACTTGCAGCCATGTACAAAATTACACCAACATGGTACATTCTGTACTCTCCCTGGTCCTTTGTGTAACAGGGGAAACTGCCTTCTCATCACCTTTCCACCTTCCTCTTCTTTGCCTGTTGCCTTTTGCTCAACCTGGGCCCCCTCAAACTATCTATATCAGGAGGAGCCTCTGCCTCTTCTACCTTGTCCACTGTATCCCATTGCTCATCTCCTGGTTCACCTCCCATCGCATCCTCTGATCGCACCGTCCCGCACTCCAAACTTCCTGTCCGTTGTCTCCCTCGCCCCTATCCTCTTTCTCAATATGTACGTCCCTAATAGCAGTACTATCAATCCTAAACACTATGTCCCCTTCCCTCCATTCTTCCAACACAATTGGTGCCTTCTGCCCAACCCTCCTATCCATTCTCAGCCATTCCAGCTCTTCCTGTGTTCTCCTCAATGTATCCTCTAATTCTTTTTGTGGGTTCCGATCTTGGCCCCACTGCTCTTGCCCCCATACAGCTGACAATGCTAGAGGTGTTTTTAGAGGTTCTGATACTGGGCCTGTGACTAAGGGGGCGTCGCTGTGGTGGGCAGAGGAATGTACACTGGGTTTGTGTACCCTGAGGCTTCACAGGTAGGATAACATATGGGGGCTGTGGTGCACATGGTGGAAATTTTACTGTTGGCTCTGGTGCGGGAGGGTCAGGGGATCCTGAAATAAAGGGGGCAATCAGTGTAGTCTGGACGCATAATGCTGCTGAATCCTCCTGGCTTGGGGGTCGGGGGGGTGGGCATCCTCTAAATCGTCTACCAATTTCCAAATTTCCAACGCTTCTATTCTATTTGTTGGCTTCTTCGCCTTCATCCCCTTCTATTTTGATGACAATAATATCTACATGGGGCCTAGAACCTCTGTGTTATTTGTAGCCTGCTCTGGCCATGGTTTGAACAGCCCCCTGCCCTTGTCTCAGCGACCCTCTTGCGGTGGTACTTCAAAATTGTTTCCTTATACAGTTATAAGGCTGCACACATATATTTTAATGGGGTTGTTGGCTCAATTTTAGTAGACCCTGCCAATACGTAATAAATTAAGAAACGTTTCTGTTTATTCGAGGTCCGATCCAGCTGTACCTGTGTCGTCCCTGATCCCCACCCTTTCGCATTCCAATACCCTCACTTGATCCCTTCCCCCACCCTGTCACTCGTTCATTCCTCACTCCAGTCCTGCACTAGTACACCCCGGCCTTCACGCACACCAATCACTCACACCCTCGCTCCACACAACTCCACAAGATTCTACAGAGCAAACCTGGACCCCTCCTCAGCCCGTTCCACTACAGTAACAAAGTCTATATAAAACACCATAAAATACTACGTTTCACTCCCACACCCCCTTTATATCAGGTGGGGATTTCCCACTCAATGTACGGAGCCTCTACCATGTTCCTCTTTTTTCCTTAAAGATACAGCACTGTCTTCTTCCCCCAACCAGGAAGGATCCCGTTACACCATCGTCCTTGTATTCCATATAATAATGAAAAATAAATAAAAACCCAAAACATCATGTGGTCTTGCTCCTACGCACCCACACCTCAACCGCAGCGTCATCACTTACTTCCAAACTCCCCAACAATCACACTCATCCCCATTCCCTCACCCCACATTGTTTTCACCTGAAAAATGTGCACTTACATCTATGTGCTCTCCCCAGTTCCTCTGTCATGGGGTCCCTTTAATGTCCTGCACAATACGAGAGCAGCGCCCTGCTCCAAAGAACAGACAGTAATACTGGCAACATGGTGACGAGAGGGTCCCTGGAATGCCCCTCCTTACCCCCAGAAACATGACAGCCTGAAGAGTTAAGAACGTATGAAACAACTCACTATTCAGACAGCCCCCAGGAGGGTCAGTAACATCCACATATGCGGACAGATACCCTCTTAGACAACCATTCAAACCTTATCCAGTGAATGTGTTTTTGGACTCAGGCGCCTCAACACTGGTTATGGACCCAGATGCCTCTATGGATGATGTTGACTAATGGCGAGAAACCATTGTTCTGATGTCATTAGTGACACCACAACATAGCAATGTTAGTCACAAAGTAAACTTGCAGCCATGCACAAAATTACACCAACATACACGTGCACACAAGAAGAACATGCTTATACAGTTCTGAAGATAGAGGACACATACATATACATACGGTCAAAAGCTTTTATCATTGTTCTCATTAGCCAAGTGCAGAAATGCTGAACGCAAGGCAAACAAAGAGATGCAGGGTAAGCTTGCAGCCACTTATTGCAACTAACTATATGGAACAACAGGATCATGTAAGGAGCCTGGAAAGAGCACATACGACTAACCTATGGGAAGCATAGCACAGTATAGATATGTAGAAATCATAGTATAATTATAATGAGGATTATATGAGGACACAATCCAGAGGATGAGAGACAAGTGAATTCAGAACCAGGCTGCACAGAACAACTGGCCAGGGCTTGCAGCCAAGGTCAGAGACAAGCATCACATTCCAGACCTAAAACGACGAGCCATTTGCAGAAAAACTTAATAAATCCTCATAAATTGCACACCAGAAGAGCTTGATTTCATGGCCTTCAACCAGGTGATGCAGCCGAGCTAGACAATGGCCATTCACCCGCGGTGGAAAGACAACCGGTTGTCAGCAATACAGACATGAAGTGAAACACAGAATCGTTAACAATGTTGCAACGCTGAGGGCACTCTCACAGGCACAAGTGGTTGTACTCACAGTTACATTGGGAACACATAGTCATTCTCATCACCTTGAGAAGGTGCACAGAGCGCTGAGAACAGAGCTGGATCCCAGGCCTTTTGAGAAGAGCTCCAGCCAATCTGAGAACAGAAATCCAGTGGTGGATGGCAGAGGGCAAGGGCTAATGGTAATCCTGCGACCCTCCAACAATGTAATAGATAGTTTCTTGGGGAAGGAGCAGGCCAGCCACCTGACATGTGAGGACCAATAAAACAATATCTATAGGTGCAGTCCATAAGTGATACCACCCCAATCATCCAACCAGGCAGACTCTTTTTTGGGGAAGGGCCCATGGTATGACATTGAAATGAAACAAAATGGCCCGACAGGGGGCGCGGAGCGGGGATTCTGAGACGTTTCGAATATCCTGTATGATCCCCGTCTTTTTGTGCAATAAACGACAGTTCTAACTTGCCCTGGGCTGAGTCTTCTGTTTGTGTACTGGGGGAGGGTTGTGGAGCCCTGGGAGCTGAGACGGTGAGCTCACGGTAACCCCCAGTCCTCTGGTATACCTAAGCCAACAACAGCTCCTGTAAAACACACCAGGTTGTGCACATGGGACTGGTCGCTGCAGCTAGGCGTGGACCCTCCGGATGTGCAGTTAGTAATTCTCCGTCCTTGCAGAAGGTTCTGGGATCATGTCGGTGTAACCATATTTGTAGGGCAGACCACCAGCAGTCAGACAGTAAAAAACAATCCCTAAGGAAAAAGCTTGGTGCACCCCTTGCAAGGATAACAAAGATTTATTTCTCATAAAGAAAAAAGAATGTCAGACGGTGCTCTTAATCCTGACTGCCACAGACTGCAACACATTATAACGGGCAATGTCACCCATGACACATACAGTATATGGTTCTCCTTCCCCAACCTCATTGGCTATCCCCTATGTACATAGCACCCTTTCGCTATAGGGCCTCGACCGATTGGCTAGAATTATTCAACTTGTGTCCTATGAACATGAATGGCGGGCCATTTGAGAATGTTTCCCCCCCACGGTTGACTCATGCAATGTGCACCTGGTAGTTGGACATGAGCTCAGTGGATGCTCTCGAGGTGAAACTGGCCCTCTGAGGTGAGAGGCGCGTCTGATCCCAGACACACAGGTGCCTCTGCCATGCCTCCCCAGCACAGAACTTGATTTGTTGCCATCACCCTGTGCATCTCATAGTAAAAATCACAGAACGTACTGCTCTGCGGTCCCCTGTGCCAGTGGTCCCTTCCCTGGGCCTTCACCTGGGCCTCTCCAGGACCACACCAATCAGTCAAATTGTGAGGGATTTAAGTGTTCTGCTTGTGGGCACCTGGCAGTTCAAATAGAGTGGCCATTATCCTGGAGGGTGCTGGGTTGGACTATTTTAGCAGCTCACAGCCTCTGTCCTGGCTCCCAGGAGATACTCCTTGAGGGACGGTTGCAGCCCTACCCGTGCTTTGCTATGTCGTATTCCTTTCAGATTGCTCAGGCCTGTAACATGAGACAATGGATGGTTTATCTGTCTGGCCTAAAGGTATTTCCGTCTAATGCTTGGGCTGGGAACGGGATGGGAAAGTGCTTTAGAACTGGGTGCCAGTATGGCCTGTGCCACACTAGGCCTCACGTTTAGTATGCTGGTGTTTCAGTGCTTTCTGCTGCGGAACGGGGATGGTTCTAACATTGATCATTCACATCACCTTATTTCTATATTATATGAACCCACATATAAACCCTCCACCCTCAGGCCTTCTCAGGACACATAATCCATATGTTCCTTATCTCACACACTATCCTCATGTCATTTATTGCTTACCCCTTTTCCCCCATTAGCCATGCATCTTTGTCCCTTTGCGTTCTTAATATATTTTCCTTAACCTGAACCATTTGGGGGGACAGGGGAGCTGGACAAGCATCCCAACACTGTGGTTCACCACTAAATCATTACATATATGCTGGACATTGGGAGAATGATGATTTTGTTAACTGGGTAACTATTTTGGTAGTTAAATGGGGCATTAGCGGCCAATGCACCACAAGGCAGTGACACAGGTCTTCGGGAATTGCTAGAAATGTGAGCACAATTGCAAGAATGTGCACAAGCTTAACAGTCAAGGCACTGGATTACTATCCTTGGAAAAGCTTCACTACAAATTCGTGGAAGACTGGAGTTTTAAGGAATTGATAGGCAATAACCCTTGCCACTTTCCACTGATTTATAAATTAATCACCAACTCAACTACATTGCCTCAAAGGTATGCCATATATTCAGAGTCAAATGCTTGCATCTGTGGGCAAAGAAATTGAGAGATTACAATACTCATCTCATCTGAACAAGAAAATCACAACACACACGTGCATAGTTTGATTGCATAACTATACATTAGTTCAAAAACCTCCACATAGGAGTGTACAAGGCGGCTCCTAAAACCCATAGGCCTTGGCAAATAGAAGTGGATACATTCACCAGGGATGTATGGGTTATGTGCCCAATTGTGCTAAATAACTCCACTTTGCCCTCTCTTTTATCTCAACTTGTAGAAAGCTAAGTGGAGAGCACTTGCTACACACCGGGACTCTGCAATAGCCTTCTAATGGCCATCAGATTGCTCCCTTTCTCTCCTGCAAGTCAGGAAGCAGCTGAAGAGGATCATGATCTTACATGAAGCCCTGCTCGCCCGTTGAGACCATGATAGCACTTCTCCCCTGTTCTACACCCTCTAGCTGTGCTTCTCTCGCTGTATTGTCTCCCCTTTTGCACACTACTCCCTTGCTTTTTGGCTAGTTATTCTTTATGTAAATGTCCTACATACATACATGTATCATGCAATTCTGATATAAAAACCTTTCAACTTTCCCTACAAGTCGTCCATAAGGGAGGTAGACACAGAGTGGCATAAAACCTTCACTAGATGCGCACATATTGGAAACCATGACATGTTCACATGGTAAAGGGACATGCTCCAAAAACAGTATGAGAATGCCCTATCTGTTTAAAATGTGATGCTTCTTGTTATTGGTTGTCCATGGGTGCTGTTGGGCCGTGCTACTGATGGTGTCTGTGGTGGGAGTTGTATGGTCCACGATTACCATAATGTACAGTGTGTTGGAGAGAAGCATACAGAAAAACAGACATGTTTAGTTTAATCTTGCCCTTTCTAGTTTCTATCCTGAAGCTCTCTATGTAGTTGACCAGCATTTGGTTGACTACTGGTATGGGTTCATTGTATCATATATCTCCATACATGACTGGAATTTCAAAATGTGAACATGTGCTATGGCTGCCTATATATTCGCATTCTGCCAAAGCCACGTCTTTCTTCCATTGGCATGGAACAAATGCATATGGCATTGCTTTTGTTATATTTGTGGATATTGCTAATGTTACATTTCAAGGACGGGCCCTCTGGTGGTGGTCAGGGGGTGAATAGAATGCGTGGGGCGTAAATAGTGTCTGAGGTTATGGCAAAGGCTAACAATGTATAGATTCTCATTAGACACCAAATAATTTCCCAATAGGACGACTACCATGCAGTAGTACTGGGATGAACTGCTACACAGCCACACAACCCTACTAACCAGCCGTGATCCCAGTTATAAAGGTGAAAGGGGAAGAACATGAATAGCACACCTCCTTCACCTCTTTAAGGTAGCATCGGCCGAGTGCAGGCTACGCTCTACAAGAGGGGGCGGAGTCAGCAAGGAACCATCTAAACAATAGTACTCTGATTCCAAAATAAATGTCGAATCAATGTTATATGAAAAATGCAAGACTTTATTCAAACTAAAATGACAGACAAACTAATAAAAACAATAACAACCGATCCCTGAAATTCAATATAAAGAATATGCAGACTTTTGTTTGATTGGGGCATTCTGGGTATGAAGATAGTGTTAACCAGGCGTTTGTGTTTGCTTCATTGTTCAACTTTAAGTAGATGTCTTTTAAAAAGTGAAGGAATTGGGGTCTTAATTGTCACTATGACACATAGAACCATGCCCAGTTGACAGAACCATTGCAGATACATTGATATCTTCTTTCTGGGGTTGGACAGGGTTGAGCATGGATCCTTGGTGTTTTTTGATGCATCGAATCACGTTCGAGCTTGGTTGAGCTGGTGCAACAGGATTCAGCAATGTGGTGCAATTCAACAAGCGGTGACATCACTAAGTTTGAAGAAGCTTCAAATAGGTAGCAATGACCGTGTTGGTGTAGCTCGCAAGCGCTCTAAGCGGTTTCAAATAGTGGAGAAAGCAAATGGTACATTTTTGTTTTGCAGGAGTTGTGAAGTTTTATCCAGGACAGGTTGTCCAATGAAAGATATTCCAGTAACAGAGATCCATTGGAGGTGTTGAAGTTGGGGATGATACTACGGTCATGTGGAGTCATCTTGCCAGATCTTGGATGGGAATCCTATATTGACATTCAGAAAGAACTATTTGTCCGGACTGTCCCTGGTGTCACTTGAAATCCCAAGTTGCAATATTTCAAAGTGTTCATAGCTATCAATAGGTAATTAATTATATGTTGTCTATGGCCCCCACAGAGTCACTTTTTCACCACCTTCAATGTCATCATGGACCAGCTTTGCAGGGGGTGAAGAGGTCAGGAACAAAATACTTGTGCTGCAACCTGACTTTCCTTCCTTGTGTACTACCCTTCCCTCCCCACCACCCATGAAGTGTAAACATACCTTGTGACCTATCAACCTTTTCCACCTTGTGGACCCTTGTCCCACACCCTAATAGTGTACCTAGCATCGTACCAATCCCGCTCCCTTTGCTAGCCTTGCACTTCCTCATCCAAAAAATGAACTAACTGGCATCTTGTCCCTTCCTCCACCTACCTTGCTTTCTGGCATGCTCACCACTTATGAAGACACATGAACACTGCCTGGCATGCTGCCATTCAATATGCAGGGTAGGGGTGGGCACCACTGTTATTTGACAGTCTTTCAGGATCAATGAGTTTCAAAAATTCAAAATTTGATTCTTTGTGGTTGCTTTAGCCTGGAGCTGTCAGTGAAAAATGGTCCTATGACACAGGGACCACAACAATGCACAGGAAAATAAATAAGGTGGCTCCACCTTATTAGTACTGGCGCTCTCAGTTGGCCCCCGAAGGAGCTGCAAAGAGTTAAAACGTTCTTTATTCAGATTATTCTGGTAACTGTAAGTTCATTTCTTTGAAATGTTTGCCCATTAGGTTCCTTCTGAAGTTTATAAAAAAATTAAAATGAATCTTATAAGTTTACCAGGAACTGTTTAATGCACATTCCTGTGTAAACCATTAGTCTTATTTCGACTAGTGAGGCAAAACAATAATAGCAAGAGGCCATTAAGTGTACATGTGCCAATGCATTTTGGTAAAAACCATCTTCAAGGCAGTACACTTGTGATTAGTATCATGCTGTTATTTCAAGCCTATGGCATTTGACAGAACAGATTCACAATAGAACCAAACATATAGGACAATAACCATGGCGGTAAAGGATTGTAAAATTCAAAAATGACATACCAACGTATGCTAAATAAGTTCATTGATTGGTGTCATCCCGAATCACAAGATAGAAGAAAGAAAAAAATGCATGTCCACTACATTTGCATTTCAGTGGTTGCCTTAGTAGCGCTTTTACAATCTAGATTGGAAGTCTTGATTGTACCTTGTACTACGCTTACAAAGTATCTTCTAACGTGATCAGTGTACACACTGAAAGTGACGCGGCATCTGTAGAGAAATAACATCAATCAACCTATGAACTCTCTGTGCGTATCTAGTGTGGGCTCCAGTCTGACCGGCACTCACCTCTCATCAGTATTCTGTGTAGAATGGAGCCGAACAAAGCTGCATTGTCGCGGGTGGGTACCAACTCTGTTACTATTTATATGTCACCATTGCGACGGTACGAGACGTCGTGCTCCCACGTGGTTGCTGGAGCAAGTACACCTCGCATCCCACCCCGTGGGGTCAGGGATGGGTGGGGATGTCACCATGGTAACGTCCAAAGTCCAATGCCAGGGCAATATGCATATTCACAACATCTGATGTTGTTGATAGAAATTCTATATGCCTTTGTATCAAATGTAAGAGTTTCAAAACGAGGCTTGTGTACAAAATTTAACTCAAACCAAAGCGCAGCTCCATAAATCCGAGTGAGGTTCTATGCTTACGTACACTCGGCATGGCTCTATCCATGGTGCATGTGTGTTTGATTGAAATATGTGCATAAATAGCGAAACAAGTTTGCTTGGTGTCCCAATTTTGAAAAATACGGCACGCATCGAAAAAACAAAAAACTAAATTTCAAACAGATTTTCAAACAGTTAAAGTCAGGTATGGGGAAAATTCCCAGTCTACATGATTCTATCTGAGCAATCTCATAATAATGTAAAGCCGCCTAAATGTGGGTAACAATCAGTGCAACCATGAGGTTAAAGGTATTTATGCAAAAAGTGTGCAAGACTTGGTGCCAAGAGTATGTGGAAAGAGTACAAACATATCGATATCCATGTGGTTATAGATAACACATATAGTTTATCTCCTCATTTAACCCTTTTGGTGTCAATGAGCTGATTCTGTCGATCCAAAATGTTTCTCATTGATCGAGTCTCTTTTGTAGGTTCTCATGTTGATCTCTTCTTTGCACTACCTGAAGGATTACAAATCTGATTTGAGCCAAGTTGTGCTTTTTTTCTTGCCAATGTCTGGCTACCGCCAAGGTGACATTCTGATTACGTATGCATGATCTATGCTCATTCCATCTTCTTTTGGCCGCCCTTTGAGATTGACCTACATAATAGAGGCCACATGGGCATTTTATAGTGTATATGATGCTATGTGTGTAACAGGTTGCAAAGCTCTTCAATCTGATTTTTTCTCCTGTGTAGGGGTGATTGACTGATTCCCCTTTAATGATATATCCACAGTTAGTGCAATTCAGGCAAGGAAAGGTACCTATACAATCAGTGCTTTTCTTTTTCTGTGGAGGTCTTGTTTTCACAAGTCTGTCTTTGATTTTTTGACTGAGTTGGTAGGCGAAGGTAGGAATATCTCTAAATAAATGTTCAACTCTTTGGTCGCATGTCACTGTGTTCCAATTCATCTTGATTATTGTTTTGATGCGATTACTTTGCCTCAAATATTTTGACACAAAAACCAGTGGAGTTATAGGGCCTCATTACGACTCAGGCGGTAAGGGTTTTACGGCGGCATAAACAGCGTCGACCCTTACCGGCTGAGTACGAGGTCCCTTAGCGCCATGGAGGTTTTAACACCTGCTTCCAGCAGGTGTTAAAATCCATGGCGCTAAGGGACCATGGAGTTAATTACGCCACCGTAATTTACGGTGGCGTAATTAACGCCTTCCCCACTCCCATTATGCCCTATGGGGCAAAATGGGGAAGGGTAAATGGGAAGATGGGGATTTACCGCCCCGCCAAGGTTGGAATGGGGCGGTAAATCCGCCAACCACCATGGCGTAAACATAGTTTACGCCATGGTGGTAAAGTCACGGCCCAGGCGGTAACTTACCGCCTGGGTCGTAATGAGGCCCATAGTGTCTGTCTTTGCTTTAGACTTCAACAGGTCTTCTCTGTCTGTGTTGCTGCATGTAATTCTGCTGCCTCGACTTCTTCTCTTGAATATCCCCGCTCTAGGAATTTCTTTCCCATTGCCCAAATCAAAAATTTGCCATACAGTCAGATGTTACCGGTGAAAAGGATAGTAAGTGATCCAACAGACTACCAGAATGAGGTTGCCGAAATGGGCAAGAAATTCCTGGAACGGGGATATTACATAAAGGGACAAATGGCACTGCAAGAAGCCCGGCTGTGCCTTGAGGCCTGATTTGGGCCAGTCAGGCACCCTCCTTGTACCCAGGGCTATCCGTCTGAGAACCAGGATAGGCCTGCTCTCAGGACAATTTGGCATCCTTCATTGCCTGGGTATAGGCCCCTGTAATGGCTGCAGCCGTTGCAGAGGCCTAATGTCAAATGTTTTACCCTTTATCTCTAGCCCCAGCAGTGGCCTCTGCAATGGCTGCTGTGCCAGATGATGCCTGCTCTCTGGCCAATCGGGTGCCCACCATGGACCCAGCATAGGCCTCACCAGTGGCTGCAGCCTTTCCGGAGGCCTGTTCTCTGGACAGTCAGGCATCTTCCCTGGCCTTAACAGAGGCCTCTGATGTCAATACAGCTGTCTGCACCCCAACACGCATCCTCCCTTGCCTGAGCATGGCCTCTACAGATGCCGAAGAAGCTGCATCTGCACAGACCTGTTCTCAAGTAGACCAAGCAAGTAGACCAAGCATCCTCCCTGGCCTCTTGTTTGCTGCCTGTGTCTCCCCCAGCAGGTCTCCCGAGTTCATGGTATATATCCCACAGAGACTATTTGATGTTCCCAAACATTGACCCAAATGACAGGCAGGTGTACAGCATTTCCCATCTGCTCGCCTATATCCATTTCTAGGCTACCTCCAAGACTGTAAGTCTCTTATTGATGTCTGCTAAAAGACAGCCAGCCACAGGGGCAGGTGTGATGTGCACGGGAGGTCAATGCTGGATGCATGGTCTGCAGTTCGCCAATATCCAAGAGGAGGTGCAGCACACTCTCTACCGGGTCTTGGAAGAGATTGCTTCACATGGATGGTCGTGATCTCCTCAACCACCACCAGGGTGTCCCCAGATGTCAGTTGTAGAATGTCAGATGGGGCCACAGTGACGGTGTCCATGTTGGAGTCAATGGTGCCAGTGGCCTGATTCGCCATGGCTATGCAGTTGTGCTGGGGTGGGGAACTGATGGTGTCATCTGATGCTGGCATGGTGCCCTGTGGAGCTTCACCCTCCTCAATGTCAGGTTGGCTATCACACTCCCTGGTGGCATCAGCGTCCCCGTAGTCATCATCCACACATTGCTACTCTGCTTTGTGATCTTCATCATCTGTGAATGAGAAAACTATGTCAGTGTTGCTGGGACATGCAACAACATGGGCACCATTCTCAAATACAGCAAATCTGATACCTAGATAATGTGGAGAACTTTAAAAGTTGAATTGAAGCTTCTTTACTGGAGTAATGTCTACCCAGCGTAATGGGCATGTAAATTTGTGTGAGTTGGCCATAAGACACAGCACAGTATTAGGTGCCAGCACAGCATTCAACAGGTGTTACTTACTAGACACTTTGGACAATGTGGATTAGATACTATCCCCCAATATGCAAGCACCCTGTGCATTGTTTCTTCATTCCTGTTGGTGAAACTACTCCAGCAAAAGCATCCACAGATTAGCCATGGAAAGGTGTGTCATGATCACCCCTTTCTGCTCTACATTCTACTGTATGGATGCCTACACACAACCGTTTTCATGCTGCACATGCCGCAATAAGCTACTCCATGGTGCTGTAGAGGCCACTGTTGTGTGATTTAGTGGATATGCCACAAGATGCCAATGTACAACATAAACTCCATTCCTGTTGGTCCCTTCTGTGATGTACTCCATTGCTCTGCACAGTGCACGTTTATGTGCCTGGCACCCTGTTCTTTCATTTTGCTGTAGAAAGTTGATACATGCTACATGCAACATGAAAGGGGATATGGTTTGGATTCCTGTAAGATCCTGCTGCCTCTAACAGGAGTCCATGGTGTAGCTATTCCATGAAAACCCATGTGATCTGTATGACTATGGTTGCGGAATGGCAGGTGAGGAATGGGGGCTGATAGTGATAATTCCAACACATGGCGGGTACTCCCTTTTTCCCAGAGGATATCTCAAGAGTGCATCAGAGGGAGGGGGACAATCATCGTTCTTTACCTATTCTATACTAACTTGTGTGTACGCAGGCATGGGTGCTGCTAACCTTTCTCTGACAGATTTTGATGATCTTTTCCATGCTACGATTGACACTATTCGTTATGTTGCGATATGATATGATTTGATATGGCATTTATAACACGCATATACACAAGTGTTTCGAGGCGCGACGAGGCAAGGGAGGAGGAACAGAGGGGACAGACAACGATCCTACTAGGCCAGGTGTCATTTTGATTGCGCAAGTGCATGGGCGGGGGAAGGAGGAGAAGTGCGGGGGGAAGGGAAGAGGACTGTCCAGTACATGGGATAAGACAATAATAAACAAGTAAAAGTACGGCTAGCAGGTGGCAAGTGAAAGGGTAAGTGCAGACGTCCGGTGTCAAGTGCTGGAAGTGGGACCGTAGGGATAAAGAAAACAGTCACCAAGTGCAGGGGTTGCCAGGAAGGCAGTGCAGGAGTGCAACTGGCGGGGGAGTGGACCTGGGCCCAAGACCAGAGGGTGGCCAGGTAACCAGTGCAGTTTCAGTGTCAGCCAGGAAATCAGCAAGGGAGAGGAGGAGAAAAAGCAGATGCAAAGAGAAACGTTTTGAGGTGCTTACTGAACCGAAGATGATTCTCCTCAAGTTTTAGGGAGGCAGGGAGGCTTTTCCAGAGGGAGGCCCCAGCCGAAGAAAGAGATCTACCACCAACTTGTTGCTTGAAGAAGTGACTGACCCTTAGGGAATTGGAGGCAGATGAGCGAAGAGCTCGAGAAGGAAGGTATTTAGGAAGAGAGAGTTGAAGGTATTGAGGCCCCAGGCTCCAGAAAGCCTTGTGGACGATGCAGAGGGTTTTGAACTTAATCCTCACAGCCACTGGGAGCCAGTGCAGAGATTTCAGTCCTGGAGTGATATGATCCCTGGGCTTGAGGCCAAGGACAAGTCTCGCAGTCCTATTCTGGATAAGTTGCAGAGGGCAGAGAGTAGAAGCAGGCAGATTTAGAAAGAGGCTGTTGCAATAGTCCAGCCTGGAGAAAAACAGAGCTCTAGAGACAGTGAGCTTCTGGGGGAAGCAGAGGAAAGGAAAAATACCTCTGAGGAGGTGTAGCTGGTAGTGTGACTTCTTAGAGACGTCAGAGATGTGAGGAGAGAAGGAGAGTGTAAAATAGAAGATGACCCGAGATTTTTTGCCTTACAGGTGGGAGCAGGAAGGGGGCCAAGAGAGGCCGGCCAGAGAGCTACAGGAAAGGAGGGAGTGGATGTGCCGATGAGGAGAATCTCAGTTTTACTGGCATTAAGGCAGAGGTCATTGGCGGTACACCACTCCTGGATAGCAGACAGACAGATGAGGGAAGTAGAGGAGGAGGCCGAGGGTAGCCTGAAGATGAGCTGTGTGTCTTCCTCATAGCACTGAAAGTTGGTGCGGAGAGCAGCTATGCGGTGGGCAAAGAGTGCCATGTATTGGTTGAACAGCCAGGGATATAGGTTAGACCTGTTTCTCTGACTGCTGTGCAGTTTTATCTTCTACTACTAGCCCTTCTACCTCCCCTGAATGTAATGCTAGTATCCCTCCCCCTATGTCGTTTTCATCCTTTTCCTATTGGACCCCTATTACCAAAGGTGATGTTACAGCTATTATCCTTGGGACCCATCCCATCGCTGCTCCCCTTGACTGTCTTCCTCCCTCTTTGGTTAAATTTGTATATCCCGCTTCAACCTCTTTTCTCTCAACTTTATTCAACCTTTCATTGCTCTCTGGTCCCTGTCCTCCAGTTTTTGAAAATGCTACTGTTCTACCATTCCATATAACATCTTCCTTTGACTCCTCTGATCCTTTCACTGTCCATCCTATCTCACTCCTCCCTTATTTATCTAAAACTTTGGAACTTTTGATTCACTCTCACCATTCTTCCTATCTCAATTTAAATAACTTCCTTCCTTCACAACAATCTGGCTTTCATTGTGTTGTGTGTATCCTTCTCTATTGTTCATGCACATCATCTCAAACCTTCCCCCGTGGTAATTCTTCCTAATCTCATTGCTGCCTTTGATACTGTTGATCATCTCACTTTGCTTTCTACTATTTCCACTCTTGGCCTCTCCGGCACAGCGTTTAAATGTTTCTCCTCTTACCTTTATAACCATTATTTTTATGTTTCATGGAAAGCCTCTTCTTCTTGTTCTCTTCCACTTTATCATGGTGTCCTGCAATGGTCTATCCAAGGTCCTGTCTTATTCTCTCTTCACACCTCCTCTGTGCCGGCTCTAATCACAGGTTTTGGGTTCCAGGCAGATGACATCCAGATAATTCTCTCATTCCCTTCCTTCTCCAATTCCATTCATCAGTGTTATCCTCTTGTCTGTCCGCTATCTCTGCTTAGATGTCTTCCCACTTTCTGGGTCTTAACTAAAAGAATACTGAAATCCTGTTCTTTCCTGCTTCTTCTAAGATTCTCTCTCCCTAACCTATACATTATCCTCCATTGCATCTTTCCCTTTCCTCTTAGCTTAGATCATGGGGGCCATCTTTGACCCTACTTTCGCCTTCCAGTCTCGCATTGTGTCTGTATACCGGTCTTGTCAATTTTAACTGTTCAGTATCAGGAACATTTCACACTTGCTCACTTTCCCATCTACCAAGACTTTGGTCTTCTCCCATTTTCATTACTGCCCCTCTCTTGTTTTTCTTCCTTTACGTTCTATCCTGCACTCTTCAGCCAGGACTCTGTTTGGTCTCCCTCTCTCTGCTTATATCTCTGCCTCTCTAGTCCACCTCCTTAAATGGCTTCCACTCCACTGTTGTTGTGAATTAAATTTTCTTTGCTTGTCTTTAATCCATATTGGATTGAGTGTGGCTTGTGGGACTTGGTCACTGTGTATTTCATCACTGTGTAAGGTTCATGGGCCCTTGTTTTTACTGAGTGCTGCACCGTGTGTACTCACATGGTATATGTAGCCCCGAGTCCCGACAGTTCCGTCATTAGCATAGCCCCGGGTCTTTTCAAGACCTAGCAACACCCCTGTGTATGGGCACAGGTGTGTGCATGTTTTCTGTGTCTCAAAGGCATCCTTTGGTCTTGTGGGCTCAGTGCATATGGGTCTTGTGATAGGACAGACATTGGTCCTGCGCCATCTGATTGAACAGGTCCATCTCATGACACAGTGGTATATATGTTGCACAAAGTATTATGGGGCATGTCATTTTAAGTCCCCTATATGGAGTGTAACCCAGCATATTTGGGATTGGGAGTCTACTTTGTCATTGTTAGTTAACCACACTTTAATCTGCTGACCTGTGAGTGATGCACAGCGATGAGCACTGAGGCAAAGGTAACTCTCATCACAGATCTCAATCCTGTGTCTTTAGTGGAGTGGTGACAGAGTCTGGGTGAGTGGTGTTTGTGCTCCGATGCTCACCACCTTCATGGCATTTTATGTGCTGCCTACAACCTATGTTAAATGTGCCTGGCAGATGTTTTTGTTTTGAAAAGTGTGCTCGGGTGTGCAGGAGTACATGTTTCATCTCGTGTGTTCATCATATCCCCACGTGCAGATAGGAAGTGTGTTATGTGGACACAGGTGCCATCAGGGAGATATTTTGAGGGCGCATATGTGGCTGATGTGTGGTCTCCTTATTGATGGTCGTAGAAGGGGATGCCTTTGGTACATTTCGATGCATTTTGGATCATAGATTGGTATTGAAATCTGACAGACTTTACCTGAGAGGCGTTGCCTGACTATGTTCCATGCATTCAGTTGATTCACCTTCAGCCCCAGCCTCTACTCCTCCAATTTCCTTTAAGGATGCTGACAC
Source organism: Ambystoma mexicanum (assembly GCF_040938575.1). Lineage (NCBI taxonomy): Eukaryota > Metazoa > Chordata > Amphibia > Caudata > Ambystomatidae > Ambystoma > Ambystoma mexicanum. The sequence continues at coordinate 796,596,711 of NC_090935.1, read as the reverse complement.
TGATGACAGTCAGTGTCTGATTTCCCACGACTGCAGGTCGAGGGTGGTGGAGGGGATCCTCTCTTTGTGACAAGGCACCACCTGCAGTGTTTTGTTACCAGCTTCCAGACACACCTCTTTAGGTTCTGCCAACACTTCTGGATCTCGACCACCTTGAGAGGTGTTGTTGCTACAGCATTAACATTTTACAAGAGGGCATTCCAGGTCTTGTTGAGCCTGCATTGCTGGATCTTAAAATGTCCAGTGACACCTTACACCATGGGCTTCAGCTTCTCACCAGGGAATTGTGTGCCGTATTGTTGTGTCACGGTCTAGGTATGTGTTCAGTGGTGTTGGGCAGTGAAGGCAGTATGTTGATCAGGCACGGAGCGGTTTGGCGGACTCTAGGAGCAGATACTTGATCAATGAACGGGGGTTTGGAGGACAACCAAGGATGTGGATATGGCAACTCTGGGGCAAAGAAGAGAGTTTGGAGGTGGCAGTGGGTGAAGGGTGGTGCCAAAAGCAGAGGATGGGGTGTATGCAGTGATTTAGGGGCAACAGCAATTTGGGGGTCCTGTGGGCAGGGGAGCAAGGAGTCCTAGGGGCAATAGCTGTCAGGTGCATCCTGTGGGCTTGAGTAAAGGAATCCTAGGGGCAACAGCAGTCAGGGGATGCATTGGGTGGTGGGCGGTCATCAGGCCTGTGGACAGGTGTGTTGAGGGAGTCCGATGGGTCAGGTGTGGTCAGGTGGTTCTGTGGGCAGGTGTAAAGATGTACTGTGGATGGAGGGCAGAAGGGGTACTGTTGCCAGAAGGGTCAGGGAGTCCGGACCGGGGGTCTGGGACTCCTCTGTGCAGGGGGTGAAGGGAGTCCTTTGAGGAGGAGGGTCAGGGAGTTCTAAGGGCAACAGCGGTGTGAGGGTCATGTGGCAAGGGGGTCACAGAGTCAATTGGGTAGGGGCGCAGGGGGTCCTGTAGGCAGGTGATCAGGAAGTCCCATGGGCAAGGGTTTTGAAGGAGTCCTGTGGCCACGGGGGTTAGGGAGTATTGTGGGTAGGAGGGACTTGCTTATTTCTTCAGTCCTACAGTTGTTTTGCCTTGGCTGGGCTTGATGTTTAGGGACTGCAAGAATGTTTGGGTCCCTTGGGAAGTGGCACAGCTCTTCCATCCGTGGACAGCATGCAGCACTGCTTTCTTTTGATCTACATCCAGACAACAATTCACGTGGATCTGGAAATAGATATAATGTGACACTGTGTACTATTTCCAAAATTAGGTGCATACTCCTTGCTTTTAGCAAAACAGAAGCGGTGATGGCTAGAAGCTTTAGAATTAATCTTAACTTCGAGCATTGCTTTGACCACCATTCTCCACCTGCAAAGCCATTACAAAAATGGAAAGACCATATGCAAATCGGGTTTGGTCCCACACCAAAAGGGGAGGTTTAGCCCGAACTGCTTGGTCACATCCTTTCTGCACAAGACCACAAGCATCCCCATGCTTGCTTTTAAGCTCGCCTAAGTGTAAAGCTTACTATATGCCAGAGAGGACCTGAGCTCTATAATGATTCTTTGAACATTGTAAATGAAACTGCGCTATAACACAATTGCACAGGTACAAAGTTTCACAAGAAAGCTTTGAAAAAATATAAATGGATATAAATACATTGTATTTAATTATTCTACGCAAGGTAATTTTAGCTAACCCATGAACATGAACATGTTTTCTAAAATTGAGTTATTTAAAAGGATAGATCCTCATTGTCAAACACATTAAAATCAGTATGCTCCTCGACCTCTAAACATACAGAGCAGGTCTTGGACTCAATGAAACCCTCTGCCTTCCCACCTGCCCTTAAGCACCTCCTTGTGCACCCTCTGCTCAAGAAACCCTCTGCCGACCCCCCCATTCTGGCAAACTACCGCCCTATCTCCATCACTCCTTTCTAGGGCAAACTCCTTGATAAATTGGCTATCACTCAGCTGACCCGCCACACTGAAAATATTGGCTGCTTTCATGACTATCAGTCTGGCTTGAAAGCATCCAGAGGCACAGAAACTGCTCTTCTGAACACTTGTGAAGACCTGCTCTCAAATCTTGACACTAACACTCCCTCTGTCCTCATTCTCCTTGGCCTCTCCTTGGCCTTTGTCATGGTTAACCACAGCATCCGGATAGCACGTCTCCATGACACCCTGGCAATCACAGGTCAGGCTCTGGCATGTTTAATCTCCTTTCTCTCCGACTGCCCATCTGAGGTGGAACTCAGGGCCTTTCTCTCGACTATTGCTCTCTCAACCTTTGTCGTTCCCCAGGGATCTAACCTTTCAGCTGGTTTCTCAATGTCTATATGGCTGCCTTGGCAAGTGTCATTGCCATTTTCACCTCTATCCTCCAGTGTTACACGGATGACAGGCAACTATCTTTCAGGCTACCCTCAGCCGTCTATTCCTCCTCGCTCATATCTGACTGTCTGTTCGCTATTCAGCCATGGTGTGCTACAAATGACCTCTTCCTCAACGCCAGTAAGACAGATCATTCTCATTGGGACACTTGCTCCCGCTTTTCAACTTTCACTCTGGCCGGCCTCCCTTGGCCCTTTGCCAGCACCCACCTGTGAGGCAAAATACCTTGGGGTCGTCTTCGACTCCACTCTCTCCTTCTCCTCTCACATCTTTGACATCTCTAAAAAGTCTATCAGCTACACTTCCTTAGAGGTACTCCACCTTTTCTCACTTTCCCCCAGCGGCTCACTGTCTCCAGAGCCTTGGTTGTCTCTAGGTTGGACTAGTGCAACAGCCTCTTCCTCACCCTTATTTCTTCGGCCCTGTGTCCTCTGCAACTCATCCAGAACATATCTGCAAGACTTATCCTTAGCCCCAGGCTCAGGGACTGCATCTCTCTGGCGCTGAAATCCCTTCACTGGCTCCCTGTGGCTGCAACAATCAAGTTCAAGACCCTCTGCATTATCCACAAGGCTTTCTGGGGCCTGGGACCTACCTACCTGCAATTCTGCCTACTTAAATACTGCCCCTCATGAGCCCTGTGTCATGAGCCCTGTGTCTTGAGCCTGACCTTCTCAAGTTCCGGAAACTCCTCAAGACCTTCCTTTTCTCCTCTTCCTTTGCTCGCTTTCTTCCCTGCTAACGTAGCGCTCTCTTCTCTCCATCTCTCCCTCCCTTCCTAACAGCTAGATGACTGGTCGCCCGGTGTACCATAGAGTCTCATCGGACCCGGACACTATCGCCAGTCCTCTATCGCACTTGCCTCAGGGCACTACACCCACCCACCTTCACGGCACTTAGAAATTACCCAAAAGAGTGGCTCTCTCTGCACTTCCCCCAGTCTCCACCGACTGTGTGCACTTGGACATCCACCTCCCTGTTACCATCTATGCACTTGCACAATGCAAATGCAACGTGCCTGAAGATCGTCTGTCTGTTCTGTTCTCCCCTGTGCTCTCCCTATAATTTGCACTGGTAAAACTGCAGAATCGTTGCCAGGCCTATTTGCTATGTCTCTGTTAAATGTAATTTACGCACTGACTCTGCCTGTGCAGACTATTATCGTCTCAGAATGTCATGGACTCTCAGCAACTGGTGTTTTTTCCCCTTTTCCCAACCCTCCTTGAGCGCTTTGAAACACTTTCCTGTGTATAGGCGCTATATAAATAAACAATACAATTCAATACAATGCAATACAGAGGGAGTGCTCCAAAAAGCAGGAACTGGGTAGATTTTGCAGTGTAGGATCAGGATCCACAATGCAGCCAGAAGTGTCCACCAAAGACACACACACCTCAATGAAAACCAAGTTGATTGGTTATTTAAAAACGTCCATTTATAAGTGTACTTCAAATTAGATATCCACATCAAATATGTTTGACTAATGGATTGTCCGTATATCTTCCCAAGAACATAACAATACATATATGAACATATTTTAATCTGGTAATAGCAAGGTTGAAGTCTGGATGAGCAACTCATGTATTTAAATAACATCATTAGTTTCTAACTTTCTTTTTTATGATGCGCAGTGAATATGTGCTTCATTTCTTAAAGCGAGGCAATTTCTTATATGGGCACTTATCTTCAATGGAGCTGCAACAATTGGCCATTAATACACAAGATAATAGCTTAGAACGCAGATGTAACAAAAAACGGACTCGTCTTTACATCAGAGGACAATTAAGCCCTGGAGTAAGCGATCCTATGTTCCCATTAAGAGGAGCACTTGCACTTGAGTGCACCAGAGCAGCAGTCTGGATGGAGATCAGATGCCTTCTGTGCCCTTGCAGCGAATGCAAGATGTGTGCTTGCCTTCGATGGTAATGAGGTGCTTGGATATTTATAGAGACATTGTCCATCGCAGGACTGGCAAAGCAGACCGTGAAACCTGGGGTGGTCATAAGAAGCAGAGAAGATGAGGAAGGGGCTCTGGACCTGATCCATGGCTGTATTTCTCTGCCAGAATCTGCGCTAGCTGCTGCTGCTGCTTATATTCCTTTACTTAAAGACTAGTGTAAGAGCCCTGCAGGTTTTCACTAGCACAGTAGGACTACTATATATCCCAGGGCAACAACTCCCTCTTGCCATGACAACAGGTGACGCTATGCAAATTGGCATTCTCTCTATATATCCTATGGCAGCAGCTCCCTCTAGTGATGACAACAGGCGAAGCAACTGCACCGGACAAACATACAGGGCCAGACATACATCTGGCCTTTTATTATATCTCATTATATGGTTATATGGCTACCGCTCACCGCATCACAATGCGTTTCATCTCTTGGGTAGATGGTGTTGTAATGTGGTGTGGAGTTCTACATATTTCACCTGGTTTCACACCTGACCATATCACTCCCTGTGTTCTGAAGGTGTTAGTCACGTGGGGGCCTACAGAGACCAGGGAATGGTCCCCTCTTTCGTCTGTAAATGAACTTCTTTAACACCATAAAAGGGCAACAGGTTGACCACTAGAGATGGGAGCTACAATGGCATTTGGTGCAATCCATGTTCCTCAGAAGAAAGAGGCGATTTGTCTTTTATAGGCCTCCAGGATAAGACAAATTGCTTGTGTAGCCACCTGCTCAATTTGAGGCTAGCCGCAGCTGGTCTGTGCTCTGTCCTGTTCATGTTTGGACCTGTGATCTATCTGCTGGTACACATGCCCTGGTTTCCTGGACCTGCGTTTTGACATCACTGAGTTTCAGTGGACAGCCTGCCAGGACTGTTATGCACCCCCCTCGCCTCAGGAGACAGTGCAATGCCAAAGGGGTTTTGGAAATAGGGAAGCCCTCCATTTGAGGAATCGGAAGCAAGGACAAATAGCAGAAGTTTAACTGACATGTATTTGACAGTTTACAATGGCAGTTAGGTCCCTGGGGAGAGTTGGGGAGAGAATCCAGAAAAGTGCAGATCGTTTCTTGTAGGGGAGCCTGATATGTCCCTGTAGTAAGATTTTTTAGTGGTAATTGTAATTCCTCGCTCCAGGCCTGTTGAGAGTGACTGGCCTCAGCTTAGAATGTTATGCCATTTACTGTGTGATATGTTTATGTGTAGAGTGTTGCTTTGTTTTATATAATTGACATTCAATTTAGAACCTCCTGCCTGCAAAATTCCAGCTTTTGCAGCTGGAGCAACTGCTCTGGTGGCACTTTAATGCTGGGGTTTTACATGATTTATTAGCTAATTCAGTTAAATAAATTAATATACTTTTACCTAAATTACTTAATATATAAAGGAATATGCTTTATCCTACATTACTCAAGTCAATGTAATTTAGTGCTGACAAGGCAACCTAGCTTTTGGGACCCTAACTGCTGTCTCTCTGTGTCCTCTTGTAATGACTTTCATCTATGAAATATATCTCAGTTTTTTGGAGACATGTCCCTTGTCCTAACATACCCACCACGACAATCCCAAACTAAAGGTCCTCTAGCTTTAAATGCTCGGAAAGCCACCCACAATATTCCACACACATTTGGCCAGCTTGTCAACAGAAAACAAACACAACCTGCTTGCTGTTATCTAACTAATATTTTACATTCAAAGTGCACACACGCATCCATTAATATAAAAGAAAGTCTGAATAACTAGACAAAATATACAAGCTTTTCCAAGATGAATATTGAAAATATCACTGCTTGTTGGCATCATATTTTCTATAGCCTAGTCTTTGCAGAAACCATCGATAAGTGGTGGCATCAGAACAGCACTGGATTCACATGTAACTTTCTTATTCTAGGGCAGATTCTTCTCTAAATGTTGCCCATTGTTAGGTTCTAGTTTGGACATACATGCTAGAATACTGGGTATGGTATGTTTGGCTACTTTGTATAAAGGCTTGGGTTTGAATACAGGATAATTACATCAATTACTTAAATTGACATTCATTTCTGAGGATAGACAGGATAGAATAACCTTCTATCAATTCCATTTTAAGGAATATATAACTCTATTCAAGAATTCCATATTTCTCCTTTTAAACAAACTGTGGTTTTCACAGGTCAAGGAGTCTATTAATATCTGCAAAACTGTGAATCACAGTGTACAATATGTCACACATCCAGATATAAATTGTCCTCTTAAAACTCTGTGATTAATTAATTGATAAATAATATGCCATGCAGGCCTTGCAAATTCTTAAAAATTCCACTAGACCAGCAGGAAAAATTCCTTAGTTTACATACTCGACCTAAGAGAAAGTCATTTAGACCAAGGTGACTGGTGACAAATTATTTAGCAGTGCATGTCGCCATAAGCTGACTTCATATTTGCTTCAATGCTCTAAAGCATGTCCTGTGAAAACATAATTTGCCATTTACTGCAAAAAAACGTGTTTTTGCAGAAAATGAAAAATAGGTTTCTAACATTGCCATACTCGCCGGCAAGGACGAGTATCATGCAAATGGTACTCGCCCTTCATAAAAACTACTTGCAATGCTAGTGGGCTAGTACAATCTTATGCCCTGCCATGCACAATCACACTTTCTAGGATATTCTATACTGCCACAAGGTTTTCCTTTCAGGTCGAGTCTTTATTTTGTTCTATAACTTTTAAATGCTTCCCCCAAAAAACTTTCGGAAGATACCAGGGGTTTAACTTATTGTCGAGACACATATCTAAATGTGCAGGGGGTTGTTGAACTCACTTTTGAGTTGCCTTTTTAAAAGTAAAAGGACAAGTAGGAACATCATCAGCTCCAGGCTGCTTTGCCATGTAAACTCTGCTTCCAGTCTATCCGTTGTTTTCAAAATCCCTCTCAGGAAATCTGGCTCTTCCTTGAGAAAGATGTTTACACTTGGATCCCTCTGGTGGAACCCCATTCAACACTTCTCCTGTTGGGCAAGCTTCCTTGCTCTGGAGTTTTCCCCAAGAACGTTCGCAACTTCCTGTGTGTTTGGCTTTAAATACTTGATTAACTCCACCATTGTAGCATTGTTTGACACAGCAATTTCTGATTGGATGGGTCCTCTTTTAGATTCTCTTCAGATACTAACCCTCCAAATATCCTCCCCTTTACTTTGATTGGTCCAATTTATTTTTCCATGTGGTAAGCGGAGGTATCTTTCTCCTCTTCTCCATTATCATAATCATATTAGAATTAAATATATCCTTCCCTTATAATTTCTTGTATAATTTAAAAACATTTAATTGGGATTTGATATCACTCTTCATGCCAGAGTCCAGCCTCTAAGTGCAGGACCGGTGATTGATCACATGCTGCTCAGTGTTGTCTTTCTTTCAAGACAAACATGTTCTTCCTCAGCTATCCGCCTGGCTTATGTGCACCATTATTGATTCCTATATAGCCTGAATCAAAAGGAATGTCTGAATGGTTGGATATCATGTTCCAGTAGCTCCCAATATGATAAATGTGTTGGAATATGTAAATGTAATCATTCTCACATATTAATATATTATGTTCATAGGCAGATCAGTCCCCGGAGGATAGCTCAGCGGCAACGTGCTCGCCTTGGAAGCAAGACGACACAAAGCAACACAGGTTCGATCCCTAGGTCCGCACTTAGAAGCCTATGGGTATTGAGTGTGTTATAAATATGCAACTAAGACAAAACAATTATGCAACTAAAAACACAAACAATTCCTGTAACAGCACCCCAATGCCTGCGGGCTGTGTGAGCTCTTTAAGAATGCAAAATAATATGTGGGACACTTTGCTGAATTCAAATCTGGGTTTTGGTTTTTAAATCAAAGAAAGCACTCAAAGGTTATAGCCAATAATATATGAAGGAGGGTGGTTTGCCTGTTGTCTACGCACAAAACACAATTGAAATCTCAATTACTGGTAAATTTTAATTATCGAACAGCCTGACACGTGTTTCGAGCTACAGAGCTCATCATCAGAGGCTGAAGATTTGTAGCACAAGTGTTGTAAAATACAAATTAAATTGAAATACAATGTCATGTGTTGAATAAAATTAAAAGAACAAAAAAAAAGATCCAAGCACAGGACATGTGGGTGGTCAAAACTAATAATAAACAAGTCATGACAATATCACAGGTACAACAAAAGTATACACCATATTGCACCATTCATACATTACAAGAAAGGATATTGTGAGGAACAACCACAATTGGGGGTTTCCACGAAGGGGTGCAATGGCAATTGAAGAAAAGAAAAATAACCAATGCAGGATTAGTTGAAATGTAAGGTTATGGCAACATAGAATTGTCTCACCAGTTAATGTTCCAGCCAAACAGTAATGAAAGGGTTATTTAAATACCTTAAGTTCTGTGAGAATGTTAAATTAAACTAGAAATTAATTAAAAAGTATGGACGTTACTTAATGTGGTTGCATATAGGTATTGTGTAATATGGAAAACATTATTTTAATGAGGTGCTTACCAATAAGCTTGTTCAAGTTTGGTGCAATAATTTGATAACTGTGGGCTCCACTATTCAGAAAAGGAAACAACTAATTATAACCACACCAAACTTGCCACTAAGTTAGCCTGTAAATTGCAGGCACTTATTGGGTATACAGTTATTACACTTTTTTTAGTTTTTTTACATACCTATATGGACGCTGTTGCGTAGAGAAGGCTTAAAGTCTGTGTTCCGTATCCACAGAACGATGCATTAAAGTGAGCGGGGAAAAGAACAAATAACAAAGAGAACCGCCAATTAGGTACTGTTAATTCGATTAAGTACTGGGAGACGGTCACATGCGCTGCCCCCCAAAACTAATTAGGAAAGGCAGGGGCTAGCGCGAAAGACCTGTACCCACCGGCGTCTCCGCCAATCTGAGAGAACTGGAGCCTCGCGTGCTGGAGTGCGCATAGTATTTACTAATGCACGCAACGCGGGAGTAAGTTCTAAAGTGAGCTACGTTTGTCCGCGAGCGCCGCCATGTTAGGTGTATGAATGAATCTAAATTACTCTTATGCCGTGCATGATTGATGCAACTTGAGGAGTTGCATTATTTGCATTTGGACCTTTAAATTAACCAACCTGGCTACATAATTATAAAAAGCACGAATAGCAAGCCAATTAGAGAGAAATATTGGACATGTTACAAAAAAATGGAGCAATTAGGTCAGTATAATTACACAAGAATTAATGAAAGCAAAATTGTACCGAGTGGCCCGATATTAGTCTGACCCAAGTAACGTATTTAATTATACCGCAGGATGATGGAGAGATGCCAGAGGCATCTGACATTCTTTGGATGGTCAATTAGCGAAAAACCTTGCAGACTAATCTGCAGATGCAGTTGAATACATTGAACTGCATATAATGGTGCATCTTTTTATGTGTGATAATTAACTATCTAAAAAAAATGAAGTAAAACGTAAGGGATCAGTTCTTACAACCTAATTGCTAGTGTTGTTTCCCTGTGAATTAGCCCCATCTCAAAAGGGTATTGTAACTGGGAGCACTAAAGTATATGGGAAGAGTCCTATATTGTTATATTGAGAGGTTTGCGGTCTCAGTAACCAGGAGAGACAACAATGTTGGCCAATCCTATTTACATGATATGAATTATGTATAGAGAATGGATGAATATCCACAGCAAAAAGTGATGCATGTATTTGGCATCAATTTCAGAGGAACACAGATAATTCATGGTCGGTGTGGAGTCCATGTGCGACAGTGCGATATTGACAGATAAGTCGTTCTTCTAGTTGTCTCAATTTCAGGGTAAGATTACCGCCACTTTGTGGCAAAGAAACTTTTGCCATGCCAGCGAATCTAATACTGGACTTATTATCTAATTGGTGTTCTTTTTGCCAATGTGGCACGAGTGGATATTTGTCCTGATTAGAGATAGTAGATAGGTGCTCACGTATTCTGATCTTTAGGGGTCTAATAGTACTGCCAATATAGCACTGTCCGCACACGCACATGATACAGTAAACACAGAATTTTGTATTACAATTAATAAAGGAATTCACTTGGTGTGTACCCAGTTTAGCAAAGTCAATTTTGGTAGTTTCTAAGGCATAATTAAATATAGAGCAGCTTCCACACTTGCGGAAGCCATTATTTATGGCCTGGCTAAGCCAAGTCCTTAGTGATTGCGGGTTGGCCATGAATGAAGGAGAGAGAATATTTTTGAGATTGCCTGCTTTACTGTAAATAAAGCTGGGCAAAGGATCCAACTAGGGTGTGATATCATGATCTAACTTAAGCAAATGCCAATATTTTCTAACCGTTTTGTATAAATCTGAACTATCTGCGTTAAACCTCATGATAAATTGAAGCTTGTTGCTGTAGGATTTTAGGAGTAAGCAGATCAACTCTCTTCAAACTCCTGACTGATTATTCTGCTTTTTTCAGAATCCCAATGTTATAGCCTCTTGTTAAGAATTGCCTACATATAAAATGGCATTCCTCTGTAAAGTCCTGATCATTCGAGCAATTTCTTCTGGCTCTGGTAAATTCCCCTTTTGGTATATTACGAATAACTGCCTTCTTGTGGCAACTTGAGATGTGTAACACTGAATTCACTGCTGTTGTTTTATGAAAGGTTTTAGTAAAAAATGTGTTATCTAACAAGCTGATAGTAAGGTCTAAAGAATTAATGCTAGCGCTGCTATATTCATGTGTAAATTGAATGCCCCATTCCTTAGTATTCAAGAATGAGACAAATGCATTGAGACATTCCACTGTACCCGTCCAAACCATGATCACATCATCTATATAGCGTTTCCAAACATGAATATGTTGAACAAAAGGATTGTTGACAAATGCAAATTGTTGTTCATAGTGGTGCATAAAAATATTGGCAAGTACTGGGGCATAGCTTGCCCCCATGGCGACACCAATACATTGTTTATAGTACACATTATTAAACAAAAATACATTATTGGATAATGCACAAGACAATAGTTCTTTCACCATTTCTACATGGTCAAACAATGATGCCGAATGACCCCGAAAGATGTAATCTACACTTGCAATCACTTTATCATGGTCAATCGAGGTGTATAAAGCCTTAACATCAAGCATTACCAAAAGTAATCCAGGTTTGACTTGAAGTTCTTCCAATATTTGTAATATATGCATTGTGTCTCTAAGGAAAGTTGGTATAGTAATGACTAATGGTGATAGATATTCATTGATATAAATGGATAGGGGTTCCATTATGCCACCTCACCCGCTAAGGATAGGTCTCCCTTCTAGTATAGTATTAAATGGCTTGTGTATCTTTGGCAAAAAGTAAGAAATAGGCATAGTGGGACCATCTACTAAGAGGAACTGCTTCTCACCATCAGTCAATAGTCCTCGCGAATGCCAGGTGGAGATGAATGTACTCACTATTATTTTCAACTGTGGTAAGGGGTTGGAGGGGAGATGTTCGTAGCAACCCAGGGATGTAAGATGTTTCAGTCCCATTGCAATGTAATCCTTTTTGTCCATGATCACCACATTACCCCCTTTATCTGCTTCCTTAATAATTAATGAGTCCATAGCTGCTAACTGACGTAAGTCCTTTTGTTCAGAAGGTGATAAATTATGTCTAGTGTTGCCTTTTTTACCTCTGGAGTTATCATGTAATCAGTGGATGTCATTCAGTACAGCTTGATGGAAGGTGTCAATTACATTGTCATTTGGAAAGATCGGTACACATTTGGATTTGTTAAATAATTCTTTAATTTTCAAGTTTTGTTGTTCGATATCAAGTTCATGCATAAGGTCAGTTACATTCATCAGTGGATTCTGTTCACATTTTTCTAAAGATAGAAGTACATGTGTATTAAGCATGGTTTGCATTGTGATATCCGAAGGGCTAGGTAAAGTGGATTTACTCTTATAGAATTGAACTTGTGTTGCAAAGTATTTTTTAAGTTTAAGCTTCCGGATGAACTTGAAAAATCAATTTGTATCTGAACAAATTCATTATACCCAGATGGAGCAAAGGAAAGACCCTTGTTAAGCACTGCACATTCGCCTGAAGAGAGTTCATAACTGCTTAGGTTGCAAATTAGATTTATCTGTTCTGATGCCTCAGATTCTGTTGATAAGCAGCTTTTGTTACTCTGCGCTGAGGCGGAGGAGCATTTCCTCCTGTGGGGTTGGCCACCCCTTGTGCCCCGAGGCTTGGACCTGGGGTTGAAATATTTGTCACCAGGGGAACTTGGAATCTGACTTTTTTCATTTCTGCTTTTGCAGCTTGCCGATTTCCTTTTTTGTAACGTCGTATTTGTTCCAAAAAAGGCAATGGTTCGATATTAATGATACTATCACCCGACAGGGTTTCGGGATCTGCTGGGCTCTCAGAGTCAGGGGGATCAGAATCACCATTAGATGCCATATTGGCTAGTTCCTGACTTGTCCCTTGACGTTCAACATCACTTTCAATGTCGGAGCTTGCAGGCAATGTTCCCTCTAATTATTTTTCTCTTTGTGCGCAACGGACTAATGAGGTAAGCCACTTTGTGAGCTACCATCGCAGAAGAGAGTTTGGAAAGGAATTTCCTCTTCCCAGCCACTGCAATTCTTTAAAAATCTTAAAACACTTTTTCCAAACACTTAGGGCCTCATTACACGGACGGCGGTAAGGGTTAACGGTCACCGTTAATGGTACCGGTGACCGTTAACCCTTACCGCCTTACTACGAGGTCCCTTTGCGGGTTGGAGACTTTAACGCCTGCTTTTTGCAGGCGTTAAAAACTAACCCGCAAAGGGACCAGGGAGCTAATTACGGTACCGCAATTTGCGGTGCCGTAATTAGCACCTTCCCCATTCCCATTATGCCCTATGGGGCAAAAATGGGAATGGGGAAGGGCAATGGGGGAAGGGGGAATTACCGCCCCACCAACCTTGGAATAGGGCGGTAATTCCCCTTTCCACCAAGGCGGTGCCGGTATTTTACCTGCATGGACCAAGGTGCTAATAGCACCTTGGTCCACCGCTGTCCGTGTAATGAGGCCCATAGACTAAAATATAATATGTCATTTGTGATTATACAGACAACTCATCAACCACTAAAAGACTTCAATATCTGCCACAATTATTTGAATATCATGTATTTGTAAGATCAGATCAGGGGCACACGCTCGAACTGGCCACAGTTATGCCTGTTAAACTCACCTAATGGATTAATTACTGATTAGTGCTACCAAAGGTTTGAACTATGCACCGTCCGCCTTGAGAAGCAGTACTAATGGTGCACCTCTCACTTAATAAGAACTTATCAATGAAGGCCTTATCAACACATTTAACTCAATCTGCATAATATAAATCACAGATAAACGTGTCACTTTCTCCCAGAATATTATACATAATACCATTTATGGGTCATTTGTGTTACATGGCTGCACAAATAAACACTGTTTGCATCAGAACATTGCTGAGGAGTGTTTTGAGTTGTGATATTTAATTTTGACTATAAAAGGTAATGCACAGTGCACCTTACTTAGTGAAATACATTAGATACATTACATTTGTATTAAATAAAATGGACATTCACATGATCTGAAGATTTCAGGACTGTGAGGACTCGTATGAATCTTTAATTGGAGCTTCAGTGTTCTTCAGCCAGTTGCATATAAAGGACTGGTGTGATGCTGGGAGTGAACAGACTACCATTCCTGTGGGTGAAGGGCAGTGAAAGGATAGAGGGCAATGTTTTTAGCCATCTTTATTAACTACAGGCACTGTGCACAACCATCGAGTGATGTCAGCTATGAGTTACATTGCTTGTGAGTTTGGATCTGGTCTTGCTGGTGAGAATAAACTTTGATTTAAAGTTACTCAGGTGTCATAAGCAGTGATGTTCTTAATTCCCCATTCAAATTGAATGTGCCAGCAAAGTTTGACAGCACAAATGCTTAGAGTGTTCCATATGGGATTCAGCTGGGTGGAGTGAAGGGGTTGGCATGGCTGCAATGGGCTAGGAGTGGGGTAGTTTGGTGTTATACTTTTCCTGCGACATGGCAAGATACAGAGTGGTCTACCTAGGCCTTGAAACTACAGAACTGTGGTGTGGGGATGAATTCCTTCTGCTTCCATTTTCGTAATGTGCGTGTCTGTATCTTGGTGTGCGGTTGCATCTCTGTGAAGCCTCTGCTTTCACTGTATGTTGCAGCCATATGTGGATACTGAAGCTCTTCTGCGGCTCACTTCCAGGAACTCACAGAGACACGACAGAGCATTTGCTTGTGCAGTACATGGAGCAAGAACTCTGTATTGAAACACTTTTTATCCCTCAGAGACTCACAGGTATGTCCCATGTGCAGAGGGGTTCACAGAGGCCTGCACTTGACTCTTTAGATTCAGTGTGCCATTTTACAAGTTATGATGAGTGGTCAAGTTGTGTTGCTTTATGTGTTTGAGTTTAATTTTTATTTTGTCTGTTTGGTGTCAGCGTGTTAAATATTGTTGTCTGTCACCCTTGCTGTCTCATGTCTATTTACATTTAACCAACATTGTGTTCTCTTGCAGGACGAACCTTTAACCCTTATTGCTTCTGTGGTATGCTTATATAACTTGCTTTTTCTTCGCTGGTATGAACTTTACTCTAATTCCTATGCCCTTTCTTTCTGGAGTACTGGTATGCCATTGATGGGTTCCTTTAATAGACCTGCTGTTTCTACTGAAGTGAGCTGTATTGTTGCGGTATGGTACTAAAGAAGTATAAGTAGAATGTACAATGTGCAGGGACATAATTAATGTATGCCTCCCCCACGGCATTGACCCTGGGTGAATGGTTAAGGACTATGAAGCAGTGGTTAGAGAAATGCACAGAGATTGTTCCCCCCAAGTAAATTTCATCCCACAAAGTAATATTTTGGGACTAGATAACAAAAGGAGGGGGATCTGCTATAACATGTGTCACTGCCTTGTGCAGCCAGGCTTCTTCATGTGACTTTGGGGAAGCCCATGCAGTTATGTAAGTGACAAGTTCATCAGAGAGGAAATATGGTTGTTTGGAAATCCGATGTTAAGAGAAGTTTTATAGTTGTAAATAACTTGAAGTTACCAAAAAATTGAAAAACAAATGTTATGACATCATTGTTGCTAACATTTGGAACTCATCTTCTAAGGATCAAAGTAGCCAATTCAGGAGTTCTGTCAGGGGCGGTTGGCCTTTGAGTACACAAAGGTGTTTTCGGGTAGGAAGGGTAGCTCAGGGGCAACATGTTGGTTCTGGAAGCAAGACAACGCACTGCACAGAAGTTTGAATCCCGATCCTGTGCTTAGAAACCACTTGTTGGTTTTAAGCACAATATAAATTAACAATTATAATTACGATGGCAGTATAAGTCATATAGCACATTTTAAAGACTATTCAGATGTTAATGCGATGTGCAAAAAAACAGGGGCTTTAAGCACCACTTTGCCCACCTGTTAAAGTCCCGAGAACAGTTTCACAAACAGTAACAAAATGTGTAGAGTAGCTGGAAGAAGTACAGGTCTCTGCGAGTGAGGTTGGAGGTAATATTCAGAAGAGAAAACCTTTGGTGTAAATTCCTGTGGATGGTGTAAAGACTGGAGGGGGGTTATCTGCACTCCTGCCCTCTATATGGCAGAGTAGAAGAACGGAGCATCCCAGCCAAGGTTCTATATAGAGTGGCAATGGACAAGCAACCAAGTCTTTAGCTCTTAGCAGGTGATGCAGGCTGGTTCTCAAGTACAGTGCAGTCCCCAAACCCCCCCCCACAAAGGAATGTCCACACACTATGGTATGTGCTAACAGTTCTTTATATATAAATAGGGTTCAAGATATATGCATCAATTAATAACACACTTTGTACTCTGGCAATTCTAACATGGCAAATATGTACAATGTCTATGTGGTACCACACTTAGCTATTGACTCTTTTAAACTGCATCAGCTGCTGACAGTTATAAAGGCATACAAATCATACAGCAATGTGTATCAGCATGGATCATAGGAAGGAAGGCAATTTAAGTTAAACAATGGCAGAATGTTTTCCACCTCTACCAAGACACAATTCTGAGTAAGGATTCCCCCTACTGGGAAACCTGTAATAAATAGTATTAACAAGCCCAGTCCATTAATGTATAAATAGTCTTGTTTCCTGGTAAAAATGTTCAACTACCCCAATGTATCTGAGTTAGAAGAGTGTCTTCAACAGTTTGTCGACAGATCCCTCGAGAGAGGACTCCTTTTAAAGCAGGAGCCACAGGACGTTGAGATTCCTCCAAGAAATGTTAACCCTGGCATCGAGACAGCAGCTTTGACCTTTGCGGTGCTCGTCGATGATGTATCATGGATTTCCTACGAAGATGAGGCATGTGCTGCACCTCGATGCAAAGAGTTGGTGTCGCAAAGAAGACTAAATGAAAAACCTAGGCCCGACAGCTGGTGTTGGGTGTCGGCATTGACAATCAGGACTCGATCACAGCTGGATTTTGTATCTTCACTTGTTGGCATCTTTGCGGACTTCAGGTGGTGAGAAAACCACTGGCGGACTTTTCTAGGTCATCGACGACCTTGACTTTCTCCGGCGGGACAAAGAGGTCAATGGTAATGGCAAGGGAGCCCTTCGTTTTATGTTCTTAGGCAAGGTGGAGCGGTTAGGCTCCGGTCGTCGAGCAGCATGGCATCAAGCTGTTACCTGCTTCTGGGCCACATGACTCGATGGGCTTCCAGTGGTTACGGATATCCTCTGACCCCCGGTCGACAGCGACGGACTTGGATATCCTCGATGTCCTGGTGCTTTACTTCAAGATTTCTTGCCGGACCCTGTCTCTGTTCGATAGCCTTCAGGGACTGGCTTCCAGGGTGCCTCGATGAAGATCAGCTTCTACACGATGTTCCCTCATAGCTCGGGAGAGGTCTCCAAGCCAGGTCCTCTCTTGGATCAGTCCTAGACAGACTCAACAGCTTTCAGATTGGGTCGAAGGAAAGCAGTAGCAATTCTTCTTTTTCCAGCTGGTCTTCAAGGATAAGCAGCTTCAAGTTTTGACTTCAGCTTCTGAACAAATTGGGAAGTGAGAGGTCCCCAGATATACACATCTGACCCTCATTCACTCTGCTGAGCCAAGCTCAGTCAGCCAATCAGACAGAAGGGCATGCATGCAGGCAGGCAGCTAATCAGGCTTATAGACATTCAGGCTATTCATTTCCACCCAGACACCCATAACAAGGAATGCGTATTGAGGCAAGCACCCAGGCTTTCAGCACAGCACACTGCATTCATGTCAGTTTCAGGCAGGGCTGTCTCATTCATTGTGTCACATACACATAAACCAGACACCCATAATATGGAATGCATATTGGTCACACACTCCATTCACCCAGGTCCGACCCCGTGGGTGTACCCACACCATAAAGTCACTGGGAAGGCTCCAGCCAGCCTGGCCTGGAATATCCCACAATACCATATATGGTTCTTCCACCCAACAGCCAGTCAGCGGAGGGGACAGAGGCATTCCCAGGTCTTTGGAAAACAAGATAACAGGAAAACAGAAACCAAGAGGCCACAGGGGCCATCTTGCCTTCTATCAGGAATCCACCGATTCCTATGGCAGGGCCTGGGTATCCCAAAATGGAGGATACTCAGATCACCTGTCAAATTCAGCATGGAGCTGCCACCAGCCCATATCCTGCTCTGTAGGCCACACACGTGTGCCCAAAAACATACACTAGGGGTACAGGGTTGTACTCGCCCATGGGTGCCATAAGGGTATCCCAAGGGTCTCTGTTCACCACAGCCAAAAAGAGATGGATCTGCCCTGCCAGGAGTTCCACTTGAATTCCTGTGCAGAAAACAACACAGTACACACATGATGAGGGAGTGCAGGACAAGGTCATGGATGCCCTGTCCCTCCATTGCATTTCCATCATCACAGATGGTGTGATAATGAAAATGGCTATTAACTATGATACGGATTACACCTTAATTAACACAGAGACCTGGAAACAGAATTTTGACCCACAAACTATGAAAACATTTTTATTCTAATTCCTGGAGAACCAAATTTCTGCGATGGTTATTGCAAAAACACGGGTAAAACAAGGCTGTGTTGTATACCCTTGTGAATTAACTTGTATTTGACAGACATCCAAGAACCCCTTAGAAAAGTGGTTTTATTCCCCCTAACATTTTGGGCAATGCCGGCACCCTAAGCAATCCTATGCTGGTCTCATGGTGCAACTGGAATGGACCCCAATTATATTTGCTGCTGGTCTCATTGTACTATGTAACCAATGATATTTTCATAACTTATTTTTCGACAAAGGTAATTAGTGCCAAAAATGCAAGGAAATGTTTTGAGAAAAATATAAAATAATAGTTTGGAAATCCTGCTCAAACATATGTACTATATTTGGTGGCAGAAATAACTGGCAGAAGCTGATGCTTTCTACAAAACCCCTCCAGCTGACAATTGCATTTGATAATTGTACTTCTTATACATAAAGTTTCTCTGGTTTGGTTAAGTGCAGAATGCAGGGCACTTCCAAAATGAAGACATTACTTTCAGTGTTAAACATGCAATGTTTTTACGTTTTTTAAAATTATTGGAAAACCTTTTATATAACATCAATGCATGGAGTAAAACACATTTTTAAGGATACTTCAACATTCACATGTTTTCTGCAACTGGACAAATACAATTGTAAACTATATAATCCTTCATATCCCACTGTGAGCAACATGTATACAGTGCACAAACACAATGAGTTATTCATTAGTATCCATTATATATTCATTTAAACAATGGCCCTCATTACAACCCAGGCGTTAAGGGGTTAACGGCGCCGTAAAAGGTGGCGGCGCCGTTAAACCCTTAACGCCTGATTACGAGGTCCCTTTGCGGGTTGGAGACTTTAACGCCTGCTTTTTGCAGGTGTTAAAAACCAACCCGCAAAGGGACCTTGGTCCTAAGTACGGTGCCGCAAATTGCAGCACCGTACTTAGCGCCTTCCCCATTGAGCCCTATGGGGCAAAAATGGGAATGGGGAAGGGCCATGGCGGCATGGGGAATTACCGCCCCGCCAACCTCGGAATGGGGAGGTAATTCCCCATTCCGCCATGGCGGAGTCGGTAAGTTACCGGCATGGACCATGGTGCTATTAGCACCATGGTCCAATGTCTTTCAGACACAGTTCGACATTTTTATGTTCCTATTTCTACAGTTTTGAAATTTTCATTGGGAGCTACATTCATAGTGCACAAATGATATCTGCCCTGTGCGCCATACACCAAAAATCTCTAATATCAACACGTTCTCTCTTGTGTAATCAACTATTCTTTAATTGCTCATTCAAAAATCGTATTCAGACATTGCCAACATTTGTTTCGATCTTTAACACATTGGTCTTCTTCAGGGCTTAGATATTTTAATTCAACATTACAAATTACCATTTTTGTTTGTTATACAGAGATAAAGAATACACATTCACATTAGAAATATACAAACCAACAGCCAATCAGCCATGTGTCATGTTGAAGAAGGTAATTTTAGCAGATAAAAAATGAAAAAATAAAAAAAATGTATGAGACATATTACATGAAATGAATAAAAGAAGAGACAAAAAACGTACTTCTAACCAATGTCAGTCACTACGTAATCAATATTTTGCAAAATCTCAATGTCATTGAATATTTGCATTTTAATACCTGTGCATCTGAAAGGTATCCCTTCCCAATAGTAGCATTACGTTCACCAGTGTGTCCACCACCAACACTCTTAAAACATAAATATCAAAGGTTTATCAAAACATGAAGGGGGTAATTCATAGAATTCGGTGCACAAGTGGCGCACGCGGCTGGCGCACAGAGTGCGCATGCGGCCGTCTGCGCCAGCCACGTGCACCAAAACCCATTTAGGCGCACAGCGTATTCATGGATTAATAAATCCATAAGCAACCGTGGCGCAGAATGGCGAGCGACCCTGCAGCAGTGGCAGTTACGCACCCAAATCTGCCCCGTGTGCCAAAAAAATCACACAAATCCTGTAGGCCAGTGGACAAGCATACCGTCCCCAAAAACATAAAAACGCATGTAAAACTCCCCACGCATGCCCCAGAATACACGTACCTCACTCACGCCAGCAAAAATGCGTGTAAAATCCCTGCGCATGCCCCAGAATTCATGTACCCCGCTCGCGAAAGGCCCATCATGTGTAAAACTCCCTGCGCACCCCTCAGAATGCACGTACCCCG
Source organism: Ambystoma mexicanum (assembly GCF_040938575.1). Taxonomy (NCBI): domain Eukaryota; kingdom Metazoa; phylum Chordata; class Amphibia; order Caudata; family Ambystomatidae; genus Ambystoma; species Ambystoma mexicanum. Next base: position 796,576,118 of record NC_090935.1, on the reverse strand, counting down.
CTTGCGCCAGCGAAAATGCATATAAAACTCACCACTCACCTCTTGGAATACACGTACACTGCTCCTGCCAGCGAAATCGCATGTAAAACTCCCTGCGCACCCCTCGGAATACACGTACCCCGCTTGCGCCAGCAAAATCGCGTGTAAAACTCTGCATGCACCCCTCGGAATACATGTACCCCGCTCGCGGCAGCGGAATTGCGTGTAAAACTCCCCGCGCACCCCTCGGAATATATGTACCCTGCTCGTGCCAGCGAAATTGCATGTAAAACTCCCCGTGCACCCCTCGGAATACACGTACCACACTCGCGCCAGCAAAATCTAGTGTAAAACGCCCCACACACCCCTCGGAATACACATACCCCGCTCATGCCAGGTAAATTGCGTGGAAAAAGTCCCCCCTGTGGTGTGGGCGGCCTGTGGGGCATGCCCAGGGTGGATGGGATGCCTGTGGGGCATGGGGAGTGTGAATGGGCTGCCTGCGGGGCATGGGGATGGTGGATGGGCTGCCTGTGCGTATTCCTGGGATGCGCATGGAGTTTAACATGCAATAGGCCTTGGATGAGCGGGGTACGTGTATTTCGGGGTGCTCAGGAAGTTTCACACACGATAGGCCTTGGGCGAGCGGAGTATGTGTATTTCGGGGTGCTCAGGAAGTTTCACATGCGATAGCCCTTGGGCGAGCGGGGTACGTGTATTTTGGGGGTGCGCAGGAAGTTTTACATGCAATTTGGCATTGTGGCTCCTCCCGGGTGTGCCCTTCCCCCGCCCCATGCCCTGCAGGCAGCCCACACCACAGGGGACTACCCAACACCCCTGACCATGCCCTGTAGGCAGCCCACATGGCACCATGCGCCTGTGAGCCCCGACTCATGTCCCCAATCACTTAGCCACCCACCCACCATTGACGGGCACCTGCCAGCAGGCCCCGACTCATGTCCCCCATTGATGGGCACCTGCCAGCAGGCCCCGACTCATGTCCCCCCACCCACCCACCATTGATAGGCACCTGCCAGCAGGCCCCGACTCATGTCCCCCCACCCACCCACCATTGACGGGCACCTGCCAGCAGGCCCGACTCATGTCCCCCACCCACCCACCATTGACGGGCACCTGCCAGCAGGCCCCGACTCATGTACCCCCACCCACCCACCATTGATGGGCACCTGCAAGCAGGCCCCGACTTATGCCCCCCATTGATGGGCACCTGCCAGCAGGCCCTGACTCATGTCCCCCCACCACCCACTATTGACGGGCACCTGCCAGCAGGCCCCCACTCATGTCCGCCCACCCGACACGATATTGACGGGCACCTGCCAGCAGGCCCCCACTCATGTCCGCCCACCCGACACGTCATCACACTCCAGACCCATGGCCCTTATGGCCACCAAAATCCCACCCCACGCCACCCCAGTCCAAACACCCAACCAAGCATTCCATTCACTAAACATTGAATTCCCAATGTCATGATAGAAAATGAATAACCAGCATGCCCATGAATACATGTCCTTCAGACCCACACAATGGTGACACAAAACTGTGAAAAACCACATTGTGACATGCACAAAAGAAATGAGAGAAGACCACACAAGTAAAGTATAGAAAAAAAGTGTATTGAAGAACAAACCAAATAAATGAAACAAACACACACAACACAAAAAAAATATTCCAAGTCCGGAAGTCCAAAAAATAAAAAAATAAATGAATGCTGTAACCAATAAAATCTAAAGTAAAATGGCTCCAATGGGTCCGTCCATCAAACAAAAATCTGAGTTTAAAAAAAGCAAAGTATTCCACCATGGGTCCAAGAAAATGAAATCCAGGTCCAAAACTATTTACAAATGAACATCCAAGGGTTCATGAGCCCAACAATCCAAAGGAAACCTAACCTAAATCCGACCTAATGAATAACTTTATACAAAAAGGCGGGGCATAGTCTATGCGCCCCAAAGGAAAAATAAATAGAAAGGAAACTTACACCTACAGAACTTTTTACAAAGGCGGCGGGCAAGTCTAACGGCTCACTTGTTGATGTCCCGGGCCAGGGCATCATCAAACTCCTCTTCAACGTCCTGGAGGCGGGCCTCTTCCCTGGCCCCAAGGTCTCGCAGGGATAAATCCATGTCCACCTCCACTCCCAGCGAATTTCCTCGAGGCACTCAGCCCGCCTCAATGCCCTGCGCATGGAGTTCTCTGCCCTAACCATAGTGAACCGTGCCTCTTCTGCCCGCCGATGCTCCACATCCATTTGCCGGCCCAACCGCTGCCACACGGAAGACACTCCCAATCCAGGGTTCTCCTGCCCTCTGGCCGATGCCTGCCCCTGTGATGTAGATGGGCCCGAGCCATCATCGCTCCCACCTTGAGCCTGCTGCTGCCGTGCATGTGCCCTGCCTGTCGATGCCTGCAGGTCCTCCTCCTGCTGGGGTCCAGTTGTCATGTTGGCCACCCCTGCTGGACCTCCGACTCCCGACTGTGGCAGGGATGTGTCCTCCACCAGCCTGGCTGCTGGGTCAGGGGCAGCTCCACAGGGTGGCCAGGTGATACATGGCCAGGAAGATGGCAAGGAGGGTGACTGGCGCATAGGAGGTTCAGTTGAGGAGGGGGTCGGTAGAAAGTCAAGCACACAGAAGAAACCAGCACTGGTGACCCGTCCTAGTAGGTCGACGCGGTCAACGAGGCATCCGAAAAAACATGCATTGTCCACACGGGCACCCTGCATGTCTTCCCGAATGCCACGTTGATGCAACACCACCCCAGCCTGGACAGGCTCAACACGGTCCTGGATTGCCACGTCGGCAGGGAGAGGAAGGCCAGTTGTTGTTCGCGCATCCCCTCCCTGAAAATGGGTCTGGGTGAAGGCATCCCTGCTGGTGCTGGATGATGCAGTCACAGGATTGGGGACATGATTGCACACAGGCACCTCTGCGGCCACCTGTGCTGCCTCCTGTCCTTGCCCCTGGACTGCACCACTAGCACCAGTGGAATCCCCCCTTGAGGCCCCGTGCGTGGGCATTCCACGGCCTCATCCTCAACCAAACCCCCCAACAACCTGGATGACTCTGTGCCATCTTCCTCCATAGGCCCCTGTGGGGTGTCAGCTGCCCCTTCTGCTGCCGAGGAGTCCACCTCTGACCTCCGTCTCTTGGACTTACCATCGGCAGCTGCAGCCACGGGCGTGCCACCAGTCTCCCCACTCCCCGAAGAGATGACAAGCCGGGAGGGGCACTGGGCTTACCATCACCGGCTGGCTGTGGGATCCCTGCTGCTGTGCTCCACAGCACCGTCTCCGCCCTCTTCATCAGTTGACGCTGCAGACAGGGAGAGACAGAACACAGACATCAGGGTACTGTTCAATGGTCTGATACACACATGACAGTTGCACATGAGTGGCATTCTCAAATTTCACAGATGGCATCACACTCCGCAGCACACATATCATTTGAACCCACACACATGCGCAAGTTAACAGGAATGATGCAGCAGGCAGCACCATCCATACACATACAACAGCATGAGCATCCAAAGGTCCGCCTGACGTCACATGCAACACGGGGAGTGCCAAACACATGCACACACGGCACCAGACATACATGCATCTGCACATCTCCACCACCTGTCACAGTGAAATCATCGGCAACATCTGCCAATCAGCCTCCTACATGTCGGTGTCACATGCATCCATGGTGTATCACAGTGGCACACATGTCAAATACACACACACACGCATATGTACACCGTGCACGTACATGAAGGTGGAACCAGCATCCATGTGTCACACTCCAACCATGCCATAGTACATACACAGAAATGTAAACATGTGTGCACCCACACATGCATTTGGCCATCATGCATTTGAACACATACACCATTGATGTGACTCACACATGACTGGACTCACATGCGGCAGGCTTGTGTCCCTGTACATACACATCCATACATGGCCCTTTCAAGACATATGTACAACCTGCACACTCCTGGCACACCTCAACATGCACTGCGCCAATCAGTACGCATGGACACTTACCGGTCGACACTGGACGGGTTGGCATCTGATGGACCTGGAGGTGGAGCGCTGGGTGTATGCATTCCAGGACCCTCATCTGGATGTTGGTAAGGCAGACTCGGCACCCCTTTGCATGCTTTGCCTTCAAGAGGTGCCGGGCCTTGCTGAGGGTCCTGGACCTGAAGTCCTCCCAGCGTTTCCAAACATGTGCCATGTCGTGAGCTGCCACCCCCTCCACGTTGATGGCAGCCACGATGTCCTTCCAGATCCTCTTCCGTCCTTCATTGTCGACGCGTGAACTTCCAAAGAGGGAATTAAAATTCACCAGGACTTGCTCCACGAGGATATCAACTTCTGCGTCACTGAAGCTGGTAGCCCTTTGCCTCTCTGGCTGGGGGTTGCCAGTGGTCTCCGATGGTGTTTCCCCCGACATGGCAACCCCCGAGGCAGGTGTGGGTGGGCAACTGGGTCCTGGTGCTGGGCTGTGGAGCGATGTAACTTCAGTCAGGAGTCTTCTGTTCCAGCAGGAGTGGTCACAGCAACTGGACCCCTGCAAATGGCTGACGTGCAGGCACCAAATAGCAGGGCACATGGCCAGCAGGAAGGCAGGCAGCAGCAGATGGCAGGTGGGAGCGGGCTCGGGCTTATGGGGGGCAGGAAAATGGTCTTCTGGGCAGGAGCGTGGTCTTCGGTGTGTTGTCGTGTGGCCAGCTTGATACGGAGTGAATTGGCAAGTGAAAAAATAGCACGTCAGCATGTAACTCGAGGAAAGGACCTTAGCGCGTAAGCGTGTCTGTGACGTGACACGCGTGGGCGTTCCCCTGGCATGGGTTGAAGGTCCCACATGGGTTTCCATCGCTCTGTACGTGCTCTTTGTGGAAAGCAGTGGGTGTGTTTTCCAGGTGTTGGGGCTCACACGCGATAACTTCACAGCGGGTGGGTTTTGGCTAAGCGTTCTTCTTCTACACGCAAGCCAGATGGTGAGTCGCACACGTTATTTTTCCCACTGCGGGTGTCCCTGTTTGTCGTATACCCCTTTTTTACGGGCATACTAGTCTGCGTGTTGATCGTGTATGTATTTTTTGGGCTCCTGGCTGCCACAGCGTACTGCGTGTGTTTTTTTACACTCATGTGGGCAACAGGAGTTGCTTATCTCTTCTTCTTGCTTTTATGGGATGCCTGTGCATTGCGTGACACGTCATGTCTCCCAGGGGGCCACAGAATGGGACACTCATCCTAGCTGTATACACAAGTTTTTTGTTTGCGCACACTTTTGTAATGCGCAGTGACGCTACCGCCTGCCTTCGTGTGGCGGACGTGTTTAGGCCTGTGCATGTCTTTGGCCATGTGCGGGTTTCCCCTATTCGTTTTCATGAATACGTGCGGTTCGCGTGCATGTGGGAGTTCCGTGTACTTCCCAGCAGTACATCCCTAGTTACGCCCTTATTTTCACGCGTTATTCCCCATTACTCGCGTTATGCCCCGTGTTCCGTCCCCTTTTTGGTGTGTGCGCTAACATTTTGCGCTTTCGCCGTGTGCCTCGCGCACGGCGTTCTGGATGTTGCAATGACGTGTGCGCCTGTGTGCACCACGCACAGATTTGGCGCACTTCCCGGGGGAAACATGCGCAGGGCCTTCCATGAATAGCACGCGTACGCGAGCACTTGCTTTTTCATGCTTGCACCACCTTGCGCCACGATTTTCGGCGCACATTTCTTCCATGAATCGGCCCCTAAGTGAATCCACCATACATGTCTAAACCCAAATAGTTTGACTCAAATTCTGGACCCTATCAGTTGCCATTAAGCTGTCCGCGATCACCGCTTCAGAAAGCTTCTTATTCTTGTAATCTATAATACTCTCGAACCCTCAGTTCAATCTGACAGATAATACAATATGATAAATAATAAAGGCCTCTCATATTATATCTAAGTTCCGCATGGCACGCGCCATTTTTTTTTCCATCACTTAATTATAGTGGGCCTGACACAAGACGGCAACATCTGACGTGACGCTCCATTAACATACGTACACAAGGCACTCACTCATTTGCAATGGGCGCTGTTAATAATTTCTTCCATTCAAAACAAGCTCTCTTATCGGTATACCAAAGCAATATTTTGTATGACTCTACATCGAACAGGTTAGTTGTACCTCTACCTGAAATAAATATATAACACATTTTTGCAATTGTGCAGACAGCAGGCATACACAATTTAATGGTTACATCATTGAAGCAAATTGTCCCAACAATGGATCACATCCATGTACCCGTTATTGTCAAATATGTCTGAAGCGAGTAGTCATACACCTACTTATATCCGTAGCTCCCAAATCGGAGCTCAAAAGGTGTAAACAGATAATTTTACTTGCTCAGTCTTGTTGACAGACATGTGATTCTAGCAAAGCTTGCCATATATGTTTCTTATTAGACCCGTAGGCCAATAGACGTACCAGCATAGTGTGTTGCCACCTCTCATCACATGTGCCTTATTATCACGTCCCAGCATCGAAATCCTGCAGAAGCAGATGAATAGCCCACCAGATCACCCAAACTTGTTCGCCAAGCAGTCAATTACGAGTGGATAAAATAATAAATGGTCAGGATTCCTCCAGTTCCCTTCAACACCTGGATCTCTTACCTTCTGGAAAACCTGCAATAAATACATCTCAAGTTAAACATAGTCAAATATAATTTTCACTTTACTAAAAAAAATATTCCTATTCCCCTCCTAGTTTACCTGATAGCCTCCACCCAAGGCACAGAGGCAATTTGGGTAATGAAGATGTACCAGTTGAATTGCTTCACTGTTCTCTGCTGCAGTCTCTCCACTCAGCTGCTTACTAAACTCATGCACCAAATTCAGGAATATCAGCTTTTATTTACTTTTCAAACTCGACTGCTCCTCTCAGTTTTAAATGAAGAGTTCTTCAAAGATTGTATTTCCTATCTTCTTCTTCAGTTCATTTACATATTATTTGTACATTAAAAGTATATGTTTCATCTGCTTGCTCCTTAACTTCAAAATAACTCAAAATGGTCTTTTAACTGATTTGCCTTGCTGCGTGACTCTGCTGTGTTTCACCTTGAATTATTGTTTTACTTGCTAGCACCACGCTGCTTGTATATATTTCTTATGTGGAGAAGAATTTACAAGACCTTTCAGTTTGTATAAATAACTCTGCAGCGCTTCACAGTTACTGATTTCTTCAGCGAACATGCTAAAACAAACATCACTTTTCTTCAAATAATACTAGTTGGGGCTTACGGTTTTCACTGCAATGTATAATTCCTACATGCTTCGCATTAACTGCTTTTTTCAGTGAATGCACGTAAAGGAGCAACTCACTTCTTTAATTTATGCCGCGATAACCTTCAACATTCACTACTTCCGCTGGCTCCTCTGAATTACTGAAAATCCAATCGTTGCTTCGTACCTTTCCACAAAAGCAACTCGACTAAAATAATGAGCTCGTAATAATATCAATGCCACAAAAAATACCTACGCATACAAGGCCTTGCAAAATGCGCATGCGCTCGCAACTATAAACAAAAAAACATGCGCGCCGATGCATCCTTACGTTTGCTGATTGTAAGGTTCACAATTCCAACAAGTTTTACTTATAACATTAATATTCACATGAGCATATAAACACTGCTTTAAATTTCAGTTTCTTCATCTGCAAATACTTAACAGTTCAATTCAGTTCCAGGTTCATGTAGTACTTAAAACGAGTTTTCTTGGACCATTTAAATTCTGCTAATACAGTCACTTATCTAAATCTTGTTCTCTGACACTGTGTGTAGTTTTCTATTGGCTGTAATTTCTTTGGTTTCTCAAAGTGTTCTCAGGAGATTCTAAAGCTGAGACATCTCTTCAGAGTATCTTGAATAAAAGGCAGTTTAGAACCTCTCCTGAGGTTCCAAACTGCATCACAATTGACTCCACGCCAACCACTGCTGTGCAGGAATTCTCCATCTTGAACTGGGACTATGGTAGCTGGTTGATATCATTGTTAAGGAAATTGTGTAGTCACACTCAATCCAACCCTCCTTAACATCTACAACTACTAATGCCACCTAAGAGTATGTGAACTATATGAACTATCGCCTCCTGTTACCCGGGGAACTGACACTTATACTAGAAAAAAAGATCTTTTTGTTTCATTTCATCATCCAAACATTTATCAATATTGTTATATGAAAGCAGTTACCCTCCTTTAAGTCTCAGGTACCATTATCCCTAGCATACACAAGTAGACCCAACAATCCAACAGATTATATGCACATCATCATAGTTATATTTTGAATATTATTCCTTGCTCTAAAATACCTAGAGTGCTCTTGTAGGTTGCAGTGTCAAAACCTAGAGCAAATATTCTTAAGAAAACCCCCATTTTGTGGTCTGAATTGAGGCCTTTCAGAACAGTTCTGTATTTACATATCATTCTTGCTCTAATCTCTGAAGCTCTTCTGTCTGTCATCACCTCTGGGGTCTTTCTGGATAGTTTTTATCAAATTCATCTAATATCTGCCTTATTGTCCAATTGATCGCTATCATGCCAGTTTACAGCTAAAGGTAGCCCCACATTTTCTTTATGTAATGTATTAACATGTTCCGTTAGGCTTATACATTCCCGTATTGTGCTCCCGATATATACACGAGACCACATACACAGATAATTCTATAGACTGCAAACTTTGTCCCACAATTGATGAATTCTGTTATGTCCAATTCCTCTATTAGATTGATTTTGAAACTACTGCATTCGTATGTGTATTTACACACGCTGCAGTTTCCACACTTATGGAATCCAGTCAAGTTTTGGTGCAACCAGGTAGGTTTAGTCAGCGCTGGTTGCAAGAAAGAAGGGATTGGTGTATTTTTAAGGGTTGTGCCCTAGTGTGGACTATAAGTGGTCTATCTTCTATGTCACCTCTTACAATAAACCGTTAAGTGTTGTTCTTAGTGCAAGTTTTTCGTGGCTAGATGAATTTGATAGTTTTTATCAAATTAGATGAATTTGATAAAAACTATCCAGAAAGACCCCAGAGGTGATGACAGACAGAAGAGCTTCAGAGATTAGAGCAAGAATGATATGTAAATACAGAACTGTTCTGAAAGGCCTCAATTCAGACCACAAAATGGGGGTTTTCTTAAGAATATTTGCTCTAGGTTTTGACACTGCAACCTACAAGAGCACTCTAGGTATTTTAGAGCAAGGAATAATATTCAAAATATAACTATGATGATGTGCATATAATCTGTTGGATTGTTGGGTCTACTTGTGCATGCTAGGGATAATGGTACCTGAGACTTAAAGGAGGGTAACTGCTTTCATGTATGTATGGGTGTATTTGAAGATAATGTCTGGCGTGTTTATAAGGTTGGTCAGCTAATGCTGAGTAAAGATAGTTGTAAATACTTAGCGTTAACTTAAAAGTATTTACAGATAAGCTGTCAGTATTTCATTAGCCAGTACAGTGTTGGCCTTGGATGACATCAGCTATTGCGCTAAAATACTCTTTCTCTTCATGAATATATGTGCTCGAACTTAACGCGTGGGAATGCAAGTGTTCAAAGAGAAATTGACTCAATGAGAGTAACTATTTGAAGAGCAAGAAGGTAATTGCACATAATTAATTTGTATTATGATTTTACAGTCCTTCAATGTGTTGAAGGGTTTCTATGACTATCATTTTAGGGGTCTGAATTTGAGAATTGATTTTATATGTGAAAATAAATAGGAGAAAATACCACAGGCTGTTCTATGTTTTAAATAGGTCAAAGGAAGTTTTATTGGACCTATGGATGAATTTGGAATTTGGAGTATGGAGAACATCTCCTCGATGTTGAAATTGTGTAGGTAAGAGTTCTGCTATTCATGAGAAATGTAGAGGCATGATGGTTATAATATGCGAGGCCTATTTTATTTGCCAAATTGTATTTTCTGTAAGATTGAACTGAGGGTTCAAGAGTGTAATTGATTACAAGAATAAGAAGCATTTGGAAGCAATGATCATGGACAGCTTAATAGTAATTGATAGGATCCAGAATTTGAGTCAAACTATTTGGGTTCAGACAGGAGCGGGGTGGATTCACTTAATGTTTTGATACATCGTTGATATTTACTTTTTAAGAGTGTTGGTGGTGGACACACTGGTGAACGTAATGCTACTATTGAGAAGAAATGCCTTTCAGATGTACAGGTAGTCAAATACAAATATAAGATGACAATGAGATTTTGTAAAATATTGATTATGAAGAGATTGACATTGGTTACAAGTAGGTTTTGTGTCTCTTCTTTTTTCACCCAAGTGTAATATGTCTCATATATTTTTTTCATTTTTAATCTGCTAATGTTATCCTCTTCAATGTGACACATCCCTGGTTGGCTGCCGGTCTGTATATTTCTAAAGTGAATGTGTATTCTTTATCTCTGTAGTGTTTCATTTAAATATCGAAGTCCTCAAGAACACCAATGTGTTAAAGGTCAAAACAAGTATTTCGATGGCTGAATATGATTTTTGAATGAGCAATTATAGATCAGCTGATTACACAAGAGAGAATGTGTTCATTTTAGACATTTTTTGTGTATTGTGTACAGGACAGATTTAATGCGTGTGTTTTGTTTAGTTTAACCCCTTAAGTGCCATGGGTATTTCTCCTCAGTGCCAGGGCCTTTTTTGGTGATTTCGGTATGTGGCCATTCAATGGCTTGTAACTTTTTGTTACATGAGGTATCTCGGCCAAATTTGGCTCCTTTTTTTCCCACATGTAGGCGGTCGTAACGCCACCCAGGAATCCTAGGTTGCTGTATGGGGGTGAGAGAAAATAAGCAAAAAGGGCGAAAATGTTGGGGTTTTTCAAAAAATGCCAATAAAATGATGTACAAAGAACCATGTGTTTGTTTCCTTGTAAGAGCTAGTAACAATGGTTTGCTGTGCTGAATTCCCCAATTTCCTGGCTTTCAAGAACAGGATGAGTGGAAACGAAAAAAAAATATTTTGATGTGGTTATCAACCGTTTTGTGAGAGGTAGGCGATTTTGGCCATTTTTGCCAATTGGACATGCATGGACGGAATGGAAGAAAAGGGTAGGAAAGCCGAATTGGAGGACAGAAAGGGAAGTATTTCTGAAAAGTAGACAAAATTCTAAGTTTCGGAAGGGGTGATTTGCGTAGGTCAGGCAACAACTAGGTAGGGGAAACTGCCATAGATTGGGGGAAAAGCAGGAAAATGACCGAAAAAAAGGTATGTGTTGGACATGGTTGGCTTGGTGCGGCAGTGCCTTCTATGAATTTTGAGAAAAGCAATGCTCCGCTACATTCACCCGACTCTTGCAGTTAGGAGATCACACATTTTTTGTAGTGTTTTACAAAACAAGCAATACCACAAACCAAACACTGAGCCATGGTACACAGGATTTTTACGCTCACGGCCTGAACAGACACACTTAGCATGTGTAAATCGGGAAAACCAATGTGGTGAGGGACGGCAAGCATACATTTTTTGAAAGAGCACAGGCAGACCTTTTCAAAGGTAGGTGACTTGTGCAGGTTACAAAAGTGTATGGTGCCTAAAGCAGCGACTAAATGTAGGTTACATTTGGGAAATGAAAGGGTTGTGTGACAAAGGCCACCAGCAAATGGGTCAAAACGTTATGAAAACCAAACAAACACAACACATGGCCTGCCGACATGCGTTCCCACAGGTGTCCTGATGAAAACGGTACCTCACATGTGTGCGTGCACCTACCTGGCCGCCAAGGGGAAAGCCTAAAACACAAGTAACCCCAAGTCTGTTTTCAGACCAGAATTTGAGACGCTCTGCCGACCGGCACAACATACAGATATTGGCCTCGGGTGTCCAAGCCACCGGGGAAAACAGGGAAACCCATGCATTTCTGAAAAGAGGACACACCCGTGGGAATCCACAGAGGTATGATATGCCCAAATCGCCCCAGAATTTATTACCCAGACATCCCCGCAAAGTCCGAAATGTGGGAAAGAAAACGCATTTTCCGCACATTTCGCTCGGCTCACCCATCGAAACACGCCCCCAACAACACATGGCCTACCGTCCCGCATTCCCACAGGTGTCCCGATGAAAATGGTACCTCACATGTGTGGGTGCACCTACCTGGCCTCCAAGGGGAAAGCCTAAAACACAAGTAACCCCAAGTCTGTTTTCAGACCGGAATTTGAGACGCTCTGCCGACCGGCACAACATACAGATATGGGCCTCAGGTGTCCAAGCCACCAGGGAAAACAGGGAACCCCATGCATTTCCGAAAAGAGGAAACCCGTGGGAATCCGCAGAGGTATGATATGCCCAAATCACCCCAGAATATATTACCCAGACACCCCTGCAAAGTCCGAAATGTGGGGGAAAAAATGCATTTTCTGCACATTTCGCTCAGCTCACCCATCGAAACACAACCCCACAACACACGGCCTACCGTCTCGCTTTCCCACAGGTATCCCGATGAAAACAGTACCTCACATGTGTGGGTGCACCTACCTGGCCGCGAAGGGGAAAGCCTAAAACACAAGTAACCCCAAGTCTGTTTTCAGACCGGAATTTGAGACGCTCTGCCGACCGGGACAACATACAGATATGGGCCTCGGTTGGGAAATGCATGGGGTTCCCTGTTTTCCTTGCTGGCTTCGACACCCTAGGCCCAAATCTGTAGGTTGCCCACATGAACAAAATGGGCAGTGGCGAAAGGCTTGGGGTTACCAGTGGGTTACCCTTTTCCTTTTGCACCCCCGGTAGGTGCACCCACACATGTGAGGTACCTTTTTCGTCGGGACACCTGTGGGAACGCGAGAAGGTATGACATCTGTTGTTGGCAACGTGTTTCGGTGAGTGGACACAGGGAAATGTCTCTGAAATTGGCTGGAAATGAAGACAATTCTCAGACATTTCGCTCTGGCCACTCACCGAAACACACCGCCAACAACACATGGCCTACCTTCTCGTGTTTCCACAGGTGTCCCGATGAAAACGGTACCTCACATGTGTGGGTGCACCTAACGGGGAGGCAAAAGGAAAAGGGTAACCCACTGGTGAGGTGAGGCCCACCATTTGGGGTGTGGGGGAGAGGGCCATCTCCTCTTACAGTAGAACATTTGCCGGCAATGTAGGGTGCCCCTCAGCCCCCCCTAAAAAGCAGCCTACAATTTTGTATTATTTTCTTTGTTTACCCAACTTCGCTTGGTGCAGATGGCCACATTAGTTTGCCAATCTGCCTCCAGGGTGCCCAAACCCTACTGCCCCATCTATTGGGGGCCTGTCCCACCATTTGTGGTCGCCCTCTCCTCACCCACACCGAACGGAGGGGGGGGCACATCATGCAGCACTTCCTAGGAGGCTCAGGGAGGGCTGCATGAGGTGTCCCCCCAGCCATTAGTTTTTAGTTAGTGTGTAGTTTTTTCTATATTCATAGTGGTTTCACGTGTTTTAATTGTGTCTTTTTTCACCATGGCTATTTTACTGGTGGTATTTTCACCCCTGCCATTGTTGGTGATTTTGTTTTTTAATGGGATGTGACACCGCCCCTCTACTCCAACCCCACCAGCTCAACCTGCCTCCCACCACCCTCAAATCCCATGCTCAAATGCACAACACATATTTAAAACAAAATTAAACAATGCAAGAAAAGACTGTGGTGAAAACACCACAGTTAATGTAGCCGTGTCGACAAATGCCAGGGTTAAAACATGGTAACTGTTGATAGTATATGTTGAAAATGTTCACTCCAATGGTGTCCTGCTGATGAGAAGATTTGAACTATGAAGGTATCCTTAAAATATTATTTTGCTCCGTGTATGGATGGAAGGTGAAATGGTTTTCAATATTTCTTCTTTTTTATAAACATTACAAGTTTGAAAGTGAAAGTAATAATTGGCCCTAGAATCTGCATTTATCCAAACCAAACAGGCAATTAAATATAAGAAGTATAATTTAGTTTGGGTGTCCTGAAATCTGTTTTTTTTCTCAGGGTTATCCTTAAAACTGATAATATCTGATAAGATTTATAAAAAACATTCTGAGACGGTGGAGGGGGGGGTCACACCATAGAACCTCAAATGAAGTCCTATTTTCGTACTCCATCTGTGCTATTTGGGGCTAAAGCATACTATGTGACAGGGTAAGTTCATGAGAAAGTGTTTAGGGGGTCAGACAGTCATATCCTCGCTCAGTTTCAAGACCATGATGAAAATGAGTATAGGGGAGAAATATCACGATTCTGATTTAACCCATTGTCGGGGAAGTCAGGTTAAGGTGAGTTCATGAGAAAATACAAGAGGCAGTCAAAGGTATTCTACTGATAGTCCACAATCGACAGAGACACAGAAAGGTAATGATGATCCTCATCACAAATGTGAAATACATGATATCACAGGTCAAAGAGGTAAAATGGCAAACTGATTCTGTTGATCGTGCAGTTGTAATATTGAGACATTAATGATTCATTTACTGGTGCAACAAATATCACTTTTTCAAAGATGAGGATTGAAAGAGTTACCTCATTCATGCAATTGGTATCTGGGAAAAGGTTGAAAATAGACTGAGGGGCTGGTAATCATGGATTGATAATTCTTCATATCTTGACAACTAGCACACAATAATAATAAAAAAAATATAAAATATGTGGATCTATTTTATTATGAAATCTGTATATCTTTTGACACAATATTCAGAGTTGTATTTAAATGTCTGCAGGGCAGATGTAAGGAAGCTTAGTTTAAAAAAAAACCTTTTTGCAAAAAGTGTTGCTTGAGCCAAAACCTTGTTCATACATTTCATGGCATAGACAGGCGGCTATACCAATTGGAAGTTACAACCTAAAAGAGCCATCCTTTGATGCAGAGCTGGTATGGCTCTGAAAGTTTATAACCACCTCTCCTGAAAGCCTCTGTTGCCCTGTACACCTTTGGTAGAGGTGTAATTGTATCCTAGAAGAGATGTCATTGTATCCTAGAGATCAGCGTCTGTGAGTATTCTTCACTTTAGAGGAGCTGCGCATCTGCTGTGAAGGTCCCAGGGCTACTCCTCAGGGCACTGCACAATGCATTAGCACATGAAATACATCAAATACAATAAAGTGAAAACAATCCTTCTAAAGAAGCAGGTAAAGTGATTGTTAGAACACATTGGGCCTCATTACACGGTATGCGGTAAGGGTTTACCGGTACCGGTAAGGGCACCGGTACCGGTAACCCTTACCGCCTTACTACGAGGTCCCTTTGCCGGACCCGACCTCAACGGCTGGTTTTAGCAGCCGTTAAGGAACAGGCCGGCAAAGGGACCTTGGTGCTAATTACGGTACCACAATTTGCGGTACCGTAATTAGCTCCTTCCCCATTCCCATTGAGCCCTATGGGGGCAAAAATGGGAATGGAGAACTGCCTTGGTGAATGGGGAATTACTGCCCCCGCTCACCTTGGAGTAGGGCGGTAATTCCGCCATCCACCAAGGCGCACACGGTAAAATACCGGCGGCAACCATGGCGCTAACAGCGCCATGGTTACCGCATACCGTGTAATGAGGCCCATTGTTTAAAAAATCTTAATGACTTTAACATTGATCATTGCAGCAATGCTTTGATTGTTTGTAATGATTCTCAGCATGGGCCGCTCATGAAAACTAAGCAGGCTATCCTATGGTCTAACTCTGGTTGAAGAACTGAGTGCATGAATCTAGTGTTTGTGGGAGTGAGAGCACTCACTCCATTTTGACTGCAGATACTTCTTGAGGTTTGAGGAATTGGAACATGCCCTAAATTGGGCCTTTTCCAATTCAGGTCCCCTGTATGATATTTGTTTCTAGTTGAGCGAGACCTGTCTGTGCTTGTTGAACTTTGTTGACTATTGAGTTGTCAGCCACCTCTTCTGGTCCAACAATTTCCGTTGCATTCTGCCATCTTCATTGCTAGACATACTTTCAATGGCAGCTGGTGCTGTGATATCACATGCCATCTCTACATTAGCAGGATGCAACCCAATGTTATGTGGAAAGAGTAAACAGGTTATGCGAAGATGGGTTCCTAGAATCTGGCCTGGTGGACATATGTCAGGAGTCCATCCTAGTTATAGTGAACAGGGAACTCTGAGAGGTTAGCCAATATCAATCAAGGTAGCAATAGAGGGCAGCCAAGGCTTGCTCTCAGGAGTGTGGTGTGAGAGGGGTCAGGAGTCCTCAATGAGGCCACACAGTAGAGCACACAATAATTCAATTTAGACAGCTAAGTATAAACATACAGTTGTTTATTATAGGTCTTCTGCACGCACTGAAAAATGAAACTAACAGATAATATTATCCCACACTACTCTATGAAACAAATACCTATTCATTTACCATAGGTTTATAAATGAATTAAAAGTCATTTATTCAGCAAGCATGTAGCTAGAAAGATTAAATACAATAATTAACAGATCAAGTCACAAGTTAATTCTCCAATGTTAGCAGTCCAAACCCTCAAAAGTCACAGAAGCCATGATGCTTCAGCCCTGAGTGGAGTCTCTGCTGGAAAGTTGCAATTCACTTGTGTTGTTGATGGATCAAAATACTCTCCAATAATTTTACTATGGTAAGTAAATGTTCTCTTGTAATTCTGATTATTCTACCCAGGTTCAATGACCAAAAGGTAGTGGAATGGAAGTTAGGAGACAAAGGGAATTGTTCCCAATGTTATCCTATGGAGGAAGGGAGGAATAGATTCAAAGCAGTTACTTACCCCCCTGACTCTGATTTTCCTAGATGATTTTGTAGATTTGCTGGGGGGTCGCTGGAGGTTGGATTTCCTGCCATTGGTTCCTGTCAGAGGTGCCCAGAAGCTGTGGGTTTGAGGATTCTTCCGGTCAGGTGCAACTGCAAGATGCAACCTCTGTCTCTGAAGAAATGCAAGCAACACCAATGCAGACTTCCTTAGGATGTTTCACAGGACAGGGGAAGGAAAGTTCTAGTGGCGGTCTCTGCACACAGGTGACAACAGGCATCTTTTCAGTCATGGTCATAAAACCTGTTTTGCAGGACAGGATCCCTTGGTGCTGTGATGTGGAACTTTGGAGGAGAGGCGACTTGTGGCACACATTTGCGACTACCAATGTTCCGGGTACAACTGCAAAACAGTGACGTTTCTGGTGCCGTAGCCCACGAGAGAGCTGGTCAGTCCACTGGGTGGTCCAGGGACACTTATGAAAGACTCAGAATGGCTGTATCCTCGAGATGGTCCCACTAATCTAAGGGCTGAAGCACCGCTCAGGGTCTTCAGAGATCAGGTTGTAAACCAGGGCTCGTCCGGAAGGGATGCTATGCCTCTTTGGGAGTCATCTTTGGATCTCCAACCTGCTGTTCTTCTTCCAGGGATTATTGGCTCCAATGCTGATCTGCAGAAATGGCTGCAGACATCTTCTTTTTATCCAGTCTGGCACCAAGTCCAAGCCAACCAATGGTGAGCATCTGCACCATTCAAGCAGCCAGTAGTTGTTCAATCAGGGACAACAACTGGTTTACTCTTGCCCCACACCCAGAATCTCTGGCCCAAGGGTATGGAGTGGGACCAGACAGTCCCACCCCCTTCCATTGCCACACACATGCCAAGGCATCATTACCCTGCGAAAGCAGCAGCTTTCCTGGTGGCAAGTGCATGACCTTATAAGGGATTTACTGACTGAAAGTCTTGTGGCACAGCCATTTCAGAGCACTAGCCATGTTTAATAGCCATACACAGTAAACACAAATGTACACACTAAAAAAGAATTAAAAAAAAATGTAAAATTGTATCTGCTTACACCAGCTTGTCTTTAGGCACATATAAAAGTAACCAAAAATACCAAGTGTAAAAAGCTAGGGTGATTCAAGTGTTTCCCCATTGCACTGCATTGAAAGATGCTGTGTGGAATGCTTAAATGTGAAAGAATAGAAAAGGGAAACAAAGTAATGGGGGATTAGAGTAAGGCTCTACAGGGAAAAGGGCACCCGACAACTATATTCCCCATCGTTTTTAACACTTTATTCATACGTTTGGCATCGCTAGAATCACAATTATTACATTGATGTATTATCTGATTACATACAACCACATTCCTAATGTTACTTACCGGTTTGTATATTCTCCCCTTCACAGCATAAATTAAATGACCATTGACCCAGCATATACTACTAGTTGCTCCCACACTTCCTCTTTGTGTGTTCAGTAGTTCCGGAATTCATCCCAGATATTCCTTGAGCTGGACATTTCTGGATGAAGTGAGATAAACATTTCTTCACAGTCATTGGACCATGTTACCTCAATTAGTTACTACTCCCTGACAGTGTTGTTCAACCCCTCCATTTCTTCAGTATACATCTATATGCCAACAGACACCCTACATTTTAAAATGTCCTCTGCCTTTCTGGCATCCCACCCCAAAAACCGAAAAGGGAGCCCTTAGATGTCACTGCCCCTGGTGCAGCCACTATGTCCGCCAACATGTCACAGACTTGTGTCCAGGACCTAGTGAGTCAAGGACAGTCCAATAGCATATGCATATACCCTGCTTTGTCAATCCCACATCTTGGACAAAAGACATCATTTTCCGGGTAAATATTCCGGAGCTTTGCTGGTGTGTAATACATTCGGTTTAGTATTTAAAACTGTATAAGCTTAAATCTAGTATTTATTGATACCTGGCACATGCGGGTGCATTTTTCATCCTCAATCTCTATTTCCAGGTATTTGGCCCATTTCTATATAATTATGACTGTGTTACCCGGCATATGTTCAATGTTCAATGTGTCGGCATTCATATGAGTTTGAAATGTATCTTACACATACATTCTCTGCTGGTTCTACAGGGTAGTGTTGCCATGTCTTTGAAAACACTGCCCATAGTGTGTAATATTGCAGTATTTCCGTGAGTTTGCCTCTGTGTTCCCAATTCCAGCTCAATGTTAATAACTGCCTTTCCATGTACATGTCCCCAATCGTGTGTTACCGCAGTCCGCCCCAATGTGCCCTAATCATGTCATCCCTAGTAGGGGTTATGCCCGGGTATCGACAGAGTGGCAGCCATGCTTAATAGGCATTCAGTACATTTGTCTTTTGGATGAATCTGGACCCATTTCCATGATCCTGGCTCACAAGCAGTGTTTTTATGTCTGTGCTACCTACCACTGCCCTCTCTAGCTTGACATGAGGTAGTTCATCACTCATTCCAAACCAGGAGGAGGCAAAATGAGCCCATGCTGCCATCCAGTATATCTCAACATTCGGCACCACCCATATGATAGGGTTTTGTAATGTCTTTACATTTTTTCCACACTGCCCCAGAATACCAGAGGAGCTGGAATAACATTGCATGTATTTGGGTAAAGAACATCTCACCCGACCATAAGAGTAGCTTTGAAAACAGATACAGCAGTTTGGGTAATACTGTCATCTTGACCATAGCCATCCTTCCGGCCAGAGATAAAGATATGCTTCCATTTGCCCAGCTTAGTTTCAAGCTGATAAGCATATGTGTTGTGGTTATAAGTAAGTAGCAAATCACTATTCCTGGACACTACGGGGGTCATTACGAGTATGCTGGTCTGGAAGAAATGGTACCAGTAAGCTTGCCGGTACTGTTGATTCCGGACCGGCATACTCTGAGTTCTCCGGGTGGGTGCCCTCCTGCCCACCAGGTCTGATCTTGCGGGTGGAATGGCACTCGCCCGCAGACATTGATGGTAGCACCGGTACCATTCTAAATGGTGCCGGTGCTACCGCCCTCCCCATTCCCATTTAGTCCAATGGGACTCAATGGGAATTAGGAGTAGTTTATACCGGCACCCGGAAATGGGGAATTACCGGGTTCGCCAGGGCTGAAATGCCCCAGTAATTCCCCATTGCTGTGTGCCGGTAAGAAAATGACTCTGGCGGCATCCCTGCTGGTTTTACCGACACGGCTACCGCCGAAGTCATAATGAGGCCCTATGACTCCCAAGTATCTGATGAAGTCTAGCGTCCATTTCAATTGGTATACACCTTGAGGCTTTACCGTACAACCCGTCAGGTCGAACATCTATGATTTACAGTAGTTGACCGAGAACCCATAGAATTTCCCACAGTCTGTGATGTCATCCATTATAGGATTTAAATTCTCCTGAGGGTTTCTTATATACAGAAGCATGTCATCTGCATTCAATGATATGATTTTGGGTGTTCCAGCGATGAATATTCCATGTCATGCATTTCGCACTATGATACAGTGAGCTATAGCACTATGGCTATGGCAAAGAGTAAAGGCGCCAGAGGATATCCTTGATGCATCCCCCTTTCTAACTGGAAGGGGATGGATACAATCCCATTAACTAATACCCTGGCCACTGGGTTTGTGTATAGTACTTTTATAAATTGCACTCTTTGTTTTCAGAACCCACACCACAAAAGTCTCACAAAAAAAAATGCGAATTCCCGCGAGACCATATTCAATGCTATTTAAGCAACTAAGGATACCTGCCACTTCATCCACCTCAAGGGATACTTGGGACATAATGTTGAATAATTGCTGTATATTTAATGCTGTTGCCGTGCCAGGAATGAATCCCACCTGATCATAGTGAATCACATGTGACATCAGTGGTAGTGATCTGTTTGCTATGATTTTAGCAAAAATTGTATTGTCCATATTAATGAACGAGAGTGGACTGCACGATCCGCAGACAGTGCTTGGCTTCATTGGCTCTAGCAATACCAATATTGTTGCTTCCCAAATCCAGGCAGGGAGACTGTCATTTTGGAGGGACTCTTCTCACACTTGCAATTAGTGCAGAGCAAGAGTTGCACCAACTTCTTTATAGAATGTTGCTTTCATGCCATCAGGGCCGGGGGCTTTATTTCTGGGTAGCACATTGATGGCATGTATAATTTCCTCCACTGTAAATGGGACATTGATTTGGTCTCTCGCTGCTCTTTAAAGTGTTTACATGGGACTCTTGTCTAACAGTGCATTTATGCCATCTTCTCCATTCATCCTGCGCATGATACATACAATTCCATGATTGTGGCAATTATCTTAGTGTCCATGTGCCGTAAAACCACTTTCCAATCACGCATAAACGAAATCAAGTGGGAACCTCTCTCCAGCCCACATCATGTGTGCAACTCCGCTAATTGGGTGCTCTATGACCCCATATTTTCTCGCGGCTGTCAGCGTCATAAAGTATCTAATTTCCCTACCTGCATGCTCCCTAAAGTGGTCTAGTTACATTTTCATCTCTCCCCGTATGGTCTGTCTCAGCTGTGTTGTATTTTCAAGTTCTAGTGCTTTTAGTTTGGGCTCTGAGGCGGCTATATCCCTCCTGATCTTTTTGAGGACTCCCATTTCCATAGACATGACTATGCCTCAAATGTCGGCCTTAACAGCCTGCTAATACATCTCGACAGACACTGCACCATTGCCATTAGTTGCAAAGAAGCTTCTAATGTGAGCCTCTCTACTGGCTTTGGTGGGGTCATTTACGAGTATGCCGTTCTGAAAATAAGGTTCCAGTAACAACTTGTACCGGCACCTTTCCCAGACCGGCATAGTCCGAGTCTGCCGGTAGGGGCAGTGAACTACTGAATCACCAGCATCATTAACACTGGTGCCGATGATTCAGTGGCTCCCATCCCATGGAGTCCTATTGAAATCCATGGGAATGGGAACTTACCGTTACTCTGCCACCTGTCATATCCTGGTAATACAGGGATATCGGGTGGTGGAAATGGCAAGCCGAGTTTGCTGGTAAGCCAGCAAACTCGTAATCATCCCCTATATCTTATTGTGCTCCTTCTTTCACACTCCATGCCCCTCTTCATTCATTTTCCTCACCTAATGACATCTTCATTCTAATGGGCGAGTGGTCTGGGTAGGTACATGGGAGTATCTCAATATCATGTACAAGATGCACCATTTGTCATACAATTAGTATCAAGTCTATTCTAGAGGCCCTGTTGTGTACTGTGGAATAGTAAGTGTAGTCTTTAGCCATTGGATGTAGTGTCCGGCACATGTCGCATAGTTCTAGTCACCCCATATTCAGGTTAATATTGCGCGCTGCCCTGGACAGAACATTCGGTGCCACGCTAGTCCAATCAATTTGCAAATCAAGTATGGTATTCATGCCCCGCCATAATGGATGGTATAAGCAGGTACAACTCAGTCAGGCTGAATTCCTTGTCATAAAAGGATGGGTCATCCATATTTGGTCCGTATGTATTCACCAGTAAAAGTTTTACACCTCTTAGCTTACAGTGTACACCTTTATATCTCCCCTTCAGGTCTGCATGGTGATCTAAACAGGTTCATTTCAATGACTTGTGCATTAAAATTATTACCCCATGGAATGGGTCAAGTATTTGCTCCTTTCACATGATGTGGCAAAGTTATTATTTATAGTGTCAGTAGCATGTGTTTCCTGGAGTGGCAGAATATTAGTTCTATGTCTTACTTTTCCGGGACTTAATCGGATTTCCAATCACCCTAATATTGAAGCTTAGCATATTAATGTCAGTAATTTGTTTGTGTTGTACTGACTGGGTCCCCTCGTAATATTGTGCCAAATGCCCTGCATCGCTCAGGTGATAGCGGATCTATCAGTGCAGTGTAAAGTGTCTACCAAGCTAACCTTTGAAAACAAATGTCCCCTCTCCAACTACCCTCATCCCCCTCCCAATCAGGGTGATGTCATCCCATTTAAACACACTAAAAATATTAACAACCCATAGGAAACACCTACATCCTAGCATGGGGCGAGACTACTGCTGGTGCTTGCATGTGTCCTTGACTTTTCACTTATGCCACCCGTTCAGCAAAAGGATCTTTAACTAATCAAGATATTTTGGTTCATGTCCTTCTACAACAAACACGGTGCTGTGTACATACTAGGACAAACCATGACCATTAGTTTAAACTACCTCCAATCTTGACAATACACGTAATAAGAGTCTCAGTGCAATGGGCCAGGCTCTAGTCAGTCTTGCTTACTCTTTCTGTTTCCACTCCAATGGCTCTTTCCTGTCATGAGGGGCAGATATATTCGGTTCAACAATATTCTCCGCTTCTTAAGGTATCGTAAAGAAGAACAGTTTGTCTTTGTATTGTATCCAAAATCTGTCTGGAAAGATCATAGCATATTGGACCTCACTTTCTCTCAGTAGCCTCTGGACCCCTACGAAGAATCTCCATTCTGCTTGTACTGCCATAGAGAAGTCCGGGCAGACGTGAACTTGACTTGTCTGACACTGTAGGGATCCCTTCTCTAGTGCCAGTCACATGATATTGGTCAGCCAGGATTTGGTGGAGTAGCCTTTCCACTAGCTCCCCCATAGGAATGTGTCCAATTTTCTCAGGGAGGGCGATGATACGGATATTGTTGCACCTCGATCTCCATTCTAGGTCATTGCATTTCTGCAGAACTTGGTTGCCTTATCCACATGGTTTTGTAAGTCTTGAATGCTGTCTTCTGCCGTGCTGATCCTAGTCTGTACCTCCAATGTCCTATTTCTTTCTTGCTCCATTTTGGCTTTGAGGGAGCCTATATTGGATGTTGTGTCATCCAGCTTGTCATTAACAGAGGTGAATCCAGTTTGCATGCTGGTTAGGATTTGGTGCAGGTCGGGGTCCTCCTGCCTTGGCTGCCTGGCAGCGTCACCAGTCGCAGTATCACACTCTGTATGGGATTTAGCAGCCTGTCCTGTATATGCCTCGTTGTTGCTTTTCCTTTTGCTTTCTCCACCTCCCTTTGTCATGGCTAATATTTGCCTGCAGCCCAAAGAACTGCAGTTTGCCCAATGATGTCCCCTGATTATTCCCACTGCTGGTGGCTGTTTATGTTTAAGCCTCACGCAGATGGCCTCTACCATGTCTCTTGGCTAATATTCCGGGTGGTGGGAAAAGGGAGTATATATGCCACCTCTATTCCATCTGGTGTCGTCTAGCTGAAGTGTTGGGCCGAGGCTCCACACAGTTTAATCAATTTGTCCACCCTCCTCTCTGCCTCCTCTAACTGGTGAGTTGCAATCGGTCACACTGTTCCCTCCATCCCTCCATCCATTCCTGAGGGGCCTTGCACAGTCCTGTGCTCTGTTTATGATCGGGCCCCAAACGGCCGCTGTCTACCTCGTATCTCACCTAATGTTCCAGGGGTCGGTGGAGGAGGTGGGGAGAAAGATGAACCCTTCTTTTACATCCAGTGACATGCAGCCTGAGTGTCGAGCTGGGACTTCGCTCAACTTTACTAATCTTGTGAAGAAACACAGAAACATATACGACCGCACCCTCTCAGTTGTAGAATTGCAGTCTCCATATGGTTTCCTCCATCCCAGCTGCCTTATTTAATGAGCTTTGCATGCACCCATGTTCTCCCTGTGCATAGTCCACTTACTGCCACCACGGTGTGAGATTGGTTGTGGACCACAGTCCAGGTCCTGAGGCCTCCAGGGGGGTTACATCTTCAGGCCAGGCTCCTCAGTTCCGCTCTCAACTGCAGTTTGAGGGATCAGCACCACAGGACCTGCGGCCCTGTTAGTAAACAGCATCATCAGCTAGGCAGCACCCCCACCATGTCGCACAGTCTACACTGATTTTCCAGCATCCGCAGAGTGCCTCAGGCTCGGCCTTCTGGAATTCTCACGTTGCATAGACAGTGCTTCCCTTCAGATACAAATACCTTCGCTCCTCTTAGGACGATGTGTTCAAGTTTTGGCTGTCAGTGCTTTAGGTACTCTAATACCTTGACACCTTGTCTTGTTCTGTACTTTCTACTTGCTCCAGGGCATAATGCGTGTGGAATGAGTGGCTGTGGCAAATGATCAGCGCCAGGCAACCATTGTGCAGACTGCTCAGCAGCGCCCTGTACATTCCCCATTGTTCTCTGCTTTTCCTCCCTTCTAACATTCCCTCCTGAAGCCTGGAAGCCTAGAAGTCTTGCAGAACGTCCTGTTATGGAGCCCAGCCCTTTACCGAGGAGGATGTTGACTTTTTCACAGCAGCTGGACACCTGTGGAGAGAGAAAACATAGAATATAAAGTCAGCAGAAGAAACTGCACTGCCGAACTTTCTTCTTGATATCTTGATTTTACCTGTTTTTCCAGCCACCGTTTGCATCCAGTGTTCCGGCTTCAGCGACCGCACTTGAAGGGGTAAAGAAGACACGATGAAGGTGAGGCAAATAGAGAGCATTTAAACGAACCTTGGAAATAAAACGTTTATTCAGAGGCAAAGCATCTATAGGACTACTGGATTAAAAGCAACCCCTTTGGATATTGATATTGTGCCATAATAGAGAAGTAAAGTTGACTGGGGCTGGCTGACTGTGGCTGGCTGGCTGGCCTGCTAATCGTGAATTGGGGCAACTACGACAGTCTTCAGCACCACTCACACTGGCAGCTACTCGGCAAATGAAATCTCAGCAGAACGACCCCGAGAATCTTTAGACTTGGGGTTCTTCTTCACCCACTACATTTACGTAAGAAAATGTACATTGGCCATAGGGCTTTGACAACTCCTGCTTTGGACTTTGTCACAGCTGGGGCCCAATATTACTGGGATTGCTCACAATATCATGTTGAGCATACTTGGAAACAGGAAAGTTATTCTTCAAAGATAGCCTTACCAGTAAGTAGCCTCTACCATAAACGGAGCACAGTTATAGCACTTAGTACTTGAAACAGTTTGTCTACGTTTAGAAAGTGCAAGGTGGTCACCAGCAGTACAGTTCAGAAGGAGCCGTGCAGGACATCAAATCTACCAAGAAGCTTCGGGGCACCGTTTTTTAAATGATATATACGTTAGCTTCCTTTGCTCCTGAATTAATTTAGTAAATGTCAAGGACATTACCTGTTTGTTGGCCTGAGAGGCTAGTTAACAACGCAGTCAGATATCCAGGTTTCCAAATAAATGGGTCAGTTCAGGTTCCTAAACATTATACCCTCTTTTGGTACATGGCGCAATTGGTAGCAAGGACAAGCTGATCTTGTCCCCTGAACAGGTTAATAGACACACCTTAGTCAGACCTGTAGGCTTATTCGAGCTCCTGTGTGAAGTAAGGGCTGTGGAAGTTAAATGCTAGTCCATTGAATCGGTGAATGTCATCGGTTTAGGTAATCAAATACACTTGCCAAAAAGGAGCAAAGATTTTGACAGCCCATGAGCTTGTTTGCATTTAGAAGGCCTTTTGCACACAATCATTTAGCTTTTAGCTGTGTGTCTTTCAAATACGGTGCTTACAGGACATGGATAGAAGCTCCAATGTCATCAACCTTCATTAATTAAAGAACAATGGAAGTGCCCGAAGTTGTCATACATAGGCAATGCCTTTACTTGATCTATGACCCTTGCCTACCCGGAAAGTCCCCATACACCAATGCTAGTGCACAGCATGAATGTGGCTGCACTGATTAACGAAATTAATGTTACTAACTGCGAGCATGAGTGCATACAGCACAGAATGTGGCACTGGCTTCCTCATATTCATAATTACTGGTTAAAGGTGTATCCTGGATCTCTTAGGACAGTTGTACATTTGTACATGGGTGAACTGTGCGCTTGTGTTACACCTGATGGTAATGTTTCTGCACCCCGACTGAGATTTACATTTCACAGTTGCATTCGCTGTGAGAGACACAATGAACAATAGTAAGGAAAACAGGTAGCTGTAGGCTGCCAGAACGCTCCTTGCAGTGCCCATTCATCATGACGAAACTACCGGCAGGCCTCGAACTCCCACCCAATCGACCTGGAGCCAGAGTTCACACCACTGACCCGACCCCAACATCCTTGCATTCTATGCCACAGTGATGTAGTAGAGGCATTAAGATGTTAGTTTAGCTTAGACAATGTATCTCGTGAGCAACCCGACCTTCACTCACGGACAAGATGAGCCCAGCTGAGCCACAGGGAGCCTGATAGATGGCGATGAAAGCAACCAATTGTTGCCTTGCATCCCCAATGGAGCAGGCCCATGTATATGTTTGCGCCAATCAGTGGCACTAATTTGCACTGTATGTGATGATGTCACCATGCTTTTTAAGCTTCTGCTTCTACTAAGATTAACCAGAACGTTCTCGAGCAGCAGAGTCCATTGTTTATATTTGTATTCTGTGTTATTAAAACCTTGTTATCCTTACAAGCTATCTCCTGGCTTATTTCGCTAGAGGGTTGTATTCACTCTGGAGTGTGCACAAAAAGGGTATTGCCTTCATTTGGTGACCCTTGCAAAGTGATTCCATCGCCTGTGTAACTGTGGAGATATCCAGGTGGCCTTTCCGGAAAGGCCGTGCCCACCTATGGTGACCAGTCCCAAAAAGCGTACACTGAGTGGCCTTGTGGGTTCCTTCTTTGCAGAATCCCGTCTGCTTGTTGGAGCAGGGTGCGGCCAAAGGAGAGATGCAGGCCTGTTTTGGATCCCCATGAACAGAGGCTGTCGGGAGAATGCAAACACGTGGGTATTGCCTGCAAGGGATAACAAAGTAGGGTTGGGTGTATGGAGCAGTGTGAATAGTGTGAAAACGCAGTGAATGAAATTGAGAGTGTGCTAGGTTTGTGGATTTTGTTGATTTTTTTCTGGCCAGTTTTTATTTACTTTTTAAGGATATTAAGGAAAAAGGGATACGGGAGCTCCCCCCCCCCGAGTAAGGGGGACGGTGGCGCCACATGCACTGTTCCGACCAGTGCAGGAAAAATATAAGGAGAAATATAGGAGCTCTCTATAAGTAGAGAGCTCAGGAAAAGTAGTGGTTGTTATTTTAGCTTGTTATTTTAGTTTGCTTTGTTGGTGTAGTCTAAATTGTCAGGTGCAGGAATCTCAGGAGGGGCACGTATGGTGTAAGTGGAAGTATCAGGAGAGCGTTAAGGGAAAAGTTAATTGATGACTTTTTGTGAGCTCATTGATAGTATTGTCATGTATTAGAAACAAGACTGAAAACCATATAGTTTAACACATTGTTGTCTTACATTGTGGCATAATAGCACTGGCATAGCCCCAACACAGGACACGCGAGACACGACCATGGGATTGACACTCCCCTACACTACATTGGCAAGGCACAACCACTATACTGTGATAAGATTAAGAAATATCACAATCAATGAGTGACTGAGACCAGAGGGAGGGGGATGCCCCACTCCTGGCCAGAGAAAGGATCGTTCGACCGGGGTGCGCTCGAACACATGTCTACTTTCCTGACAGCAAAGTATAAGGGGAGACCATAGCAAAATAGGAGGCAAGTATTGGACCTCTGGAAAATGTTCGAAGAGTCAGTGGATCAGAAGGGAGAAGGGGCGATGCCTGACAGTAACAAGGAGACAGGGACAGGGCAGGGTGAGAAGAATGGGGGGAGAATAAAAAGGGGTTATACCCAATAGCAACACGTCCAGCAGAAGGGTATACCAACCCGACATATGTGTCGGCGTGCACCATGGTAGCCACAACAAGAACAAACCTGCCCCCACCGTATGTCTCATCCCTGGAGGTTACTGCCCACTCCGAGGTGAGTGCAAGAGACCTAGAGGTAGCGCTGGCATCAACATGCACTGAATTGGCCAGATTACAAGCAGTATGTGAAGCGACTAGGGTTGGAGAAACACCAATATTGCCTGCAGAGGCACCCCAACATCCACTCGGGGATGATTGGAAATCAGGTGACTTCCTGTTCAGAATTGACAGTGCGCCTATAAGAAACGTCCACATAGAGCGGGAGAGGGAAACAGACAGGTTGGGATACAAGAATGTAGGGTCCCAAAGAGAGGATGAGGCATATTGGAGTGACTTCGATGACACAGAAGAGGAAGGAGAGGGAGGGGCCGAACAGCCACCCCAGGACACACTGAGGCTAGAGAGTTTATGGGATGGAAGGTTGAGGGAGAGGTTTGGCAGAACAGCGTTAGCACAGAAAAAGGGAAGTGCAACTAAGGTAGGGAAAGGAAAGCTGAAAATGCAAATGCCACTTATACACAAAGGCGCAGTGTGACTGCACTATGTATGTTGGGCACGCATGGACAAAAATAACCTCCTCAAGGCTCTCCCCTAACTCATGACGGGGGCTGGGAAATGGATTTATGCATTTGAAAATAATACAGCAGGGGTACTCTTAGCAATAGGGGATATCAAGAGTCTGTTGGTAGCCACAGTTGGGGATCAGGCAAAGACAGTGTGGATTAAAGTAGGGCACCAGGGAGTAACATTGAGTTATGATGCCCAGAATGGAGCATCGTTCAACAAGATTAGAAGATGAGTATGGGATGCGCTGCGACGCACGTTCACAGACACCCCAGATTTACAATCAATAATGCAGTGCACAATGGGGGATGAGGAAGGTGCTGCACCGTACATTCTTTAGGTTCAAGAGATGTGGAGAGCTGAAACGGGCAGCACCTGGGATAAATCACATCACTATTTTATTTTTTTAGTAAAAAGAGGGCTCCTCAAAGAAGTGCAAAAATCACCTGACAAGATAGCTGGGGTAGAAGCAAAAGTGTGGCCTAAAATTCAAAGCATGTTTGGTCATCACTGTAGAAGGATCAAAGAGTGAGAAAAATAAACTATTCAATGGTGACATGCAGAGGAAGTGAAACTAGTTCAAAATAAACTAGTGAAAGTGCCCGCAGTATAGACAGGGCTGCACTCAGAACTGACGGGGGAGGAAGGGTGCACCACCAACGTGACCCAGGCCAGAATAGTGGCAGTGTGGGCGGAAGGAGGACAATGACAGTGGGGAGGAAAGCAGCAATTTTCAGGACCCCAGTGCCAAGTAGGATAGCAACAAGGACAAGGTGGGTTCTAAGGGCCTAGTGGAGGGGGATTTGGAGGTCCAGGACCAAGAGTTGGGGGACCTGGGCAGTGCTGGACCTGCGGGAGGTAGGGTAACTTTTCAAGAGAATGTTGCAGCAGGCTAGGGGGAATTACAACTACAAACAGCAGAATTATGATTGTCCACACCCAGGTAGCCCCCAGGGGCATCTCCCAGGATGACATTGATACCCTATGAGATCCATCAGGCTTACACACAGCTACCCCCACAAATCCCCCTATCTCCCACCATACCAACAGCAAGCAGTGTAGCCATACCAGCCATGCTCTAACCGGCAGCCAGCAGAGAACAGACACGCTTTCAGTACTTCACCTAACGGCAGAGCAGCACAATTCCAAGGTGCTACAGTTGTGGGAGGAAACCCTTTCTCATTCCATGGGGCAGACGCATACCGTGACTAGGACAGCCCACAGAGAGCACTTGCATGTCCAGTCCTGTCAAACAAAGGTGACTTCCCGCTATCAGGAAAGACTACTCAACACGCAGGAATTCTCTGGGGCTGTGTTAACGGTTCCTTATACAAAAGATCAAGATGTCAAAGTGGGAGGGAAGGTCGTATGGGCCCCCTCCTATACTCTGAGAGTTCTCCTGCCAACTTGCTCAGTAGGGATCTGCTTAGCAAATTGAACATGACAATTTGGTTTATAGACAGAGATATCGTCTCTGCAACACCCGGCATGTGCTCCCTAAGAGCAATGCTAGTGATAGATGCCATGGCGAGTGATAAAGCAGTGAGAGGTATTGCTGTAGACCCGGATATGTTTGTGTACAGCATTAAAGTACTTGCACGAGCTGTCCCTCAGATCACACGAAAGTGCTTGAGAGTGCCCACTGACTTTTTTGACCTGTAGTGTTCCTAGAGCTGGTTGCTGGTACCATACTATCCTTACACCAAGACGGCCTGTTAGTGTCTGCAAAAAGGATTGTAGTGCTGGGTACTGACCCACAGGGATACCAATGGCGCACTGTGTTATACATTGACCCCAATGTGCCCCTAAAAGAATTGACTGATGAAGAACTTTTTGAGGATGGAAACAACGATGGAGAAATGATCCTCATGTGAGATCATGGTGCAATACAAAAAAGTTCATAGCCCTCTAATGGCTGTTGTCACACCACCCCCATTCAGCCAGGCAAATTTAAAATATGTCCCCACACATTTATGGACCACAAACCCACATGGTGTAGGGATGCTGAAAGAGGGGGCCCCTGTAAAAACCACACTTAAACCAGGGTTGGTACTCCTGCGGGTGAAACAATACCTGCTCTCCATAAAAGCTGAGGAGGGTATTTGGTAAACACTGCAGGCCCAGTTACAACAAGGGATCATAGTACCCTCCACCTCATCATGCAATACGGCCATATACCCCATTAAAAAAGCAATGGGGGCAGTTAGAGAATGATCCAGGATCTCTGCCCCCTTAATGGAGTAGTACAAAAGGAATTTCCACTTGTGCTGAACGCTGCATCCATTTTGTGCAGCATCCCCAAAGAAGCAACTCATTTCACTGTTGTGGATTTGAAGAATGCAGTCTTCTTAGTTCACCTACATCCGGACTCACAGTAGCTCACATCATTTACCCTGGATGGAAAAGGCAACACACTCAATTGCCCCAGGGGTACTGTGAGAGTCCTAATATTTTCAACAGAATACTCTATGAAGACCTAGGTAACATCCAAGTACCTAGCACGATAATTCAATATTAGATGACCTACTGGTTTGCAGCGACAGTGAGCAAGGTTGGAGAGACTCTATCACACTACTACAACTACTAACGAGGAAAGGGTACAAAGTGGACAAGGGAAAACTCCAGTACTGCCAAATGGAGGTACTCTACCTGCGGCAACTCATTTCCAAGGATGGAAAAAGAATAATCCCAGACTGGGCAGCAACAGTGCTGGCCACTCTTAAGCCAATCACAATAAAAGACATGCAAACATTTTTGGGTTTGTGCAACTACTGCCGAGCATGGATTTTAGATTTTGCAGCATTCATGAGACCACTCCTACAGGCCCTCAAGGAAGCATAGAAAGAGAGAAACAAAATTGAATGGACACCAGAGATGATAACACATTTTAATTACTTAATAGAAGTGATCTCAACAGCACCAGTCCTTGTCACACCAGATTACATGCAGGAATTCTATATTTTCTCACTTGGTACAATAATGACAGCAGTACTCACCCAGAAAAGCACTATGGGCCATAAGCCGCGGGCTTATTACAGTGGCACACTGGATTCTGTCATGCAAGGACAGTTCGTCTGCGAAGAAGCTCTTGCAGCTGCGGCCCTTGCAATTGAAAAAAGCTCCACAATTGTCATGGGGTGTTCAGTAACGTTGTATGTGGAGCATTCACTGTTTGAAATTTTGGATCACTCAAAGTCCACATTCACCACACAAAGAGCATCAAGTTATGAAATCATATTTTCAAGCCCCCACATCCATGTTTTAAGGTGCAAGACAGTAAACCCAGCCATATTCCTCACACAACCATTCACCGTCGAAGATTTGTAACAGCATGACTGTGCCGCTGATGAAGGCGAAGGAGGTGATATCCCTAAAACCAAAGACAACCCCCTAGAAGAGGGTGAAATCCTCTTCATTGCGGGTCAGTGTCAATTGATCACGAGACAGCTGAAAGGCAAGTTGGGGCAGCAGTGGTACGCCTTGAAGAGGGAGAATATGAAACACTCATAATGAGGAGATTGCCCATACGTTATTCAGCCCAAGCAGCTGAATTGGTAGCACTCATCGAAGGTCTGCGAGCATCGAAGAGGTACTATTTTACCATCTACTCAGACTCTGTCACCACAATGGTACACGCAGGTCTGTCGTGCTGGAAAAGGAGGGAGTTCAGGAGAGTAGATGGGTTACCAGTACAGCATGCCAAACTGCTCAACACACTGAATTCCATCTTCGCAGAACCCTCTGTGGTGGTGGTCATTAAAAGCACAGCACAAACACACAATACAGAAGAAATCTTGCTGGGAAATTCAGCTGCCGACGCAGCAGCAAAATCTTCAGCATATCTTCCTGTGCCCACATGTGTTAAATTGTAACTACAGAACACACCAGGACAGATGCAAAGGCATACACAGCTCTCCCCATCGCACAGATAATTGAGCTACATGGTAGAACGCCCCCAGAAAAACAGGAGATATGACTAAAACGTGGGTGCGTGCATTCACCCACAGACCTCTTATGGAGGCAACAGAGTACAGGAAAAGCAGTAATGCCTGCAGAATTATTGTAAACGACATTTGAGCAATTGCATTACCCTTCTCATTGTTCTAAGCAACACATTGCGGCAGACATTCAAGAAGAATGGTTTATCCGCAATTTACAAGAGCACCTCACTATTATGGTCATTAAGTGCACCACCTGTCAAGTGTTTAGTACAGGGATAACACTCAGAACGCTGCGAGGAACGCTGCCCCACCCCATTGGCCCTTTCCATTAGCTGCACTTTGACTATGCAGACATGGGGGAATGATTCAATGGGAGCAATATTTGACCGTGGTGGTGTGTCCTTTTTCCAGGTGGTTTGAGACTAGTCCATGTGCCCACCCATATGCCAAGTGTGTAGAAAAATTCCTCGTCAGAGAGGTTTTTCCCCCTGGGGAGTGTGTGAAGTTTTGAGATCAGTTAATGGCACCCATTTCTTCAATGATCTCTTGAAGGAAATAACTGCACTACTAGCGATCAAACATTGCATGTGTTCAATTTACCACCCACAGGAAAATAGAGTGGTAGAGAGAATAAACAGCCTCCTTTACAGCAGACTCTCCAAGTTATGTAACATTCTAAAAAAGAACTGGGTGTATTGCTTGCCCCTGGCACTGTTTCATGTGCGTACACAACCCAGTAAGGACCACCACCTATCCCCCGCCATGAAATAGTGACTTGTAGGCACATGCAGACACCTCTATCGCCTGTAAGGAGAGCATCAAGCACTCATAGAGCAGCAACAATCCTTGGGGAAGAATGTAAACAATATCTGGCTCAACTGACACGTGTGATAAATGCATTGCAAAACAAATGGATAGGCCAAAC
The DNA here is from genome assembly GCF_040938575.1 of Ambystoma mexicanum. Taxonomy (NCBI): domain Eukaryota; kingdom Metazoa; phylum Chordata; class Amphibia; order Caudata; family Ambystomatidae; genus Ambystoma; species Ambystoma mexicanum. The sequence continues at coordinate 796,542,231 of NC_090935.1, read as the reverse complement.
ACAGAAAATGCACAAACAGCAACTGCCCCACAAACTGAAGCCACACATGTGCAACCAATGTTACTGGGTGAACTGGTCTATGTCAGAAGATTTGTGCAGAAATGGTACCACGCCAGGTTCCATGGGACCTACGAGGTTGTGTTTCCCACCCACCTTGCAGTGAAAATAAAGGGGCTGAGATATTGGAAACACCTCTCAGACATTTGGATGGCCCCACCGGGCTCGACACTAAGGGCCTCATCACAAGTCTGGTGGTAACCCTTAAATGTGGCGGTAGCACTATTACCGCCGCATTTAAGGGTCCGCCATATCATGGCTTTGGTGGATTTCCCCCCAGCTCTGAGCTGGGAGGAAATCTGCTGCAAAATTGCCAATTTTTGGCGCGATTACCGTCGACAGGCCCATGTATATGGTTGTGCCAATCAGTGGTGCCAATTTTCACTGTATGTGATGACGTCACACTGCTTTTTTATTCTTCTGCTTCCACTAAGATTAACCAGAACGTTCTGAAGCAGCAGAGACCTTTGCTGATATTTGTATTCTGTGTTATTAAAATGTTGTTATCCTTGCAAAGCTATCTCCAGGCACATTTCCCTAGATGGTTGTATTCACTCTGAGGTGTGCGTAAAAAGGGACTTGCCTTCAATAGACACAGTCAAGCAACACGCACAGGCACAGGCTCATTACTTTACAAACTGTGACTTCGCTAGACTTAAACATTTCAGAAAGCATGCAATTTCCAGACCATCTCTAGTATCATTCACATAAGTACATAGTTGCATTAAGCAGTCTACTGGGAACATGCTAAAAGAAATGCAAAACTTCCCCACATTATCCTCTGCTCTGCTTTTAAAGCCAGACATTCCAATAAGATATGTCTACATGTTTCATATTTTCCAAGAGTCCCACAGAACCTGTACACATAGTCGTCCACTTGTATTAGACCTCACCTTAGAAGGACTGCCTTCGATGCCAACAGATTCTTTTTCAATGTGAGGAGCAGCTTACAGAGATATTTGTTAGAGAATTGAAATAGAATATTTGAAATTGATCCTCGTTTCTTATGTTCTTTTGATAGATGTTTCAGGGGAGGATATTCGTTGAATCGCTCTATAGTTTTGCATCAGTCTTTATCAAACAGTGCTTTTTTAACTTTATCTGGGTTTTCTACAAGAATTTCCGTGTCCAGGGCAAGGTCCCCCAAAATCTTAACACAGTCTTTAGCAAATGAGACAAGAACATCTTTATGCTTACCCAAGGAAATGTTCAGTAACAAATGTGCCCGAGGACTTCACGACACAAACGAATCTTCAATTGGATTTATTAGTTTACTGAACATAGACAATTTTTCCAATATGCATGTCCATCTCATAAGTCTGGCTCCTATGTTTATGGGATAGTCCATAAACACAGGAGGGATTTTGCACACTGCACTTTTTCAGGTTGACTCATCCCTATTGTAAGGAGAGTATACAGAATTAGGGTTTCATAATATTATTAAATGATGAACTGTTTTTCTTAAGAGCGTATGAAAGTTTATAGTTCTTTGTTCTTTTAAATGCTGCACAGTGCATATAAAATGTGAATATTAATGAATAAATACGCATTCATTGCTCATTGTTCATCTCTTGTAATGCCCCTTGCAACTGTGAATAGTGTAATGTTAGGTATCGGGTTGCTTTCTCGACAGTATTTCATTTGTGGTAATTTACTAAGAAGTAATTACTTCGAAATTACTTTGACAAATATGGTTATTTATGGGTTAAGGGGTAAAAGGTGGGTGGGCAGGGATTTTGGTAGGGTTAGTAATTTGGTAGGGTTAGTAATTAAGGGGAGGGGGACACGTGAAGGGACCCCCAAAATAAAAATACACAATTTAAAGTAAAATTTTGAAGTAATGCCTTTGTAGTAAATTACCAGGAAGTAATTAATGTTGATGAACTATTATGTTATGCTAGAAAACTTCTATAATGCAGAAAATCAATACCATAGTGGTTTCAGCCCTTAATTACTTGTCTGAGTGTTGGCCTAAAAACAATTTAAAGAAATAGGTACACGGGATAAAACACATTTTTTTCAATTTTTTTTTCAAAACATTCTATATACATAGGGATTAATACCTATTTCATAAACATAATACAGCCAAATAGAATCAACTGAAAACAAATGATAATGTAAACATATTTCACTGTACACAATGCATCAACAACACAATGAAAACAATTAGTTGGAATGTGCCCAGTAGACACACTTAAAATGTGCATCTAACAAAAAAGATGTATACATACAAAGTGCAAAATCGTGCCCTTGTGTAAAGTGTGCAAAAATACAAATTTCTCATTAAAATGTACAAATTCATTTGCAATGAAAACACTTTTTTTTAAACAAATTCATTCACAATGAAAAATGTGCAACTCCAATAATTTGCTTTGCTGCCATGGGGTAGCCAGATTGTGGTTTGTGGAGCAAAAAACAAAAAACAGAAGAAAAGTTAGGGGATGGCAGTGTGGATACAGGGTTAGTAAGAGGAGGTCATTTTAGAATAAGTGTTTCCGCTAATGAAAATGTAATAGTGATGTTATGCCTTAGTTTTCAACTTACTCTTATTTGCGTGCCTTTCCAAGGCAAATGAGGGCCGCAAATCAGAGTTCACATATTTGCTTTGCTTTCCTCCTCTGTCTCGGAAGAGCACACAGTTTTTACACCTGCACGAGATTTTCATGCATGCGTAAAACAAAAGGATTCCAATCAACTATACCTCGCATTTACACCTCATAAATGGCAGGTTTCTTTGGAATCCATTGTGAAACACTGCCTGAAAAAGGATTATTTGAAGACAGCTTTGTATTTCTCACAAAGCAAAGAGTAAATGTGAAGACTAACAGCGATTTCTCCTTCAGTTACTCTTGACAATTACACTCTGCTTTAAATGTATTTATAATTGCATGCAGGGTACCATACACATGTTGGGGTATGCATTTGTGGCATTTGTGGTCCCCTCTATGCAGTTAGCATACAGTGTGTAGTGACCTCCAGAGAGTTTTGGAGAGACACTTACAGGCATGAGGACGATGGCAATGTTTGTGTGCTTTACGCTGTGTGTTGTTCCAGTGAGCTGATCAAAGAGAGACTGCAGAAATAGGAGTGTAACTTGTGTCTGTAACAGTAAGAGAGATTTTTATGGGGGCATTTTCCAAGGAATAATGTAGAAGAAAGTGTGTTTGTGGTTGTGTGTTGGGCTCCAAGGGTGTGGGCATGTGGGACCTTATAGTGTGAAGGTTAATTTGTTTGAACCTGATATTACTAATCCAAACCAAACACCAGACGGCCCAGCCAAGCTGCCAGGTGTAGCAGAGCCAAGAACATAAACGGAGAATTTGAAAGTAGAAATGAAAGAAATAGAGGAGAAGTGACGGGGTATTCTTTTGTCCATCCAAGTCTAGTCAATACATTTGCAGAATGTCATACCTGGATGTAAACAATTGCAATGCTGCAAAAACTGCTAACTGCTAAAACTAAAAACACTTGAGTAGCTGACATAATTGTGGTAGCTGCTTGCATAAAACATGAATGTGAATGGTTGTAAGCTTCTACCACTCTCATGAAACCTAATTCAGTTCTATCTGAATTATTGCCTAATCACTAATTGATAGTTAATTACATTTTATTTTTGATGAAATTGGGACTTATAATGCACAACAATGCCATTTGCTTAATTTCCAGGTGCTCCGGTTAGGGAGAGATTAGGTTATTGGGCAGAGAGGCAAAATACAAGACAGCTTTGCTGTTGTGTGGATGCAAGCTGACTTGAAATACCCTGAGCTCTGCATGCAGGTCTATTTCTAGGTGTCCTTTGTGGAGTATACAGATGCATGCCTGTACAGAGGTGAGCCTCACATGCCTGTGGAGCTTGGGTTCATTGGTGAGGACAGTAATATGTATGTTTATTGTTGTGGTGTACTGTTCTGTTGCTTGATGTCTGTTGGGAGTGCTTTTCAATTTCTGTATGTGAGTGGCTTATTTGTAATGCATGCAGTGTTTTTGAGCATAGAGGTTAGACGATTAGTGAAGCGAGGTTAGTGAAGTGCCTGATGGGGAACTCGGAGCATCCCTCTGGTTTTGTCATTTTGTATCCCCATGTTAGATAAACGTCTTGCATGCATTTCACAACTGCCCCTAACATTTGAGGTGACTGTGGTTTGCATTTGTGGATTCGGCATCAAATTCCCTATAGCCATATGGTTTGTTTAACCAATTTGAAGCACGTTGATATTTTAATATCTCTAACCCTCATTATTTATGAATGTCGCCGAATTACATGATTAAGGTGTCATTCCTCATCGGTATACTTCGCTAATAGCGAGTGACACATTTTTGGGCTTAGGGTTGTAGTTTTATGCACTATTCGTGTTATGCTATCATATGTTATGTTAAATCATGTTAAATGACTCAACCTTCGTCCCTGGTAATTCCTTTATGAGACTCCTATCAATCTTATTTCGAACTTCAAGAGAAGGGATAGGTTACGTTAGTGGAGTGAGAGCGAAAATGCTAGAAGGTGTTGCTGTTGTTTTGATGCATGTAAACCGAAAGAACCCTGAGCTCTTTAATATCTGTACAGAGGGGAGCCTTGCATGCCCACGGGGTAACTGTGATATGTACGTTGATTGTAGCAAAGTAGTGTTCTGTTATTTGCTGTCTGTTGCGAGTTGTATTTAATGCTGGTGTGTCTTAGTTGGTTTATATGTAGTATGTTTGAGCATAGAGGTCTAGAGCATTAGAGGATTAGTGGGGCAAGCTTAGTGGGGTGGCTGGTGGGAAACCAATCCATCTGGTTTGGACATGGTGACGTCATGGTAGTAGTGCCATTCCTGTGAGATAGTTGTGGCGAGACGTCCTGAGGCACGCTGAAGTGGGCTGGAATCTCTAGCAGTGGAAAGCGTGCAGCAACTGGTCCAACATGAGAGGAGAAGAACAAGAGGGAGGAGAGGAAGACAGAGGGATCATGCTCCAGTGGGTAATGAGTCGACAGAGGGTAAGATTAGTTCCCATGGGAAATTCAGAATAGAGATTCCAGAGAGGCCTGATTTGGAGATGGGATTTTGAAAATAGAACACATTCCAAAGGGGCAAAATGCTGGAAAGATCACATGGTGTCAGAAATGTAGTTGAGTGAAGCCCCAGTGGAATGTCAAACAACTTGGGGAGCTAAATACAAAGTAGCAAAACTCAAGACAAGAGTACAATTGGCTTGAGCCAGTAGCAAGATCAAAGTGGGTACAGGCAAGGAGCCAAATCACAGCAGTGCCCACCCTGGAGCAAGATGACTGGGGGCCAACAGTACGGCATGACTGAGGGCCAACATCCCAACTGTGAGCAGAAACCCAGAAAGCCACAGACCAGAAGCAAACTAGGGAGGGTTACCATGCAGGAGCAAGATCTTAATGGGGATAATCCAGGTTCAAAGCCTCAGAGAGACACACACCACATGAGTAAGAGCAAGCTGCTATACTAGGCATGACTTAGGAAATGAGAACACATGAGCATGGTAGGCATAGCATGGCAAGTGAGAAAGGATGAAATGTGACACTGGCTACAAAGAGCAATGAATACATGAAAGTGCTCTAGTTGTTTTCTAGAAACGAGTACACTTATCTGCTGTTAGGAGGTTCATAACAATGAAATGAATGATAAATCAGGATCATCCTGTTGGACTTGATCTGAATAATGTTATCTACAACATTTCTTGACTAAGATTAGTTTATAAACAAAGGTAAGGGAGTTTTATTTCGAATGTAGTACTGCACATTCGTGTAATAAAAACAGTGTTAGTTTGCATGTAGAAATATTGCCATCAATGTAGGGCTTTTCCCATCTGAAATGCTAATTTACAAAACACAAATAAAAATGATAAGTGGAACACCCCTTTATGCTTACATCACCATCTGTCAATTGTGTTACCCCTTTCATGCTAGATGCAGACCATGCAGCTTTACTCCAGTTATCCCTGTGTAGTGCTAAGAAACAGCACTTGCCTTAAATCATGTATGCATTCATGCTATTACTTGTAAATATTGACATGCTAACTTATTATTCTGTGAAATTCGTACGATGACCTTTTTCTGGCCGATGTAAGCTTCAATGTTAATCCTCTCAAGCAGGTCGATTTCCTACCCATTTCAGTGCTCAGTCACATGTTTCAGATCAAGGAACTGCCCATTATAAGTTAATTAAGTAATCAGTGCCAATCATTTTTTCTGACACATCCCCCTTCAGTTTAATACATACCCTTAACATTCATATGCTATAGAATCACACTTTATTAACACGCCCCCATCCCCATGATGAAAGACCTAACGAGGTGGCCACAGGCATTGTGCTTTGAAGTAATAAATATTATGAACTGCAAGCATGAAATCGACTCTTCAGAAAAAATATGCCCAAACACTGTGAACACTTTAATAGTCTATTTTCAGACAATATTATTGCTAAGGTGCCCCAGCGTAGACTCAAGCAATGCATTAAAATTGCTTAATTCTGTGTGGGAAATCTAACTATGAAAGCCCACGGCAATCTGTGTACTCAGCCATGCATTGTAAAGGGTTTCTGAAGGACAGAGCAGGACTGTTTTTTTGCTAGCCAGTTATTTTGTCAGAAATGTTCAGGGGAGAAAAGACCGAAGGTTATTTCGGAAAAATAATATCCGGTCTTTTCTCCCTCGAGCATTTCTGTCTACCCTGATGCTTCTGAACTGCCAGGCACACGTTGCTCTCCTCAAGACTACAAGTCACTTCTGCAATATGGCGGGCATGTATGGGTCTCATCAGTTAGGTCAAGCTGTGTTCCTTAGGCACAGCAAGCAAAAGAGCCAGGTGTGAGCTGGAATACTCACTCTAAACACCAACATGTGATGGATGCAAAGTTTGAATGTCTCATAATCACTGCTGGACCAGAGAGAAAAGAATCTAAGAATCTTGGAAAGTATTTCTTAGCTGCCATGGGGCGATACATATAGTGCCGAGTTCTTTCAAGATCCTTATCTGTACAGCTCGCCATTGCAAAGTGCGATAAATTACCCGTGGCAGAAAATATTTTAAAAAATTGGACATTTTCAGCAGATTCAAGTTGCCCCTGCTGTCAGAGCCAAGTGACAAACCTTGAAAGTTGTATATCATCGAGTCCAAGATGTGGGCTTTGAGGGTCCTGCACATAGATTGTTCTTTGTTGTTTGATCCAAACCCTTGTTTTTTTAGGTGATTGTGATGCACATGTGACAAAATCTTTGTGTGTGTTTGGAAAATCATTTCCAAACCTGGCAGCACAAAGAGGGTTGTTGACCGACATGACACTAGAACTAAGGGCACATTCTACATGGCATGAGCTTGATCTCTTGCATGTCCACCACAGACGCACATCCAGGGGGTTTTAATTACTGTGTTTTTCTTTTTTGTCAATTGTTTTTTATTCTATAAATGCAATCAATTGATTATGTTATTGTGGATGCTTTATCCTGTTAATCTATCTCTTTTTAAACTTCTATTCAATATTTTGACATTTTGTCATTTGTATATCTATTGTACTGTTCCTATCACAAAAGACTCTTGGAGCTGAACGTTTTAAATGATAATAATAATATTAATAATAATAATAAGAAGAAGAAGAAGAAGAAGAAGAATAAGAAGAAGAAGAAGAAGAAGAAGAAGAAGAAGGAGAAGGAGGAGAAGAAGAAGGAGAAGAAGAAGAAGAAGAAGAAGAAGAAGAAGAAGAAGAAGAAGAAGGAGGAGAAGAAGAAGAAGAAGGAGGAGAAGAAGAAGAAGAAGAAGAAGAAGAAGAAGAAGAAGAAGAAGAAGAAGAAGAAGAAGAAGAAGAAGGAGGAGAAGAAGAAGAAGAAGAAGAAGAAGAAGAAGAAGAAGAAGAAGAAGATCACTGAAACTCCCGTGATGAGAGTTCATTCCATTCTGTTAACCTTGTCTGTTTCATTACTACTGGGGAGAAGCCAAATGCAAAACATTTTTGATCTGGCCACCAATTGGCATAGTCCAGCCTGCACTTCTAGGCTATGTCCCCACTCTGTGTACAATAGAGCACACATAACCTCATACATATGGCCTTGGTGATCTCACATCTTGATTCCCTAAGAACAGCAAAAAGGGACTCTAGTCTAAGCAAATACACACCCCCTTAAAGAGGCTCAAACATAAGAACAATGTGTATTAATCATAACTGCTGGGAAGTCTTGTGGTCAGATTCCATACCATCATTTTTGTATCCCTTCGATACCATAACAGGGGACCAACCATGTGCACATAGGTCATGCATAGGTCATGCTCATGCTAATAATGGAAGGTATACAGACTGAATTGCAACACCATGACCCCATTCCAAAGTTGCAGAAGCAATCCTAGCAATCCTAGCCATGTTTCAGCCTCTAGGTACAATGAGCAAGGATACACCATGGCAGACTATGAAGACCAAAGCTAAACCAATCCATGTTCCTGAAGTTGTGAGGGAGAGAACTTCACAAAAGTGGAGCTTGCCCTCTGAGTTTACTTAAAATGAAGAATGAATGCAAGCATGTGAGCTCCTGATCTGAGGCTTCTCCCGTGGATGTATTGGTAATATTTATCTTGAATGAAGATTGGCCCCTTTAGAGGGAGAGTGTTGACTATGTTGGCTATGTGTTTTTTCCAGCATAAGCCAGGGTCCAATCAGCTGAGCTGGAAAAATGTGATGGAAACATTTTGCATTACAAAGCATGCAGCTGTATTTTGGAGTCTTTGTGGCTTGTATACAAGATGTGCAGGTGCCCGCAAATATATTCCATTGGTATAATCCTATCATTCTTTGTCCCCTGGTCATGTCTCCCTCCAAGTACAACTCCCACCTCTCTTTCAGGATTTCAGCTCCTTTAAAAACGGATTAAAAGAAAACAATCACATGTATTTATAGAGTGAGGGGGTCGTTATTGTAGGATAATGACCCACCACCAAGTTATGGGTCAAGGCAAAGCTGAGGGACAAACGTTGGGGAAGAATCATTATCCCAAGTGATAATCACTGCTCCCAAATTCTATAAGGCTATTAGCATATGGTGGTTGTAGCAATACAGGTTTTGGAGTTCTGTTGGTGAGTAAACCATGTTACTCTAAGTGTGTGTAAAGTAACTAGACAAACTGAGTTTGTGAATTCAATGTGGTTCTATTTTATAGTATTTAAATAACATGGTTGTCTTCATATGTTAAGCATTTTTATTGCAAGTTGGTTTTACATGAACATTCTCTAGGTCTAATGTAAAAGTAAACCGTTTCTCAGTAAGAACGTTTTCACATGTTTTAGCTTTCATGTGTTAAATAGCATGTTGCAACCAAAGAAAAAGTTCCTCACAGAGAGAAAGTGTCTTGTTAAAAAACTCTTGCCTGGAAATTGAATTGTTGTTTGCCTGTTTTCTTCTGAAGACAGAAGGTTCAGAATGCAGTCCCTACCAGTAGTTATTGACTGTGCTCTAAACATTCCGATTGGCTAAGAGGAGGTCAATAATGATCTCCATGTGCAATAGCTTGACTAGCACAAACACATGGGGCCTCATTACGGGTTTGGCGGTAGGGCATGGCTGCCTCCAAAACCGGGTCCGGGTTCCCTGAATGGGCAATTACCGGGCCAATCCGAGTTCGAAGGGCCCGGTAATTCCTCCCTCAGGGAACCCGGGCCCAGACCTTCCCCATTCCCATTTGAGCCCCCATAGGGCTCAATGAGAATGGGAGCGGGAGCTAACAACGGGCCGATTACGACCGGCCGTTGTTAGCTCCCTGGTCCCCTCGCAGGACCCGGTAATTTTGCCTGGTTTTACCAGGCGTCCTTACCGGGTCCTGCAAGGGGACCTCGTAATATTGCGGAATGGAGATAACGGGCCCGCCACCATTAGCGGAGCCCGTTAACCCATTCTGCACTTCTCGTAATGAGGCCCATGGATTCACATGAAAATCACAAAGACAATTGGAAAAAACACTGCTAAGATTATCTCATTTATAGAGTAATGGAGACTAGTTTAGGTTTCACAAACAAGTGGAATTAGAAAAGGGGACAGTTTGTTCATTTTGCAATATTAAGTTGGTTAAAATGCAAGGTAAGGTAAAAAAAAGGCAAGGTAAGGTAAAGAAATGGCTTAGATAGAAATAAAAAATCAGATTAGAATTTCAGAAAGGAAACTTGTTATGATTTTTATGGGAGGGGAATAGAAGGGAATATGTTGACTTTTTATAGTTTATGGAGTGGGAAAAATTGAAAAGGTAACAGGAAATGAGAGTGAAAACATGTTTTGTGTTTTGAAAACGTTCCATGAAGGGTACAAAAGGAATGAGTGAAAGGCGAGCCTAACAAACACCAAATCTGACAAAAAAGAGGAACTAAGGACTGAAAAACACTACATCCCCCAGATTCCAAAGAAACAACCACAAATCCACTTAGGCCTGGAAAACTCACACGAAATTCCTTTACATTAGAATGTGTGAGTCTACTCTGTATATTCACAGCTATTTTAGATGTAATGGCCTAGGGCAAATGTAAGAAAAATAGAAGATAGGTAGTGTGAGAAACCTGCTGGTGTTCTCCCACCTACTCCCCGGTATCTTCCAATCAGGATATGCTGACCCTGAGGGTGGACAAGCAAGGGAGGATCACCTGAGTAGAGGGTCACAGGGGATTGGGAGGAGAAAACACAAGGGTGAGACATGGTATTCCCCCTTTCCCAATTATACACCAACCCACTCTCCCTCAGTCTTAATGGGGTATTTTCAATCACACCTCATCTGCCCCTCCCCATTTCCAATAAGTACTGGGATAAGGAAGAGGTGATCGGGAGCAACAAGGATTACTCATAGAAACAACAGACATGTTCAAAGTGAGTCTTACCTTCTAACACCTTTGATTTGTCCTACTAATAGAGTCAGACAAGGTCAGGCATATTTTCCCAACTGAGCACGCCTGACTCCCATTGACTCTCACCTGCAGTATAAAATTGGTGGTTCTACCAGAAACAGAGAGTAGGCTGGGGGTGCTGACTGGACCAGAGGAGGCAAGGAGCAGACAGCAACTCAAGAACCCTGGGAGGCCCAGTTGAGAACCGGATGTCGAGACGCTGGCCCTGTTTACCGGCGTGGCAGAGGAGCTGTGTCTCTGTTAAGACAGAGGATGGCGAGTGGTTGTTTATTGGCCATGTCCAGGCCACTGCTTATTCCCCTGGGACGTGTGCCAGTCCCAGAGGCGACTGAGGGGCAGGTGGTGAGACCATGACCTCACACCCCATAACCCGCAAATCTGCTCTTCGGTGCTGCGCTGCCTTGTTGAGTCTCTATGGGAATGAGAGGAATACGTGGGCATGAGGATGCCTGGAGCGGGAGCAGCGTCTTCAAGGAGAAAACAGAAAATAAAGCAGTGAGCGGAAAGAAAGAGAAAGCAAGGAAAAGCACAGTGCACAAGGGCCGCTAAGCAAAAGACAGTAAAGTGAGGTTGCAAGCAACCCAAAGCAGGAAAGGGGGTGCAAGCAACCCAACAGATTGAAAAGTAGAGTGAAAGAAAGCCAAGAGAGGGTGCGAGCGACACAAAGCAGGAGGGAAGGGTGCGAGCGACCCGACAGAGGGAAAATGAATGAAAGAAAGTACAGAGAGGGCACAAGCAACCCAAATCAGGAAAGTGAGGTGCAAGCAATCCGGCAGATTGGAAAAGCTGGAAAGGAGGGTACGGAAGATCCGCAGGTTGAAAGGAGAAGTGTGCACGAGGCACAAAAAGGTGGAAAGAAGGTGCAAGTGTGCACAACAGGAAAAGAAGGTGTGCAGAAAGTACAGTAAAGTGGAAAAAGACAGAGATTTAAAGAGGCACAGAAGATGAAAAGGTGCCAGAGAAAAAGGAGAGGGGTTAAAGGTCAGAGTGGTCATGCTTGGGTGGAGCAAAAAACCTGCCATTCTCCAAAATCTCTGATATTACTCATACGAAAGAATTATACAGTGAAAGGTACATCCTGACAAGAGAAATTGTGTGTTTGTTGAAATTTGTAATGATGGGCCTAGGCTTGAGGAAGGGAACCCTAAGAGCCCACTGAAAACACAGTTGAATTTTGTGAAGAAAGGCCTAGACTTGGGGAAGGGCACCCTGAGAGGCCTAACACGAACTGTATCTTTTTGTTTGGAACTGAATAGATCAAATCTTGGGGAAGGGAACCCCAAGAGACTCAGGGACATTATGATCTCTATTGACTGACAGCAAGAGCCCTGTGTGGAAGGTTCCAAGCTCAATCCTTTTGAGTTCAACTATTTTGAACTGGCAGAACTACACCTATTGGTAAGACTACCTGAAACCAGCTGTGGTTTACATTTTCTTTTATTTGAATCACCATTTTTCCTTTAAGAAAATCCTCTATCACATTTGGTTTAAGAGTGAGGGCAACCATAGGTTTGGACACAGACAAACTTTGGTTTTGGATTTACGGACCTCGACGGTCCTTAGAAGCATCAGTTGAGGGAATAATCCAATTAGAGTTAGGGCCAGGTAGACATGACACCAACCCCACAAAGTTTGATAATAAAGGTTTTCAAACTGTAACTTTTGAGTCTGTGGCCCTCATTCCAAGTTTGGAGGTAAGTACCGCCCCTTACCGGCATGGCGCAAATAGTGTGTCCGAGCTGGCAGCAGCCCACTAAAAGCAGACTATTACGAGTTTGCAGGCACAAGCTTTGCTCCATGCCGGTAAGGGACCTAGCGACATGCTGCAAAAGTGCCCAAAAAAACCCCTACCAGCATGAATCGCACCGTAGATAACACTACCGCCATAGTCCAACACGGCATTAGCGGTGACTGTAAATAGCGGTCACCGTAATTAGTGGTCACCGCTATTTACAGTCACCGTTAAATTGAAGAACCGGAAAGAGCGTCATCGCACAGGAACGGGAAGGAGCACGTCGGCCATCTTTAAAGACACAATCCATTGCCATCTTCGCCACACAGGAGCCCTGGCACACTGGTGATCGACCGGAAAGTTCTTACAAGCACCCAGGAATGTCTAAAGCACCATAAAAGGGATCTGCCCGCCTCCGAAAGGAGCAGTTCAGCCAATATGAGCTACAAATGCTCGTGGACACCCTGCACAAGCATGCTGGGACTGAGTTTAGCAGCAACATGAGGTGGGAGGCTGTACTGCGAAAGAAAGAAATCTGGGCACTAGTATGCCAGAAGGTGAGTGCAGTGGGCAACACCCCCCACACCATCAAGGATTGCCGCAAAAGATGGGATGACCTGCGGCTGAGGGTGCGGACCATCCTTTCTGCAAACCGTGCCCAGGCCTTGGCGACCGGGGGTGGACCAGGTTCTTTAATCAAGCTCACACCTTGGGAGGAGACATGTGCGAGCATGATAGGGACCAAATCCATAGAAGGGGTCGGCGAAATGGAGTGTGGCACCACGTCATCCGCTGATGGAGGTGAGTGTCCAAAGTAAAAACTGAAAATCCAAATGTGATGAAAGTCACTGCTAACGTCTGGCCAAAGAGTGACACGATGGTCGGCCACACACACACCCCCTGTAAATTATGCCGAAGCAAGTGAGACCCAAGCCAGTGCCTGGTGCAAGGCCGTAATGTACATGACACATATCACACAAAGCGGCAAATTCCATGAGGCACACAGGGTCCTTGATGTAAACAGTGTGCATGTTAGACAGCACAGTACCTGGCCAACATGAGTGACACCGACATATATCTGCATTTACCACCCATGTATGGAATGACGTGCCGTTCCCTACACAAATGCTGATTACCCACAATTGTGTGGATGTGCAATCGTACCAATGTGAGTATGCTGGCTATCCAAACATCACTCATGCCGTCCCTCTCTTTCACCCCCACAGGCAGTGAGCATGACAGTGAGGACCAGGACAGCAACCGTCCCTCCACTTCCAGGGGCCAAGGCAGGGGCCGCCGTGTCCCAGTGAGGAAGCCAGCACTGGTACATATCCCACCAGCACCAGCAAGGCTTGTGGCGGGCGCACCAACCCCACCCCACCCCTCCCTGCAATGCCTGCAGACACCTGCCCAACGCCACGGTCGGAGGAGTCCAGTGTGGCTGGGGAGGTGGCAGCCATGGCCCCCCTCGCATTTGAGGACAGCCCCAATGACATCTGGGGCACTATTGAGGACGAACCTATGGAAGTAGTCCACACCCCTGCAGATTTGTCTACCCCCCAGGTATCCTTCAGTGACTCTGGTGATAACAACACACCAGAGCAGTCTGGGCAAGAACAGACTCAGGGACATGGCAGTCCCGTATACAGTTCAGTGGAGGATATGCCCGCAGGACATGGCAGCCCGATCCCCAGCAGGGCCACTGGTTCAGCCGCAGCAACACAGCGGGCTGACCAGTTCTCTTTCCTAATATTGGAATTTGTGCAGGACAATCGGCAGGCCAGGGAGGAGTGGTGTGCGGATTTGAGGGCACTGGGCCAGACCATAACCAAAAACACAAATCGCCTCTGCGAGGTGCTCGGCCGCATAGCGGATGCTTTGGAGGCTGCTCCTACCCTCCAACAGCCTCAGCATGAGGACACACCATCCACGAGCAACTCCACTCAGACCAGCCCGCCCCATCGGTTGCTCCGTGCACAGCACCGACGGGACATGCCTCCCCCTGGCTCCGGGAGCGCAGAGTAACTGTACTGGCAGCCTCATCTGGGCTACCTGGACCATATGGGACTAGTGTGGGGTTGTTGTGGTGGAAGGGGGAGGGGGTGAGGGTGTGTGGGGGAGTTGTGAGGGAGGGGGAGTGGGGTGAGGGTGTGTGGGGGAGTTGTGGGGGGAGTGGGATGAGGGTGAGGGTGGTGGAGGGTTTGTTAATCACGTTCATATTTTCACTTTCAATACACCGGTTGTGTTACAAAAAAATAACCAGAGTGGACATTCATCATTGCGCATGTGTCATTTATTCTAGCACAGTGCATAGTGTACATGTATCCCCACACCCAGTGCCCTATGTCCTAACATTATGTCACCCTCTGCTACTTGTGTGTCAGAAATATTGTGCGATCACTGACTGCAGCATAGCACGTCCCTCCTGTGCATCGGCACCGTGATGAGGTCCTGCCACATCTTCCACCTCCCCTTCATCATCATCAGGTGGTTGCAGTTCCATGTCAGGGGGCAGGGGCACGTTCCGGCAGATGCACATATTGTGCAGCATTACACATGCCATGGTGATCTTGGCCACCTTCTCATGGCTGTAGTGGAGTGCCCCACCCGATTGAGGTCTGCTCAATTACCACACGTGTACGGGTATGGGAACGATTGCAGTCCTCCTCGTGCCTGTTCTGTGGGTTTCGGACAGGGGTCAGGAGCCACGGCTTCAAGGGATAGCCACCATCACCTGCATGAGAGGGGAATGAAGGTAAATGTTTGCACATTCATGTTGGACAACTGTACTAGTCTCACATGGCTGCAGGTAATTTGTGCCCACATGCACATGTCCCTGGATGCATTGACCCCATTTCAGGTCCAGCTATGTGTCCTGTGCAATGGACTAATGGTGTGGGTTGCATCTTCAAGATGGTTCATGGTGTGCACTGACATCGTGTTGCACGTGCATCGTATATGCATACAACAGTGTTGGAG
The DNA here is from genome assembly GCF_040938575.1 of Ambystoma mexicanum. Classification (NCBI taxonomy): domain Eukaryota; kingdom Metazoa; phylum Chordata; class Amphibia; order Caudata; family Ambystomatidae; genus Ambystoma; species Ambystoma mexicanum. Next base: position 796,526,587 of record NC_090935.1, on the reverse strand, counting down.
CACATTCACTGATGAGTGGTGCATGTGTTGTGGGATGTGGGCTGGTTACCTGTTAGTCATGTAGTGATAGGTGTCGGCCTTACTTCATCACTATGGAATTTGGCTGTCATGTACCGTTTCAGTTGCTTTGGGGCACAATGTTTGGTGATGTGCACATCGTGCACTGACATCAACATTCCCACCCAGGTGGAGTATGCATCCCCCCCCATTCCGACCCGGGTGGAGTATGCAGCCACCCACCTCACAACCCTGATGCACTGCCATGGACCAGTCAGGCAACTCACCAAGCAGCCAGGCACGTCGTCCAGCATGTTGCTCCATGTAGCATGGTAGCGTTGTGTTCCGCAGGACCAAAGAGTCATGAGTTGATCCGGGATATCTGGCACAGCAATGTGTGATGATCTTGCTGACGTTGCATACCATTTGCACATTGATGGAGTGGTATTGCTTGCGGTTGGGATACACCACCTCCATGGCAGGCATGCGGGACCACCAACTCCATGCGGGTGCAGTCGATGGCACCTACACAATTTGGCATGCCTGCCAGTGCATGGAAGGCAACTTTTGTATCGAATATCTCCTGGGGAGTCCGTGGTAGGGATATGTAGTCCCTTGTGTGCTTGAGGAGGGCATCCAGCACTTGGTTCAGTATCCGGGAAAATAAGGGTTGTGAGATGCCATGCATGTGCCCCACTGTGTCCTGGTAGGTGCCTGTGGCAAGGAAGTGGAGCACAGACACTACCTTCAGTAGACGGGGGATTGCAGTGTGTATTTCTATGAGGCTCACTATGTCGTCGTGTATCAGGTCCACTATGGTGGTGATGGTGTCCCGGTCAAGCCGGTACAGGGTATGGATCTGCTCAGGGGTTAGGTTGAATGGACTGGCTCTGATGCGAGGGATGGGCGGCTGCTGTGGTGGTAAGGGTGGCTGCACTGGTGGGGCATGCTGGGCCTGTCTCACCCTCCTTCTCCTGCATCTCCTCTGTGGTGGCGGCTGTTTTTGTTGTTGTTGTTGAGTCATTGCAAGCAGAGCCTCCAGCTCCAGTAATGCTACTACTATTGGTATCATCTTGGTGTCGGAGGGGGTGTGGTGTGTGGGTGTGCTCCTTTTGTACTGGCGCTGATTCCATTGCCTCCACCTGTGCTGATTGTGTGCACCTGTGGCACTTGGAAACACTGCTCAGGGTTCTTTACGCCTGGTCGTCGATGCCGGTATTTACACCATGCCAGTATGCACTTTTTCGGCCTTCAGGAGGCCGTTATTTGCATGTCCGCCTCACTTGTGATCATCTCCGGTTTACGGCATGCCGCTAATGCCGGCATGGTGTGCCGCGTGTGCGCGCGCCCCGACCGCTATTTACGGCATCGTACTTTACGATGCCGTTAATAGCGGTCTGGTTGGTCGGAATAGCCCGTAGCGGTAAGCGATGCTGGTAATCCTTTACCGGCATTGTTTTTCCCTTACCTCCAAACTCGGAATGACCCCCTGTGTCTCTCTTGATACTATGCCTGTCTCACAGTAGGCATTGTGCCACAGATACAATGGGGAGTTTGGAAAGTACACTTTTTGTAACATCTCAATTCTCAGCTTGTGTTTTTGAGAGCAGGTAATCCAAACTTCAAGCTGTTAGCAATGGGAATAGTTATTTTCATGTATAATATATAGATATAACGTGCATATGGTAAGTGTAAATTTATTTATTTATTTATTTATTCAAATTTGTAGAGCGCTCAGCAGCCCGAAAGCATCATGGAGCTTGTTACAGTGAATGAGCAGAGCTTAGTTACATATAACAACATACAGGCATACATTTTGTACTATTTGTATAGAATAGTTTGTACAGAACAGTTTTCAGGTATTTATGAAAGGCAAGGAGAGAAGTTTCTGCTCTGAGGGCAGTGGGGAGCGCATTCTAGAGCTTTGGTGCTATGTATGGGAAGCCTATTCCTCCTGCTTTGGCTCTGTTGATGCGCGGTACAGTAAGTTGGTTGGTGTAGCATGTTCGGGTAGGCCTAGTTGAGGTGGATCTTGATATAGTGTGTCTGAGAGGTAGGACGGTGCTGTAAGGTTGATGCATTTGTGTGTAGTACTAAGAATTTTGATTGTGATGCGGTCTTTGACTGGGAGCCAGTGAACATTCTTTCTTGCTTGTGAGATGTGGTCTCTTTTTGGAATGCTTAAGGCTGCTCTTAGTGAGTTATTTTGGGTGATTTGGAGTCTGTTTATGTTTTTCATGGAGGTGCCGGCAAATAGCGCATTGCAATAATGAAGCTTGGCCCCTATGGTGGCCCTAGGTATTGAGAGACAGTTGTCCTTTGTTAAGTTGTTAAGAAAGGCTTTATTGCGTTAATGAGTTTGGTACGTAGGGCGGAGGCAGAGACAATAGCGCTGATTTGCTTGTTCATGGATAGTGTAGTATCAATATGGACCCCTACTGTCTTAACAGAGGATAGGATGGGATGATGCAATTGTCAATGTTGATGTTGGAATAGAGACAGTCTAGCTTAGCTAGAGTGGATTTTTGACCAATAATAAGAATGTCAGTCTTGTCCCCGTTGAGGCACAAGCCATTTGTGGCCATCCAGGCTTGTATAGTGGAATAGATTTGCTGTAGGGTTGTGGCATCTTGGTGATATGAGTCGGTTAGGGGAAGGAGCACTTGGGTGGCATAGTTTGTGTATGCAATCCCAAGTGCATCCAGTTTATCAAAAAGGGGCTTCCTGAAGAGATTGTATAGCGTTGGGGCAGTACAAGATCCCTGAGGAACGCCGCAGTTGACGATGGTGTGGGCTGCATTTGCAGTGTTTGAGAAGACTTTCATTGCTCTTTCTTCTAAGAAGGAGATGATCCAGAGGTGTGCACCATGCGTGAGGTGTGTTGTGAAGGTTTTGTGATCCACAAGATCGAACACCGCTGTGAGGTCTAGGAGGAGGAGGAGGGGGGGCTTGCCATTGTCCAAGATTTGTGTGATTTGATTTTTTAGGCCTAACAGGGCGGTTTCAGTTCTGTGCCCTTTGCGAAATCTGGACTGTCTTTTTCCTAGGATGGCGTTGGTTTCCAGGTAGAGTTGGATCTGGCTAAGGGCGGCATTGTCTAGTATTTTGAGCAGAAACAGAACGGTTGTTATGGGCCGGTAGTTGTTAGGCTGGGAGGGGTCTAGAGTAGGCCTTTTTAAGAGGGAATGCACCCATGCCTCCATGAGGCTGTCAGGTACAATTGCAGATTTAAATGACGAGTTCATGAAGGTGGTCAGGAGTGGAGCAAGTGGCTCGGCAAACTCCTTAATGATGTTAGGAGGGCATACATCACCCTTACATTGCGATGGTTTGAGATGTTTGAGAATGTCTATAACTTCTGCTTCTGAGATGTCTTTAAATGTGAATTTAGGGAAATGGATAGTTTTGCTGCTGGGCAGGGTCTGTGTTGGCTGGTTCTGGTTCAGTAGGGCTTTATAGTGGCCTAGAATTTTGTTTGGTAGAAGTTCTATTTTTTCTAGCATTCCAGCTTGTATGCTAGTGCACCATGCTTCATCTTTAATGATTTCGTCCATGCAGATAGGAGGATCTGAGAGTTCATTAAAGATGGGAAAGAGTTATTTGGCTTGGGTGTTCTTTTGGCGTCGGATATTCAGCGATTATACGCTTCAGATTTTGGCAGTGAAAATGGCGTCTTTGTATTTTTTGGCAATTGTTTTGAAGCTTTCTTTAGCGGTGTCACAGGGGTTCGCCTGCCAATTTTTGAGCACCTGGCGTTTGCTATTACGTAAGGTTTGGAGCTCATCAGTGAACCAGGAATTTGAGTGGAATTACTTTTTTTCTTGCAATGTAATATTCATGGAGGTGCAGAGGAAAGGAAAGTGGATGAAAGAGAGGTATGAGCTGAGATATTGTATATAAATGTGACATATATAGGAAGACGAAAAACAACATATTTTTTTTAAGAATCATGAGTTGTTCCGTAGTGGCCAGTGTAGCTATAAGATTGAGATCTTTGATCTCGATTTTTAGTAAGTAGATCATGAACAAAGAATACTTTCAAAACCTTGCCAAAGTACTATCTGGTATTTGTTGAAAAATACAAATGTTACTTTAGAAATATTGTCTAAGTTAAAGATTTTGATCCCAGATCTCGATGTTCAGTTAATGTTAAATAAAGTAAAACCTGAATACTAGCAAATCAGTGAAGATCACAATCTCCATGTGTGTGTACATATATATTACACGGCCGCGGTAGCGGCCATGTAGTTATGGTTAAATTGGTGTTTCTATAGGAAGAGCACTTTTTGGGCGGCTTATAACTTCGCTCCCCCTCGACGAATCCTCACCAAACTTTGCAAAAAAAGTATATTGCCCACCCTGCATTTTCCTGCAAAGTTTGGTGAGGATTCGTCCAGGGGGGGAAAGTTATAGGGGGTCCCAAAACTTTTTTTTTTCCCATAGACTGAATGGGAAAAAACTTTGCGCACGGCTACAGCCCGAACCGCTGGACGATTTACAACTAATTTGCGGCAGGAGCGGCGGCCTGGTCCCGAAAGTGTGCTTTTGCAAATTTGGTGTAAATCCGTCCAGTAGTTTTTAAAAAAATGGCCAAAATGTAAGGCAAAAAAATTAGTGATATCTGTGTTCGCTTCGCGGACAAACTTCCCTGTTCGCTCCCCGGACAGCACCCCGATTGGCCCATGGCCTTGCGTCATGTCCGCGGACATGTGACGTGTTCGCTGATTGGACGGCGAGGGGCGTGGAGCGTGTCAGATTTTCTGTGGCGCCCGCCTTCTTGTATTCGCCATCGACCGCGTACAGCGCGGTGAAACGTGGATAACATTTTTTATTTAGTGCCCTGTGTTGGTGTGTAAGAGTGTTTGGGGAGGGTGGGGGAGTACGAGATAGGTTCAATGTTTTGTTTTTTTATGTGCTAGAAGTTTTTGTTGCGTTCAATTTGTCCGCGGAGAACAAGGCTGTTCTGACATTTTGTAAATAAACTAAATGGTGGGGTGTTTAGAGGACGGAGAATGTTCATTTTTGTTCGCAAGGAAGGTAAAAATGAGCTATGAACACTCGCGGTGTACTTAATTGTTCGTAAATACAGAAACTGGGGGTGTCCTCAGGACGCTGTCCGTATTGTAATCTGTCTAGCTGAATGTTTTCTAAGAACACTCGCGGTGTCCCGAAATGTTTGCAATTACACAAAATGGGGGTGTTCTGAGAACGTTGTTTGTATTGTTCGTTGTCAGGGTGAAAGTGTTTTAAGATCACTCCTTTTGTCCGCTAATAGTACAATTTCCTATGGGCAATGACATTTGTGATGTCATCTTTGATGTCCTGGGTGTTAGTGTTAGCAGTGCACGGTGGCGGTGCGAGTTATGGTTGCTTATCTTACCATAACTGGCGAATTTCAGGGGTTTTTCGGTTTTACTTTGAACCATAACGTCCCTTTAACAAAGTTTTTTCACTGAATTTCATAGGTTTTTAGTAGCGCAACTTAACCATAACGTCCCTTTAACAAAGTTTTTTTTACTGAATTTCATAGGTTTTTAGTAGCGCAACTTAACCATAACGTCCCTTTAACAAAGTTTTTTCACTGAATATATATATATATATTTGAAAAGAGGGGACAACAGCCGGACCTCTGGTACCCCAAAGGAGGATCTGTACTCCAGTCGATCCACTGTGCTGTACTGCGCTGAAACTTCAAGAACCAGCCTGACTCGGTTATTTCCTCTCGCAATGTCCAAAATGTATTTAATTAGTAAACCATTAAAAAGGATTATAAGAAGGAGAACGCTTGTATGACGAGTTTCGCAGTGCGCTCGCTGCTTGTTCACATACAAATGTTTCAAACACCAAGGTGATACATATACTCTTTCACATTTTTAGTCTCTATGGTTTCTATGGTTTCTATAGTTTCCACTCCACAATTGTCCTATGTCTATTTCCTCTTTTCTCCACGTTCAATGCATTCTGTTTGTTATTTTACACACGAATACAATGGCGGCCATTTTAAACCAGTGTCTGAACCAATAGTGGTACACTTGTGTAAGCTAAATTATGGCATGTTTTCTCACTGGCAAATATGATTAGCCATTTCCAGAGGCTATTTTCCCATGTAGAAAATAGAGTTTTACAAAAAGGGACAATTTCTTATGTGTTACTAACATACATCAGACCCATGACCACAATAATTATTGTGGATCCAATGAAAACATATGTCACTTGAGAAGTGCTTTGCTCGTAAATAAAACCAAAGCAGCAGTTAGTTTTTTCCGGGAATTGTGATCATAGAATGCTAAATGCATTTAAAGAAGGTGAACAATACTTTTCTAGTTTTCATTAAAATTGTAAAGTGCATAGTGCATCAGAACCATAACAGCAACAATTGCTGTTTCCTTAATAAAATAATGCATAAGAAGGTGCTTAATTAGTTGGCAAAAACATAGCAGCAATTATTTTTCCGCTTGCAATTATAAAGTGCTAAGTGAATGAAAATAAAAACATAGCTGCCAATATTTGTTCTTTTCTAAATGTAAAAGTGCTTTGTGCCTTCTTTTAAATTATGTATCATACAATACATCATGCATAATCATTATCACTGCCATGAAGGTTGGTGTTAAGATGGGATGCTCTGTGTCATTGGTGCCTATCTATAGTAAGTATCATATAGAATAGACTAAGCTTGCCTTAAAAGTTTGGACAATAATCTTATATTTGTACTCAGGATCCCAGATATCACCAGTATTGCATTTCTCAACCGCATGGATATATGTCATGACTCTTATTTAGCAACACTAAAAAGTTCCAAATAAGAAACAAACACGAGACTGTGCTTTATCACCTAATCACCAATAAAAACAAAATATGACAACTGCCATTTTTGTAAAATACTGAAGTGACGCTACAACCAAACTGTAAACAAAAATTCGGACAATTTCATCAACATCAATTTGCTATTTGATAATGGAACACATTTTTTTCCTTTTCTTTTGATAATTCTTAACCATACTATATATTGACGCAGATAGAGGCCTGTTGGGAGAAAAGGATATTAGAAACATCCACGCTTGCTTCTGACTTTCAGACTTGTATGTCAATTTTAAGTTCCTAAAAACGTGTACAATTCTTCGTCCAAATTGTGTCCCTTTGGCTTTTTGGTTTCAAAATCTAGAATGAATCTTGTTTCTATTTGTCGAAGTTCCAATTCTCTCTTACCCACTCTGGGGTTTTCTTTCACATGATGTACACCGAAGAATCAAAAACTTTCAATTTTTCCTCCATGCACTTCTTTAAAGTGAACTGCCATTGGATATGCAACATCGAAATTCTTGATTGCTCTCATGTGCTGGAGAATTCTCAATTTTAACTTTCCAATAGTGCTTCCAATGTACCATAACTTGCACAAACACATGAGAGCATATACTACAAATTCTGTGTTGCATGTAATTCTTACCTTTAATTGCACCGTATGGCCCAATACTGGATGTATGTAGGTGGTACTGTTCATGGCGTATTGACAGGCTTTACACTTTGAACACTTAAAGAAACCATTTCCGTTTCCGGTTAGCCATGTACCAGTGTTTGGTGTTTTAGTTACAGGTGGCATATAGCTACTCACAAGTGGATCTTTAATAGAACAAGACTTTCTATACGTAATGTTGATCCTTTCTCCTAAGTGTGATGCCAGAACTTCATCCGAACGTAACACATTCCAATGTCACTGGAGTATCTTGCGTATGGCAACGGAATGTGTGCCATACGTTAAGATGAGCCGAATAGCTTTTTCTTTATCAGTTTCTTCCAAAGCTTGATTTGTTAAAAGTAGTTCTGTACGATTCAAATTTCGAGCCTTTAGATACACTCTTTCTAATATGGCTTTTGGATATCTTTGTTTCTTAAAGTTTGTTTCAATTATTCTACATTCTTTATCGAAGCAGTCCAAATTTGAACAGTTTCGTTGAATTCTAACAAACTCGCCATATGGGATACTCCACTTCAAAGCAGTAGGATGGTTACTGCTTGCTAATAGCGGCATATTGGAGCTAGTCGGTTTCCGATGGATTTCAGTAATTATTTCATGTTGATTTACTTTTACTACCACATCAATGAATATGATTGACTTCTGACTATGTGTTTCTGTAAAGTGTAGGTTATTGTGGTACAGTCAAAGATATTACTTTTCACATATACATAATACATAACAGCATAACATTAACCAGACAATCATACAATGAGAAAGAAAAACATAAGTTCTTTATTTTTTTGCCGGCTTTTCAGTTTTTCCCCAAAAGAATCTGAGAACAACCAATCTACTCTGTCTACAAACCAATGAAGCAAACAGCCTCTCAGTTCCGCACTACCCCTGCAATGTATCATTATACGCTTTAGGGACTGCGTTAGCATCTCATTGCATATGGAACAAAAGTTGGCTCCACTCAAAAGCTTCTCACGAATCGACCGGATTTCACGCGTGCAAATCAAATTCAAACAGAACTTTAAGAATTCCGACCTCAATTTTGAATTTTGGAAACATGCCCAATAAACACTCTGGTTTGTCATAGGTTGGCAAAGATCCTGAAAGTGCCAATCTACGCATATGTAATATTGTTTGGATCCAGTCCATTTGTGCCAAAGCCATCTTAACACCCACTGGATTCATAATTAGGTCATTCACCACTCAATAACTCTGTTGCAAGATCCTAATTGCATATTCTTCCAGCTAAACCAGGATGGGGCAAGATCCCTGTTTTAACAAGGAAGATATGTCTTCATACATAGAATTAACCTGAGGTACAACTATACTTCTGTATAACGAGATGCTCTTCCAATCCATATACATCTCTAGGGATTGTAACCCTAATTTGTACCTCAGATTTACCAGTACCTTCCTCCAAATCTTCCCTTCCACTCTGGACCAGTTCAATACTTGAGATTGAGATTGTATATCCAATCCATAGAGTAATGATGGAATGACCTTTAATTTATAAAATCTTACCAGGGGAGAAATTGAGAACTTACAGTAGGTATTGCTCAATTGCTTCATTTGTCATACAAACTGAGACAGTGTGCCCTCTTCACCACATTCAAACTGAGGAAGTGTTGAAAAAGAGCTCAGCGTGAAACCCAGGTAAGTGACTTCTTTTACCAAAGGAACCAATTGTTCTAAAAGAGTCTACTTAAAGTTTAAGGAAGACTTCAGGAGCCTTTTAAAGGTGACAATGTTAGATTTAGCTGGATTTATTTGGAGGTCATTTATGAAGGCCTAATTAATAAGAGCACTCAAAATACGCTGTAGGCCTATTGTTGGATAATCCAAGAGGACTATATCGTCTGTGTAGGCTACCCAATTTACAGATTGAGAACCAATTTTAGGACTAGCCAACAATTGATGGTATAATGCTTCTGATAAATCAGCTAAATCGAGGTTAACGAGGCAGGGGGCAATAATGCACCCCTGCCTCACTCCTCTCCCAGTTGGAACAAAGCCAGACAGGTCTCCCGAGCATTTATTCTGACTCATAAATTAGAGTCCTCATGCATACTCAGAAGTATTGCCAGCAAGGAATTTGGTAGGCCCCACAAGTTCAACTTTTGCCAAAGCCACACCCTGTTAATCTTGTAAAAGGCCTTGCAGGGATGGCACCACCCTTCATACAAGACTTATTTGACACGATAGACATCACTAGGCCACTAAGTGAATTGGAGAGACCCCTTCTGAAGCCAATTTGCTGCTTAGACAGATGTTTTTTGTTTGTTGCCCATGCTTCCAAGTCCCTCAAAACAGCCCCCGTGAAAATCTGGTCATGATCATCCAAAATGGCGATCGGGCGATAGTTGGAAGGATCTGCCCGATTACTGTTCTTATAGCTCGGAATGATAACAGCCGACTTCCATGAGTCTGGAAGAAGCACACTTTTCAAGACCTCGCCAGAAAGAATCATTATGATTTTTTTTACCATGAATCTACATTAGATTTAAGTATAGAGTTGGTCAAACCATTTGGGCCAAGTGCCATGGAAGATGAAGATCTCTTCATTAGGTCTGTTATAATATCTTTTCTCAGGGTGAACCTTATGGTTGTATGGATTCTTTTTACAATCACTGAGGTTGTGGGGCCATCTATAAATGTCATCAAAATAATCACACTGTGCTGAATCTACTATGACATTATTTACAATATAATTCTGAGTATTCTTGGAGCGATTCACCAGCGACCAAATATACAGTGAATTATTTTTTGCCATCATGTTGGTAACATAGATGTCTATGCAAATGGGACCAATATTTAAAGTTATTCAGCACAATAATTCTGATTGGCATTCTTGGTGTGTTTGGATTATATGTTTGAAGCCTCAAATTGATTTCCTCATGGCTCTTTTCTTGAGCCATGTTTCCTCATCAAAAGAAAGCACATATGCCTGGTGCTTTGTTGGACCCTGGCATCCCGGTGGCTCCAGATCCCACCGAAAATCCAAAAAGCTTGATGGATTACATGCTCTGGTCAACTCCCAATCAGTCAAATCTTTAACCACTTTTTGTAAATTATTATTCACGGAAACACCTCCCTGTTTAAATGTCACCACTCTGTTCTTGCCCTGATTCATTCTCAGATGAGCGAGATGAGCGAGATGTCGTAATGCCACCTCCAATGTTCTGTAGGTAAAAATACATGACAGCATATCATGATCGCTGCTGCCCCCACCTATGACCCAGAAATCTTCACAACTAGCAAACAAATCTTCAGAAATAAATAGATAATCTACAGTTAATGCCGGGGGGATATCCACCAGCACATATCCATTGGCCTTAACATGGTTCCAACCTGTGAAAAAGCCAACCATGTACCACCATTTACAGTGGGCTTTCTGAATGCAGTTTTCATCCCACCAGACACAATGTTATGCACTGGGAGTTTAGATCTCCTGACATTTTTATGCTTGCTGACCAATATATGGTCTTTATTCTCAAAAACAAGTCAGATAGTGAATCCAATAAAACTGGTTCTGACATGTGGGGTTCCAGTATATATTGATCACCAGGATTTCCTCCAGAGGCGATGTTCCCCTCAGTGATCTTATGGCAGCTAGTATACCTCGAAGTGGAGTTGATATCTAGTGAAGTCAAGTGCCTATTGAAGCTTGGATGGCAATCATAAGGCCTCCAACCCTTGCCCTGGATTGCATATTGCTCTACTGTGAGAAAGTCATCCATCTTAAAAGCTTCCTGAAATAGGAATAGGTCATAGCTGCCAAATGTTTCCTCTCTCATTGCTTTACTTTTGAAGGAACTAGAATCCCACGTGTTCCAACACAGCATTCAGAGATCCTGCTACAGTAGAGGTTATCCTCGGTCACACCAAGCTTCTGAAAAATGTGGGTCCAAACATCTGGCAACAAGCACCACACCTTTGTTTTAGTGTCATGCAAAGAGCTCTGCTCTCCAAAGGCTGATGTTGCTAGGCTGATGTTTGGTGTTCTAGTTGTAGAGAAGAGGCCTGCCTGATTTGCCTGATTTGTTACTCAACCAAATTCTGTGAACTCTTTCCTATGATTAGAAAATTAGCACATTATTGGGAATTATTTCTGATGACATTTCAAACCCTAGATTTCTTAATTCTACACTAGCCGCCAAAAATGCATCTGCGTCTAGTCTCGCTTTTAAGTCCAATTCAGCTATGAATGTGCAGTCATCATGCAGAAAGCACACATATTCAATGTCATGAGATGAGAGAACGGGAATCTTGTTTGAAGCTGACAACATTTTGCTGAGATTTAAAGCCATAGTGTACTTTCATCTTTTAGTGTGCTTCAGATACACCCTCAGAATGGAAAAAGATTGAATAGTCGAATAGCACGGTCCAACATTGGCTCAACCTAAGCCTGTGAACCAGCTTTGGCAAGTGTCTATAGCTCCAGAGGATTACCCTGTAAGGAGGACTGCTGAAAGAGTTCATTCTCTGCCGTCACGGAATCTATACTGAGGCGTAAGTTGTTTACATGGGCCCTTGAATCCTTTACTGGAGCCTGAGTTGCCGGTAATGATTCAGGAAAAGAGGGAGGTATTTGGACTTTTTTTCCATGATAAAAAATCATCTCCCACTTCGTTTCTATCATAACTTTTTCTGTTTGTATACCAAGGGTAACTCTACCAACAGGACCAACAGATTTGTTGTCACCTGTAGCTCTCATCGTAGCTTGATTCAATGGCCCTGTTTCAGCAGAAACAAAAGTTGCCTGATTCTTTTTACCGCACTATAATACAGGCTCCCACTTTGTTGGATTATGAGTTCTCACAGATTGCATTCCAAATGAGACTTTACTGGCTGTGTTGGTATTGGCATTTGTTGAAGAGCAAGCAATGTGTCTCTTCGTAGCTTTGAATCTGGCACCTATCTCTTTGTGGCTCTGTACCCTCTGTGATAAGTTTTTGCTGTTCTGAGTTCTTCGAGGAAACCACATCCCTTTGTGAGTCTACAATCGATTCTTTGGTTGAAAAAGGCAGAAAAAAATTGGTTTTAGCTGAATTCTTAATTTTTCAGCTCATTTGATTCTTAGATTTGGGTTCAGGGCAGAGATCAATCTTATTAGTGCCCTCACCATTAGCCTTATTTTTCCGTTTGCGCTTCTTCCGCCCATTGCATCGGATCTTTATCATTGCGTCCGTCTCTAGAGACCGTTTTCTACCGCCTCGATTAGGTCCACAATACGGTCTCCAGCATCATTTAGATTGTTTACCACCTGAGCCAGTCTTCTAAATTCTTCTAAAATTCATTCTGAGAGAGGGGTATTATCTAAACCCAGACTTGACCGCTCAAGTATTAGTGGACTCCTGATGACATCATCATTCGTGACAGACTGCTATGGAATATCAGATGGGGGCAGTTTGCAGCCATTCAATCTTTCCCTCAATTGGTTAGATTCAATGATTTGAGCGTGTAGGACGTTTATATTGAGTTTATGCTTTTTTACTTCCATCGTAAATTCCTTGATGGAATCCATTACTGTTGTATTAATCGCCAATTTCAGACCCACCAATGACGAATCGCAGCCACCTTAGCCACCGTAGTCAATTCCATTTAAATACCAGAATGCACATGCACCTCTTCTTTTAATAATTCCAATACATTCACCAAGGATGTCAGGACAAAATTCAAGCTGGTAATGTTGAATCATCTGTTCCTTTCCGAAATGCAGCCTATTGAAATGGCTGAGGAGTCTTTAATAGCTGGGGTTGTGTTAAGGAAGTTGTTATTGGCCTCATAATAGTAGATTGTACCAATGAGCTTAACGATATGGGGCATGCTTTCCCCCGCAGGGTTCAATTATTTGAAAGCCCCACTGGGCCCTCCAACCCTAAGTCAACTTGAAATAACAACTTATTTCCTTCATTAAGTCCGAATAGGTCGGCATCTCCTATGCTCCAACATTTCCTTGGTTTAAATAAATAATTTTTACTTTTTGTTGTTGATGTTTGTGGCCATCAGGGTGTACTCCTTGCCACGTTCAAGGGCCACTCTCAAATTTTGGAGAAACCTACGGGAGGTGAAAACATCACAGGGAACATTCGATTTTAGTAGAGCAAAGAAATCATGTTTAGCTTTTTTTTCGTGAACTTGCACAATCATTAAATGGTATGATGATCCTGATGGCAAGCAGCCCTGTTGTGTAGTTGGCAAACCCTGCAGGGGCGACTCTCCAAATTCAGGAGCTATCAGGTCATCCAACAGAGCTACACTACGAAGATTGTATGTTTTAGACATGGTTTGTTTCTATTTCCAAATGTTGGCCAACGTCTGAATCTGAACCGTGCCGTGGCTCGCTTTTCACAACAACAAAAAACCTGTGGCAATAGCAAAGAATAAAAGCACAACACGGCCAGTGTTCAGTGTTTTCCCCAAACCTTTGAGGTGCCAAAACCCACAGGCTCTCTGCAGACCACTGTCAGCCGCACTCTGCACCTGCACTCTGTTAGTATATTTCAGCTAACCTAGTTTGCAAAATAAAACGTTTTCTGATGTTACTTTACAGTATTTTATACATGGTTCCAATACATCGTGCTCGCCAAAGAAGTGATTTTAAAAGGTTCCAATACACAATAAATTGCAAAATTGGATCAATGTGAATGACTCACCCTAGAAGCCAGAACAACGAAAACATAGCTGATCATCACCTCTCCCCGAACACCAAACACGAAACAAACTGTGCTGCACATGACAATGGGCCTCATTACGACCCTGGCGGAAATCGAAAAACGATGGCGGAAATGGAATACCGCCATCGAATACCGCCCGTTGCGATTATGACCCGTCACCGTAAAGTACGATGCCATTAGCGACACCGTAGTGAACGCCAACGCTAACTGCACCAAGTACGCGCACGCACGCCTTGCAAAACCGTAATTTCCGCCATGGCGCAACGGTACGCGAATTCTGACCCTAGCGGACATTTACCTAACGCCATCAAGCATGGCGGAAAGTACCATTCCGCCATGGTGAGAATTACGGCATCGCGAACCAACCGTAAATGGCCCTACTGAGTGCCTGTACTCCACTCCCTGCCCACATTGCACAACTCCTCGTAGGCGCAATGTAGTCACACCATGCAACCAGTGAAATGTACAAGTCACCCATGCATGCCAACGAACAAATGCATGCAGGGGCACCAAGTGCCCTGTGAGTGGACATCCATATTTGGCATGTCACCATTGCCGTACTGATGCAGCACAGGCATTTGAAGGTCCAAGTACACCAAAATGAACTGAAATATTCCATGAGACAAAACAACAATAGTCCCCCATCGCTTGCCACCAGTGCAAATCAACATTCAAAGCAGTATCCTGAGGGAGACTGCACCAGCCCTGTACTTCTGCCAGTAGACAAACCAACCATCAGCATAAGCATTTACCACACAAGTTGGCAGAGTGACTGAGCAGCCAGGCTCATCTCAAGAGGGGCCAATGGGAGCTGTAGGGCACAGATGGCACGAATACAGAAGCAATTCGAATGGACCTGACCTCAGTCTCCCTCCAAGAAACGCACGCAAACACAGGCACCTGTGACCAGCCACTTTCTGATAATCCCATCATTCCACCAATCCACCTGGCTGACCGGCATCTGTTGCACAAAAGCTAATCCCCCACCCCTGAGCATGACACCATAAAAACAGTCATAATGGCAGCCCCTATCCCTGACCTCACTGGGCTTCGTAGGCAAACTGGGCCAGTACAGTACCACACAACTCTACTCAGAAGCCGGAACCCAATGCAGATCATCTCACAATACACCGTGCCACAAATCGGAATATGCTACATTACTAGCAAAGAATAACGCTACACGGTTAATATCTGAATATAAATTTAATGCACATCAAAATCACCAAGCCCATACAGCTATTTGCTCATAAACTCCCAAATAATTATCAACACTGTGGGCTGCATCCGCAATAAATGACCAGCTTCTTCTTGTGTGACGCCCTGTTCCTTCATGGTACACAGGGGCTACATTTACGTTCAAAAAGGCAACATGGAAGCGCCTAGAACCGCAGGGCCGTCCCATGAAGTAGGCACTAGTCCAGCTGGAAGGTGGATATGTTGCACCTAGCCACTAGTACTGCGTAAGGGCATGTGGCCCATTGGCGATCGTCCCATAAGATCGTAATGGTGCTCCACTGATTAACTCGAAGCTGCAGGTGTCGACTGTAAATGCCATCTGCAGGAGTGGCGTACAGATGGCAGCGGCAAAAGGGGAGGAGATACCTGTCACCCAAATGAAAAAAAAAAAAATAGTATGGGCATCCGAACTTCATATGTATTACTCACTTCATTCAACACACTAAATCTACAACCATATGCATGCTAGCCCACTCAAAAGGATTAATTTCACCCAAAAATCACTTGCGGATCATAACGATATAAATCGAGGTGAACACACCATTACAAACGAGTGTTTGTGTGCATGCGTCTGTTAAAACAGAATCCATTAGATGGGATTAGTATCGTGCATGGACACAAGTGTTTGAAGGCGCGTCGAGACAGGGAGGGTTCAACAAGGGCAGATAGACGATGGTCCCACTATGGCAGCTTTGCATCACATAGCGCAGGGGAAGGGGATAGATCCCAAAAAGCCATGTACATGGCAAACCCTCTATTAAATCATCTGTCCATGCATCCATTCATCATTCCCTCATCCCGGTATAAAAACGCCTCAATATTTACTCACATAACATTTGAAATTTCCATTGAGTGTGTGCGTAATGCAGTCTGCAAAATCCACTGTGCACCGGCCCGGATTTCCAGTGTAGTGAAGTAACATGTATTTGGGAACGTCCTGCCTTATCGTCCACTACGCTATTGCGCATCCCATTCAATTCATATCAATCATTGCATTTTCGTCATGGGCCCTGTCCCAAGGACATTCAACAATAGAACGTTATATTTCCAGTCAGACCTGTGGGCGTCTCCTCGCCGCTAGTTGAAAACCAAAAGCGCTGTCCTTCGAATTCCTCATTTGCAACATCACGTCGAAAAGGCATCTGTGAACGCTTGAATTCACAAATACATCTATGTAGTGCGGCTGTGTGTGATAATGGTAACTGGCTTCAATCACTAATGGGACTCCCCGCCCGTCGGTGAACGTCGGCACAGTGCTGCATGAGGGTCCACCGCTGATCGAGTACTACATTCCACTGACCCTTCACAAGTTTGTTCGCGACTGCAAATATAATATGTGAAACAATGGGACCATAGCAGAATTAACATATAAACCAATATTTCACTGCCATCGGGATTAAATACATGATTGTAATAGCAAGATGCCATGCGTCAAATTGCAGCGTTGTGTGCGGGACGTGCTTGCCCAAAGGGGATTGCAGCTTGCACAGGTGGAATGAATCACCACAGGTGGAGGCTATACAGCCTGAAAACACATAAATTGCACACCCAACCCCCTCCCACAACCACACCCACTCCAAAATGCTACCGGCAGGACTAGCGATGTTGGGCCTGGGGGACCTGATAGCACTGCAAGTACTCCAACTTCAAGAAGAAGACGAACAACAACTACTACAACAACCGGCCGCACAGAGGAGACGCAGGAGGAGGAGGGCAAGGCAGGGGCAGCAAGGCCCACCAGCACAGCCACTACCACCACGCAGGCAGCCCGCAATCCCACGCCTCCGAGCTAATCCGTTCAACCTCACTGCTGAGCAGATCCACACCCTCTACCGTTTGGACCGGGACACCATAACCGCCATTGTCAACATGACACACGCTGACCTTGTCAGCATGATAGATAGCCCAACCGCCATCCCACCCCTAGTGAAGGTGGTGTCTGTACTCCACTTCCTGGCCACAGGCACCTACCAGCACACAGTCGGACAGTTGCATGGCATCTCACAGCCACTATTGTCACGGACACTATTCCAAGTGCTTGATAAACTCCTGAAGCACACAGACGACTACATCTCTTTACCACGCTCGGAGCAGGAGATTACAAACACAAAAGTGGGATTCCATGCACTTGGCGGCATACCGGGTTGCATTGGTGCCATCGACTGCACCCATGTGGAATTGGTTGTCCCACATGCCATGGAGGTCCAGTACCGCAACCGGAAACAATATCATTCTATCAATGTACAAATGGTGTGTGACTCCAACAGGATCTTTACACATTGTTGTGCCCGATTTCCAGGATCAACCCATGATTCTATGGTCTTGAGGAACTCTACAATACCATGCTACATGGAGGGACACGCAGGGCACCGATCCTGGCTACTCGGTGAGTCTCATTTAATGCATGAGAATGTGGGGTAGGTGGTGCGTCAATGACCTGGCAGGAAGGGGGGGTGCGTACGTAGCAATGTCATTCCACAAACATCCTTTATTGTCCACTTACAGGTGATGCCGGGTATCCACTGAAGAGATGGCTCCTTACACCATTCCGGAACCCACAGAACCAGCATGAGGAGGACTACAACCATGCCCACTCACGTACCCGTGTAGTCATAGAACAGGCATTCGGCCTACTGAAGGCTCATTTCCGCTGCCTCAGCAGGTCTGGCGGGGCACTCCTGTACCGCCATGAGAAGGTTGCAAAGATGGTCATGGTATGTGTCATGCTACACAACATGTGTGTACGTAGAAATGTGGCCATGCCCCCTGACGCAGAACTGCAAGCACCTGAAGATGGTCATGATGAGGGTGGGGATGTGGCAGCACCTCAAGGAGTCCGCGAGGCACAGGAGGCCCGTGAAATTCGTCAGAATCTCATAGATGCATGCTTCTAGCACTCACGCCTGGTGGCTGTTACATGGACACGGGACTTGTGGCACTGTGTGTGTCTGGAACATGCACAATGTGGACTGTACGCCAAGAAAGGCCTCGTACACAAAGATCAATGTCCACACATCTCATTGGATTAATATGGAGAAATGTATAGCAAATGTGAAATGATATTACACACCCAATCGACCCGCCACCCAATAAAGCCCAACACACTCCCTCCACCCTCTTACCTCCCCCCCGAACACCAGTGTCCAAAGATGCTCATTGTCAGTGGGCAGACGCTATTGCAAGCCCCCTCTCCGGGTATCAGGGGCACCCCTGCCTGTGGAGCGCAGGTTCCTCCCAGATCTACGTTGGGGGCTGCCCTGGACGGAACTTGCAACGGATGATGTCTCTGCCTGCTCACGTCCATGCATGTCCCTAAGGGTTTGTGTGAGATCAGTGAGCACACGGCGCACAGCGGCAAGTTCACCACATACGTCTTTGGACGTCGCATGCAGTTCCCCCCTCAGGCTCTCGGTGCTTCTCTCCATTTGTTCCCTCAGGCTCTCGGTGCT
This sequence comes from Ambystoma mexicanum, assembly GCF_040938575.1. Lineage (NCBI taxonomy): Eukaryota > Metazoa > Chordata > Amphibia > Caudata > Ambystomatidae > Ambystoma > Ambystoma mexicanum. Next base: position 796,507,763 of record NC_090935.1, on the reverse strand, counting down.
TCTCTCCATTTGTGCCCTTAGTGTCTCGGTACTTCGCTCCATTTCTGCCCTAAGTGTCTCAGTAGATGTTTCAATGGCTGCCTTAGAACCCCCACATTCAGCAGCATGCTCCTTGAGGAGCGTGGCCATTTGCTGCTGTTGCACAATCATCTGCTCGAGGGACTGTTGCCTCTGCTGGGCCATGGCCATTTGCGGTGGTGTCACAGAGGGGCTGATCACCTCATGTTGCCTTGCCACGGGCCTTGTGGGGTTGGCCAGTCGTCGTCTTGTGGGTGCCCCTGCGTGGTTTCCTCATGGTGTACGGGATGATACATACAGGGGGATTGAGACAGGTCATGGATGGGTCCTACATCGACAGCACCGTTTTCTGTGTCGGAGCATGCTGGCATGAAAGCAGTGTCACCTATGGTGCTGCTGCCACCAGAAGCAGTGCCTTCTGTGTCATCCATTGGGGGGACCTGTGGTGCTGCTGTTGTGGACATGCTGGCTGCTGGGGTGCCTGTTGAAGTCCCCTCCAGTGTGCTGCCACTTGATTTGTGCTGCTGCCGTGTCTTGATCTGTGCAGCTGAGGTGGAGGGTCTTTGGCCGTTGGTCTTGGCCCTCTTTGCAGGTGTGCTGGTAGGGGTGTCCTGAAGCTCGTCGTCTGAATCGGACCCTGTGGTGGAGTAAAGGAGGGCGAGCGTTATTTATGGGTCTGTGGAAATTGGAATGGCAATGTATCACATGCATTGGGGTGGTACCTGAGGGTGATTTGGGTCAGGGCCTTGGAGGTGGTCTCATTTCTGTGTGGATTGAGGATGCAGTTATTTTGCAGCCTGCAGTTAGGGTGTGCATGCTGCACATTTAGAGGGTGTTTTTAGGGTTTTTACTTATTTATGTATTTAATCTGACTTTCAAAGGGCGCTATCATGGCAATGTATGCGGACGTTCTCCTGGACATGTGTTTCTATTGCACTATGGGGGCACATGGTACTTCACATGATTGGACATTGTGGATTTGGCATTGTTTTATTTGGGCCACCTACCTGATTCTTTGGATGTCTGCACTCCTTTCTCCATCCCTCCGACTCCCTCTATGCTCTCCATTCCAATGGTGGAGGCACAGATTTCTTCCCAGGGGGTCAAGTTGATGGGTGATTCCGATCCTCCCCCGGTAGCTGTGGCAATGTTTCGGTTGGCAGAAAGTATGCTCCGGACGCGTATCCGCAAGTCGTCCCATCGCTTTCTGCATTGCTGTGGGTTGCGGGGTGCGGTCCCCACCGCACTTACCCGCTGTGCCACCAGGGCCCATATGGCCTTCTTGTTCGCAAGTGCCGTCCTGGTCATTTGCGTCGAGAAGACGACGCCAGCATTCTCCTGGAGGGTCTCTGTGAGCACGGTGAGTTCCTCATGGGAGAAGTGGACCTGCCGCTTGTGATCGCACGCTTTTTTAGCAACTTTTCCCATATTTATTTTTTTAACTGGGGTGGCTAACTGGTTGGGATGTGTCTCAGGGTCGGATTTTCAATGGTTGTGTTGGGATTCTGATTTTATAGGTGTACGGCGTGCTGTTTCCCGTTCCGGCCCCATGTTTTTACTTCCGTTTCCGTATATTTACGGTGACCGTAATTTGCGCTGACCGCTCATTACGGTAAACGCTAAGATGGGTGGCGGAATTGCACCTAGGGTGGCGTACAACGGCGGTAAGGGCCGTTTTGGGGTCATTTCCGCCATCGCAGACTTTGCACTTCCGCCATGGCGTGATGCTCGTGCCCGATGGGTCGGAATTAGCCACACTTTACTCCATCGTGCAATGGCGGAAACGCTATTTACGCTATGGCGGTCATGTCAGTTACTTTCCGCCAGGGTCGTAATGAGGGCCAATGTGCTTTGCACCCGTTTCGTGCGTTTGTAAAAGTTGCTCCACCTTCTCGAGCAAAAGCATAGACAGGCTTGCGTTAAACAAATAGGCTGTGTAGGATCAAAGGATCAGGGATACCTGCAAGTACTGCTAAATGAAAAAACACTGTGCCACACACCATGCTGCGCTCCGTGCCGGTGTCGTGTGTTTGTAAAAGTTGCTCCTCCTTCTCGAGCAAAAGCAAAGACAGGCTTGCATTAACCAAAAACGCTCTGTGGGATCAAAGGATCAGGGGATCTTCCATGTACTGCTATACGAAACACACTGTGCCCCTATATTGAAAAAACGTTGTTAAAGGGACGTTATGGTTAAGTTGCGCTACTAAAAACCTATGAAATTCAGTGAACAGACTTTGTTAAAGGGACGTTATGGTTCCAAGTAAAACCGAAAAACCCTTGAAATTCGCCAGTTATGGTAAGCTAAGCAACCATAACTCGCGCCACCACCGTGCACTGCTAAGCCTAACACCCAGGACATCAAAGATGACATCACAACCGTCATTGATGGCATCACTGGTGACATCACATGTCTGACGCCCCCTTTTTTCCTTTCCTGACATATCTAGGCCACATGATTTTCTTCAGTAACAGTCAGGAACTAAAAATTGTAAATGTACTATATTTGTAGACTTATCCTTCAAGTATGTTCTTACAATAATTCCCTTATGGTCCAGTCATATCATATGAAACATATACATAGTGGAAGACACAACCTTGAAAGACAGCAATCCTTTTTGTGCATTAAAATTATCAGTAGAGTTATCAGCACTTTCTGATAGTTTTGATGTTTTTTTTATTACTGTACTTTCCCTGTATATGCTCATATTTTTATATGTTGTACTCACACTATTTTCCTTAGGGTCCAGACATATCATGTGATATATATAGATAGGGTAAGTAACAGCTTTGAAACAGAGCAATCATTTCTCTGCATAAAGGTAATCAGTTAGGTTATGAACCCTTTCTGCTACTATTGCTGTTTTTTTTCTTACTTCAATTCCCTTCTATATATTCATATTTGTATGTGGTGTTGTCTCTGTGATTTGTCTATAATAATGCAATTATGTAGTAAGTGGGTTTTATTACTTACTTATCACAAGTTTCACTGTCCGCAAAACTCTAATATGAAAACAGTTATCATTTCACTATTCAACATGGCAAGCTTATGAATATTGCAACTCCATCATGTATGCTGCACACAATGCTTATATTATACATGAGTACCTTAGTATCCTGGATTGAAGTTAATAATAGAATGCTTTTTATATCAATGCATAGCTTAATGCACTGATTAGCACTTGATATTTATTCCAATAATCGTTGACACTTTTTTTATTAACATTACACTAAGAATCCCTTGGACAGACTTTTCATGAAAGGTAAATGCACATGGGATGTCATCAGTGATGTCATCAATGACATTTGTGATATCATCTTTGATGTCCTGGGTGTTAGGCCTAGCAGTGCACAGTGGTGGCGTGAGTTATGGTTGCTTAGCTTACCATAACTGGCGAATTTCAAGGGTTTTTCGGTTTTACTTGGAACCGTAACGTCCCTTTAACAAAGTTTTTTCACTGAATTTCATTGGTTTCTAGTAGCGCAACGTAACCATAATGTCCCTTTAACAACGTTTTTTCATTGATTTTCATAGTTTTTTATTAGAGCAACTTAACCATGACATCCCTTTAACACATTTTTTAATTGAATTTCATCGTTTTCTATTAGTGCAACGTAACCATAACGTCCTTTTCAATGGATGAAGACCACTAGCATCAAAGGTTCTCAAAGTGGGAACCCGGGGTGGTAAAAAAAAGATTTTTCTTCCCAAACTGGAACGCTTGCGGCGTCCCGGTGTAGGAAGGAAAATCTTTTACCAAGATGGACACCATGGAAAGGGAAGGCGGGGTGTATAAAGAGAACACAACAGGGCATGGGTAGGGGGAACCAGGAGGGAGACACGGGGCATGAGAGAGGGGTGGGGGGTAACAGGAGAGAGACACGAGGCAGGAGCGGGGGGTGGGGGGTAACAGGAGGGAGACACGGGGCATGAGTGGGGGGCAACAGCAGGGAGACACGGGGCATGAGCGGGGGGTAACAGGAGAGAGACACGTGGCATGAGTGGGGGTGGGGGCAACAGCAGGGAGACACGGGGCATGAGAGGGGAGTGGGAGGTAACAGAAGAGAGACACGGGGCATGAGCAGGGGGGGACAGGAGGGAGACAAGGGGCATGACCGGGGGTGGGGGGCAACAGGAGGGAGACATGGGGCATGACCGGGGGTTGGGGGGGCAACAGGAGAGAGACACGGGCATGACCGAGTGGTGAGGGGCAACAGGAGAGAGACACGGGGCATGAGAGGGGGGTGGGGGGTAACTGGAGAGAGACACGGGGCATGAGCGGGGGGGCAACAGCAGGGAGACATGGGGCATGAGCGGGGAGTGGGGGGAACACGAGGGAGACACTGGGCATGAGCGGGGAGTGGGGGGAACACGAGGGAGACACAGGGCATGAGCTGGGGTGGGGGGCAACACCAGGGAGACACGGGGCATGAGCGGGGAGTGGGGGGAACACGAGGGAGACACAGGGCATGGAGGCACGTACTAGTAGGGGTAATTCGATTACCCCTGGGTCTGTTATTCGAGGGGGCACTGTCCCGTCCCCCCTTGTCGAGTTTTGGCTGGTGGCAGTGGAAACTACTTATTATATTCGACCCCGGATATAATTCTATGGGATTCTTCCCATTGTTGGAGGCTAATACTTTTTCCTGTTAGTCTCTAACATACCGCCGGTTTATTTGTCTTAAATAAATCTACCGGTCGGTATTTTCTGCCAGAACTCGGTTTTTAAAATGGCGTCTGTGTTCACCTCTGTAACTCCGAACCAAAGGTTGAGCCCTTTGTTCCACTTTTGGCGGGCTTCTGCACAGAAGCTCTCCATAGTGGTGCCATTCTGTTTGGGTACCACAGGGGGTGTGGGAGGGGGTTTAGGCACCCTGGACTGAGTTGCCTTGCCAACTCAAGTCGCACTCTGGTGTGATTGGCCCAAGTGGTGAGCCACCCCGCTCACCACTTAGCGTGTTGTGATTGACAGCTAGGCTGAATGAATGGGGATTTGCTGCATAAAAGCAGGGCTTTTGGGACTGGATCTACAGAAGTCGCCACAGGACCTAAGAATCCGACGAGGGTAAAGCTGAGCCGACCTGCAATGAGGACACCTCCAGTGGAGCCCTGATGAACCGTCTCACCAATTCCCGACGACAGAGGAGATCTCCCGGCCGGAGAGTCTTCTTCCCCTGACTGGTGGGAACAACCAGTCCCTTTGCTTTTTCTTCGCTTCCAGGGCGTAGTGGTCGAATTGCCCGTGCTGAGCACCCCGGCAACCGGATAGCCACTAGCCCGTAGCGCGACCAAAAGGTGGTGCCTTGTGACGGAGCACTCCGCGGCTGGTCTCTTCCCTGGTGGTGCAACGATCTTCAACTTTCCTTCGACGACGAGATCATCTCATCTCTTGGCATAGCCCCGACTTGCATCCACCACCAGGAAGAACTGCCCCCGCCGGAGCTGTCTCTCCACATACAAGGTACCGTGTCCGCCTGGCTTCCCTTGTGATGGTTAGCGTGAGGTGTCTTAATACTTGCCTCTCCATCGGGTCACCTCCACACCTTCTTAACTTTTTGTTCTCAACTGATCCAACCTTTCTGTGACAATTTGCTACAAAGACTTGAAGTGCATTTCAACTGTGATACTTTTTGGGACATATCGCCTTGCCTCTCTCCGAGTGGGCCTGGCCTCTGAACTTTGTGATCCACAGTAAACCCTGCCTTACTCGCCTTGCATTTGCTTCGTAAAAGAGTTGGTACCGAGTTGGTTTCGTGCCCTGCCTTTTCTCTCCCGTTCTAGCGAATATTAGAGTGCCATCTAGGTTAAAGCATTCACCTCTGTCTGCAAATAAGTGGTGCCGTTGAACCTAGACTTGTCGAAATATTGTTAGAGGATTGATACTTATAGTGATTGTAATTGACGTTGTTTGCCGTATTAGTGCCAGAGTGTTTTTCATAGATGTGTTTTTATAAATAAATAACTATAGATCTTTACACCCAAGCTCTGTTCCGTGTCTGCTTGTTCTACTGTGTAAATTGCCCTATTTTGTATACTCCACATACTGCCTAACTATTCTTGAGGGAAGTCTGACTGCTCAGCCACAGCTACCAAGTGAATCTGTGTGGTACAGACTGCTACCAAGTGGGTTTACTGCCAAACACCTGTAGGCCCAAATCTTTTGCAGTGGTCCCAGAAGGAACTGCACAGGTTTCCACTTAACAAGCAGGGGGTGGGGGGCAACAGCAGGGAGACACGGGGCATGAGCGGGGGGTGAGGGCAACAGCAGGGAGACACGGGCCATGACCGGGGGTGGGGGGCAATAGGAGAGAGAAACGGGGCATGAGCAGGGGGTGGTGGCAACAGCAGGGAGACACGGGGCATGACCGGCGGGTGGGGGCAACAGGAGAGAGACACGGGGCATGAGAGGGTGGTGGGGGTAACAGGAGAGAGACACGGGGCATGTTCGGGGGGTGGGGGCAACAGGAGGGAGACACAGGGCATGACCGGGGGGTGGGGGGGTAACAGAAGAGAGACATGAGGCATGAGTGGGGATTGGGGGCAACAGCAGGGAGACACGGGGCATGACTGGGGGGTGGGGGGCAACAGGAGGGAGACATGGGGCATGAGAGGGGGTGGGGGTAACAGGGGAGAGACACGGGGCATGAGCAGGGGGTTTGGGCAACAGCAGGGAGACAGGGGGCATGACCAGGGTGTGGGGGGCAACAGGAAAGAGGCACGGGGCATGAGAGGGGGATGGGGGTAACAGGAGAGAGAAATGGGGCATGAGCGGGGGGTGGGGAGCAACAGCTGGGAGACAAGGGGCATGAGCGGAGGGTGGGGGGCAACAGCAGGGAGACACGGGGCATGAGCGGGGGGGTGGGGAACACGAGGGAGACACGGGGCATGAGCAGGGGGGTGGGGGGTAACAGGAGAGAAACACGGGGCATGAGCTGGGGGTGGGGCCAACAGCAGAGAGACACGGGGCATGAGCAGGGCATGGGGCAACAGCAGGGAGACACGGGGCATGATCAGGGGGTGGGGGGCAACAGCAGGGAGACATGGGGCATGAGCGGGGGGTGGGGGGCAACAGCAGGGAGACATGGGGCATGAGCAGGGGATGGGGGGCAACAGGAGGGAGAAACAGGGCATGACCGGGGGTGGGGGGTAACAGGAGAGAGACACGGGGCATGAGCGGGAGTTGGGGGCAACAGCAGGGAGACAAGGGGCATAACCGGGGGGTGGGGGGCAACAGGAGAGAGACACGGGGGAAGAGAGGGGGTGGGGGTAACAGGAGAGAGACACGGGGCATGAGCGGGGGGTGGGGGGCAACAGAAGGGAGACACGGGGCATGACCGGGCATTGGGCGCAACAGGAGAGAGACACGGGGCATGAGAGGGAGTGGGGGTAACAGGAGAGAGACACGGGGCTTGAGCGGGTGGTGGGGGGCAACAGCAGGGAGACACGGGGCATGACCGGGGGGTGGGGGGCAAAAGGAGAACACGGGCATGAGCGGGGCGTGGGGGGCAACAGCAGGGAGACACGGGGCATGATCAGGGGGTGGGGGGCAACAGCAGGGAGACATGGGGCATGAGCAGGGGGTGGGGGGCAACAGGAGAGAGTCACGGGGCATGAGCTGGGGGGTGGGGGGCAACAGCAGGGAGACAAGGTGCATGACCGGGGGGGTGGGGGCAACAGCAGGGAGACACGGGGCATGACCGGGGGGTGGGGGGCAACAGGAGAGTGACACGGGGCATGAGCGGAGAGTGGGGGGCAACAGCAGGGAGACACGGGGCATGATCAGGGGGTGGGAGGCAACAGCAGGGAGACATGGGGCATGTGCGGGGGGTGGGGGACAACAGCAGGGAGACACGGGGCATGAGCGGGCAGTGGGGGGCAACAGGAGGGAGACACGGGGCATGACGGGGGTGGGGGGTAACAGGAGAGAGACACGGGGCATGAGCGGGGGTTGGGGGCAACAGCAGGGAAACACGGGGCATAACCGGAGGATGGGGGCAACAGGAGAGAGACACGGGGCATGAGAGGGGGTGGGGGAAACAGGAGAGAGACACGGGGCATGAGCGGGGGGTGGGGGGCAACAGCAGGGAGACACGGGGCATAACCGGTGGGTTTGGGGCAACAGGAGAGAGACACGGGTCATGAGAGGGGGTGGGGGTAACAGGAGAGAGACACGGGGCATGAGCGGACGGTGGGGGGCAACAGCAGGGAGGCACGGGGCATGAGTGGGGGGTGGGGGGACCACAAGGGAGACACAGGGTATGTGGTAACAGGAGAGAGACACAGGGCATGAGCGGGGGGTGGGGGCAACAGCAGGGAGACACGGGGCATGATCGGGGGTGGGGGGCAACAGGAGAGAGACACGGGGCATGAGCGGGGCGTGAGGGGCAACAGCAGGGAGACATGGGGCATGAGCGGGGGGTGGGGGTAACAGGAGGGAGACACGGGGCATGAGCAGGGGGCAACAGGAGAGAGACACGGGGCATGAGCGGGGGGTGAGGGGCATCAGCAGGGAGACACGGGGAATGAGTGGGGGCGGGGGGAACTTGAGGGAGACACAGGGCATGAGCGGGGGGTGGAGGGAACACAAGGGAGACACGGGGCATGAACAGGGGGTGGGGGGCAACAAGATGGAGACACGGGGCCTGAGCGGGGATGGGGGTAACAGGAGAGAGACACAGGGCATGAGCGGGGGCAACAGGAGGGAGACACGGGGCATGAGCGGGGGTGGGGGGAACACGAGCGAGACACTGCGCATGAGTGGGGGTGGGGGGCAACAAGAGTGAGAGACGGGGCATGAGCGGGGGTTGAGGGGTAACAGGAGAGAGACACGGGGCATGAGAGGGGGTGGGGTTAACAGGAGTGAGACACGGGGCATGAGCGGGGGGTTGGGGGGCAACAGCAGGGAGACACGGGCATGAGCGGAGTGTGGGGGGCAACAGCAGGGAGACACGGGGCATGAGCGGGGGTGGGGGGAACACGAGGGAGACACAGGGCATGAGCGGTGGGTGGAGGGTAACAGGAGAGAGACACAGGGCATGAGCAGGGTTGGGGGCAACAGCAGGGAGACACAGAGCATGAGCGGGGGTGGGCGCAACAGGAGATAGACACGGGGCATGAGCTTGGGGTGGGGGGCAACAGCAGGGAGACACGGGGCATGAGCGGGGGTGGGGGAAATACGAGGGAGACACAGGGCATGAGCAGGGTGTTGGGGGTAGTAACAGGAGAGAGACACGCGGCATGAGCAGGGGGTGGGGGCAACAGGAGGGAAACACGGGGCATGAGCGGGGGGAACACGAGCGAGACACAGGGCATGAGTGAGGGGTGGGGGGCAAAAAGAGTGAGACACAGGGCATGAGCAGGGAGTGGGGGGTAACAGGAGAGAGACACTGGGCATGAGAGGGGGTGGGGGCTAACAGGAGAGAGACACGGGGCATGAGCTTGGGGTGGGGGGCAACAGCATGGAGACACGGGGTATGAGCGGAGGGTGGGGGGCAACAGCAGGGACACACGGGGCATGTGCGGGGGGTGGGGGGAACACGAAGGAGACACGGGGCATGAGCGGGGGCTGGAGGGTAACAGGATTGAGACACGGGGCATGAGCAGGGGTGGGGGGCAACAGCAGGGAGACACGGGGCATGAGCGGAGGGTGGGGGGCAAGAGCAGGGAGACACGGTGCATGAGCAGGGGTGGGGGGCAACAGCAAGGAGACACGGGGCATGACTGGGGGGTGGGGGAAACAGCAGGAAGACACTGGGCATGAGCTGGGGGTGGGGGGCATCGGGGGCAACAGCAGGGAGACACGGGGCATGACCGTGGGGTTGGGGGCAACAGCAGGGAGACACGGGGCATGACCGGGGGGTGGGGGGGCAACAGTAGAGAAACACGGGGCATGAGAGGGGGGTGGGGGGAAACAGGAGAGAGACACGGGCATGAGCAGGGGGTGAGGGGCAACAGGAGAGACACATGGGGCATGACCGGGGGTGGGGGGCAACAGCAGGGAGACACAGGGCATGAGAGGGGGGTGGGGGAACAAGAGGGAGACATGGGGCATGAGCGGGGGCTGGGGGGATCACGAGGGAGACACGGGGCATGAGCGGGGTTTGGGGGCAACAAGAGGGAGACACGGGGCATGAGCAGGGGGTGGGGGTAACAGGAGAGAGACGCGGGCATGAGCGGGGGGCAACAGGAGGGAGACACGGGGCATGAGCGGGAGGTGGGGTAACACGAGGGAGACACGGGGCATGAGTGGGGGGTGGGGGGTAACAGGAGAGAGACACGGGGCAGGGGGTGGGGGCAAACAGCATGGAGACACGGGGCATGAGCAGGGGGTGGGGGGAACACGAGGGAGACACGGGGCATGAGCGGGCAGTGTGGGAACACGAGGGAGACACTGGGCATGAGCAGGGGGTGGAGGGCAACAAGAGGGAGACACAGGGCACGAGCGGGGGGTGCGGGTAACAGGAGAGAGACACGGGGCATGAGCGGGGGTGGGGGCAACAGGAGGGAGACACGGGGCAGGAGCAGGGGTGGGGGGCAACAGCAGGGAGACACGGGGCATGAGCGGGGGGTGGGGGGAATACGAGGGAGACACAGGGCATGAGCAGGGTGTTGGGAGTAGTAACAGGAGAGAGACACGCGGCATGAGCAGGGGGTGGGGGCAACAGGAGGGAAACACGGGGCATGAGCGGGGGGAACACGAGCGAGACACAGGGCATGAGTGAGGGGTGGGGGGCAAAAAGAGTGAGACACAGGGCATGAGCAGGGAGTGGGGGGTAACAGGAGAGAGACACTGGGCATGAGAGGGGGTGGGGGTTAACAGGAGAGAGACACGGGGCATGAGCTTGGGGTGGGGGGCAACAGCATGGAGACACGGGGTATGAGCGGAGGGTGGGAGGCAACAGCAGGGACACACGGGGCATGTGCGGGGGGTGGGGGAACACGAAGGAGACACAGGGCATGAGCGGGGGCTGGAGGGTAACAGGAGAGAGACACGGGGCATGAGCAGGGGTGGGGGGCAACAGCAGGGAGACACGGGGCATGAGCGGAGGGTGGGGGGCAAGAGCAGGGAGACACGGTGCATGAGCAGGGGTGGGGGGCAACAGCAAGGAGACACGGGGCATGACTGGGGGGTGGGGGAAACAGCAGGAAGACACTGGGCATGAGCTGGGGGTGGGGGGCATCGGGGGCAACAGCAGGGAGACACGGGGCATGACCGTGGGGTTGGGGGCAACAGCAGGGAGACACGGGGCATGACCGGGGGGTGGGGGGGCAACAGTAGAGAAACACGGGGCATGAGAGGGGGGTGGGGGGAAACAGGAGAGAGACACGGGCATGAGCAGGGGGTGAGGGGCAACAGGAGAGACACATGGGGCATGACCGGGGGGTGGGGGGCAACAGCAGGGAGACACGGGGCATGAGAGGGGGGTGGGGGAACAAGAGGGAGACATGGGGCATGAGCGGGGGCTGGGGGGATCACGAGGGAGACACGGGGCATGAGCGGGGTTTGGGGGCAACAAGAGGGAGACACGGGGCATGAGCAGGGGGTGGGGGTAACAGGAGAGAGACACGGGCATGAGCGGGGGGCAACAGGAGGGAGACACGGGGCATGAGCGGGAGGTGGGGTAACACGAGGGAGACACGGGGCATGAGTGGGGGGTGGGGGGTAACAGGAGAGAGACACGGGGCAGGGGGTGGGGGCAAACAGCATGGAGACACGGGGCATGAGCAGGGGTTGGGGGGAACACGAGGGAGACACGGGGCATGAGCGGGCAGTGTGGGAACACGAGGGAGACACTGGGCATGAGCAGGGGGTGGAGGGCAACAAGAGGGAGACACAGGGCACGAGCGGGGGGTGCGGGTAACAGGAGAGAGACACGGGGCATGAGCGGGGGTGGGGGCAACAGGAGGGAGACACGGGGCAGGAGCAGGGGGTGGGGGGAACACGAGGGAGACATGGGGCATGAGCGGGGGGTGGCAGGCAACAAGAGGGAGACACGTGGCATGAGCGGGTGGGGGGTAACAGGAGAGAGACACGGGCATGAGCGGGGGGCAACAGCAGGGGGACACGGAGCATGAGCGGGGGGTAGGGGGAACACGAGGGAGACACAGGGCATGAGCGAGGGGGTGGGCGGTAACAGGAGAGAGACACGGGGCAGTCGGTGGGGGCCAACAGCATGGAGACACGGGGCATGAGCAGGGGGTGGGGGGAACACGAGGGAGACACGGGGCATGAGCAGGCGGTGTGGGGAACACGAGGGAGACACGGGGCATGAGCAGGGGGTGGAGGGCAATAAGAGGGAGACACAGGGCACGAGCGGGGGGTGCGGGTAACAGGAGAGAGACACGGGGCATGAGCGGGGGTGGGGGCAACAGGAGGGAGACACGGGGCAGGAGCAGGGGGTGGGGGGAACACGAGGGAGACACGGGGCATGAGCGGGGGGTGGCAGGCAACAAGAGGGAGACACGTGGCATGAGCGGGGTGGGGGTAACAGGAGAGAGACACAGGGAATGAGCGGGGGTGGGGGGCAACAGGAGGGAGACACGGGGCATGAGCGGGGGATGGGGGGTAACAGGAGAGAGACACGGGACATGAGCATGGGGTGGGGAGCAACAGCAGGGAGACACAGGGCATGAGTGGAGGGTGGGAGGGTGGGGGGCAACAGCAGGGAGCACAGGGCATGAGCGGGGGGTGGGGGGAACACGAGGGAGACACGGGGCATGAGCGGGGGTTGGGAGAAACACAGGGAGACAATGGGGCATGACCGGGGGGTGGGGGGAAACAGCAGGGAGAGTCGGGGCATGAGCGGGGGGTAGGGGAACACGAGGGAGACACGGGGCATGAGAGGGGGGTGGGTGGTAACAGGAGAGAGACACGGGGCATGAGCAGGGGGTGGGGGGCAACAGCAGGGACACACGGGGCATGACCGGGGGTTGGGGACAACAGAAGGGAGACACAGGGCATGACCGGGGGCTGGGGGTCAACAGGAGAGAGACACGGGGCATGAGAGGGGTGTGGGGGGTAACAGGAGAGAGACACGGGGCATGAGAGGAGGGTGGGGGGTAACAGGAGAGAGACACGGGGCATGAGCGGGGGGTGAGGGGCAACAGCAGGGAGACACGGGGCATGGCCAAGGGGTGGGGGGCAACAGGAGAGAGACACGGGGCATGAGAGGGGGTGGGGGGTAACAGGAGAGAGACACGGGGCATGAGCGGGAGTTGGGGGGCAACAGGAGAGACACGGGGCATTAGGGGGCTGGGGGGCAACAGCAGGGAGACACGGGGCATAAGCAGGGGGTGGGGGGAACAAGAGGGAGACACGGGGCATGAGCTGGGGGTGGGGGAACACGAGGGAGACATGGGGCATGAGCGGGGTTGGGGGGCAACAAGAGGGAGACACGGGACATGAGCGGGGGGTGGGAGTAACAGGAGAGAGACACGGGGCATGAGCAGGGGGCAAACAGCAGGGGGTGGGGCAACAGCAGGGAGACACGGGGCATGATCGGGGGGTGGAGGGCAACAGCAGGGAGACACGGGGCATGACCGGGGGGGTGGGGTCAACCGGAGAGAGAAGCGGGGCATGAGCAGGGGGTGGGGGGAAACAGCAGTGAGACACAGGGCATGAGCGGGGGTGGGAGGAACACTAGGGAGACACAGGGCATGAGCGAGGGTTTGAGGAACACGAGGGAGACACAGGGCATGAGCAGGGCTGGGGGGCAACAAGAGGGAGACACGGGGCATGAGCGGGGGGGTGGGGGCAACAGGAGGGAGACACGGGTCATGAGCGGGGGGTTGGGGGAACATGAAGGAGACAGAGTGCATGAGCGGCGGCTGGGGGGCAACAAGATGGAGACACGGGGCACATGAGCAGGGGGTGGGGGGTAACAGTAGAGAGACACGGGGCATGAGCGGGGGGTGGGGGGCAACAGCAAGGAGACATGGGGCATGACACAGTGCATGAGAGGGGGGTGGGGGTAACTGGAGAGAGACACGGGGCATGAGCGGGGGTGAGGGGGTGAGGGGCATCATCAGGGAGACACAGGGAATGAGTGGGGGGTGGGGGGAACATGAGGAAGACACGGGGTATGAGCGGGGGTGGGGGGAACACGAGGGAGACACAGGGCATGAGCAGGGCGTGGGGGGCAACAAGAGGGAGACACGGGGCATGAGCGGGGGCTGGGGGTAACAGGAGAGTGACACGGGGCATGAGCCGGGGGCAACAGGAGGGAGACACGGGGCATGAGCGGGGGTGGGGGGAACACGAGCGAGACACGGGGCATGAGCGGGGGGTGGGGGGCAACAAGAGTGAGACACGACGCATGAGCGGGGGTGGGGGGCAACAGCAGGGAGACACAGGCATGAGCGGAGGGTGGGGGCAACAACAGGGAGACACGGGACATGAGCTGGGGTGGGGGGAACACGAGGGAGACATAGGGCATGAGCGGGGGGTAACAGGAGAGAGACACGGGGCATGAGCGGGGGGTGGGGGCAACAGCAGGGAGACAAGGGGCATGAGCGGGGGGTGGGGGGCAACAGCAGGGAGACACGGGGCATGAGCGGGGGGTGGGGGCAACGGAAGGGAGACACGGGCATGAGTGGGAGGTGGGGGAACACGAGGGAGACACAGGCATGAGCGGGTTGAGTGGGTGGAACATGATGGAGACATGGGGCATGAGTGGGGGGTGTGGGGTAACATGAGAGAGACACGGGGCATGAGCGGGGGATGGGGGCAACAGGAGGGAGACACGGGGCATGAGCGGGGGGTGGGGGCAACAGCAGGGAGACACGGGGCATGATCGGGGGGTGGAGGGCAACAGCAGGCAGACACGGGTCATGACCGGGGGTGGGGGTCAACCGGGGAGAGACATGGGGCATGAGCGGGGGGGTGGGGGGAAACAGCAGGGAGACACGGGGCATGAGCGGGGGTGGGGGGAACACGAGGGAGACACAGGGCATGAGCCGGGGGTTGGGGAACACGAGGGAGACACGGGGCATGAGTGGGGGTTGGGGGGCAACAAGAGGGAGACACGGGGCATGAGCGGGGGCGTGGGGGTAACAGGAGAGAGATACCGGGCATGAGCGAGGGGTGGGGGGCAACAGGAGGGAGACACGGGGCATGAGCGGCGGGTGGGGGGAACACGAAGGAGACACGGGGCATGAGCGGGTGGTGGGGGCAACAAGATGGAGACACAGGGCATGAGCAGGAGGTGGGGAGTAACAAGAGAGAGACACGGGGCATGAGCGGGGGTAGGGGGCAACAGGAGGAAGACACGGGGCATGAGCGGGGGGTGGGGGGCAACAGGAAGGAGACACGGAGCATGAGCGGGGGTGGGGGGAACAGGGGAGACACGGGGCATGAGCGGGGGCTGGGGGAACACGAGGGAGACACGGGGTATGAGCGGGGATGGGGGAATAGGAGGGAGACATGGGGCATGAGCGGGGGGTGGGGGGGGACAGGGGAGACATGGGGCATGTGCGGGGGGTGGGGAGGGAAACAAGAGAGAGACACAGGCATGATCGGGGGTGGGAGGGTACAGGAGGGAGACACGGGTAATGAGCGGGGGGATACAGGAGGGAGACACAGGTAATGAACGTGGGTGGGGGGAACGGGATATCCGCTCCTCGGTCCTCCGAAGGCAACAGTGTACCCATGGCATGTCTCCTGCAAGTCTGCAGCAGCCTGGGACGTTCAGGAAGTGTAATCCACATGAGCCTCACACAGCCCCATTGGAGGCTCCGCTGTCCTCTGATCTTATCGCATCGGAATTTTCGCTTGTTACTTGTCATAATCACTTGTGAAGTCTGAAGTCACCGCAGAGCTTGCCACAGATGCCAATATATGAACAATAAACTAAGATGGCGGGAGTCTCTGAAAATAAGACGCACTGCACGCTTTACTGCAGCCAATGGGAGAGCACATCAGATGTCCGCGGACATCACGCAAGTCGCTTGCCAAATCCCCGTCCTGTCCGCGTAGCGAACAGGGAAGTGTGTCCGCGAAGCGGACACAGATATCACTAATTTTTTTCACTTACATTTTTGTCTCTTTTTTAAAAACTACTGAATGGATTTACACCAACTTTTTAAAAAGCACGCTTTCGGGACCAAGCCGCCGCTCCTGCTGCAAATTTGGTGTAAATGTCCAGGGTGAGCGAAGTTATAAGCGGCCGAAAAAGTGCTCTTCCTATTGAAACAGCAACTTAACCATAACTACATGGCCACTACCATGGCCATGTAATAAAAAACAGCTATGTCATATTTAGTGGCTTAAGGGAAATTGGAAAGGGAATGAAAGAGTGGTAGGTGTCACTTTTGGGGTGGGACCACTGATTTGCATAAGGCCTTTGCCTTTTCTGTAATGGCACACATGTGTATAGGCACATTATAAATGCCTTATCATATCATATCATGGCAGACTGAGGTGTCTGGCCCAGATTAATTGCCAGAAGTTGAGATGAATTCTGAACCTTACAGCCATCACTTCTTTTGTATTATGTGAGTTTAAGGTGGTACCAAGGCAGAGCCTGGGAATGACAATGGCCCTCATTCCGAGTATGGTGGTAGCCATGGAGGAATTAGCTCCATGACTGCCTCCCATACCGGCACCGCCTCCGGTGTTGTTCAATGGGGACTTACCGGCCCATTCCGACCCTGGAGGGACTGGTAAATCCACATTGAACAAACCATTCCCCATTCCCATTTGAGCCCCCGTAGGGCTCAATGGGAATGGGCAGGGCGCACATAATGGGCTCGCGAATGGCAAGCCTGTTATTTGCACCCTGGTCCCTTAGCGGGACCCGTAAGGGACGTGTGGTCCGACCACACGTCCATTACGGGTCCCGCTAAGGGACCTCGGAATTGGGCGGTAGGGCATTACTGGCACCGGTGCCCAGTATCCCCTACTGCTTAACTCGCAATGAGGCCCAATGTTTTGAGAACCACCTGATAGAGCATCACAGGAGACAGGTGGATTAGTCCTTCCAGGATCCCTTCCAGGAGCATGCTTTCCACTTGTGTGGCAGCACTTTTGCCGCCTCGTTTCCACAACCATCCACGTCATCTGCCGCTACTGCTGCTGCTCTAGGAGTGGTTGCTGCCTTAGTGCCTCATGTTACTGAGCAATCAATGAGCACTGATGATGGAATATCTTCCTCTGCTGCCCCTTTCCTGGCCTGCACAGGTCTTCAGGGCCGTCCATGCTGACCTGCTACTCATTTTCCTTCCACTTATTATAGATGCAGCAACTTTAAAAGCAGTTTAGCTGGCTATGGCAAAGCTTGGCCATTGTTGCCATTCGTTTTTTATGTTTTCTTTGGAGTTTATTGTTTCTTCTTTTTTCGTTTATATTTCTGTTTTGTTTTTTTCAATTTAAAAGCGAAATAACACAAAAATATAAAATTAGTTAAAAACAAGGTTTGTTAACTTTCCATTCCTGTTTCGTCTATCCGATTTCCTTCTTCCCAAATTAACCCACCAACGGTACTTTGCAGAACCCTCATATTTTCAATAAAGTAGGATTAATATTGTAAGGCATCAGTGTTCATGTTGTGGAGGGCCTGGAGTAAAATGCATGTGTAAACTGTATGCAGTAACATTATTAGGGCTGAGCGAATTATCCGGCCTGAAACAAAAAATGTGAAATTTGCACTGGAATCATGGAATCAGCTTCCACCCATTCCATGAAATCAGCATTACAGTTTCGTCGAGCGCCCTGGGCGGATTGGCGCCCCCCCTTCCCCCTGCCTGCCCTTGGTTAACAGGGGGCGGGGCGGTAGGGGGGCAGGGCCAGGATGGGCGTGGAGGTTATGATATGAATAGGGCACATCAGCACCCTATTGTCATTAAATGAGCCCGCCGCCGTGGGTGCATTTAATGACAATGAGGCACCTGTCATGCCTTCTGCCACTATGCCAGCTCGGGGGAGCCCTTGAAAGACTCTCCCGAGCTGGCGTGGTGGGGGGCTAATGGCGCCTTTTGTCATTAAAGGCGCCCTCGATGGCGGGCGCATTTAACAGCAAAAGCACTCCTGCCTCGCCTTCTCCCAATACTTCAGCTCAGGGAGCCCTTGAAAGACTACCCCGAGCTGGCGTGGCGGAGGCTAATGGCACCCTGGGGGGCTTGGCGCCCCGGGCGGTCGCCCGGCTCGCCCCCCCCTAAGGCCGGCTCTGGGTGCAATGGAACAACAGAGCAGAATGACTGTCTGTACCGAGTGGGGGAAGCGTGAGTCGAGGGACTGTGCAGTGTGTGGGGTGCCTGAGACTGTGGGACATTTTTTGCTTAGGTGTGAGAGACATGTTGTGGAGAGAGAATTGATGAGGGTTTGGTTGTCTGCGCTGGGTGTGGCTGAGATGAGTGGGAAGGCTTTGCTGAGAGGTAACGGGGTGAGAGGCAGGAGGAGGAGCAGTTGTAACGCTCACCTGATTCTCGCAGAGGCGCCGGTCTTGACTGGGCGACTACCGTATCTTCAAAGGTGATGTGTAGCACCCGGTTGGCTCTTTGGGTTGGAGCTCTGTGCACTGTATGCCTGACGTGTAGAGTAAGATGTCTGCAGATAGAAAATATGGGGTTAATGAACTGGGGTTATTGGGGTGTCCCTATCTCTTTCCTCTTCTCCTCTCCTGTAGACCCCCAAAGGTTAACGCTCTCACCTTAGGTAAGTGAATGACGAGCTCTCCATCTGCCTCGGGGCAGGGTGCTGTAACCAGTTTCTTCACTGGATAGGTAGCGCAGGCCTCTTGACTTCAGAGGACTGCTGTCCGTCGTTTACTGCACGAACGGTAAGTTTCGAGTCATTCAAATGTCTTTAAAGTCTTTAGTAATGATGTCTCTTGTTTTGCAGGGTTCCGGCGATGGCGGATGACGGGCTGAAGTGAGTTGAAGATGGAGCCCGTGTGATGAATAGAAGCGCCTGGAAGCACGTAAGTAAGCGCTTGTTGCCTGCTTCACTATGCGCTCTAACTGTCTTTTTGTTTTGCAGGTACGAGTTCGGAGCGGCTGCAGGGTGCTGGAATACCCACTGGATTAGATGTGGAAAGGAGTAATGGCACGTGAGTATTAAAGTTCCCCAATGTCTTTAAACGCACCTTGTTTTGTCTTTCAGATGCGGGATGCAGCGCCGAAGGCCTCCGGAGCGTGCAAAGAGTTGGTAAACTTTTGTCTTTCAGATGCCGGAATGCAGTGTGAAGACCTCCGGAGCGCACGAAGAGTAGGTAAGCCTTTGCCTTTCAGATGCCGGAATGCTAACCTGTTCTTTCTTGTCTTTATAGGTGTTGCTGAAGACTGGATTCAGGATGGTAAGCCTTTGCCTTTCAGATGCCGGAATGCTAACCTGTTCTTTCTTGTCTTTATAGGTGTTGCTGAAGACTGGATTCAGGATGGTAAGCCTTTTTCCTTAGGCCCAGGACCGGATGCAGAAGACACGATGAGCGTTCTGCTGCAGAGGTTGCAGAATAACGCAAAGCAAGATTCATCCACCGGGTGTGGTTTAAATAGCCTCCTGTAGTGCTTAGGTCACTCCTTCCACAGCCACGCCTAAGTAAGAAAAGAGTTCCTGTTAAGAAAAGAGTTCCTGCCTTCCAGAAGAGTTCCAGTGTTCTGAATCTAGGGAGTGGCTCCAGCCCCACCCAACAGGAAAAGTAGTTCCAAACAGAAGAGGATCAGAGGCTCAACTGGCAGGCAAGTAAGCAGCATGGTCTGCTGAAGGTAAGTCCACCCAAGCATTATGAGCCCGGCGCTTCCAGCGCTGGGACTGGGCATATTTATGAGCCTGGTGCCACTGGCGCCAGGACTGGGTCCAAAAGGTCCCAATTGGGACTGGTTGGCACTCGGAACCTGGGTTATGGATCTGCTTCCAAGGGAGTTGGGAAAACCCTGACCTTTTGGAAGCAGAGATCATGACAGTACCCCCCCTCAAGGCCCCTCCCAAACCGGGCTTCTCCGGGGGTTTTGGCTTGTCAGGAAATGTTCGGTGAAATCTTTTGATTAGGCGAGGAGCGTGGACATATTCAGCCGGTTCCCAGGATCTCTCTTGGGGGCCGTAGCCTTTCCAGTCAATTAGGTAGAATAGTTTAGATTTGGAGATCTTGGAGTCCAGAATGCTTTTGACTTCAAACTCGAGTTCTCCATCCACTAGGATAGGTTTTGGAGATTTGGTTAGTCGGGTTTGAGGTTGCACGGGTTTTAATAGAGAGACGTGGAAGACCGGATGTATCTTCATGTGCGGGGGCAAGTCCAACTTGACCGCTACTGGGTTTACTATGGTAGTGATGGAATAGGGACCAAGGTATCTTGGGTTGAATGTGCGTGGCCCTTTTAGAGATAGATATTTGGTGGATAACCAGACTTGATCCCCTACTTGATAGTGAGGGGCTTCCTTCCGATGTTGATCTGCTCCTTTCTTGTATTGTTCTTTAGCCCTTTGAAGGTGAGAAACAGCTTCCTTAAAGGCTTGGGTGATTGTAGAATGCAGGTAGTCTACTGCTGGTGTTTCAAGATCTTGGAGGGGATCCAACTCCGAGGTTCGAGGGTGACTGCCGTACAAAAGAAAAAACGGGGTTTTCCCAGTTCCCGAATGGACAGAGTTATTGTAGGCATACTCGGCTATCCAAAGGATATCTTTCCAAGTTTTTTCAGTTTGTTGCAGCATGCACCGTAAATACTGTTCCAGAGTTTGATTGGTCCTCTCGGTTTGTCCGTCGGTCTGAGGGTGGTGACTGGTCGATAGTCTCACATCAATTTGAGCCGACCGACAGCAACTTCGCCAAAAATGAGAAATAAATTGACTTCCTCGATCCGAAATTAGAACCGAAGGAAAACCGTGCAGTCGGACGATGTTTTCGAGAAATTCTCGGGCCAGAGTTGCTGCTGTTGGCAAGCCTTTGAGCGGAATGAAATGCGCCATCTTGGAGAATAAGTCCACGATTACTAGAATCGTATTGTATCCGGAGCATGGAGGTAGATCGGTGATGAAGTCCATAGAAAGCGTATGCCAAGGGCGAGGTGGGATGTCAATAGGGCGTAAGAGGCCTGCTGGTCTTTCCTTTTGACTCTTGTTTTGGGCGCATACTCCACAGGACATTATAAAGTCTCTGATATCTTTTTTCCAAGACGGCCACCAGAAGTAGCGCTTGATCTTTTCTGAGGTCTTGGCTATACCGGGATGACCTTCCATTAAAGAGTCGTGATAACAAGAGATTACTTTTTTCTGTAAATCTGTGCTGGGTAGGTATAATCGTTCTTGGAAATACAATAAGTTGTCCTTTACTGCAAAGTCCTTTCCCTGCAGATGCCAATTCTGTATGTCTGCTGGAGTTACAAGTTGCCTGGCTTTATCTTTAACTTCCTCTATGGATTCTGTGGCGATTACACCCAGAATTCTTTGTTCGGGAATGATTGGTACAGGTTTAGGGTTGACCAAGTGTTCTTCCACTCCCATCCGAGAAAGGGCATCGGCTTTACCGTTCTTTGTACCAGGTCGATAGGTAATTATGAAGTCAAACTCGGCAAAGAATAATGCCCAACGGAGTTGTCTAGAGGATTGGGCTTTTGCGGTCTTCAAATATTGCAGGTTTCGGTGATCCGTAATCACAGTAACGGTGTGTCGGGCCCCCAGCAGATAATGCCGCCAAGCCTTAAAGGCAGACTTGATAGCCAGAAGTTCCTTGTCAGTAATCGTGTAATTGATTTCAGGAGGCGAGAATTTGCGGGACCAAAATGCCACGGGATGCAACTGATTGGTTACCGGGTCCTTTTGTGATAGAACTGCCCCCATGGCAAGGCTTGAAGCATCAGTTTCCACGATGTAGGGGAGTTCGGGGCGAGGGTGTTTTAAGATTGGTGCAGAGATAAATTTAGTCTTCAAATCCTGGAAAGCTTGTTCCGCCTCGGTAGACCATTCAAAACGTTTGTTTTTCTTTAACAAGGCAGTGATGGGCTGGACTATTCGAGAGAATTCGGGGATAAACCTGCGGTAAAAGTTAGCGAAGCCTAACATGCTTTGCACACCTTTTACGGAGGATGGTGATGGCCATTTGAGAACTGCATCGACCTTCTTTGAATCCATACGCACTCCGCCAGGTGATAATATGAATCCCAAGAATTCAACTTCAGTCACGTTGAAAACACATTTTTCCAACTTAGCGAAAAGTTTGTGTTGACGCAATCTTTCGAGGACCATTTTCACGTGTTTCCGATGTTCAGATTCCGATGAAGAATAAACGAGGATGTCGTCAATGTAAACAACAACACATACATCTATGAGCTCTCTGAGGACATCGTTCATAAAATATTGAAAGGCGGCCGGGGCATTGCAAAGTCCGAAGGGCATGACCTGATATTCAAATAGCCCATACTTGGTGCGGAAGGCCGTCTTCCATTCATCGCCCTCTTTTACTCGTACCAAGTGGTAAGCTCCTCTAAGATCCAGCTTTGTATATATGCATGCTTTTCTGACTTGGTCCAGGAGTTCAGGGATCAAAGGTAACGGATATCTATTCTTAACGGTGATCTGGTTCAGGGAGCGATAATCGATACAAGTTCTAAGGTCTCCTTCCTTTTTTGGAACGAAGAACAAAGCTGAAGAAGCAGGGGACTTGGAAGGACGAATAAACCCATTTGCCAGGTATTGATCCAGGTATTGTCGAAGGTGAAGGTTCTCAGGCTCGGTGAGGGCATAAATTCTACTACAAGGAGGAGTAGATCCAGGTATCAGGTCTATCTGGCAGTCATAAGACCTATGAGGAGGTAGAGAGTTAGCCTGATCCTTCCGGAAAACATCTTGGTATTCTAGGTATTCGGGAGGTAACTGGGGAGTCTCTGAAGAAATTGCGGCCAGTGCAACACCAGGTGGAGGGTGACAAGTAGAGACACATTCTGGAAACTGGACCGTTCTTGCTCGCCAATCGATCAGAGGATTGTGTTTCTCTAACCAAGGTATTCCTAGAATAATCTGAAACTGAGGGGCCTTGATCACATCGAACACGATCTTCTCATGGTGTCCATCTTGACTTACTAGCGTCACCTCTTGAGTGGTATGCGTTACTGGCCCGGAGGCTATCTCCGTACCATCCACCGTAGTAATGACGTCCTTTACAGCCTTGGGACAAAGAGTTAGATTCATCCTCAAAACCATTTCATGATCCACATAATTGCCGATGGCACCGCTGTCGACGTAAGCTTCAATTGCATGTAATCGATCCGGATTATCAGGGCTAATGAGGACCATAGGTATCACGAAATGCGAGGTCACGGAACTGGTTTTCACGCTCGGCAAGAGGACCTCTATTCTTGTCGGGCGAGGTCGTTTCCCTGCTCAGAGTTTGTAACTTTGGTAACTGCAGCTCCTACTGCCTTCTTGGCAGGTTTCACCGGACAGTCTCGAAGAAAGTGCCCTGAGTTTCCGCAATATAGGCATAATTGCAACTGTTTCCTCCTTTCCCGCTCCCTTTGTGTTAGAGGACCTTTCAGACCCCCTATTTGCATGGGTTCCCCGGAGTCTACTCCTTTGGAAGGAGTTGGCGGTTTGGAAAATACTCGAGCATCAAACTTGGAACGATCGGCCTTCCTGTTCTGCAGCCTGTGATCTATTTGAACGACCAAGTCTATATAATCCGAACAGTCTTGTGGGGGATTCACTACTTGGGCTAAAACGTCTTTGAGCTCTCCACGTAGACCTCTATAAAACAGCGTAATCCTTTTGTCCTCAGGCCATTGAGTTTCCACTATTAGTCTATTGAAAGATGCAATATAAGCCAAAAGGTCTTGATTACCCTGTCGCAACGAAAGAAGCTCATTGTCCAAGGCCTGCCCCTGTGAATGTCTTGCGAACAGTTTTTCCATACTAAGCTGAAAGGCTTGAAAATCATGGAGAACCGGATCATCTTGATTAACTAGAGGGATCGACCAGTCTGCCGCATTGCCACTAAGGTACGAAAGTACAAAAGCTACTTTTGCTTGATCAGTTGGAAAGGCTTCTGGCCGGCATAAGAAGTGCAACCGGCACTGATTGATAAATACTGCAAACCTCTTTGGGTCACCAGAAAATCGTTCGGGCGGAGCCAGAGGTACATTCCCAGGTAGGTTGATCTGCACTGGATTCATAGAGGATGTTGAAGGAAGATTTGCCCCTGATGCGGGTAACAGGGTCTGTCCGGCTTGTGACTGTAGCACTTGTCTAGCAAGATCGTCTGTTCTCTCCTTGGAAATAATTAGTTCCCTTCTTAGAGCATTCGTTTCCTGACGAGCTGCATGCACTTCTGCCCTTAGTTCCCCAAGTAACCGGGCTAGGGGGTCAGTATCCGAGGTTTCCATAGCGCCTGGGCGAGAGTTTTGCGGTAGGCTTTGCGTTCTGTAACGCTCACCTGATTCTCGCAGAGGCGCCGGTCTTGACTGGGCGACTACCGTATCTTCAAAGGTGATGTGTAGCACCCGGTTGGCTCTTTGGGTTGGAGCTCTGTGCACTGTATGCCTGACGTGTAGAGTAAGATGTCTGCAGATAGAAAATATGGGGTTAATGAACTGGGGTTATTGGGGTGTCCCTATCTCTTTCCTCTTCTCCTCTCCTGTAGACCCCCAAAGGTTAACGCTCTCACCTTAGGTAAGTGAATGACGAGCTCTCCATCTGCCTCGGGGCAGGGTGCTGTAACCAGTTTCTTCACTGGATAGGTAGCGCAGGCCTCTTGACTTCAGAGGACTGCTGTCCGTCGTTTACTGCACGAACGGTAAGTTTCGAGTCATTCAAATGTCTTTAAAGTCTTTAGTAATGATGTCTCTTGTTTTGCAGGGTTCCGGCGATGGCGGATGACGGGCTGAAGTGAGTTGAAGATGGAGCCCGTGTGATGAATAGAAGCGCCTGGAAGCACGTAAGTAAGCGCTTGTTGCCTGCTTCACTATGCGCTCTAACTGTCTTTTTGTTTTGCAGGTACGAGTTCGGAGCGGCTGCAGGGTGCTGGAATACCCACTGGATTAGATGTGGAAAGGAGTAATGGCACGTGAGTATTAAAGTTCCCCAATGTCTTTAAACGCACCTTGTTTTGTCTTTCAGATGCGGGATGCAGCGCCGAAGGCCTCCGGAGCGTGCAAAGAGTTGGTAAACTTTTGTCTTTCAGATGCCGGAATGCAGTGTGAAGACCTCCGGAGCGCACGAAGAGTAGGTAAGCCTTTGCCTTTCAGATGCCGGAATGCTAACCTGTTCTTTCTTGTCTTTATAGGTGTTGCTGAAGACTGGATTCAGGATGGTAAGCCTTTGCCTTTCAGATGCCGGAATGCTAACCTGTTCTTTCTTGTCTTTATAGGTGTTGCTGAAGACTGGATTCAGGATGGTAAGCCTTTTTCCTTAGGCCCAGGACCGGATGCAGAAGACACGATGAGCGTTCTGCTGCAGAGGTTGCAGAATAACGCAAAGCAAGATTCATCCACCGGGTGTGGTTTAAATAGCCTCCTGTAGTGCTTAGGTGTCTCCTTCCACAGCCACACCTAAGTAAGAAAAGAGTTCCTGGTAAGAAAAGAGTTCCTGCCTTCCAGAAGAGTTCCAGTGTTCTGAATCTAGGGAGTGGCTCCAGCCCCACCCAACAGGAAAAGTAGTTCCAAACAGAAGAGGATCAGAGGCTCAACTGGCAGGCAAGTAAGCAGCATGGTCTGCTGAAGGTAAGTCCACCCAAGCATTATGAGCCCGGCGCTTCCAGCGCTGGGACTGGGCATATTTATGAGCCTGGTGCCACTGGCGCCAGGACTGGGTCCAAAAGGTCCCAATTGGGACTGGTTGGCACTCGGAACCTGGGTTATGGATCTGCTTCCAAGGGAGTTGGGAAAACCCTGACCTTTTGGAAGCAGAGATCATGACAGCAGTGTGTTGTTGGATTTTGTGAGAAGACGGGGCGGTGGGAGGAGTTGTGAGTTTATGTGGGCTATGTGTTGATTGGTGGGTTGGTGCACATCATCCTATTGGATGGGGAAGCGCCTGCGTTGGTCCACCCACGCATTCAGTAATTAAGAAGAAGAAGAAGAACAGAGCAGTTCTGTTTTCCCTCTTGTGTCGTGTGATGAAAAAGAGTGGTGTTTTGTTTCCATGTTTTCCATGTTAGTTTCTGTAGCAAATGAGACCTTTTTCACCATACTTTTTGGATTCATGCTAGTTTCGTGCAACAAAATTAGAAACTTTGTGTGGTTCTTTCCGAACCATGTTAGTTTTGTGCAGAGACTCGAGAAACTTTGTGTGGTTTTTCGATCCATGCTACTTTTTTGATTCTAACAATTTCGCCCACCTCTAAACATCATATGCATGAATTTTAGTGTGTGCATATTTCATTCATTTGTATTTTTTTTTTTTTTGTTATTGGTTAAACAAGGTTAAACCTTTAACATTCCCTTAACATTCCCTCCTCAAAGAGGTGGAAGCCCCCCAAATTAGGTTTAGTTCAAGTTCAAATTCACTAAATGACCCCCCCTAGGCCAGAATCTCCAATTGTTTGGGTGACATCCACCTCAGGCTCCCCCTCCTCCTGCTCCAGGTTTAATGATTCAACAAATTTCAATGCGTCCAAAGTACGGCCCACTTTCTCAGCTGTGATGAGCCTTTCCCAATACTCTTCTTCATTCTCCTCCAAGATCAGGCTCGTATAATTTCCCATGTACATCAGGCGTTTTAATACCAGGTTTGGACAAGTTAACATCACATGCCTTATAGTTTCCAGTTGTTCCTTCTTTCTGCAAAATCTGCAATATGCTAGTGATTTGTCAATTTGCCTTCTTCGCCACCTTATTTCTCTTGAGTGCCAGATGTTAAATCTACAGCGCATAAGCAGATCTCGGTAATGCTGTGAGGTAAATTTCATCAAATATGGAGGTAGCATGTTCAGAGCTTTGCGTTCCCAGATGACATTATGACATAGGTCTCGTGATAATTTCTTTTCCTGTGTTTCCTCCCAGTCTTTTTCCCGATTTGTTCTTTTAGCCTTTTCTGGGTTATTTTTCAGGGTGTCTTCAGAGATCACCAGGTATTTTAAAGTAGCTTCACATCTCATTTTCCAGTCTTGGAGGATTGTATCACTACTGAAAACCCCTGGCTTTGCTAGGATTCTTAATGGCAAAGGTGGATTGTCCAAAATACACTTTCTATAAAGAGATAGTGATTTCCACGTTGTAATTGAAGTGATGGATTGCAGTCTTAGTTCCGATCTTATAAGTTCCAAGGGTAGCGAATTTGGAAGGCGCAAAATCTTTCGCCAGAAATAGGCTTCGCATAGGTTCCAGACCTCCCATTTTAGGGCTATAAGGGCCTCGGCTCCATATGTAATGACGGCCACTACTTTTTGCTTATAGAAGGTTGTAATCGGCATCAGAGAAAATTTTCCATATCTACGATGTAGAAGTAGACCTTGATTAACTAGACTTTTTAGTTTTTCTCTGATCAGGGTATAATGGGTCTGCTCATTGCAGTTCCTGTTAATTCTTATCCCGAGGTAGATCGTGGTATCCACTACTGCCAGTTTTTCTTTTTCCAATGACCAAGTCTGGATTTTCCCTGCTAGTATCCTTCCGCGGGTTGATTTCATAGTCAAAATCATGGATTTTTTTGCATTTATGTTCATGTCATTGGCTTTAAGATAGTCGTTGAAAGCCTCAATCCTGCGCTGAAGACCTATCGGCGTCTGATCTATAAACACTGCGTCATACGCATATAGCATCCATGGTAACTCTATGC
Organism: Ambystoma mexicanum; assembly: GCF_040938575.1. NCBI lineage: Eukaryota > Metazoa > Chordata > Amphibia > Caudata > Ambystomatidae > Ambystoma > Ambystoma mexicanum. The sequence continues at coordinate 796,480,053 of NC_090935.1, read as the reverse complement.
CATTTACCTTCGGTGGGAAAAGGGGCGAGGGCACAACCCTGCTTGATACCTCGGGCTGTCTTGATCCGCCTTGATAGTCATCCATTTGCAGTAATTTGAACCTGGATCGAGGTATCAGTATACAGTGCCTGGATTGCCTCCAATAGGTCCACAGGGCATCCCCAATTCCTCAGTTTTGCCCACAGCCGCTCTCTATTTATTCTATCGAACGCCTGTTCGAGATCCATAAAGGCCAAGTAGATCGTTGTTTTTCCTTTTAGGGCCTTTGCTTTTAATATATTGATCAGGAACAGGTTGAGGCAAGTGCCCACGCCACTCACAAAAGCAGTTTGTATCTCGTCCAAAATTCCGACTTGAGCTGCCCAATGCTTTAAATCCCTTAAGAGGATGGAGGCGAAAAGCTTGCCAATGGAGTCTAGTAGCGCAATCGGCCTGTCATTTCTTGGATTACCGCGGTCTTGTTTTTTAAAAATAGGCACGATGTAGGCCTCCGTCTACGTAGTTGGAATTTGGTTGGTTCTCGCTACTTGTTTGAAAAGCGCGTATATTAGGTCAGACCAGCCTTCCACGTTTTCTTTCAACATCTTGTTGGAAACGCCATCCGGACCGGCAGCCCTAGAAGAGCTTAATTTTTTGATGAGTATTTGAATGTCTTCTCTATCGAAGTTCAATGCCCAGGCGGCGGTTCCTTTTCTTTTCTCAACTACTTTTTCCTCAGTCTTCCCTTTGAACAGGGCAGTATAGTGGTCGAACCAATTTTTCTCAGAGACTTGGTTGATACCTATGGCTGATTGATTTGAATCACTGTTGTTAATTAGATCCCAGGTACTTTTCGTATTATTTGTTGCTAAGGCTGCCATCATTTGTTCCGCGTCTCTTTGGGTTCTTTGGTATCTGGTTGATCGCAGCCAATTCTTGTAGGTTTGTCGGCATTTTCTTTCCAGTTCACATTTCTCTAGGCTGTGTGACTTTTTTATACGCCTGAGCTCAGCTCTGTATAGTTTTCGTCTGGCGACTACAAGTTCATTAAAGGCGTGTTTCATTCTGACCTGCTTCAGTTTGGATGAGTCATACTTGATCTCATAAGCTTTAAAAAGCCATTTATAGTCGACCACCTCCTCGCCCTTTTCTACGGTTTCCTTAAAGTCTTGCGCCAGTGTTGGTATGAGTCGCAGCCTTTTTCTTCCCCACGATATCTCTGTTTCCATCACTTTTTCTCCCTTTGAGAAAGCTCTTGAATCCCATGCAAGCTTAGTTTCCAAAAGAGAGTGGTCGCTATTAGCTTGCTTGATGACTCAAAATGATTTTATCCAGGCAAGCGTATTTCTTCCCACAAAACAATAATCCAGGCATGCTCTCATTTTTCCACTTTGCCAAGTGTCGGCCCCCATAAGGTCGCCATTCATTTGGCTGTTTAACATCATCATATCCCGTATGCCCATTTCCTTCATCCAATGGCTTTCTTTTCCTGAAAGATTTTCAATCTCTTTAATTTGGCCCCCTTTGTCTAGGAGCTTGATGTTTAAATCACCATTCAACAGTATAAGCTGATCTTCTTCCTCCGTCATGGACTTGTCAATGGCATTCATGATAGATTTTAAATATGACCCTGGGTTTGGCATATTTTCCCTCCAATATGTATTAATCAATAGCAATTTGGCCATCTCCTCATGATTTTCTGTTGTAGAGGCTATTTTCAATATTTGAACCTAAGGGTTTGGAACTTCATGCTTGAGTATTTGCAAGTGGCTATCGATTTTTTTTAATACCAAAGGCCTGCAAACGGTCGGCCTTTCAGTCCCTTTTTTGCCGGATAGAAGTAAACTTCATATCCTTCACATATTGGAGGTTCACACAGCCAAGATTCTTGAATGCAAATGAGATCATATTTGGCTAAAAAAGAACTTTCCTTCGAGAACAGATGATGAAAACCTCTGGTATTCCATGAGGCACAGCGAACAAATCCATTTACAACTTCCTTATTCTATTGTTTTATTTTGAGTTGTGGCCGTTTGCCATAGAAGGCCAATCATTTGTTTTATTTTCAGGTTTGTTTTCATTTATTTTACCCTTTCTTGGGTTTTATGAATTATCCACCGTAAACCTCAACGTTTTTAGTTTTTCAACATTTTCTTTGTTGATGTATAAATGGTTTTCGGGAGTTTTTTTTCCTTCTTTTTCGTTTTCTTTTGGAATCTTCCTCTTCCTTTCATCCTTTTCTTGACCATTTTTTTCTCTCTTTTTTCCCATAGATTTTTCTTTAATGCAGGATGAGACCTCAGCATTAGCACGTCTTCTATCCTTTGTTGATATTTTAGTACTATCTGGCTTGATGACATCCTCTAATTCTGTCAACCGAAAGCCCTTTTTTCTTAGGATGTCAGTAGCCTCCGGAAATTTCTGCTTGATGTCATTTGAATTAAGATGCAATATAACTTGGTCCATTCTCTGTTCTCTTGGGAATTCCACAACTTTAATAGCCTCCGTAGATATCATGCATAGGGCTGAAGTTTGGTTACAAAGCAAGACTACATAGCTCCTATTGAGCAAAGCCCTTCTTGGTCCATTGGATGTCGTCTCTAATTTCAAATAACATCATTTTGATGGAGCTTTCCTCGAAGAAGGGGAGGGCGCTTTTTTTCTTTCCTTGATCTCCTTTGTTTCTTTGATTCTGTTTTTGCCATCATGTTTTGGTCGAGAACTTTAAAGTTGAACCGTACCCTCCTTTCTTTGGTAGCTAGCTCCTGTCTTTTTTGTTCTAAGGTTTTGAAGTTAGCAGGATTGTCATCAGCCTCATTAACCTCGTCCCTTTCCAATGAATCGGGGCGTCTCCTTGCCTCCTTTGTGATTTTAGGCAGGACATCTCGATGGAGTTTCTTGCAATCAGAGGGATTTGGGCTCCTCTCCACCATCTCCCAGTTGTCCATAGTTTTCTATTCTGATGGGCTGATGCTTTACCACTCTTCGTCCTCCCTATTTTCCTCCATAAGGTCAATCAGGTCACTTAGATCTTCTTGTTGGTCTGACTCATCCCCTTTATCCTCCAAGAAGGGAGGAGGGTTTTTTCCCCCTCCCACGTCCTTTGCATTCTCGTCCTCCGAAATGTTCGTGTCTCCCATTACCAGTTCTCTCCTCGGCTTCTTTGCCTGTTGGAGGTTTTTCTTCTTGGTGGTGTTCTTAGATTCCTTAAGAATGCCCTGGAACCATTTATCTTCTGTTTTAAACCTTCATTTTTTTGTTTTTTTACCACTATCATTTGTTTTTTTCTTCTGCTCTTTTCCCTTTTCTGAGGACAGGTCCTTGGATGTCCCACCACTAAAGATAGCAAAATTAGATTTTTCTAATTGAATTTTTGAGTCGCGATTTCCCGCCCCTTTACAACCGGGAGAGATCAAAATAACCACTCAGTCATTAACTCAGTTTGCAAGGGTTGGGTTGGTTTATTTTGACTCAATTTCATGGGGCCTTTCCCTCGACATGGATTTTCATCCAGGTGGACCTTTTTTCTGTTTGCATAAATTTCGCATCCACTTTCAATCTTCCAGGACCGCCTCGATCAATAAGGATTTATCATTAGCGTCCCTCCTTGCCAGATCAGTGAGGCGATTTTGCCATGTATGGGATTTTTCTGGTTCTTTGTCCATTCCTACATTCAAATTCCGCAGGGACAATTCCGTTTGTATATTTGCCTCTTTTATTTGTACATTGGTAGTAGTCATCTCTTTCACAGAGTCATTTATCATCTCATACAATTTTAGGTATGGTGCCAGTGTGATATTTAGTGAGGTCATGATCACTTGCTGGAGGTGTTCCATATCCTTTTCTCTACCAATTTGATAAGCATCTTTAATTAGATGTATAATTTGATCTTTCACAAGGATCTCAGAACACTGATTTCGGTCTTCCGACAAGGGCGTCTGAGTCGTTTTCGTTATCATTTGAGGTTCTACAAATTGTCCTTGTGGTTTTGAACTTAATGGTCTGTCTTCGAGGCATAGATTTCTCCTCTCGATTGAAGATCTTTGTGACAAGTTCATTGACCTGAAATCTCTCAGGGATTTTGTTGCATAGACCTCAGCCCACACAGCCTCAGTCTCCAGGGAGGTTCGTTTAGTTTATTCCTTTTCCAGTTCAGCCATCTTCTCACTTATTAGCGAGAAACTCCTCCTTTTTTCTCTTTCTATTTTCCCCGTCAAGAGAGTGAGGTCTTGCATAATTTTGTTAGCTAAACTTGAATTACTCAAGTTAGCTGGTGGCAACGTTGTATTTCCTTCGGTGCCTGGAGTTTTTGATGGAGTTTCACTTCCGAAATCCAACAGGGTTTTCTTTTCAAGTCTGGCCTTTGGAGGGAACGTCCCCTTAGGGTAAGGCGTCGCCGGCATATCCTTGTGTAGGTTCCGAGAAGAAAACTCTTGGTCAGTTAGGTCATTTGGGAGCAGGACATTAGCCCCCAACTGGATAATTGTTTTGGGGGACTTTTTTCCTTGGGCCACTGACATCTGTAATCTTCCCTATATGGCTGGAAGATATCGCTTGTCGTTGTGGTTTTCTCCATGGCTCTTAGATGTTGACTTTTATTTCCTATTTCCTTATTGGGATCCTGCAGGGCTTTCTCCCATAATTCCGAGTCATTTGTGTCCCACTGGTCCTCATTTTCCCACACAGTCTCAATCAGTAGAGATCTGTTTGTGGTTTCCTTTAAGGTCAGGGGAGGGGAGTTCAATGCCACAGCCGGACAAGAATGTTCACCCAACATGCTCTTGCACATGTCCGCTCTAGGTGTAATTTCATAGTTGACTAAGTCATTAGTCGACATGTTTACGGGATCATTTTCCCTTCTTGGGGAAATTAAAGATGGGATCGGACACCACGAGTCACTCCTAGCATCAAGGTTGCTAGGTGGATCTAGTATTTCCGTCTTCTTTTCAAGGTTCAGATTGACCGGGAGGACTGAGGCTTTCTCGAATAACACCCCTACCGTCTGGTTTTGCTCGACCATACTTTTTTCTTTATCTCCTAGGGGCGCAGTATTGTTCGTTTGGCTGGAAGTTCCTTCATCAGTAATTAGATCTAACTTCTTGACCTGATCAGTTCGCTCCTCATGCAAGCTTGGTGTTTCAAGGGATGGAGGGAATCGACTCACAGGCTCTTCGAGAGTGGAAACTGTACAGGCCATGGGTTGAACAGGTGATTTTGGAGCTAACCGCACAGGGTCTTCATTAACCAAACTCGACATTTGGGGTTTTTCGCTAACCGTATCGGTCGCGTTGGCCCCACACATAAGCTTTTATGCTTCTTAGTACAGAAGGGTAAGCAAGATTGTTTCAGCATCTGCATTGTTGGTGCATGCTCCGGACTTCCATTCACTTCCGGGAGTGATGCAAATCTTTGCCTTAACTGAAGGTGAGTTCGCAAAGCTGTTCCCGATGCATCCATATGTACAGCAGCAGGTTTCATCCTGTAGTGCAGCTCCTCAGTACAAGCTTTATTTCCTCAGTCCTCAGCTCAGCCTCACGTGACTGCTAGCTATGCAGAATATTACAGTCACAGCGAGCAGCCCAGCAACCAAACAGCACAGCAACAGGATAGTCCGTGGATTCGATGCCCTTTGTGTGCTCGGGCTTAGCGCCGCAAGGGTGCTTGGGAAGTCTCTATGTAGCACTTCCTGGAGGCGGCGCCCATGGCAGGGGGCGGGAAGGGGGCGGAGCCAACTCAGCGCTACGGCGCTCTTTTCCTTTCTCACTCCGTCAATTGCAATGCGCAGCACCTCGTTCTCCCAATGCAAACAGCTGATGGCAAGCTGATGGGGGGAATATAGATGCAGCCACAGCACAACAGCAGGATAGTCCGTGGATTCGATGCCCTTTGCACGCTCGGGCTTAGCGCCGCAATGGTGCTTGGGAAGTCTCTATGTAGCACTTCCTGGAGGCGGCGCCCGTGGCAGGGGGCGGGAAGGGGGCAGAGCCAACTCAGCGCTACGGCGCTCTTTTCCTTTCTCACTACATCAATTGCAATGCGCAGCACCTCGTTCTCCTCCCACTGCAAACAGCTGATGGCAAGCTGATGGGGGGAATATAGATGCAGCCACAGCACAACAGCAGGATAGTCCGTGGATTCGATGCCGTTTGCGCGCTCAGGCTTTCATTCATTTGTATGGCATAGAGGAGACACACATCCCATTTTATGATTCTGACTCTCTTGTTCTCTTTTGCTATTCACATATTCCAGCATTTACGGCAGCATGTCATTTTCAGGCTTGTGTAAATCCTGTGGGTCCCCATGGAATCCACCAGCTTTTACACAAACAAAATCCCGATTATTTCATAGGAATTCACTGTGAAAGCTGGCTGCCATGAGTAAATGACAGGTGGATTTAATACAATTTGAATTTTGGAGTGGAAATGTTACGTGTAAAGTCGTTTTTGCCTCCACATTACACCTTGCTTTTGCATCCGTCATGAAAATGATACCATTGTAGGGGAGGGGACCTGTTTGCACGAAGTGCAAATGAAAAATGTGCACTCAGTGTTATTTACATGGAACTCGAAAATGATCCCTATTGTATGGCAATTGAATGCAGGGGAACATGTATACATGCTGTTTGATGGTGTAGCGGCCAATGCATGGAATTTTTCCCATTCTGACAGTCAATATTATGGGTGAAGCCAGTTTGCTGAAAGTTCTTTCATGACCACTTCATTGTACATTGGTGCAGACAGTCTTGGTATGTTTGAAACATGTCCCAATTGGGTGCCCCAGTTTTGTCCAGTATGGCTGCCTGAGAACAGTTATCATGTTGGCATTACTTTTGAAGTATGTTCAAATGCCATAATAAAGCAAGACACTATGAACAGAGTGGTGTTCATCAATGTTCGGGGTGCATGGTAAGGTGTAGGAAAAAGCACACACATAGCTAACCTATGTGCATTTTGGGGATGGACAATGCCGAAGAGCCTGGAAGTGAATGTGGATTTTTGTAGATACGAGATGTGTTAGTATATTGACAAGTCACTATACATTTTGAATGTAGAGCAAGGTAATGCGATTAAGGAGACCACATGTATGTTTTTGACAAAGAAACACATTTTGAGAAGTCTGCACGCATTTTGAATACAGAATAGAATGTCAAGGCACTAATAACGTTTTTTGCACATTGCTAGTATTGGAATTCCCATGTGTATTTTTTAGACAGAGATAAATGTGAAACCACTGAGACTTCCATGGGCATGCTACACAAAGGAGAAGGCCCAAGTATTTAGACCCCCAAATGCATTTAGTATGCTTAGAAGACAAATGTGCTGCGTAGTTAGACTGCATTTTGACTAGAATGTGAAGGTGATAGAATAGCGTCTGTTTTCAGGGGAAGAGGGGAAAGCACAGAAAATTCCACTTGCAACATTTAGGTACAGATGTGAGCCAAACCACAAAGAACACAATGTTATTTAATGGGGCATGGTCCTTAGAACTCCACATTCATTTGTGAGCACAGAAGGAAAAAAAAACTCACTGAGAACACCACGTCTATTGTTGGTGAGAGAAAATGTAAAATGAGTGACGTGTATTATGTTAAGGGTTCTCATAGACATCTCAACATTTTGAGTGGCATATTACACAAAAGTGGAAAATTAATACATTATTGGAGTAATGTCACCTTCTTGATACCCAACGGTGTTATCACACTGTATTTCAGAAATTATACTCAAGTATCATAACATAAAGTGTGAAAGAAATCAAGGCTAGCAGTTTTTGTGATTGTATGAATCATGGGGGGAATGAGGCATTATGGACTTTTTCTCTTTGTACAAATGTTCAGCCCCTTTTCAATTTTTTATTTTATTGTTTAAACCATGAACACCGTTCGAGGGCAGCAGAGCCATGTACAGAATGTGGGTAGCCAGCGTTTTGGCTGCCATCTTTTAACTGTAGTGCAGTACTGTGAGCTGGGGTCTGTGCTTTGGTATGTGCATCCTTTGAATGGGAATATGTTGTTTCCTTCATTAATGAGGTTAAGCAATATTGTTCAGCTTTTCTTGTAGTTCTTGTAAAGGTGTGTTCATGTTTTAGTCTCTATGTTCAGACAAACTAGAAGTGTACAGCATGACACTCCCTATGTGTCAACAAGCAACAGCACAACTAAATCTCCAACACAGCTGGATTGGAGAAAATATTAGCTTTGTGCTTAAAGTGCAGAGTAATTCTGAAACATAACCTTGATGTAGAACAATGTTTATTCAATGGAACAATTGGTACAGGTTTTGGGTTCCAAACATATCCACATTAGAACAACGTTCAAATGGTCAACATCCACTTGCAGAAGTTAAAGAAATTGGCAGCACAATAGCGCATTTCCTTGTTTTCAAAAACATGTACATATCAGAGAACAATTCTCTCTGTCTCTTGCATATGCTGTCAGTATTCACAAATTGCACGGTCTAACCCTAGATCATGGATTGATTGACATTGGCAGCGCAGTCTTTAAAGAAGGTATGAGTTACGTAGCACTTTCACATCTCCATCCACTCAATGGTCTATTCCTAGCTAACTTTGATGCAAAAAAATGCAACGCTGACATTCCCTGCATCCGCATCCTTGAATAAAACAGGCTATGAGCATTGTACACCCCATCTAGATATGCACCCTGTATGTCAAAAAATAAAACTTATCCAAACAGAACCTATCACAGATCTCCCACAAATACAGCTAAAGAACCAACAACCAACTCCTTCTCCATCAAATAATACAACCACAAAACTGTCTACTACAAACCCAACTGCACATCCATCAGAAAACAAAGAGACACGTCTCTTCTCTCAAAAGATCTGCATGCCCATCATGCACTCACATAATTGTATTTTTTAATACTGTATTTTTTTGCCAATGTTCCAATGATTATTTAATGTTGATACAACAACAGTGTATCATGTACCAAACATAGTACATAGCTTGTACTGTTTATGAGGGTCAAAGAAAATGAATGTATATGTAAAATTGTATGCAATTAAGGGGCCGATTCATGGAACAAACGTGCGCCGAAAATCCTGGCGCCAGCAGGCGCAAGCAGGCGCAAGCATGAAAAAACATGCGATTCATGGAAGTCCCTGCGCGTTTTTTCCTCGATATGTGTGCCAAACCCGAGCGTGGCGCACACGGGCGCAGACGTCATTGCAACAGCTCAAACGCTGTGCGCGACGCGCACAGGGAAAGCGCACAATGTCCGCGCACACACCAAAAAGGGGGCGGGACACGGGGCGTACAATGCAGAATGGGGAACAATGCGTGAAAAAGAAGGCGTAACTGGGGAAGTACTGCTGGGAAGTACACGGAACGCCCACACGCACGCAAACCACACTTATTCATGGAATCGAATAGGGCAAACCCACGCACAGGCAAAGACACTCACAGGCGTAAACACATCCGCCACACGAAGGCAGGCGGTAGCGTCCCTGCGCATTACAAAAGTGTGCGCAAACAAAAAGCACGTATATACAGCTATGATGAATGTCCCATACTGTGGCCCCCTAGGATAAATGACGTGCATGCAACACACAGGCACCCCATAAAAAGAAGAAAAAGGGACAAGCGCCCCCCAGTAGCCCACGTGCGTGCAAAAATGACACATGTAGTACGGTGTGGCAGCCAGGAGCCCAAAAAAAACGTACAAACAACACGCAGGCCAGTTTGGCCGTGAAAAAAAGGGGTACGCGACAAACACGGACACCCGCTGTGTAAAAAATAGCGTGTGCGTGCATTTCAGGGGTGCGCAGGAAGTTTCACATGCGATAGGCCCTGTGAGAGTGGGGTACGTGTATTACTGCGGTTCGTGGGAAGTTTCACACGCGATTGGCCCTGTGCGAGTGGGGTACGTGTATTACTGGGGTTCGCGGGAAGTTTCACACGCGATTGGCCCTGTGCGAGTGGGGTACATGTATTACTGGGGTGCGCGGGAAGTTTTACACGCGATTGTCCCTGTGCGAGTGGGGTACGTGTATTACTGGGGTGCGTGGGAAGTTTTACACGCGAAGGACCCTGTGGAAGTGGGGTACGTGTATTACTGGGGTTCGCGGGAAGTTTCACACGCGATTGGCCCTGTGCGAGTGGGGTACATGTATTACTGGGGTTCGCGGGAAGTTTCACACGCGATTGGCCCTGTGCGAGTGGGGTACGTGTATTACTGGGGTGCACAGGAAGTTTTACACCCGAAGGGCCCTGTGCGAGTGGGGTTTGTATATTACTGGGGTTTGCGGGAAGTTTTAAACGGAAAGGGCCCTGTGCGAGTGGGGTAGTGTATTACAGGGGTTCGCGGGTAGTTTCACACACGATCGGCCCTGGGCGAGCAGGATACCACTCACCGTCTGCCTTGTGTGTAGAAGAACGCGTAGCTAACACCCACCCGCTGTGAAGTAATAGCGTGTGAACCCCAACGGCTGGAAAACACACGCACCCCACGAAAAGCACGTACAGAGCAATGGAAAGTCACGTGGGGTCTTCAACCCGTGCCAGGGCAACGAATGTGGGCTATACGTCACAGACGCTCTTACGCGCTAAGGGCCTTTGGTCCAATGAAATCGCGTATGTGTGCTGATGCGCTTACGCGCTAAGGGCCTTTCCTCCAATTACACGCTGACGTGCAATTTATTCACGTGCCAAATCACTCTGTATAAAGCTGGCCACGCGAAAACACACGAAAGACCACGCTCCTGCCCAGAAGGCCGAATTACTGCCCCCCAGAGCCCCGAGCACGCTCCCACCTGCAATCTGCTGCTGCCTGACTGCCTGCTGCCCATGTGCCTTGCTATTTGGTACCTGCACGTCAGCCAGGGTTCCAGTTGCTGTGTCCACCCCTGCTGGAACAGAAGACTCCCGACTGAGATACCATCGCTCCACAGCCCAGTCCCAGGACCCAGTTGCCCGCCCACGCCTGCCTCGGCAGTCGCCATGTCGGGGCAGACACCATCTGAGACCACTGGCGACCCCCAGCCAGAGAGGCAGAGGGCCACCAGCTTCAGTGTGAAGGAAGTTGGTGTCCTGGTGGAGCATGTCCTGGGGCATTATGATGCCCTCTTCAGAACATCAAGCGCCAAGAAGGAAGGACGGGAGAAGATCTGGGACGACGTAGGGGTTGCCATCAATGCGGAGGGGGTGGCAACCCGCGACATCAAGCACGTCAAGAAGCGCTGGGAGGACTTCAGGTCCAGGACCCTCCACAAGGCCCGGGGCCTCGCGGAGGGGGGCCGGATCAGCATGAGTGACATCCAGATGAGGGTCCTGGAACACGTATGCTCAGCGCTCCACGCCCAGATCCTTCAGAGGAAGACCCGTCTGGAGTTGAGCGGTAAGTGGCCAAGCATTGGTGTGCGAGACAGGGCATGTTGCAGTGTGCTGGTAGTCTGATACTTGCCTGTATGTGCGACATGGGCCATGTATGGATGTGTGTGTGCAGGGACATCGTGGTCATGCATGGAAGACAAGTAATGTGCGAACCACATAGTTGGTGCATGAGTTCCAATGCTACATGGGGAGCTGTATGGCAAATACACACATGAAAGCATGCCAGTGTCTGTTCTTGCACATGGTGGGGGTGTGAGGGATGGGTGCTGCTGTCATGTACATGTATGGTGCACATGTGTGTGTGTCTGAGAAGTGTGTCTTTCACTTCGATACGCCATGGATTCATGACACATGTCCGTGATGATGTGGAGATTCACTCATGCAGTGTGGTCACCGTTGTATGCACTGTGTCTATCCACTGTGTCTGTGGTGTACAAGGCATGATGCATGACCCTCTGTTGATGTGTGTGCATGGGGTCAGTGGGATCCAGGATGCATGTGAGTTTGAAGGCAACATTTTGATTCATAGAGGCCCTTGTACATGGATGCTGATGTTGATTGCAGGCGCCATGCCTGTTTATGCATGTGTGTTGCGTGCATCCACCCATGTGTTGTGGAGGGACAGGATGGAAGTGACATTAGACACTGCCAATCATGTGGTATTGCTTTCTGTCTAGGGGAATACTGTACTGTACCCTGATGCTTGTGTTCTATGTCTCCCTCTACGCAGCGTCAAGTGAAGAAGCCACCCTCCCAGGACTTGCCATCATCCGGGAGCGAGGGGGCTGGTGCCGCGTCTGCCACTACGGCTGTGGCGGGAGGGCCGGGTGAGCCCCCACAGGGGCTTGCAATGGCGGAAGATGGTACGGAGACATCAGGTTGGTGGTCTCCACAGAGGAGGAGGAGCCCGCTACTGAGCCGCACATGGGGCCTGGTGGGGGTAGTACCACTGGTGCAAGTGGTGCAGTCCAGGACTAGGGTCAGGAGGCAGCACAGGTCACCGCGGAGGGGCCTGTGCATGTCCCTGTCCTTGACCCTGTTATTGCACCACCATGCACCAGCAGGGAGGCCCCATCCCAGGCCCGACAGCAGGTAGGGAAGAGTGCCATGTCATCTGCCTCTCCACTACCTGCGGATGAGGGGTCCCATGAACGTATGGGCTCCGTCCTGTTTGGTGTCACGTTGCGCAAGCGTGACATTCGTGATGACGTGCGTTCTTCCTGGGCAGAGAACGCACGCCATCACGAAGAGCAGCGTCACGACGTGGCACTGTCGGGAGTGGCCCTAGTTGGTGGGTTCCTACATGTGACGCGCACTCTGGCGGACCTCTCCTCCTCTGTGGAGACTATGCGCCAGTCGTTCTCGCTGCCATCTTCCGGCCCAGATTCCACCAGGGCCCCCTGTGGACCTGGCCTGACCAACACAGCCAGCATGGTGGAGATCCCATCCCTGCCAGAGTCGGGAGTCGGCAGTCCAGCAGGGGTGGACACCACAACTGGAGACCAGCTGATGGAGGATGTGCAGGCATCATCCGACAGGGCACATGGACAGCAGCAGCAGCAGCAGCAGCAGCAGCAGGAGCAGGCTCTAGGTCGGAGCAATGATGGCTCGGGGGGCCATCGACATCAGGGGGGCAGGCATCGGCCAGAGGGCAAGAGGTCCCTGGAATGGATGTGTCTTCCGTGTGGCTGCGGTTGGGCCAGTGTATAGGTGCATCATCCTATTTCAGCCCAAAAACAGAGACGGCAGGAGCCCTTCTCCCCTCAGTACCACGGACGCCGGATTCCTACAACAACGGCCAATCTTCATATAGGCCCGCTCCTCACGAGGTGAGCACTCTGATGCCTGTAACCCCCACACTGTTGCCAATATCTTCCTACATCTCCACCCATTGTATGCCTCACAAGAATCCCTACGAAGTGCGTGGCATCTTAATTCGAATTTTCAGCCTGATCTGAATCGGCTGTTCGGCACCAGAACGAGGCCCACCACGTTGCCTAGCAACGTTCGCGTTCTTGAAACCACATGATCGATGCCGGCAGGCAGAAGCCGGCTCAAGCCCTTCCGGTAAAGGCCCTAAGGGTAAAGGCCCTGTTTTGCGCCTGTTTGCGCCTTGTTGCGTGGGTGCAGGCAAATTCCTTTTATTTTGTCCTGCACGAGGTAAGAGTTTCATATTGTCAACCTCACACTTCATATATCCGTCCAATTGAGCTGTTTGCCTAATACCAGCATACCCCAGCAGCCCATTTGCTCTATCCACCTCTGTGTTGACCGCCACCGCACTCTAATACCAGCTGTAACTCAGGTACAGCCCCGCAGCACACCAGCACTGACAAACGTTCCACATATCGTACTATAACATTTCTTATATACCATGTATATTACTCCGGCTCTGACATGCTCATTCAGCTCTGGCACTCAGCATTTGTGAGGCATAACCCGCCCACCGCGTGTACTCATCAACGCCACTGGCTGAGCATAATCACTGTTACCATAGGAACCCATACTATATCTGCCCTTGACCTCTAAATTGACTATTCAGCCAGCTGGTAAGACTACTAATAAACCACACCTTGAGCAACTAGTGATAGCACAACTCACTTCTGCATTTACTGCCACAACTATCTTTCTGACTCCAGTATATACGCCTTCTTGAACCTCTGCATTTACTGTGCACTCAATTGATTCTATCCCTTTGCAGTTACTGAACTGATTTTAGCCCTTGGCAGCTACTGTGTACTCAATTGATCTTAGCACATTGCAGTCTCTGCACGCCCTCCTGGACACTAGCCTCCGCACCCCAGTGCATCAAACACATGCACCCCTGCCATTGCTGAATCTGCCTATGGCCTGCACCCCAGCCATACCATCATACCAGGTAACTTAGTTGCACCCCAACAGCCTCCCACCATTCCAATCTGGCTCACTCTCATCATGTTCCTGTTCTGCAAGACAGTGTACCTTGCAGTGGAAACAATTACATAGCTCACAATAATGGCCTCGCCAAACTTGCCTGCCCTAGACACTTGCCCGTAACCTGCCCTACACCATTCCTGCGCACCATGCCACCCTTCCCACTAGGCACCTATCTAACCCACACCACCGGTGACAGCAACCACCTAGTTGACATTCTAGCCGACCCTACCACTGATAGACCCAAGTGTCACCACCTGAGACTTAGTCCTCCTTGCCCTGCCACTGACGCCAGTCCCAACTATAGCCACCCTAAACCAACCACGAATCTCTCCACAACCAATGATCAAGTAAGCACGCTGACCGTCAACCCCAACCTCATTGATCGTAACAACAGACTAGGCAGCCGACTCCCCCATAGGAATAGCAACCCACTAGCCAAATCCCATACCAAGACCTACAATAAGAGCACAGCCTCTAACAATTCCAAACCACTCCCTCTAAAAGGAGCACTACTTAATGTCAGGCCCCTTGTTGCCCATTCCACTGAGATCGCTGACATCATCCTGACCAATAACATTGACCTCCTCACCGTAACAGAAACCTGGCTGCATGATGCAGCAGGCCCTTACCTAACCCTGGGTATCCCTGATAACTACTCCATACTCAGAGCTGATAGACCTAATGCTCGAGTAGGAGTTGTAGCTATCATCTTCAAATCCTCTCTAGACATTATATCAGCCACCTCCTCTCCATTAAAATCATGTGAACACCTTACAGTCAAGTTTCAAACATCTCCCAAAGTACAATTGCTATTCACTTAATGTATAGGCCACCAGGTCATCCCGGTTCCTTCGAAGAAGACATCACCTCTCTAGTAGCCGAGAACTCTAAACCATCGGCATAAACTATCATCCGCAGGGACCCCAATGACCCCCCAGCCTCCTCCTTGGCCAGTGCACTAGCTGAGCATGGCTTCACACAATTTAGCTCTCAAACTACTCATCAGAAAGGTAGGATTCTCGACTGGGTATCTGCCCCCAACTGCAATATTACGTGCAAGGACCCACTATCTCTTATTTGATCACCATCTCCTCCCGATAGACCTCAATATCAATAACATAGAGCCTAAAAAATCCCCTAATGCACCAGCCTGTCCCACTAGGAATAAGCACACCATTACTGCTGAAGCCTTAATACCCCTGGTAGTCCCCATACTTAACGCACTACCTGCCACTGCGGACCTCAACCTATTGGTTAACACCTACAACGAGTCCATGCCGAAAGCCCTGGACACTATCGCCCCATTGAAAATGCGTAAAGAGAAACATAGAGCTCACCTGAACTCCTGGTACACCCCTGAACTCAAACTACTTATGTAAAAAAAAAAGAAAACTTGAGACATTGTGGAAAACGGCACCCTCTACAGAAAACAGAACCAATCTCACTAATATCACAACCCTATACAAAAATGAGATAATACGTACCAAAAAAAACCCATTAAACTGTAGGATAGACCAGGCAGGATCCAGCACCAGAGAACTATTTAACATTCTAAAGGAACTAGAAAACCCTAATCCTCCTGCAGATACTTGTACGAAGGACAAAGCCTGGTGCACTAGCATCCAGACCGCTCTCACCAAAAAAATCTCAGGGCTCCAAACTAAAATAGAGAACAAACGACAACAACTCACCTGTAGCAAGACTACCAGCACTATCACACCACCCCCATTGACTCTAACTCAGGCTTCACATTCAAGAAAGTAACTATACCTGAAGTACAAAAAATTATAGCCTTGTTGAAACCCTCCAACTGTAAAGGGGACAGTTGCCCTGCTCAGATTATGAAAGACGCAGCCAGAGACCTATCCCCTTTCATTACCAAACTAATAAACTCATCATTTACTAGCAACTTAGTCCCAAACAATATGAAACAATCTTGGGTTCTCCCACTCATAAAAAAACAAACATCAGACACGTCTATACCCACCAATTACAGACCAATCACCACTGTCCCGTTTCTTCTGAAAATCCTAGATCGAGTTGCTTACCTCCAAATTCAAGACTACCTAGAGACAAACCAACTACTAGGAATCCGTCAATCTGACTTTAGACCTCAACATGGAACAGAAACGGCCCTTGTTGACCTCAAAAGTCAGATTGATGAACTCAAAGACAAAGGTAGTGCTGCCATCATACTTCTTTTGGACCTTTCAGCAGCCTTCAACTTGGTTGACCACAAGATCCTTTGTAATCACCTGTCGTCAGCAGCACTCTTCTCCCTTTCTGCTTACACATGGATTCAATCATTCCTCGTAAATAGAACTATGCAGGTCTGTTCACCCTCAGCGGCGACTGACCCGATCCCCATTACATGTGGTGTCACACAAGGCTCCTATGTTTCGCCAACTTTGTACAACATTTTTACAAAGCCACTAATCGACAAACTGGACCATCTGGGTGTCACCTACACTAACTACGCAGATGACACCCAGATACTCCTAACTCTATCAGGTAATTACAGCTCCGACGTCGACCGGAAAAACAAAGTCTTCACTATCATTCAGGCATGGATGGCCACACATGGCCTCTGCCTGAATGATGATAAGACTGAACTGCTCCTTGTTGGTTCACCTAACAACCTGCTGAAACTTAGCCCCAACTACAACAGTATCATCATCGATGGAAATACCATACCCATTGCCAAAAGTATAAAAACCCTCGGTTTCTACCTTGATGCCAGCACTAACCTTTCTAAACAAATCAACATGACTGCCTCAGCTATGGCCTACACAGGTAAGCTGATCAGGGCCTGTAGACCCTTTTTGTCCACCAACAGCGCCCTCATATTGAACAGGGCCCTTATAAAGTCGTAATTGGACTACTGTAACAGTTTATACATAGGCGCAAATAAATCTATAATTAACAAATTGAAAGTCCTCCAAAACAACGCAGTATGAGCGGCTCTAAATATTCCCAGACAAGAGCACATTTCTACTATTAGAAAATCGTGTAAGTGGCTTTCCATACAACAAAAAATCGACCTAAAAGCCATTTGTCAGACATACAAAGCTCTGAACCACCAAGCCCCTCCATATCTCACTAATAAATTCACCCTCAAATCCTCGACCAGAATTACAAGATCCTCCAATACCTTATGCCTGGTGGTGCCCAGATTCACCCTAAAAAGAGCCGGCAGAACCAGCTTCCCAGTTCTAGCCTCCCAACTTTACCACTGGACATCAAATCCATTTCATCCTTTCAATCATTCAGAAACCATGTCATTACATGGATACTGAACAAAAAACGAATACTACCTTGACATCACACACACTTACATTAGCATTCATTCCTTCTACCTATGCGCTTCATTTTTGCTGCTTTTTGTACCATAGATGTTTACACACTACATAATCTGTCTATACTGTATGATCTGTATAAATTGTAAAACATATCTAAATGTATAATTGTATCCTATAACCTTCTACCTAAGTGCCCTTTTACCCCTGGGTCTGGCACGCTATATAAATAAATAAACAAACAAAATGTATACTTTAGAACACTACCAGAACACTAGCCATGGCCTTCAACCATGTCCTGTGTCCATGGCCACTCAATATTTTAAAACACTTGCAACCCATCACTCAAGGATGTTCATCAATCACAAAATAATTTTCACCAGTTTTGACAGTGGTATTGTTATGTATAAAATATTGCAGACTTTGAGAACTCACAATGTTTTTAGGCAATGCGTAGTGAGATTAAATTATTTCCTGAGGATCTCTTTGCTTTACTTTAATAGATTTATATTGCACATCCTTTTGCATTATAAACAGCCTAAAATGGACAAGCAACTTTATATAATAGGCGCAGGAGAATACCAGACTGCTTACATTTGGCTTCATGGAGAGGTGCTGGTCAAACACTACACCAACAGGCCGATTCATGGAATAAATGTGCGCCGAAAATTCCGGCGCAGAGGGGCCTATACGTGCGCTGCGCCGAAAAATAGCGAAAAGCGCAGGGAAACCAGCGCACGTCGATTCATGGAAGTCCGTGCGTAAGAAAAGCATAGGACGTGCGCTGAAAAAGTGCGCGGCGCACGCCGGCGCACAGGTCAACCAACGGCGTGCGCCACGGCCACTGCGCTATCACTCCGAGCGCAGCGCACAGCTCTAAAGTAGGCGGAACACAGGGCGGGACACTCGGAATGGGGAATAAAATGGGGCACAACACTCGGAATGGGGAAGAATGTGGGCGGCACGGGGAAGTACAGGAGGCAAGTGCGCGGAACGCCCACACGCTCTCCGGCAACACGTATTCATGGATTCGAACAGGGCAAAACAGCGCTCGATCAAACCAGCGCACAGGCCCAAAAACGTACGCCACAAGTAAGCAGGCGGTAGCGTCCCGACGCACTTAACGAAAGTGCGCCAAAACCTGCGCCAACAAATACCACCCACATACAGCAATGGGCCATACCGTGACCCCAAAGGACAAATGAGGTGCAAAGGTGTACGCCATTAACACGGACACCCACTGTTCAAAAATTCGCGCGTGTGTGTACAACGGGTTGCCCGAGAAGTCACTCGCGCGATTGCCCTGGGTACGTGTATCCCGGGGTGCGGGGAAGTCCCACACGCGATTGCCCTGGCCACGTCGATATCAGGGGTGCATGTGAAGTTCCACACGCGAAAAGCCAGGGTACGTCAATTACAGGGGTGCGCGGGAAGTTTCACACGCGAAAAGCTAGGCTACGGGAATTCCAGGGGTGCGCGTGAAATCCTACACGCGAAAAACTAGGGTACGTCATTTACAGGGGTGCGCGGGAAGTTTCACACGCGGCTCTGCTGGGTGGGTCCTCACAGGTGTTCCATTCACACCCTCCATGTCCCCTGCATGCAACCCACACCACAGGGGACTACCCTGCACACCTGCTCATGCCTCCCACCACCACCACCCCCCCGCAGTCAGGGGCACCTGCCAGAAGGCACCCACCCATGTCTACCACCACCCCCACCCCCCCAGCAGTCAGGGGCACCTTCCAGCAGGCCCCCACCCATGTCTACCACCACCCCCACCCCCCCAGCAGTCAGGGGCACCTTCCAGCAGGCCCCCACCCATGTCTACCACCACCCCCACCCCCCCAGCAGTCAGGGGCACCTTCCAGCAGGCCCCCACCCATGTCTACCACCACCCCCACCCCCCCAGCAGTCAGGGGCACCTTCCAGCAGGCCCCCACCCATGTCTACCACCACCCCCACCCCCCCAGCAGTCAGGGGCACCTTCCAGCAGGCCCCCACCCATGTCTACCACCACCCCCACCCCCCCGCAGTCAGGGGCACCTTCCAGCAGGCCCCCACCCATGTCTACCACCACCCCCACCCCCCCAGCAGTCAGGGGCACCTTCCAGCAGGCCCCCACTCATGTCTACCACCACCCCCACCCCCCCAGCAGTCAGGGGCACCTGCCAGAAGGCCCCCACCCATGTCTACCACCACCCCCACCCCCCCAGCAGTCAGGGGCACCTTCCACCAGGCCCCCACCCATGCCCCCCACCACCCCCACCCCCCCGCCACCAGGGGCAGCCTCCACCAGGCCCCCACTCATGTCTCCCACCACCCCCACCCTCCCGCCACCAGGGGCAGCCTCCACCAGGCCCCCACCCATGCCTCCCACCACCCCCAACCCCCAGCAGTGCAGGGGCAGCCTCCACCAGGCCACCACCCATGCCTCCCACCACCCCCAACCCCCAGCAGTGCAGGGGCAGCCTCCACCAGGCCCCCACCCATGCCTCCCACCACCCCCAACCCCCAGCAGTGCAGGGGCAGCCTCCACCAGGCCCCCACCCATGTCTCCCACCACCCCCACCCCCCCAGCAGTCAGGGGCACCTGCCAGAAGGCCCCCACCCATGTCTACCACCACCCCCACCCCCCCGCCACCAGGGGCAGCCTCCACCAGGCCCCCACCCATGCCCCCCACCACCCCCACCCCCCCGCCACCAGGGGCAGCCTCCACCAGGCCCCCACCCATGCCCCCCCACCACCGCCACCCCCCCAGCAGTCAGGGGCACCTTCCAGCAGGCCCCCACCCATGTCTACCACCACCCCCACCCCCCCAGCAGTCAGGGGCACCTTCCAGCAGGCCCCCACCCATGTCTACCACCACCCCCACCCCCCCCAGCAGTCAGGGGCACCTTCCAGCAGGCCCCCACCCATGTCTACCACCACCCCCACCCCCCCAGCAGTCAGGGGCACCTGCCAGAAGGCCCCCACCCATGTCTACCACCACCCCCACCCCCCCGCCACCAGGGGCAGCCTCCACCAGGCCCCCACCCATGCGCCCCACCACCCCCACACCCCCGCCACCAGGGGCAGCCTCCACCAGGCCCCCACTCATGTCTCCCACCACCCCCACCCTCCCGCCACCAGGGGCAGCCTCCACCAGGCCCCCACCCATGCCTCCCACCACCCCCAACCCCCAGCAGTGCAGGGGCAGCCTCCACCAGGCCCCCACCCATGTCTCCCACCACCCCCACCCCCCCAGCAGTCAGGGGCACCTGCCAGAAGGCCCCCACCCATGTCTACCACCACCCCCACCCCCCCGCCACCAGGGGCAGCCTCCACCAGGCCCCCACCCATGCCCCCCACCACCCCCACCCCCCCGCCACCAGGGGCAGCCTCCACCAGGCCCCCACCCATGCCCCCCACCACCCCCACCCCCCCAGCAGTCAGGGGCACCTTCCAGCAGGCCCCCACCCATGTCTACCACCACCCCCACCCCCCCAGCAGTCAGGGGCACCTTCCAGCAGGCCCCCACCCATGTCTACCACCACCCCCACCCCCCCAGCAGTCAGGGGCACCTTCCAGCAGGCCCCCACCCATGTCTACCACCACCCCCACCCCCCCAGCAGTCAGGGGCACCTGCCAGAAGGCCCCCACCCATGTCTACCACCACCCCCACCCCCCCGCCACCAGGGGCAGCCTCCACCAGGCCCCCACCCATGCCCCCCACCACCCCCACCCCCCCGCCACCAGGGGCAGCCTCCACCAGGCCCCCACTCATGTCTCCCACCACCCCCACCCTCCCGCCACCAGGGGCAGCCTCCACCAGGCCCCCACCCATGCCTCCCACCACCCCCAACCCCCAGCAGTGCAGGGGCAGCCTCCACCAGGCCCCCACCCATGCCTCCCACCACCCCCAACCCCCAGCAGTGCAGGGGCAGCCTCCACCAGGCCCCCACCCATGCCTCCCACCACCCCCAACCCCCAGCAGTGCAGGGGCAGCCTCCACCAGGCCCCCACCCATGCCTCCCACCACCCCCACCCCCCCCGCCACCAGGGGCATCCTCCACCAGGCCCCCACCCATGTCTCCCACCACCCCCACCCCCCAGCAGTCAGGGGCACCTGCCAGAAGGCCCCCACCCATGTCTACCACCACCCCCACCCCCCCACCACCAGGGGCAGCCTCCACCAGGCCCCCACCCATGCCCCCCAACACCCCCACCCCCCCGCCACCAGGGGCAGCCTCCACCAGGCCCCCACTCATGTCTCCCACCACCCCCACCCTCCCGCCACCAGGGGCAGCCTCCACCAGGCCCCCACCCATGCCTCCCACCACCCCCAACCCCCAGCAGTGCAGGGGCAGTCTCCACCAGGCCCCCACCCATGCCTCCCACCACCCCCAACCCCCAGCAGTGCAGGGGCAGCCTCCACCAGGCCCCCACCCATGCCTCCCACCACCCCCAACCCCCAGCAGTGCAGGGGCAGCCTCCACCAGGCCCCCACCCATGCCTCCCACCACCCCCAACCCCCAGCAGTGCAGGGGCAGCCTCCACCAGGCCCCCACCCATGCCTCCCACCACCCCCACCCCCCCGCCACCAGGGGCACCCTCCACCAGGCCCCCACCCATGTCTCCCACCACCCCCACCCCCCCAGCAGTCAGGGGCACCTGCCAGAAGGCCCCCACCCATGTCTACCACCACCCCCACCCCCCCGCCACCAGGGGCAGCCTCCACCAGGCCCCCACCCATGCCCCCCACCACCCCCACCCCCCCGCCACCAGGGGCAGCCTCCACCAGGCCCCCACTCATGTCTCCCACCACCCCCACCCTCCCGCCACCAGGGGCAGCCTCCACCATGCCCCCACCCATGCCTCCCACCACCCCCAACCCCCAGCAGTGCAGGGGCAGCCTCCACCAGGCCCCCACCCATGCCTCCCACCACCCCCAACCCCCAGCAGTGCAGGGGCAGCCTCCACCAGGCCCCCACCCATGCCTCCCACCACCCCCAGCAGTGCAGGGGCAGCCTCCACCAGGCCCCCACCCATGTCTCCCACCACACCCACCCCCCCAGCAGTCAGGGGCACCTGCCAGAAGGCCCCCACCCATGTCTACCACCACCCCCACCCCCCCGCCACCAGGGGCAGCCTCCACCAGGCCCCCACCCATGCCCCCCACCACCCCCACCCCCCCGCCACCAGGGGCAGCCTCCACCAGGCCCCCACCCATGCCCCCCACCACCCCCACCCCCCCGCCACCAGGGGTAGCCCCCACCAGGCCCCCACCCATGTCTCCCAACACCCCCACCCACCAGCACTGTGGGGCACGTGGCCAGCAGGCAGTCAGGCAGCAGCAGATGGCAGGTGGGAGCGTGCTCAGGGCTCTGGGGGGCAGTAATTTGGCCTCCTGGCCAGGAGCGTGGTCTCTCGTGCGTGAACGCGTGGACAGCCTGATAGGGAGTGAAATCCCACACGTCAGCGTGTGAATCGAGGAAAGGCCCTTAGCGCGTAAACCCGTCAACAGCATATGCGCGCCTATAGTCACCTGCACGTGCAGGAAATTGTTGCGTGACACGTCCCAGTGTCAAAGCGTGTGATTGGTGAAAATGGATCTACACGCAGAAGTGACAAAGCGTGTGATTGGTGAAAATGGATCTACACGCAGAAGTGACAAAGCGTGTGATTAGTGAAAATGGATCTACACGCAGGAGTGACAAAGCGTGTGATTGGTGAACGTACACGCCGCGTAAGTGACGCTGTACGTGTGGGCCTGTATATAAGGTACATGTAGAACACCATTTCCTTGTACGTGCTTTTCGTGGAGAGCGAGTGGGTGAATTCTGTACT
Source organism: Ambystoma mexicanum (assembly GCF_040938575.1). Lineage (NCBI taxonomy): Eukaryota > Metazoa > Chordata > Amphibia > Caudata > Ambystomatidae > Ambystoma > Ambystoma mexicanum. The sequence goes on along the minus strand of NC_090935.1, from coordinate 796,456,683 downwards.
TCTTGTCGTTTCACACGCGATTTACTTCACGGCGTTTCCAGTTCGTACTCCCTGTTACCTCTGACAGCTTTTTCTCTATTTTTCCTCTTGTACTGGTTTACCTGGGCCTGTTCCCTCAAACAGTGTCCCCTTCTACTGTTGTCCTGTCTTCTCAGACAGCGTACACATCTTCTTTTGGCGGGGGTTAAGCCAGCCAAACGCGCTCATTTTTCACGCTCCTTTACCTGGCAGACGGTGAGTCACGCACGTATCCAACTTCTGTGCTTGCCCCCTGTGTAGCCTACCCCTTCAGATGTCATTCTAGGCTGCGTGTGACACGCATACGTTCATTCTTGTGTTACTGGGTGCCACAGCGTAGTGCAGGTTTTTCTTTCTGCACACGTGGTCTAGGAGGGGTTGCGTGCACGTCATCTCCCTTTTTTGGGCCTCCTGTGCGTTGCGTGACCCGTCATCTTTCCCCAGGGGTTACAATCAGCCGTGCTAGAGCACTAATGTACAATTACCATCTGGTACCCAACCCCTTTGACCCCCAATTGCCCAGGACAATTGTCTACAGCCACTCCCATACGCACATTAATATCAGTGCCATGGCTGGGAGGCGAGGATTCCGTAAGGGTGGCAAAGGTGGAAGAGCCACAAGTGGTGGCCGTGGTGGATCCGGTAGGGGACGTGGTCGTAACTTGCAGGGTGAGCCTGTCCCCCGATGTGTGGAGGACCAGTCAAGGGCACCCATCATCCCCCCCCTCCCGTTGAGGCTGAAGTGGCTGACACCATCCATGCTCAGCCCTTGTTGGACCAGCCCATTGTGGCACCAGACCTGGCTGACTCCATGGCTGACTTCCAGGTCAGCAGGGCTACGACACGTGCGCTGGTGCACGTTGATGCTATCATGCCACGTGGATCTGGGGCAGCAAGGTCATCTGCTGCCCCAAGTAGGCAGGGCGGAGAGGCTGCAGGGGCAGCTGCAGCTCCATCCACCCCAGCTCTCACACACCCAGCCAGGACAGTGTCCGTCCTAGTCCATTCTGCTGACATTCCCCATGACACCATTACACTTGAGCCAATGCCTGCACCAACTCCCATGCTGAGTGTGCAATCCCACACACCTGATACAGAGCCCACCAGGGCTCCTGCCCCTAGTGTCCAGAGCGGCGCAGGACACTCAGGATCACCACCACCTTCCAAGCGGAAGAGGAAGAGTGCTCGTCCGGCACAGGCTGATGCCCCCGAAACGGCTACACAGTCCGGTCCGTCGAGGATGCCCAGCTTCACGGATGTGGAACTGAATGCACTTGTCGAGTATGTGTCCGGACATGATAACGAGATGGTCATTGTTGCAGGATCCAAGACCACACCTGCACAACGCTAGGCACACTGGCAGACCATTGCGGACATCGTAAGTGCCCTTGGAATAGTGAGGCGCACAGCCAATGATTGCTACAAGCGCTGGAATGACCTAAAGCGCAGGGCAAAGAAGAAGCTGGCCTCAAGTTATGCCGCAACTCTAGTGACTGGAGGTGGGTCTCCAGTAGAAGACATGGAACTCACTCCACATGAGTCAGTCGCTGGGACCTACGTCACGGAGGAACAGATCCAAGGCGTGGGAGATCTGCCTGATTACGAGGCATTGTCCGGTGAGTGCACATGCATGTGTGTGTCATCCATGTGCATGGTGTGTGTGTGAGGGCATCTGTTTGTGTGCCAGGTGAGAGTGTGTGCGCCTGAGTCGAATGGGTCAGCCATGTGCTTCATGCAAGACATCCTGGCCAGCTGCATTTCGCCATTGCAGTATCCCTTCTGCCAACAGTAGACATCTAGCCCAACAGCACCCAAGTTGGCCTTGAAGTGTCACCTTGCCACTACATTGTTGATTATTTTCCTATGTTCAATCAGACAGATTGTATGCATTCCACCACTTATACTAGGCATTCCTCAGTCCTCTAGTCACATGTATGGCATGGCCATGGTAAAGTGGAGTTACTTTGTTACCTGGATATCATATGTTCACATATGTCCCTGTGCAATTGGACCATATTGGACTGGCAGCTCCAGGTGATAAAGCAGACCTTTCAGAATTAGAAAAGCTATTGCATGTGGGAACTGGACAGAATGAATAAGTGCTGCCCTCCTCTCCATCTACACTCAAAAGCAATGGCACATGCCATCTGTGTGATGGCATGTGTGTGTCACCTGGCAATCACAGGGCAATGTGTGATGCCACTGCCAGGCAGCATGCATGAAATGTGTTCATCTTCCATCTTTGTGTAATGAGTGTGTGCCATTTGCCTGCCCTTCATACGCAGTGAGGGTGCATGCATGGGAGGGTCTTAGTCATGTGGGACATGTGTCAATCAAGTACTGGTTCTCTTGTTTCACAGCCCTCATTGTGTGCCATGGTGCTAATGCGGGTTTCCATTTCTTTGTCATTATGTCATTGCAGGGGAAGACGCACCTGATACTGCTGGGGTTGTGGAGATGGTGCAGAGCCAGGAGGGGTCCGAGGGCCGACCAACCACCAGTGAGGGACGTGGTGTGCTGGTGGGTGAAAACCCACAAGTGCTGCAGGTCGTGCTCTCAAGGGGTGTCTCTGGCTGCACCTCCCCCGAGCTGTACTCAGCTGTTGACTCGGATGATGAGACCTACGTGCCGTCGCAGGTGAGTGTTCCAGGGAGGGAATCTGTTCTGTCCCACCCACCTGCACCAGGGTCAGAACCCTCAATGGGGATGTCAGTGTTGGCAGCTAGGCCTTTGGTGGTTACGGATGCAGGGTCACACTCCGCGACATCTGATCCTGTTCCTGGGCCAGCAGATCAGAGGGGGAATGCAGTCCTGCAGCCTCAGGCAGTGCCGGCACAGCAAGGCGCAGTCCGCCTTGCCCCAGACAGGTGTGGTGCCCGCCGACGTGGTGGCCGTACGCCACCTGGCAATACCGTATGGGAGCAATCCATTTACGGTATGGCTACCCAACAGGCAGCATCATCTGAGATGATGGCTCAGGCCATGGATAGGGTGGCCACTTCCATTGTCCCCCCTGAAAGGCTGATGGAGCGACTAGAGCAGGCAACCGACTCCATCTGCCAGTCACACAGGGAGGACATGTTGGCGTCCAACAGGGACAGGCGGGCGGCACTGGCGACTCTGCAGGAGGCCATCTCCATAGAGTCCCAGGGCCACAGGGAAGCCCTGAGGCAGGAGCTACATCAACTCAGGACGACTCTTGTTGAGCTAGAGGCTTCAACACACCAACAGAACAGGACAGAACAGCAGCTGGAGCGTCTCACCCGTACGCTCTCAGCTGAGATGCAAGCAACGAGGGCGGAGGTCCGGGCATCCCGTGAGTTGTTGCATGGGGACCTCCGCACCCTCATCCTCCAGAACGAGACCTACCACACCCGCATGCTTGCAGCCATGGAGGAACAGAGTAGGGCCTTGCGTGGGCTGCCTCCCATAGTGCAACCACCTCCGGATGCAGCTGCACAGGGTGATAATAGCGACAGCAGTGATACTCCCACAATAGGGTAGCCGTGTGGGCCATGAGCCCATGGAGGTGTTTTTTTTCCCCAGGATCCACACAGGTGGTTTCTGGTGTGCACCCTGACCTCGGACCTCCTGGGTGGCCTCCCCAACCCCCCCGGGCCCTTTAATGGCCATTTTTGATTTTCTTTTTATTTTTATAATTTTTAAATTTTTTATATTTATTTTTATTTTTATATTTTTCCCAATTTTTTGGGGACACATTGTTGGCTTCCGTGGTTCCTGTGGGCATACGCTGCATTGTGGCTGGGCACATGCAGGCTTGTCATGTATTAGGTTCAGATGCCTGGGTTTGAGTCACACACACCCCTCCAGCTTCCCGTTTCCATGGGCTTGCAAAGGGTGTGCCCAAGTGACATTGAAGTACATGGTGACATTGGACTCCCACTACATGTGTGGGTAGTCTAGTCAATACTGTGTATACATTCCTAGTGCATATTGCTGTTGTGTTGTACACTGCATGTTGCATTGATGTGTAACTCATCATCTGTGTCTGCCTCCCAATTTGCAGGTCCCTTCCTCATGTCTACACAAGGCCCTCTAGTCTGGAGATGGGGTCCTTGTTGGCAGCAGTGCACCTACAACTCTACATGGCACCAACACTGTTCAGTTGGAAGTGGTGGGAGTGCAGGCATATCCAGGTGGTGAGACAACTGATTTATTACATTACTGAAGTCATGTTTATGGTAGTACGTGCTCAAGTATGTTGTTTGTCCTGCATTACAGTGAGCATTTCAGGTGTAGGAAGTTTCAATTGGGGACACTGTACATCGCAACACTTGTCACGTTGTGGGGATTACTTTGTTTACCTGCACATAGCATGACATGGCACGGTGTGTTGTGTGGCTGTGCTGGGGATGGGTTGGGTGACATGGCACTGTCCTCTTGTTGCATTTAGCAAGTGGGTATTAATTTTGGCTGCTTGAATGTGTTCCTTCACAAAACTGCATTGGTGTTGTGTGTGGGTAGGGATGCACACATTGTAACACTTCCAGGTGAACAATCTCAGGCTGATATGCTTTTCACGGTTGAATCTCCAGACATTCCGGATCAGCGTCAGGTTGAGTCATCATTGATTGTCAGATGGAATGTGCCAGGCCAGTGTGCACTCCACAGGGGAGTGAATACTATGTGAAGTTTTTAGCCACTAGCTGTGTACGGGCTGCCTCCCCTCGTGCCCTTTCCCCTCCCATGCGCAGCGGCTGTGCATGTGGTTGGGGATGTGGGGCCACCACCATGTCCACGGGCAGGCCCCGGCGTGTTGCAACGTTGTGCAGGACACATGCTGCCACTATGATCCTGCACACTACTGGGGGAGCGTATAACAGCTGCCCGCCAGAACGGTCAAGGGAGCGAAAGCGTGACTTTAGCACTCCGAATGTGCGCTCCACTATGCCCCGGGTTGTAATGTGGGCTGTGTTATATCTTACCTCGGGTGGCGTGGTGGGGTTCCGAATTGGCGTCATCATGTGGGGGCTGAGAGGGTAGGCACTGTCCCCTGTGGAGGTGGTGATTGGTATCATTGGTGGGGTTGTGACCTTGCTCAGTATCCAACATGCATGCATGTGCAGTGGCATACATACTCAACGAGAAGCCATGTATCGCCATGCCGCCCAGCATCTATGTCCCGGCATAGGGTGGACATTCGGTAAATGAAGCTGTCGTGGGTGGACCCGGGATAGTTGGCATATACTGAGGTGATGATTCCCTTGGCATTACATACTACCTGCACGTTGATGGAATGCCAGTGCTTGCGGTTCCTATAGATGTGCTCTGATGCCCTGGGGGGACGTAGAGCCACATGGGTGCAGTCGATGGCACCTAGCACTTTGGGGAATCGTGCCACTCCGTAAAAATCCAGGGCGGCAGCATGCCTTTCAGCAGGTGTTCTGGGCAGGTATATGTGCCTGCGGACTGATGGGCGTGCAGTGATGATGTCCAAGACCTGGTGTAGGCAGCGTGACTGGGTGGCCTGTGACACCCCACCCACTATGGCACTTGTCCGCTGAAATGATCCAGTGGCTAAGAAGTGCAGTACATTGAGGACCTTCTCCAGGGGGCTGAGTGCTTGAGAGCACAGGGTGGGTGATGTGAGGTCATCCTCCCACTCACTCACCAGGTCCAGTATTATGTGTGGTGGAAACCTGTACCTTCCATACACCTGGTCATCAGGCATCCCGAAAAGGCTGGTTCTGGGTGTGAATATTCTGGCCCTGACTCTCCTCCTCCTCCTCCTTTGGTAGCCCACTGCCACTGCTGCTAGGAACGGTATGTTCATCCTGGCATCTGGCTTGTTATTTGAAAAGTGCGCAAATTAATGCTTTGCGCGTGTTCTAGGCGAGCGTGTGACCCGCGCACCCCTGGAATCTAGTTCCCACTCCAATAGCGTGTGGAAATTCACACGCAGCAGCCATACAGGTGCGCTGACGTACTTACGTGTGTAAGTGCCCGCGCACCCCTGAAATACACGTACATAGGCCAATCGCGTGTACGCGCACTTTTGTCCAATTACACGCAATGAAATACACGTACATAGGCCAATCACGCGATGACACTCTGACGTGCAGTATTTCCACATGTGTTCCGTCATCACGTGCTGAGTGGGGAACGCCCGTGCGGGTCACGTCAGACGCGCTTACGCGCTGAGGGACTCTGGTCCAATAGAATCGCGTATGCGTGCTGACGCGCTTACGCGCTAAGGGCCTTTCCTCGGATTTCACGCTGACGTGCAGGATTTTCACGTGCCAAATCACTCCGTATCAAGCTGGCCACCCGAAAACACACGGAACACCACGCTCCTGCCCAGGAGGCCGAGTTACTGCCCCCCAGTGCCCCGAGCAGCCTCCCACGTGCTATCTGCTGCTGCCTGCCTGCCTGCCTGCCTGCCTGCCTGCTGCCACCGTGCCCTGCCATTTGGTGCCTGCACATCAGCCATCTGCAGGGGTCCAGTTGCTGTGTCCACCCCTGCTGGAACTGAAGACTCCCAACTGGGATTACATCGCTCCACAGCCCAGCCCCAGGACCCAGTTGCCCACCCACACCTGCCTCTGGGGTTGCCATGTCGGGCACTTCCACATCTGGCACCAGTGGCAACCCCAGGCCAGAGGGGCAGAGGGGCACCAGCTTCACTGCCACCGAAGTTGGTGTCCGGGTGGAGCATGTCCTGGGGCAGTATGATGCCCTCTTTGGATCGTCCCGCGCCAGCAAGGAAGGATGGGAGAGGATCTGGGCCGACTGTGTGGTTGCCATCAACGCGGAGGGGGTGGCAACCCGCAACGTCCAGAAGATCAAGAAGCGCTGGGAGGACTTGAGGTCCAGGACCCTTGTGAAGGCCCGGCGCCTCGTGGAGGGGGGCCGGGGCCGCATGAGTTCCATCCAGAAGAGGGTCCTGGAACGCGTACGCCCAGCGCTCCACGCCCAGGTCCTTGAGAGGGAGGCCCGTCTGGAGTTGAGCGGTATGTGTCCAAGCATTACTGTGTGAGACAGGGCATGTTGCGGTGTGCTGGTTCTATGATACTTGCCTGTATGTGTGCCATGGGCCATGTATGCATGTATGTGTGCAGGGACATCATGGTAATGCATGTGCGACCAGTGATGTGTGACCCACATGGTTGTTGCATGTGTTGAAATGCGGCATGGGGAGCCCTATGCAGATTTTGGACATGAGAGCATGCCAGTCTCTGTACCTGGACATGGATGGGGGTGAAGGATGGGTGCTGATGCCAGGTACATATATGGTAGCCATGTCTGTGTGCCTGACCTGCGTGTCTGTGACTTGTGCATGCCATGGATGCATGACACATGTGTGTGACAATGCACAGATTCAGTGACGCACCCAACTTACCCTTGTTTCGCCTGTATTCGGTGTGTTTGGGGCCAGATGGATGTGACTGAGGTGAAGTGTGTGCATGTGATATGCATGAGCCATGATGCATGTGAGTTACATATCATTGAATGTTTCTAGAGTCCATTGGACATGCATGGAAATGTCCATGGCATGCACCATGCCTGTTACTGTGTGTGTTTTGCCTGGACTGACCCATGTGTTGTGGAGGGACATGATGGAAGTGTACTATGACAGTGGTGCTCATCTGCTATTGCTTCCTGTCTAGGGGACCATTGTACAGTAGCCTGATGCTTGTGTCCTTTGTCTCCCTCTACGCAGCGGCTAGTGAAGAAGAGGGCGGAGACGGCGCTGTGGAGCAAGGCGGCGGGGATGCCCCAACGGCTGCAGCGGAAGGGGTGGGTGAGCCCCCACAGGGGCCTGCTACGGCGGGAGACGGTGAGGAGCCATCCAGGTTGGTGGTTTGCACAGAGGAGGAGGAGGCCGACACTGGTGCACACATGGGGCCTGGTGGGAGCATCCCTGCTGGTGCAAGTGGTGCAGTCCAGGGCCAGGGGCAGGAGGCAGCACAGGTCACCGTGGAGGGGCCTGTGCATGTCACTGTCCCTGACCCTGTGAGTGCACCACCATGCACCAGCAGGGATGCCCCGTCCCAGGCCCGTCGGCAGGTAGAGGGGATGTCCATGTCACCTGACTCCCCTCCACCTGCGGACGTGGTAACCCCTGGCCGCGTGGAGAAGGTCCTGATTGGGGTCGCGATGCGCACGGCTGTGATTCGTGATGACGTGCGTGCTTCCCGGGAGGAGCACGCACGTCATCACGAAGTGCACCGTGCCGACGTGGCCCAATTGGGATCGGCCATGTTCGGGGGTTTCCTGCATGTGTTGGCCAATCTGACGGCCCTCTCCTCCTCTGTGCAGGCTATCCACCGGTCGTTCTCCTTGCCGTCTTCCGGCCCAGATGCCACCAGGGCCCCCTGTGGACCTGCCCCGACCAATGCAGCCAGCTCGGTGGGGATCCCATCCCTGCCACAGTTGGGAGTCGGAGGTCCAGCAGGGGTGGACAACACAGCAAGTGGACCCCAGCAGATGGAAGATGTGACGGCATCATCGGGCAGGGCACGTGCACGACGGCGTCGGTGGTTTCCATCAGCCTGGATGCCGTCGTGCTGGCAGAGGCAGTGGCGTCGGAGGCAGCAGCGGGCTCGACGTGGGAGGCATCATGGCTCGGGGCCATCAAGATTAGAGGGGCAGGCATCGGCCGGAGGGCAGGGCAACCCTGGGATGGTGGTGTGTTCCGTGTGGGAGGAGTTTGGCCAGCGGATAGGTGCGGAGCGGCAGCGGGCGGAAGAGGAGCGGCTCGCCATGGTCAGGGCGGAGTTCTCCATGCGTCGGGCATTGAGGCGGGCTGAGTGCCTCGAGGAAGCTCGCAGGGAGTTTGAGGTGGACATGGGGTTGTCCCTGCGAGACCTCGGGGCCAGGACAGAGTCCCGCCTCCAGGACATCGACATGGAGTTCGATGATGCCCTGGCCAGCAACATCACCAAGTGAGCCGCAGGACTTGCCCGCTGCCTTTGTATATAGTTATTTAGTTAGTTAGTGCTAGGTTTCCTTTATTTATTTTTATTATTTTGGATCGCTCGGACATTGGCCACTTTTTTGTACATATATTTTTCATTAGTTAGTGGTAGGTTTCATTTTTGGTGTTGGGCTCATGGACCCTGGAACATTCCTGTATATAGTTTGTTTTTTTGGGAGATACATTTTTTTAATTTCTTATTGTTTTCACCATGACGTAATGGTTTTTCATTAATTTCCTATGACATGATATTGCTTTGGACAAAATCATTTTAATTTTTTATTCCTTTGTTTTTTTGTTTATCACTTTTGTTCTCGGACATGGGCCATTTATTTACTTAGCCACATCGTTGTATGTTTGAAAAGTTCACTTATTTTTGGTATTTAATACATTTTTTATATTTTCTTACACTTGTGTTATTTTCTCATTGGTTTGTTACATGTCATGATATGGGTTTTGACATTCACTTGCACCCATTGTGTATGTGTGTGTGACAGACATGTGTTCTTTTGCATACTTGGCATTGGGGTTTTGTCATGTGATTGCATTCACTATGTGGGTGGATGCAATCCTTGCCTGGGTGTTTGTGCTGGGTATGCTGGCCATTACTGCCATGATTGTGTATCGTCAGGACCTGGGGCCAGGGGGACATGTGTGGGGGCCTGCTGGCAGGTTCCCCACAGTGCTGGAGGGTGGGGGTGGTGGGAGACATGAGTGGGGGCCTGGTGGAGGGTGCCCCTGGTGACTGGGGGGGTAGGGGTGGTGGGAGACATGAGTGGGGGCCTGGTGGAGGGTGCCCCTGGTGGCGGGGGGGTGGGGGTGGTGGGAGACATGAGTGGGGGCCTGGTGGAGGGTGCCCCTGCACTGCTGGGGGGTGGGGGTGGTGGGAGACATGGGTGGGGGCCTGGTGGAGGCTGCCCCTGCACTGCTGGGGGGTGGGGGTGGTGGGAGACATGAGTGGGGGCCTGGTGGAGGCTGCCCCTGCACTGCTGGGGGGTAGGGGTGGTGGGAGACATGAGTGGGGGCCTGGTGGAGGGTGCCCCTGGATGGTGGGGGGTGGGGGTGGTGGGAGACATGAGTGGGGGCCTGGTGGAGGGTGCCCCTGGTGGCGGGGGGGTGGGGGTGATAGGGGACATGAGTGGGGGCCTGGTGGAGGCTGCCCCTGCACTGCTGGGGGGTGGGGGTGGTGGGAGACATGGGTGGGGGCCTGGTGGAGGCTGCCCCTGGATGGTGGGGGGTGGGGGTGGTGGGAGACATGAGTGGGGGCCTGGTGGACGGTGCCCCTGGTGACTGGGGGGGTGGGAGTGGTGGGTGACATGAGTGGGGGCCTGGTGGATGGTGCCCCTGGTGACTGGGGGGGTGGGGGTGGTGGGTGACATGAGTGGGGGCCTGGTGGAGGGTGCCCCTGGTGACTGGGGGGGTGGGGGTGGTGGGAGACATGGTTGGGGGCCTGGTGGAGGGTGCCCCTGGATGGTGGGGGTGGGGGTGGTGGGAGACATGGTTGGGGGCCTGGTGGAGGGTGCCCCTGGTGACTGGGGGGGTGGGGGTGGTGGGAGACATGAGTGGGGGCCTGGTGGAGGGTACCCCTGGTGACTGGGGGGGTGGGGGTGGTGGGAGACATGAGCAGGTGTGCAGGGTAGTCCCCTGTTTTGTGGGCTGCCTGCAGGGGCCGTCGAGGGTGACAGGACCCACCCAGCCTAATCGCGTGTGTAACTTCGCACGCACCCCTGTAATACACGTACCAAGCCAAATCGCGTGTGATAATTCCCGCGCACCCCTGAAATACACGCGCCCAGGCTATTCGCGTGTGGAAATTCCCGCGCACCCCTGAAATACACGCGCCCAGGCTATACGCGTGTGGAAATTCCCGCGCACCCCTGAAATACACGTACCCTGCTGTAATCGCGTGTGGGACTTCCCGCGCACCCCTGTAATACACGCGCCCAGCCTATTCGCGTGTGGAAATTCCCGCGCACCCCTGAAATACACGCGCCCAGGCTATTCGCGTGTGGAACTTCCCGCGCACCCCTGAAATACACGCGGCCAGGCTATTCGCGTGTGGAACTTCCCGCGCACCCCTGAAATACACGTACCCTGCTGTAATCGCGTGTGGGACTTCCCGCGCACCCCTGAAATACACGCGGACAGGCTATTCGCGTGTGGAACTTCCCGCGCACCCCTGAAATACACGTACCCTGCTGTAATCGCGTGTGGGACTTCCCGCGCACCCCTGAAATACACGCGGCCAGGCTATTTGCGTGTGGAAATTCCCGCGCACCCCTGAAATACACGTACCCTGCTGTAATCGCGTGTGGGACTTCCCGCGCACCCCTGTAATACACGCGCCCAGGCTATTCGCGTGTGATAATTCCCACGCACCCCTGAAATACACGCGCCCAGGCTATTCGCGTGTGGAAATTCCCGCGCACACCTGAAATACACGCGCCCAGGCTATTCGCGTGTGGAAATTCCCGCGCACCCCTGAAATACACGTACCCTGCTGTAATCGCGTGTGGGACTTCCCGCGCACCCCTGTAATACACGCGCCCAGCCTATTCGCGTGTGGAAATTCCCGCGCACCCCTGAAATACACGCGCCCAGGCTATTCGCGTGTGGAACTTCCCGCGCACCCCTGAAATACACGCGGCCAGGCTATTCGCGTGTGGAACTTCCCGCGCACCCCTGAAATACACGTATCCTGCTGTAATCGCGTGTGGGACTTCCCGCGCACCCCTGAAATACACGCGGACAGGCTATTCGCGTGTGGAACTTCCCGCGCACCCCTGAAATACACGTACCCTGCTGTAATCGCGTGTGGGACTTCCCGCGCACCCCTGAAATACACGCGGCCAGGCTATTCGCGTGTGGAAATTCCCGCGCACCCCTGAAATACACGTACCCTGGCTTTTCGCGTGTGGGACTTCCCGCGCACCCCTGGTATTCCCGTAGCCTAGCTTTTCGCGTGTGAAACTTCCCGCGCACCCCTGAAATGGACGTAGCCTAGGATTTCGCGTGTGAAACATTCCCGCGCACCCCTGAAATGGAAGTAGCCTGGGATTTCGCGTGTGAAACTTCCCCGCGCACCCCTGTAATGGACGTACCCTGGCTTTTCGCGTGTGGGACTTCCCGCGCACCCCTGGAATTCCCGTAGCCTAGCTTTTCGCGTGTGAAACTTCCCGCGCACCCCTGTAATGGACGTACCCTGGCTTTTCGCGTGTGGGACTTCCCGCGCACCCCTGCAATTCCCGTAGCCTAGCTTTTCGCGTGTGAAACTTCCCGCGCACCCCTGAAATGGACGTAGCCTGGGATTTGACGTGTGAAACTTCCCGCGCACCCTTGAAAATCGCATGGGCCGCTTGCCGTGATGGTCCAGGGTTAGCGCAGCCCCTTGCGCTGGTTTGTGATTTTTATGAGATTTCCCAGCGCAAGGGGCGTTCCTGGGGGCGTAACTGGCGCTGCAGCGAGTCGCTGCGCCACTGTGCGCCACGGCTGCCTGGGGAAGTTAAAATCCATGAATACGCTGTGCGCCGGATTCGGTTTTGGCGCACGCGGCTGGCGCAGACTATCGCACGCGCACGCTGTGCGCCAGCCGCGTGCGCTACTTGTGCGCTGAATTCTATGAATTACCCTGCAAATGTTTTACCTTTTTCATTGGGGAAATGTTTACTGCTCCTTATGAGAAATTCTCGAGGTGGTACCTAATTTCTGTATCACGTGAGGAGAACTGATCACCAGTAATTCAGTTTTGTCTGTATTAAGCGCTAACTTGTTAGAGATCATTCATGACTCATCTAGGGAATAGACCTTTTTAATCACTATAGTATCCAATTCATAGTTGCCGTATAGATGAATGACACATTGCGTGTCGTCGGCATAGTTTGTAAATATCACACCCTCGTGAGCCAACTTGGCAAATAGTGGCTGTGTAGTTATGGTTAAGTTGCTAATCCCATAGGAAGAGCACTTTTTGGGTGGCTTATAACTTTTCTCCCCCTGGACGAATCCTCACCAAACTTTGCAAAAAATGTATAATTTTATTTGCGAAGTTTGGTGAGGTTTGGTCCAGGGGGGGCAAAGTTATAGGGGGGGCCCACAATTTCTTTTTTCCTATAGACTGAATGGGGAAAAAAACATGGGTGGCTTATAACTTCACTCTCTCTGGATGAATTCTCACCAAACTTTGCAAAAAGTGTGATATGGGTGGGGCCATGTAGAAGTTAAAATGTTTGATTCTATGGGTGTGATCTATGGGTATGATATGCTGCGGTGGTTGTGGCCAGGGCCTAGAGTCTTGGGTCACATCCATAGAATTGAATATCTATCAAATATACAGTTTATATACTGTTTGATTTGTATAGTTTGTATGTGAAGTTTTGGCTACGTCATGTCCTTAAGATTGTAGAGTTTGGTAACAAGCACTGCAACATAACATATCCATGGAAGTAAACATTTTGCATTGTGGTGTACGGTTACATGCTTGCTTCAATGGTTGTGTTATGAAGCATTGTTTATGAGTTGTACTTATTATAATATACTTACTGTTTGGTTTGGTAACTGTAGCACATATTTTCGTTGTCAATTTCTGTGATAAAAGAAAATATCATGTTAGTTTTGGTAGTTTATAAGGATTTATTACATTGCATAATAGATATGTCCGTTTTTTTTTCAACCATCATATTTAGTAGTTTACAAACCAGTCTACTGTGCAATTTGCTCAGTTTCTGTGTTTGTTCTAAAATCATTGGGTCTGTGGGAAAAGAATCCATGTTGGATTAAAAAAAAACTTTTTTTGTTTTGGTACAGTACATTTATTTTTGTGTTTTCAGTGTTTACTTGTTGTTTCTGGCTAATGTTGGCTGTTGCAGATTGTTAGATACTTGTTGTTGAATTGTAACTGATTATACTTTTTATTTATATTCTCAAGTTGTTAATCTATCTGTTTGGTTGTTGCAAAATCTTGGGGCAGTTATATTCCTGTTGGCGTATTCTAACTGTTTATTTATTGTTATTTTTAGTGGTAGTGATTTATCTGTTTGGTTGTTGCAAAATCTTGGGGCAGTTAAATACCTTTTGGCGTATTCTAACTGTTTGTTTCTTGTTATAATTTGGTGGTATTGATTTATTTGTTTGGTTGTTGCAGAATCTTGGGGTAGTTAGATACCTGTTGGCGTATTCTAACTGTTTATAGTTTTCTAATTGAAGTTTTATTAATGTTTATGCAAAGATTAGTTATTACAGTTTGGTTTTAAGAATATTAAATAAGCGTTTATAAGATTTGCTGGTAATATTTGCTTTAAAGTAATGGTACTATCATTACATTCAAACCATCCACAATTCTTTTTTATATATGCAGTGTAGTGACCTGCATTGGTTGTGGTTCCTGCATGGTAGATTATACCCATGGTTGTGAAGCTTTTCTCACCAAGTGATACTGGACCATGTGTGAATCCAGTCAGCTTGCAGTTGTTTTTAGTACCATTTGCATTGTAACATAGAAGCATTAGTATTACGTATTTACTATGTGTTTGTATTAGTAAGGTGGAGCGATTATCTGAATTGCAGGTTTAGTTTAGTTTAGTTTATTCATTTGTATTACGCACCAGACACGAAGGTATGAGGGCGCATGAGCAGCAAGGTTATTCACACCTTAGTTACAGGTTACAATGCAGTACAAAAATTACAATAGGACAATGGAAGGTGGGAATGATAAAGGCAAGAGTTTACAGATTTACAAGTATATATATTTACAGGTATATACATTTACATAGTTTACAGCAGTAAGGATGGATGGATGGTATTAGTGGTCGTTGTTCTTTATCCAGTGGATGTAGTTACGTCTAAAGTGTGTGTATGTTTGGGGTGTCCTTAGAGGGGGTGGTAGGGAGTTCCAATGTTGGGCTGCTTTCACCTGAAAGCTGTTGCCACCCATTTTGGTGCGTTTGAACCTTGGAACTGTGAGCAGATTTGCATTGGAGGTTCTGGTGGGTCTGTTAGAAGTGTTTTTGTTTATTCTATCGACTAGGTAGCGAGGGGCAGCGTTGTTGAGGCATGTGTGTGTCAGTGAAGCTACTTTGAGCATGATTTTATCTGTAGTGTTGAGCCAATTATGGGTTCTCCTAATGTTAGAAATGTGTTCTATCTTGGGGATGCTAAGCGCGGCTCTAAGAGCGTTGTTTTGTAGCGTCTGTAATTTGTTGGTAACTTGCCTACTTGCTCCTACGTAGAGGGCATTGCAGTAGTCCAGTTTTGATAATACCAGGGCTCTAGCTAGTGTAATGCAGCTTTGGGTTGATAAGAAGGGTTTGGCTGCTCTTATAAACTTACATGTGTAGGCCGTAGAGGATGAAAAGGAGCTAACCTGTTTATGGAAGGAGAGGGAGGAGTCAATGTATATTCCTAAGGTTTTCACTTCTTTTGCTACCTTGATCGGGTTCCCGTCTATAATGAAGCTGGTGTAGTTGTGGTCCAGTTTGGTTAGGTTTGAGGTGGAGCCAAGGATGATGAGTTCCGTCTTGTCATCATTCAGGCATAGACTGTGCTAGGCCATCCATGCCTGGATGATGAGGTACACCCTGTTCACCAAGGCCAAATCATGGTTGTAATCTCCTGTCAACGGGATGAGGATCTGGGTATCATCGGCATAATTAGTGTAGGTGATACCCAGATCGTCTAGATCATCAAACAGGGGCCTAGTGAACACGTTGTACAGTGTAGGGGAGACACATGAACCCTGGGGGACTCCACATGTGAAGGGGATAGGGTCGGCGGCAGCAGTTGTGGAGAAGACACGCATGGATCTATTGCTTAGAAAAGACTCGATCCAGCTGATGGCTTCTTGGGAGAAGTGGGCCGCTGAATCCAAGTGATTGCACAGGATTTTGTGATCGACTAGATCGAGGAGGGGGAGGCCCCAGGACTCTTTAAGGTTGCTAGGGACGGTGCCTGAGGAGAAGGAGGCGTTAATGAGTTTGGTAATGAATGGCAAGAGGTCTCTTGCCGCATCTTTGATGATTTGTGGGGGACAAAGGTCACCCTGACAGTTAGATGGTTTTGGACTGAGAATTATTTTTTCCACTTCAAGAGTGGTGACTTTGGAAAAGTTGAAGCGAGAGGGGTTGGATTGGGGGTGTTGGGGTGTGGGGTGCGGGGCAGCATTAGTGGGGTTGGTTGGTTTAGCTATGGATTATTTTTTTATTTTTCATTTTAGTTTGTAGGCCTGTGACTTTATAGTTTAGGACGTTTTGGACACTAGTGCACCATTGTTTGTCCTTCACACAAGTGTCTGGAGTTATTACAGGTGTTTCCAGTTCTTTGATGATCGTGAACAATTCTTTGGTACTGGAGTTGGATTGTGCAATTCTCTGGTTGTCGGACTATTGGCAGATATGATTTATTTTTTGTAGTTGGACGTTATTTTATTGAGCAATGTCTTGTTAAGGTCTGTGGAAGATTGTCTCCAGGGATGATTTTTTTTAAAGTTTTTCTAATCTAAGAGCTTCAAGATGGCTAGAGAACCATTGGTTGAGGTGCTTTTTTGGTTTACATTTTCTTAGTTTAAGTGGTGCAATGGAGTCTAGGGCTGTGCGCATGGTTTTGTTGTAGGTTTCTACAAGGTCGATGAGAGGGATCAGTTTTTCCACTGTTATATTTTTCTTACTTCTTGTGGGGATGGCTGAGGCCAGCACGTTATTGGTAATGGGTCTCGAAGCTTCGAGTTTGAAGGAGAGGAGATGGTGGTCAGACCATGGTTGAGGGGAGTTATTGGTGATAGAGGCCGCGCAGTTGTAATCTGCTACCCAGTCGAGGGTTCTCCCTTTGTTATGGGTGGGGCCAGTTACTTTTTGGGCAAAGCCTAGTTCAGACAGAGTATTATTGATGAGGGTAGCCTGGTGATCTTTGGGGTCTTTAAAGCCTAGGTTGAAGTCCCCTAAGAGGAGGATCTGGGAGGTATTTTTAAGGTTATTGGTGAGGATGGTGCTGAGGTCTTCCTCGAAGGATCCTAAGGGTCCAGGAGGTCTGTAAAGTAAGTGAATGGTTATTCTTTGGGAGTTGGCAGTAGGCAACTTAGCTGTGAGTGATTCACATGATGGGAGGTGGGTAGAGGAGTCAAGTCTAATGTTTAGGCGTGTTTTGGCGATTACGGCCAGGCCGCCGCCTCTAGATTCAGTTCTATCCCTTAGAGGATGGTGTAGTCATCCGGGATGGCTAACGAGATGGCCGGCCCTGCGGCTGCTTGGAGCCAGGACTCGGTTATGGCTAAAAAAATCTAAATCTTCTGCTAGAATAAGGTCCGCTACGTCTGTAGCATGGGCTATTATAGAGAATGCTTTAATGAGGGCACCTTTTATGGGTAGGGCGGTAGCCTTGGTGGGGGTGGGGATGGTGGTTGTGTTGTAGATTTTGTGATCGGTCGTAGTATTGAATGGGCTAGACTTGGCTCTTTTCAACGTAAGGTTGATGCAGGTGCTAATAGTAGGGGAACGGTTGCTCCGTTTGGACTGGATCGAGTCCCTGGCTCGAGGCTCATATAGCTTGGCTAGTCTGGACCGTAGTTTGGTGTTTCTTTCAGAGAGGCTGCATGGTAGAGAGAGATGGAGCAGCATGGTTGTGATGTAGGGCTCTGTGGGGAGTGGTGAGGTAGTGCTTAAAGTGACCTAGCTAGGAGGGAACCTAGGAGAGCATGAGAGATTAATAAGGTGGAGAATAGTGAGTAGTACATAATAGGTAGTACATAATCTGCCATGGTTTGCATTTTGTACAAGTTGTTGAAATGGAACTGATTCACAGTTAGGTATGGATACATACACAAAACGTTCATTAGGGATTGGTTCATATTGCATATTGTTCCACAGAGTGCATGTATGTTTCTACATGTATGAAATCTGGAAGGTTTCATTTATAGGTATGTTTTTGTTTTCCAGTACTTGCAGCAAGTACATTATACATTCTTGTGGATCTTCGTGTGAATTTATAGTGAATTTCACCATTCCAGCACAGTAGTCAAATTCTTGTCTTATTCCATGAACACTATATGTGTTGTCAGGATTGTTTGTTGCATTTCTATGAAGGACTAACATTTGCAAACATTATTAGTCTGTACTGTGTAAGTAAATGTTGTCAACAATTGGTGGCAATTGAAATAGAATATTGATTGCTACATTGCCTAGAAACTTACACCAGTTATATTTGAAAATTTGAATGGACCAGATAGTTCTGTGTCCAAGTCATTTTTTCGGAGTGTGTGTTGCTTCTTTGAAGAAGTACCTGAGTTACTTTGAGTAATAGGTTCTTCTTTGGTTGTGGTAATTGATGAAGTATTAGCTTATTTTACTCTCTTTGGAGGATTTGCAGTGAGATCCTGTTGCATTTCTGTTTGAATTAGTTTTCTTTTACAACGTTTTCCTTTTTGTGGAACAGGATATGATTTTAGATGGAGGGTGTATAGTGAACGTAGTCTATTGTATTCCAAAATGCAAGGAATATCAGCGTTTACTTTAGTTGTATCAAAGTTGATTAGAACTAGACCGTGATAGTGCTACGTAGCTAATGCCTTCTTTAAAGACTGTGTTTCAAATATCTATCAATGCTTTATCTCGAGTAAGACCTTGTGATTTGTGAATGGTGACTGAGAAAATTGTTCTCTGCGTACATACATGTCTTTGAAGCGAAGGAATCGAGCTGTTGAGTGCCCTATCCTTTTTACTTCTGAAAGTTTGTCAAAGAGAATATTGACAAACTGAATGTTGTTGCCACGTGGGTATGTTTGAAAGCCAACAACTGTACCCAGTGCTACATTAACTAGTCCTTGCTCCATGTCAAGGTTACGTTTAAGCATTACTCTACAGTTTAAGGATAATTTTAATATTTTCTCCAAACCAGCTGTGTTGGAGATAGAATTTTCTAAGGCATTTAGTCTTGTTGTGGCTTGTTGACACATGGGTAGTGACATAGCATGTACGTCCAGTTTGTCTGTGGAAGAAATTTCAACTATTGGTTGCATTTCTTTTTTCAACATTGTTTCATTGAATTTGGAACAGCTTACAAGAGTTGGCATCAAGGACATACAATTGACATTTTTGTGTGCTAATTGTTCCACGACATCAGTAGCACATGAGTTATGGCCATAAAGTGGATGGATGTGCTGGGTTTTTAATATTGCTTGTGCTTCTTGAGATAGTACACCAACTTTAATACTTTTTAAAATGTTGGCATAGGTGAGGTCTGCAGACTGGCGCATGTTTTCTGTTCATTCTCTGTATTGGAAATGTTGCCAAAGGTTGACATTTCCTATGCTGCCAACAGTTTTAAGGCAGAGTTTGTGTCCTAAGGTTTTAAAAATAGGTTCACCTTTCACTGGTGTCAATTGAAGAACATCTCCGAAAACAATAATGTGTTTTCCTCCAAAGAGTTCTTCGTAGTTTGTTTTGAGTACTTCTTGTAATCTGAGGTGAATCAAAGCTAACATTAGATTGGAGACCATGCTCACTTCATCTATAAGTAGCATTGTCATTTGTTTTAACACTCTGCGTAGTTCCAATGCAGCTTCTGTAGAAAGTTTGTAATATTCTAATTTGTTTTGGTGTTCTACTGGAAGGAGTAGTAAATGGTGTAAAGTGACACTACCCATGTTGCAGCCAGTTATAGTGCTTTCATATGCTTTAAAATTGTCTTCATAGGAGTCATAGTTATCTAGTATCTCTTCTTCTTTTATCCATTGTTTAAAGAGTTGTAGCAGGGACATGTAATATAGTTCTTTATGTTGAGGAGTTTTTAATGACAATTTGATATGATTAATTAAACTTGGTTTGGTAAGTTTTACTAAGCTGCCTTCACAATTTGTCACTCTGTATCTACCTTTTTTTCATCAGGTTTTATATTATTTTTGTATGTGAAATTTTGGACTATGTGGTAAAGACACATGCTTTCCAAAGTGGTACTTCTGTTTGGGTAGTATGTGTCTGGTAAATTGTTTTTCAAAATGTCTTGGCTGTTGGCATCATTTTTGCCTATTGTTTCCATGTCATTGTATGATTTGAGAACTCTTTTTCTAGATTCAGCAGGACCAAGTCTTAGCCATACTATATTTTCAGATTTTCCATACAAAGCAGTACCGGTTAAATGATCTGCAGCTTCATAGCAGCCACAGTCTCTATGGGAGAGCATTTTTATGCCCAAGCTGTACAATTTCTGAGACTGTGTTTTGTCTGATGATAGGTCATTCCAGAGGTCTTGAAGCTCTGTTTTTTCTGCTTTGGTTAAGTAGTCTGTAACGTATCATGCAACTGCAGTGGAATTGTCTGCAATGTACTGCACATCTATGTTTGCATTCCATAATAGGGCAATGATTGCATAGTAATCATTGATATATTTTGCTTCTTCTGTTCTTTTTATTTAATATGTGTTTTTAGGTGATTTGCTTTCAACAATATGTCTAACTGAAGACATGAATTTGTTCACTTCACCTGTTTTTGTAACCAGTCTAGGAAAACCAATGCGGCATTTGGTGTTTTATTTCCCTTTGTTTTTGTATTTGCGACAACAATATTTGACACATTTGTGTCTTTGAAATTGTACAATTTGTGCATGAAGATCACTATTTGTTGCTTCTGATGGAATTTCACAAGTGACATATTTTTCGATAAACTGTAAAACAGTGGCATCATTGTCTTGACCAAATTTAGGAGCATCTTTAATCCATAAAAGCATGTGGACATGTTGTGCTCCTCTGACTTGGTATTCTTTTCTCCAAAAGATGTGTTGCACTTCTCCGAAGGGAAGAACAGTTTTATTACAAATAATGTGTAGCATAGCAATGAAGCGATGATGGAAATATCTTGAAACATTAACAGGATATAGAGAGCAAAGTTCTCCAGGTGTTAGTATATCTATGTTTGTTTTGTTTTTCTTTGATATGCGTAGAAAACCATGTAAATATTCCCATGCATACTCTGCACAACTTAATGTAACAAACCAAGTGGGTGGGCCAAGGTTTCAAATCATACAACGTACATCTCCGTGACATCGGAACCAGTACTCTTTAGTACCACGCATGTTTGCTAACAGATTTGTAATGCTCGATTGTGAAAACTCATCTTTTATTTGCACTTTTTGTAGTAATTGCGTAGCTGACATATTTTGAAAGTGGGTTCCTGATTTTAATGTGTGTGCAACTCCGTAACATAGAGTTGCTAGTTCACTTTCAAAGAGTAGGTGGAATATGTATTCCACATTTTGTCTAAATCTGGGATCTTCAGAATACATCCGTAACGAGCGGTATTCTGCTGCTGTTATCTGAATAGGTCTATCATCGTACCTTCCTCCTTTGCCAGTAGGGAAGAGTAGAGGAAAAAAATGTGCTTCTATACTTTTTCCCATATGCTGATTGGTGATCCTTTGGTTTGTCACATTTGGTACGTTTCTAGTTCATCATCTATGGTGTCATTAGAGTGTAATGGATGAATTGTATAATGGTCTAAAATATTGGATACTGTAGCAGGATCTAGAAGTTCAAATTGACCAGTTTCTGGTGACTCTTGAATTATTTCAGTTGTTTCCCTTAAGTTTTCTTCAATATTTATTTCTTTGTAGTATTCATTATTGTCTTTTAGATATTGCAAGGCTTGTCTAACTTTATGTAAATCTACGAGTTGTTGCCAATTTTTTGTTGTCTTTTGTAGGTACACCATTTACTAAGACAATTAAAGATTGCTCTATTGGATGTTGCACTCCCAGAGTGTGCACATTTTCTTTTAGATCTAATGGTAAATAAACTATTTTGCCACGAATGCCTTTCACCAATTCAGAGGGAGGTAATTTTGCTGTTTTTGGTTGAAGGCGTATTATTGCTTGAAATGGGTGCACTGTTTGAATTATGATGCTCTCATATACATTGAGTTTTTGCAGGGCTTTTGGTAGTGGGACTAATTCCAAATTATTTGTGATAACACGTGAAGGAATTTGATTGTTGTCAAGTTTTGTAGTGCAATAACTGCAAAGTATTAAGGGGTCAGTTATTTCGTATTTGTTTTCTGCTTTAAGGTAGAGAGCTAATTCAAACCATTTGGAATCTTCATTGTTTTCTATTTTGTATGTTATGTCTATAGTTTTTGTGTTACTTTTATAAAACGTTTTGCGGCAACACACACACACATGGTTTGGTACTTCAGCGGATGTACTTTTAAATTGTATTATTTCTTTTTTGTATGTGTGTAGTAGAAGATTGCCATCTGTACAATTGTTGCTAGTGTGTTGTACAGCTACTGTATTTTGTAAGTGGCTTTCACTTCCAAAATATGTTTTCTGGGTATGCTCTATTTCTTCCAGTAGGTATTTGGCTGTACCATGTAGAAGATTGTTATTTAAATTGGCTTGTGCTAAAGCAGGACTTTTAACATAGTACAGTTTATAGACTAGATTTCTTACAGTTGAATGATGTGTTGATATCATTTTGATATGATGGAAGGTGCTTTTGCAAATAGGTCCTGAAATGCAGGCCAATGAATGTCCTTGTAGTCCTGTGTATTTGCGCACTGGACAGGTATCCATATTTTTCAGCAGTTTCATTTTGATTTTGTCTTTACCTTTCACATATTGATTGAGGAACTGGCATAAAGATTTGAAAGATTTTTTGGCAATGTTACACATTGACGTGAATGGCCATTTGTATACTGGACATTCTGGTTCAGTCGAATGGAGAGTTGATATTGAGTTTTCTGGGGATATTTTTGTAAGCAATATTTCTTGTTGCATTATGGTATTATTAAGTTTTTCATAACCTCGTCCACTGCTATGTATGGCAATTGTGTATGTTTCACTTTATTTGTATGATTTTTCATTAAAATATGGTTCTGTGCTTGTGGTGTGACTCCAATCACCTCCAAAGATATTTAAGAAGTTATTTTTGTTGGCATTCCGTTTATTGAGAAGTCTATTTTGTAATTTAGTAGTTAGTTTTGTTAGTGGTTTCATTGTGTTTAACACTAAAATAAATAACTTTTCTTTGAGAAGGATTGCACTGTCTATCAAAGCTTCTAAGATTAATTGTATACGGAAGGTTTTAAGGGTTGTGCATGATTTGTCTCCTGTTTTTATACGATTCTGAAGGACTCTGTGACGGAACATTTTTGCTAAAATACATTTTTTGGTATGGTTACTTGCCACTATATCAAGATTTATAGGAGCAGGTTTAGCAGTAGTGGTAGCTACATTCTTGTTAATGATTTTCTGTTTTCTTTTACATTTTGATAGAGGCGGAAAAGTTTCTGTACTGGAAGATTGTATTGTTTTGCTAAATGACTATATTAGCTGTTTTGTTTGAACTTTTTGTACAAACTCTGCTAGAGATGGATGCTGATTTTTGACACTTTTATTTTCATTTGCTCTATTTCTGCGTTGCTTTCTACGGATTTGCTTTCTGGTAGGCATTCTGTGGGGTCTGTTGAAACAAAAAAGAAGGTATGGGTTGGGCTGTTCTGCAATGTATGTGTGCTGAATGCATTAGTGTCTGAGTATGATGGTAAAGATGAATGTGGTGGTGTGTAATTGTGCATTGGGCAGCTACAATTAGTTGGGAAGGCTATTCTTCTATTTGTGTGTTACTATACTGCGGTTCAGATGACAGCAGAAAGTGAGCAAGTGGTGAGGAGAAGCACTAATAGTAAATCTAATGGTATAAAATTAAAACAGTTCTTTGTTTTGTAATACTAACATTCTAGGGGCTGAGTTATGTTATTTGTGTTCCGAAAAATGGGGATTTGTGTGTCTTTCTGCCTGCTGATTCCTGTTTAATAAATGGTGATTTGTGGGCAGAATGGTGCACAAATCTTCATTTCTTTGGTGCACAAATTACATGAATCAACCGCACAACAAAACAGTAAGTATAGCAATTAAACTGAAGGGGAGAAGGAGAGTAGTGCAGTAGAACTGAGAGAGAGAGGGAGGGCTGGGGAAGAGGAGGAGGAGGGAAACGGATGGGGCGAAGGGTGAGAATGGGGGGAGGTGAGGGAGATGATCAAGGAGATAAGGCAAGGGGGGAGGAGGGAAAGAAGGGGGGAGGGGTTTCATGGCGGGGAATGGAGAAGGAGAGATTTGAGGGAAGTGTGGAATGAGGAAAAGGTAGAAATAGAGAAGAGTGAGAGAGGCAAGGAGTTCCAGTGCAGCGGGGCTAGGAGATGGAAGGAGCAGAAACGGGATGTGGCACAAGGGGAAGGAGGAACAGTGAAGGAAGTGGTCAGCAGAGTGAAGGGAGTGGGAGGGAGTGTAGAAAGAGAGGAGGGAG
This sequence comes from Ambystoma mexicanum, assembly GCF_040938575.1. Classification (NCBI taxonomy): domain Eukaryota; kingdom Metazoa; phylum Chordata; class Amphibia; order Caudata; family Ambystomatidae; genus Ambystoma; species Ambystoma mexicanum. The sequence goes on along the minus strand of NC_090935.1, from coordinate 796,432,450 downwards.
GAAAGATGAAGGGGAGCAAGACCGTGGAGAGACTTAAAGACTAGGCAGAGAAATAAAGGTTGTATTGTACTTTCTCTTTTTTTGTTGAATGAGCAGGTTTCTTTGGAGTTGTTGTTTGTAGTTCAGATGCTGCTGTTTTCCAGGAGAGTGGTCTTCACTGCAATTGTAAAAGGAAGAAGTTAGTAATGTTGTGTGTTTATAGGACTGATGTTAATTGAGACATTGATGTTTATGTTTTTGTAGTAGTATTCTTGTTTGATATCTGAACATAGTGTATGCATGCAGTTTCATTTGACTATGTGCAGCATTTATATTTTATTTACAATAATTTAGTTAAACATGCTTTGCAAATGAGTAGAATATTAACTATGAAACTCACTTCGTTTTTTTAAAGCAGTGTTATAGGATGTTAGGAGAAAGAAGAAATAATGATGTATTTATTTTGCAATTTTTATAAGGTAAATGGCATAAACTGTTTAGAAAAGCATGGAAGGTATGCATTTGTGAATGTGTGGGTTATAAAGCACAAAGATGTGATTTACAGGTAGTAGTGTTATTGCAGCAGGGAGCTTTTCAATGATAGTGTCTATGTGTGTGAGTGTACGAACATGCATGACCTTTTACTGGCTGTGTGTACTTTTATAATGCACTACTAAGTGTTTTTCCACAATTATATTTTTATTTCTCCCATCTTCTAATATTATAATTTTTTAGATAGGTGTGTATGTAAAAAAGAAATTAGATAACAGACAGGTTTGGAAGTGACAGTTGATTATAGCAGATGGGAAAAATGACACTAAGTTCATTTTAAACGTTATATAAGTTAAGTGGCAGTTACTCTATTATATGCATTCATAAGAGTTCTACATATACTGTGCAGAAAATATGCATACCTGTAGTTTGTATTCATGCATGTGGATATGCATGCAGCTGCAAGTAGTAATCTTGGAGACTTTTAGAGTAGTTTTTGTAGTAGGTGCATTCCAAGGATACGAGATTTGTACTCAGAGTGATCAACAGTACATTTGAAGTGCTGAACTCTGACGATGGAGTCAGATGTAGAGGTCTTGGATGTGATTGGTGGATGGTTGTCTGACTGATGAGCTGTATCCAATGAGAGAATGGCACAGAGAGTGAAGTTGAAATGGTAGAAGGGATGTCCAAGTTACGATATGTCCGCGGACATGGCGGTAGTCCTCGGACACCACGTATTACATATGGGGATTTTGGGGTGGAGAGGCATGCAAATGAGAATGAACAAAGCAAGGGATTGGTCAGGAAAGTTTACTGGATGTGCTGTGTAAGGAGAGAGTTTGTCAGAAAGTATTTTCCTTAGAGAAGAAACTTAGCTATGACTGTGTGTTTCAAAAAACAGATTATCTGGATTTTGGGAGACTCATGGATACATTGGTTGGAGGTGCATGCAGAACGCTGTGGAGTAGCTGCAGATCTTGGATTCCCTCATGTGGAAGTGCACTGGCATAGAGTGCGTGGAATGAAGTGGTTGGACTTAGTACTTCTCTGTGCTACTTTGGAGACAGAGCTTCATCCAGACATGATTATAATTCATTGTGGAGGGAACAGTTTAGGACATGTGTCCGGAATTTCTTTGCAATTTTCGATGAAAGAAGGACTTGGGAAGGTCATGGACATGTTTCCAAATTCCCAAGTAATTTTTTCTCGTATTGCACAGAGACAAATGTGGCTGCGTTCTTCTTCATTTGGTCCACAAATGGAGAAAGCGGGGTGGAAAGTTAATAAGGCTGTTTGTACCTTTCTAAGAGATGTTGGCATGTCCTCTTTCCACAATGAAAATATTATGTTTCGTAGCACATACATTTTTCGCAGAGATGGAGTTCATCTTACTTATGCTGGTAATCAGATTTTTCTGAGAAATTTACAAAATGCATTGTGACCTTTTGTGGAATTACAGCCATCCACTTTGCAGTAGGTGTTGACTATTTAAGTTTTTCAAACACAAAAAAACACAACCAAAGGCTCTTTTCAGAGCCACCACTTCCTCCCACAAAAAAGTGCAATGGTTTTGATAGGGCGGCACCCCAAAATTTTAGATGTCCATGGACTGTCCGGGGACTTCGAAAAAATGCACAGGGCCCTGCTCCATTTATTTGTCAGTTCTATTTTTAGACTGTGAAAGGCGGCTCTGAAAAGAGCCTTTTTTTGGATTTTTGTTGTTTTATATATATTTTTTTTACACACGACACACTAGGAGAGGAGGGGAAAGGAGGGTAAGGGGGGACACCAACCATGGGGATAAGAAAGGGCAGGTGGAGAGAGGAAGATGTAGGGTGGGCCTTACTTAGGTAGTGGGCAAGTCTTCTCGTGCTTCTTGACCGCAGTCTCAAAAGTACTTCGAAGTCTCTCCCCCCCTGCAGAGTACTGCATCGCAGTACATACACAAAACTGTGACCCTCGAAAGGTAAGGGTCAACAGCATCATGGATGGCCTGTGAGGCAGCTGGAGGGATGCGCTGTCCCACAGGAGTATCTCTTGTGGTGACAGGAACGGAAACGGAGGATGTGGTAGAGGCACTCAACCTACTACGTTCATCACAAGGTACAACCTTGAGAACGGCCCCACCGTGGAACGACCTTAGGTGTCACTTCATAGATGTCGTACCAAAGCTGTACGAACCAGGCCTCCCATGACTCAGCACCATTTTGCACTGGTTGCAGGTGGCCTTGTTCGCACGTGCTTTTGGTACATCACATTGAATGGTAAATAACCGCCACACCCTAGACTCACGGCGAGTGCTGCTAGTAGGGACTTACACTACCTCATCCTCATGGGGGGAGGTGGTGGTGGTGGAGGGGGTGGGGTGCTGCTGAGACAGATGTAGCACCAGCTGGAGCAGCAAGCATTGATGCCATCAGGTCTGATGGAAAGCAGCAAGAACAGCAAAATCTGGAAGATTACCAGCAAAGTAGACAATGCTCTGTCAGATAGCCAGAAGCACAATGAGGATGGGATCTGGGGTGTGGCCTTTTATGGGGGTGTGGGTGCGCGCTTCGCAGACACCCGGGCTGTCCGCAGACAGATCGAACATCCAAAAAAGGCTCAAAAAGTCCCAAAAAGTATGTAGAAAGTCTGGGTCATTGTCTGGGACATGTGCTATGGTGAATTCTTACTATAAAATACTTTGGATTGTCTGAAAAAGTACTTTTAAAATGTTCAGTGACCCGGATAGTGTCCGCAATTCAGGACACACGCTCAGCGTGGGTGCGGTCACATGATGACATTGCAAACACGTCCGCAAAGGGAACAGGTGTCCGCAGGACACCAAATGTACAGGAGGGGCTGTGCGCATGCGCGGACAGTGTTCGGGTCCTGAAACTAAATAAAAGTGCGACACAAGTGAGACGGACAGTTACGGACAGGCGCAATATTCGTAGGACTTATGGTGTGGTGCGCATGTGAGTAGATGTTCTACGGGCAGTACGGGCAGTACGGACAGGCATAGTGTCCTTAGGACACATGCATTTTGGTTAATTACGGACAACCCGGACACTGCGCATGTTCTTAGAACAGTTTCAACTTGCCTGCGGACATTACAGACAGGCATAGTGTCCTTAGGACACACCCATTTTGGTTAATTAACTAAAAACCCATGAAATTCAGTAAAAAAGCTTTGTTAAAGGGATGTTATGGTTAAGTTTCGCTACTAAAAACCTATGAAATTCAGTAAAAAACTTTGTTAAAGGGACGTTATGGTTCAAAGTAAAACCGAAAAAACCCTGAAACCCAGGTCATCAAAGATGACATTACAAATGTCATTGATGACATCACTGATGACATCACATGTGCATTTACTTTTCATGAAAACTCTGTACAAGGGATTCTTATAATGTTGACATAGAAAGTGTCAAGGATCATTGGAATAGATATCTTGAGCTATGTAGTGCATTAGGCAATGCATTGATATAAATAGCATTCTATTATGAAGTTCTTTACAGTATAGTAAGGTACTCATGTATAATATAAGCATTGTGTGCAGCATACATGATGGAGGTGCAGTATTCATAATTTTCCCATGTTGAATAGTGAAATGATAAATGCTTTCTTATTAGAGTTGTGTGTACTGTGCAATATGTAATAAGTAGCTAATAAAACCACTTAATACATAATTTCATTATTACATACAAAACACAAAGACACAACACATACAAATATGAGTATATATAGAGAAAGTGAAGTACGCAAAAAAATAGCAGTAGAAGCAGAAAATGTTCTCAACATAACTGATTATCTTTATGCACAGAAAGGATTACTCTGCTTCAAAACTACCAACTCCCTATGTACAAATATCACATGATGTGACTGCACCCTAAAGAAAGTAATGCAAATACAAATATGAGCACATCCAGAGAAGTAATACAAAAACAGCAGAAAAATAAGAAAGTGTTGATAACCTTACTGATTGTCCTCATGCACAGAAAGCATTGCTATCTTTTAAGTGTGTATTTTTCCTATGTATATGTTTCATATGCTGTGAGTGGACCCTAAGTGAATTATTGTAAGAACATATTTGAAGTATAAGTCTACAAATATAGTACTTTTTGATTTCTTTGTTCCTAACTATTACTGGTCAAGATATATCACTAAAGGAAAAAAGAGCGAGTCAGACATGTGATGTCATCAGTGATGTCATCAATGACATTTGTGATGTCATCTTTGATGTCATGGGTGTTAGTCCTAGCAATGCACGGTGGTGGCGTGAGTTATGGTTGCTTAGCTTACCATAACTGGCGAATTTCAGGGGTTTTTCCGTTTTACTTGGAACCATAACATCCTTTTAACAAAGTTTTTTTACTGAATATATTACATAGACAGGGCGATGTGCATGCACCCTGTGGTACACCCATGGCAACATTGATGGGGGCCGATTCTGCTTCCCTAAAGAAAACCCTATTTTCTCAGTTGCTGAGAAATGAGGAGATCCATTGGGCCGCTACAGGGGAGAAGTTAGCCAACCCTCTTCAACCTGGGGGACATGATGGAATGGTCCACCAGGTCGAAAGCGGTCGAGAGATCTAGTAGCATCAGCAGGGAAGTTTCCTGTTTGTCCATATGTGCTAGAAGCTTAGATTTAAGCTCTAAAAGGGCCTTTTCTGTTCCGAAACCCACTCGAAAGCCTGATTGATGGTAATTTAGGACCGGATAGGCTTTTAGATGCTTGGCTATTTGTTCATAAGCTACACGATCCAGGATTTTACAAAGGAAACTGGTGTTAGTAATAGGCCTATCATTTTTTGCCAGATCCGCATCTAGGCCTGGCTTTTTCAGGATAGGCATGACCCAGGCATCCTTCAGTTCCTCAGGAACACACCCAGTTTCCAAGGAGGCATTAATAAAAGTACAGATCGCAGTTAGCAATGTTGGAGGGCATTTTGTGATCATCACGGCTGTATGGATATGGTAGTTTTAAGATGATTAATTATGATAGCCAATTCTGTTACGGTAATTGGAGAGAAATTAAAGACAGGAATAGAAAGACATCTTATATAAGAATCTGTGTGCCTGTAGCGCCATCTTTTTGACTATTGTTTTTTGTGGCAGTACCTTTTAGGATATTATGGAGTTTATCTTGCATAGCTTTTTGCATGGTATTTCACCAGTCGTTATACTTAGTAACTTGGGACCGCATTCCAAGTTGGGTGGGAAGGGATACCGGGCAGCGGTAAGGAGACCGGTGCTGGTAATCCCTTACCGCCCTACTACAAGGTCCCTTAGCGGGTCCCTTCTTTAATGCCTGGTCTGACCTGGCGTTGTGGACGGGACCCGTTAAGGGACAAGGGCGCAAATAACAGGCTTGACATATGCCAGCCCGTTATTTGCGCCCTCCCCATTCCCATTGAGCCCTATGCGGGCTCAAATTTGAATGGGGAATGACATTTTCAATGGGGATTTACCAGTCCCGCAAAGGTCGGACTACACCGGTAAGTCAAATAGCGCCATGACTACCACCAAACTCGGAATGAGGCCCTAGATCTGAATTCTCAGGGCTGGTGCATTCCTGCTTCTTTAGGATTTTTAAAAGTTCCTTTGAATCAGATCGAGCCTGTATTATCCTGTTATCAAAGGAACTTTTTTTTTGCATCGATAATGGCCACTCTATACTTTTTGGCTGCTGTCTTGTATTCTAGTAAGGAGTTCAGAGTTCTCATAGATTTCCAAACTTAGAAAAGTCTAAGGGCCTCATTTCGAGTATGGCGGTAGGGGTTAACGGCACCGGTAAGGATGCTGGTGCCATTAACCCCCTACCACCACATTCCGAGGTCCCTTAGCGGGTCCCACCAGGAACGGCTGGTCTGACCAGCCGTCCTTAGCGGGACCCATTAAGGGACATGGAGCTAATAACGGGCCCGTTATTAGCTCCTTCCCCATTCCCATTGAGCCCTATGAGGGCTCAATGGGAATGGGGAATGGTTTTCTGAATGGGGACTTACCGGGTCCTCCAAGGTTGGAATGACCAGCTAAGTCCCATTCAGAGACACCGGACCCGGACACCGGTAGCACCATGGCTACCTCCAAACTCGGAATGACCCCCTAAGAGTTAGCGATTTTAGTTTTTGTACTTCAGGGGAAAATCATGAATTGCGTTTGATACCTTCTTTCCGCCTGCACAGATTATCCGATATGGCTTTTGCTAACTCCTCGGGAGTTTCCCTATTGGAAAGCTTAGTCAGTGACATGATTAAAGGTTCTATTTTAGTGGCTGTGATATTTTTTAGATCACGGGTCGGGACTTCTTTATCCTTACTGGGTTTGGGTTTCTTAATGAAGTCAGATATCACAGTACGATCCACAAAGGAATGATCCGACAAGGACATGAGGAGACTACTACGTCCATGGCTTTCACTTTATGACATGCAACCCAGTCAAGGGTACATCCTAAATTATGGGTCGGTTCACGGATGATTTGTTCAAATCCCAACTCGTCTAATGCTAAGTGTAGTTTGCGTGCCATAAGATCTTCCTTATGCCCTAACCATAGATTAATGTCCCGCATGATCATGTAGTTAGAGTTAGATTTCAGAGAGGAGAGTAGAAAGCTCGAAAGATTGTCTGAAAAATCTCCAGGTGGAGTTGGTGGTCTAAATTATAAGCACATTCAGTGTAGCTTCGGCATTCATAATCTTTGAATTAAGGCAACAACACCTCCTTTACCTTCCTTTCTATCACATCCTATAATTCCATACCCCATGGGATAGCCAGATTTAGTGAGGGGGCTGCTGCAGCATATGCCCAAGTCTCAGAGAGAGCACATACATCATTCGCACCTGGTTACATAAAAATAGTCCCAAAGACTGCAAGTACTGCTGGGTAATGTAGTCTTGCAAGTCCTGGTGCATGCAGAGGATTCTAATCTCTGTTTTAAATCGCACCAGGATAACTAATCACAGCAGATGCAACAAAATATGCATTTAGCACACGCCGAAGGGCACGACTGGATTATTTTAAAAGCACACAAGAAAGCACAGTAAAATACAAAAAAGCGTAGGTACAATCTAATAAAATACGATCAGCTAATGCAATCAGTCTAGTCAATCTATCTCACTTTGGTTAAACATCAGGCAACAAGCCGCTTGTTTTATGGCTGTCTCTTGGTGACTGCTGTGATACATTGTGCAAACCCAAACTAACCACATTTAAGCAGTGCTGAAAGGATAAAAAATGACCAGCTGCAAGAATAACATATGCCAAGATACTTTTGCCCCCATAGCGAAAATCAAAAGCGGATACCCATGAATATATGCACAGATAAGGAAAGTAGGAACTGGGAAGGGAAAAGCATTAGGATTCATACATATACCAAAACATTAAAAAAAGAACATTCATTTTTGTTGCATTTTATATTTAGTACGTTGGTGTGTGTTTATTTTCTGAAGAATGGGACAAAAAGAATTGACACTTAAAAATATTCCTAGCATTGGCAATTGGCTGTATGTTCTGAAAGAGCCTTGCCCAAAGTGTCTAGGGTGCCACCTCTCACTTTCATCAAGCTGTGACAGGTTTTGCACATCACCACAGAGAGATCGGGTGCAGACAGGATGGACTGAGGCTGGGTGTTAGTTGGTGGAAAATAACTTGTAATCATATTGGAACACTGTGGCGCAGATGATAAATACTGCTGTACTGATCTTGCTCCCTGCGCTTTGACCTTATCGTTCACATGAGCCTTCCTACACCCATTCCGCCTGGCCAAATCAGAAATAGACCCGGAAGGCAGATTTGTAATGATATGGGGGCACATCGAGCAGAGAGAAATATGCATTATGAACTCCTATTTCCCTAATAGCAACATACCGGCCCCCCTGAACTCATTGTACCCCAAAATCGCACAACACAGAGGCGGCCTGTTCATCTGGGGGGAGACCTCAATTGCGTATGTGACCCGATACTAGACAGATCTATTCCCCAACTAAAAGGCCCATCGGCAGCGACAACAGCACTGACCGCAATGATAGACAGGCTGGACCTGGCAGATGTATGGCGGGAAACACCCCCTGCAATAAGAGGCTACTCATACTACTCATCCCCGCATAACCTGAATATGAGGATAGATTATATCCTTACAGGCAGGGAACACTTACCTCAAGTGGAAGGAGCGCAATACTTGGGAAGGACCATCTCTGACCACTGCCCACTCTTAGTGACATGGAACTACAACGGCCCCAGACCCCCGATCCCCATGTGGAAATAGCCGGTAGAAGCCCTTAAGGACCCAGCCTTTAGAGAAGAACTACAAGATTCTATTGACAATTATATAGAAATAAACATAGGCAGCATGGAACATAGCAGCACGGTATGGGATGCCCTAAAAACAGTGATAAGAGGAGAAATCATTGCAAAGGCTGGAGGGATTCGGAAACTGCTTAGGAAGGAGCTAGACCAGGTGGAGAAGGAGATTGAAAGGCGGAAAGCTACCCCCACAGGCACCCGGGAGGGGGAGGCAGAACTCCAGAAACTTAGAGAGGAGAATTCAACTGCGTGGAGCAGACTAGAAAAGTTTGACTACACAGCCAAAACAAACAGATCACACGTAGAGCCGGACAGACCAGGCAGGATACTGGCCTGGCTATGCCGCAGGGAAAGCCCTAGACACCCCATTACTTCATTGCGGGATGAAGCGGGGAACATACATCATGCACACCAGGACATAAATTACATCTTTAAATGTTTCTACTCAGACCTATATTCTCACGAAGACCAGGTCCCCCAAGAACAGATAATGGATACGCTAGACGAGATAGGGCTCCCCAGAATGACACCTGAACAAGCCACTACCCTAGAAGCAGAAATCACACCTGAAGACATAGCTGAAGCCATTATATCCCTGGCCACGTGTAAGGCACCTGGCACTGACGGCCTGCCCTCGGAGTTCTATAAAGTATATGAGCCCTCCTTGGCACCCCTGCTACATAAAGTATACCAAGAGGCATATGAGAGGGGGATACTGCCCGAAAGTATGAGAGAAACACTTGTGATCCCGGTCCTTAAACCCAACAAACTGGCAAACCTGTGCGATTCCTACCGCCCATTAGCAATGCTAAACTATGATGTGAACATTTTAACCAAGATATTAGCCAAGCGGCTGTCCAGAATAATAGGAGACATAATACACACTGATCAGTGTGGCTTTGTACCGGGCCGTAACACATCAATGAACCTGCGCAGGCTGCAACACATAATAGCGCAAACTGCTAAGGATGAGGGCTCATATGCACTACTATCCCTAGATGCCATAAAGGCATTCAATTTTATTTATTGGGAGTGGCTAGTGGCGGTGCTCAAGGAGTTCAGCTTCGTGCCTGGGTTTATCAGATAGGTTACGATACTATATACCAGACCAAGAGCAAGGGTGAAATCCGGGAAACACGAGTCAGAGGTCTGGGACATACAGAAAGGGACCAGACAGGGCTGCCCGCTATCCCCAATACTGTATATACTGGGGCTAGAACCCATAGCCATTTGCTTTAGAAAGCAATTTTTTGACGCCGGCATAAGGCTGGGAGGGGTAGATCACGTCATATCATTCTACGCGGATGATGTTCTTATATACGTCCAAAACCTGCACCTCAATGTGCCCACTATGCTCGAAGTCCTGGACACTCCAGAGTGTCTGGGATCCAATTTAGCAAGTTGAAATCCTGCCTGTTTCCCCTAGCGGCCCTGAAGCATGAGGACATGGAGGCACACCCGGCGGTGGAAATAAGATGGCAGACCACTTCAATCCGATACCTCGGAATCCAAATAATGCACACCCCTACACTGATGCATGAACAGAATACAAAGGCAGCAATACCAGCTCTACGCAGGTCAATGAACCTTTGGTCGAGACTCCCTCTATCGATGATGGGGAGGGCCTCGATAGTCAAAATGATTGTTCTGCCGAGATTTCTATATGGGTTCCAAAATGTACATTACTACATCAACAAACCCTTCTTTCGACTGCTTGAGACATTGATAAAAGAGTTTATATGGGGGAAAGGCAGACACAGGATGGCGCTATCGACATTAGTTCTACCATACAGCCAGGGTGGCATCCAGCTCCCAAATTTGGAAAAATACTATATAGCAGCCCAGCTCAGCTTTGTGTCCAAATGCCTTTCCGATGAACCCACTGCTGAAACACCTCTGCTACAGGCCATGATCCTCCCCCCACTTGAAAGAACTGGTCTGGGTACCCTCAAAACTACTGGGAAAAGCACCCATTTTAGTCACTCTGGGGAGGGAAATCTGGCGCAGAATGAAAACACTTACCCACACGCAGAACTCTTATGCACCAGAAGTACCACTGATCGCAGACCTATGCACGACGACCACAGACCTGAAACAAATCAGATAATGGGAGAGAGAAGGGGTCTACACCTGGGGGGGCCTTTACGAGGAGGGCAACTCGAGTTCGCCTCGCTACAGGACATTGAGGGTATTCACAAGGGCCAGTTCTTCTGGTACCAGCGAGTCCGCTCCACAGCGCGACGCAAATGGGAAACATGGCCTGAAGAACCGGACAAAGAACCACTCTTAACGCTGCTCTACAACATGGGGGAAGGCAGCAGACCCATATCCCTAATATATGGACACCTGAGCGACATACCCAACCCCCGGAGCATAGAAATGAAAAATAAGTGGGACACAGACATCGGTAGGGAAATGACAGAAGGGGAGTGGAAAAGGGCACTCATATTCCCCAAAGAGGTGTCAAGAAACCACAGATTCAGACAGATACAGATGAATGTGCTGCACCGAACTTACTTAACCCCGAATCGAATAGCCAAATTTAACAAGCAAGCGCAATCGAACTGTTCCTGGTGCGCGAAGGAGAAGGCCGACCTGATTCACATGCTGTGGGAACGCCCCAAAACGATGGCACTGTGGGACAAAGAGAAACAGACATGTGAAAAAGCAGGCATGACAAAATATAAATGGACACCCGAGGAGTGCATACTGGGAAACTACCCAAGGTTAGCCAAGCTCAAGCACACAGTTAGACTCATGGACATAACGTGCATATTGGCCAAAAGGTCTATAGCCATGGCTTGGAAAAAACCTGCGGGTCCACATTACAAAACATGGTGCAGTGAAGCGGAGCGATGGCTGCTGGCTGAGACCAAGGCTTGGGAGGAGTGTGTCGCCAGGTCCACCGATGAGTCCAGCAGGGCGCTTGAGGCATGGAAAGAACTCACTAGACATATGTTTCTCCCCTCGGACGACAAGCCCCCATGAATCAATGAACTGAGATGAACACATCAACAGGGGAGACGAGGACACCATAGAAGAACCCACCAGAGTTATTGCTGGACCCAGGAGGCCACCACCCGTGCCCCCCTAGTACGATCTGAACATTCCCCCCTGCCCCCCTCCACCTCTCCCCCGGGACAAGAGATACCGCGACATACGAACAAGGCAAGGAGACAGTTATTGTTGTTTGTTAAACGTTAATGTTAAGTTGAAATGCATTGAAATTGCATCCGCATAAGGCACATTTGAAAGTTGTGTAATCGATTTTGTTGGAAAAAGCCAATAAACAAATTTTAAAATAAAATGAGCCTTCCTACACGATTCATCCACTTCATCCAAATGTACGCGGACAAGATGTTGAATTAACGTTGAGGTTTGCAAACTTTGCGATGGCTTGTTTGAAGTTGCCCTCTGCAAAACCTTACCACAGAAGTTGCACATCACTTGCTCAATCTGTGTTAGTCCTTTACCTGGAAATATTGCCAACTGTCAGCAATTGTTTTTTGTGCACATTTCTGCTTCCCTGAAGGTAAAGCCAAAGCCACCCACACCACCAAAATGAAAACTGTAAAAATACACAACACAAAAAGAACTCAGCCACTTAATATCAAAAAACCTTAAAAAAAATAAACAGCAAGCTTAAATTACAAACAATTACAAACCACAAAACAAAAGACACAGGTATAGAAAGGAGAAAGGTAAAAAAGGAATGGATCAAGGTACTGCTTTTTAAAAGTTCCTGAAGGATTACAAAGAAGTGCACCCACCAAGAGACAAAAAGCAATGACAGAAAGCGCGGAATAGGTGCTTGGGACAGGGGATAACTGCGGTTATGCAATTTAGCCAACTAGAATGTGTTTTCCGTACAGGCGGGTACGTCCAAGCGCAATGACATGTTCGCGCCTAAATTATTGATCAATCGTCCCAGTCAACGAGAAGATGTGCCTGCACGTGGCCATAGCCACGTCGAGTAAATACCCAATCACTTTGAATGCTGCGTTGACACGGCTACGCAGCTTCGTGCCTGTTTTTAACAGGCAATCGGATCATGGGCTGCAGTCAACAGCCCAGCCACATCAAAGAATGTGCCAGTCACACACTGCAGTGTATTGATGCAGCTACACCCATGCTGTGTGACAATATCTGCACGTGTGGAATGACCCAACAGGACATCATGCTTCTTTGACAGGGCTACACGTCTTTGAGCCTGTTGCACCAGCAAATCATATCACACACTGTTGGTGCATGCCTACATATGACTCCTAGCTGCGCCAACAGACCAATCGCATGTTGCAATGCATTGATGCGGCTAAGCCCATGCCGTATGACAAAATATGTGCATGTTACATTACCCAATTGGACACTGAGCTTCATCGACGCAGCAATGCATCTTCGCACCTGATACTCCAGCTAATCATATCACGTGCTGTGGTTGCGCGCCTATACATGACTCCTAGCCGTGTCAGCGAACAGCCTAATTACACATTGTGATGTATTGATGGGGCTACACCAATGCCATATGATGAAGTCTGCGCATGCAAAATTGACCAATCAAGGCACGCAGCAGCGCGTAGCTGCGAATAATCACCCCAGCCACAAAAAATATGTTTCTTTTGATTATTGCTATCAGCGCTTGTTACTGAAGTAACTTCAAGAATGTTGGCGCTTTAAACCTTTCATTATTTCTTCTATTTACCCAATTTTAACCTAATCCTCTTTCCTTTGTTTTATTATTTGTTCAGTTTGTCTATTTTTTATCACTTTTTTTTCTTTTTTGTATGTAACAGTTTTGCTTTTCCACTATATCTTGAATGCATTCATTTTTCAAATGTTATCCAAGTAGAGAGTTTAAAATACAACTAGTACCCGACAAGCGATAATCAGAATGTTTCAAATGGTGTGATTGGCCCTCACCGGGTCCTTAGCAGCCTGACAAGGCACCGCTCACCGCTACATCCCTCAGTGTCCATTCTGCAAGTGGCTGCCATGGAAAGGGAGAAGGGACTATGTGTAATCCCTTCTTCCTTTGCATTGCGTCCATTTTCTTTGTGTTTTTTCTTTTATCTTGTTAATGGCCACCATGGAAAGGGAGAAGAGACTATATGCAGTCACTTCTCCTGTTCCATCGTGGCCATCTTCTTTGTTTTCTTTTATTTTTTACAGTTTTAAATGGCCGCCATTGAAAGGGTGAACGAACTTCATATCCCATTCCATGGCGGACATCTTTTTTTCCAGTTGCAAAATGCCAGAGTGTCTTGCAACCTAGTAAAGACACTATTAATACCCGTTCTAATGGGCCAGAGTATTAATAGCAACATGCCCTGAGCCAGGGGGTCATTACTGAAGGCAAGAATCAACGCCTTAAATTTACTGTGATTAAATTCTGGAGCGAGATTACTAAAGACTTTTAGAGGAATAATAAGAATAGAATTGTCTGAATATTCTGAAAAAATGTATGTAAATATAAATGAAAAGTTTGTCTATTGAAACAAAGCATTTTAATAAAAAAAAAAAATACTGCATCAGGTAATGTCCCATGGTCTTCCTAACTATGGGCCCCAGGGCATTACTTGAGACGGTAATGCCCCCTTTGCTAGGGGCTTATTGTTAAATAATAATTTTCTGCAACACAGATGTGTAATATGTTATACACTTAGACTTAGAAGACAGTAATTCCTCAAACCCATATGTAAATTGTTTTCTTGGTCTTGTTTTTTTTTTTTTATTGAAAAGTACTATGCGTAGGAAAAAGAAAGAGTTGAAAATATCTTCTTGAATTTGCAAATAGAAATCTATAAGAGGGTAAACAATAGTTAGTGATAGAGCAAGCTCTGAAAAACACAACACATGCACTCTCAGAGTTTCCACTGCAAAATAAAGCTGTAAATATTTACTGACACTTATTACCTGCTTATCCAAAAGATCCACAGATGTTTGCATCAGTAGCAGAGTCAGCATGTGCACAGTGTGACTTCTGCAATGATAGCATAAATTGTTAACATTCAGGAAACTCCACAAGAGGATTAGTGCTAGAGTCTATCTTGACAATGATGGAGGAAAGACCGCACCAGTTTTGCTCCGCAGGGGAGTCAAGCAAGGTTGTGTGCTGGCTCCCTTGCTGTTCAACTTGTAGATCTTCTGGAAAGAATGCTGGCTAGTTCAAACTGCCCAACCTAGGATAGGAAGGACGAAGGTCGCTGGCATGTTATATGCTGACGACCTCGTAATTATTTATCATATTCTCTCTGGCCGTAGAGCTATGCTGGAGGTACTGGCAGTTTATGCTAGTAGAATGATCTGGTGGTCAACATCGGTAAAACAAAAATACTGTTGGTAGCTGGGAAGAAAATAAATAAAGGGAAACCTGTTACCTGCTTGGTGAACATCGAGTTCGTTGACCACTATCCCTACCTTGGGTTGGTATCAGGGCTCCAGGAGTCCAGGCGCAGGAGTGGCACGAACCAACCACCCCCTCTAAGGTTTTGGCGCCTGCAAGCGAAAGCTTATGCAGACATCCGCAACCCCAGAGGGGAAAGAGGGTTAGGGAATGCTGGTTGGATGGGTACGGGGAAGTAGGAACACCGGATTGAGGTTGCAGGATATAGTATTGGATAGGACACGGGAAACATAGGGAAAAAATCATTCAAAACCAAATCATGACATTACATACATCCATGCATTGCCACACCCATTTGGGGAGTGACTCCAAATAAACAAAACAATTGGGCACTTAGCTTTGGGTTTGAGTGCTGGCCACCTGCCTGCGCACTCCAGGTCCGGTCGGTATCAGAAGCGATCGATCGCTGCAAAAAGAGCAAGAATTAGGCAATGCTCCCTATAGCTCTGAATTACAGCGACACAGCACCTTTTTACTCATGCATGCACATTGTCCCATTCTTCAGGACACGAAAGTTAGTGTGTAAGCCACGCGGGGCCCCTGCCGTGTCTTGGTTCCCCCCTGACTCTCACACCAGAATAGGGCTCATAAGGTTGAAGCGTCCTCACGCCTCAATGAGTACTGTTTTGAGCCGGCTGTGTTTCCTGGTCGTCAACCCGTGCGTTTAAAAAGAACCGCACATGGTTAAAGACGCTCCGGCATTGTTTTGGGGTTCTGGGCGTGACATGCGGGAGCCGCACGTGGCCTACGATAAACCGCAAGCGCCGTTAGTTCACACTCGTATGGGTTAATGTGAAAACTCAAAAGAAATAACGTTGCTTTCGGGATTAAATGTCATCCAGTGCAACTGTACACAGAACTTAACTTAGCCGTACGCAGGGGGGCTTAAGAGTGTGGGCGTTAACCCCCTGCGCGTGATTCCCCATTAATTCTCTCTCCCACAGCTGGGCATGCATGCGTCACTTATCTGAGAGCCTCGAGGGGCCTGGCTGAAAGGTCCGTGGGGCGTGGCCCCTCGCGTAATCCCCTCAGGCTGGAGCTCCGGAAGATGCGACTGCTCGCGATGAAGTTCTGAGCACAAGCCCCGTGCTTGGAGCTTCGCGCATGCGCGCCGGCTCGCCACACCCCATGTGGCTTGAGAAGTGTAGTTCTTGCCGCCGGGTGTGCTGGGAAATGTGGTCCTGGAAGGCTTCCTCCTATGGAAAGGATGAAGAAGCCTTCTGTAGGGCAAAACACTATCCCCTCGCACGCTGGGCAGTCTGTACCTCTGCCTGGCACTTCTGGTACCCTGACAGTACTCCCCCCCCTTCCGAAGGGTTTGAGGATTGGGTTTCCCCGGATAAGCAGCATGAAAGAGTTTCACAAGTTTCGGAGCATGGACATTACAAGCTGGTTCCCAGGAGCGGTCTTCAGGCCCATACCCAACCCACTCTACCAAATAATACACCTGGCCATCCCTTCGCAGTCGTGAGTTCAAGATAGCTTGCACCTCATATTCGGGGTGACCCTGCACCAACACGGGTGGTGGTTTCTTAGTGCGAATAGTGGGTCTAGCTGGTTTGAGTAAAGACACATGAAACGTGGGATGGATTTTCATTTGAGCTGGCAAGGCTAAACGAACAGCCACCGGATTTATTATCTCAGTGATCGTAAAAGGCCCAAGATACCGGGGCTGTAATTTACGAGGACCCTGTAAACGTATATGCTGGGTGGACAACCATACCCGATCCCCCTGGTGGTAAACGGGACTAGGGCGCCTTTTCTTATCCGCATAGGATTTATAGGTCTCTTTGGCTTGTTGTAGGTTGTGCTGTATATCTCCCCATACTTGTTTCACGTGTGCATGCCGTCCTACAAGCGTGGGTAAATCTAATGAAGGGGCTATCGGCGACATGGGCATGGTCCGTGGATGATAACCGTACATGCCGAAAAACGGTGTATACTTTGTTGAGCTGTGCACAGAATTGTTGTAGGCAATCTCGGCCAACCAGACATATTGCACCCAGGAAGTTTCGGCAGTGGTGGCATAACAGCGCAAATATTGCTCTAGACCTTGGTTGACCTTCTCAGTCTGCCCATCGGTCTCAGGATGGTACCCAGACGACAGGCTGACTTCCATATTGATCAGTTTGCAGAATGCCCGCCAGAATCGGGATGTAAACTGAGGTCCCCTATCTGTAATAACACGAGAGGGAAGACCATGTAGGCGTACTACATTATTAAGGAATAACTCAGCTACCTCCCCCGCAGTGGGCACGCCCTTGCAAGGGACAAAGTGACCCATCTTAGTGAGGGAATCTACAATGACTAGGATCGAAGTGTGTTTATCCACTGGTGGTAAATCCACAATTAGATCCATTGTTACGGTGTGCCATGGAGCTGATGGCGTGGGTAAGGGTTGCAGTAATCCTGCCGGTTTTTGATGGCCAGCCTTCTGTCGACTGCATGTGTCACAATCGGATACGTAAACTCGAGTATCTCGCAACATAGTGGGCCACCAAAAATGTCACGCTACATTTCTTTGGGTTTTTGCTATACCTGGATGTCCAGCTAGTGTGGAATCATGACACCACTGCATTACCTCAGTCCGCAACTTTGACGTGGGCAAATACAAAGCCTTTTCATAATAGGGAAGGCCATTCACAATAGTATGTTTGGGCCCTCTAGTGCTCCATTCTTCTAACTCTGAAGCTGACATATTTTCTAGCACATCCTCAAAAATGTTAGGTCTACCAACCACGCCTATAATCTGGTGTGGGGGTATTATTGGTCGGGTCTCACTCGCTTGCTTCTCCTCAGGCTCGGGATACCGAGACAAGATATCAGCTTTACGATTGTCGGTCCCAGGCCGATACGTGATAAGGAAGTCGTAATCGGCAAAGAACAGAGCCCACCGTAATTGGCGGTGGCTGAGTGTCTTAGCGGTTTTTATAAACTGCAAATTGCGGTGGTCAGTCATGACGGTTATTTTCTGACGGGCCCCTAACAGATAATGCCTCCATTCTGCAAAGGCGGACTTCACTGCCAACAGTTCCCTGTCGGCTATGGTATAGTTTATTTCTGCCGAGAGCAGCTTCCTGGAATGGTAGGCTACTGGGTGTAGAAGGCCAGTTTTAGGATCACGCTGGGAGAGGATTGCTCCCAGAGCATAACTAGACGCGTCTGTTTCTATCACGAATGGTATTGACAGATCTGGATGCCTTAACACTGGTGCAGACGTAAATGCCGACTTGAGTTGTTGAAAGCCACGCTCGGCAGATTCGTCCCAACGAAATGCTCGACCCTTCCGTAATAGCGTAGTTATTGGGGTTACCAGTTCTGAGAAATTTTTAATGAACCGCCGATAGAAATTAGCAAAGCCAAGAAAGGCCTGCACTTCCTTCACGGAAGTGGGTGCTGGCCAATCCAAGATTGCTTGGACCTTTCTTTTGTCCATTTGTACTCCTGACGGGGTCAAAAAGTACCCAAGGAATTCAACCGTGGTGCAGTGAAATTCACACTTTTCAAGCTTGGCGAACAAGTTGTACTCTCTAAGGCGTTGTAAAATTGCCTTCACATGCTGAACATGCTCTTGCATATTTCGTGAGTAAATTAAGATGTCGTCTATGTACACGACAGCGAACACATCAAGATACTCACGAAGTACTTCGTCAAGGAAGTGTTGGAAGGCTGCAGGGGCGTTACAGAGACCAAACGGCATTACTTGGTATTCGTATAAACCAAATTTTGTTCGAAAAGCCGTTTTCCACTCGTCCCCAGCTCTGACTCGCACCAAGTGGTAAGCCCCTCTTAGATCCAGTTTAGTGTAGACTGTGGCGTCTCGCACCTGATCTAATAGAACTGGTATTAGGGGTAGTGGGTATCGATTTTTTATTGTGATGCTGTTAACCCCGCAATAGTCGATACAAGTTCTTAATTCACCAGACTTTTTGGGGACAAAAAAGAGCGGTGACGAGACTGGCGAGTTGGAGTGCCTAATAAACCCACTGCGTAGGTTATCATCGATGTATTTTTTAAGGTGGGCCGTTTCCGCCTCGGTAAGGGCGTAAATACGACTACACGGGAGTACTGCCCCGGGTTCCAGATCTATACGGCAATCGAAAGACCTATGTGGTGGTAATGTCTCAGCTGCTTGTTTGTCAAACACGTCCTTGAACCCATGGTATTCTGTGGGCAAACGCTGGAGGTCTTGCATCTCCGTCAGCATTACAACGGGCCGTAGAGGGGAGTCATGATCGTTCCGAGGAACTATACAACCTTTTTGACAATAGTCTGATGAAAAGGTAACTGTGCCTGTTGACCAGGACACCTGTGGGTCATGCTTCCTGAGCCAGGGAAGCCCCAAGATTAGGCGGAACTGTGGCGCAGCTATAAGGTCAAATTGCACCTTCTCGAGATGAGTTCCCGAGCAACGCAGTTCCAGCACTTGGGTTCTATGGGTTATGGGCCCGGAACTTAGGACTGTGCCATCTACTGCACGTACTGCCTCTGGATTTTCCCTTCGGCATACCGGTATGTTTAATTTGGCAGCATAAGCTATGTCTATGAAATTACCAGTTGCTCCTGAGTCCAGAAACAGCGTAACCTGGGTTTCTTGGTCTAGAAAACTCAAGCACCCTTGCAGAGAAATATGTGGTGTGTTACTTGTACTGTTGTTCCTTGGGGCCATTAAAACATCCTGGCTCGACTGTATGACCCTTACTGTCGAGCTGACGCGTTTCCCTGCACCCTGGGTTTCGAGGGACATTCTCGGACAAAGTGTCCTGAGGTTCCGCAATACATGCAAAGACCCTCCTTTCGTCGGCGATCTCTTTCTTCCTTAACAAGGGGTCCCCGGGCAGCACCAATCTGCATGGGCTCTTCCCCACTCGCTTTCTCGAGTGTTCGAGCTGAGCGTGACTGATCTAGACGGGCGAACGGGCGTAAATCCCCGCGTCGCTTATCTCCCCGTCGCTCTGCCTGACGGTGATCCAACCGCAGAGCTAGATCGATCATAGCTGGGCAGCTAATGGGTTGTGGGTCCACCTGGGCGATTAAGTCCTTTAATTCATCCCGCAAACCCTGGTAAAAAAGGGACATCCTTTTTTCCCTAGGCCAATCAGCCTCAGCCACCAGACGATTGAACTGAGTCACGTACGTGATCAGCTCCCTGTTGCCTTGTCGTAAGGTTAATAGCTCTCGGTCCCTACACAATGCTGCAGCTCTTCGATCGAATATTTTTTCAAATTCAGCCAAAAACTCGTCCCAATCATATAGGACACCATCATCCCGTTGTATCAACGGATTTGCCCATGCCGCCGCATCACCACTAAGATAAGAAATCACGAAGGCTGTTCGTGCCTGTACAGAGCGAAAGGCGGCAGGCTTAGTGAGGAAATGTAGCCTACATTGTGTAATGAATGTCTGAAACTTATGGGGGTCTCCTGAATACCTCTCCGGAGGGGCCAAGGGAACCACAGATTCAGGAGTGACATGAACCTGCACTGGGGTCGGGGCTGGTATTCCTCCACTGGGCAGGGGGGCCGCCTGAGCACTAAGGCTGCGCACCTGAGCAGCCAAGGTAGCATAATCCTGTCTAGAGGCGGCTAACTCGGCCTGCAAATCCTGTAACACTTTAGTAAGCTCTTCCATAGTGGGGATGGGTCGTGCCACTCGGGCGCCTGTCACACGTGGGCTTGTGCTACTATCAGGGCTCCAGGAGTCCAGGCGCAGGAGTGGCACGAACCAACCACCCCCTCTAAGGTTTTGGCGCCTGCAAGCGAAAGCTTATTCAGACATCCGCAACCCCAGCGGGGAAAGAGGGTTAGGGAATGCTGGTTGGATGGGTACGGGGAAGTAGGAACACCGGATTGAGGTTGCAGGATATAGTATTGGATAGGACACGGGAAACATAGGGAAAAAATCATTCAAAACCAAATCATGACATTACATACATCCATGCATTGCCACACCCATTTGGGGAGTGACTCCAAATAAACAAAACAATTGGGCACTTAGCTTTGGGTTTGAGTGCTGGCCACCTGCCTGCGCACTCCAGGTCCGGTCGGTATCAGAAGCGATCGATCGCTGCAAAAAGAGCAAGAATTAGGCAATGCTCCCTATAGCTCTGAATTACAGCGACACAGCACCTTTTTACTCATGCATGCACATTGTCCCATTCTTCAGGACACGAAAGTTAGTGTGTAAGCCACGCGGGGCCCCTGCCGTGTCTTGGTTCCCCCCTGACTCTCACACCAGAATAGGGCTCATAAGGTTGAAGCGTCCTCACGCCTCAATGAGTACTGTTTTGAGCCGGCTGTGTTTCCTGGTCGTCAACCCGTGCGTTTAAAAAGAACCGCACATGGTTAAAGACGCTCCGGCATTGTTTTGGGGTTCTGGGCGTGACATGCGGGAGCCGCACGTGGCCTACGATAAACCGCAAGCGCCGTTAGTTCACACTCGAATGGGTTAATGTGAAAACTCGAAAGAAATAACGTTGCTTTCGGGATTAAATGTCATCCAGTGCAACTGTACACAGAACTTAACTTAGCCGTACGCAGGGGGGCTTAAGAGTGTGGGCGTGATTCCCCATTAATTCTCTCTCCCACAGCTGGGCATGCATGCGTCACTTATCTGAGAGCCTCGAGGGGCCTGGCTGAAAGGTCCGTGGGGCGTGGCCCCTCGCGTAATCCCCTCAGGCTGGAGCTCCGGAAGATGCGACTGCTCGCGATGAAGTTCTGAGCACAAGCCCCGTGCTTGGAGCTTCGCGCATGCGCGCCGGCTCGCCACACCCCATGTGGCTTGAGAAGTGTAGTTCTTGCCGCCGGATGTGCTGGGAAATGTGGTCCTGGAAGGCTTCCTCCTATGGAAAGGATGAAGAAGCCTTCTGTAGGGCAAAACACTATCCCCTCGCACGCTGGGCAGTCTGTATCTCTGCCTGGCACTTCTGGTACCCTGACAGTTGGAAATGAGTGCAGATAATAGTTATTCCCATTGTATTGCCATAAAAAAAGAGGAAAGCTGCACTGCTGACTCATTTGTTTAGCCAATTCACATATCAGACAGCAGGTTACTCTTCTGAGGGGATACTAATACTCTATAGGCAGTGTTTCTGCTGGGCAATATTATATAGTCTTGAGGCTTTAAGGATGAAAGATCTTAGAAGGTTAAATTGTCTAGAGGGAGCATTCTGGAGGAAACTATTGAAACTTAGACCTACAGTCCCTATGGAAGCATTGCGTCTGGAGTTGACTTTGATCTCATTGAGTGGCCAGGTGGAAAGGAAAATGGATGAGTTATAATTTAAAAGCCAAGATGACCCCACTGTGCCCGATTTCAAAATGTTTGGGTGCCAGTTGCAGGAGAAGTGGCCCTGCCAAGAGTGATACATTTGATGATCTTGTGATGAGCACTTTCCTAGCTATGAACTGGTACCCAAATTGGGAAGCCTAGGGGGGTGGGGTATTTGTCCTTGTCTTTGTTCAAAGCCAAACTTGATTGGAATATAAATTACAAACATTATTTCTAATTTGAAAGTCTAAAATGTATGTCCAGGGTGGTTCATAGGTTTAAAAAACCTCAACGGTATATTATCTTGAGCCCTAGGCTGGAGGTGTATAGGTTATTATTGTGCCTTCGTATTAATCAGTTGGCAATTCTTTTTATTTTATTTTTAATTTATTCAGTTGTCTTTAGTTTGATCAACAAACGTTTATACATTAACATTAAAATAATGTTTCCATCATTTAAACATGATATACATAATGCTTCAAACGCAATCTTATATTACATATAACCAAAATAAGATATGCCATTCACCTATTTCATATCTATCAACTGCAGCACAGTTATATTACCAGCATATAAACATCTCTATTTCAATTCAAAATTATTCCTTGCTGAACTTTTAAGAGATCATACTACATCAAAAAACATTTCAACCACTGTTTCTCAGTATTTGTTTACCTGAATATTGCAATATGCTAAACATGTCCACCAACCATAGTAACACGTTTTTTGTCTAATTCCTCATTAATAATCAAAAGTAGTCTTGACAACACAAGAATAATCTCATACAATTACCCCACATACATGTGATCCAGAACTATTCCCTAGCTGACACAGCCATACCCAATTGATCTATTCCTATAATTTGTATACGCAACTTTTCAAAATACAAACAATAGATTACTAAGTGTTTGTTAGTCTCTAATATTAATCAGTTGCCAATATTAACTGTTTTGGGTGCGCAAATGAAATTAGTAATGGATGAACAAGTGTATCATATATGTAGGTGCAATGGAGCTAAGAAAACATCAAAGCACCTGTTTACAGTGTGTTCGTCCCTGAGTACTGTTTACATGTGCACCTACGAGACATTTGTCTGTGATTACGATTCCATTAAATTGGATGACTTTTGGATCTATTGCTTAAATTCACCCTCGCATAAAGTCCACCTTGCACTTTACAGTATCTGAAATGTGATATCTAAGAGACTTGTGATTGCAATAAAACCATTTTAGATCTTGGAGTGCTGCTAAAAAGTTACACACTGATTGCCATGCGTTATCTCCTATTGCCATCACCGATGTACCTAATGCTTCTTTTGTTTGTATGTCTGTCTGTATGATTGATACAGCATCATTATCTGATAGTATAGGGGTTTTTGCTCCAATTTAATGATTATTTATTTGCTAAGCACTTCTTCTTTTCAAAGTACCCAGTGGATGTGTCCATCTTTGTTTTTAAAACTTGCAAGTAGATATTGTGATATTGCTGTATTTTATACATTTTACTTCAGGGTATCTGTTGATATTGTAGTTGATGTATGTATTTTATTTTAGTTTGTTGTTTGTGTTAATGTTTGTAAAAAGTCTTTTGACTAATTACAATAAATAATAATAATAATAATACATTGTTATTAAGAAATCCAAAGTTTTTATAAGCTAACTTATAAATAATATTATTGGCCTCATTACGAGTCAGGCGTTAAGGGGTTAACGGCGCCGTAAACGGCGCCGACCCTTAACGTCTGATTACAAGGTCCCTTAGCGCCATGGTGATTTTAACGCCTGCTTTTTGCAGGCGTTAAAATCCATGGCGCTAAGGGACCATGGTGCTAATTACGCCACCGTAATTTACGGTGGCGTAATTAGCGCCTTCCCCACTCCCATTATGCCCTATGGGGCAAAAATGGGAATGGAGAAGGGTAAAATGGGAAATGGGGATTTACCGCCCCACTCACCTTGGAATGGGGCAGTAAATCCGCCATCCACCATGGTGTAAACGTAGTTTACACCATGGTGGTAAGGGTACGACCCAGGCGGTAACTTACCACCTGGGTCGTAATGAGGCCCTATGTCTAATGCCATAGTTAATGTAATCTGTCACATACAATGTAATTACTGTTGAAAACGAAAAAAAAAGGAACATCGGAAGCTGCTGGCACATCGCCACCTAGCAATGCTTTCTTTGGTGTACACAAAATTGGGATGAATTGGATGAAGACTTCTGGCAGATGTATTGGCATCAAAAACAAAAGATTCG
The DNA here is from genome assembly GCF_040938575.1 of Ambystoma mexicanum. Lineage (NCBI taxonomy): Eukaryota > Metazoa > Chordata > Amphibia > Caudata > Ambystomatidae > Ambystoma > Ambystoma mexicanum. The sequence goes on along the minus strand of NC_090935.1, from coordinate 796,407,762 downwards.
GGGTCCATCCAAGTGGTACTGCTGTTGATGGGAGCAGCACAGCACATTTAATCAAAAGCCTCCTCTCTGAACCTCTCTAGCATTTCTGACACTTCGATTGGATAGCTCCAGTGCTGTAGGTGTTTCAAGATCCTTAATGCATGGAGGTTGATTTTACACAACCACAGCTCCATTGAAAAGAGAAGAGCACATTTAAGCCAAGAAAGGCTGCAGCCCAGAATGGGGACGAGAATCCAGAAGGCATTAGCTGCTACTATGAGACATAGTTCACAGCATCTATCCCTCATGTAGAATTGGTTAAGGTTCTCCCAAGCTATGGACAAAATCAGAAGTGCAGGTGAGCCTGGAAGAGAAAAAGGGGAAAAAATAAAGCCCAGAGGGCATATGATGGCCACACACCTAAAGAGTATGCCACGGAAGGAGAAAGCTGGCAAGAGAAAAGCAATGAGGTCGACGATGAAAGAAAGCAGGTGGCAGAAAATATTCTCACCCAGCTCGGTCGAGGAAAACGACTGCTGGCAGGAGCATTCCAGTGAAGAGGATGCAGAAACGCTGTCTTCTTCCAGTGAAGATTATGACAAAAGAGCTCTTAAGAAAAGAAAGAGCAAGGAAAATCGTGAGGAGAAAGGAGACAACTTTGACCCAGACACTCTCATTCATCCCTGGTCATCACAATAGGAGCCACTAACAAAAATTGCGGCGTACCTGATGAGGTGGTTGAGAACACCACTTGCCAAAGAAGACAGAAACAACCTACGAACTGAGTCACCTAGACCACAACCGCCAGAAGGAATTGATGAAAGCCTAAAATAGACAGAAGAATGCTCACCTGCATGGGCAAATATGCTAAACACTTCAAGAAACGGCTTGTTGGATCTTGGAAATCATGCCAAGATAAATTGCCGGATGTATTGGGACCAATTACAAAGATACTCCACCTGGCTGATAAAGGGGGGAGCAGAGACCCTACAGTTCTGATGGGATGGGGCCCGAAAGCCATATGCATATAGCTTAATGTCAACAGTACAATCACAATGGAAAGGAAAAGGTCCATCATGGTAAATATAGAGGAACCCTATATGAAGGCTAATTTCCACCAAAATGTACAAATCTATACTCTGTGCACATGTATGTGCTCTAGAAAAGCACATCTGTGTCACTCTCTTTCACTTCTATTGCTTCCTCTGTTCCAGCCACCTCCACCCAACTTACTCCTATCCTACCAATACCCAATCTACACGACTGAAAAGTAATGTGTTTGAAATATGATAACTGCCTCATGGTGTGAGATCACACTCTACATGGTTGCAGACGAGCTATTTTAGAAAACCAAAGCAATTTATGCCACTACAAATAGATATCAATTTCTTTCAGTGGCAATTATTATTTGAATCGCCTTTTTTCACACAAATAAAAACAGAAAGAAACTCATGAAAATAGTAGGCATAACAAACACATACTTCAAATATTAATTGTAGACTGAAATGCCATTGCTGAAGCCCATAGTGTGCCTTTATTTATTTGTGCAATTTCAACCAGAAGAAACATTCTATTTCTTTTTACATAATATGAGATGGCACAAGTAATACCGTTCCTTCCAAAACAGCTTGCATTGGACACTGGCACTTTCTTGGGGAATTTGTGAATCACTTGCTCAGACATTACAGGTATCTTGCCCAGCACAGAGAAGAAAAAGCAATGAAGGAAAGTTATGAAGATGTGCATAGGTATGCTAAATATTCGCCTTAACTCGAGGGAAGAACCAGTGTGCCCAGTAAACTGTCAATGAAAGCTCGCAGTATTCTTGTGTCAAGTAGCTATAGAGTAAGAAGAACATTAAAGAAGATCAGTGTGTGTCCTTTTGTAAGCTGTTGCAGATGGAGACTTTTAGTAAATCATCTCAAACTTTTGCAACCTCTCATTTTATTCAGCACCTCATCCGATTCCATTAAAACAATGTGGAGGAACCCTATATACCCCTCCATCAAAATGTACAAACCCATGGCCTATAATCTGTGCAGAAAAGCTCACCTGTGTCGCTCGCTTCCAATTCTATTACTTCCTATGTTCCAGCCACCTCCACCAAACCTCCTCCCATCCTACCTATACCCAATCTGAACGACTGCAAAGTAATGTGTTTGAAATATGATAACTGCATCATGGTGTGCGATTGCACCCTACATGGCTACAGAAGAGCAATTTTAGAACACCAAAGCAAATGCTGCCACAAATATATATACATTTTTTTCAGTGGCAATTGTTTTAATCCCCTTATTTTACAAAAATAAAACAGAAAAATACTCATGAAAAGAGTAAGTACAACAAACCCATAGTTCAAATATTAATTGTGGACTAAAATTGCATTGCTGAAGCCCATAGTGCGCCTGTATATATTGCAGCAATTTGCACCAAAAAAAAGATTATATTTCTTTTTATACATAAAAGGAGTTTGCACAACTAATACCATTCCTATATTCTTTATGAGTGTACCTTTAAAAATAAAACCAATCAAGCATATTTTTCAAGAATTTTACCACTAGGTTTCAGAAAACAACAAACAACAAATGATGACGATCGGGGTCATCACGAGTTGGGCGGTAACCCTTAAGTGTGGCGTAAATTCAATTACTGCCCCATTTAAGGGTCCGCCAAATCACAGGTTTGACAGTATTCACCCCAGCTCTGAGCTGGGGGAAATCCGCAAAGAATTAGCAGATTTTCTGCGGTATTACTGTGTGGTAATACCACCGATGGTAATCGCGCTGAAAATTCCCCATTGGGTCCAATCGGGAATGGGGAATTCCTGAATGGGCCCAGTGGGGAATGGGGAAGGACCGTTCTGCCAAACCCGTGATCCAGCGCTAATAGCGCCGGATCGGGTGGTGGTACCGCTATTAGCACGGGCGGTATCACGGCGGGAAACCGCCAGTGGACTGCCCAACTCCCAACTCGTGATGAGGCACAATATATTTTCTCTTATATATAGGCACACAGTAAAACATATTTTTAAAGCAGACACATTTTCAGATCAACCCAAAAAACGATTTAATAAACACCATAAGATATTATAAAAGCATTATAATTATAACTGTTCTTTTATAACGTGTTTAAATAAAATCACATTTCCACTGCTCTGTGATCATTCTTTTATTTTGAGTGCAGGAAGTATACTTAGTTATTCTATATCATGCACCTCACTGAAATACATGTTCTTTCCTATTAAACAACTTCCAACAATTGTTCCCATCGATTTTCTAATTTTCTACATATACAGCATTACGACTTCATTGTTAACAAATACAGTAAAATAGAAAAAAAATCACAAAGCCCTATTATCAACATATTATCAAATACAACATTCAACAAAACAGTGACAAACAACTGCTATATGACAATAGTATTTTGTCACAGGTGACATGAAACTGCACCATGAGTACAGTGTGAGTTATGAAGTCAGAATGAGACAACTAGACAAAATTTTGGGATTTATGCTGTCCAAAATCAAAAGCAGAAAAACAGGACTATATTGTAAGAAAACAAATAAAATGGCCGAACATATTCACTGCAACCTATCGCAAAGAAGTACACATTTACAGCATTAACACCAGCCAATCACAAACACTGAAACACATACAAAACCCTGTCCAGCATCTCGCGTAGCCGTGGCTATTCAATGCGGCTACACCTCTTGCCTTGTAGCCGTGGCTACACATACATTTTCTATAAACTCAAAATCAGACTAAGCCAACTTTCAAAACATCAAATAAGACAAAGGAACACCTAAGCACATGCAATAACAAACACAGATACAATTCTGAGCTGTATCATCCACATAAATGTATGATCATTGCACAGAAAAAGTATGGTCCAATAGACACGGCTATAATAATAGGCGCCGTCCTCAATACACCAATGACTCCTTATTTTTATATGGTTTATAGTCATAATGTCGAAAAAAAAATGTCGACAGACAAAAATGTCGAAAAAAAAATGTCGAAAATAATAATGTCGACATCCTATACTTATAATGTAAAAAGTCATTTTTTCGAAAAAAAAATGTCGACATTTTTTTTGTTGACATTATGACTATAAACCCTTAAAACTATCAACACCTCACCCAACACCCTCCTGCACCCCCCACACCCCCCACCACCACCCTCCCACCCCTCATATGCAACACATTCTATTTATATATTTATTTATTTATTTATTTATTCAATAAATAAATAACCAAAAAAAGGATCATTTACTATGGGGGTCCCCCCCCAACCCCCCCTCACCCAACACCCCCCTGCCACCCCCCCCACACCCCTCCAACCACCCTTTCACCCCTCATACTCAACACATAACAATTATATATTTATTTATTTATTTAGTCAATAATTAAATAAATAAAAATAGTATCATTTACTATGGGGGGGTCCCCCCCCAACCCCCCCTCACCCAACACCCCCCTGCCACCCCCCCACACCCCCCCAACCACCCCTCATACTCAACACATCTTATATATATATATTTATTTATTTATTCATATAATAAATTCAAAATTTCGAAAAAATATCGAACAATTTCGACATTATTGTTTGTCGACATTATTTTTTTCGACATTTATTTTTCGAAATTTTGACTGTCGACATTTTGACTGTCGACATTATGACTGCACACCTTTTTGTATAGTCGCAGTTATAAGATTTAGAACAAAATAATCTGAGTATGAAATAGGAATGCCAAAAGGGTCAGTAGAGAGGCAATGGTAGTTAAAAGGTGTCACTACAATATATGACTGCTCATGGAGTTATGTAAAGTGGATGATAGTTAAAGCACAGTATACATAGTAGTTAGGATACAGAACATGGGTTTAACTTGGCTACATGCAAGAAAATTCATAAGCATTAGTATCCTTCTATCTGTAAAAAAAAAAAACTTAATTAGTTAAACAACACACTACATGAAAAACAATTAAATACTTTTTTGACTCTCATATATAGTGCAATATATACACAATATAAGAAACAGCATTGGTGGACAACACACGTTTGTTCTCATTGCACATACTAATCATTGAGTCATTGGGAAACAAATCCAACTTGGATTAAAACATATTTCTGGATGCTCTGACACATACTGGGCTGCAGCTTTTTTTGGCTTTCTTGTGGTCTTCCCTCTTCGTGGAGCTGTGAGGGGTGGTTGTGCAGAATCAACCTCCATATATTAAAGGGACTGCCACCAAAAAATAAAGTCTAGAAACACCTGCAGTACAGGAACACCCCATTTGAAGAGTCATCAGAATTGCTAGAGATGTTCAGAAAGGAGGCTTTTGATGAAGTGTCTACAGATCTGCTGCTGTCATCTCCAGCAGCACCACTTGGATGAGTGAGAGGTCTTCCCAGGACCTCTTCTTTCTATTGCCAATGCATCTGCCAAAAGTCTTGATCAATTTCATCCCAGTTTTGTGTACCAAAGTTTGTTTTGAATTAGAACCGGAGAGAACAGGGTGGAACAAGTAAACTTGGGGAACAAGGGATAGAAAACAATCACATAGGAAGAAACACTAGTACGTTAATACAATTGAACCGAAAGGTTCTTCAAGACACGGTAAGAGTATCTGAGATGGATGGGACACAGATCTTACTCATACATCAATAATCAAACTGACTCAGGAAGTTTGGCAAAAACAAGACTGTTTTATTTGCAATTGTCTAACACATCATTCTCTCTCAAGAGTTCTCCAACATTTAATAAAAAAGCACAACTTTATACTAAAAATCTGTCGTCACTGATGTCGTCAGTGATGTCACACTACGTGGCAAAATAAGAAAACCTACAGAGGTTTGTGATAGGCTTAAGGAGAACATCTAAGTAGATTTACCATAAACTATGCCCATCCCTAGTACAAGTCTTCTTCCATGTCATACTAATACACGATCTTCTATTGGCTTCTCAAACTATAGGGCTCCTTGCTATGTAGCCCTCTATGTTTGGTTGGCACGCTTGTACCCTTCTGGAATATTCCACTCGCTGGCAGTATGCAAGCTGCTACCACAGATGCTGGAGGGTTGGCTTGGTCATGCCTCCCCTCCCAATTAGCCCAACATCCATCATCACTCCTGCTGTCTGCCAGTCAATTAGTCTTTGAACTCAGCCTTGCAATAGGCTCTCGTCTCTGGTAATAAAAGAGAGTGTGAGCATTCCCTTAACTTCTGGTCTCGGTGTAGCTCACCCCAAAGTCTATTTTCATCTGACCATGTGAGTAGAGACCACGTTTTGAGCTCCTTCGTTGCATTTAATACTATTAAATGAGGAAACCCTTCTAGTGTTTTTCTATTACACCTCAAACAGGAGCTAGGCTCGCTTCTCACGTTCATTGTATCTTCTCGAGTAGATAACCAGGCTCTTGGCGGCCGACTCTTGACACTTGCCCAGGCAAGCCTTCTCGACTCTGCCGTCGCCTTTAGCTGTTTTATTCAACTGCGCCACACTTTCAACCCTCCTATTCACGGGGTGCAAGTTTGCTAAAATGCATTGTGAAACATCCAGATTCTATATACATATCTATATATATTGGCGGCACTGCCTGTAGTCTATTCACTATGTATAGCCAGCCTTATGATTACTTGGTCTACTTGAGTTACTGCCTCTGTACAATTATAAAACATTTTGTTCAGTGCTTCTCCATACGTGCAATCTTCATTTTGCTCCCAAAATGTTGCTTGATTCTTTATTTCACTGTCAAATTCTATAAGATCTATGTACTCTCTTCATTAGCATCTCTTCTGGGTGCGTAATATCTGCTTCATGTGATCTCACCAGTCTTCTCTTTCATTCATCTTCACACTGCTTCCGGAACTTCCTTCAGAAGACCGTCATTTCTCCACGGATACATCACATATGGTTTTCTCAATGGATACCTTATTTCAAGGACTCTTTGCGGTATAGTTACCATGACTGGCTTTGATCATGTCACAATTTCTGGCTGTCAACATATAGGCAGAATGGGGGCAGGACTTTCAGTATAGGTACTTGGCTCCTCCTCTACACTCCACACACTTGTTGACTTATGGACCACTCTCCCATCAGTCTTCACATTTAGACATCCTCGACTGAAGAAGTGCTTCTTTGGAGTCCATATCTTTATTACACCTTTCAGACATCTTGCTGATTTCACATGTTCATCAACACACCAGGTCATAAGACTAAATTGTCCATTCGGGCTCCAGTAGATCCATCTTTCCACATACTTCTTGTGGTTTCTCGGATACAGAATCTTTGTTCACTCAGGTGCATGAATACTGGCCTTTACATAGTCTCTGATTTCTTCATCTGTCAGCTCTTTGGGTCCAAACCTTGACACAACAACAATCATGATCTTCATTCCTGCTGCTTTCTTTGCTGTCATCTTGCACTGTGTGATTATTTTTCAGATCACACAGAATCCAAACATGACCATCACCAACAAGGCTCCAAGAAACTTGAAAATATGTGCCATTCATTGCAGAATCCATGAGAAGATTGACGCAAAACAGCTCTCACCTGCAATGTCTTCCACTTAATCTTCCATCTTGACGTGCACGTTTGTCAGCATTGTAATGGCCTCTGTCAAGGTCCCATTCTTTTCATTGTGAGAAAGTATGAATGTGCAACATGATTCTCCGATTTTGGCACAAACACCTCCATCCATACCTGTATCATATCCAGGACATATCTGTTCTGAAGAGTCATCAGTCTTATGGCTGTCAGTTCTTCCTTGACAGCATTGAATCACTTTATGGCAGTGTTGATCGTCTGCAGGCGCTTCCATCTGGTTATCTGTAACCATCTGGCATTCGCCATCGTCTGGATGCCTTGCATGAATATTGTCGTGAATATCTCTGAAGTGTGGCTGAACACCTGTGTTAATACGGAATGTCATTAAAAGCTTCTATCAATTTAGCTGAGAAGTAGTTCTCCCTCTTTGTTCAATTGAGGAATGCAACTGACCTCCTCTTTCTCAGGCGAGCTTCTGCCTTTGGACATTCTCCAATGTTCAGGTCACTCTTCAGAATCACCATTGCTGGAACATGAAAAATCACTATAGAACATAGTCCTCCCCAGTCCCTGGGTAGCTTCATGTATGCCCTGGATCCACCAGCCCACTAGTGGTGCATTATCACTACTGTTCCATCCTTCATTCATGGTACATCAAAGATTCGACTGCACTGCTGGTTCTCTCCAACTTTGTTTGTGCCATTGTTTCTGAAGCACAGCTCTGCACTAGCCAGAGGCACTATCTGAACAGGCCTCCTTTGTCCTTGACCCATGTTAGCAACTTCGCAAGTTTCTGCCAGAGAGGTTTGCATCCTTTTTTCACATGATCTATAACTGGTTTGTGATGTCCTGTTACTGCCACAGCTCTGCATATGACTTTGCCTTTTTCGCAGCCATCTAGAGAAAGTACCGTTCCCCAGATGCATCTGGCCTCTTTACTTGCATCTTCGTATTTCTTCGTCAGTTTTTCCTTGGCAATTGAGCTTCTTATTTATTTCCCATCTGATTCCCACTCCCTTCATTCCAGGCTGTTCGTATATTATCACATGATCTCTGGTGTGTTCTCTTGCCATCAAATCTTGGATATAATCATATTATTCTGGAGCTGACCATTCAGTCACCCATACCAAGGATGCTGCTCGTCCCTGGAACGGACGTCTTCTATGGCAGAGTGCAAGGTGAGTCAGGCAATGAGATGTCTGAACATCTATTTCTATAGCTCAGAACATCTTGGACTTCCCCATAGCATAAGGTAGGAGAGCACAACCATAGCAATCCTCCTCAGAGGTTCTTTTTCCTACTCTTTAATGTGTTGATAACACATATTGTTCCCCAAATGTGCTGTACTGTCTAGGTAATTATTGAACTCATAATCATCTTCCCTTGCACTTCTTTTAGGCCTCTTTCTTTCCAAATGAGCTTGTACATAATGGTCATGTAGTATATCAAAAATAGTCCTTCCTACAAGGGGAATCATAGGAATACTTGTCAGAAAAATGGGTGATCTTACATGTGTCACTGGTGTAGGGATAATCACATATGGCCTTGGTCTTTTTGCAACAGTTAATTCTGCATAGGTCACTGGAGTGGGAAGGATCAAAGGGACTCCTACCTTTCTGGGACCAAAAAAGTAAGCAGTGCAAATTCAGAAAAAACAATAATAAATGCTGGGCACGCATATGTTGTGCACCAATACATGAGACCCCACCATTGGTGTCTCTCCACATGTCGAGTCTGCTCACTTTCTGGAACTGCATTATTCTCAACAGTCCACATTGTGCCTGTGTACTACTTTTAAGGAAGGAAAAACCTGTTTAATCAGACAGCCTTGTTAAATGCTCAGGTAGCTGTCGAATTTGCTCAATTACAGCTTTCCATTGCTGTCCTGTCGCCACAATGCTTCAGAGAGAGATAAAGAACACCTCCTCCGTTTCCACAATTTGTTCTCTTTCTGTGCCTTGAACTTCCATCAGCTGTGTTCTAGACAAATAATTAAAACCTTCATTTACAATCATAATTGTGACCACTTTTTCTTTTACATCTAGAGTATCAAAACTAGAAATATCTGGTGAATATACAACCCTTTTGGCCTCTTTGTCTGCAGCTTCATTCTCACGTGAGATAAAGGGGTAATTGATAGAATTTCACGTACAAGTGGCGCACGCGGCTCGCACACAGTGTGCGCGCGCAAAATTCTGCGCCAGCCGCATGCGCTAAAATCGATTTCTGCGCACAGCATATTCATGGATTTTAGCCTCCAAAACCAGCCGTGGCGCAGAGTGGCGCAGCGACCCTGCAGCAGCGCCAGTTATGCCCCCAAAAACGCCCTTGCGCAAGGAAAAGCCATCAAAATCCCCAATCCAGCGCAAAGGGCTGCGCTAACCCTGGACCAGTTTATAGGGCTGCCAAACAGCAAACGCCAAGCGGGGAACGTGTATTACTGGGGTTCGCGTGAAGTTTCACACGCGAAAGGGCCTGTGCGAGTGGGGTACGTGTATAACTGGGGTTCGCGGGAAGTTTCACACGCGATTGGAGCAGGGTATGTGTATTACGGGAGTTTGCGGGAAGTCTCACACAAGATTGGAGCAGGGTACGTGTATTACGGGGGTTCGGGGGAAGTCTCACACGCGATTGGATCCGGGTACGTGTATTTCGGGGGTGCGCGGGAAGTTTCACACGCGAAAGGGCCTGTGCGAGTGGGGTATGTGTATAACTGGGGTTCGCGGGAAGTTTCACACGCGATAGGTCCCGTGCGAGCGGAGTACGTGTATTACTGGGGTTCGCGGGAAGTTTCACACGCGATTGGAGCAGGGTACGTGTATTACGGGTTTCACAGGAAGTTTCACACGCGAACGGGCCTGTGCGAGTGGGGTACGTGTATAACTGGGGTTCGTGGGAAGTTTCACACGTGATTGGAGCAGGGTACGTGTATTACAGGGGTTCGCGGGAAGTCTCACACGCGATTGGATCCGGGTACGTGTATTTCGGGGGTGCGCAGGAAGTTTCACACGCGAAAGGGCCTGTGCGAGTGGGTTATGTGTATAACTGGGGTTCGCGGGAAGTTTCACACGCGATAGGCCCTGTGCGCGCGGGATACGTGTATTACTGGGGTTCGTGGGAAGTTTCACACGAGATTGGAGCAGGGTACGTGTATTACGGGGATCGCGGGAAGTTTCACATGCGAAAGGGCCTGTGCGTGTGGGGTACGTGTATAACTGGGGTTCGGGGGAAGTCTCACATGCGATTTCAGCAGGGTACGTGTATTACGGGGTTGCGTGGGAAGTTTTACACACGAAAGGGCCCTGTGCGAGCGTGGTACGTGTATTACTGGGGTTCGCGTGAAGTTTTACACGTGAAAGGGCCTGTGAGAGTGGGGTACGTGTATTACTGGGGTTCGCGGGAAGTCTCACACGCGATTGGAGCCGGGTACGTGTATTCCTGGGGTGCGTGGGAAGTTTCACACGCGATTTTGCTGTCAGAGCGGGGTACGTGAATTTCGGGGGTGCGCGGGGAGTCCTACACGTGAATTGGCAGTGTAGATCCTCCCAGGTGTTCCCTCTACACCCTTCACAGCCCCTGCAGGCAGCCCACACCAGAGGGGACTACCATGCACCCCTGGTCATGTCCCGCAGGCAGCCCATCCATCATGCGCATGCCCCCCAGCCAAGCCACATGTCACCTTGCGCTACTGATCACCAACTCATGTCCCCTTGCACCCCCACCTCCAGCACTGAGGGGCACCTGCCAGCAGGCCCCCACGCATGTACCCCTGCACCCCCACCCCCAGCACTGTGGGGCACCTGCCAGCAGGCCCCCACTCAGGCCCCCACTCATGTCCCACTCATGTCCCCCTGCACCCCCGCCCCCAGCACTGAGGGGCACCTGCCAGTAGGCCCCCACTCATGTCCCCTTGCACCCCCATCCCCCAGCACTGAGGAGCACCTGCCAGCAGGCCCCCACTCATTTCCCCCTGCACCCCACCCCCCAGCACTGTGGGGCACCTGCCAGCAGGCCCCCACTCATGTGCCACTCATGTCCCCCTGCACTCCCACCCCCCAGCACTGAGGGGCACTTGCCAGCAGGCCCCCACTCATGTCCCCTTGCACCCCCACCCCCCAGCACTGAGGGGCACATGCCAGCAGGCCCCCACCCATGTCCCCCTGCACCCCCACCCCCCAGCAGTGCAGGGTACCTGCCAGCAGGCCCCCACTCATGTCCCCTTGTAACCCCGCCCCCCAGCACTGAGGGGCACCTGTTAGCAGGCCCCCACTCATGTCCCACTCATTTCCCCCTGTACACCCACCCCCCAGCACTGAGGGGCACCTGCCAACAGACCCCCACTCATGTCCCCTTGCACCCCCACCCCCCAGCACTGAGGGCCACCTGCCAGCAGGCCCCCACTCATGTCCCCTTGCACCCCCACCCCCCAGCACTGAGGGGCACCTGCCAGCAGGCCCCCACTCATGTCCCCTTGCACCCCTACCCCCCAGCACTGAGGGGCACCTGCCAGCAGGCCCCCACTCATGTCCCCCTGCACCCCCATCCCCCAGCAGTGAAATGCCGATCTCATGACACAAACCAAAAGTCAACTATGTACATCAACACATGTCCGTCACACACATACACTGGTTGGCATTGCTTGTGTAAACCCACATTTTCACATGCATCAACCCAATGAGCGAATCCCACACATGAAACTAAAAAATGAAAATGTATTATGTACATAAAATCAAAAATGGAATGAAAGCATACCAAAATATGGAACATGAAATGAAAAGCATGTGAAAAAGATGATTGAATGAAAATGATAACCAATCGAAAAAAAAGTAGAAAGAAAAACAGTCCAAAGTCACCCTCCAACAACGCAAATCCAAAGGAAATGTAAAAAAAATCTCCATTGCTTCATGTTCATAATTTAAAAAAAAGAGAAATCAATCCATAGTCCAACTATTTACAATCCATTGTCCGGAAAAAATAACTCCATTGCTCCATATCCATAATGCAAAAAAACCAAAAAAATGAATACATGATGAAGCTATACACAATCCATTGTCCAAGGATGTAAACGGTCCATGATCCCAACCAAACAAATGAAACCTACCTGACAAACTACCTAAAAATATAACTATATACAAATGTGTGTGGCATTGTCCATTGACCACAAATAAAAGGAAAACGAAAAGGAAACCTAACTCTAAAAACTATTTACAAGGGCAGCGGGCTAGTCCGACGGCTCGCTTTTGGATGTCCCGGGCCAGGGCATCATCGAACACCTGCTCAATGTCCTGGAGGCGTTCCTCTTCCATGGCCCCGAGGGTTCGCAGGAACGACGACATGTTCTGCTCCAACTCCCTGCAAATTGCCTCGAGGCACTCGGCCCGCCTCAGGGCCCTCCGCATGGAGTTCTCCGCCCTGACTATCGTGAGCCATGCCTCTTCTGCCCACTGCCGCTCCGCATCTATTGCATAGCCTAACCGCTGCCACACGGAAGACACTTCCAGTCCTGGGTCCTCCTGCCCTCTGGCGGATGCCTGCCACTCTGATGTCGAAGACCCCGAGCCATGATGGCTCCCACCTTGTTGCTGCTGCTGTGCCTCTGCCTGTGCCCTGGCTCTTGCTGCCTGCACATCCTCCTCCGGCTGGGGTGCATTTGTTAAGGTAGCCACCCCTGCTGGACTTCCGACTCCCGACTGTGGCAGGGATGTGTCCTCCACCAGCCTGGCCGCAGGGTCAGAGGCAGCTCCACAGGGTACCCAGGTGATCCATGGGTGGGAAGATGGCATGGAGGACGACTGGCGCATAGGGGGTTTAGGTGAGGAGGGGGTCGCAAGGAGGTCCAGCACACGGAGGAATCCAGCACTGGTGACCCGTCCCAGCAGGTCAACGTGGTCAAAGAGGCACCCGAGATGACGTGCAGTCTCTTCACGAAAAGACTGCGCGTCACCTCGCATGCCCCGTTGACGCAACGCTATCCCGGCCAGGACAGGCTCAACACGGTCCCGGATATCCACGTCTGCAGGGAGAGGAAGGCCAGTTGTTGTGCGCTCATCCCCTCCCTGAAAACGGGTCTGGACGTAGGCATCCCTGCTGGTGCCAGATGATGCGGTGACAGGATCAGGGACAGGATTCCACACAGGCACCTCTGCGGCAGCCTGTGCTGCCTCCTGTCCCTGGTCCTGCACTGCACCACTAGCACCAGTGGAATCCCCACCTCCAGACCCAGTGTGTGTCCCTTCCACGGCCTCCTCCTCCACCAAACCCCCCACCAACCTGGATGACTCCATGCCATCTTCCTCCGTCGGCCCCTGTGGGGTCTCAGCTGCCCCTTCTGCTGCCGAGGAGTCCACCTCCAACTTCCGCCTCTTGGACCTACCCTCAGCAGCTGCGGCCTGGGACACGGCACCAAACTCCTCACTCCCTGACGAGATGACAATCTCGGAGGGGAGCCAGGCCTTGCGTCTCCGGCTGGCGGGACGATCCCTGCCGCTGTGCTCCACAGCACCCTCTCCGCCCTCTTCTTCAGTTGACGCTGCAGAGAGGGAGAGATAAAACACAGGCATCAGGGCACTGTACAATGGACTGATACACACATGACAGTTGCACATGAGTGGCAATGTTTAGCTTCAGACACGGCATCTCACTCCATTTCACACATGTCATTTTAACTCACACACATGAACTTTTCAACAGCAATATTGCACCAGGCAGCACCATCCATACACATACAACAGCATGAACAGCCAAATGTGAGCCTGACATCACATGAAACACAAGGAGTGCACTAGACATGCACACACGCCACCACACTTACATGCATGTCCACATCTCCTCCAACTGTTGCAGTGATGAGATCGCCATACATGTCACATCTGCCATTCATCCTTCTACATATCAGTGTCACATGCATCCATGTTGCATCACAGTTGCACACTTGTCAGATACACACACATGTACATGTACACAGGGCAGATACATGCATTATGAACCACCATCCATGCCACAACCATGCCAATGCACATACACAGAAATTCAAACATGTGTGCTCCCACACCTGCATTTGCCCAGCATGCTTACCAACACATACACCATCAATGTGTCTCACAACTGAGAGGACTCACATGTGGCAGCCTCACGCCCATGTTCATACACATCCCTACATGGCCCTACATAAACACACGTGCAACCTGCACACTACTGGAACCCCACGACACGCACAGCGTACTATCAAGATGCATCTACACTTACCGCTCGACTCCAGACGGGTCTGCCTCTCAAGGATCTGGACGTAGAGCGCTGGGCATATGCGTTCCAAGACCCTCATTTGATGGTTCGACAGCTGGCCCCGGCGCCCCTTGGCATCCGCTGCCTTAGCGAGGCACCGGGCCTTGTTGAGGGTCCTGGACCTGAAGTCCTCCAAGCGCTTCTTGACATGATGTAAGTCGCGGACTGCCACCCCCTCCACGTTGATGGCAGTCACGATTCCATCCAGATCCTGGTCCGTCCTTCATTGTCGGGGCGCAAACCTCCAAAGAGGGCATCATACTGCCCCAGGACTTGCTTCACCAGGACACCAACTTCGGTGGCAGTGAAGCTGGTGGCCCTCTGCCTCTCAGGCTGGGGGTTGCCAGTGCTGCCAGATGGTGTTGTGTTGGACATGGCAACCCCAGAGGCAGGAGTGGGTGGGCAACTGGGTCCTGGGGCTGGGCTGTGGAGCGATGGAATCCCATTCGGGAGTCTTCGATTCCAGCAGGGGTGGTCACAGCAACTACACCTCTGGCTGACGTGCAGGCAGCAAATGGCAGGGCACGTGGGCAGCAGGCAGTCAGGCAGCAGCAGATGGCAGGTGGGAGCATGCTCGGGGCTCTGGGGGGCAGTAATTCAGCCTTCTGGGCAGGAGCTTGGTCATCCGTGTGTTGTCGCGTGGCCTGCTTGATACGGAGTGTTTTGGCACGTGAAAAAATTGCACGTCAGCGTGTAATTCGAGGAAAGGGCCTTAGCGCGTAAGCGCGTCAGCACACGCACGCAATTTCATTGGACCAAAGGCCCTTAGCGCGTAAGCGCGTAAGTTACATTATGCACGCGGGCGTTTCCCTCACAGCACATGATGACGGAGCACACGTGTAAAAACTGCACATCCGAGTGTCATCGCGTGTAATTGGAGGAAAGCGCCCGCGTACACGCATATCTGACGTGTACGTGTGGGCCGGTTTAAAAGCTACGTGTAGGATGCCATTTCCTTGTATGTGCTTTTCGTGGAGAGCGAGTGGGTGAAATCTGTACTTCTTGTCGGTTCACGCGCGATTACCTCACAGCTTTTCTAGTTCGTACTCCCTGTTACCTCTGACAGCTCTTTTCTCAATTTTTGTTGGGCCTGTTTCCTCAAACAGAGGACACTTCTCCTTTTGTCCTGGCTCCTCAGACAGCGTACAATTCTTCTTTTGGCGGGGGTGTTGCCAACGCGCACACGTGCATATTTTTCACATTCTTTTTCCAGGCAGACGGTGAGTTTCGCAACTGTGCTTGCCCCGTGTGTCGCGTTCCCCTTCAGAGGTCATTGTAGGCTGCGTGTCTTACGCGTATGCTTATTTTCGTGTTTCTAGGTGCCACAGCGTAGTGCGGGTTCATTTTTTCATGCACGTGGTCTACGAGGGGTTGCGTGCACGTTAATTTTTGATTTTGGGCTGCCTGTGCATTGCGTGACCCATCATCTTCCCCAAGGGGATACAGACAGCCTTGTTAGAGCACTAGGGTACGAATTCCATCTAGTATCCTACCCCGTGGGCGTGGTAGGGGACGTGGCCGGAATTCGCAGGATGCCCCTATACCCCCATGTGTAAAGGAACAATCAGGGACACCCATGCCCCCCCCATGGTTGAGGGAAACGTGGCTCTCACCATCCCAGCTCAGCCCCGGTTGGACCAGCCCATTGTGGCACCTGACCTGGCACAGGATGACTCCCTGGCTGACTTCCAGGTCAGCAAGTCTAGGCCACGTGTGGTGGTGCAAGTTGTTGTCACCAAGCCACGTGGATCTGGGGCAGCTATGTCATCTGCTGCCCCAAGTATGCAGGGTGGGGAGGCTGCAGGGGCAGCTACAGCTCCATCAGCCCCAGCTCTGACTCTCCCAGCCAGGACAGTGTCAGTCCAGGTCCATCAAACTGACGTTCCCCCTGCCAACATTATCCTGCAACCAATGCCTGCATCAAGACCTATGGTCATTGTGCATTCCCACACTCCTACTACCCAGTCCACCGGTGATTCTGCCCCTACTGATCAGAGCGGCGTAAGCCACTCTGGCTCTGCTCCACCTTTAAAGAAGAGGAAGAAGGGTGCTCTGGCACGACAGGCTGAGACCCTAGACACGGCTACACACTCCAGTACCTCAAGGAAGCCTTGCTTTAATGAGGCGGAACTTGATGCACTGTGTCCTATGTGTCGGCACATAGCCACGAAATGCTGGTGACTGCACGGTCCAAGACCACAACTGGTCAACTTAAGGCACACTGCAGATCATCGCCGACCGCATAAGTGCCCTTGGATTTGTGAGGCGTACAGCTGTTGATTGCTACAAGCGGTGGAATGACCTGAAACGCAGAGCAAAGAACAAGCTGGCCTCAAATCATGCCGCTACTCTGGTGACTGGCGGTGGGTCTCCACAAGAGGACACCGAACTCACTGAACATGAGTCTGTTGCTGGGGCCTTCTTCACAGAAGAACAGATCCAAGGTGTGGGAGAACTACCTGATTATGATGCATTGTCCGGTGAGTGCCCATGCATGTGAGTGTCTTGCATGTGTATGTTGTTTGGGTGACGGGTTCTGATTGAGTGCCAGGTGAGGGTGTGTGTGCCCGAGTGGTATGGGTCACCCATGTGCTTCATCCAAAACATTAAGCGGCCTTGGATTTGGGTGTGACAGTATCCCTTCTGCCCACAGTAGTAATTTAGCGCAACATTACGGCAGTTGCCCTTGAAGTGGCATCTTGCAACAACATTTTGGGCCTCATTACAACCTTGGTGCTAAGTGCACCAACTTTACCACCATGGTGTAAACTCTGTTTACACCATGGTGGATGGCGGATTTACCGCCCCATTCCAAGGTGAGTGGGGCGGTAAATCCCCATTTCCCATTTTCCCTTCCCCATTCCCATTTTTGCCCCATAGGGCATAATGGGAGTGGGGAAGGCGCTAATTATGCCGCCGTAAATTACGGCGGCGTAATTAGCACCATGGCAGGTTAGCGCCATGGATTTTAACGCCTGCTAAAAGCAGGCGTTAAAATCAGAATCAGGCGTTAAGGGTTAACGGTGGCGTTAACCCTTAACGCCTGAGTTGTAATGAGGCCCTTTGTATTTTTCAGTGTTCGTTCAGGCTAATTGTTTTAATTCTCCCACTTTTGCTACGCATTCCTCAGCCCTATTGTCACATGCTTCTGTCATTGATGAACCACACATTGGCCCACATGTGTTACCTTGTTAGGTGAATGATTTGACCATTCAAGCTGATTGAATATTGGCCTGATCACATACATTTTTGGAGCCTGTTTGAATGTGGAACATGATAGTTGTTTCCTGTCATGTTGAAGTGAACAACCATTGATGTGTACATCGGCCTGCAATCACTGTATTTTTGTACACTGCATGTGTTACTCACAGGCCAATGTGTGATGGCAGTGCTACCCAGCATGCAGCAAATGTGTTGCTCGTCCATCTTGGTGTCATCAGTGTCTGCCTTTTGCCTCCCTTTCCAATTCAGTGACAGTGCATGCATGGGAGGGTTATAGTCATGTGGGACATGTGTAAATCATGTACTGGTTCTGTAGCTTGTCAGGCCTATTTGTGTGCTATGGTGCTAATGCCTGTTTCCATGTTTTGTCTTTCATGTTTTTGCAGGGGATGACGCACTTGATGCTGTTGAGGTTGAGGAGATGCTGCAGACCCAGGAGGGATCTCAGGCACGACCGGGCACCAGTGGGGGACGTGGTGTGGTGGTGGGTGAGAACCCAATCTTGCTGCAGACCATTCTGTCCAGGGGTGTGTCTGGGAGCACCTCCCCAGACCTCTATTCAGGTGCTGATTCGGATGATGAGACCTATGTGCCGTCGCAGGTAAGTGTTTCTGGCAGGGATTCTGTTCTGTCCAACCCACCTGCACCAGGGGTAGAACCCTCTATGGGGATGTCAGTGTTGGTAAGTCCGCCTTTGGCGGTTACGGATGTAGGGTCACACTCCACAACATCTGATCCTGTTCCTGGGCCAGCAGATCAGAGGGGGAATGCAGTCCTGCAGCCTCAGGCAGTGCCGGCACAGCAAGGTACAGTTCGCCTTGCCCAAACAGGTGTGGTGCCCTCCGACACGGTGGCGGTACGCCACCAGGCAATACCGCATGGGAACAATCCATGTACGATATGGCAACCCAACAGACAGCATCAGATGAGATGATGGCTCAAGCAATGGAGAGGGTAGCCACTTCCATTGTCCCCCCTGAAAGGCAGATGGAGCAACTACAGCAGGCAACAGACTCCATTTGCTAATCACACAGGGAGGACATGTTGGCGTCCAACAGGGACAGACGGGCGGCACTGGAGACTCTACGCCAATCGATATCAGTAGAGTCCCAGGGCCACAAGGAAGCCGTGAGGGTAGAACTCCTTCACCTCAGGGAGACTCTTGTTAACCTTGAGGCATCCACTAACTTGAGGACAGAACAGCAGCTGGAGCGGCACACACGTTCACTTCAGCTGAGATGCAGGCAACTCGGGAGGAGATCCGGGCATCACGTCAGATGGTGCATGGGGATCTCCGCACTATAATCCTCCAGAACGAGACCTTCCACATCCCCCTTTGCTTGCTGCCATGGAGGACCATACCAGGGCTTTGCGTGGGCTGCCTCCCATAGCAGCACCACCTCCTGTGGCAGCAGCAGAGGGTGATGAGAGCGACAGCAGCAGTTCTCCCACATTGGCATAGCCGTGCAGGCCATGAGCTCATGGAGGTGTTTTTTTTTCCCAGCATCCACACAGGCGGCTGTTGGTGCGCACCCTGTCCTCGGACCTCCTGGGTGGCCTACCCCCCCACCCCCACTTGGCCATTTTTGATTTTTGATTTTTGATTTTTTTTTACAGTGTGTTGTCTTGTGTGGCTCCCGTGGGCATCCACTGTATTCCGGCTGGGCACATGCAGGCTTGTCCTGAGTTTGGGTTAGATGCTTGGGTTCGTGAGACACACACCCCTCCTGCTTCCCGTTTCCATCGCTTGCAAAGGGAGTGCCCAAGTGACAGTGACTTACACAGTGACGTTGGACTCCCATGAGCTGTGTGGGCAGTCTGTAGTCAATACTGTGTATACATTCCTAGTGGATATTGTTGTTGTATTGTACACTGCATGGTGTATTGATATGTGCTACTACATCCATGTCTTCCTCCTAATTTGCAGGTTCATTCCTCATGTCTTCACAAGGCCGTCTACTTTGGAGATGGAGTTCATGTTGTAAGCAGTGCACTTACACATTTGCGTGGCAGCAGCACTGTACAGTTGGAAGTGGTCGATGTGCTGCCATAATCAGGTTGTAAGACTACCACTTCTTTAACTTAGTACTGTCATGTTTATGCTATGTTTGAGGTTGTGTAGATGCATTGTATTGTTGGTAAGTATTTGGTCATGTGTGTTGCTAGTTCTACATTACTGGGAGCATGTTGTGTGTGGCCAGTTTCCATTAGGGACACTGTACTTTGTGACACTTGTGTCATGTTTTGGGGATTGCTTTGTTTGCTCTCACATAGCATGACATGCCATGGTGTGTTGCGTGGCGGTGCTGGGGAGGGGTTGGGTGACATGGCACTGTTGTCATGTTGTATTTTGCAAGGGGGTAATGAATTTAGCAGCATAGAAGTGTGTATTTTGATGACACAGCATTGGTGGTGTTTGTGTAGGTAGGGATGCACACAATGTAATACTTCCAGGTGAACAATCTCAGGCTGGTATGGTTGTGACAGTTGACTGTCCCTTATGTCATCATCATTGATTGTCAGATGGTATGTGCCAGGGCTGTGTGCACTCCACAGGGGTGTGTTTTTAGGTGAAGTAATTAGCCACCAGCTGCGTACGGGCTGCCTCACCCCGTGCCCTTTCCCCTCCCATGCGCAGTGGCCGTGCATGTGGTTGGGGAGGGAGTGTGGGGGCACCACCATGTCCGTGGGCAGTCCCCGGCGTGTTGCAACGTTTTGCAGGACACATGCTGCCACTATGATCCTGCACACTACTGGGGGAGCGTATAACAGCTGCCCGCCAGAACGGTCAAGGGAGCGAAAGTGTGACTTGAGCACTCCGAATGTGCGCTCCACTATGCCCGTGTTGCAATGTGGGCTGTGTTGTATCTTACCTCGGGTGGCGTGGTGGGGTTCCGAATTGGCGTCATCATGTGGGTGCTCAGAGGGTAGGCACTGTCCCCTGGGGAGGTGGTGATGGGTATCATTATTCGGGTTGTGACATTACTCAGTATCTGACATGCATGCATGTGCTGTGGCATTTATACTCACCGAGCAGCCATGTATCGCCATGCCGCCCAGCTTCTAGATCCCGGTTTAGGGTTGACATTCTGTAAATAAAACTGTCGTGGGTGGACCCTGGATAGTTGGCATATACTGAAGTGATGATTCCCTTGGCATCACATACTACCTGGACGTTGATGGAATGCCAGTGCTTGCGGTTTCTATAGATGTGCTCTGATGCCCTGGGGGGACGTAGAGCCACATGGGTGTAATCAATGGCACCTAGGACTTTGGGGAATTGTGCCACCCTGTAGAAATCCTGGACAGCAGCCTGCCTTTCTGCAGGTGTTCTGGGCAGGTATATGTGCCTGCGGACTGATGGGCGTGCAGTCATGATGGCCAAGACCTGGTGTAGGCAGCGTGACTGCGTGGCCTGTGACACCCCACCCACTATAGCACTTGTCCGCTGAAATCATCCAGTGGCCAAGAAGTGCAGTACATTGAGGACCTTCTCCAGGGGGCTGAGTGCTTTGGAGCACAGGGTGGGTGATGTGAGGTCATCCTCCCACTCACTCACCAGGTTGAGTATTATGTGAGGTGGAAACCTGTACCTCCCATACACCTGGTCATCAGGCATCCCAAAAAGGCTGGTTCTGGGTGTGAAAATTCTGAGCCTAACTATCCTCCTCCTCCTCCTGCGGTATCCCACGACCACTGCTGCTAGGAATGGTATATTCATCCTGGCATCTGAGCTTGTTTGTTGTTTGCACGCACTTTTATGCTGTGCAGGTCCATGTATGCCTGCTTCCTGCTGGTGTACTTGTTTCTGGATTAGCGCATCTTTTTTGGTGCACGCGTTAGCCCCGTTCGAATTCATGAATACGTGTTTTGAACGTGCGTGTGGGCGTTCCGCGCATTTGCCTCCTGTACTTCCCCGTGATGCCCACTTTTTCACACGCTGTTCCCAATTCCGCATGTCACGCCCTCTGTTCCTCCTACTTTTGTTGTGTGTGCCACGCTTTGTGCGATTTCACTGTGCGCGTAGCGTACGCTGTTTGGAGACGTGTGTGCCAGCTTGCACCACGCAGAATTTTGGCGCACATCCTGGGATTTACACGCAAACGGACTTCCATGAATCGCTGTGCACGGGTTTTGATGTGATTTTCACACTGGCACTGTGATTTGCACGCTTTCTCACGCTTTCGCACGCTTGCACTGAAAATTTCAGCGCATATTAATTCCATGAATCGGCCTGAAAATCAGTTCTCTTAGTATGTGCTGCGCATTAAACTATTTCAATGGCTAATGGGAGTTGTAGTGCCCTAATAAGCCTGTGCAATAATGCAGCATGTTGCACTGGGGTGCCATCTGCTTAGAGGTAGCCCCTCCTTTTCCAACTTGCTAGCCCTGCGTGCATGGTTGACGTCACATAGGCAGAATCATTTTACATGTTACGTTCTGCCCTGCTTGTTTCTCGAGAGCGACAATAAGCGCCACCAATTCTGCAGCTTGTGCCGAAAAGTGAGATGGTAGTCTTGCACTTACTACCACTTAAAATTTCCCAATAGCTCTGTGCCCTTCCACAGCTGTACCTGAATGCCTTTCCCCATCAGTATGATCAATTTTTGAAGACCCGCCAATAAAGAGAATCTCCCCCCCAGCTCTAGCGTTCTCCTTCACTCTTCGAATGTCATCGTAGAACTCTTTGTGGTTTGAGCAATCATGCACTTGCTCATCTGGTGCCACAGGCTCAGCTACAAACGTGGCAGGGTTCACTATTTTACACCTGACAATTTTGATAGCTGGATTGAATATAATTACCTCATATGCAGAAGCCCTTTGAGATGTCAACATACCCTTAGGTTTCTCCAAAACACCAAACAATGCATGCTCAACAAATAAAGTCATAGAACACCCCATCACAATGTCTGTAGACTTCTCAATGACGAACGCTGCTGCTGCCAGCGATTGTTCACAAGGAAAGTGTCCTTTTACAACTGGATCTAGAATCCCACTATAATATGCCAGACGTGTGTACCCTAGTGTGGTCCTCTGTGTATGCACTGCTGTCATAACTGTCCCATTTGTATTCAAAAACAGGAAGAACTCCTCAGAATAATTGGGAATTCCTAAAACTGGAGCTGTACAAATTGCTTTTTTCAATTCCTCAAACCCTCCATCCATTTTCTCATTACATTCTATGTTTTCCTTGTTCACTTGGGCTTTCTTCAAAGCCGGCAAAAGGGGTCTTGTGTATGAACTATATTTAAATACCCATGCTCTAACATAGTTGCACAATCCCAGAAACTGCTGCATTTGTTTTATTGTGTTCATTTTTTGTGTTTTCATAATCGCTTCAGCCCTTTCCGGTGTGACTTTCTTCCCGTCATTTGAGATTAACTGACCTATGTACAACACCTCTTCCTGACAATATTGCAACTTCCTCTTGTCTATTTCATATCCTTTGTCTGCTAGGATAGTCATTAACTGAATCAAATCATGTCTGCACTCACCTTCTGTCATGCTACAAACTAAAATGTCATCTACATACTGCAGAGCAACACTTTGCAAATCGATATTGCTTAGGTCCATTTGCAGGGCTCTATTAAAGATTGATGGAGACTCACAGTACCCATGAGGCAAACTAGTACTCTTCCGCTTAGTCTGACGAAACGTGAATGACGTGATGTCTTCGGAGTCCTTATGCAACGGGATTGAGAAAAACCCATTTTACTAGTCAATCACCGTGAAATATCTTGACTCTGTGGGGATACTACATAAAATCATTGAGGGATTCGGAACTAAGGGAAACTCTGCCTCTGCAATCTGGTTAATTGGCATCATATCCTCAATTAATCTCCACAACCCCCCTTTTGATTTTTTCACAGAATACACTGCGGTATTACACAGTGACTGTGACGTCACTAAGATACCCTGTTCTATCATGGCTGATATAGGGGGTCATTACAATCTGGGCGCAAAGGGATACCGGGTAATGACACCGGTGCCGGTAATCCCTTTGCACCCTATTTTGAGGTCCCTTTGCAAGTCCTCCCTTAATGCCTGGTTTTACCAGGCGTTATGGACAGGACCCGCAAAGGGATATCGGGGTCAATAACGGTACCGCAATTTGCGGCCTTCCCCCTTCCCATTGAGCCCTATGGAGGCTCAAATGGGAATGGGGAATGGCTCTGATGAATGGGGAATTACCGGTCCCGCCGACCTCAGACTGGACCGGTAATTACTCCCTTCACCAGACCGGAGTCAGACCGATTTTTGAGGTAGACATGGCGCTATGAGCGCCATGGCTGCCTCAAAAATCGGAATGAGGACCATAGTCTTGAAAATACCCTCATCCGCCTCTTGAGACATTGGGTACTGTCTTGCTCGAGGTAAAATTGGTCCTGGTTTCAGCTTAATCTTAACTTCTCCCGCCCCCCTCAATAGGCCTATGTCATAGGGGCCTGTAGTCCATAAAGAGGATGGCACTTTTTCCAAATCCTCATCAAAAACTGCTGGGCGCTGCCGCACTATAACCATTCACTGTGGAATTTCTCTTCTCTCTCTTCTGATCCAATATGTAATACTCATCTTGAATACTACTTCATCATCTGATGGATCATCCCTAAACATATCTTCGTCTGTGATGTCAGTTAATCTATACCCTTCTCCGATGGCAATTATCATTCTCCATGGCCTGCCCTCATCATTGGTTCCTTCGAGCATGGCCAAGTCCCCTCACACTATGGCTGCATGTAACTATAGGAGAATAGTCTGTTCCCCCTCTTTGTCCATAGTTATCTGTGGCCTGGACAAAAACTCATCAGGTTTTCTCATAATGTTTCACATTAGGCCGGGTAGCCATGTCAATAAAATGCGTACCCCATAAAGAAAGACTTCTGGCACTAAAGGCATTCCTCACAGAGCCATCTTCCCTGTAAACACTATTATAAATTGACCCACGTTTAGATAATGTATCCCTGGAGTGGAATACACTATGCCTTCACCAGTAAAAGAAATCATCATAATTAGCTTTGTCATTAAATCTCAGCCCAAAATATTAACCTGTCTGCCTTGAATACAATAATGGAACCGACATGTCACATTCTCCTTTAGAAACTGGTAATTCATTAGTAAACGGACCTCTGCTTGGGTAACATCAACCCTTGGTTCCTCTTGGGGGTCTGCTGTTACTGAAAGTACTGAACACATCAAGTCACCCTGTGAGCTGTCCTATTGTGGATATATACTCATCCCGTACCTGTGAACAGATTTCCTCCCACCTCAGTGACAGCCCCCACTGTAGGAGTGAATAACTGTCCCATGTTTGCACTCTGATGTATCTGCATGCATGGGTGCATGCTGTGAGTGTCCGTGCAGTGTGCTTGCTGTGGTTGCAAAGCCTGTTGCATTTGTGGCGCTTGTGCTTGATACGCTGTTTTATCTTGGGCAAACCCATCCCTATTTTGTGAGCTATAAGCTAGAGGATAAGCTGTCCCCACTCTTGAGAAATGCCCATTCTGTACATACCCTTGGCTCCCACATGTTCGCGTGATGTGCCCTATCATGCCACATGTCCAACATATAGGAGGAGCTCTTCTGACTAGCCCCCTTGATTAAAACCTCCTTGCACATTTTTGTTTTCATTCTGCATATTCTGAAACCTGTCTTAGTTAATTTGAAGACCACCCTTATTATTCTGGAAACCACCTCTTCCTCTGAAACCCATTGCTCTGCCTCGCGGCGCAAAAACATTCCTTTCTTGATCCGTTTGACGTTGATTATTCGCCTGCATTGTACCCACTGCTTTCTGCTTTCCCAGCCCTTCTCTGCTTGTCAGTACCGCCCATTCTATGGTGTACTTTGACAATTTCTTCTGAACTAACTTGGCTTTCTCAAGTTACCTAGCATCTGCCTTCTTCTTATATTTCTCGTGTAACAGGTGGCAATAATGTGTGTACCTGTTCTGGCAACCCTTGACACAGAATGTGGTAAAATACTGGCACTGATTTCACCCAAGGCTCCATCGTTTTCAAAATCCAGCGTTCCTGAATACTTAGAATATAAGCAAGCAGATCTTCGTTATCTTTCATCTTACGTGATATAATTGTGCCCATATCTGACATATCAGGATACTGTACCCTGAGTGTCCGCCAGACATCTGCTCGCTCTACAATTATTAAATGCGTTTCGTCATGAGATGTGTTCTGTCGATTCTACCTCTGATGCTCCCTATGCTAAAATTCTCCTTTATCGTTATTCTAGATGGCCCTGACATTTGTTCTACGCACTACTTATTCTCTTTGTCTTTGTATTCTTTTATCCTGTTATTTCTGAGCTTCTTCCTCTTCTCTCTTCTTTTCTAGCCAATCTTGTTTTTCACTTGCTCTCTGCCTGTGGTCATACTGTCTTTGCTCCTCTGCCCCTTCTTCCTTTCTTTGTTACTCCTCCTGATACATCTGCTCTCATCTCTATCTACTCATCTTCTTCCAATCATTTCTCTAGTTCCATCTTTTATATCCTGCTCGTCTTGATCTTCCCTTTGCCTTACTTCCTCGATACTTTTCCCATCAAGTTTATGGAATATCAGTCCACCCATCTATTTGTTCTGTACGAGCGTAACCTCGTCAGCTTTATCTTTTTCTCCTTTCCATCTCCTAATCTCCCATTCTATATCTAGGGTCACATTTGGTCATTCACTTTTCTCCTCTTTGTCTTATAAGACCTTAAAGGTCTCCTCTTTTCCTTTAGTCTTTTCTGAGCTATCATCACTGCTATAAGCAGGCAGTTCATGTATCGGATTACTATATTCCGTCACCGCTTTCAATTCCCTCATTGGATACACTCCTTCATCTTTTTCACTATCGTCATTTACTTTGGGTGAGGTAAGGGGAGCAGGAGGCTCAGCACCTTCCTCCCTACACTGATTAAGCATCCAGTCCTCAGGAGATCTTCCCGTTCCTCCTGGTAAATCTTCCAGAGCTCACAACTAGCTAAACATTTCTCTAATTTCTTCCCTGTGTACGCCGCAGGCAAGTATGTGGTCATGTGTTGCAAAACCGCCTTTGACAGCGATCACCCTTGTGGCCATGACATGAACATTTTATCTCTGTACCCTTTACCCATTCTGCACTGTACTGTTTGAGCTTGGGTGCGTGTTTTGCACAGTTGCATCGTAGCGTAACATCCCCCATTGCAACAAGTCTCAATTGACTGTCAATACGTACAGTTAATTTACACAAAATACATTTCAGAAAAATAACAAACATGAGTGTGCACCACCCTCGCCACTCAAAACCTCTACTTCTTAATTATTTTATTCAACCTATTCAGTCGGTGCCGACAATGACTAAAAAGATTGATAACAATGTTTTCCTCTTCTTTAAACTCACAATTTTACTTTTGTTGATCCTCAACACCTTTCTCAGTTTCGAAATACACAAACAGACAAACTTGTCGACTTTACATATATCTCGTCATGACGCTCTTTTTCTCTCAGCCCTTAAAATACTCGGACTGGAGTGTGAATCATTCCCTATCATAAACCTTGTTTATGTGACGCCTTGGGTTTTGAAATTACTCCTTCTAAAGCTCCTTGAGCTAGGACACTGGGCTTTTTTTGACGTTCCTCGTCATATATCTCTGATGCTCCTTGTCATATATTAATCAACCCACATTACTTTATTCTTTTACCACAATTCCCATTCCCTTATTTTGCCATTCCCCTCAATCTGCTCACCATTCGCCTTTAAGCTCTCCATTCTCGGGATCGTCTCCTCCTCCAATCAGCCACCATCACCTTTGGTCTGCTCAGTGCCTGTGGAAACCAGGAGGGATTTCATGAAAGTCGGACCCGTCCCACCTGCATCATCTTTTCTTGCAAAATATCGGCCGCTCTCGATCCTCCAGCTAAATGGCAGAGGATGTCTGATTTTCTGAAAATTCTTAAAGCCTACTAGTCGATGGGTCTGTAACCATCCTTTT
Organism: Ambystoma mexicanum; assembly: GCF_040938575.1. NCBI lineage: Eukaryota > Metazoa > Chordata > Amphibia > Caudata > Ambystomatidae > Ambystoma > Ambystoma mexicanum. The sequence goes on along the minus strand of NC_090935.1, from coordinate 796,379,769 downwards.
TCTGCTACCATGCAAACCCAAAGGTCCTTTGAGATGAGGTAACAGTATGTGAGATGGATGGGATGCAGATCGTACTCATACATCAATAATCAGACCGACTCAGTAAGTTTGGCAAAAACACGACTGTTTTCTTTGCAATTGTCAAAAACAGGGAGTACAACGGGCATCAACAGACGCTGCACAGCATTCTCTCTGAAGAGTTCTCAAACATTTCATAAAAAGCACAACTTTATACTAAAAATGTCTTACAATTAACGTCATAATATGTGGCAAAATAAGAAAACCAACACAGTTTTGTGATAGGCTTAAGGAGAACATCTAAGTATACTTTCTATAAGGGCTGGGGTTGTCATTGGATCTCTAAGATCAGGTGGACAGCTATGTCCAACCCTAGTGCAAGTCATCCTCCGTGTCATACTAATACGCAACGTTCTATTGGCTTCTCAAACTATAGGGCTCCTTGCTACGTAGCCCTCTATGATTGGTTGGCATGCTTTTACCCTGCTGGAATATTCCACTCACGAGCAGCATGCAAGCTGGTACCCCAGCTGCTTGAGGGTTGGCTTGGTCATGCCTCCCCACCCAATTAGCCCAACATCCATCATTGCACCTGCTGTCTGCCAGTCAATTAATTTGAACTCGGCCTTGCAATAGCCTCTAGTCTCTGGGAACAAAATAGTGTGTGACCATGGCCTATCTCTGGTCTCGATGTAGCTCGCCGCAAAGTCTATTTTCATCTGACCATGTGACTGGAGACCCGTTTTGAGCTCCTTCGTTGCATTTAACACCATTAAATGAAGAAAGCCTGGCACTTCTAGTGTTTTTTTTCATTACACCTCAAACAGAAGATCAGCCAGCTTCTCACGTTCATTGTATCTTCTCGAGTAGATAACAAGGCTCTTGGCGGACCCAACTCTTGACACTGGGCCAGGCAAGCCTTCTTGACTCTTCCTTCAGCCATCAGCTGTTTTAGTCAACTGTGCCACACTTTTAACCCTTCTATTCACGGGGTCCAAGTTTGCTAAAATGCGCTGTGAAACATCCAGATTATATATATATATATACATATATATATATATATATATATATATATATATATATATATATATATATATATATATATATATATATATATATATATATATATTCAGTGAAAACATTTTGTTAAAAGGGACATTATGGTTAAGTTGCGCTACTAAAAACCTATCAAATTCAGTAAAAAAACTTTGTTAAAGGGACGTTATGGTTCAAAGTAAAACCGAAAAACCCCTGAAATTCAGCAGTTATGGTAAGATAAGCAACCATAAGTCGCGCCACCGTGCACTGCTAACACTAACACCCAGTACATCACTGATGACAAAAAACTACTGGACGGATTTACACCAAATTTGCAAAAGCTTTCGGGACCAAACCCCGTTCCTGCCGCAAATTTGGTGTAAATCCATGGAGCGGTTTGGGCTGTAGGTGTGCGCAAAGTTTTTTCCCATTATGTCTACGGGAAAAAACAAATGTTTTGGGACCCCCCCTGGACCAAACCTCTCCAAACTTTGCAAACGTCCAGAGAGAGCGAAGTTATAAGCCACCCAAAAATATGCTCTTCCTATGGAAACACCATATATTACATGCATCCATGTAATATATATATATATATATATATATATATATATATATATATATATATATATATATATATATATATATATATATATATATATTATATATATATATTTATATATTACACAGCCACGGTAGTGGCTGTGTAGTTATGGTTAAGTTGCTGTTTCCATAGGAAGAGCACTTTTTGGGCGGCTTGTAACTTTGCTGCTCCTGGACGAATCCTCACCAAACTTTGCAAAAAAAAGTATATGGCCCACTCTGAATTTTTTTGCAAAGTTTGGTGAGTATTCGTCCAGGGGGGGCAAAGTTATAGGGGGGTCCCAAAACTTTTTTTTTCCCATAGACTGAATGGGGAAAAAAGTTTTGCTCGCGCCTACAGCCCAAACCGCTGGACGGATTTTCACCAAATTTGAACCAGGAGTAGCGGCTTGGTCCCGAAAGCGTGCTTTTGCAGATTTGGTGAAAATCCGTCCAGTAGTATTTTTTTTAAATGACCAAAAAGTAGGTCATAAAAAATGTGTGATATCTGTGTTCGGTCCGCGGACAGTCTTCCCTGTTTGCTCCGCAGACAGTGTCCTGATTGGCCAATCGGCTTGCGTGATGTCCGCGGACATGCGACGTGTTCGCTGATTGGACGGTGCAGAGCGTGGAGGGCGTCAGATTTTCGGTAGCGCCCGCCATCTTGGATTCGCGGATGTCCGCAGACAGCGCGGTGAAGCTTGGTTTAAAATTTGTATTTAGTAGAGTGGGTTTGTGTGTAAGAGAGTTTGGGGAGGGTAGGAGAGTATGAGATAGGTTAAATGTTGTGTTTTTTTATGTGGTAGACGCTCTTGTTGTGTTCGATTTGTCCCCGGACAAAACAGCTGTTCTGATATGTTCTAAATAAATTAAATGGGGGGGTGTTCTGAGGACGCAATATGTGTCCGTTTTGTTCACAAGAAAGCTGAAACTGGTATAAGAACACTCGCGGAGTCCTGAAATGTTCGCAGGGGGTGTCCTGAAGACGCTGTCTGTATTGTTCTCTTGCAAGTTGAATGTGTTCTAAGAACACTGGTGGTGTTCTGAAATGTTCGTAAATAAACAAAATGGGGTGTCCTGAGGACGCTGTCCATATTGTTCGATGGGAAGTTCAATGTGTTCTAAGAACACTCGCGGTCCTGAAATGTTCGTAAATAAACAAAATGGGGGTGTCCTGAGGACGCTGTTCGTATTGTTTGTTGTCAAGTTTAAAGTGTTCTAAGGACACTTGCGGTGTCCTGAAATGTTCGTAGGGGGTGTCCTGAAGATGCTGTCCGTATTATTCGATGAGAAGTTGAATGTGTTCTAAGAACACTCGCAGTGTCCTAAAATGTTCGTAAATAAACAAAATGGGGGTGTCCTGAGGACGCTGTCCATATTGTTCTCTGGCAAGTTGAATGTGTTCTAAGAACACTTGTGGTGTTCTGAAATGTTCGTAGTGGGTGTCCTGAAGACGCTGTCTGTATTGTTCTCTGGCAAGTTGAATGTGTTATAAGAACACTGGTGCTGTTCTGAAATGTTTGTAAATAAACAAAATGGGGGTGTCCTGAGGACGCTGTCCGTATTGTTCGATGGGAAGTTGAATGTGTTCTAAGAACACTTGCGGTGTCCTTAAATGTTCGTAAATAAACAAAATGGGGGTGTCCTGAGGACGCTGTCCGTATTCTTCTCTGGCAAGTTGAATGTGTTCTAAGAACACCAGCGGTGTCCTGAAATGTTTAAAAATAAACAAAATGGGGGTGTCCTGAGGACGCTGTCCGTATTGTTCATTGTCAAGTTTAAAGTGTTCTAAGAACACTCGAGGTGTCCTGGAATGTTCGTAGGGGGTGTCCTGAAGACGCTGTCTGTATTGTTCTCTAGCAAGTTGAATGTGTTCTAAGAACACTCGCGGTGTCCTGAAATGTTCCTGAAATAAACAAAATGGGGGTGTCCTGAGGACGCTGTTCGTATTGTTCGTTGTCAAGTTTAAAGTGTTCTAGGAACACTCGCGGTGTCCTGAAATGTTCGTAGGGGGTGTCCTGAAGACTCTGTCCGTATTGTTCTCTGGCAAGTTGAATGTGTTCTTAGAACAATCGCGGTGTCCTGAAATGTTTGTAAATAAACAAAATGGGGGTGTCCTGAGGATGCTGTTCGTATTGTTCGTTGTCAAGTTTAAAGTGTTCTAGGAACACTCGCGGTGTCCTGAAATGTTCGTAGGGGGTGTCCTGAAGATGCTGTCCGTATTGTTCTCTGGCAAGTTGAATGTGTTCTAAGAACACTGGCGGTGTCCTAAATTGTTCGTAAGTAAACAAAATGTGGGTGTCCTGAGGATGCTGTCCGTATTGTTCGTTGTCAAGTTTAAAGTGTTCTAGGAACACTTGTGGTGTCCTGAAATGTTCGTAGGGGGTGTCCTGAAGACGCTGTCCGTATTGTTCTCTGGCAAGTTGAATGTGTTCTAAGAACACTGGCGGTGTCCTGAAATGTTTGAAAATAAACAAAATGAGGGTGTCCTAAGGACGCTGTCCGTTTTGTTCATTGTCAAATATAAAGTGTTCTAAGAACACTTGCAGTGTCCTGAAATGTTCGTAGGGGGTGTCCTGAAGACGCTGTCTGTATTGTTCTCTGGCAAGTTGAATGTGTTCTAAGAACACTTGTGGTGTCCTGAAATGTTCGTAAATAAACAAAATGGGGGTGTTCTGAGGACGCTGTTCATATTGTTCGATGGGAAGTTGAATGTGTTCTAAGAACACTCATGGTGTCCTGAAATGTTCGTAAATAAACAAAATGGGGGTGTCCTGAGGATGCTGTCCATATTGTTTGATGGGAAGTTGAATGTGTTCTAAGAACACTCGCGGTGTCCTGAAATGTTCATAAATAAACAAAATGGGGGTGTCCTGAGGACGCTGTCCGTATTGTTCGTTGTCAAGTTTAAAGTGTTCTAAGAACATTCGTGGTGTTCTGAAATCTTCGCAGGGGGTGTCCTGAAGACGCTGTCTGTATTGTTCTCTAGCAAGTTGAATGTGTTCTAAGAACACTGGCGGTGTCCTGAAATGTTCGAAAATAAACAAAATGGGGGTGTCCTGAGGACGCTGTCCGTATTGTTCGTTGTCAAGTTTAAAGTGTTCTAAGAACACTCGCGGTGTCCTGAAATGTTCGTAGGGGGTGTCCTGAAGACTCTGTCCGTATTGTTCTCTGGCAAGTTGAATGTGTTCTAAGAACACTCGCGGTGTCCTGAAATGTTTGTAAATAAACAAAATGGGGGTGTCCTGAGGACGCTGTTTGTATTATTCGTTGTCAAGTTTAAAGTGTTCTAGGAACACTCACGGTGTCCAGAAATGTTCGTAGGGGGTGTCCTGAAGACGCTGTCCGTATTGTTCTCTGGCAAGTTGAATGTGTTCTAAGAACACTGGCGGTGTCCTGAAATGTTCATAAATAAACAAAATGGGGGTGTCCTGAGGACGCTGTCCCTATTTTTCGCTGTCAAATTTAAAGTGTTCTAGGAACACTTGTGGTGTCCTGAAATGTTCGTAGGGGGTGTCCTGAAGACGCTGTCCGTATTGTTCTCTGGCAAGTTGAATGTGTTCTAAGAACACTGGCGGTGTCCTGAAATGTTTGAAAATCAACAAAATGGGGGTGTCCTAAGGACGCTGTCCGTATTGTTCATTGTCAAGTTTAAAGTGTTCTAAGAACACTTGCAGTGTCCTGAAATGTTCGTAGGGGGTGTCCTGAAGACGCTGTCTGTATTGTTCTCTGGCAAGTTGAATGTGTTCTAAGAACACTCGTGGTGTCCTGGAATGTTCGTAAATAAACAAAATGGGGGTGTTCTGAGGATGCTGTCCGTATTGTTCGATGGGAAGTTGAATGTGTTCTAAGAACACTCATGGGGCCTCATTACGACCCTGGCGGAAATCGTGGCGCAAAATGCACCATGGACCACGGCGGAAAGCTGCCGATAGCGCCATGGGGGTTGGCGGATTTACCGCCCCATTCCGACCTTGGCGGGGCGGTAAATCCCCATTCCCCATTTTACCCTTCCCCATTCCCATTTTTGCCCCATAGGGTATAATGGGAGTGGGGAAGGCGTTAATTACGCCACCGTAAAATACGGTGGCGTAATTAACAACAAGGTCCCGTAGCGCCATGGATTTCTCCGCCCGGAAAAACCAGGCGGAAAACGCTCCATGGCGCTACGGGAACTCGTAGTAGGGCGGACGGGTCCGCCGCGAATACCGCTGGCGTAAACCCACTCCGCCAGGGTCGTAATGAGGCCCATGGTGTCCTGAAATGTTCGTAAATAAACAAAATGGGGGTGTCCTGAGGATGCTGTCCATATTGTTTGATGGGAAGTTGAATGTGTTCTAAGAACACTCGCGGTGTCCTGAAATGTTCGTAAATAAACAAAATGGGGGTGTTCTGAGGACGCGGTCCGTATTTTTCGTTGTCAAGTTTAAAGTGTTCTAAGAACACTCGCAGTGTCCTGAAATGTTCGCAGGGGGTGTCCTGAAGACGCTGTCCGTATTGTTCTCTGGCAAGTTGAATGTCTTCTAAGAACACTCGCGGTGTCCTGAAATGTTCATAAATAAGCAAAATGAGGGTGTCCTGAGGACGCTGTCCGTATTGTTCTCTGGCAAGTTGAATGTGTTCTAAGAACACTGGCGGTGTCCTGAAATGTTTAAAAATAAACAAAATGGTGGTGTCCTGAGGACGCTGTCCGTATTGTTCATTGTCAAGTTTAAAGTGTTCTAAGAACACTCACGGTGTCCAGAAATGTTCGTAGGGGGTGTCCTGAAGACGCTGTCCGTATTGTTCTCTGGCAAGTTGAATGTGTTCTAAGAACACTGGCGGTGTCCTGAAATGTTCATAAATAAACAAAATGGGGGTGTCCTGAGGACGCTGTCCCTATTTTTCGCTGTCAAATTTAAAGTGTTCTAGGAACACTTGTGGTGTCCTGAAATGTTCGTAGGGGGTGTCCTGAAGACGCTGTCCGTATTGTTCTCTGGCAAGTTGAATGTGTTCTAAGAACACTGGCGGTGTCCTGAAATGTTTGAAAATCAACAAAATGGGGGTGTCCTAAGGACGCTGTCCGTATTGTTCATTGTCAAGTTTAAAGTGTTCTAAGAACACTTGCAGTGTCCTGAAATGTTCGTAGGGGGTGTCCTGAAGACGCTGTCTGTATTGTTCTCTGGCAAGTTGAATGTGTTCTAAGAACACTCGTGGTGTCCTGGAATGTTCGTAAATAAACAAAATGGGGGTGTTCTGAGGATGCTGTCCGTATTGTTCGATGGGAAGTTGAATGTGTTCTAAGAACACTCATGGGGCCTCATTACGACCCTGGCGGAAATCGTGGCGCAAAATGCACCATGGAGCACGGCGGAAAGCTGCCGATAGCGCCATGGGGGTTGGCGGATTTACCGCCCCATTCCGACCTTGGCGGGGCGGTAAATCCCCATTCCCCATTTTACCCTTCCCCATTCCCATTTTTGCCCCATAGGGTATAATGGGAGTGGGGAAGGCGTTAATTACGCCACCGTAAAATATGGTGGCGTAATTAACAACAAGGTCCCGTAGCGCCATGGATTTCTCCGCCCGGAAAAACCAGGCGGAAAACGCTCCTTGGCGCTACGGGAACTCGTAGTAGGGCGGACGGGTCCGCCGCGAATACCGCTGGCGTAAACCCACTCCGCCAGGGTCGTAATGAGGCCCATGGTGTCCTGAAATGTTCGTAAATAAACAAAATGGGGGTGTCCTGAGGATGCTGTCCATATTGTTTGATGGGAAGTTGAATGTGTTCTAAGAACACTCGCGGTGTCCTGAAATGTTCATAAATAAACAAAATGGGGGTGTTCTGAGGACGCGGTCCGTATGTTCTGAGGACGCGGTCCGTATTTTTCGTTGTCAAGTTTAAAGTGTTCTAAGAACACTCGCAGTGTCCTGAAATGTTCGCAGGGGGTGTCCTGAAGACGCTGTCCGTATTGTTCTCTGGCAAGTTGAATGTCTTCTAAGAACACTCGCGGTGTCCTGAAATGTTCATAAATAAGCAAAATGAGGGTGTCCTGAGGACGCTGTCCGTATTGTTCTCTGGCAAGTTGAATGTGTTCTAAGAACACTGGCGGTGTCCTGAAATGTTTAAAAATAAACAAAATGGTGGTGTCCTGAGGACGCTGTCCGTATTGTTCATTGTCAAGTTTAAAGTGTTCTAAGAACACTTGCGGTGTCCTGGAATGTTCGTAGGGGGTGTCCTGAAGACGCTGTCCGTATTGTTCTCTGGCAACTTGAATGTGTTCTAAGAACACTGGCGGTGTCCTGAAATGTTCAAAAATAAACAAAATGGGGGTGTCCTGAGGACGCTGTCCGTATTGTTCGTTGTCAAGTTTAAAGTGTTCTAAGAACACTTGCGGTGTCCTGAAATGTTCGTAGAGGGTGTCCTGAAGACGCTGTCCGAATTGTTCTCTGGCAAGTTGAATGTGTTCTAAGAACACTTGTGGTGTCCTGAAATGTTCATAAATAAACAAAATGGGGGTGTCCTGAGGACGCTGTTCGTATTGTTCGTTGTCAAGTTTAAGGTGTTCTAGGAACACTTGCGGTGTCCTGAAATGTTAGTAGGGGGTGTCCTGAAGACGTAGTCCGTATTGTTCTCTGGCAACTTGAATGTGTTCTAAGAACACACGTGGTGTCCTGAAATGTTCATAAGTAAACAAAATGGGGGTGTCCTGAGGATGCTGTTCGTATTTTTCGTTGTCAAGTTTAAAGTGTTCTAGGAACACTCGCAGTGTCCTGAAATGTTTGTAGGGGGTGTCCTGAAGACGCTGTCCGTATTGTTCTCTGGCAAGTTGAATGTGTTCTAAGAACACTGGCGGTGTCCTAAATTGTTCGTAAGTAAACAAAATGTGGGTGTCCTGAGGATGCTGTCCGTATTGTTCGTTGTCAAGTTTAAAGTGTTCTAGGAACACTTGTGGTGTCCTGAAATGTTCGTAGGGGGTGTCCTGAAGATGCTGTCCGTATTGTTCTCTGACAAGTTGAATGTGTTCTAAGAACACTGGCGGTGTCCTGAAATGTTTGAAAATAAACAAAATGGGGGTGTCCTAAGGACGCTGTCCGTATTGTTCATTGTCAAGTTTAAAGTGTTATAAGAACACTTGCGGTGTCCTGAAATGTTTGTAGGGGGTGTCCTGAAGACGCTGTCTGTATTTTCTCTGGCAAGTTGAATGTGTTCTAAGAACACTCGTGGTGTCCTGAAATGTTCGTAAATAAACAAAATGGGGGTGTTCTGAGGACGCTGTGCATATTGTTCGATGGAAAGTTGAATGTGTTCTAAGAACACTCATGGTGTCCTGAAATGTTCGTAAATAAACAAAATGGGGGTGTCCTGAGGACGCTGTCCATATTGTTTGATGGGAAGTTGAATGTGTTCTAAGAACACTCGCGGTGTCCTGAAATGTTCGTAAATAAATAAAATGGGGGTGTTCTGAGGACGCTGTCCGTATTGTTCTCTGGCAAGTTGAATGTTTTCTAAGAACACTCGCGGTGCCCTGAAATGTTCATAAATAAACAAAATGAGGATGTCCTGAGGACGCTGTCCGTATTGTTCTCTGGCAAGTTGAATGTCTTCTAAGAACACCAGCGGTGTCCTGAAATATTTAAACATAAACAAAATGGGGGTGTCCTGAGGACGCTGTCCGTATTGTTCATTGTCAAGTTTAAAGTGTTCTAAGAACACTTGTGGTGTCCTAGAATGTTCGTAGGGGGTGTCCTGAAGACGCTGTCCGTATTGTTCTCTGGCAACTTGAATGTGTTCTAAGAACACTGGCGGTGCCCTGAAATGTTCAAAAATAAACAAAATGGGGGTGTCCTGAGGACGCTGTTCGTATTGTTCGTTGTCAAGTTTAAGGTGTTCTAGGAACACTCGCGGTGTCCTGAAATGTTAGTAGGGGGTGTCCTGAAGACGATGTCCGTATTGTTCTCTGGCAACTTGAATGTGTTCTAAGAACACTGGCGGTGTCCTGAAATGTTCGAAAATAAACAAAATGGGGGTGTCCTGAGGACGCTGTCCGTATTGTTCGTTGTCAAGTTTAAAGTGTTCTAAGAACACGTGTGGTGTCCTAGAATGTTCGTAGGGGGTGTCCTGAAGACGCTGTCCGTATTGTTCTCTGGCAAGTTGAATGTCTTCTAAGAACACTCGCGGTGTCCTGAAATGTTCATAAATAAGCAAAATGAGGGTGTCCTGAGGGCGCTGTCCGTATTGTTCTCTGGCAAGTTGAATGTGTTCTAAGAACACTGGCGGTGTCCTGAAATGTTTAAAAATAAACAAAATGGTGGTGTCCTGAGGACGCTGTCCGTATTGTTCATTGTCAAGTTTAAAGTGTTCTAAGAACACTTGCGGTGTCCTGGAATGTTCGTAGGGGGTGTCCTGAAGACGCTGTCCGTATTGTTCTCTGGCAACTTGAATGTGTTCTAAGAACACTGGCGGTGTCCTGAAATGTTCAAAAATAAACAAAATGGGGGTGTCCTGAGGACGCTGTCCGTATTGTTCGTTGTCAAGTTTAAAGTGTTCTAAGAACACTTGCGGTGTCCTGAAATGTTCGTAGAGGGTGTCCTGAAGACGCTGTCCGTATTGTTCTCTGGCAAGTTGAATGTGTTCTAAGAACACTTGTGGTGTCCTGAAATGTTCATAAATAAACAAAATGGGGGTGTCCTGAGGACGCTGTTCGTATTGTTCGTTGTCAAGTTTAAGGTGTTCTAGGAACACTTGCGGTGTCCTGAAATGTTAGTAGGGGGTGTCCTGAAGACGTAGTCCGTATTGTTCTCTGGCAACTTGAATGTGTTCTAAGAACACACGTGGTGTCCTGAAATGTTCATAAGTAAACAAAATGGGGGTGTCCTGAGGATGCTGTTCGTATTTTTCGTTGTCAAGTTTAAAGTGTTCTAGGAACACTCGCAGTGTCCTGAAATGTTTGTAGGGGGTGTCCTGAAGACGCTGTCCGTATTGTTCTCTGGCAAGTTGAATGTGTTCTAAGAACACTGGCGGTGTCCTAAATTGTTCGTAAGTAAACAAAATGTGGGTGTCCTAGGATGCTGTCCGTATTGTTCGTTGTCAAGTTTAAAGTGTTCTAGGAACACTTGTGGTGTCCTGAAATGTTCGTAGGGGGTGTCCTGAAGATGCTGTCCGTATTGTTCTCTGGCAAGTTGAATGTGTTCTAAGAACACTGGCGGTGTCCTGAAATGTTTGAAAATAAACAAAATGGGGGTGTCCTAAGGACGCTGTCCGTATTGTTCATTGTCAAGTTTAAAGTGTTATAAGAACACTTGCGGTGTCCTGAAATGTTTGTAGGGGGTGTCCTGAAGACGCTGTCTGTATTTTCTCTGGCAAGTTGAATGTGTTCTAAGAACACTCGTGGTGTCCTGAAATGTTCGTAAATAAACAAAATGGGGGTGTTCTGAGGACGCTGTGCATATTGTTCTCTGGCAAGTTGAATGTGTTCTAAGAACACTTGTGGTGTCCTGAAATGTTCATAAATAAACAAAATGGGGGTGTCCTGAGGACGCTGTTCGTATTGTTCGTTGTCAAGTTTAAGGTGTTCTAGGAACACTTGCGGTGTCCTGAAATGTTAGTAGGGGGTGTCCTGAAGACGTAGTCCGTATTGTTCTCTGGCAACTTGAATGTGTTCTAAGAACACACGTGGTGTCCTGAAATGTTCATAAGTAAACAAAATGGGGGTGTCCTGAGGATGCTGTTCGTATTTTTCGTTGTCAAGTTTAAAGTGTTCTAGGAACACTCGCAGTGTCCTGAAATGTTTGTAGGGGGTGTCCTGAAGACGCTGTCCGTATTGTTCTCTGGCAAGTTGAATGTGTTCTAAGAACACTGGCGGGGTCCTAAATTGTTCGTAAGTAAACAAAATGTGGGTGTCCTGAGGATGCTGTCCGTATTGTTCGTTGTCAAGTTTAAAGTGTTCTAGGAACACTTGTGGTGTCCTGAAATGTTCGTAGGGGGTGTCCTGAAGATGCTGTCCGTATTGTTCTCTGGCAAGTTGAATGTGTTCTAAGAACACTGGCGGTGTCCTGAAATGTTTGAAAATAAACAAAATGGGGGTGTCCTAAGGACGCTGTCCGTATTGTTCATTGTCAAGTTTAAAGTGTTATAAGAACACTTGCGGTGTCCTGAAATGTTTGTAGGGGGTGTCCTGAAGACGCTGTCTGTATTTTCTCTGGCAAGTTGAATGTGTTCTAAGAACACTCGTGGTGTCCTGAAATGTTCGTAAATAAACAAAATGGGGGTGTCCTGAGGACGCTGTCCATATTGTTTGATGGGAAGTTGAATGTGTTCTAAGAACACTCGCGGTGTCCTGAAATGTTCGTAAATAAATAAAATGGGGGTGTTCTGAGGACGCTGTCCGTATTGTTCTCTGGCAAGTTGAATGTGTTCTAAGAACACTCGCGGTGCCCTGAAATGTTCATAAATAAACAAAATGAGGATGTCCTGAGGACGCTGTCCGTATTGTTCTCTGGCAAGTTGAATGTGTTCTAAGAACACCAGCGGTGTCCTGAAATATTTAAACATAAACAAAATGGGGGTGTCCTGAGGACGCTGTCCGTATTGTTCATTGTCAAGTTTAAAATGTTCTAAGAACACTTGTGGTGTCCTAGAATGTTCGTAGGGGGTGTCCTGAAGACGCTGTCCGTATTGTTCTCTGGCAACTTGAATGTGTTCTAAGAACACTGGCGGTGCCTTGAAATGTTCAAAAATAAACAAAATGGGGGTGTCCTGAGGACGCTGTTCGTATTGTTCGTTGTCAAGTTTAAGGTGTTCTAGGAACACTCGCGGTGTCCTGAAATGTTAGTAGGGGGTGTCCTGAAGACGTTGTCCGTATTGTTCTCTGGCAACTTGAATGTGTTCTAAGAACACTGGCGGTGTTCTGAAATGTTCGAAAATAAACAAAATGGGGGTGTCCTGAGGACGCTGTCCGTATTGTTCGTTGTCAAGTTTAAAGTGTTCTAAGAACACTTGTGGTGTCCTAGAATGTTCGTAGGGGGTGTCCTGAAGACGCTGTCCGTATTGTTCTCTGGCAACTTGAATGTGTTCTAAGAACACTGGCGGTGTCCTGAAATGTTCAAAAATAAACAAAATGGGGGTGTCCTGAGGACGCTGTTCGTATTGTTCGTTGTCAAGTTTAAGGTGTTCTAGGAACACTCGCGGTGTCCTGAAATGTTAGTAGGGGGTGTCCTGAAGACGTTGTCCGTATTGTTCTTTGGCAACTTGAATGTGTTCTAAGAACACTGGCGGTGTCCTGAAATGTTCGAAAATAAACAAAATGGGGGTGTCCTGAGGACGCTGTCCGTATTGTTCGTTGTCAAGTTTAAAGTGTTCTAAGAACACTCGCAGTGTCCTAACGAAAAATACGGACGGCGTCCTCAGGACACCTGTAACGCTCACCTGATTCCCCCAGAGGCGCCGGTCTTGACTGGGTGAATGCCGTATCTTCAAAGGTGATGTGTAACACACGGTTGGCTCTTTGGGCTGGACCTCTGTGCACTGTATGTCTGACTCGAAGAGTAAGATGTCTGAAGATAGAAAATATGGGATTAATGAACTGGGGTTATTGGGTGCCTCTCTCCTCTTCCCTTTCTCTTCTCCTGTAGAACCCCAAAGGTTAACGCCCTCACCTTAGGTAAGTGAACGCCGAGCTCTCCATCTGCCTCGGGGCAGGGTGCCGTAACCAGTTTCTTCACTGGATAAGGGTGCAGGCCTCTTGACCTCAGAGAACTGCTGTCCGTCGTTAACTGCACGAACGGTAAGTTCTGGGCACTTCAAATGTCTTAAAAGTCTTTTGTAATGATATCTCTTGTTTTGCAGGGTTCCGGCGATGGCGGATGGCGGGCTGATGAGAGTTGAGGATCGAACCCGCGTGAGGAATAGAAGCGCCTGGAAGCACGTAAGTAAGCGCTTGTAGCCTGCTTCACGATGCGCACTAACTGTCCCTTTTATCTTGCAGGTACAAGTTCGGAGCTTTAGAGAAGCTGAAGGGTGCTGGAATACCCACTGGATTCGGCGTGGGAAGGAGTAATGGCATGTGAGTAATAAAGTTGCCCAATGTCTTTAAACGCACCTTCTTTTGTCTTTCAGATGCGGGATGCAGTGCTGAAGGCCTCCGGAGCGTGCGAAGAGCTGGTAAGCTTTTGTCTTTCAGATGCCGGAATGCAGTGCGAAGACCTCCGGAGCATGCGAAGAGTAGGTAAGCCTTTGTCTTTCAGATGCCGGAATGCAGCGCGAGGCGTTGGTGACAGCTGATGGACCAGGTAAGAGATGCGCTGCCACTGAAGACCGTAGTGCTAACCTGTTCTTTCTTTGTCTTTACAGGTGCTGCTGAAGACTGGATTCCAGGATGGTAAGCCTTTGTACCCTTAGGCCCAGGATCAGAAGCAGAAGACACAATGAGCGTTCTGCTGCAGAGAATGCAGAATAACACAAAGCAAGATTCATCCATCGGGTGTGGTTTAAATAGCCTCCTGTAGTGCTTAGGTGTCTCCTTCCACAGCCACGCCTAGGTAAGAAAAGAGTTCCTGCTTTCCAGAAGAGTTCCAGTGTTCTGAACCTAGGGAGTGGCTCCTGCCCCACCCAACAGGAAAAGTAGTCCCAAACAGAAGAGGATCAGGGGTTCAACTGGCAGGTAAGTAAGCAGCATGGTCTGCTGCAGGTAAGTCCACCCAAGCATTATGAGCCCGACGCTTCCAGCGCTGGGACTGGGCATCTTTATGAGCCTGGTGCCACTGGCGCCAGGACAGGGTCCAAAAGGTCCCAATTGGGACTGGCTGGCACTCGGAACCGGGGTTATGGGTCTGCTTCCAAGGGAGTCGGGCAAGTCCTGATCTTTTGGAAGCAGAGATCATGACAGCACCCCCCCTCAAGGCCCCTCCCAAACCGGGCTTCTCCGGGGGTTTGGGCTTGTTAGGAAATGTTCGATGAAATCTTTTGATTAGACGAGGCGCGTGGACATTTTCTGCAGGTTCCCAGGATCTTTCTTGGGTACCGTAGCCTTTCCAGTCAATCAGGTAAAATAGTTTAGATTTGGAGATCTTGGAATCCAGGATGCTTTTGACTTCAAACTCGAGTTCTCCATCAACTAGAATAGGTTTTGGAGATGTAGTTAGTCGGGTTTGAGGTTGCACGGGTTTTAATAGAGAGACGTGGAAGACCGGATGTATCTTCATGTGAGGGGGCAAGTCCAACTTGACCGCTACTGGATTTACTATGGTAGTGATGGAATAGGGACCAAGGTATCTTGGGTTGAATGTGCGTGGTCCTTTTAGAGGTAGATATTTGGTGGATAACCAGACTTGATCTCCTACTTGATATTGGGGGGCTTCCTTCCGATGTTGGTCTGCTCCTTTCTTGTATTGTTCTTTAGCCCTTTGAAGGTGAGAAACGGCTTCCTTAAAGGCTTGGGTGATTGTAGAATGCAGATGGTCTACTGCTGGTGTTTCAAGATCTTGGAGTGGATCCAACTCCTAGGTTCGAGGGTGACTACCGTATAAAAGAAAAAACGGGGTCTTCCCAGTTCCTGAGTGGACAGAGTTATTGTAGGCATATTCGGCTATCCAAAGGATATCTTTCCAAGTTTTTTCAGTTTGTTGTAGCATGCAGCGCAAATACTGTTCCAGAGTTTGATTGGTCCTCTCGGTTTGTCCGTCGGTTTGAGGGTGGTGGCTGTTCGAAAGTCTCACATCAATTTGAGCCGACCGACAGCAACTTCGCCAAAAACGAGAAATACATTGACTACCTCGATCCGAAATTAGAACTGAAGGAAAACCGTGCAGTCGGACGATGTTTTCGAGAAATTCTCGGGCCAGAGTTGCTGCTGTTGGTAAGCCTTCGAGTGGAATGAAATGTGCCATCTTGGAGAATAGGTCCACGATTACTAGGATCGTATTGTATCCGGAGCATGGAGGTAGATCGGTGATGAAGTCCATAGAAAGCGTATGGCAAGGGCGAGGCGGGATGTCAATAGGGCGTAAGAGGCCGGCTGGTTTTTCCTTTTGACTCTTGTTTTGGGCGCATACTCCACAGGACATTATAAAGTCTCTGATATCTTTTTTCCAAGACGGCCACCAGAAGTAGCGCTTGATCTTTTCCGAGGTCTTGGTCATACCGGGATGTCCTTACATTAAAGAATCGTGATAACAAGAGATTACCTTTTTCTGTAAATCTGTGCTGGGCAGGTATAACCGTTCTTTGAAATATAATAGGTTGTCCTTCACCGTAAAGTCCTTTCCCTGCAGATGCCAATTCTGTATGTCTGCTGGAGTTACCAGTAGCCTGGCTTTATCCTTAACCTCCTCTATGGATTGTGTGGCGATTACACCTAGAATTCTTTGTTCGGGAATGATAGGTACAGGTTTAGGATTGATCAAATGTTCTTCCACTCCCATCCGAGAAAGGGCATCAGCTTTACCGTTTTTTGTACCAGGTCGATAGGTAATTATGAAGTCAAACTCGGCAAAGAATAGTGCCCAACGGAGTTGCCTAGAGGATTGAGCGTTTGCGGTTTTCAAATATTGCAGGTTTCGGTGATCTGTAATCACAGTAACGGTGTGTCGGGCCCCCAGAAGATAATGCCGCCAAGCCTTAAAGGCGGACTTGATAGCTAGAAGTTCCTTATCAGTAATAGTGTAATTGATTTCAGGAGGCGAGAATTTGCGGGACCAAAATGCCACGGGATGCAACTGATTGGTTACTGGGTCCTTTTGTGATAGAACTGCCCCCATGGCAAGGCTCGAAGCATCAGTTTCAACGATGTAGGGGAGTTCTGGGCGAGGATGTTTTAAGATCGGTGCAGAGATAAATCTAGTCTTCAAATTCTGGAAAGCTTGTTCCGCCTCGGTAGACCATTCAAAACGTTTGTTTTTCTTTAACAAGGCGGTGATGGGCTGGACTATTCGAGAGAATTCGGGGATAAACCTGCGGTAAAAGTTAGCGAAGCCTAACATGCTTTGAACACCTTTTACGGAGGATGGCGATGGCCATTTGAGAATTGCATCGACCTTCTTTGAATCCATACGCACTCCGCTAGGTGATAATATGAATCCCAAGAATTCAACTTCAGTCACGTTGAAAACACATTTTTTCAACTTAGCGAAAAGTTTGTGTTGACGCAATCTCTCGAGGACCATTTTCACGTGTTTCCGATGTTCAGTTTCCGATGAAGAATAAACGAGGATGTCGTCAATGTAAACAACAACACACACATCTATGAGCTCTCTGAGGACATCGTTCATAAAATATTGAAAGGCGGCCGGGGCATTGCAAAGTCCGAAGGGCATGACCTGATATTCAAATAGCCCATACTTGGTGCGGAAGGCCGTCTTCCATTCATCGCCCTCTTTTACTCGTACCAAGTGGTAGGCTCCTCTAAGATCCAGCTTTGTATATATGCATGCTTTTCTGACTTGGTCCAGGAGTTCAGGGATCAAAGGTAACGGATATCTATTCTTAACGGTGATCTGGTTCAGGGCGCGATAATCTATACAAGTTCTAAGGTCCCCTTCTTTTTTTGGAACGAAGAACAAAGCTGAGGAAGCAGGGGACTTGGAAGGACGAATAAACCCATTCGCTAGGTATTGATCCAGGTATTGTCGGAGGTGAAGATTCTCAGGCTCTGTGAGGGCATACATTCTACTACAAGGAGGAGTAGATCCAGGTATCAGGTCTATCTGGCAGTCATAAGACCTATGAGGAGGTAGAGAGTTAGCCTGATCCTTCCGGAAAACATCTTGGAATTCTAGGTATTCTGGAGGTAACTGGGGAGCCTCTGAGGAAATTGCTGCCAGTGCAACACCAGGTCGAGGGTGACAAGTAGAGACACATTCTGGAAACTGAACCGTTCTTGCTCGCCAATCGATCTGAGGATTGTGCTTCTCAAACCAAGGAATTCCTAGAATAATCTGGAACTGAGGGGCCTTGATCACATCGAACACGATCTTCTCATGGTGTCCATCTTGACTTACTAGCGTCACTTCTTGGGTGGTATGCGTTACTGGTCCGGAGGCTATCTCCGTACCATCCACCGTAGTAATGACGTCCTTTATTGCCTTTGGACAAAGAGTCAGATTCATCCTCAAAACCATTTCATGATCCACATAATTGCCGATGGCACCGCTGTCAACGTAAGCTTCAATCGCATGTAATCGATCCGGATGTTCAGGGCTAATGAGGACCATAGGTATCACGAAATGCGAGGTCACTGAACTGGTTTTAACGCTCGGCAAGAGGACCTCTATTCTTGTCGGGCGAGGTCGTTTCCCTGCTCAGAGTTTGTGACCCTGGTAACTGCAGCTCCTACTGCCTTCTTGGCTGGTTTCACCGGACAGTCTCGAAGAAAGTGCCCCGAGTTTCCGCAATAGAGGCATAATTGCAGCTGTTTTCTCCTTTCCCACTCCTTTTGTGTTAGTGGTCCTTTCAGGCCCCCTATTTGCATGGGTTCCCCGGAGTCTACTCCTTTGGTAGGAGTTGGTGGTTTGGAAAATACTCGAGCATCAAACTTGGAACGATCGGCCTTCCTGTTCTGCAGTCTGTGGTCAATTTGAACGACTAAGTCAATATAGTCCGAACAGTCTTGCGGGGGATTCACTACTTGGGCTAACACATCTTTGAGCTCTCCACGTAGACCTCTATAAAACAGCGTAATCCTTTTGTCCTCAGGCCATCGAGTTTCCACTATCAGTCTGTTGAAAGACGCAATATAAGCCAAAAGGTCTTGATTACCCTGTCGCAATGAAAGGAGCTCATTGTCCAAGGCCTGCCCCTGTGAATGTCTTGCAAACAGTTTTTCCATACTGAGCTGAAAAGCTTGAAAATCATGGAGAACCGGATCATCTTGATTAACTAGAGGGATCGACCAGTCTGCCGCATTGCCACTAAGGTACGAAAGCACGAAAGCTACCTTAGCTTGATCAGTTGGAAAGGCTGCTGGCCGGCATAAGAAGTGCAACCGGCACTGATTAATAAATACTGCAAACCTCTTTGGGTCACCAGAAAATCGTTCGGGCGGAGCCAGAGGTACATTCCCAGGTAGGTTGATCTGCACTGGGTTCGTAGAGGATGTTGAAGGAAGATTTGCCCCTGATGCGGGTAACGGAGTTTGTCCGGCTTGTGACTGTAGCAATTGTCTAGCGAGATCGTCTGTTCGCTCCTTGGAAATAATCAGTTTCCTTCTTAGAGCATTCGTTTCCTGACGGGCTGCATGCACTTCTGCTCTTAGTTCCCCAAGTAACTGGGCTAGCTGGTCGGTATCCGAGGTTTCCATAGCGCCTGGGTGGGAGTTTTGCGGTAGGCTTTGTGTTCTGTAACGCTCACCTGATTCCCGCAGAGGCGCCGGTCTTCACTGGGTGAATGCCGTATCTTCAAAGGTGATGTGTAACACACGGTTGGCTCTTTGGGCTGGACCTCTGTGCACTGTATGTCTAACTCGAAGAGTAAGATGTCTGCAGATAGAAAATATGGGATTAATGAACTGGGGTTATTGGGTGCCTCTCTCCTCTTCCCTTTCTCTTCTCCTGTAGAACCCCAAAGGTTAACGCCCTCACCTTAGGTAAGTGAACGCCGAGCTCTCCATCTGCCTCGTGGCAGGGTGCCGTAACCAGTTTCTTCACTGGATAAGGGTGCAGGCCTCTTGACCTCAGAGGACTGCTGTCCGTCGTTAACTGCACGAACGGTAAGTTCTGGGCACTTCAAATGTCTTAAAAGTCTTTTGTAATGATATCTCTTGTTTTGCAGGGTTCCGGCGATGGCGGATGGCGGGCTGATGAGAGTTGAGGATCGAACCCGCGTGAGGAATAGAAGCGCCTGGAAGCACGTAAGTAAGCGCTTGTAGCCTGCTTCACGATGCGCACTAACTGTCCCTTTTATCTTGCAGGTACAAGTTCGGAGCTTTAGAGAAGCTGAAGGGTGCTGGAATACCCACTGGATTCGGCGTGGGAAGGAGTAATGGCACGTGAGTAATAAAGTTGCCCAATGTCTTTAAACGCACCTTCTTTTGTCTTTCAGATGCGGGATGCAGCGCTGAAGGCCTCCGGAGCGTGCGAAGAGCTGGTAAGCTTTTGTCTTTCAGATGCCGGAATGCAGTGCGAAGACCTCCGGAGCATGCGAAGAGTAGGTAAGCCTTTGTCTTTCAGATGCCGGAATGCAGCGCGAGGCGTTGGTGACAGCTGATGGACCAGGTAAGAGATGCGCTGCCACTGAAGACCGTAGTGCTAACCTGTTCTTTCTTTGTCTTTACAGGTGCTGCTGAAGACTGGATTCCAGGATGGTAAGCCTTTGTTCCCTTAGGTCCAGGATCAGAAGCAGAAGACACGATGAGCGTTATGCTGCAGAGAATGCAGAATAACACAAAGCAAGATTCATCCATCGGGTGTGGTTTAAATAGCCTCCTGTAGTGCTTAGGTCCCTCCTTCCACAGCCACGCCTAGGTAAGAAAAGAGTTCCTGCTTTCCAGAAGAGTTCCAGTGTTCTGAACCTAGGGAGTGGCTCCTGCCCCACCCAACAGGAAAAGTAGTCCCAAACAGAAGAGGATCAGGGGTTCAACTGGCAGGTAAGTAAGCAGCATGGTCTTCTGCAGGTAAGTCCACCCAAGCATTATGAGCCCGGCGCTTCCAGCGCTGGGACTGGGCATCTTTATGAGCCTGGTGCCACTGGCGCCAGGACAGGGTCCAAAAGGTCCCAATTGGGACTGGCTGGCACTCGGAACCGGGGTTATGGGTCTGCTTCCAAGGGAGTCGGGCAAGTCCTGATCTTTTGGAAGCAGAGATCATGACAACACCCCGACACCCCCATTTTGTTTATTTTCAAACATTTCAAGACACCGCCAGTGTTCTAAGAACACATTCAACTTGCCAGAGAACAATACAGACAGCGTCTTCAGGACACCCCCTTCGAACATTTCAGGACACCGCAAGTGGATTTTCGGGAAAAAGCCGCTGCTCCTGGTCCAAATTTGGTGAAAATCCGTCCAGTGGTTTGGGCTGCAGACACGAGCAACATTTTTTTCCCATTCAGTCTATGGGAAAACAAAAAAGTTTTGGCACCCCCCCTATAACTTTGTCCTCCCTGGATGAATCCTCACCAAACTTTGCAAAAAAATTCAGAGTGACCCAAATATTGCAAAGTTTGGTGAGGATTCGTCCAAGGAGAGCGAAGTTATAAGCCGCCCAAAAAGTGCTCTTCCTATGGAAACACCAACTTAACCATAACTACATGGCCACTACCGTGGCCATGTAATATATATTTTGTAGGCATCGCCTGCAGTCTATTCACTACGTATAACCAGCCTTATGATTACTTGGTGTACTTGTGTTACTGCCTATGTACAATTATAAAACAGCTTCTAATTTTCTTCAGTGCTCCTCCGTGCATGCAATCTTCATTTTGCTCCCAAAATGTGGCTCGATTCTTTACTTCGCCATCAAATTCTATACGATCTATGTACTCTCTTCATTATCATCTCTTCTGGGTGCATCATTTCTGCTTCATGTGACATCACCAGTCTTCTCTTTCATTCATCTTTACACTTCTTCTGGAACTTCCTTCAGAAGACCATAATTTATCCGCGGATACATCATATTGGGTTTTCTCAATGGATATCTTGTTTCAAGGAGCCTTCGCGGTATAGGTATCATTACTGGCTTTGTGCATGTCATAATTTCCAGCTGCCAACATGTGGGCAGAATAGGGGTGGGACTTTCCGTAGAAGTACTTGGCTCTCCTCTACACAATCTTATCCCATTTTTTCAGTTATGAGAGTAATCCGCTGCCTATATCAGAATTGGCTTCTCCAAGGGGATGTCACACTAGCCCATTGAGATATTACTCTCTCCAAACATAATGTACATTGCCATCACTAATTCACTAACACAATAGGGGTACAATAGAAGGATAGAAACTGTTACTATAATCAATAAACATACATATATAAACTTGTTGAGAACAAACATGGGACATCATGCTAAGGAATTACAATAGAGTGAATGGGGCAGGTTAAGTAAACTTGGAAAACAAGAGAGAATGGAGTAGGTTAAGTAAACTTGGAGAACATGGAAAACAAAACAGTCACACAGATGGAAACAGGTCCCATGACCAATCAGGACACCTGAGATTCCATAAACGAGATATCTACGACACCCAATAAAATAACCTTATTTTCATCATTGCAAACAGTCCTTTTAAGTATAAAATGTTCCATCCAAAAGCTTAAGAACATCAGTATTGATCAACCATCTGTTACAGGTTCACTAGGACAAAGAATGTAGAAAAGCAATCCATGCTCTACCACTACCTCCATCCACTCTTATGTTTGAATATGAGTTGGCCTTTCGTGGGAGTTAACTGTACAACATCTGGTGCAAGTCCACTGGGATGATGAGAATGCTGCAGCTACAAGAAAATAAAAAAATAAAAAATGTCTAAAATGAACTTGCAAAACACCATCAATTGTAATATCTCACAGAAAACTGAAAACAGCTGAAAGTACTGCATAGTGAAAGTGCATTAAATTACAACAAATATAATCAAATAAACGTTCAACCCCACCAACATGAATACAAAAACAAGATATTTGCATATACATGCTGTTGACAAATCACATTTTGTAGGTCTGTGTTAATGAATGTTAAAAAGAAATACATTCAAAAAGATTTGCCACAAAATCAGAGCAGATGAAAAGAAATGGCAATGAACACCCTTGTATAGCAGTGGTTAATATAACTGACACACACAACACTGCAAATAAACCTTCAAATATGTAAATATTTATTAACACTTACTTTTGCATCAGCCACACTATTGCCATATGCACACTCTGAGTTCTGGAATTAAAAGTATAAAACTGCAGAAAATGGTGGCTTTTATACTTTCAAAAATGAATAGCACAAAAAGAGGACTAAAATGGATGACACATTTTCACCACAACCTATCACAGTAAGCTTTACAAATAACAACCAATCACAAATAATCAAACTCTCTGAAATCTATTTTATCCCTGCCCAGCATCTCTTATAGCAGCAGCTACCACACGTCCACAAACACTCTATGTGCCATTTGTTGGTATATAACCACGGCTGCTTAGCCTGCCACTTGTGCACATTGGTAGCAGGATAGCCAGGGATAAACACCCCAGTCATTGCTACTGCTTGGCGTGATTCTCAATACACCAATCGCACCACTTTCTTTATAGACACGGCTGTACAAATCTTTTTTTAATCTGAGTATGGAATATAAATCGTAAAAGAGACAGAAGTAATACAATAGTACTTAAAAGATGTCCACACAATACATGACTGATCATTGACTTATTTACAGTGGATGATGATAAAGAAAGTATATATAGTAGTAAGGATTCAGAAGATTGGAGTTAGGGAGGGTGGAAAAAACAGGAAAAACAGGTAATGGATGCATTAGACACAAAGAATGAAAGTAGGGTACATAATGACTTCTACAATCAAAAGCACAAAAGCACAAAACTGCACAAAATGATGGCTTTTATACTTTCTAAAATCAAAACCATAAAAGAGGTAAAAATGAAAAATCACTGAGAAATGTTAATGAAGTACTTTCAGCATTCATGACAGACCAAAACCAATTAGGGATTTTAAACATTAACATACAGTTCTACATAACTTTGACTTGTTTTATAGCTGTGGTTACAAGATGATAGGTTTTTATACATATATACATATTCATGTAATAGATAGTTCTTAAAAAGTACTGCGGCTACGACCTCCAGACGTTCCTGCAGTTGACCGCTCCTCCAAAATTCAACACCCACTGAGCTACACAGTAGCCACAGTGAAAATATATACATACATATTCAGTAAAAAAAAAAACTTTGTTAAAGGGACGTTATGGTTAAGTTGCGCTATGAAAAACCTATGAAATTCAGTGAAAAAAACGTAGTTAAAGGGACGTTATGGTTGAGTTGCGCTGCTGAAAATCTATGAAATTCAGTGAAAAAATGTTGTTAGAGGGACGTTATGGTAAATAAAACCGAAAACCCCCAGAAATTAGCCAGTTATGGTAAGCTAAGCAACCATAACTCGCGCCACCACCGTGCACTGCTAAGACTAACACCCAGGTCATTAAAGATGACATCACAAATGTCATTGCACAGCAAAAATCAACAGCACACTAACACAGCAGTAACAGCAAAACTTAAAAAGAAACTGGTAAGTGCATTATATTAAATTCATATTCTGTATTAGGTTTCACTAAAAGTATTTTATTTTTACACAGAAATGTCTAGTTCCCGCGGGTGTCTTCTTTTCAGAAATGCATGGGGTTCTCTGTTTCCCTTGGTGGCTTCGACATCCTAGGCCAAATCTGTAGGTTGTCCACATGAGCAAAATCTGCTTTGCCGAAAGGCTTGGAGTTATCAGTGGGTTAGCCTTTTCCCTTTGCGCCGAGTTACGTGCATCCACACATGTGAGGTACAGTTTTCATTGGGACACTTGTGGTAACGCAGTAAGGTAGGACATCTGTTGTTGGCGGCGTGTTTCGGTGGGTGGGCAGAGGGAAATGTCTCTGAAATTTGGTGGAAAAGATTTTCAGCCATTTCATTGAAACACGCCGACAACAACACATGTACTACCATCCAGGGTTCCCACAGGTGTCACGACAAAAACAGTATCTCACATGTGTGGGTGCACCTACCTCAGCGCAAAGGGAAAAGGCTAACCCACTGGTAACCCCAAGCATTTCGGCAGAGCAGATTTTGCTCCTGTGGACAACATACAGATTTGGGCCTTGGGTGTCAAAGCCACCAAGGAAAACAGGGAACCCCATGCATTTCCAAAAAGAGGACACCCATGGGAATCTAAATAGGTCTGACTTGCACAAATCGCCCCAGAATGTATTACCCACAATCCCTGGCAAAGTCTGAAATTTGGTGAAAAAAACTACAGTTTTCAGACATTTCCCTCTTGCAAGCCACCGAAACACGCCGCCAACACCACATGTTCTACCTTCCCGCATTCCCACAGGTGTCCCAACGTAAACAGTACCTCACATGTGTGGGTGCACCTACCTGGACACAAAGGGAAAAGGCTAAAACACTCATAACCCCCAAAAGGTTTGGGAGACAACCTACAGATTTGGGCCTAGGGTGTCAAAGCCACAAAGGAAAAACGGGTACCCTATGCATTTCAGAAAAGAAGACACCCGTGGGAATCAACAGAGGTCTGACATGCGCGAATCGCCCCAGAATTTATTACCCACAATCCCAGACAAAGTGAAAATTGTGTTTTTTCCACTAAATTTCAGAATTTGTCAGGGATTGTGGGTCATAAATTATGGGTCAAAATTCCTGAAAATCTGCTGTGCGAAAAGACTTGGGGTTACCAGTGTTTTAGGCTTTTCCCTTTTCACCCAGGTAGGTGCACCCACACATGTGAGGTACCGTTTCCATTGGGAAACCTGTGGGAACGTGGGAAGGGAGGCCATGTGTGGTTGGCTGCATGTTTCGGTGGGTGACCAGAGTGAAATGTGCGGAAATTGTATTTTCTTTTCTGTCATTTTCCCGATTTCCCCCCAAACTATGGAATCTTTCCCTACATAGTTGCTGCCTGACCTGTGCAAATCACCCCTTCCTAAACTTGGAATATTGTCTACCTTTCAGAAATGTATGCCTTTCTGGCTTCCCATTCAGCTTTCCTACCCTTTTCTTCCATTCCGTCCACGCATGTCCTCTTGGACAAAAAATGCCAAAATCGCCTACCTCTTACAAAACGGCTGATTAGCAGATCAAAATATGTTATTTTGGTTTCCACTCAATCTGTTTTGAAAGCCTGGAAAATGGTGAATCCAGCACAGCAAACCATTTGTTCCTAGCTCTTACAAGGAAAACACCACAGCCTTCTTTGTACAACATTTTATTGGCATTGTCCGAAATAAAAAAACAAATGTTCTCCTTTTTGGTTATTTTCTCTCACCACCTTACAGCAAACGAAGATTACTGGGTGGTGTTATGACTGCCATCATGTGGGAAAAAAGGGGCCAACTTTGGCTGAGATATCTCATGTAACAAAGAAGTTACAAAGGATTGAATGGTGACATACCGAAAATCACCAAAAAAGGCCTTGGTACTGGGGGGAAATACCCATGGCAGTTAAGGGGTTAGGACGGTAAAGCCCCAGAGGAGATATCATTTGTAAGGTAGCTCAGTTAGTTAATTCTCCAAATGAAGATTGTGCACAGGAATATGTACACCTGGCTTAATCTTCCGGTGGGATAATAGTCAGCGTGAATGCATTCAGCTTCCGATGCAACACAGCATTTTCCAGGTCAATTGGTTCAGAAAAAGTGCTGTAAAACACTATTACTGTCGCTTTTTCTAATTGGCCAGATTTTCATGCATTTTCTGGGTGGAGTTCGGGAGCCGAGTGGACACACCAGGACCCCCTGTATTTCCTGCTCCACCAGACAAATGCGGCCTTACTGCCAGTATGGATTCTCATGCTAGAAATAAGGACAGGGATTCCTCTGGGATCTGCTTGGAAATTAAACCTGGTAAAAGCGGGCGGAGTCCAGAGGAAGCCACTGTCAATTCTGCCAGCAATCGCCAATTGCGCGAGGTAATTACACTCTTCCAAAGTGGAAAAGCAATGTGATTTCACCCGCCTTTTACGCTAAAATCTTCAATTTTGTGGCGGAAAAGTAAAAACGTGCGCCAATGTAAAGTGGTCCACTCCATGCAGTTTACGTTGCGCCTTGATGCTTGGGGGTTTTGCGTGCGCTAGACATGAAATAACTGAATAAATACATTTAACATGACCCCAGATAAATGCCAATTCATGATCAGAATGAGTGAGCATGGCATGTTGCTGGTAAGAGGGTGTCCTGTGCTTCTTGAATGCCTTGGCAAATGCCCTTAATTGCCATCTTTAGTTAAGCAGGTGCTTAAACCCATTAGTGTGGATTCCGCAATAATAAGTCGACAGAGGTATTTCGAATGGCCGATTTCGCTCTTTGGGTGACATTGTCAAAGTGGGAGAATGTTGCCCAGCATGTGCCACTTTCTCTGCGAAGTGATTTGTGCCCACCCTGAGGAAGAAGTGTTAAAAACCCACAAGGTCACTGTGCCCTGCTCTTTCTGTGTGTGTCTTCCCCACAGGGCGACAGATGTCGACTCAGACATGGGTAAGTCTCAGGTGGCAAGCCTGTACCCTAGTTGATGTGGCAAAGGATTCCAGACTTCTGAGGCTGATAACATTAGCAGCATTGAGTTACATGCCACCTGACAGGTATGTGTGATAAAGTTGCAAAGCAGAGCTGTTAGTGGGCTAAAGCAGGAGGCAATGTCTGCCCACCCTCAAAGGGTACGTACAACCAAAAGTAATAGCCCCCCCCCATCATGGCTGAAAGGGCCAGGATCCAAACCAGGGCAAGAATGCCCTCCAATCATCCATACCCACGAGTAGGGTAGCCCTTGTGCTCAAGGAATTCTGCTGAGCAACCTCTGTGCTTTCCAGGTGATATGAACATTATTTAAAGCCAGAAGTCTAAAAGTTAATTGCTCAATTGCAGCTGGAAATTAGCTCCTTGCGTGATCAAAATGTCTTGACCAAGGGTGACATCATCCCCTTCATTTATAAGCAATATGTGTGTTCTCACGTTTATTCATCCACTGAATTACTGTTAGAAACAAAGGCAAGAGTTGTGTCTCTTGTGTAGGCATTAGGAAGGCAGTTGCCAGCCTCTGGCATAATATGCCATGTTCTTCCAATATTGGCTAGCTTTTGCCCTCTTATGGCCAGGTAGAACCATCATGGCAGTGACTGGCAAATGCCTTTCCCCTGCAGACAGAAAAGCGGAAATAAGAGGCCAATTCAAGGCACGGAACAAATAGAAGTTAATACAGACTGCAGCTGCCATTGCTGTGCTAGGGAGAATATGTTGACTGTTCAAGCAAGGAGGTATGTATTAAGCAAGCAAGCAGTGAGACAAGGCATAGGCAAAGAAAGACCAGAGGGGCTCTTTGAATAATGTAACAAGGCAGAAGACCCATGCTCTGCCGTCCTAGTAACATATGAGAGAATCAAATAGATCAGGCTTTGCAGCAAATGTTAAACGAGAAAGGAACAGAGTCCAGCTCTGCATTTAGAATAACAAATGCAAAGAAAGGCTGGGCTCTGAAGCCAGCATGAAATGGAATAAGATGGACCAGACTCATCGTGAGAGGCTGGCCCGGCCCTCCTAGGGGCACTAGAGGGGCAGCCCACATAGTGGACTGCCCATGTGGCCACCCCTCTAGGTCCACATACACCCCAACTACTAGGCATCTCCCGGGTCCGACACATCCAGCCGCGGACCTGGGGAGTGCTTATAAAGGGGTGAGCTTGCAATCGCTCATCCTCCTTGTTTGTTGTACCCCCCCCGAGGACAGTCAAAGCAGCAACATCACACACCTGGTCCCTCTACTCCCATAACAGGGCTTACTCAGAGGTACAAACAAGATTTCCTCTTTCTTTGAAACCCCCATCTTTCGATACCAAGAGACACACACGTCTCCTTGCCCACACAAAAAAGTAGCAACTTGCAGTTGGTAGAAAAGGCTTCAACTCCTTTATTTGGCAGGAGTCCACTTACAGGTGATCTGCCTCTTAACGAGCTGGTGTCCTAGCTGTGGCCCACTGGAAGTAATTGTTATTTCCTCTCTCTTACCGTGAGCTCATAGTCAGATAAAAAAATCCAGAAATGCAACATACAAAGACATGTTCTTTGCTGCTGCATCCTTTAATTTTCTTCAGTTTTCTTTTCTTCTTTTGTCTTGTTTTATACAGTGATATTTGTAATTTAATACGTACTGCTAAAATAATTCTAATTTTGTGAAAAGTCGAGTTCTTTGACTAAAACACAATACATAAATAAAGTCCCCAATATGTCCCCTGTCCCCCCCAGATTGTATGTGTCTCCTACGCCCCTGTACGACACCTGTCCCATTCGGGAACGTGTCCATACGTCACCATTTGACCGCACCCACACTAAGCGTGGGTCCTTGTTCGTGAACACAGTCCAGGCCCCTGGACATTAAACAAATGCTTTTTTGAGCAATCCAAGGTATTTTCCTGCAAAAGTTCACCCTTGCACATGTCCCAGACCATGTCCCTAGTGATCTGCATACTTTTCGGAACTTTTTGAACCCTTTTTTGGTGTTCAAAGTGTTCGCAAAGCACTCCCCAGCACCCCTATAAAAGGCAATACCCCAGAACTGCTCCTCATTCTGTTTTTGGAGTTCCAGGACAGACACTGCTGAATTTTATATTCTACTAATTGCTGCCTTTGCTGTGCCTCCTGACACCATTGAAGATGGCAACCATGGCTGCTGCTGCTCCTGCTGGTGCTACTTCTTCCCCAGCGTTATCCCCAGCCCCTCCACCACCACCACCTACCCAAGGGCCTCCAGAGGGGTACAGGCGTGAGGATGCAGAGGAGGATTAAGAGGATGACAAGGATGAGGTAGTGGAAGTCCATACTACTAGCACTCACAGTGAATCTTGGGTGTGGAGGTTATTTACCACTCTTGATGGAGTACCGAAAGCTCATGCAACCAAGGTGCGCTGCTCTCGGTGCCAGTTGGTGCTGAGTCGTGGCAAACCGGGTTCGTCCAGCTATGGTACTACCTCAAAGAAGCGACACCTAAGGTCATTCCATGGTGGGGCTATTTGTAAGGTTGTACCTTGCAATAAACGTAGTAGGTTGAGTTCCCCTGCATCATCCTCCATTTCTGCTCCTACCACCATAAGAGAAACTCCTGTGGGGAAGCGCATCCCTCCAGCTGCCTCGCAGGCCATACGTGACACTGTAGACCCTTACCTTTCAAAGGTCACAGTATTGTGTATGTACTGCGATGCAGTACTCTGCAGGGGGGACACCCTTCAAAGTGCTTTCGAGGCTGCGGTCCAGGAGCATGACAAGGACTGCCACCTACCTGATTAAGGCCCATCCTACATCTTCCTCTCTCCACCTGCCCCTTCTTATCCCTGTGGTTGGTGCCCCTTCCTTACCCTCCCTTCCCTGCCTTTCCTTATGTGTCATGTCAGAGCCGCCTTTCACAGTTCAAAAATAGAAGTGCCAATGAAATGCTGCAGGGCCCTGTGCATTTTTAGAAGTCCGCCGACAGTCCGCAGACATTTAAAACTTTTAGGGGGCTGCCCTATCAAAACCATTGCACTCTTCTCTGGGGGGAAGTGGTGGCTCTGAACACCTACTGGAACAAAAGATTGCTATGATTCCAAAAAGGGTTGGAATGCATTTTGTATATTTCACAGAAAAATCTGATTGCCAGCATAAGTAAGATGTATTCCATCTCTGTAAGAAATGTGTGTACTACGAAACATATTTTCATTGTGAAAAGAGGCCATGCCAACATCTCTCAAAAAGGCACAAACAGCCTTGTTGACATTGCGCTTTCTCCATTTGTTGACCAAATGAAGAAGAACACACCCACATTTGTTTCTGCGCAATACGAGAAGAAATTACTCAGAAGTTTGGAAACATGTGCATGAATTTCCCAAGTCCTTCTTTCATTGCAAATTGCAACGAGATTCCAGAGACATGTCCCAAACTGTTCCCTCCACAATGAATAATAATAATGTCTGGTTGACACTGTCTCACCAAAGTAGCACAAAGAAGTACCAAATCCAGCCACTTCATTGCACGCACTCCATGCCAATACACTTCCAGATGAGGGAATCCAAGATGTGCAGCCACTCCAGAGCAATCTGCATGCACCTCCAACCAATTTATCCATGAGTCTCCCAAAATCCAGTCAATCTGCCTTCTGAAAGACACAGTCATAGCTATCTGATCTCCCCTCAGGAAAAAGACTTTCTAACAAACTCTCTCCTTACACATCACACCCCGTAAACCTTATTGACCAATCCCTTGCTCTGCTAAGTCTCATTTTCATGCCTCTCAACCTCAAAATCCCTGTATGTAATATGCGCTGTCCGTGAACAAATTGTAAAATCTGAGAGTGGGGAATGAAAATTTAAATTGTGTGCCCCATTTCCCCTTTGAGGATGGCTCTGAAAAGAGCCTTTTTTTTAAGATGCTTCAGAAACACTTTTTATTTTGTAAATGTTTTTGTTTTATTTTCCTTATTTTCTTCCAAATATCTTCACATTAGCTTCGCCAAAGCAATCCTTATGTTCCAAACAGCATGGCATTTCCCATAAAAGATAAAGACATGCCATCTTCTTTAAAGTAAACAACATTACCAGAATCAATGTTGTCATTATTGCGAAAGAACATGACAGCTCTAATCATAAAAACAAACATGCCTTGGTTAAATAGACACCTAGCAACATTTTGCTAAGGACAAAAATCAGAACTATTGTCCCATACTGCCCTAGGTACCAACACAGAAAGAATAACCTTGTCATTTGGAAGCACTTTCATGACTGCCTGAACCAAGTTTTTCCAGATCTTGAAACAAAGTAGGGGCACTGACATAGCCCAAATACAAAGCACCACAGTGCAGTACAACTACATGTGGACTATTAAACCTAGCCATAACCTGACAAACTTCTAGCATTGCCTGCAAATTAAAACCAGGCACATTGAACCTCACCACCTCTGCTCCTTTTATGTCAAAATTGTTAGCCACATTCCTGGATTTGGCATACTGCTCCAATCCATTCGCAAACATATCTCCAACCACCAACACCCTGATTTTCTCCACCTCTGCCATCTTCACTACACACAACCTCTCTCAATACAAAGCAGAACCTCAACACTTGATTGGCTAATCCCCAAAATACACTCCCATTTCATGCTCAGAAGCCCCGGATGGGGCACACCCTGTCCGCGAACCCCATGGTGTCCGTGCAGTGCGTAGCACTGGGGCAGCCCTTCTACCCTTTCCACTTCACTCTCTGCACCATTCCCTCATTTGCTACTGTTAAGCAGTCACACAACCATCTACCAATCACATCCAAGAACTCTACATCTAACTCCATCATCACAGTTCAGCACTTTAGATGTACTGTTGATCACTCTGAGTACAATTGGGCTGTGATTGCAAAGCACATACAGCAACAACTAATGTAAAACTCTCCAAGATTTCTGCTTGCAAATTCCTGCACATCCACATGCATGAACACAAACTACAGGTATGAATATTGTCTGCACAGTACATGTACAGCTCTTGTATAAATGCATATAAACAGCGTAACTGCCACTTACCCTGTATAACCTGTAAAAAAAGCTTACTGTCATTTCTGCCATCTGCTATGATCAAGTGTCACTTGCAAAGCTGTCTGCTCTCCATGTTTTTATTTATCCATATTACTAACTGTAATGCGCAAACTGTTATTCTCTTCATTCATTCTGTCATTTGTGTAACCACTGTCAGCTATTTATACACATTTCATAGCATTTAATGCATTATAATGCGTAGGATGTACATACACTTTCCTTTCTATACATTCTGGATATTTTACAAACAATCTAACATTTGAACTTCCTTTAGGAATGATTATAATAGTAATCAGACACAACATACAAAGCTGTCTTAGAAAGTGTCATTTCATGTTAAAAGATGGGAGGAATAACAGTATAATTGTGGGAGAAGGCTTCGTAGTGTGTTATAAAATGACATGCAGCCAGGATGAGTACATGCACACAGATAGCCAATATCATTTGAAAGGCTCCCAACTGAAACAACACCACTGCCTCTACAACTGTTTTTCAAATCTACACAGCTCTCTCATTCCGTTCTAGAATTTACAACAGCATTCAACTTTACACAGGTGCAGTTATGTCTATCGGATAACGTACAACTATGTACAAAAAGTGTAGTAAACCAAGACATACAACATCTCCCCCTCCCCTTCAGTCTGCAACGCAAGCGCCAGACCCTTCATTGCATCCCTTACTTTATTTCAGACTCTCCCATCTCCAAGCACCACAAGATCACCCCTTAGTTTGCTAATCACCTGCAGTTTGGTAATCTTGCTTTGTCCCTTTGCCACTTCTCCAGGTTTTCTTATTTGAACCTTCTCCCCTACAACTATCCTGGAGAGTAATAACCTGCTGAACTCATCAAATCCTTCTACTTTATTTTCCACACCTTCACAAATGCATACATTGCATGGTTTCCCCACAGTTCCTGCCGTTTACCCTGTATAAGTAGCAAGAAAAGCATAAGGTTATTTCTCCTATCTCCTAACATCCAATAACACTGCCTTAAAAAGCCAAGTGTGCTCTGTGTGCGTACTATTATAATCATTTCTAAAGCACGTTCAACTGACAGATTCTAAGTAAAATATGCAGAATGCACATAGGCAAAGGAAAGTGCAACTACATGCTATGCACAGTTATCAGAAAGCACTACTACTGCAAAAACAAAGAAGTACATGTCTACATTAACAACAGTGCTATTAATACACATATTTACTAACTTCTTTCACAATTGCAATGAAGACCACTCTCCTGAAAAGCAGCAGCGTCTGAAGTACGAACCAGAACTCAGAAGAAACATACTCATTCCATCCAACAAAGTAAGTGCAATACCGGCATAATGTTCTAACTGTTGCTCAAACACTGTAGAATTCTAGTTTTGTAGAACAAACAATTGTATTAACCGTGCAGCATTAGATTCAGTATTACTGCTTGCCCCTTAGCAGCTGCATGCTTTGTATTGTCATCGGAACACCAGTATAGTAACACAAAAGTACGAGAATAGCCTTGCCAACCTGAAGTAGCAGCCCGTTGCACAATCACACACCTCTACATACATCCTTACCATCATACTTAGACACTCAGGCACAAAGCGCACATACACTGCACAACATCCCAACCCACACTTTCTTTTTTTTCTCCAACAGACCCCAAAGAATGCCGACCAAAAAGCAACACAGAAGTATACAAAATCAAAATAAAAGTCTCCAAAATAATAATCCACCTCTAGCAGAATGTGTACAAAATCTTCAAACAAAACAGCGAATACAGTCACTAAACGAAACGAAACCAGCTCCAGGACAGAAACTTTGCCTCCTCTTTCAAAATGAAAAAATAAACAGAATGTGATTAACAAGACTGCAGCTACCATTACTGCTAACACTGCACCTATAAATCTTGGTGTAGCCGCAAGTAAGCATACCAAAAATTATCTTTCAAAAAATGTTCCACCACAGAGTCCTGCAGAACCTAACAGGAGAGAAATCACGCACAACCCTTAAAACCTACAGAAGAAAATTAATCCTAGAAGCTCTCATAGACAGTGCATTCCTTCTCAAAAGGAAATTAATTATTTTAGTTTTAAACAGAATGAAACTACTAACAAAACTAAGTACCAAACTACAAAAAATACCTCTCCATAAACAGAATATCAACAAAGATAGCTTCACAAACATCTGTGGAGGTGAATGGAGTCACACCACGAGCACTGAACCATATTTCAATGAAGAAGCATACATACAAAAGCAAATAAACCCAATTGCCATACATAGCAGTGGACCTGGGTGTGAACAACTTAAAAATTCTATTATGGAACAAGAAACGCTGCTCACAAAAATATCACCAGAAAACTTAGTATCAACTCTCCATTCCACTGAACAAATACTGTGCACATCAATGTGTAACATAGCCAAAATATCTTTCAGATCTTTACACAAGTTCCTCAATCAGTATGTGAAAGGCAAAGACAAATTCAAAATGAAACTACTGCAAAGTATGGAGTCCTGACCAGTGCGCAATTACACAGGACTACAAGGACATTCATTAGCCTGCATTTCTGGACCTATTTGCAAAAGCACCTTCCACCATATCAAAATTATATCAACACACCATTCAACTATAAGAAATCTGGTTCATAAACTGGGCTATGTCAAAAGTCCTGCTTTAGCACTAGCCAAATTAAATAACAATCTTCTACATGGTACAGCCAAAGAACTACTCAAAGAAATAGAGCAAATCCAGAGAAAATATTTTGGAAGTGAAAGCCACTTACAAAATGCAATAGCTTTACAACAGAGTAGCAACAACTGTACAGATGGCAACCTTCTACTACACACATACAAAAAAGAAATACTAAAGTTTAAAAGTACATCTGCTGAAGTACCAAACCATGTGTGTGTGTGTTGCCGCAGGACTTTTTTATAAAAATGGCACAAAAACTGTAGACACAACGTACAAAATAGAAGACAATGAAGATTCCAAGTGGTTCCACTTATCTCTCTATCTTATAGCAGAAAACAAATATGAAATTACTGACCCCTTAATACTTTGCAGTTACTGCACTGCAAAACTTGACAACAACCAAACACCTTCACATGCTCTCACAAATAACTTGGAATGAATCACACTACAAAAATACCTGCAACAACTTAACTTATATGAGAGCATCATAATTCAAACTGTGCACCCATTTCAAGCAATAATACGCCTTCACCCAAAAACAGAAAAACTACCTCCCTCTGAATTAGTGAAAGGCATTTGTGGCAAAGTAGTTTATTTGCCATTAGATCTCAAAGAAAATGTACACACTCTGGTAGTGCAACTTCCAATAGATAAATCTTTAATTATCTTAGTAAATGGCGTACCTACAAAAGACAAAATAATTTGGCAACAACTCATGGACTTACATAAAGTTAGAAAGGCCCTGCAATATCTAAAAGACAACAATGAATACTACAAAGAAATAAATATTGAAGAAAACCTTAGGGAAACCATTGAAATAATTGAAGACTCATCAGAACTGGTCAATTTCAACTTCTTGATCCTGCTACAGAATCCAATATTTTAGACCATTATACAATTCACCCATTACACTTTAAGGACACCATAGATGATGCACTGGAAATGTTCCAAATGAGAAAAACCAAAGGATCTCCAATCAGTATATGGGAAAAAAGTATAGAAGCACGTGCCTTTCCTCTACTCTTTCCTACTGAAAAAGGAGGAAGGTACAATGATAGACCCACACAAAAAACAGCATCAG
Source organism: Ambystoma mexicanum (assembly GCF_040938575.1). NCBI lineage: Eukaryota > Metazoa > Chordata > Amphibia > Caudata > Ambystomatidae > Ambystoma > Ambystoma mexicanum. Next base: position 796,344,178 of record NC_090935.1, on the reverse strand, counting down.
AATACTGCTCTTTATGAATGTATCCTGAAAACCCCAGATTCAGACAAAATGTGGAATGCATATTCTACCTTCTCTTTGAATGTGAACTAGCAACTCTATGATACGGAGTTGCACACACATTGAAATCAGGTACCCATTTTCAAAATAGGTCAGCTATGCAATTACTACAGAAAGTGCAATAAAATGATGAGGATTTACAGTCAAACATTACAGATCTTTTAGCAAACATGTGTGGTACAAAAGAATACTATTTCCGATGTCACATAGATGTATGCTGTATGATAAGAATCCTTGGCCCACCCACTTGGTTTGTGACATTAAGTTGTGCAGAATATGCATGGGAAGATTTACACAATTTCCTACGCATAGCAAACAAAAACTAAACAAATATAGATATAAAAACACCAGGAGATCTCTGCTCTATTTATCCTATAAATGTATCAAGATATGTCCATCATCGCTTCATTGCTATGCTACACTTCATTAGTAATAAAACGGTTCCTCCCCTCAGAGAAGTGCAACACTTCTTTTGGAGAAAACAATACCAAGCCAGAGGAGCACCACACATCCACATGCTTTTGTGGATTAAAGATGCTCCTAAATTTGGTCAGGACAGTGATGCCACAGTTTTTCAGTTCATCCAAAAATATGTCAATTGTGAAATCCCTTCACAAACGACACATAGTCACCTTCCTGCACACATTTTACAATTTCAAAGACAATAATGTGGGAAGTATTGTCGTCGCAAATATTTTAAAAAAGGGAAATACTACACCAAATGCTGCTTTGGTTTCCCTAGACCAGTTTCAACAACAGGTCAAGTTAACAACTTCATGTCTTCAGTTAGACATAGTGTCAAAGGTAAATCACCTAAGCACACATATTACATAAAAAGAACAGAAGGATCAAAATACATCAATGATTACAATGCAATCATGGCCCTCCTATGGAATGCAAATATAGATGTGCAGTACATTGCACCCAATTTCACTGCAGTTGCACAATATGTCACAGCCTACTTAACCAAAGCAGAAAAAACAGAGCTTCAAAATCTCTGGGATGACATATCATCTGAAAAAACACTATCAGATAAATGTTACAGTTTAGGCATAAAAATTCTCTCCCATAGAGAACGTCGCTGCTATGAAACTGCAGACCATTTAACTGGTACTGCCTTGTATGGAAAATCTGAAAATATAGTATGGCTAAGTCTTGGTCCTGCTAAATCAAGGAAAAGAGTTCTCAAATCATATGAAGAGATAGAAACAATAGCCAAAAATTATCCCAACAGGCCAGAAATTTTGAAAAACAATTTACTAGACACATACTACCCAACCAGGAGTACCACTTTGGAAACCATGTGTCTATACCATGTAGCCCAAAACCTCACATACATAAATAATATTAAACCAGATGAAAAGAAAGGTAGATACAGAGTAAAACATTGTGAAGGCAGCATAGTGAAACTTACCAAACAAAGCTTAATTAATCATATCAAATTGTCATTAAAAACACCTCAACATAAAGAACTGTATTACATGTCCCTGCTACAACTTTTTAAACCATGGAGAAAAGAAGAAGATTTACTAGATACCTATGACTCCTATGAAGACACTTTCAAAGCAAATGGAAGCACTATACCAGACGTAAAGTTTACACAGTACAAAACAATGTTGCACAATGAAGAGCAACACAAAGAAGAACTCCAGGTACAACTAGATGTGCACACTCCTGACAGTAGTCAACCTTCTGTAACAGGAAGCCAAGAACTACTTGGACAGCCACTAATAGCAAATGAGGTAGAATTAGCTGTGACAGAAGTAGAAAACACAATGTGTCAGTATGAGGAATCTACAGAAGACTTTGCTCTACTAAAATCACAACTAAAAATGTGCAGCCTAGCATGTTCCAAGAAGTAACAAAAGAAATTGAACATGTTGTGCAACATGAAAGTAAAAATTGTACCCGCCAAGACTACAAACCTATACTGCTATACGTGAATGGTCAAGCTGGTTCAGGCAAAACATTCTTAATCAAAATCATCAGCAAGTTCCTCCAACAATTGACAAACAACAAACTGTCAGCTGTTGTAACTGCCCCCACCGGTTTAGCTGCCTACAACATAGGCAGTGTCACTTTACACCGATTACTATTCCTTCCAGTAGAACACCAAAAAAATTAGACTACTGCAACCTTTCTCCAAAAGCTGCAATGGAACTATGTAGAGTTTTCAAATAAATGAATGATGAGGTAAGCATGGTTTCCAATCTAATTTTAGCCTTCATTAACCTCATATTACAAGAGGTACTGAAAACAGACTATGAAGAACTCTTTGGAGGAAAACACATTATAGTTTTTGGAGATCTTCTTCAATTAACACCAGTTAAAGGTGAACCTATTTTTAAAACCTTAGGGCACACACTATGTATAAAACTCTTGGCAGCATAGGCAATGTCAACCTTTGGCAACATTTCCAATACAGAGAATTAACTGAAAATATGCGTCAGTCTGCAGACCTCACATACGCCAAGATTTTAAAAAGTCTATATTAAAAACCAGGCACATCCATGCACTCTACAGCCATAGCTCATGTGCTACTGATGTCATGGAACAATTAGCACACAAAAATGTAAACTGTATGTCCGTGATGCCAACTCTGGCAAGCTGTTCAAAATGTAATGAAACAATGAAAAGAAATGCAACCAATACTTCAAATTTACTCCACAGACAAACTGGACGTACATGGTATGACACTACCCATGTGTCAACAAGCCACAACAATGCTAAATACCATAGAAAACTCTATCTCTAACACAGCTGGTTTAGAGAAAATATTGAAATGATCTTTAAACTGTAGAGTAATGCTGAAACGTAACCTTGACATGGACCATGGACTAGTTAATGTAGCTCTTGGTACAGTTGTTGGCTTTCAAACATACCCACGTGACAGCAACATTCAGTTTGTCAATATTCTCTTTCACAAACTATCAGATGTTAAAAGGATAGGATGCTCAATAGCCCGCTTCCTTCTTTTCAAAGACATGTATGTACGCAGAGAACAATTGTCCCTAATTCTAGCATACGCAGTCACCATTCACAAATCACAAGGTCTTACCCTAGATAAATCATTGATAGATATTGGTAGCACAGTCTATAAAGAAGAAGAAGGCATTAGCTATGTAGCATTATCACACTTACATACACTTGACGAACTATTTCTAATCAACTTTGATGCAAGTAAAGTAAATGCTGATATTCCTTGCATTCTAGAATACAATAGTCTGTGTTCACTATACACCCCCATCTAAAAACCTATCCTGTTCCGCAAAAAGCAAATCTTTGTAAAAGAAAGCTTCTTCAGACTCAAACTATGCAGGACCTCACAGCAATTCCTCCAAAGAAAGTAAAAGAAGCTAATACCTCATCAAGGACCACAACCAAAGAAGAGTCTACTGCTCAAACTAACTCAACTACCTCTTCAAAGAAACAATGCACACTCCGAACAAATGACTTGGTCACACAACTGTCAGGTCCATTCACGTGTTCAAATACAACTGGTGTAAATTGCTACGCAAATGTAGCAATCAATATTCTATTCCAATTGCCACCAATTATTGACAACATTTGCTTACACGAGACAGACCAATTGTGTTTGCAAATGTTAGTCCTTCACAGAAATGCAACCAACAATCCTGACAACACTTACAGTATTTCTGGAATAAGGCAGGAATTGGACTACTGTGCTGGAATGGTCAAATTCACTATAACACATAAGAAAATCCACAAAAATGTCTAATGTACTTGCTACAAGTACTAGAAAACAAAATATACCTATAAATGAAATCTTCCAGATTTCATAACTGTGGAAACATACATGCACTCTTTGCAGTCATGTAGCACAAGAAGAAGTTCCTAATGAACGCTTAATATATGTATCCATACTTAACTGTGAATTCATTCCATTTCAGCAACTTGTACAAAATGCAAACCATAGCAGCTTATGTACTACCTGCAATTCAGATAATCGCTCCACCTTACAAATATAGAGACATGGGGCCTCATTACGACCCTGGCGGAACGGGTTAAACGGCGCCGTAAAAGGTGACGACGCCGTTCAACCCGTTCCGCCACATTACGAGGTCCCTTCGCGGGACACGGTAAGCACACCTGGGAAAACCAGGCGTGCTTACCGGGTCCCGCGAGGGGAAGAGGGAGCAAACAACGGGCCATCTCGTAATGGCCCGTTGTTTGCTCCCTCTCCCATCCCAATTCTGCCCTATGGGGCAGAATGGGGATGAGGAGCACGGCATTACTGCCACCCGCGAATGGGCACTGACCGGCCCATTCAACTCGTAATAGGCTGGTAAGTGCCCATTCGCGGGTGACGGTGACAGATGCGAGTTCGGCGGGCACGGCTACCATTCGAACTCGTAATGAGGCCCATAGTAAATACGTAATTGTTATGCTTTTACATTACAATGCAAATGGTAGCAAAAACAACTGCAAGCTGACTGGATTCGCACATGGTCAAGTATCACTTGGTAAGAAAGCCTTCACAACAATAGGTATAATCTACCATGCAGGAGCCACAACCAATGCAGGTCAATACACTGCATATATTTAAACAATTGTGCATGGTTCGAATGTAATGATAATACCATTACTCTAAAAGAGAGATTACCAGCAAATCTTGTAAACGCTTAATATTCTTAAAACCAAATTTAATAACTAATCTGTCTATGAACATAAACAAAACTTCAACTTAAAAAATATGAACAGTTAGAATACGCCAACAAGTATCTAACTGCCCCAAGATTCTGCAACAAGCGAACAGATAAATGAATACCACTAAAATGAAACATGAAATAAACAGTTAGAATATGCCAACGGGTATCTTACTGCCCCAAAATTCTGCAACAAGCAAACAGATAAATGAATACCACTAAAATGAAACAAGAAATAAACAGTTAGAATATGCCAACAGGTATCTAACTGGCCCAAAAATCTGCAACAAGCCAACAGATAGATGAATACCACTAAAATCGAAAAAGAAATAAACAAATAGAATACAGCAACTGCTGTCTAATTGCAACAATGCTACCACCACTTCCAAATCAAAAACCATACACCTATTCAATTCCTCCTACTGAAATCAATGAAAGACATATATTGTACCACTACGTAGAAAGGCTTTTTTTAATCCAGCATGGATTTTTTTTCCCACAGACCCAATGATTTAATAAACACAGGAACTGAGCAAATTATAGAGTTCACTGATTCGAACTATAGTACTTCTAAAGTACTATTTATGCAGGTCGACAAAATACAGAAATATCTACTATGCAATGCAATATTCATTATAAACTACCTACACTAATATGTGAATTATTTCTTTTATCACAGTGATTGAAAAAAAATGTCTGCTCCAACTACCCATGTCATGAAAAAAACTGCATACAACCACAAAAAGTCAAACAGTAAGTACATAATGATTGGACTCACAAACACCACAGCATAACATACCCATTCGAGCAAACACCTGACCACAGACCACAATCATAAATGTTTGCTTCCATGGGTATCTTATGCTGCAGTGTTTGTTGCCAAACACTACCATCTTGACTGCATGGCCTGGACAAAACTCTACATACAGCCTCAACAAAGGAAACAGTAAGTATATAATAATTAGACTCACAAACACTGCAACATAACACGGCCATGCAAACAAACACCTCACCAATAAATACAACCCAAAATGCCTACAGTCTTCAATACCAACATTCTGAACGCAATCCAACAAACAAACTAACACACATCATCTCACTATCCTATAAACACTATTACACTAATGCCAATCAGTACTCACATTTTTGAAAACATATCCCCTAAGCATCCCACATACCACAGTCAAAATGTTTGGTAGCATTGGTGTGTTATACTGCAGTGGTTGTGGCCAGGGCCTAGATTCTTGGTTGCATGGCCGAACGCCTACAGCCTTCGGCCATGCAACCAAGACTCTAGGCCCCGACAACAACCACTGCAGCATAACACACACACAGAAACAAACACCTACTGAATGACCACAACCCAAAAACATAACACATTCACCGCAAAACCTATCCACTTCAATAAACATTCTAAAATAATTTTTACAATCAACACCCAAACTCTTGAATACATACCCTCTTCACCCAATGCTCTACTAATGATCAAAACCAACATCATAGTAAAGTAAAATAGCCAGTAGTGCGCCCAGTGTTCAGTATGTCCACAGACAACCGCGGTGACCACCGACACCGCAAACACATCACAGCCTTCTCCCACCTAAACAAATACATCATTTGACCCATTTCTTACTCCCCCACTCTCTCCAAGCACTCCTACACACCAGCACAATCCCCACAATTGGATATATACCCACTTCCACTTCAATAAACATTCTAAAATAATTATTACATTCAACACCCAAACTCTTAAATACATACCCTCTTCACCCAATGCTCTACTAATGATCAAAACCAACATCATAGTAAAGTAAAATAGCCAGTAGTGCGCCCAGTGTTCAGTATGTCCGCGGACAACCGCGGTGACCACCGACACCTTAAACACATCACAGCCTTCTCCCATCTAAACAAATACCACATTTGACCCATTTCTCACTCCCCCACTCTCTCCAAGCACTCCTACACACCAGCACAATCCCCACAATTGGATATATACCCACTTCCACGCTGCGCTGTCCACGGATGTCCGCAGACCTAATATGGCGGGCGCATCGAAACAATGTGATGCACCTCACGCTTCACCCCAGCCAATAAGCGAACACGTCGTGTGTCGGCGGACATGACGCAAGCCGATTATCCAATTGGTGTCCTGTCCGCGGAGCGAACAGGGAAGTGTGTCCGCGGAGAGGACATAGGTATCACTAATTTTTTGGGGCCCCACCTTTTGGTCATTTAAAAACAAAATACTGGATGGATTTTCACCAAATTTACAAAAGCACGCTTTCGGGACCAAGCCGCCGCTCCTGCTGCAAATTTGGTGAAAATCCGTCCAGCGGTTTGGGCTGTAGGCGTGAGCAAACATTTTTCTTCATTCAGTCTATGGGAAAAAAGAAATTTTGGGACTCCCCCCTATAACTTTGCCCCCCCTGGACCAAACATTGCCAAACTTGCAAAATAAAAATCAGAGAGTGCCATCTACTTTTCTTTGCAAAGTTTGGTGAGGATTCATCCAGGGGGAGCGAAGTTATAAGCCACCTAAAAAGTGCTCTTCCTATGGGTTTAGCAACATAACCATAACTACATGGCCGCTACCGCAGGCCATGTAATATATTGACTTCCCTATATACATGAGAATTGAATACAAATAAAGAGGTGGGAGTATGGTTAATGTCTGAGGTAGAAAGGCTGCAAATAAGTTCCTGGATGTAGAAAAGGAAAGATAGAGTAAGATCCTTCTATCTGTAAAAAATACATTAAAAAAAAACAGAAAAGACACACAAACTTCATTATATTTTTCTTCTAAGAATTACCATGTTAAGAACCAAACTACTTTTTGTATTGAGTTTTTGTTTTTACAGTTTTCTTTTTTTTTACCACAGTCTCACATGTCAGAAAGCATTGAAAAACACAGCCACATTTAAATAAGACTCCTGAATACCCATCGTGTCACTGACCATGGACTTTACCCGAGATATAGCTATCTATTTTTGAGAAGGGGCACCCCATTTTCTGTCAAATATTTGAATAACTACTGCATGGAGTTACCCCAAACCATGCATGCATCGTGAGTCAACGCTTTGTGCCCAAGTTGTTTTGGAACTGGTCCAAATCCACGCAGTGGTTTTGCATGTGCCGTTTGCCAAAAATGTACCTTATTTGTCTATGGTAAAACGAATTGGAAATAGTCCACATCTTTGGAAAACATTTACTTTTTGGCTTCTTAATATTTTTTTTAATTTTTTAACAGATCTTTATGAAACTTTGGAGTCTGGTGGGCTGGTGCGGGGGGGGGGGGTGCAAGTCCCTAATTACTTTCAAAATTTCAGTCAAATCCGTTACTTGAATCAAAGGTTATCATGATCGTATTTTGTGGGGTTACTATGGGAAGCTGCAACACCTTAACTGTAGAGCAGCAAACGCTGCACTATAATATAAAATGTTACTGCCACAATTTTAATACTCCTCGTGGTACGGTTTTTCCAGTTTTGTCACAGTAGTTGCAAAGTGCATCAGAAATGGGAAATTGCATGTAGGAAATTGGAGTAATTAACACATTTACAATCAGACCAGTGTGTTAAATCACTCAGGGGTAATTGTGCTAGGAGCACAATCATTAACTAGTAGATCATTTTTAATGTTGTTGTATTCCTTTCTTCTGTTTTATATTTGTTATGCTGGCTAGTTGAGATGCAAAAAAGGAAGCAACAGGAACCAGTGTTTTCAGTGCTAGGTTGAGGGAAGTATCAATTTAACTTTTTCTTCAGATAATAATTGTCCATGTCCTTAATTTGTTAACAATATCAATGTTAAAGCAGTAGTGCGTTTGTGAACTTAGATGATCTGTAACCAAAGCCATCAATTCAGGTAAAGATATTGGTGGACTGCAATTTCCATTTTTATTAAAAAACCAAACAAAGACAGTTTAAGGAAACAATTTGAAGGTGTGAAGCCGTTTTCAAGAAAATGCAGAATATATGACGTATAAATTCAGTGAGTCAGAACATTTTTTATCGTAGGTTTTTTACAAACTTTTGGAAAACGGTGAAACAGAAAGGTTCTTTTCTTTCATGATATAAACAGAAAAGGCAAGTTGAAAATCTAATTAAGAAAGTTTTTCTTTTCGGAAGAAATGTGTTCATTTTAATTCTGCAGAGTGGGAAAAACTTAGGAAATGTAGACCACAAGAGTGAGCAGAATTGTAATTCAAACATCAGGGCAACACCTCAAAATGTGTACAAGATTTTCAGAGGTAAGTGGTCTCACACTTCTCAGACTGAGCACTTTATTAATGGAGAAAGTTAGCACCAACAATTAGAGGTAGCTTTTGCGTTAAACCTAGTTAGGGAGAGTTTATGAAATAAGAGATGGCATTTTTAGTGAAAAGGAAACAGTTTAAGAGCGGGGGATTTTAAAAGAAGTAGAAGCAGACCAATGTGTAATGTGACAGGGCAAGGATGTTGAGCATTGGACATTTTACTGGATAAGGTTACACATTTGTTGAGCTGAAAGAAAACTGCACATGAATAAACTGAAAGCGTGGCACATACATTTGTGTATTTAAAGCACTCATATATTAAAAGTGGCCCACATTGGAAGTTGCACATACATATCATGAGAAGACCACATCCGTGTGTTCACAGCAGAGTGAAAAATCGCTGACAGCATTACTTCCCAAATTCAAAACTTTGCGAGTCATATTCAAAACTCTGCGAGTCATATTTATGATGGTCACTGTCTATATAAATGACCTGCACATAGTCCAGTCCCATACTTAGATATGGGACCATAACAGAATTGATGTGTGTCTTTAAATGTTGATCTCAGATACAGTGCTTGTTTTGATACTGGAGAACATCAAGCGCCTACACATTTCTTTTAGATCAGTAAATTAATGTGCTAGCTGAAAAGTGGCAATATGAGCATTGAGATACATTGTGTTACCTAGATAGGAGGAAACTGATGGGTGGTGTATTGATATGCACACTATCCTTTAGACTACAATATATAAATAGAAATTATTGGGCGTGGATGCTTGTATATAGACCAATATTAAGATTCATAATGGCAGATAAAATGTGTTTCATTGACTAGGTCTTCACTTCAATGGTACTCATCACATTGCTATGCGAGGATGAAAGTCAGAATCAATCCATTAGAATTCCACCTGCTTCTTGCATGTTGCACATTCAGGTTGCAGACATCTCTCTGAACTAGATACATTAGTGCACCGGGCTGGAACCTTTTGTTCCTAATTCTTAAGGATTGGAAAGCAATAGAGTCCCTGCCGGGATAAGTGCTGGGTAACACGTCCTCTGTCCTCTGTGGAGGTAGGCGATCCTGTGGGTTCTCATGTTCTGAATGTTGGCATTAATTAAGAATGTGGGGCTAGGTGGTGAAGCTATGAGATTAAAGTGGCTTCCATAACTCGTGTGTCCCTACTGACCCTTGACTTCCAATGCTTAATACAACTAGAGATTTCCTTCCAATGTGATCGTCCTCTCAGCATCACATGTGGCATTTCGCCTTTGCTAACACATGAGGGCGCCGATCAGATGATTGAGCTGGCTAAGAGTATGGGTTAGTGGAGGAAGAAAATATGTGAACAAGATAGTGGTAATTCTAAGAAAATGCCACATCATACAAACAGATATCACAACAATGCCAAGAAAAGTCGAAATACGTCATGCGGTACACTCTTTACACAATGGGCCTCATTAGGACCCTGGCGGAGAGGGTATTACGCCAGCGTAGTGCATGGCGTACCTCTCCGCCATACTACGAGTTCCCGTAGCGCCATGGAGGTTTTCTCCGCCTGGTTTTACCAGCCGGAGAAAACCATGGCGCTACGGGACCTCGTTGTTAATTACGCCACCGTATTTTACGGTGGCGTAATTAACTCCTTCCCCACTCCCATTATACCCTATGGGGCAAAAATGGGAATGGGGAAGGGCAGAATGGGGATTGGGGATTTACCGCTCCGCCGAGGTCGGAATGGGGCGGTAAATCCGCCAACCCCCATGGCGCTATCGGCGGCTTTCCGCCATGCTTCGCGGTGCATTTAGCACCGCGAAATCCGCCTGGGTCGTAATGAGGCCCAATGCCCTGTATTCTGTTTAAACACACAAGGATATTTTTGATCAAATAGAATGTGATATGGCAACACAAAATGTGTTGCATTACCGTTTCTTTTGTTTTTGGTTACATTTGTGCAGAAGGAAAATGTAGAGCAAACTTGATTTAACAATGAGAGCATGTACAGCCGTGAAGCAAGCACTATATGATCTATGCAGTGTGCATATTAATTGTCAAGACCCCTTGCTTGTTTTCCGGTTCAGCTGAAATAGAGACATCCAATGCTATTATACAATGTACCAGTCAGCTCACTTGGCAGTAATCCAGAGCGTTATACTCTACTGCTTAAGTGATGCACTACACAGCAGGAAGCAGTTACTAGCGGCAGGAGGGGAACTTATAGATGCATTTAGCTCAAGACTACAAATCCATGCTCAACTAATTAGATATCCAAGTTTTGAGATAGCCAAGATAATAGAGCATTTTCATAAGATGTTCTGGAAATCTGGGACAGCTACAAGAAATAACGACTTATGTTTCTTGTAGTATGCTACTGTTTATAGCAAAGAAATAAGCACTAACCTAGCACAATGTATGACTGGGGCACCCTCTACTTGACAGATAAAAAGTTCTGTGATATGTTCTTTTGCATTTGACATTAAAAATAACATCTGAGTTATCTATTCAGCGGTGGCCTGTCCATGATGGGCTTTAGGTGCAATCCCACCACCCATTATAAAGAACCCACGCCATCCCAGCGAACACCTTAAGTGTTCCCTCAGCTGCATCAGGCAGCTGCGGATGTGTGCCTGGTTGACTTTAATGTTAGTGAAATGTGGACCATGCAAGGCTGGGGGAGATTTGCTTCCATAGGCTTGCAAGGCACATTGATCATACATGCTGGGGTACTGCAGGCCCAGATGTTCTTATGGTGCACTCCTGTGCATCCCCTCGTGTAATGAAGGCCAGGGATGGTGGGTTTATGGGCCTCCATATTTCAGCAGAACAATTTGATTGACACATCCCCACATCTGATTGACACATCTGAGTCCTGCCTGCAGGGTGCCCAGGAGCCAAAGCTTCATCTGGAGAAGTGTATGAGATGTCAGCGATATCCTGAGATGTGGAGGAGCTGAGACATCATGGAGGTAAGAAAAGAAACAAGCCTTGTGTATGCTGTATGTATGTGAGCATGAGCAGGGTTTGTCAATGTGGGTGCCCATGTGAAAGTGTGTATATGTGAATGAGAATGCAGTGTATATGTTGTTGCATACAGGTGTGTTTGTGGATGTGTGTCGGTCTGAATGATGTGTGAATGTTTATAAATGTGGATACATGTGGGCGTTAAAGAAACATGTGTGTCAATCTGAATATCCACTCAGCATCACGTTTGCTGTTTCATCTTTGCTCAAGTTCTTCCTGAAGGTGGCCTTTGTTCTGCTGCCCTGACCACCTTTTTTGTTAACTTATCTGTTTTTTCTTTGATTTTTAAAACAAGCACTCCATGCACTTTTCTCAACCCCCTCCACCCTGCTTCCTGCTTGCAGGAGAGGCTCCTGTCTCTAATCCCACCCCTCCATGATTGGACTCCCACCTCTCTAGAGTGAGATTCTCGTCCTTGCACCTGCAACCTGCACGCCACTTTAGCTCTGGTGTCGCAGGTAAGCAGGATGCCTTTGTCCTGATGCCTCAACCCCTTTTTTGTAAAAATGTGCAGTTTTTCCTGCAGGTGGACTTTGCTCTGGTGCCCCGACCCCTTTTTGTTTGTAAAATGATGTGATTATTCTTTGATTTTTAAACCAAGTGCTCCATGCGCTTTCCTCGACCCCCTCCAGCCCATTACATGCTTGCAGGAGAGGCTAATGCCTCCAATCCTGCCCCCTCCTGTGATTAGTCAAGACACCTATTTAGAACATCCACTCTGGGCAGCCGCTGTCCAGGCAGCCCTCAGCGAAGGGCCCCAAAGCAAAGGGCAGCTCCCGAAGTAGCAGCTCCAGATCTTGTTTGCCCGTGTTTGCCTGGGAGCCTGCCACAGTCAACCAGCAGCGACTGATAAGGTAAGTGTGGTCTGGGTGGGCACTACAGCCATTACTGCCCCACCACTCTTATTACCTACTAGAACATAGATAATTTCTGTCAGCCCATCATATCTTGCATTTAGCCCATCTGTGTTAGTGTGCAATATCTAGCATTTAGCCCATCTGTGTTAGTGCAGAATTTCTTGCATTTAGCCCATCTGTGTTAGTGAGCCATATCTTGCATTTAGCCCATCTGTGGTAGTAAGCAATATCTTGCATCAAGCCCATCTGTGTTTGGGAGCAATATCTTTCATTTAGCCCATTTGTGTCACAGAGCCAAATACTGTAATTGGCCCATCTGTGTTAGTCAGCAATAACTTGTATTTAATCCATCTATGTTAGTGAGCAGTATCTTACTTTTAGGCCATTTGTGTGGGTGAACCAAATCTTGCTTTTGACCCATCCGTGTTAGTGAGCCATTTATCGCATTTAGCGCATTTGTGTCAGTGAGCCAAATTTTTCATTTGACCCATTTATGTTAGGGAACAATATGTCGCATTTAGCTCATTTTTGCTAGCAGGCCATCTCTCACAAGGCAGGACCGCTGGGCACAGGGAACACATCACCCATGGAAGAACCGGTGGGGGTGGTAATTGCTGCACACCAGAATGTACGACAAGGGAAGGGATATGGGCTGCAATTTATCAGAACAGCGGGGGTAGGAAAGGTACTTCCAATAACTAACCCTCCTAAAAACTCACCCTCTGCATACACGTTCTCAAACTTTGAACTAAAAACAACCATGCCTCTACAGCACAACAAACCGCACGCACTTCACAACACCACAACAACTAAACAAACCACGCGTAGTCTCGCCCAACACCACGTGGCGACTACCAGTGGAAAAACACACCTATGCTCAGTGAACGGTGGTACTGAACTGAAGTTGCCAACAGCACATTACAGCTCTCTTGCTCTTTTTCCCGTTCAGTTATACTAACTTACCCGCCTCCCTTTTTGCTTTACAAATCTGCCAGAGCACCAGGAGGCCATGTAGGTGGCAACAGTGTGTGGTATAACAACCTGTAATATAACATAACATGTCAGGACCCTGGATAACATACTTGAGATAGTCAAAAGTATGGCATTTTGTAAGACAAGTTTATATAGTAATTCTAAGAAAAGACACAATCTTATATTGATTTAAAAATATCATAATGGTGCCAAAGAAGTTAAAATATTTCAAGTGGTACAATCTTACACCATTGTCTTTATTCAGTTTTAAAAACACAAGAAAGTTTTGGACAAAATGAAATGTGATGTTGCAACACAATCTTAGGTTATCTTGGAAAGGTGCTGTACGTGTATGCATTATTTCTTGTTATACCTGTGCAGAATGTAAGTATAGAGCAATCTTTACCTAAAGAAGAGAGCATGTCCAGTAATTAAACTAGAAATATCAGAACTGTGCAATATATACATCTATTGTTTATAAACAGTTATATAAAAACCTGCTGCTTTTTTCTGGTTCATCTGGGGAAGTACAGTGCTATTATGCAATGCATTAGGTAGCTCACACGGCAGTTATTCTGAGCTGCATTCTCTACTGCTTAAGTGATGTACCACACAGCAGGAAGGAGGAACTAGCAGCAGGCGAGGAAAATATAAATGCATTTAGCTCAAGACTAAACATCAATTTCCAACTAATTAGATTTACAAGTTTATGGATGTTCTAAACAGCATTTTCATAAGATATTCTGACAAATTTGTGACAGCTGCATGCAGCAACTAATTTTTGCCCGCAGCTTGATACTTTTTATAGCAAAGAAATAACCTCTAACCTGGCACAATCTGTGATTGGATTTCGTTGAAGTTCACATGCAATGAGCTCTGTGAAATGTTCTTTACATGTCAAGATAAAAGTAACATAGGAATGTTCTTTTTAGTGACAGCTCATCCATAATGGGTAATGATGCCCAGACGTGGGTCCCGAGCCTGGTTGGCCTAGAAACCCAAACTACTCCTCACTGATGATACCCAATGAGACTGACACACATCTGGGTATGCCTGTGGTATCGTGCAGCAGGGATGTGACCTAGCAGTACAGGCGTGACTGCCCTCTTGGGGTTGGACCAAGTCTGATTTGCATAAGGTCTATTCTCCTTCAGTAATGGCTTAGCAGACTGAAATGTGATAGTCTGGGATTTGTCCAGAGCTGTGCAAGTGGTTATAATTGATTCAAAACCTTCCAGCCATCACATTTTGGTTTTAATTTTATGTCACCCAAGTGGGACGGGTATGGCCAGATGTGGGTCCTGAGCTTGCTGAGCCTAGAGACCCAAGATACATCTCAGTGAGGAAGCTCAATGAGGCCGAAACGTATCTGGGGAGGCTTGTGGTCTTTTGCAAAAGGGATGTGACCTAGCAGTTTGGGCTGGACTGCCCCTATTGGGGTGAGACCAAGCCTTATTTGCATATGTCCTTTCCCCTTTCTGTAATGGTTTAGCAGGCTGGAAAATACAATGGTTTGGAGGGTTGCCCAGAGTTGTACCAGTGGCTATGATTGATTCAAAATCATCCAGCCGTCACATTTTGGTTTTACTGATGGCCACTGACCCACCATCCATTGTGGAAGAGCCAAGTCAGCCAAATTAAAACCATGAGTGCTCCCTCACTTGCAGCAAGCAGTTCTGCCTCCACTGCCCATGTCAGGAACCGTAAAGGGATTGATATATGATTGACACTGCCCCCCTGCTTCCTTGTTCCTGCCTATGCTATGAGCTGAATGGAAGCCAGAGGGCCATGTGGAGGAGTGTGTGGTGATGGAGGGAGTCCTGAGCTGTGGGGAGCTGAGGCATCACGCAGATAAGAAAAGAAACATACTTTGTGTATGTATATATGTATATATGTATTAATGTATGTGAGGGGATGTGTGTGTGTGTAAGTGCACATGTCAATGTGTGCACATGTGAAGAGAAAGTGCAGTGGGGGAGATCTACGTGTGTGCATGCAGTGTGAATATGTTTGATTGTATGTGCATGGAGGACAGGAGTGGTGGGCCAATGATTGGAAAAGGTAGCTGGTTGAGGTGTGGTAACTTGGTCCCATCACCAAAGTGGAAGCTAAATATGGGAATAATTTTTATGGCATTATGGGCAAAACAAAAATGATGAGTGTTCTTATATGGGTGTACTGACCAACATTGTTGCAGTCTATATGGACATGTTTTCTTACAGCAACATGCCATTTTTATTGGCATTATGGGCAAAGCCAACATGGTGTGTTTTTACGTAGGGCTACTAGCCTCAATTTGCACAGACAGCATTCACATTTTTTCTGACTGTGGCATGGTTTTAGTACTGGCCTTATGAGCCAAACCAACATGCCATTTTGTTTTATGTAATTTTACAAGCCTATTTGGTTGCAGACAGCATAGACATGTTTTAGTTAAGTGGCATGGAATTTTTTAATTCTGGCATTATTGCCAAAGTCATCACGATAAGCTTTCTTACTTAGCGATACTGGTTGCATATTGGCAGAGACGGGATGGGCATGTTTGCTTACTGTATTAATACTGCCATGTATTCCATGGGGAACTAGCATACATTGGCAGAGCGTGCTTGAACAATATTGGGAGCAGCCAGTGTACAAATATTTTTTAGCCCTATAGATTACTTGCATATATTGTATGTTTTGGAAAATACTCCTGTGCACTGCTGTTGACCAGGCATTTATTGGATTATTATATGCTTTACCTGAGAAAACTGTCACAGAAAGTGTGCTCTGGCCACGATTGATCGCTTGTGTGCAATCATGGGAAATACGTATTCCCTTCCAATTAAATAAATCATCAGCTACCACTGTTCCTATTGAAAAGTCACAGAGTTCCTTGAGTGAAATGATAGTTTCTGAAACAAGTGATTGTATATCGGATGAAAAGGGTGAGGAAGTGTTGGTCAAGGACCGGTCCTTACTTCAAGCAGCTGAGAAAGCATCAACTCAAACTGAACGAGTGGGCCTACCTGCTCCCCCGTTGAATGATCTGGAGATAACTGTCATAAATCTATTTGCGATGCAAGGTAGCTCCTTTATGAACAGAAAAGGACATTTTAAAGTTATTCCACATCTTTCCCCAATTGAGGATTATCACAACCAAGAACAGTGGACAAGTGATACTACCTGACTCACGTTTGGAACTAAATTGGTTGTGTCTCATTTCTATAGTAATAGGACCACATATTTTATTATGGCAATGGCCCCTAGTTTTCTTAAAATAGCATATGTCTTTGAACTTAAGTCCCCGTATATTTTTTGTTTATCAAGTAAGAATCCCTGTACTTTTGAGAGGGAAATGCTTGAGGGACATGATGAGTGGAGAGTGATACGTCCTAAGGGTGAATCAATTTGGAGGAGTGGGAATGGAGGCTGTTGTATTCAAAGAATAAGGATATTAACTGAAGTTTAAGACCTAGAAATATAGAAACAGTATCCTTAATAAGCTGGAATACAAGCAGGCATTCTCACTTTGTGTCTAGAACTAATGGGATGGCTAATCTATTGACCAGTGATATGTAGTGGGAAAGAAAGGGGTGCACCACAATTCCAAGTGAAACATAGAAGGTGAGGTCATAGTGACTGTTCACACATATGTGTTCCTAGGAGCGTTATCAACTTTTATGTTTGGGGAACCAATTAAAACAACATACTTATGCTAATGCAGTTGTTAAACTGGGCTTGATTACGAGATTTGTTCGCACACATGGGGGTTATTCTGAGGGCATGTGTCAGGTTGATAATAGAAGCATTGTTCCTAGTATTTTGTACAGCCTAGAATTGTATATTGAAAGGGAATTGAAAAACTTGGAGGGAAAAATCTGAAGGAGCACTTTAGGGCTGACCCAATGTTTACCTATTGGAGACTTACATATGGAACAGGGCCTGGTATCCCTTCTAACTGGTATTAATTTGAAGAGGAGTATTTTATTAATTAACAAATTGACTGATTGTGGAGAATCCCAAATCGGATGGTATAGGGAAAGGTGTCAAAAGTTCCCTGAATCTGATCCGGTAATGAAGACAGTGGTGATGTCATGTAATATACCTATGGTTAAGAACACCTTAAAAAGAAGGCATACGACTGGGATAGGATGAAAAATATAGAATATTTAGAGGGGGAAAAGATCATTAATTATATATACAAAGCAATCTATACCATATTTGACACCTTTCCCATAACTGATTCACTGCAATGATAGAAAATTGAAATACTTCGGTATGAAGTGAAGGTTTAACCTACTCCCATCACTAATGGTGATTGGAGCTAGGAAACAAACATCTAGAGAGGAATATATCTGTAGAGTATGTGGGTTTAAACAGGAATTTTCTAGATGCCTCCTCCTTCAATTCCTTAAACTGGCAGAAATACATTGGAAGAGTTACAGGAAATGTTTGTGTTCTCCTGAAGACATAAGCAGCAACCAATTCTGGTCAAACATTTATAGCCTCTCCTCGAGAGTTATCACTCATGCAGCTTACCATGTGTGGACATAGGTGGAAACATTGCTACCCCCGTAGAATTCTATGAACTGATTGTATTAAGAAATGAATAAGCACCGTTTTAACATGTATGTATTAACTGCTGCATACATTTATGAATTATTGGTTTTAGTGGTATGCTAGATATGTATCCGATTGTATAATTCCTTTAATTAGTTTGTAATCATCTCATTTACAAGTGAAAAGGTTTTCATGTAAACCATAAATTTAATTAATAATAATAATAATAATAATAATAATAATAATAATAATAATAATAATAATAATAATAATAGTAAATACAGAGGCATAGGTACCAAAAAAAAGATTTCTGTTCATTTAAGGGGGGCTCAACGCATTCATTTGGGCTCATGTTCAATGAAAATCAATGGAAAGCGTATAAAGCCATGCATAAGACTTTGATTCTTTCCATTAACGTTACTCCCCATTTTCAATCTTTTGTATGGTGGAGAGGAGGGGTGGAAATCAACTTGATCCTTGTTCTCCGCCATACAAATGCTCAAGCATTTGCGCTGGCATGGATTTTTAAGGCAGTGCAAATGCTTTAGATCCCTATGGGGTATGCCAGTTTAATGCTCCAGCATAAAGCAGGAGTACCCCATAGTGATCCATTGTACATGCTGCCTGCTATGCTCGCATTGGCAGGCAGCATGTACTATTATAAGTAAACCCTGCCTGACACACTTGCTTCTTGGGCAGAGTTTCATTTCAATTGGGAACACTGTTTACCATGCGCGCAATTAATACTAGAAAATAACTTTATTACAAGGGAAAGATAACAAAAGACATTAAACCACGTATAAACACACAGGGCACTGTGTGGTTTCTTTTAATTGTCAGAGTTTCATTTCTATTGACACCTTGTGGAGTGATTTTGAACTACCGCAACCATCCAAGATGGGACATATTAGCCGGTGCTGGACAAGACTGAATGGTGTCTCTATTGCTTTCCGGGTCATCTCCTCCACTTCTACAGGTACATTGAGGTATAAAGTCAGGGCTGGTGGTTGCCTGGTGTAAAACGTGCAAGGGGGAAGTTTATCCTAAAAAAACTCCCCTTGTTCTAGCAGTCGTAACCCATTTGAAATGGAGATCAGCACTCTCTTCTTCAATATGTCAACTCCCTCAACACTAATACTTAACACATTAAACTTATCATGAATCAAAGCACAGAGTGAATGTACTTCTTGGATCTGTAACTCTAGGTAAAAGACAATAAAACACTGATAACACTCTATCAAAAACCTTCGGCAGGCAACAGTACATTACATGCCAACATAAATCATCACAGCCACATCATACACAACATCCCACATGGTGATATCCTCAGAATCAGAAGAAACTGCAGTGATACATTAGAGTTTGAAGAATACACACACGATAAAATGATGACATTTAAAGAGAGAGGATACCAAAACAAAATCCAATGAAAAGCAGAAAATAGAGCCAAATTTAAAGTGAGATCAGAACTCTTGAGAAATAAAGATATCATACCAAATGCTACCAACCATAAAATCAGATTCACTACCACCTGCAGTGCCAATGCCTATACCGCACGGAACATCTTGATGAAACATTGGAATACATTAAAACTTGACAGCTATTTAAACAACTATCTGGATCCACAACCATCCATTACCTACGGCAAGGCTAAAACAATCCAAAACCAAGTCAACCCAAGCTATATGAAATCCAGCAAGAAATTCATCTCTTTGGCAAGTATGTGGAATCTACACGCAATAACAGGAAACCATAAATGTGGCAACTTTAAAATCTGCCCCAACATGATGAATGGTAAACCAGCATTTATCTCCCAAATGGAATGCAAAAAAAGAATCTACCAGTTCATCACTTGCAACACCAAATGTGTTATTTATGAGATCCATTGTCTCTGTAACAAATAGCAGGCACCATACGCAACTTAAAGATCAGGATAATGAAGCATCTCAGAGCAAGCCAGAATAAAGACATCAGATACCCATTATAAGCTCATTTCAATACAGAGCACCCCAATGAGAAACTGGAACCCCTACAATGAGTGCAATTGGAAAGAATGGGCATGCACCCATCAGGAGACAATAGAGAACAGCTTTTGCACCAGAATGAAGCAAAGTGGATTATTATCATGGACACTTGTTTTTCCGGCCTCAATCAAGACAGCACATCCTTTAATTATGTATGACTCAGTCCACCCCTTACTTCCCCATCCCCCCTCTTTCTGTTACACATTGATTTCTATTGTACAAACCTTAATTTTCATGTGAGAACGTTTCCTACTAATTCATCAAGTGACTTAGTCCAACATATACTATATAGTTGCACTCAGAAGAATTCCAATTCTGCCTTAGATAATGAGAATATTTTAGGACAAACATCTAAGCAATTATGTATGCTGAGTGAAATCAGTAACCACATATGCAAACCATTTAATGGCAATTCCCAAAAATACAAATCATGATAATTCTAAAATATCTATTCTATTATCATCACACCTATGGATACTCTTTTAAGCTATAAACAAACTCCATTCAATGGAGATCAGCGTGCATAATACTTATAATACAATACCCCACTCATGAAAACAGTTGGTTGGTAACCAGAGTTGGTATTAGATAACTGGCTGGGGTACCCGGCATTGCCCATGTCCTGATCGAGTGGTGTCTCATGTGCCATGCAGGATGTTGCTCTTGTCCTCTTGTCAGCAAGTCTTGCTCTGGTGTCTCATGTGCCCTGGAGGATGTTGCTATTGTCCTCATGTCAGCAAGTCTTGCTTCAGTTTGCTCTGGCATCTCCTTTGCCCTGGAGAAAGTTGCTCTTGTCCTCTGGTCGGCAAGTCGTGCTGCTGTTTGTGGTTGTGTTCCAGAAGCTCTTCATATTGATTTTTGCTTTGCATCAGATGGAGCTTTTCCAAGTGATGTTCATTTTTTGTGCGCCATGTTTCAGTCATGTTTCAGTCACTTAATGACTTCAGCACATTTGAGAAAACTTCCAAGAAAGATTGACTGATTGTGCTCCCTTCTCGTGAATGAAAATAAGTAAACTTGCCATTTCCCATATTTGGAGTGGTGTGATTTTTTTTTAATTCCCTTTAAAAATGCTTTAATTAACACTTTTGACTTTATACAGAAGTGATACATTTTAAATGAATAACCAACACATCGAACATTTTGCTTCAGACAGTTTTCCAAATGTTGCCTCCTTCTAGAACCTACTGTATTTAATCGAGGTGAGCATCAATAAATGAGGGTGCCTACAGAGTACATTTTTAGCATCCCAACATAGACTACAATCTTGCTCCAGACAAATGAGGAATCAATGCAAAATTTGGTAGCAGTGGGATTTGTATAGCCGGACAAACATACACACACACATCCAAAATTTGTTTTGCATATAAGATTTTTGCTTCCAAACATAGACTACGGTCTTTCCCTAGACAAAAGAGGAATACATGCAAAGGTTGGTAGACGTGGGTTTAACGGTGTGGATTTGTATAGTCCAACAAACAAACACACATACATACATTCAGCTTTATAAATAAAGATGGCAGTCTAACAGCACAGCCATTGTCACAATAAGAAATACAAGGTACAAGCTTTTTTCTGTATCTGTAGACTGCGGTGACATCATCACGTTCACATGCGCGATGAGGTCACATGTGCTGATATACATGGCAGCAATCTTAGAACGCAGAATCCAGCAGGATCGCCATTCAATAATCCCTCTTCTCAGACAGATTTATCATATTCAGTCCGAATTATACAAGGTGAGCAATATTCTAAATCTATTTGTATCTAATTTTTCAGGGCAATTCTTTCCCTTACATCCCTTTAGCCCTGCTCTGTAATTCCCATAAAGTTGAACATTAAAATCCACATATGGTCTCATACACAAATTTAATACACACAGGATCATCTATCTTAAACAGAAGATACCCCTCTATCGAGTCTATTTGCACCAAGAACCACAAAGGGTGAGTTGGCACCAGTTTGAGCACAGCAATACATAGAATCGTTATTACAATGAAACCAACTTTAAATATTATTTTCATCAATGCTGACTGCATTTTTTCTTTGACTTTATTTTAGATACAACCATGATTTGTCTGGTTTGAAACACTATGCAAATGAGTGAGCTATCAACACATTTAAACTTTGTTTAATCCCTCCTGATGAGCCACTTAACCACAGTAGTGAAACACGTTTAGATGACTTCCCTTTGAGGACTTTCCTTTGTATTAAGTTTGAACATTTTCATTTTTGAGGACTCTCCAATTGACTTGTTTGAAAATCAACTATTACCGTGTAGAGGACAGATACAATGATCGGATATTAGAAACCAACACTGAATAAGTGGAACCTATTAATGTGTATATGATTCATGGCAAAATAGCCAACTGATTATGTTTGAATAATATAGCCTCCAAGCAGTGCCAATCAATAAGCAACAAATCTGTGCAATCAAACTTCCAACTTCAGGGTCTTCTATTCAAGGAACATGCCACAAACCCGATATGATAATTAATCCTAAACTGTTGCAGTAGATGTTCTCCATATTTTGAAGGATGTATACTATACTATGATATTGGGCAAACACAATATTTGGGGCTCCATCTATGTGACAGCAATACCTAAAATCTCACTGGGGGTAATTTATAGAATTCAGCACACAAGTGGTGCACGCGGCTGGCGCACAGTGTGCGTGTGCGACAGTCTGCGCCAGCCGCGTGTGCCAAAATCCATTTCCGTGCAAAGCGTATTCATGGATTTTAACATCCATTACCAGCCGTGGCGCAGAGTGGCACAGCGACCCTGCAGCAGCGCCAGTTACGCCCCCAACCCCTCCCCATGCGCCATGTACAGCGCACAAATCCCGTACATGGTGCACAGGCCAGTGGACCAGCATACAGCCCCCCAACCACGAAAACGTCTGTAAAACTCCCTGTGCACCCCCCCGAAAACACATACCCCGCTGTGTGGGGAGAATCACACGCGATTGGCCCTGTGCGAGCGGGTACGTGTATTTCGGGGGTTTCCGGGGAGTTTCACACGTGATTGGCCCTGTGCGAGCGGGGTACGTGTATTTCGGGGGTTCGCGGGGAATTTCACACGTGATTTGTCCTGTGCGAGCGGGGTATGTGTATTTCGGGGGTTCGTGGGGAGTTTCACACGCGATTGGCCCTGTGCGAGCGGGGTACCTGTATTTCAGGGGTTCGCAGGGAGTTTCACACGCGATTGGCCCTGTGCGAGCGGGTTACGTGTAATACTGGGGTTCGTGGGGAGTTTCACATGCGATTGTCCCTGTGCGAGAGGGGTACGTGTATTTCGGGGGTTCGCGGGGAGTTTAACACGCGATTGGCCCTGTGCGAGCGGGGTATGTGTATTACTGGGGTTTGCGGGAAGTTTCACACGCGATTGTCCCGGTGCGAGCGGGGTATGTGTATTTCGAGGGTTCGCGGGGAGTTCCACACGCGATTGGCCCTGTGCGAGCTCGATACATGTATTACTGGGGTCTGTGGGGAGTTTCACAGGCGATTGGTCCTGTACGAGCGGGGTATGTGTATTTCGGGGGTTCGCGGGGAGTTTCACACGCGATTGGCTCTGTGCGAGCGGGGTACGTGTATTACTGGGGTTCGCGGGGAGTTTCACATGCGATTGGCCCTGTGCGAGCGGGGTATGTGTATTTAGGGGGTTCGCGGGGAGTTTCACACGCGATTGGCCCTGTGCGAGCGGGGTATGTGTATTACTGGGGTTCGCGGGGAGTTTCACACGCAATTGGCCCTGTGCGAGCAGGGTACATGTATTTTGGGGATGCGTGGGAAGTTCCACATGCGATTGGCCCTGTGCGAGTGGGGTACGTTTATTACTGGGGTTCACAGGCAGTTTCACACACGATTTCGCTGTCAGAGTGGGGTACGTGTATCCAGTGGGTTGCACGGGGAGTCCCACACGTGAATTGGCAGTGTGGGTCCTCCCAGGTGTGCCCTCTACCCCCTCCACGGCCCCTGCAGGCAGCCCACACCACAGGGGACTACCCAGCACCCCTGGTCATGTCCCCCAGCACCCCACCCACCCAGCATTGATGGGCACCTGCCAGCAGGCCCCGACTCAGGTCCCCCAGCACCCCCACCCACCAAGCATTGACAGGCACCTGCCAGCAGGCCCCGACTCATGTCCCCCAGTACCCCCACCCCCCAGCAGTGAGGGGCACCTGCCAGCAGGCCCTGACTCATGTCTCCCAGCACCCCCATCCACCCAGCATTGATGGGCACCTGCCAGCAGGCCAGACTCATGTCCCCCATCACCCCCACCCCCCAGCAGTGAGGGGCACCTGCCAGCAGGCCCCGACTCATGTCCCCCAGGACCCCCACCTACCCAGCAGTGAGCCGCAGGCCCCGACTCATGTCCCCCAGCACCCCCACCCATCCAGCATTGACGGGCACCTACCAGCAGGCCTCGACTCATGTCCCCCAGCACCCCCACCCACCCGGCAGTGAGCCGCAGGCCCTCACTCATGTCCCCCAGCACCCCCAACCCCAGCAGTGAGGGGCACCTGCCAGAGGCCCCGACTCATGTCGCCCAGCACCCCCACCCACCCAACATTGATGGGCACCTGCCAGCAGGCCCCAACTCATGTCCCCCAGCACCCCCACCCCCCAGCAGTGAGGGGCACCTGCCAGCAGGCCCTGACTCATGTCCCCCAGCACCCTCACCCACCCAACATTGATGGGCACCTGCCAGCAGGCCCTGACTCATGTCCCCCAGCACCACCACCCCCCAGCAGTGAGGGGCACCTGCCAGCAGGCCCTGACTCAGGTCCCCCAGCACCCCCACCCACCCAGCAGTGAGGGGCACCTGCCAGCAGGCCCCGACTCATGTCTCCCAGCACCCCCACCCACCCAGCATTGATGGGCACCTGCCAGCAGGCCCCGACTCATGTCCCCCAGCACCTGGCAGTGAGCTGCAGGCCCCGACTCATGTCCCCCAGCACCCCCACCCACCCGGCAGTGAGCTGCAGGCCCTGACTCATGTCCCCCAGCACCCCCACCCCCCAGCAGTGAGGGGCACCTGCCAGCAGGCCCAGCCTCATGACCCCAGCACCCCCACCCACCCAACATTGATGGGCACCTGCCAGCAGGCCCCGACTTATGTCCCCCAGCACCCCCACCCCCCAGCAATGAGGGGCACCTGCCAGCAGATGCCGACTCATGTCCCCCAGCACCCCCACCCACCCAACATTGATGGGCACCTGCCAGCAGGCCCCGACTCATGTCCCCCAGCACTCCCACCCCCAGCAGTGAGGGGCACCTGCCAGCAGGCCCCGACTTATGTCCCCCAGCACCCCCACCCACCCAGCATTGACGGGCACCTGCCAGCAGGCCCCAACTCATATCCCCCCTACATGACATAAAGATGCACAATCATGGCCGACATCTCCACCAAAATACCCCACCACGCCACCCCAGTCTTGAGACGCAATGATTTCCCAATCCACCCCACACTGACATGCCTATCTCAAGACACAAACCAAAAGTCAACTATGTACATCAACACATGTCCGTCACACACACACACTGGTTGGCATTGATTGTGTAAACCCACATTTTCACATGCATGAACTCAATGAGTGAATCACACACATGGAAGTAAAATATCAAAATGTATTATGGAGAAAAATAAAGCAATGGAATGAAAACATAAAAAAATTGCAAACATGAAATGAAAAGCATGTCCAAAAGATGAGTACATGAAAAGTATAACCAATCCAAAGAAATCCAAAAGCAAAATAGTCCAAACTCTCCCTCCACCAAAGCAAATCCAAAGGAAACGTAAAAAGTAAAATCCATTAATCCATGGTGAAATCCAAAGAAAAAGTTCCAACAAATCCATTGTCCAACTGTGTACAATCAATTGTCAAGGGTCCATGAGCGCAACGAAAGAACAGAAACCTATGAAAAAAACTACCTAATAAAAAAACTATATACAAATGTGTGGGGCAAAGTCCAAACACCCCAAAATAAAGGAAAATGAAAATTAAACCTAACACTAAAAACTATATACAATGGCGGTGGGCTAGTCCGAAGGCTCACTTTCCAATTTCCCGGGCCAGGGCATCATCGAACTCCTGCTCAATGTCCTGGAGGCGGTCCTCTTCCATGGCCCCGAGGGTTCGGAGGGACGATGCCATGTTGACCTCCAACTCCCTGCGAATTGCCTCGAGGCACTCGGCCCACCTCAGTGCCCTCCGCATGGAGTTCTCCACCCTGACCATTGTGAGCCGTGCCTCTTCCGCCCGCTGCCGCTCCGCATCTATGGCCTGGCAAAACCGGTGCCACACGGAAGACACTTCCAATCCTGGGTCCTCCTGCCCTCTGGCCGATGCCTGCCCCTCGATGTTGAAAGCCCCGAGCCACCATGGCTCCCACCTTGTTGCTGCTGCTGCTGTGCCTGTGCCCTGGCTCTTGCTGCCTGCACGTCCTCCTCCAGCTGGGGTGCAGTTGTTGAGGTGGCCACCTCTGCTGGACGTCCAACTCCCGACTGTGGCAGGGATGTGTCCTCCACCAGCCTGGCCGCAGGGTTAGAGGCAGCTCCACAGGGTACCCAGGTGATACATGGGTGGGAAGATGGCATGGAGGACGACTGGCGCATAGGGAGATGAGGTGAGGAGGGTGTCGGAATAAGGTCCAGCATACGGAGGATTCCAGCCCTGGTGACCCGTCCCAGTAGGTCAACGCAGTCAATGAGGCATCCGAGATGACGTGCAGTGTCTTCATGAAAACACTGCAGGTCACCTCGCATGCCCCGTTGATGCAACGCCATCCCAGACAGGACAGGCTCAACCCGGTCCCGGATTGCCACGTCCGCAGAGAGAGGAAGGCCAGTTGTTGTGCGCTCATCCCCTCCCTGAAAACGGGTCTGGACGTAGGCATCCCTGCTGGTGCAGGATGATGCAGTCACAGGATCGGTGACAGGATTACACACAGGCACCTCCGCGATGGCCTGTCCTGCCTCCTGTCCCTGCCCCTGCACTGCACCACTAGCACCAGTGGAATCACCACCTCCAGACCCTGTGTGTGTCCCTTCCACAGCCTCCTCCTCCACCAAACCCCCCACCAACCTGGATGACTCCATGCCATCTTCCTTCGTCGGACCCTGTGGGGTCTCAGCTGCCCCTTCTGCTGCTGAGGAGTCCACCTCCGACCTCTGCCTTTTGGAAATACCCTCGGCAGCTGCGGCCTGGGACGTGGCACCAGACTCCTCACTCCCCGACGAGAAGGACAACCTGGGAGGGGAGCCGGGCCTTGCGTCTCCGGCTGGTGGTGCGATCCCTGCCGCTTTGCTCCACAGCACCCTCTCCGCCCTCTTCATCAGTTGATGCTGCAGACAGGGAGAGATAGAACACAGGCATCAGGACACTGTACAATGGACTGATACACACATGACAGTTGCACATGAGTGGCAGTGTAAAACTACAGAAATGGCATCACACTCCCCAACACACATGTCATTTCAACTCACATATGAGCAAATCAACAGGAATATTGCACCAGGCAGCACCATCCATACACAAACAACAGCACGAGCAGCCGAAGGTGAGCCTGACGTCACATGAAACACAGGGAGTGCACAACACATGCACACATGCCACCAGACTGACATGCATCTGTACATCTCAGCCACTGCAGTGATAATGTCACAATCCATGTCACATCTGGCAATCAGCCTCCTACATGTCAGTGTCACATGCATCCATGTTGCATCACAATTGCACACTTGTCACATACACACACATGCACATGTACACAGTGCAGATACATGCAGCAGGAACCCCCATCCATGTGTGACACCACAAACATGCGACATTAAACACACATCATTTTCACAAGTGCGCACCCACACATGCATTTGGCCAGCATGCTTGCCAACACATACACCATCGATGTGTCTCACACATGAGAGGAATCACATGTGGCTGGTTCACGTCCATGTACATACGCATCCGTGCATAACCCTACAAAGACATATGTTGAACCTGCACACTCCTGGCACACCACAACACGCACAGGGTCCAATCAGTAGGCATGTACACTTACCGCTCGACTCCAGACGGGTCTGCCTTTCAAGGACCTGGACGTGGAGCGCTGGCGTATGGGTTCCAGGACACTCATTTGGTGGTCGGACAGGTGGCCCCGGCACCCCTTGGCATCCGCTTCCTTCAAGAGACGCTGGGCCTTGTCGAGGGTCCTGGACCTGAAGTCCTCCCAGCGCTTCCGGAAGTGTTGAATGTCGCGGACTGCCACCCCCTCCGCGTAGATGGCAGTCACGATGTCCATCCAGATCCTCTTCCGTCCTTCATTGTCAGCGCACGAACTTCCAATGAGGGCATCATACTGCCCCAGGACATGCTCCACCAGCACACCAACTTCCCTGGCACTGAATCTGGTGGCCCTCTGCCTCTCTGGCTGGGGGGTTGCCAGTGGTGCCAGATGGTGTAGACATGGCAACCCCAGAGGCAGGTTTGGGTGGGCAACTGGGTCCTGGGGCTGGGCTGTAGAGCGATGGTAACCCAGTCGGGAGTCTTCAGTTCCAGCAGGGGTGGTCACAGCAACTGCACCCCTGAATGACGTGCAGGCACCAAACAGCAGGGCATGTGGGCAGCAGTCAGGCAGGCAGCAGCAGATGGCAGGTGGGAGCGTGCTCAGGGCTCTGGGGGGCATGAATATGGCCTTCTGGGCAGGAGCGTGGTCTTCTGTGTGTTGTTGCGTGGCCAGCGTGATACGGAGTGATTTGGCACGTGAAAAAATTGCACGTCAGCGTGTCATTCGAGAAAAGGCCCTTAGCGCGTAAGCGCATCTGTGACGTTACGCACATGGACGTTTCCCTCATGACGTGGGCATAGTGGTTCAGCGCGTGAAAAAACTGCACGTCTGCGTGTGAATGCGTGTAATCCGAGGAAGGGGCCTATGTGCATAAGTGACGGGACGCACGCAGGCGTTTCCCTCAGTACGGTTTAAAGGTGAGCGGGGCCAGTAGTTTGCTGTACGTGCCTTTCATGGAGACCGACGTGTGTTGCTACTTCGTGTTGTTTCGCGCGCCATTACAACTTCACAGCGGATCAAGGACATATCTCTTCTTTTGGCAGGGGTATTGGCTACGCGTGTTTTTCATCATCACGCTAGTCTGATGGTGAGTCGCGCACGCTATTTTTCCCACTGCGGGTGCCCCTGTGTATCGTACCTGTTTTCGAGGTCATAGTAGCCTGCGTGTCCCACGCGTATGCGTTTTTCGTGTTACTGGGTGCCACTGCATACTGCAGGAGGTTAATTCCACGCACGTAGGCTGCAGGGTGGCGTGCACGGTTTTACTGCAGTTTTGGGGTGCCTGAGCATTGCGTGACCCGTCACTACATCACCGGGGTCACATACAGCCTTGCAGGTGCAGGGGGCTGTTAACAACTTGCATCCCACCCCCTTCACCACAATTGCCCAGGACAATTGATGGTGTACACCTCCCATTGGCACTCCTCCATCTGTGCCGGCACTACTCCGTCTGTGCCATGGTTGGGAGGCCACCAAAGGTGAGGGGCACCTCATCTGGGCGTCCTCCTCATGGCGGACGTGGTCAGGGATGTGGCCGGGGTGACCAGGGAGTAGGGGGACTCCAGGGTGTCCAGGGTGGCCACAGAGGGGGAAGAGGCAGGGGTGTGCCACTTGAGCACGATGTTGTGCCATGTGTCGGTGCAGTCATGCCACCATCCCCTGTGGTTCCGGGAGATGCAGCTTCTGCATCTGGCACTGGCGCCCGTGTGACCCGGCAGTCCGTTTCATCGACTGCCATGGGCCCAAGGGTAGTGGTAGCTACAGGTGAAGCTGTGGAAACCACCACCCAGCCTCAGGGTCTGCCAGCGCAGGCTGCGTTGGCACTTGAAGAGTCCTTGGGAGATTTACAACAGGGCAGGAGGGAAACCGTAGGTGCATGCAGGGCTGCCCTGACCGAGACACGTGTCCCTGGGGCAGTAATGTCATCTGCTGCCCCGAACAGCCGGGTGTTGGCAAGTGCAGGGGCAGATGCAGCCAGCAACACCCCGGTTGTGAGTCTGCCAACCAGGACAGTCGTGGTCAATGACCCTGCCACAGCGGATGTTGCTGCGCAGGGTCCATTAGAGGGCACCCAGCTGCCACTGATGCAAGTCAGGCCTTTGGTCATCCCTCCACCTGCCACTCCCTTGGCTCAATCCACCGGTGCCACTGGCCATACTGATCAGGGCGGCATTTGCCAGCCAGGGTCTGCGCCACAATCCAAGAGGAGGAAGGTTGCACCTGCAGCACAGGCTGGGACCCCACACACAGCCACGACCTCCTGCATGTCGAGGAAGAAGCCTTTCTGCAACTAGGAACTGGACTACCTCGTGGACTACGTGCGGGACCACAGCCGTGACATGCTAGTGGGGCCTAATTGTCAGACTACAGCTGCCCACCGTGATACCCACTGGAAGCAAGTTGCGGAATATGTGAGTGCATTCGGCCATGAGGTGCGCACGGCGCAAGAGTACAAAAAGCGTTGCAATGACCTCAAACGCAGTGCTAAGGCTAAGCGTGACTCATATTACAACTTGACTCTGGTGACTGGCAGTGTGCCTGCACCTGAGGAGGAAGACCTCACTCCGCATGAGTCACTCGTTGCGGAGTTCATACCACCTGAATCGGTCGAAGGAGTGGGAGAGATGTCGGACTTTGATGCCCAGTCCAGTGAGTGTTGCTGCGTGTTTGTTGAGGACATGTGTGTTTTACTTGTGTGATGTGTTGTGCATGACTACCACTACATGTCACGTGTACATGTTTCTGATGTGCAAGTAATGCAATGCTTCACTGATGCATGGCTGCTCTGCTGGATGGTGGACATGTGGAACGGACAGGGACTGTCTGCATCACCACTATTGCACCCTACTCACATGCTGGTCACCAGGATGCCCCTCCGGGCCATGTTCCAGCTCACTGGCCCTTCTGCATGTAGCCTGGGGTGTCCTTCCTCTCAGCCCAGGGACTATGTCATAGCATGACTGATGTGCATGTGTCCTCTGCATGCATGCGGGTACTCCATGTAGGCATGCTCCCTTGCCCCTCCACCCCTCCTCTGCACCCCAATTCCACCTTTGCACTAGTCTGCTTCAATTTTGCCGTTGAGTACTTGTCTGTTCATGCGTCCTGTGTACATGCTAACTTCCACCGGCCAATCTGCCAGACATATGCTGTGTGGTACATCCTTTGTACTTGATTCAGGGTGTCTCACTTGGACTGTGCAGAGGTCAGATGCCCCGCAGGGACATGAGTGCCCATTCATGCTCCATGTGTATTCCACGCATGCCCCTATGTGTCCTTGACTGGATGATCATTGTAGTACGAGTCCAGGGTGACCTACATTGCATGGCATTTCATCAGCCTTCCCATGGCCACTCTGGCTCAGTCCTGCGTCGCACACATGTTTATGGTGTGACAGTCTGTGTGGGTCGCAGGCCTCAGCCTGTTTAATGGCCAATGACTCTGTCCAACTGGTGTAGTGTCTTCTTCACACATGGGTGTACTCCGGAGGTTGAATCATGTATTGTATTGTATTGTATTGTATTGTTTTATTTGATAATGTGCACAAAACCCAGGGGTAGCCGGGCGCAGCAGGTACAAGGTTACTTAAGCTTGGGTTACATACAGAGTATAGGCGAGAAACAACATAACAGTACAGTAAGACATATCAATACACGCCGTGTGGAAGAAAAAAAACTAGCATATTGTAGATTTGAGGGAGTGTACAGGTATAGGTATGAGAACAGAATCATTTTGGACAACGGTATCATGGTCATTGGGTGCCTCAAGAGTTAGTTGTCGTTTGTCCAGAGCCAGTTTTTTACCTTGCATCTAAAATTGGAGTAGGGTAAGTTGGCTCTTAGTGCAGTGGGCAGTGCGTTCCAGGCCTGGGCAGCTTTGACAGGGAAGCTTGCTCCGCCCGCTTTGGAGCGTCTGAATCTAGGGGTTTTGAGCAGGTAGTGGTTAGTAGCCCTGGTATGGTGCCTGGATGATTTTCTAGTCAGTCTGGCTGAGATGTAGGGGGGAGCAGTGTTGTTGAGCCCTTTATGGGTAAGCGATAGTGTCTTGAGCAGGACTCTGTCGCTGATTTTGAGCCAGTGGTGGTCTTTCCTAACGTTTGAGATATGTGCTTTGCGGGGTATGTCAAGGGCTGCTCTAAGAGCGTTGTTTTGAAGGATTTGCATTTTATTTATGATGGATTTGCTGGCACCTGCATAGAGGGCATTGCAATAGTCCAGTTTGGACATGACTAACGCATTGGCAAGCATGATGCAGTTGGTTTTAGAGAGGTAAGGTCTACAGGTCCTGATTAGTTTGCAGGTGTACGCTGTAGAGGATGCCAGGGTGTTGACTTGTTTTTTGAGGGATAGAGTGGAATCGAGGTAAAAGCCCAGGGATTTTACTTCGGTAGCCACCTTGATTGTGTTGCCATCTATGTTAAAATTACGATAGTTGGGGCTCAGTTTTTTTATGTTGGAGTCGGAACCCAGTATTAGTATCTCAGTTTTGTCGTCATTTAGGCAGAGGCCGTGGGAAGCCATCCATGCCTGAATGAGGAGGTAGATTTTGTTTACTAGAGCTGTATCTTCGACAAAGTTGCCTGATAGAGGTATGAGAATCTGCGTATCGTCCGCATAATTCGTGAAGGTTACCCCTAATTTGTCAAGTTTGTCGAAGAGAGGCTTAGTAAAGATATTGTACATAGTCGGGGAGACACATGAGCCTTGTGGGACACCACAAGTGATCTGGATTGGGTCCGCTGCTGCTACAGGGGAGAACACTCTCATCAAACGGTTGGCTAGGAAGGATTGTACCCATGCTATAGCTTCACTTGAGAAGTGAGCGGCAGACGCTAGATGGTTGCATAATACTGCGTGATCCACAAGGTCAAAGGCCGCTGACAGGTCAAGGAGGAGGAGCATAGCTGTATTAACTTTGTCCTTCAGCTCGTCAATTTGTGTCTTGAGGTCAATGAGGGGTGTTTCGGTACCGTGCAGTTGTCTGAAGCCAGATTGCCGTGTACCTAACAGTTGGTGCGTCTCCAAATGGTTTTGGATTTGGAGGTAGGCTACTCTATCAATGATTTTAAGGAGGAATGGGACCGTAGTAATAGGACTGTAGTTAGTGGGGATAGCTGGGTCAAGTGTCTGTTTTTTGAGAAGGGGGAGAACCCAGGATCCTTTAAGGTTGGTAGGTACAGTGCTCGTGTTAAAGGAGGCATTGATAAGTTTCGAGATGAAAGGTGCTAGATCTCTAGCTGCATCCTTGATGATTTGCGCAGGGCAACTGTCGCCTTGGCAGTTTGATGGTTTAAGGGACAGAATGACCTTTTCAGTTTCCAATATAGATATTGGTGAACCTGAAGGGTTTTGTGGGGGTGTGCTGGGTAACTCCTTCAATGGGGTGGTGTGAGTACCGTGAGGGTGCAAGGAGGCTTTTTTTTCAGCAATTTTAGATTGAAGGGTTGTGATTTTATTTGCAAGAGCATTTTGGATGCTAGTGCACCAGGATTTGTCCTTAGGGACATTGTCTGTGGGGGCAATAGGGTTTTCCAATTCACGAAGAATAGTGAAGAGCTCTTTGGAATTAGAATTGGCTTTACTAATTCTATGATTGAATGAGTCTTTTTTCGTTTGAATAATTTCCTTTTTGTATTTTTTGGCAAAGTTAGCAAGTGTGGTTTTATTGTCGGCAGAGGGAGTATGCCTCCAAATAGCTTGGAGTTTACGTTTTTGGATACGCATTTCTTTGAGATGGGGGGTGAACCAAGAGTTAAGGTGAGTTTCACGTTTACTTTTGTGAAGTTTGGTAGGGGCAATCAAGTCTAACGCTTTGGTCATGGCGTTGTTAAAGGATTCAACTAACTCACTAGGGTTGGAATCGTTAGGACTAGCTATGAGAGTTGGTAGGAGAAGTGGGAGTATTTTTTCAGCTGTGATTTCTTTTTTACTTCTTGATGGCATGGGGGGTGCTATTTTATTCTTATTGGGTTTGGGAGGTTCGATGTTGGCTGTGAAGTATATAAGATGATGGTCAGTCCATATTTGAGGTAGGATACTGGAGATGGTGATGTTGCAGTTGTGGTTGGGTATCCAGTCTAGCGTGCGGCCTTTTGTATGTGTAGGAGCTAGGACATTTTGGGTAATGTCGTGATTGGCTAGAATAGATTGGATTGCTTGTGCTTGTTTGTCTTCAGCGTCATTAAAGCCTAGGTTAAAGTCGCCTAGTAGAAGGAGCTGAGTGGAGTCTTTAATGCTGTCAATGAGGAGGCTAGATCCTGCTTATTGTCCCATCATCATTTGCTGTGTTGTCACTTGACTCACATGATGCAGTTGGTGCTAGTCAACACTGTCTGTCAATACACAGGTCTATGGTCATCCTTTTGATACCATGCAAGGCATCCCTGCATTTTCACTTGGGGGGAGGGGTGGTTTGATTGTAGCCATGCTACCCATTGAATGCACATTGCACGTGATGCCTGAAGTTGACCTTGCACTGCCTTCACATTTTCAGATACACATCATGAAGTACGTGTACATATAGATAGTGAGTAACATACAAATTTGCTGCACTGCATTGAACCACTTCTGAGCAATATGACACCATTCTACATGCCTAATCACAGAAGCAATGTCAAGTTGACCCAGCATGCATGCGTGACATGTCTTTTGATGTGTTTGGTGTCTGTGCGATGTCTGTGTGTGTGTGTGTTGTGTGCTTCTAACATGTGTAGTGACCTTTTTTCTCTCTACGTTTCGGATGATGACGCAATGGAGCCAGAGGATGGTGTTGTCATGACAGGCACAGGGTTGTTATCACTACAGCAACCTGGCACAAGTGGGGGTCGTGGGGTGGTAGGCCACGAAAACCCACATGTGCTACAGTCCATCTTGTCTCTGGCTGGCAATGAGTCCAGCCCTGATGACCATTCTGACGTCCATGTCGAATTGGATGTGCATTAGGTCCATATGTCAGGGGTGAGGTATTCTGATGTGGGCATTCCTCTGTCCGCGACACCTGCACTGAGGGGTCAGACAGTGTTGGACCCTCTGCCTGTGGTGGATCGGGACACAGGGTCTCCCTCCACACCAGTCACTGATGTGCTTGGGACATCACGTTGACGGGGGCATGCAGTCGTGCAGCCGCCGACCATGCCAACAAAATGAGGACACCCGGTCCTTGGATCCCGCAGGTGTCAAGCCCAGCAACGCGGTCGCCGTGCGCAACCGCAGTATACTGAGTGGGAGGAAGACATGACTGCCAATTCTGAACGCCAGGGGGCAGCAATGGAGAACATCACTGTGAGCATGGAGCCTGTGGCCCAATCAGTGCTCCCCCTGCTTGGCAGGTGCTTCTCCAGGAGCAGGCGGCATGGTCTACGGCCCGCTCGCTCAGGCTGGGCATGGCGGCCTCAGACAGGGCACGCCAGGCTGAAATGTTGTCTCTGCGTCAAGCAATTGCTGCTCATGCAGAGGCACACATGGATGCCCCGAGGGAGGATTATGCTTCCCTCAGATCCACTATGGGTGTCCTTCTGATGTCCCAGAGGGAGCGGTCAGAGGAGAGGTTTGCGCAGCTTGAGTGTACCATCTCGGCTGAGGTACATGCTTTCCAGGAGGTGCATCAGTTGTCCAGCCAGGCCTTGCAGGAGGAACTCTGTGTTACACGTGCTACCTTGCAAGAGGAAGCACGTGTGTCACGGGAGGTTCTGCATGCAGACCTACGTGTCATCGCCACACAGAACCAGGCGCACCCATCTGGCAGACTTGCTGCCGATGAGAGGCAAGCTCCGGCTAGGCGTGGTCAGGCTCCTGTGTCACGTCCTCCTTTCCAGGAAGAGCCAGGCTCGGACGACAATGTATCTCCCACATAGGTCGGGCTGTGCAGGAGTTGAGCCCATGGAGGTTTTTTTTTCCTCAACATCATCGCATGTGGGTGTTGAGCAGCACCCTGTACCTCCCCCCTCCTGTGTGCCTCCCACCCCGGGTCTTATGTGGCCATTTTTGATTTTTCTTTTAGTTTAGTTAGTTAAGTTTCAATTTGATAGTTAGTTTAATTAGGTAATGTCGGTTTTTCATAGTTAGTGTAATTAGTTAATATAGTTTAAAATTGCTTGTCTATTGTGCTTTCATGTGCCCGTGTGGTGCTTTGAGGCTTTTGAAAGCATCCACTGTCTGTTCCAGCTGTGCCCTTCAAACGTGTCTTGTGTATGTGTTTGCAGCTTGGGGTCCTGACTCACATATGCCACTCTTGCTTCCCTTATCCATGGGCTCGCAAGGATGGTTCGGTGGAATAGCCTATTACAGAAGGGCTTTGGACTGTCATATCTGTGGCATGTTTGCTGCTGTCCTACTTGTGTTAACACCCCTAGTGGGGATAAAAGGGGTGTTATTGACCACTGTTCTTCTTTTGCTAGATGGGGGGTTTCATGATTCATGTGTAGATTATTTGCTATACATTGTGTAGTATGTTTCTTATCTTTACTGTACATGTGCTTGTTGCAATTCATGCTGTAGATAGTGTGTACCACACTTTGCCTGTGAAAGACGCACTGATGGTGTGATTTCTGATGTACGTCTATGAGATGGTCCAGTCATGAAATGCCTGAAGAGACACACACAGGTGATTTTAAAGCATTAATCATGTGTTTCATGCCATTTCTGCAGGGGGATGAGCCTCCAGACCACCTTTACCAGCAGACATGGCCCATTGGACGTCTGGAAGCTGGGCACGTTTGGTGGTGCCGACATGCGCATGTGTGCGCAAGCAGAGGCACAGGGATTGCGCTCATACATCCAGAAAAAGCTGATGTGTTTCAAGGGACTCCAGGCAAGTTGAGCAGCACAGGGGGGCCACCCCACAGCCAACCTTCCACCAGGCCAGTTGCACATGCATGCTTAGTAGCAGCACTGACGGTGAGCTTGGACAAATGTTGGTGTTGAAGCGCACAATACAGCTGAGATGCGTTGGTGGACTAATGGCTAGTTGATGGGAAAGTTGTCTGGGATACCTGCAGAGGCAGTGCCACATACCCTCCGGTCGACCATGGTCCATTGATGCAGTTGTATTAGCCATGTAGCGTTTCAAGACATGGAAAGAAGCAGCTCACAGGGACAGACAGCGAGGGACAGACTCGTGTGCAGTGCATTTCATTTCTATGTAGAATTTGACACATGCACTACCTACTTTATTTCGGTTATGGTGGAACACGACTTGTTCTGAAGTCGTACCCTGCTATATGCGTCTGGCTGCTTACCCAGAGAACATTGCATGTTGTATGAATCGTGACACATTGGTCTTCCTTTTGCCATGCACCCACCAATGCCTGACTTACTGCATTGACTGTGTATGCACCACACCAGATTGTTTGTTTGTAGAGTAGTTTGTTACTTTGGGGCATATATGGTGGTGTGTTTGTGTGTTATGGGCACGCACAGATTAGTAACTTTGGCTCTCTTTGCAGCATTGAACTGCTCCTGTTACGGGACCAGAGAGTGCGCAGGCAGGAGGCCAGCACTCACCCCAGAGATAATTTTCTCTTTGACTTCCATTTGAGTAATTTGGTACTATGTGCATGATAAACAAGTTTGGTCTAATTGTGTATGTGTTAATGTGAGTAGTACAGTTTTGTGCATTCCCTACTTTCCCGTGTCAATCCTACTCCCCTCTCCTGCCCCTCATTCCGGTTATCCAGTATACCAATGCCTGTCCCGACTGCATATCCCTGACCCTCCTTCCCCACCAGGGTCTCAGAGGCCTGTGTGAGTTTGACCTTGCAGGCACCCAGACCACGGTGGGGGTGGTTGGTTCGTGCCACTCCTCCACCTGTACACGTGAGCTGTGACAGTACACATCAGTTCATGGTGCATCATTCAATGTTATGTACCACACATGGTACACATCCTGTTGTGACATTGTTTTACTGTGCTACCTTGGGTGTTACATCATTGTGGTAGTACTTGGCCTTTGTGACATACTGCTACTTCAAGTCATCTACTGGAGGCTCTTCTGGTTTGTTTTGCTGCCTGCAGGCTTTTCTGCTTGGCTTCTGTGTTGGCCTGCTTTGAGTTCTCTTTGATTTGGTGTTTTTGCAAGTCAAGGTGGCCTCTGAGGGTGCTGGCCACTTTTTACACACAAGGTGGACGATGGTGACAAAAGGGAAGGGTGATCCTGTGGCCAGGTGAACTTCAAGGATGAAGGCAACATAACCCAGGTGCAGTTGTTCAGTGGGTCATGGTGATTTGTGAAGGAGGGGGGTATTTTGTTGTTGACAGTTGCCTTGCCCTACAGTGTGATGGGCACCCTGACATTGTAATTGTGGTATCCTATGTACATGATGTGTTCTGCTGATCAATGCTTGTTCATGTGTTGTGTTTAACTTTCAGGTGTGAGGGTATAGTTGTGGTTTGACATGCTGGGGTGTACACATGGTCAATATTCACATGTGATGTGTAGAGGACACTGATGGTCACCAGATTGCACATGCATGTATTGAGTGCATGTCCCTACTGACACACACACTCGCACTATGATCCACAACATGTACAACCACCCTTCCATGTCCACATGTACACTCATTTTGCCTTCTGGGGCCCACTGTGTCCCTGCAGCACATGATCTATGACCATTTGTGGATCCTGTACATGCATAATTTGCTTTTTGATGTAGTTTGTCGTTTTGATGTGATGCTCAGGGTGTGCGTTACACACAATGGCTGGTCACTATGCTGTGTGCTGAGCAGTGTGTTGCAGGAGATGGACACAGCAC
Source organism: Ambystoma mexicanum (assembly GCF_040938575.1). Taxonomy (NCBI): domain Eukaryota; kingdom Metazoa; phylum Chordata; class Amphibia; order Caudata; family Ambystomatidae; genus Ambystoma; species Ambystoma mexicanum. The sequence goes on along the minus strand of NC_090935.1, from coordinate 796,304,966 downwards.
ACAGAATCTGCAGTGTTGATTTTGCAATGCACAATGTGCATGTAAACCGGGCATTCATTGTTATGTTACAACTACAACTGTTGGAATGCATTTGGGAATGACTTATTTTGGGTGGGAGGTTGTTGGTCAGTCATTTCATCTGATTCCATGTCAGGCATCATTGTCTGATGCCACTTTACATTTTTTACATGTCAATGTGTACCTTATTGGTACTGTGTTGGTGTTTTGCTATTGCTTGCCATGTCATGTTGTGGTTTGGGAGGGTTTGGGTGACATACCAGTGATGGCCATGTCCTGTTTTGCAAGGCTGTGTGATTCACACCTTGCATGTGTGCCTTTTGGTCACACAGGATTGCTTATGTTTAAGTAACTAGGGATGCACACAATGTGGCACTTCCATGGCAACATTCTCAGGGTGGTAAGGTTGTGACAGTTGACTGTCTCTTTGTCATCATCGATTGTCACCTGGTATGTGCCAGAACTGTGTGCACTCCGCAGGGGTGGGAGTTTAGGTGAAAAATGTGGCCACAAGCTGGGTCCGGGCTGCCTCGCCACGTGCCCTATCCCCTCCCATGGGCAGCGCCTGTGGTTGGGGATGTGGGGGCACCACCATGTCCACCTGTATGCCCTGCCGTGTTGCAACATTGTGCAGGACACATGCTGCCACAATGATCCTGCATACTACTGGGGGTGCATAGAGTAGCTGGCCACCAGAGTGGTCAAGAGAGCGGAAGCGTGAATTGAGCACTCCGAATGTGTGCTCCACTATGGCCCTGGTTGCAATATGGGCCGTGTTGTATCTTACCTGGGGTGGTGTGGTGGGGTTCCGGATTGGCGTCATCATGTGGTTGCTCAGAGGGTAGCAACTGTCCCCTGGAGAGTTGATAATGGTTGTGATTATTGGGGTTTGTGTATTTGTGTGTGTGTGACATGCATGCATGTGCACGGGCATTTGTACTCACTTAGGAGCCATGTGTCACCATGCTGCCCAGCTTCCAGGGCCCGGCTCAGGGTGGACATTCTGTATATGAAACTGTCATGGGTGGAGCCAGGGTAGTTTGCATAGACAGAGGTGATGATTCCCTTTGTATCGCATACCACCTGTACGTTGATGGAATGCCGGTGCTTGCGGTTTCCGTAGATGTGCTCAGTGCCCCTAGGTGGACGTAGGGCCACATGGGTGCAATCTATGGCACCAAGCACTTTGGGGAAGTGTGCCACCCTGTAAAGGTCCTGGACAACGGCCTGCCTTTCTGCGGGTGTTCTGGGCATGTATATGTGCCTGCGTACTGAGGGGCGTGCTGTCATGATTGCCAAGACCTGGTGTAGGCAGCGTGACTGCGTGGCCTGTGAGACCCCCCCCCCACTATGGCAGTAGTCCGCTGAAATGACCCAGTGGCCAAAAAATGCAGGACATTGAGTACCTTCTCCAAGGGGCTCAATGCTTGGGAGCAGAGGGTGGGTGATGGAAGGTCATCTTCCCACTCCCTGACCAGGTCTAGGATGATACGAGGTGGAAACCTACACCTGACGTAGACCTGGTCGTCAGGCATCCCAAAAAGGCGTGTACGGGGGAAAAAATGCGGGCCCTGGCTATTCTCCTCCTTCTGCGGTGTCCCACGATCAGTGCTGCGACAAATGGGGCATTCATCGTAGCTGTATATACGTGTTTGTTGTTCGCGCGCACTTTTATACTGTGCGTGGGGACGCTTCCGCCTGCCTTCGTGTGGTGGACGCGTTGACACCTATGCGCGTCTTTTGCCGTGTGCGGGTTTCCCATATTCGAATCCATGAATACGGGTTGTTTGCGTGTGTCTGGCTGTTCCCTGCAGTACTTCCTCAGTTACGCCTTCTTTTTCACGCATTGTTCCCCATTCCGCGTGTTACGCCCTATGTCCCGCCCCCTTTTTAGTGTATGCGCTGACGTTGTGCGCTTTCCCTGTGCGCATCGCATACGGCGTTCGGGATGTTGCAAAGACGTGTGCGCCCGTGTGCGCCACACACTGGTTTGGCGCACATTTCGGGTAAAACACGCGCAGAGACTCCCATTAATCGTACGCATGCATGTGCGCTTCATTTTTCACGCTAGCGCCTGCTTGCGCCAGCTTGCACCACTTTTTTCGGCGCACGTTTGTTCCATGAATCGGCCTCACAGAGTTTTTCGCCAGAGGTTTGCTTTTATGCCTGAACTACTTTATATCATTCATATTATATTCTGTTGATATTAGGCATGTGTGAGAGTTGATCATTCTCATGTTTAAAATGTATATATATTCACTGAAAAGACTTTGTTAAAGCTACATTATGGTTAAGTTACACCAATAAAAACCTTTGAAATTCAATGAAAAATTCACCAGTTATGGTAAACTAAGCAACCGTAACTCGTGCCGCTACTGGGCATTGCTGAAACCAACACCCTCTACATGAAAGATGACATCACATCCTACCGCTTCAGCCATGCCACAATCCCAATAAGCAAATTACATTACATATTTCTCCTTCCTGATGGCCAGGCCCATTGCCCAGAACCCAAAGATATATCACTGTGTTGTGTACTTACATTTTCACACTTGCTAAAGAAAAACAAACATAGAACATATTTGCGAAGCCATACTTTGAAGATCTTGCTGATCCTCCTCATGCATATTTGCTGCAATCCCATCCAGCACTTCAAACTGTACCCACGAGCAGAATTTATTTTCCCATTCAAACCTATTCCGATTTAAAAAATGTTTACCACATAGCCGGTCCTTGGTGGCCATGCCCACTTTAAACTCATACCCAGTACCTTGTGGTCATGAACACTATCCAGATTGTTCGGGTGAGGGCCTCTGGCCCTGACAGGGACAATCTGGCCACTGCCCATGGCCACAGGCTATACCTCAGTGACCAAAGGTACATCACAATTATTGTACATACGTTATAACACTTAGCAAAGAATAAAACACAGACACATCTGCAAAACCATGCTTTTGAATCATTGGCAAGTTTGCTGCAAATCCATCCATTTTTATTTCTTTCTAAATTTCAAAATGTATGTACAAAAAATAGTGATGTAACTGAGCCATATCTGGGCAAAATCCATTCAGACTTTGCATGAACATTCAAGGTGAGGTCTATAATCTTTCTGCTAATCTTTCTACAGAATCGTCAAATGGCAACAAAGTTATAAGCCATCTAAAAATGTTGAGACTCCCCTCTGATTTTGTCACCTCTAGCCAAAATCCCACCAAACTTTACAAATACATTCAATTCTGGGTCTAAAAACTTTTTGCAAACTTTTGTGTAGTTTCGCCATACGGCACCAAATTTATAAGCCTTTCAAAGATTTTGGGACCGCCCTTTAATTTTGCTCTCTTTTGGTGAAACAACACCAAACCTTACAGAACCATTTAGGGTTAGGTCCAACATGACATTGCAAGATTTCATTCAGCTTCATAAAGTGGCACCAAACCTATAAACCAGCCAAAAACTGCTTTTGACCAACCCTGTAATGCAGAAATATGTATGGATGTTCCTGATATCTGAAATGTTAACGAACATCACAGGGGTGTGGCAGCCCCTAAGCCAATGAGGAGACTCGAAACGGGGCAATCGAAACACTGCAGCATTTCGGGATAGAAAAAGAATGCTATTAGTAACCCAGTCTTTCGGGCTGGGCTACTAATAGCAATAAGCCCCTCGATGCAGGGGCATTACCTGACTCGGTAATGCCCCCGCGGCTCGGGGCTTATTGCTTCAGTATTTGTAGGAACTGTGAACCTTGTAAGCATTTTCCCATGGGGAATCTCTGAATGGGGGGCATGCCTGATTACTCTGTGCATGGAATATTGGACGCTGGACTCTGTTCTTCTCGGATAATATCCTTATGGGGTTAGCTTTTAGGACTGGCTTCAGCTCCTGAGCCACAATCTTCCCAATTCTTTCTCCAAGTAGGTGATGCCTCCTTTGTGGGTGGCCTCTGTATTGAGGCCCCAATGATACCACAATGACACCACATATCCCAAATGTCCTTAATATCTTGCATAGTCTCCAGGGATATTGAAGGATTTTTAATTTTGGAATGTCAAAAAATGGCTTTAACTTGTTTCGACTGTTAATGTGAGAATGTGCAGATAGTTCAATTTAACACTAGGCAGATTGTTCACCGTAATGAATGGGCTGGAAAAAGGTGGTTATGACACTAATGGGTGTCCCTCCCTTATCTTCCATGGGATTTCCTTCCCTATCCCAGGTGGCTCAAAATCCCAGGTTTCCCCCCTACTGATTCATATCACCGACTATCTTAGATCGGGGCCTAAAGACAAATGTCTAATTTGTCTATCTTCCCTGTGGTACTTCAGGTGCACCTTTCCCCAGTGTGCTCAACAGAGGTGATGGTTTATTTGTGCCAATTGCAGACACCTTGGCCCATTCTCATTCTTATCCACTTCTTTCTCTCTCTCCTTTCCCTAAATTATACTACTCCTTGTCCTTCCCTTTCCTCTTTCGGTCCCTCACTCCTGTCTCACTGTGATTCCACGCTCTCTTTCTCCTTCTCCTCTCATCTTTCTTCTACATCTCTCCTTATGTTTCACTCACCCATCTCCTGACCTCTCACAGTGCCCCGCTCCTCACCTCTCAATACACACCTCTGCTCTACAGTCAGTACAGCTCTCTTCACACTGCACCTCTTTTCTCACCTCTCACTACACCTATCGTCTTACACTCTACTCAGGGAATTACACTCTACTCAGGGATATGGTGCTCTGATCACCCTTCCAATACACTCACACTTACTATTCATCCAGGATTCACACTTCTCTCCTCCATCCTTCTCCTCACATCCCTCTCTTACACCCCTCTATACTAGCCTTACTCTCTCCAAATACCAACACCCTCTCATTTACCTACTACTCTCACTTCCCTACTCCTATCTCCAACTCTTCCCTCACCACTACCCTCACCTTCACAAAAAATCATTAATGGCTTCATTCTCACAAACGGTTTCCATCCTTCCTCACAAATAAGTCACCTGCTCTCTACTACAGTTCTGCCATCAACTACTCAGCACTCCACTTCTCTTTTCATCCTCCACCTGGTCTCTGCCTATTTCCACGCTGCCTGACCTCACCTGCTCTACCCACCACACGTCCATTGGCTCCACTGCTCACCTGGTTGTAATGGCAAGTATGTGACAGTATTTCCCGAGGGGCTGCGTTATACATCTGGAAAGCTTTACAAAAACCTCTAATCTCCTCTCTCATTTCCAACATGGTTTGTTGCAAGTCTCTGATGGTTTCTCTGCTATTTTGAGGGCATGCTCTAAGTCTGGAAGTTCGTTTATCTGTTATTGTGGTGTGTTCTTTGCTTTCTGAATGTGTTGGATGCTGTTAGGTTGTGGTGTAGGTCATATTCCCTATTAGCTGCAATAGCTCTGTTTTCCTCTTTGTTTGGTTCCAGTCTCAATTTTCTTGGTTGCTCCAAAAGTGCACCCTGGGAGTTGCAGGTCTAGAAAAGAAGAAACAAAACACTGTCCGGAAAAAGTGATGCGAGGAATTTTGTGACAGATGGTGTCACCATTAACAAAAGGCATGGTACAGTAAGGGATCTCAGCGACAGGGGTCCCCCTTCTCTCCCTAACAGGGTCATGGCACTGACCATATCACACTTGCTAAATGACTAGAGGTTTTTATGTACAAGTTCGTACAATGTGGCTAGAATATCCCTTTAGGGTTACATATATCCACATTCTTACATTTCATCTCAGCCTGAGGTCACAGTTCCTCTGAATAATTTTAAATTTCGGTTGTATGTTAGGTTCAGATAATTGTTGTTTTTCAGATACCTTGAAATTATTGAAGTAGTTAGGATAAGCCGGTGGCGAAATGATATGTACACTGCTTCATAATGAAGTAAATGTATTAATGCCATAATGGGAGTGGAATGCATTTAAGTCAGCACTGTTCATTGTGAACTTGCATTGGGTAACATTCTGAAGATTTTTTAAAGGGAGGTGGAGCAACTGTTAGGACTAACTGTGAACGTGAGAACGTGAGGAGAAGTTGTTTGGAGGCATTGTGAAAGTGTCTGTTTTGTGATAGGAGCCCAATGCAATCCCGAGGGCAACATCAAAGTAGCATTGGCCAACTGTCTATGGGAATTGTGTACATTTCATGTTGCCATTGTCTGTGTCAATGAACAAGTGTCTGGCAACATTTTGAAAGTAGCATGAGGCAGCTGGTTCAGGGAAAAGTGAACGTGGCATGGGCGCTTTTCTGGGGCACTGCAAAAGAATCACAGGACAATGTTCAGGGCACCCAGAGAGTAGCTGTAGCATGCAGGAATAGCTTAGGGAAATGTTTGAAGTATCATGGTACAGGTGTATGGCAACATTGTGATAATAGTCTGTGTCTTGGGCTGGTAAACATTCTCCAACCTTTCCACTATTACATGGTGTTCCTCATGGATCTGTCCATCGACCAGTCCTTATTTCCTCTTATACTTTCGCACTTGCTTCTAGGGTTAATTTATTTGGCCTTTCATGTCACTTCTGTACTGATGATTCCTAGATCTTGGTTTCCTTTTCTTCTTTTCAGTTTGGGCTAATAGCTGGCAGAACCACCAATAAGCTGAAAATATCGCATTAGATTACAGATAGAGAAAAAGGCACATGAGGAGGGACACACAGCTTGTTGTTTAGTTTTTTGTCCACCCACTGACTGCTCATCATGGCCATGCTAATCCCTATGACCACTCTCACCCAGTTCCTGTCCCTCCTCTCCAAAAACACCCCCTCATGGGAACTCTTTCAGTTTGCTTTAAACACGCCTTACCATCAAACTGTGCACTCACAAAACTTGCCAGTGTTTTTTCAAAGCAGTCTTCTGAGAATTAATGACTTAATTGGAGCTGTAAACAGCTAATGTTTAATATAAATGTTTAAACCAGGTCTGCCTTCAGCCACTCGATGTATGATCCCTAAGCCTGGCCTTCACTGAAGTCCTGTTAAAAATAAAAATTGGCAAAGCTAAACTTTTTGGCTTTTGTACAGGTATTACGCATTTTCCAGGCACAGCTATTAGATGCACAGGTACTAACACAATTTTGCAGCTGATACCATCAATGGGCAATTAATATCAGTACTCTAGTGCCTGCTAAGTGACTGTCCCATGCCTATGGAAAAGCCCAAACTGTTTACATTGCCAATGCTTGTTTTGATTCTCTTCAATCTACTCGTTCTGCTTGTATGCTGGGCATCCAATCCGGGATGCATTCCAATTCCCTCCATTTAAATGCTTCCAAGATTGAAATAATATTTGTTATGCTCCATCTATTTCCAATGTTGATCCCTTCCTCTATGTATTTCCCCACTCTACTATTCCCTTCAGTCAGTTTGCTTGAAATCATGGCGTTGCGTTTGAATCGTCTATCTCCATAGTAGATCATATCTGTAATGTTTCTCAGGTCGCTTTCCACTCTATATTATCCATAAAGCTGGCCCATGTCTTTCCTTGCAAGCTACCAAACATCTTATTTCCTCTATTTTTCTTTCACGTCGTCTTGATTATTGTCGTGCTTTACTGTTCGCTCTTCCTCGCTATCGTCTTGCTCTCCTGCAGTCTCTTTTAAACGTAGACATAGCGTTCTCTTTTGTGTTTCTTCCCACACCTCCATATCCTATTCTCTTCAGTCTATCTCCAGGCTACCCTTAGATTCATGTCCGCTCTTTCATTTCTTATGTATTGTTTTCAGGTGTATTCCTGTCCTGGCCCCAGCTCATCTTTCTTCTCTGATGTATTTCTATGTTCCTGCTCGTTCTTTACTTTCTAAATCATTTCACCTTCTATCAGTCCCTAACCCTCTTTGTGCTCAATCCTGTTTTCGTTCTTCTTTTCTTGTGCCCACACACTGGCATTCTCTTCCCCTAATTAGTAGGTCTTTGCCCACTATTTCTTTATTACGTACCACATCTTATCTTTTTTCTCTACATCAGTGGTTGTTTTGCCTAATTCCTTGATTTTATTTTGTTCCGTTTTGTTTTCATATGAGGTGCTTTGGCAAACACACAGTAGGACGTCTTCTAGTTAGCAAATAATGGTTAACATAATTATGGATACTAGGATGCACTAAGCACTCTAATAGCTGCTAGCACTAGCACTTTAGATGAAAAATGCATATGGTTTCTCCAGTGCTATGATTAATGCACTTTAATAGCAACTTAATACCTGCGAGCACAAGGCACTTAAGATGAAAAACCCATCTAGTTCCTTTGTGGCTATGATAAATGCACTTTAATGATTTCTCTGCTGCTATGATGAATGCACTTTAATAGTACCTTAATAGCTGTTCGCAGAAAGCACTTCAGATAACAAATCTATGTAGTTCCTTTGTGACTATGATAAATGCACTTTAATCATTAGCACTGAGTACTTTAGATGGCTGCTAGCACCTTGCACTTTAGATGAAACATCCATGCAGTTTGACTAGGGCTGCAATTATGAATGCACTTCAATGATTAGCACTGAGTATTCTAGACAGGATACACCTGTGTGGTCCTCGAATTACCACTTTGCTGCTACGTTTGATTTAGGCAATTTAACAATAGTACTTTTAGTATCCACATAATAATGTATTGCATTGCTGATAACTAATGAGCCTTATGTTATGCCTTTTTTGAGAGTTCTGAACATTATACCACCAATGTCGCATATCTAGCACACATCTTAGATCCTTTGATTCATGCACTGTATCAATGTGATTCATAATAGAATTTCCAAAATGTTACACTTGAACAAATTTACCAAGGTTATTTTAGGACTATGTAGCAACTTGGATATGTATTGCTAGGGGGGTAGCTGGTTAATTGGTTGAACAATGACTGAAATCTTTTGCTTTGACGATTTGCAGACTTTTTTCACTTTTTGATTCATATATATATATATATATATATATATATATATATATATATATATATATATATATATATATATATATATATATATATTCAGTGAAAAGCATTGTTAAAGGGACTTATGTTTAAGTTGCATCAGTAAAAACCTATGAAATTCAATAGAAATATGTTGTTACAGGGACATTATGGTTACAGGTAAAACCGAAAAATCCCAGAAATTTTCCAGTTATGGTAAGCTAAGCAACCATAACTCGCGCTACCACTGTGCGCTGCAAGGACTAAAACCCATGACATCAAATATGACATCATAAATGTCAATTGATAACATCACAGATGACATCACACGTCTGGCTCCCTCTTTTTTTGTTCACTGACATATCTAGGCAAGGTGGTTTTCTTCACTGACAGCCAGGAAGTAAGAATACATAAGGGTCTACGTTTGCAGACATTACCCTTCTCATATGCTCTTACACTACTTTCCGTAGGGTTCAGGCACATCATTTGATACATATACATAGAGGAAGAAGGCAGCATGAAATACAGCAATCATTTCTGTGCACAAAGAAAATCAGTAAGGTTATGAACACTTTCTGGTAGTACTGCTACTTTTTTGCTTACTTTACTTGCCCTGTATATGCTCATATTTGTATGTGTTGTGGTGTCTTTATGTTTTGTGTAGAATAGTACAATTATGTAGTAAGTGAGGCATTCTTAGTGACTTATTACATGTTTCACAGTACACAAAACTCTGAAACGAAAGCAATCATCATTTTACTATCCAACATGGAAAGATTTTGAGTATTGCTCCTCTATGATGTATGCTGCAGACAATACCTACATTTCTACATGAGTTGGTTCATGTACTGGAAAGAACTCCTTAATGCAATGGTGTTTATAGCAATGCATTGGTAATGAACTATTTATGTCATGATAGTTCTTCCAATGATCTCTGATAGTTTTCTGCCAAAATTACCATGACAATCTATCCACCGCTGTCTATTCGGTACGGCCCCATCATATCTTAAAAAGGAATTTCACTGGTATGAACCAAGCCGTTGCCTAAGATCAGCCAAAAAAGGGCTACTTAAAGTTAGCCATACTAGAGTCAAAGCTACTGGACTCGGGAGAGCTTTTCCCACCAAAGCCATTGCACTCTGGAACGAGCTTCCAGATAACCTCAGACTGGAAAGCAGTTACTCCCTATTTAGGAAGCAGCTGAAAACATTACTTTTCCGGTAATTCGTTAATTATTCAGCTTGGACTCCCTTGAGTCCTTCTCTTCTCTTTTTTATGTAGTCCTGTGACCTCTTTTTTTTCGTGTTCTTGTCGCGCCCTGATGCTTGCGAGCTTCGGCGCGTTATAAATACATAAATAAATAAACATAAATAAATAAACAATCCCTTGTGGAGGCTTTTTGTGAAAACTAAATACACATGTGATGTCATCAATGGCATTTGTGATGTCATCTTTGATGTCATGGGTGTTAGTCCTTGCAGTGCACAGTGGTAGCGAGTTATGGCTGCATAGCTCACTATAACTGGCGAATTTCTGGGGGGTTTCGGTTTTACTTGCAACCATAACGTCCCTGTAACAAAATATTTCCATTGAATTTCAAAGGTTTTTACTAGTGCAACTGAACCATAATGTCCCTTTAACAATGTTTTTTCACTGAATTTCACATGTTCTTACCAGCATACTCTTAGTTTGTAATGATGTACTGTAGAACATACTGAATCTGCTGGCACCATGTTATTGCGCACAGTAGTCGCGGACTATGCGCCTGGCTGCAGACTTCGGGGTGGCATCCAACCTGCTCAGCAAGGCAGGGGCTCTCTTACATTGTGGTACCATTCACCAAACACAAGGAACATTTACAAACAGCACCATGTGCATGAGGTGCAAAGGAAAATAGAGGAAGTGTGCAAACTGTGTGCCTATGAAACAAACAGCACAAAGACATAGGGAGAAATTCAATAGAAATATGTTGTTACAGGGACATTATGGTTACAGGTAAAACCGAAAAATCCCAGAAATTTTCCAGTTATGGTAAGCTAAGCAACCATAACTCGCGCTACCACTGTGCGCTGCAAGGACTAAAACCCATGACATCAAATATGACATCATAAATGTCAATTGATAACATCACAGATGACATCACACGTCTGGCTCCCTCTTTTTTTGTTCACTGACATATCTAGGCAAGGTGGTTTTCTTCACTGACAGTCAGGAAGTAAGAATACATAAGGTACTACGTTTGCAGACATTACCCTTCTCATATGCTCTTACACTACTTTCCGTAGGGTTCAGGCACATCATTTGATACATATACATAGAGGAAGAAGGCAGCATGAAATACAGCAATCATTTCTGTGCACAAAGAAAATCAGTAAGGTTATGAACACTTTCTGGTAGTACTGCTACTTTTTTGCTTACTTTACTTGCCCTGTATATGCTCATATTTGTATGTGTTGTGGTGTCTTTATGTTTTGTGTAGAGTAGTACAATTATGTAGTAAGTGAGGCATTCTTAGTGACTTATTACATGTTTCACAGTACACAAAACTCTGAAACGAAAGCAATCATCATTTTACTATCCAACATGGAAAGATTTTGATTATTGCTCCTCTATGATGTATGCTGCAGACAATACCTACATTTCTACATGAGTTGGTTCATGTACTGGAAAGAACTCCTTAATGCAATGGTGTTTATAGCAATGCATTGGTAATGAACTATTTATGTCATGATAGTTCTTCCAATGATCTCTGATAGTTTTCTGCCAAAATTACCATGACAATCTATCCACCGCTGTCTATTCGGTACGGCCCCATCATATCTTAAAAAGGAATTTCACTGGTATGAACCAAGCCGTTGCCTAAGATCAGCCAAAAAAGGGCTACTTAAAGTTAGCCATGCTAGAGTCAAAGCTACTGGACTCGGGAGAGCTTTTCCCACCAAAGCCATTGCACTCTGGAACGAGCTTCCAGATAACCTCAGACTGGAAAGCAGTTACTCCCTATTTAGGAAGCAGCTGAAAACATTACTTTTCCGGTAATTCGTTAATTATTCAGCTTGGACTCCCTTGAGTCCTTCTCTTCTCTTTTTTATGTAGTCCTGTGACCTCTTTTTTTTCGTGTTCTTGTCGCGCCCTGATGCTTGCGAGCTTCGGCGCGTTATAAATACATAAATAAATAAACATAAATAAATAAACAATCCCTTGTGGAGGCTTTTTGTGAAAACTAAATACACATGTGATGTCATCAATGGCATTTGTGATGTCATCTTTGATGTCATGGGTGTTAGTCCTTGCAGTGCACAGTGGTAGCGAGTTATGGCTGCATAGCTCACTATAACTGGCGAATTTCTGGGGGGTTTCGGTTTTACTTGTAACCATAACGTCCCTGTAACAAAATATTTCCATTGAATTTCAAAGGTTTTTACTAGTGCAACTGAACCATAATGTCCCTTTAACAATGTTTTTTCACTGAATTTCACATGTTCTTACCAGCATACTCTTAGTTTGTAATGATGTACTGTAGAACATACTGAATCTGCTGGCACCATGTTATTGCGCACAGTAGTCGCGGACTATGCGCCTGGCTGCAGACTTCGGGGTGGCATCCAACCTGCTCAGCAAGGCAGGGGCTCTCTTACATTGTGGTACCATTCACCAAACACAAGGAACATTTACAAACAGCACCATGTGCATGAGGTGCAAAGGAAAATAGAGGAAGTGTGCAAACTGTGTGCCTATGAAACAAACAGCACAAAGACATAGGGAGTACACCATAACGGAAAGTACCAACAAGAGAAGTGACGTCTGCCTTCATCCATCTTATCGCACTGCTACTTTGCATGGTAACAAAGAAGGAATGGGCAGTGTAAGGGCTGGAAAGTACTAAGACCAGAACGTCACTACAACGTAGTAAGCACACTGAAATGTGTCTGATAATTGCACAGGTGGTGCAGTATACAACAGTTGAGAAGCATAACGTTTCCTTTTTTACGCAGCAATATAAAGCACCTTAGAGTGGCTGGAAGAAAATGTCCCTCATTGAGGTGCCCACCCACGTCCTACAGTTAGCTGTACACATAAACATCCCACCTACTAGACCCTACAAACACCCAGCATGTCCCAAAATGGTTGGCACACGTGTGTCACACTATTAATCAGTGCAGAGATCCCAACGGTGTGCATAGGACACCTATGCACATGTGCACAACATATTCCACCCAAAACACACCCCGCGGACAGCCGTCCCAATGGAGAACATGCACGACATCACCATGGGATGGCACCCATGCGCACGGCCCTTATGGTGCAGACACAGTCTGCACCCTCGAACAGTGGAAAAGTGCCATGTTCTGTGATCTATGAAGTGTTATTGGGAAATGACATGCTTACAAAGTCCCCACAATGTGCCATTGCACATGAATGTATTTGGTTCAACAATGTAGGCCGCTTTGCCGGTTGCAAGGTCTCCGCAGCAGCCCTACAAAAGGTCACACCCCAGACCTGCTCTACATTCTGTTTGTAGCTTTTCAGAACAGTGTAGCAGCCTACATGGCTGTGATCTGTAACTGAGTTTGGAACGATTTCTGCTATGCTACATTACCTTTGCAAGTAATGGCAACCATGTCAGCCCGGCTCACTATGCATAGTAATGGAGAGAAGTATTAACGCCCCTTCCTGTGAAGCACGCCCTCAGTACCGATAATCCCCACTATCCCATTCCCATGGGCAGCATGCTCACAATGGATGTGGCACGTGTGCTTACTGAAGTACTGTGAGGGCAGCGCCCCAGTAAAGCAGTAACAGCCCTTCTTCCCTTTCCGCTATCTTCTTTCCAGCACCCCCTCATTCGGTACTGATAAATAGTCACACATGCATCCACCAAACACAGTAAAGAGCTTTCCATGTAACATTATCAGTTCTGAACAACATTCCTCTGTGTAGAAGACACCACACCCAGAAATGTTATTGTGCAATCCCTTAGCCTCCAAAGTCCCATTTCCATGTCTGCCATCCTCAAAAGCTCCGGATGTGGCTTTCGTGCTGAGTCGGGCGTGGGTGAAAAAATTGCAACCACGGTAGGGGATTTCGTCTTCAGTGGTGGCTCTGAAAAGAGCCTTATTTTTTCTTTTTAGATGCTTCTAGAGGAACACCTTTATTTTCGGTTTGTATAGGGTTTTCTGTTTTCTTCTCCTCCTCACATTCTTACAATAAACTTTTCAACCATACCTGTATATGGGCAAACAAAAGAGCATCACCAATGCTGGCAAAAGAAATGCCATTTTCATGGAAACACACCGCATTTTGAGAATGAAAGCTGTCATGGTTGCAGAAGACCATCACAGGAGCGGACAAAAAATCACACATGCTTCTATTGATGAGACCCCTTCCAACCTCAGGCTGGGCACAGCATACATTAGGATAGTCCCATACTCTTCTTGGAGTTATGGCAGAGAAAACCACCTGGGCAGTTGGAAAAAGCCTCTACAATGCCTTCATCAACCTCTTCAGTTGATGGAACAAACTTGAACAAGTCATGTAACCCAAATGCATGCCACCATAATGCATGACGACAACACGCACTGTAGCAAAACTGTTCACTTGTCTGCAAAGGTCAAGCATAATGCCGAAACTGTGGACATCGACAGCACACCACAATGCATCCATTCCTTCCAAACCAAAATCGCCCTCAACGTGCCTTTCCTGGGCATACTTGTGCAGATCTACCACAAAGGCATCACCCAAAATCAATACAATGCATTTCTCCATGTCAGCCCTCCTCACTACGCAGAGTACTGAAAAATAGTATTACAGCTGCGTCCTGTGAACCACAGCCTCAGTACCTGATTGGATAATCCCCACAGTCCCATTTCCATTGGTCCACATAGTGAGAAGTACAGACTGTGGCACATGCGCTTCCCCAACTACCGCGACTGCTGCACCCCAGTAAAGCAGGACCAGTCCTTCTTCCCTTTGCACTATTTTTTGTCCAGAACTACCTTATTGGGTACTGTTAAATAGTCACACACGCATCCACCAATCACATCGAAGACATCAGCATGTAATACTGTCAGTTCTGTACAACACTTCATATGTACCATTACACATTCAAAGTGCAAGTGGTGTGTGATTCAAAAGCACCTGCAATAGAAAGTTCTGTAGAACTATCCAAGATTTCTGCATCCATATTCATTCACATGGCCACCCATCACCGCAAAGTACAGGTAGAAATATTTTATGTTCACTATTTTTACAACGCTGTTATAAGTGCCTCTAAGCAGGCTGTCTGCCACTGAACATCCACAACGTACTTAAAAAACATTCTGTTCTTTCTCCCATCACCTACCATCTAGTGCCGCTGCAATGGAATATGCTTTCAACATTTTCATTTATCAATATTAGCCATTCTAATATCCAAACAATAATTGTGTTCTTTCCTTCCAACAATGCTACAAATTTTGTTCCGCACTAACCCATCCCCTACAAAATTCATAAAAATATCACACAAAAGCAGCTTTCAATGTTTTTTAGCAACGTACATCAAGTACATCCAGTGCATGCATACAAACAGGATGCCTTCCCCTTACCTTGCACACTTCAACCATAGCCTTCTGCAGTTCTCTGTATAAATAGACCTTCTGCCACAGTTTTTGCATACACAACACAACCAGAAACCTTATTGAGCAATGCGTTAGCCTCCACAGTCCCAATTCATTGCCTGCCATCCTGAAAAGGGCTGGATGTGGGACGTGTAACCCTGAAACTACCACGGAATCCGCTGAGTTATTGTGCTAGGAAGGGGAGGGGGAAAGACATTTGAAACAGGGTAGGGAATTTGGTCTATAGTGGTGGCTTTGAAAATACATTTTTTCTGTTTCGTGTTTTTTTACGTGCTTGCAAACAGCCTTTCTTTTTTTTCTCTTTACATATGTTTCTGATTGCTTCTCCTCCTTACATTTTTAGCAAATTCTGGTTAACGCTTCTTGCACAGTGTAAAAGAAAATGCCATTGCCAATTGTGGTCAAATAAATGCCATTTCTGTGGAACCACTGCATATTTTGCGACCTCATGATCTCATAGTGGGTGGAGAACATCCCAGCAGTGTGCATACATTCCCACATGCTTCTGTTTATAAGACACCTTCCAAGCTCTGGCTGGGGACAAATTACACCGACATGGTCCCATACTCCACTTGGTGTTATGCATGAGACAAGGACCTTGGCAGTGGGAAAAATCTGAATCAGTGCATTCAGCAACTTCTTCACATGATGGAACAAACATCTACACAACATGAAACACAAATATAGACTTCCATAATGCACCACAACAACATTAACGATAGCCACAGAGGCCACATGTCTGCAAAGGCGAACCATCCCACAGAAACTGCACTCATGGAGATTGCCCCACAAAGTGTCCACTCCTTCTGACCCAAAATGAGCACCAATGCCTCTTTGCACAGCACACCTGTTCAGATGTTGCACCCACAATCAACACTGTGCGTCTCTCCATCCCTACTAACCTCTCACAGAGTATTGGGAAAAATAGAACTGCCTCTTTCTGTCAACCACACCTTGAATACCTGATTGGATAATCCCCACAGTTCCATTTCCATGCCCACCATGCTCGGAATGGCAGGATGTGGCATGTGCGCTTTCCCAGCTACAGCGAGGGCTGCGCCCTAGCAAAGGTGGGACAGCACATCTTCCCTTTCCACTGTTCTTTTTCCAGAACTCCCTCATTGGGTACTGTGAAATATTCATACATGCATGCACCAATGACAGCCAAGACCTCTGCATCCAACACTATCATTTCTGTACAGCACACCATAATTACCGTTACACACTTCGAGTGCTTGTTGCATGTGCTTCCAAAGCACCTCCAGTAGAAAGGTCTGCAAAAGAATCCACGATTTCAGCATCCAAAATAATCCAGAGCGGCACCCATCACGACTTTGGGCATGCACACAAGAATCTAGGCCTTACCCACACCCAGCACAACATAATGGAGCCATGCATGTGAACATGTAGCCAGATACCACAATCCAAAAACATAACATAGCCAGCTGCACTTCTACCCAACCCCCACACCATAACACAGTGATGCATAGAAACATGTAAACGTTAGCAGAATCCACAAACATACCACAGCCTCCGGCACCCATACCCACTTCCATTCACTAAGTGTTCTGTCACTGTCAACCAAACCACAAAATCTTCACAACATTAGCCCTACTCCCACCAATGTGCACAAAGCAGAGTATCCAAGCACATAGAAGATCCACTTCAACCCTGCCCTCTTCCATACTGACAGTATTCCAACACTGCACCCAGTGGCCACACTGCAGGACTTGCCACTGCACCATCTCCAGCCATACAACGAAAACTGTAGGATGTTCTAACAATGAGCACATTCATGGAACCAACAATGTATGCAGGTCAGCTCACTTCTGGTGATCTATGAAGTCTAAAATGTGCTCCACAACCATTTGTTACAGGTCACCACCTTCTGACTGATGCAGAGTCCAAACTGCATTGCTGCGGTGGGTGCGGTCAAGGCCTTGGTTCTTGGGTACATGGCCGATGGCCTACGGCTTCGGCCATGCATGCAAGAGTGTAGGCCTTGGACACACCCACCACAACGTAATGCAACCATGCATGCCAACATGTGACCAAGTTCCAGAATCCACAAAAGTATCACAGCCACCGGCACTCCTACCAAATCTCTGCACTGTGATACAGCTATACATGGAAACATGCAACAGTTAGCAGAATCTACAAACATAACACAGCCTCCGGCACCCCTACCCACTTTTATTCACATACTATGTTGTTACTGCCAAACGACCCAAAATATTGTTCACAACAGTGGCCCTGCTCCCAACACTCTATTTACCGCAAAAAAAACAATACTTTGCAGTGCAGTACAGTAGTCAGCACTCCACGCAATGGACACTACCCAAGCCCAAAATATATGCAGTTCAACCCTATTCACTTCTATGCACACACTATTAGAACATTGCACCCAGTTGACACACAGGCCCTTTCGGTGGCACACTGTCCTCCTATACACCATGGCGGCATTTTCTAAAAATGTTGACTCACAGAACGCTTCCCTCGAGCCAACCACCGGCCTCGTTCAATGTTCGCCGACATCACAGCATACTGCAAGCCAATACTTTTTTAATCATTTAATTGTAATCCCTTTTGTCTTCATTTATTCAAAATACTATTAGTGTGCACGTATTCATTGCTTAGCCCCATTGCTGTTTACTCAATTGTCAATCACAGGAATTTGGTTTTAATGAAGGTTAATGTGTCTTAACTCACCGGAGTTACAAGGACGTGGTCCGTGCTCTCGAGGAATTACTTCCATAGTCTTATCAAAAGGTAAATTCAGAGCACTGCGATAGCAAATATATTGTCACAGTGCCATACAATTAGTTCACTACAATGTAGTGTAAGACTTAGAGCACTATGCTCAACATTTAAATTACGGCACCTAAAATTGGAAACAAATGAGTGTCATGTTACTAATTTCGTAACACTCACTTGTGATTTGGTATGTATGTTCATATTTTGTTTACCTTTCCATATAGTGAACGGATTAAAATAACCCATGTTCTAACATTATTTACAGACATTTGGAAATGGCTGCTGCTTTTTCTGGGTCACTCTAGCATTGAATTTGGCTGTGGAACCACGAAAGCAAGAAAGGACCACCTCCAGGGTGACCATAGAGTTTGGCAACCAGAGAGTCTGGCTAATGTCAATTCCTGTTGTTATACTTAAGACAATCCTCAATGCTGGCAGGCCATACGATAACAAGAAACCAGTAGGTTCCGAAACACGTCATTACAGACTTTCTTTTCTGTTTTTTGATGCCTTAAATAAAACTCTGAAATTTCGTTTTTCATCGTAAGCAGCAGTTTTGGAGCACATTTTTTGTGTGGAACATATGTCGAGCCACTGGAGTGCAAGTCCCAAACGCTTGTGTGCGTTGCGTTCAGAGCTTCAATATATATATATATATATATATGTATATATATATATATATATATATATTGTAAGCGATATTCAATCAACACTACAGCTAAGTCAATGCCTATTCTGGGATGCTGAGGAAAACCCTTATTGATGTATTTTTATGTCCACTTCAGTACTCTGGATGACAACCATTGTATAACACCCCCCTCTTAGAATCCCCCTGACCCCACTGAGCCAAGAAGCAGGTTTGTTTTGCAAATTAAAAGGTTTATTTGGACAATTCAACAATATATATCTATCACACTTTTATAATATATTAATATCTGATAGTACACTGAGACATATGATGTGGATCCACAATGGGTAATGTTACAGTGGTACACTTGATTCCTTAGGAGTAGTATAGAGGATGAGGTAGCTGAAAATGCTCTATGGTTTCAAGGAAATGCAATGAGGAATAAAATGCAGTACAGAAATACTTGATATGATTTTAGCAAAAGATAAGATAATTACTTTTTCTCTGGCAATTCACCCCCCTCCCCTATGCAATGTAAGAAATGGAAGGAGGTGGAAAGAGGAATACGGAATTCAGTTCCCCCCCCGCAAGCTTAGAGGAAACAGGTAGCAGTTTGAAACACAGGCCCAAAATGCTTTTTAAATGTGATGGCAATGGATGGGAAAATGTGCCAACTGATTTTAATTCCCTCTAGAGATTCAGGGTGAGTGGGAGACGCGTGTTGGTATTAGTTCAGGCTCACTTTAGCAATGCTCTATGAGTTATTACCAAGTTGCAAATGGATTTTAACAAAAGAAAGAATGGAGCTGCTATTTTGACAAGTGGAGAAATTGAGCCAAAATCGCAAATCGCGGTAAATTTCGCCAGTGCGTAAATAGTGATTTTAGGAAAAAGTATAAGGAGTAGGAAGTCGGTTCTAGGTTGGTTGGAAAGCCTAGAATCACAGCTTTAAAATGAAATTTCGTTCCTAGCCCAAACGGTTCCAGAGATACGGACGATTTAATAAAGGTAGATTTTCGGATTTAAAGTAAAACTCAAAATGACAGGTGACAGCTTGCAGCTGCAGAATTGACAGGTGACAGTTGTGCAGCTTTAAAATGACAGATGACACGATTTCTAGGAGGCTGTTCTACTTAAGTTAAAATAGTTTGGATTAGATTATTTTAACTAAGAGATTGGTTCTGCACAGTTCTGATAGGTACTCACAATATCACTTTGAAATAGGCCTTGTCACGGTCTGGTCAGGTTGGAGGGGACTTCTGGCGGGTGGTTCTGAAGTCCCGGCTATCTGGGTCAGCTCTGCTCTCTGGGTCTGTCAAGCACCGGATCTGCTCACAACGGTCTGGTTTGTGGTTCTCTCGGGTTCCGGATACAGCACTGCTTTCTGGATACTGCTGCAAGTTCTTGCAAAAATTCTTGGCAAAATTCAAACAGCTCGCCCGGCTGTTGAATAGTTTGGTTAGTTTTGAGGCCTGCTGAAGAGGATTCAGCTGGTGGATTCAGGCCTCTCTGCTACAAATTCTGGAGTTAATTTCTGCTACAGGTTCTGGAGATTGATGGATTTGAAGTCTGGATCTCTGGATGTGAAGTCGTCGGTCACCATGCTCCGCAGCAAATGGAATTGAATCTCCCTACCTGTCCCAGCAGTCTCTTTTTATGTGTTTTGAAAATGGGTGTGCGCCTGGGCCTAGCTAAGCCTGCCCCTCTCTACTTGTCATTGGCCCAATTCTCCCCTCTCCCATGATTGGGGGAAGGAAATGGATTGTCATCATGATGCGGTCTGTTTATGGGTCAGAGGATCCTCCCCTGGTCAGTTTGCCCACAAATCTATATTTGATTCAAATACATCTTTCCCAGATACACAATTTGTTGAAATTACGTGTACACATTATATATTCCTTATGGTCCATGCTTGTCCGCCTCTGATCTTCCTGGGGGATTGCATTAAAAACAACATTTTGCGCTTTTTAACTGGTTTTGCAATATCGGACATTTACCCAAAATTACACACATGTGCGCAAGGAGTATGGACATTAATTGATGAAGTGTCAGATTTTTAACATGCAGACATTTGGCGTAAGACACTATTTTCCACTAGCAACCCCACAGAATACACCACAAGGTCCTAACACCTCTTAAAATGTGCACAGAAAAATCACAAAAATAATGATATTACTTATATAATTCTGACAAGTTATCTATCTTTTTAAAATGATGCTCTGGTCAAAAAGGGGTCAAAAAGGGGTTTGGCTTCCCACATCATGGTGGAATAACTGGTTTATCCACTTCCCCCAAGCCGGCCTGTTCACAGAGACACAGCTGCCCCCCAGTTTCTCCCAAGAGGAAGCTATTTTACGACGCCCCCAATATAACATTTGCCTGAGTCAAGGAAGTTGCATTGTTCGGTCGCTTCCAGTTCCCAGGTGCTCCACCCCTAATCTAATCAGAGAGGTGTCAACTCCTTTTGGCAAGGGGCGGCAGGATGCATCTAGGCCTGGGAAGAGTGGCTGTTGATCCAGTTTCAACTCCTGTCGAGGGTAGTTGTCAGGCAGAATTCAGTTTCATTAAGCCAGGTTTCAGCTAAATGTCACTTTTTGTTCCCAGTTTTCTACATTCAAATCAAACTGACAATTTTTACCTATACATTAAATAATTACTTCCTTCAAGTCATTTCAGAATATAGTTTTACATTGTATCCACCTCTTAGCAAGTCTTTCCTTGGTCTGGTTTTGTTTCATTTGTTCAGTTTTACCCAAAAGTCTATTGGTTTTAAAACGCCGGCTTTCTGATAGTGGTGAGTACTGGTAAAGCAACCATTTTTGGGATTAAGAAAATGAATTCCCCACAGTTCTGAGTTGCTTTTTGGCAATCAGCATTGCCATTCCCAATGGTTTCAGGCTACTGTGTGTGTAGCCCAATGGTGGTTTTAGGCAGTGCCCTCCTGTGCTCACAACATAGGCAAAAATGGGTGGCAGCCTATTCTTCATGTTTTCCCTGTGCACTCTCTGGGGAGTTCTGCCCATCATGATGTTTTCCATGCCAGTACTGCACAGTTTTATGGTAGGGCTTGGATGCATGGGTAAAAACATCCCACAAGCCCCCCCTCTTGCGATGGCCATTCTGTCCTTTCGCTGATGGAACTCGCAAGATCTGGGATGTTCGCCTCCTCTTCTTCCAATTCCATGGATGGCACAGTTCAGCATCTTTTCCTCCCTCCAGTCGATCAATCAGTTCTCCTTGCTGGTCCTGATGGGAGGATTGGGCGGTACCCCGGGCCCCTCGGGTCTCTGCTCCCGGTCCCCGGTCGTCCTCCTTGGTCAATCTCCATGGTTTCATCTCTCCTAAGATGATAAAGCAAAGCGGCAATACACATTCCTAGACATTTTTCCACCACTATTAATGATGTGGCGAACATATAAATTTATGAATCAGAAGATATGAACATATACATTTTCTTTTTTAAATTAGGAGACAAGAACATATATATATATATACAAGGATCACAGAATTGTATATGCTATATGTGGAGTATTTTAAGGTTGGAACTGAATTACTCTGGAGCGGCCCCCTCTGGGATTCCAGTGGATTCCTCCAGTTGTTGCAGAGTGTGCCTGGGATGGCAATACTTTAGCTGATTTATATGTACCCACTTGTCTTCCCCTTCCGCCAGACTGCCTTTGGGGATGCAGATCTTATAGGCAACAAGGGAGATATTGTCTATAATTTCAAACGGTCCCTTCCATGTAGGCAAGAATTTTCGCTGTTTGGCCTGGTTCCTTTGGAAATTGTATAGACAGACCCGATCACCCACCTTATATTCCTTTCAGGTAGTTTTTAAATCATAGTGGGTCTTCATGCTCTCGGCTGATCTTTCTAGATTCCGCTGAGCATAGGCAAAAGCATGCTGAAGGTGTTTCCTTAAATTCTCCACATACTCATGAGTTGTGGAGGCATTTATCAATGTTTGCTCTTGGGTTCTGTTTAGCAAATGCCGGGGAAGCACCATCTTGCGTCCAGTCATCAACTCAAATGGTGACATTTTGGTTGCAGATGAAGGGGTAGATCTCATGGTCATTATGACCAGAGGTAATAGGATATCCCAACTTGGCCCAGAATCTGCCACAAACTTTTTTAAGATGCTCACAATGGTTCAGTTGTATCTCTCTACTGCCCCAGAAGAAGCTGGCCGGTAAGCAATATGTAGCTTTCTTTTAACCCCCAGTATCTCCCACATCTTTGTCATTACTTCACTGGTGAAGTGGCTACCTCTGTCTGACTCAATCCTTTGAGGTAGACCAAAATGTGAAAAGATGTGGTTAATCATCAGGGCAGCTGCTGTTTCTGGCTTGCAATTTGGGGCCGGGAGACATTCCACCCACTTGGTAAACAAGCATGTAACGGTCAACATGTACTTGTTTCCTCTAGACGAGCGAATCACAGGGCCTACAAAGTCGATTTGCAAATCTAACCATGGCAGTGTCATCTCCCTCGTTTGGAGAGGCGCACGGTGTGTGAGGGATGATGGCTGAAATTGTGCAAACACAAGACACCCCTTCAAGTATTGGTCGAGGTCCTGCCCCATGTGTGGCCAGTATGCAACCTCTCTTAAGATTTCCAGTGTTGTGTGAAATCCCCTATGACCGGCGGTGGCCGCATCATGGGCGTGACTTAACATCAGGCTTCGGAATGAGGTAGGAACCACCCACTGATCATGGTCAGCTTGGGATTTCCTTACCAACAAACCGTCTTGGATTCGGAACATTTTTGGACATTTCATCAACACTCTGAGGTCCTCTTTCCCAATGTAATCTGTGTCCGTCAGGTGAAAGTTCTCAGGGTCCTCAAGGTGTTGGTAAAACTTACCAATGATTGGATCCCCCTTCTGAGCTGTAATCAAATCAGCATCAGGGAGCTCCTTGCTCCATTGGGCAGTTGAAAGATCATTGTGAGCATTTGTCTGGGACCTAGTGATCGCAGTGACCTGGATTTCCCCCAACAGGAACTCTATTTCTATTAGATCCCCTTGGATGGCCCCGGTTTTGGCCAGCTGATCAACTAAGTCATTTCCAGTTTTGTCTGGTCCCTCTACTTTGGAATGACCCTTGATCTTTTTCCAGTAGATGGTCATCCCATTCGATGTGACCAGATCATCAATATTTTGGATTATCTTCCCATGTTTCAGGGGTTTGTTATTAGCACATAACATGCCTCTGGTTTTCCAGTTCACCAGGTGCTCCACGAACCCGTTCCGTACATAATCCGAATCTGTGATTATGACCAGTTCGTGGAGTTGATGCTGGACAGCAGTGAGGATGGCCTGATGCACAGCCATCAATTCTGCCACCTGACTACTTCGGGGACCAATTTTGTATCCAGCTGAGGGTTCTGGGAACTCCTTCACCCATGCATTCGCTAAGCCAGCCACCAGTTCTTTCTCCCCGTCGTTGTCAACATGGTAAGAGCATCCATCCACATAGACAGTGGGCATTCCCTCACACTTGTCTTCTTCAAAGACTTTGTGTGGGGAATTAAGGTATGCCTGCATGTTGTCCTTGATTTTTAGACTTTCGTCCTTGAGACAGTTTTCTCTGGCACAATCATGCAAGTCAGCCAGACCTTGCGCGAGGGGACTCTTCTTGTTTTGGCCATATCTGACCTTCACAGGAAAGCCTTGCACTGACAGAATCCAGGAAGTAATTTCGGGAAATACTCATGTTTCCGGCCCGGATTCTGTCACTTTGGAGATATTGCAGAGGCTGGTGTGGAGTCTCCACTATGATGTGTTCCCCCTGGATGAACAGGCGGTAATTCTTCAATGCCCACACCGTTGCCAGGAGTGCCTTCTCACAATCGTTGAATTTTTCCTCCACAGAGGATAAAGTTTTGCTCGCTTAGGAGATTACTTTATTGACCTTGTCATGCTTTTGGTATAATACTGCCGTCAAGCACGTATTAGAGAACCCTGTCTCCAGGAAGAACTCCTTGTTTCTGACAGGGTAAGCTAGGCATGGCGCTTGTGAGAGGCTTCTCTTGAGTTGTCTTACTGCCTCGGATTGTTCTGTACCCCATTCCCACTTGACCCCCCCCTTCAAGAGATGAATCAGGGGTCTAGTGATCTCTGCGTAGCCTTCAATGAACTTTCTGCTGTAATTAGTCAGTCCAAGGAGGCTCCTTAGTTCCCGCAGAGTTGTGGGATCCTTCAGTTTCTGGAGTGCTTCCACTTTCTTTTCCTGGGGACAGAGACCCTGAGGAGTAATCTCATGCCCTAAGAAATTAACACGGGTTCTACACCACTGTGCTTTCTGAAAGGAAAGTTTTGCTCCATCGGCCCTCAACTGCGTCAGAACATAACGGATCTCCGCTATGTGTTCCTCCACAGATGAACTTTTGATGAGGACATCATCTACATAAGCCAGGTTACCCCTCGCACCCAGGTAGGGCATGGCCTTATGTAAGAAGATATTGAATTCATTGCCGGAGTTGAGGTATCAGAAGGGAGTCCGGGTCCATGTGTACTGCTGGCCCCCAAAGGTAAAAGCCAGTTTGTATTGGTCCTCCCTACTGACAGGCACGGTCCGGTATCCATTGGTCAGGTCTATTGCAGTGAATACTTGTGACCCCTGGATCTGGGCCAGCCCTTGGTCAATGTAGGGAAGAGGCCATCGGGAAGTATGGACCCGTTTGTTGTGCTCCCTAAGGTCGGCGCAGAGTCTCCACTGGCCGTTTGGCTTCAATATTCCCAGCACCGGATTATTGAAGGTGCTTTGTACTGGACGGATTATTCCCCGGGACTCAAGGTTCTTAATTATTTCAGTAAAGGACTCCATGGATGCGAGAGGCAAACGATATTGATTCACAAACACTGGAGTCATTCCAGGGTCCGTGGGAATTGTTGTGGTGTGGTTTTCGGTGCGAGCACAGTCATGTGAGTCTACCGCAAAGAGATTTTGAAAATCCAAGAAAACTTGTTTCAACTTTTGCTTTTGTTCCAGAGTCACACATGCATGAGCTAGGTTGACTCTCTCTTCCACTATCTGTCTGAAGCCTGGAAAGACTACTGGTTTGGCTATCTGAGCGGCCTCCTCCAGCTGGGTGGAGAAGTCCCTGGTCAGAGTGCTGATTTGGACTGGAGGCTTCAGGTGGGAAAGGCAGCCCTCGTGGACCTGGAAAATCACCTCCTGAAGTCACAAGTCACATCTTCCTTACCATAAGGGCAAGAAGTGTAAACCAGGAAGTTCCCCCCATGCCGGGTGAAAATCCTGTCTGGTGTTGTATTGTCCTCATTGTCACTGTCAAAACAGTCCTTGGGGATCGGTCCTAACAGTTAATTTCCTAAATCAATGGAGAAATGTCGGTCATCAACCGCCATTCCAATAATGGTGCCTGCGGCTAGAGTAATACTCTTTAAGTTGCTGTTATCCACCTCTATTGGAATGGTGTCATGTTCTATGTTGACTAATGGAGTTGGGTTTATCCCCAACCCTTGCTGTTGGAGAGAAGCATTTAGATGAATATAAGCATCAGGGTTTTTCAATTTTTGTCCTCTTTTAACTTTCACTTCCAGGGAGAATAGTCGGGTCCTTTCTGGGATGGTGACTTCCTCTTTAATCTGAATTTCAACTGCATAAGGTAGCAATTGAGCTGACCTAAATGCTTTTTCTGAATCATCAAAGCCCATGGGATTATCCGCTAATCGGGACCAAGCTTTGAAGTTTATTAGGTCCAAACTAATGGCAAAGCGATTGAGAATGTCACTGCCTAAGTAAAAGGCGGCAGTGACGTCTCGCATGACCCAACAATTATGGACTATGCTCTTGTTGCCAATGGAGATTTTGAGCATACACCTGCTTGGCAGGAGATGTTTGGAATTAGGTGCTTCCAGGTCCATTTCCCATTTGTCTATCAGTTTAAATGTGGGAATGGCTGGATCTTTTTGGAGTTGGCGGAACATGGCTTCGCTGATGAAGCTCTTACCGTTGTTCACACACACTCGAGCAAGAACAGAGTCCTTCCCATCATTTAACTGAACAAGGATGAACAACTGCTCTCCAATTTGCTGAATATCAGCCAGGCTCTGAGCTGATTTCACATCTGTCTGGACTATAGGAGTCTGAGTGTCTGATTGTGGATTGGTAAAGAATTTCAGAGTGTTTCCTTCCAGTGTGGAATACCACCTTAAACTGGAAGGAAGGTTGATTTTCAGAAACAGAGAGGACCCCCCATCAACAGTCTGTTGTCCTACTGCTATTACTGTCACGTCTGGAATTTGGTTGTTCTGGAAGAGAAATTCTACTTGGTCAGATTTTTGTTCAACCATGTGGCAGGTGCCATTTAAACTAACATGGTTGACACTCTGTTTTAATTTTATTGTTCGGCTAGTCTGGGTCCAGAGGACCTTGTTTACGCAATCTATTTGGGGTGACAACCTTCTCAGGAGGTCATTCACTAGTAAGCAAGGGGTGCCCTCTGGAGTCACTACTATGACCGGGTGTTTCACCTTGTGTCGCCAATTTTGATGTCCAAATCTGCAGTCCCCTCGACAGGAATTTCCTTCCCGTCAAAGATCTGCAGTTGTCCAGGAAGAGAGGTGAGAGGAATTTGGTAATTCTCCCCCCTTCCTGCATTTAGTTCCTCAAAGGCCCTTTTGGACAGAAGGGTAGCTTGGGATCCAGTGTCCACCAGTGCCAAAATTGTACCCTGCCCCTGTACTTAAACAAGGGCATAGTATCTTCCCTCCTTCTCCTCAAGGGGGCACAGATAATGCACAATTGTGGACAACTGGTGGGCTAACTTTCTGGTTTTGGACATTGCTAGCGAAGAGATTTGGGCAGAATTCTGTGGAGAGCCTTGGGAATCTGAAAGAAAAAGTTGGCAACTGGAGATCAGAGCCATTGTGGGTTCCCCTGGTTCCGGTTCCGGGCCGCCCCCCCCTTTTTGGAGGCAGTCACCAGGATGGGTTTGAACCAGGGGATTTCGATATTGTGGATTCTGGGATGAGATGATGGGCGGCGGTAGCTCAGTCTCCATATCTCCCCAGTCTGGATTGGAATCCCTTGGGACCCATTTTTCTTTGGGAGGAGTTCCCCCATCTCTGAATGAGAAGATCCTTTTCCCAGGATCTTCTGAGGATCCCTCTCCCTCAAATTGGAAGACCTGCACCTCCTCCACAAAGTGGGTCTGTTTGGGTCCTTTGTTTCTCCTACCCCCCCTCTGCTCCTTGGAGGCAGGCTTTCAGGGGCAGGAGATTTTGTTTCCGGTTCCTGGTTTTCCAGGGGCTGTTAACAAGTTGGGAAGGAAGCTTCCTCCAAGGCTTTACACCCCCCTTCCCCTTGCGCCTCCTCCCTGGGAACCGGTGGGTTATCGGGGTGCTGCCCCCGTCTTTGTTCTGGAGCACCAGGCCCAGAGTTTGGGGCATTCTGCGGTGGCATGCTCATGCAACCAGAATGAGCATGGTTACATACTGAGGGTTCTGTTGGGCCCTCAGTATGTGACCCAGATCTCGTGCCATATTTTGGACCTGGCGCTCAAGTTGTGAAACCCGCTCAGGCTGATACGGAGCTCTATTTTCTCCCCTGGGCTGATCCCGGGAAGGGTAGCTATCCCTTCTCTGGTAGTACCCCTGATTGGGAAGATTTTGGTACCCCTCCACCCTTGGCCTCCCCTCTCCCGGATTAGGTTGTCTGGGCTCAGGGAATTGGGGAAAGAAGGATGGATGATTTTGGGGCTGGAAATTGGGTGGATACCTGGGGAAAAAGTTCTGCCCAGGATTTGGTGAATTTCTGCCCTCCTGGGGGAAGTTAGGAGGGAAGTTCCCCGGGTCAGGTGCTTGGCTGGATCCCCCCCCTTGGGCTGGAGGAGTCCACACATAACCCAGGATTGGTCGGTTTCCCTTGTAGCGGGGACTTACATAGTCAGGAGGGCGGGGGACCCCATTTGTGGGACTACCTCCTCGACTCCCTGTCTGTGACTTGCCCGAGGGCCTTCTGGGCTGTGAATTATTTGGTGCAGGCAGGTTTTTAGGCCCTCCATCTCCAAATCTAAAACGGGGGCAACCTTTACCTCTGCCACCTTGGCAGCAGCAGGGGTGCTGTTGGGTTTGGGGTTTTTCGGCGCATTATTTTTATTTTCGATGGGCTTCTGCACCTCAAAGATCCAGGTAGCTGTTCAATGACCCAGTCTAAAGATCTTTTCTCATGAAAATCTCTCACGAGCTGGGTCATTATGTATTTGGGTAAGGCATGGAAAAACGTATTGATAAATTCTCTGCTATCCGTGCGCACCCTTCTGGTGGTCTGAGCAAAAGCACGCTTTAATTCTTGCACAAACTCTTGTGGGGCCTGATCCTCCCCACATTGCAAATTGTAGGCTGCCTTGCGAGCCTCTTGAGGATTTCTATGTACAGAAAAATGTTTCAAGATGGCCGTCCTGTATGTGGACCACCTTGAATGGTTTTGATCCTCCAGCCCCTCAAAGAAACTGGAGTATTCTGGTGAGAAGGTCCACTTTACATATTGAGTACAGCTTTGGCTGTTCTTCAAATGGAAAGTCTCCATCATTTGCTGATAGAGCTCCAAGTGTTCCCAAAAAGAATACTTGGCGTTCTTATGATAAGGCGTGATGACACTCCTTATTGCCTTTATTTGTTTCAATGGGTCCTTAAGCAAGGCCCTTTTTGCCTTATTGGCCTTTTTGGTTCGGGTAACCCTGGTCAATTCATCCTCCGACTCAGAAGCGCTGCTCCCAGAGGTGCCCGTCTGATCTTCCAGGTTTTCCCGGATTCTGCGAGCCTGGGAATGGCTGGCAGAATGTGGGGACCTGGTCTCCTGTGTCCTGTAATGCTCAGAGGAGTCTTCAGACCCCTCCTTGCTGCCAGGATTTGATGGGTACCCCCCCACTGACCTAACTGGGCAGAGGTTTTCAGGATGCCCTTAATGGGCCTACTCTCATGGGGTTCCCCACTAAATTGCACTGTGCTTGGGTGCCCATACCCGGATGCCCGCCCATCCATTCCTGGGAGGTACTGGCCTATGAGCCCCATACTTCTAGCTGGATAATAATCTGCCACATCCGTGGCCCTGGGCTCATGTGCGCGAGGGGACATGGGGGTGGCAGAGTCCAGGGACTGGGAGAGATGAAGGCCTCTGGTACCAGGGCTCCTGAGGTTATGCTCAGGCGTTTCCCTTTCCCAGCGCACCTCGTCTCTATCAGCCCCTGCTCCCTGTTGCAATGCAAGAGCCTGCGCTTTCAGTTCCTCAGTTAAGGCCTTACTAGACTCTATCAGTCTCCCCTGCGTCGCTACCTGTTGCTGGAGCCTATCAGTGTGCTGACAGAGAGCCTCATTTTCTCTCTGTGCCTCCTCATTGGTCCTGGAGTACTGGGCCAGTCTCTGCTGCAGGAGGGTTACTTCCTGAGCTGTGTCCCTATTGGCCTGCTCCTTTCTTGCCAGAGCATCCTCCACCCTCCTGGTGTGCTCTAACAAGTTCTGGTGTTCTTTTTGGAGGTCGCCCAGTCCCTGGAGGGCCAGGTGATTTTCTTCCATTTTCCTTTTTAAGTGGCAGACTTCCTGGCCTAAGGTATCCCTTTCCTGACTAAGAGCCTGCATCTGTGCCGCCAGGTCGTCCCTTTGCCTTTGGAAGGCACCAGCTTTCTGGCGCTCCTGGTCAAACTCTGCCTGGGTATCCAGGTCTTTCAAAATCAGTTTATTGCTCTCTGCCTTCTCCCTATCTAGGTGGCTTTGCAGGGTGACTACCTGCTCGGCACATGCCCTATTGAAATCTAATTGTTGCTCCAGCTTTTTCTGGCTCTGCAGTAGGGAGTCCAAACCTTCTTGGTACTCCTTCTGCAAGGCCAGAAATCTGGTATCCTGGTCCGCCTTTTCCTGTTGCAGCACATCCATATCCTCCTTTATTTTAGTGATGTACTGTCTGCTGTCCTTTTCTGACTCCTGGCTCCTGAGCAGCCTCTGCTCAGAAGAGTCCAGATCAGATTGGGGCTTCTCTAACGCCATCTGTTGCCTATTTACCAGATCTTGGCCTTCAGCACATTTGTCCTGCATGGCTCCCATATACAGATACAAATATGCCGCTATCCTGGCAATCTTATTATGTTCATCTTTGGCTTTAGGGGCCATATATAGTTCACTCAGGGCCACATGTAGGGGACCCTGATCTCCCCATATATCTGACCCTGTTTCAGTGACTTGTTGCGCGATAGCCTGCAACCAGACCGTTTGGTCCTGATGAGTCCACTCACCTCTCACAAATAGCTTATGTAAGAAGTGCTCTCTGGATATTTTCATATCTACCAAGGTCGTCATTCTGGAATTTGAGTTCCTTCCTGACTTACAGAAGTTTGTATTTTATTTTGCAAAACAGACCGTTTCCTTAGAGCGTTCCTTTGAGGGATGCTTTCACAGTGTAAAACAGCGTGGTGATCTAACCGGATATGTGTATCTGGTCAGTTGGCACACTGTATTAATCTGCACAAATGGTAAATCTAACCCAGAATATCCCGGACGAGCCCCCACTTTTGTAAGCGATATTCAATCAACACTGCAGCTAAGTCAATGCCTAGTCTGGGATGCTGAGGGAAACCCTTATTGATGTATTTTTATGTCCAGTTCAGTACTCTGGATGACAACCCTTGTATAACACCCCCCTCTTAGAATCCCCCTGACCCCACTGAGCCAAGAAGTAGGTTTATTTTGCAAATTAAAAGGTTTATTTGGACAATTCAACAATATATATCTATCACACTTTTATAATATATTAATATCTGATAGTACACTGAGACATAGGATGTGGATCCACAATGGGTAATGTTACAGTGGTACACTGATTCCTTAGGAGTAGTATAGAGGATGAGGTAGCTGAAAATGCTTTATGGTTTCAAGGAAATGCAATGAGGAATAAAATGCAGTACAGAAATACTTGATATGATTTTAGCAAAAGATAAGATAATCACTTTTTCTCTGGCAATTCACCCCCCTCCCCTATGCAATGGAAGAAATGGAAGGAGGTGGAAAGAGGAGCACACAGTTCTCAGGAATGCAATCAAATACAATACGGAATTCAGTTCCCCCCCAGCAAGCTTAGAGGAAACAGGTAGGAGTTTGAAACACAGGCCCAAAATGCTTTTTAAATGTGATGGCAATGGATGGGAAAATGTGCCAACTGATTTTAATTCCCTCTAGAGATTCAGGGTGAGTGGGAGATGCGTGTTGGTATTAGTTCAGGCTCACTGTAGCAATGCTCTATGAGTTATTACCAAGTTGCAAACGGATTTTAACAAAAGAAAGAATGGAGCTGCTATTTTGACAAGTGGAGAAATTGAGCCAAAATCGCAAATCGCGGTAAATTTCGCGAGTGGGTAAATCGTGATTGCGGAAAAAGTATAGGGAGTAGGAAGTCGGTTCTTGGTTCGTTGGAAAACCTAGAATCACAGCTTTAAAATGAAAGTTAAACGGTTCCAGAGATACGGACGATTTAATAAAGGTAGATTTTCGGATTTAAAGTAAAACTCAAAATGACAGGTGACAGCTTGCAGCTGCAGAATTGACAGGTGACAGTTGTGCAGCTTTAAAATGACAGATGACACGATTTCTAGGAGGCTGTTCTACTTAGGTTAAAATAGTTTGGATTAGATTATTTTAACTAAGAGATTGGTTCTGCACAGTTCTGCTAGGTACTCACAATATCAATTTGAAATAGGCCTCGTCACGGTCTGGTCAGGTTGGACGGGACTTCCGGCGGGTGGTTCTGAAGTCCCGGCTATCTGGGTCAGCTCTGCTCTCTGGGTCTGTCAAGCACCGGATCTGCTCACAACGGTCTGGTTTGTGGTTCTCTCGGGTTCCGGATACAGCACTGCTTTCTGGATACTGCTGCAGGTTCTTGCAAGAATTCTTGGCAAAATTCAAACAGCTCGCCCGGCTGTTGAATAGTTTGGTTAGTTTTGAGGCCTGCTGAAGAGGATTCAGCTGGTGGATTCAGGCCTCTCTGCTACAAATTATGGAGTTAATTTCTGCTACAGGTTCTGGAGATTGATGGATTTTAAGTCTGGATCTCTGGATGTGAAGTCGTCGGTCAGCATGCTCCGCAGCAAATGGAATTGAATCTCCCTAACTGTCCCAACAGTCTCTTTTAATGTGTTTTGAAAATGGGTGTGTGTCTGGGCCTAGCTAAGCCTGCCCCTCTCTACTTGTCATTGGCCCAATTCTCCCCTCTCCCATGATTGGGGGAAGGAAATGGATTGTCATCATGATGAGGTCTGTTTATGGGTCAGAGGATCCTCCCCATGTCAGTTTGCCCACAAATCTATATTTGATTCTAATACATCTTTCCCAGATACACAATTTGTTGAAATTACATGTACACATTATATATTCCTTATGGTCCATGCTTGTCCGCCTCTGATCTTCCTATGGGCTTGCATTAAAAAATGACAACATTTTGCGCTTTTTAACTGGTTTTGCAATATCGGACATTTACCCAAAATTACACACATGTGCGCAAGGAGTATGGACATTAATTGATGAAGTGTCAGATTTTTACCATGCAGACATTTGGAGTAAGACCCTATTTTCCGCTAGCAACCCCCCAGAATACACCACAGGGTCCTAACACCTCTTAAAACTTGCACAGAAAAATCACAAAAATAATGATATTACTTATATAATTCTGACAAGTCCGCACTATGAGTTATATATCTTTTTAAAATTATGCTCGGGTCAAAAAGGGGTTTGGCTTCCCACATCACATGGTGGAATAACTGGTTTATCCACTTCCCCCAAGCCAGCCTGTTCACAGAGGCACAGCTGCCCCCCAGTTTCTCCCAAGAGGAAGCTATTTTACGACGCCCCCAATTAACATTTGCCTTAGTCAAGGAAGTTGCATTGTTCGGTCCCTTCCAGTTCCCAGGTGCTCCACCCCTAATCTAATCAGAGAGGTGTCAACTCCTTTTGGCATTGGGCGGCAGGATGCATCTAGGCCTGGGAAGAGTGGCTGTTGATCCAGTTTCAACTCCTGTCGGGGGTAGTTGTCAGGCAGAATTCAGTTTCATTAAGCCAGGTTTCAGCTAAATGTCACTTTTTGTTCCCAGTTTTCTACATTCAAATCAAACTGACAATTTTTACCTATACATTAAATAATTACTTCCTTCAAGTCATTTCAGAATATAGTTTTACATTGTATCCACCTCTTAGCAAGTCTTTCCTTGGTCTGGTTTTGTTTCATTTGTTCAGTTTTACCCAAATGTCTGGTGGTTTTAAAACGCTGGCTTTCTGATAGTGGTGAGTACTGGTAATGCAACCATTTTTGGGATTAAGAAAATGAATTCCCCACAGTCCTGAGTTGCTTTTTGGCAATCAGCATTGCCATTCCCAATGGTTTCAGGCTACTGTGTGTAGCCCAATGGTGGTTTTAGGCAGTGGCCTCCTGTGCTCACAACATAGGCAAAAATGGGTGGCAGCCTATTCTTCATGTTTTCCAAAAACATCCCACAATATATATATATATATATATATATATATATATATATATATATATATATATATATATATCAATAAATACAATACAAATACTACACAATACATTGTGGAAGTACAATGGGGCAATTGTCTGGGGACAGTGTGATATTCAGGATGCAATGTCAATGAACCAGAGAACAATTATCTGGGAGTGTTGTCGTAGTGTCATGTAGCATTTGTATTGTGGGGTTGTGAATTTGGCATGAGGCAAGTGTTCTATGGGCAAAGTCAAAATGGCATGAGACACTATTTTGGGGACATTGTTAGACATTGTTAGAATGGTCTGTGTTTGTTGGGAAAGTGTCACTGTGAATTATTCATGGGTACATTAGCATGTGACCATTTTCTGAAGGCATTTTGAAAATAGCATGTGGCACTTGCCTAAATACATTGTAGAATTGGCATGGAATAATATTTCTGGGGTATTGAGATAGTGGCTGAACTAATGATTTGTGGCATTGTGGAAAAGTCATTGGCCATTTTACAGAGGGAAATGTTGAAGTGGCCGTGTTTAATTTTCCTGGGGAATCCCAAAGTTGGTATGGGCCACTAGTCTGGAGGTATTGTAAAATTGATATGGGGGAATTATTTGGGGGCAATATGAAAGTGACATGGGACAATGCATTTTGACATTGTAAACAAATGGCACGGAGCAACTCCCTGAGGCATTACAAAGAGTCCGGCAGATGGGTAATATGTTCGGGCATTGCTAAAGTGCCAATTGTCAAGGAATTAAGAAAGCAACATGGGGCAATTGTCAGTTGTCCATGTGGAAGTGGCATGGCAATTGTATTCTGTCAGTGCTGCACAGGCTTAGCAATTGTACATACAATACTTGAGAGTGACATTAGAACACATGACTCTTTTCTCACCCACAAATGACAATTTCATTGTCAGCTAGAGACACTAGTTCGGGCCCAAAATCTCCTTGAATGTTTAGCTCTGAATGCCTCACTATCACATATGCACCAACATGCTCTAGTTCTCTTTTCACCTCCTGATTATTGTGCTGTGATATTTTCACCACTGTGTCCTATCCCGATTTTGGTTCTGTGGTGATTGCACCATTGAGTTCCACCTTTTTTGCCTCTATGTGATGGTTATACCACTGTGACCTCGCTTATATTTCCATCATGTGTTCAAAACTGATTTCACCTCTGTGGTTTTGGTACTACTCTCCTTGCATCAGGAATAACTTATACTAAGAATGTGATAGTTGGAACACCTATGTAATAGCTACACAACAATATTTTCCCTGGATCATGGCACCTTGATATTTCTTCAACTGTGTTTGGTTACTTCCTGAGTTATGCATTTCCTACCACAATTAATTGGTTCTGGTTATTAGCTTCTGGTACTTGCTCAGTGGCATATCTGCCACTGTGCTCTTCCCTTCATTGCATCAGTGTGGAATTTGTAAAAATGTGTCTTTCCTTTATTGCACCGGTCAGACATGTGCATCCATTTGATCTTCTCTGCATGTAGCCTTCTGAAACCATATGAAAATGCACCTTGATTGTTGTGCAGCCTTTCATTATCTTTCTCCTTATTTGTTTTTGAGTATATTTTGCCTATCTGCTGTTCTTCAATGTGATCCCATACAAATACTGTGTTATAATATAAGCTTCACTTCATGTTGTTGTCTCACTAAGTTGCTTCTAGACCAGCCTTTCTGGGTGTCTGCACCTCCAAAAACATCATGACAAGAAACTTCAGAGACTGCCGAATAGGAGCATGGAACATCCTCAAGAACAACTCTTTGCATGGTTCACTCCAAGCCCTTAACACACTAACCAACATAGGGGCACAGGTGAAGGGTTATCGCACATTAGATGTCAGCAAACTGATCAATAAGATTCTCTCACTCAGCCAACCACACCATATCCAGTAGATTACCCACATTGTACATCTCAAGTTATCTAACCAAATACCAGCGACATTCATACAAGAATGCACAACCACTGTGATAACGTACCTCAGAAGTTCGAGGAATCAGGAACATTTAAAGGTTTCCTATAACTGTCACTCAGCATTCTTGCTACCTTATCAGTGACCCACAGGGCGTCACCCAGACGCAAACCTCATGGTGGTCCTGGGTCACTATTATCCATGAGACTTACCTCATCCATTATCTGTTTTGCCAGTGATAATAATGAAAAACAGCTATCACACCATCAGCTACTCTGGAACATTTCTTAGCCTCATGAGGATGAAAACACCACACGAGCGAGGCCTCTTTCTACACTACTTCATAGTGATGCGCACATGTCAATACCAATAACTTGCAATCAATCTGCTGCACAGGCCAAACCAAACCCCCGCAGCTTCCCATACAATTCCGTCCCGAAATCACTTTCCAAACCCTTCAAAAAGATGGAAAGGATCCACATGACCAGTGGTTGCCTTCTCATTAATGCCCTCCACATATTTAATCACAGCACAGGCATTTATGACCTGATCCTGGAGGGAGATTGGCTTTTCATCACTTAGACCTGTGTGATAGATGACTATGCAACAGTGGTGCAGCAGGGCACTCCATCTTCTCACAGGATTACCTTCATAGACCACATTAGCATGGAGGTAGCAATACTCCCACTGATTTACTAGGACTACGACCAGATACATACATTACTGGCACCATTCTGGCCTGTGAATCCCTTTATGTCAACTGCAAGGTGACCTAAATGGTTATGCTGAATTTACACATAATCTACTGCCTACTATCCTGAAGCCCTTAGTTTGCAGACAAAGTCATAGCCAAGGTAGCTACCTTTATTGACTGATGTGGCTCCCTAACCATGGGAGATCTCCACACATGTCTGGAAAGAAATATAAATATCACAAGAAGAATGCTCTCCAATAACTTAGATGTGCTCCACCTGAAGCAATTGGTGAGGGGATACGGCCATTAAGCTGGACACACATTGGATGGCATATACAGCAACAACAAATCTGATTATAATGGCGCCCAATCTTGTATTCAGCTAGGAGATCACCTAGCCACGCATTTCACCATATGCATGCCCACTGATGCACTTTCTAAGTGTGCCTAGGTCCTGCATGTAACGTCCTACCTACCTCTAGGCTTCTGAAGACAGTGTGGATCTCAGTTTGGTGTCTGTTGGGTGCCAGTGCTCATCCATCCTTACTGAACGCCCTGTTCCCCTGACGTGACCATTCCTTTGCTGAATACAGCTTCGTACTCTTGTCATTCGCTTGGGATTCTTTCCAATACTCCCAAAAATTGGTTAGTTATGCCTTTACTAAGCCATTAAACAATGCTTTTGAGGACTTCCATCATTGAAGAAATCTGTGAGACGTACGTGTTATGTGAAGTGTAGCTTGCTGTCTTTCGAAGAGATCTATGGATGGTGTCCCGCAAACCACAGAATGCCTTGGGTAATTCTGAATCCATGAGATTGAATGTTACCCATTCAACATATCCATCCCTGCATTGTAAATGGAATTGTTCGGCCTGGTGGCTGACTTGTCCTAAGGTCAAACTTGTCCCATCCACAGCTCAAATGTCTTCTGGTCATTCCGTTGGCACCAACATAACCCCTATACGGTGTGCCGAAAGTCTATACACATAATTTACTGTTGCTCTGCAGTTGATGAAAGCCACTGCTGCTTGAAGTTGATTATTAGCTGTTGTCAGCATCACTTGCAGTGACAAGTGAGAATGATTTTGGATCATGGGCAAAGCAGGCAATGAGGTGCCCTGCAATGACATATTGTCCTTCTCAACCATCGAGCCGGTTAGTTTCCCACCTGTCTGGTGTCAGGTGGATCATTTGTAACACCCGATATATTTCTGAACCCTTTGGTTCGCGATATGCTCTCATGCATAAAATGTCCTGGTTGTCCATTATAAACACACAGCTGTTAGACATGTCTCTACTCTCTCTCTCTCTCTTCATGGATCAATGGGCCCCTGACACCCCCATCTGCATGGACAATGGGCTCCAATCAGGAACTCGTTTTTCCAAGGGTGGAGGGATTCATGGTAGAAAAAACATGGGCTTTGTATATACTTCAGCAAGTAGATCCTTCAGTTAAGTTCATAGTCCTCGTTAGGAACTAGGAACTTAACTTTCGTTAGAAAAAGGACGTTGTTGTCTCCTTGGGCCAATTTGTCTCCACAACAAGCTGGTTGAATGTGGAGATATATGTTAATAAGTCTTGACTACCTTGTTTCAAATCTACAATCTACAAGTCCTTATCCAATGCTTGACCGTGTGCCTTTTGGCAAAAGCGTTTCCCCATTTCTTCTTTTAATCCACGATAATACTGCAGCATTAGATATTGGGCCTCATTCCGAGTTTGGAGGCAGCCATGGTGCTATTAGCACCATGGCTGCCTCCAAACCCGGGTCCGGGTCCGGTCTGGTTGAAAAGGGACTTACCGGGTCATTTCCAACTTGGAGGACCCGGTAAGTCCCCATTCAGGAATCCATTCCCCATTCCCATTTGAGCCCCCATAGGTGAATGGGGAAGGCACTAATTACGGGCCTGCAAATAGCGGGCCCATTATTAGCGGGACCCGCAAAGGACGTGTGGTCAGACCACATGTCCTTTGCAGGTCCCGCTAAGGGACCTCGAAATAGGGCGGTAAGGGATTAAACCCTTACCGGCCAACTCGGAATGAGGCCCATTGCCTCTTCACCAAGGGGATAACCCTGTTAGCAGCGTTGCTCCTAAATGCCACCTTTGTTGAATCATTAGGTAACGCTTGAGGGAGTCACATAAAGTATAATTCACACTGGTTTTAAAACTGAGCATATTTGAAGGGAACCCCATTAAAATCTTCTGGTGGGGTTGGTAGCACTGGGACAAGGGTGATAACGTATGTGGACACAGGATTTATAGCCACAGCTGTATCTCTAACTGGATTTGGGGCAACCCCAGGTTGGTTGGGATGGAACGGGTTCATTTGGGCCTGCATAGGGGTGACTCTGGCTGTCACAGCATCAATAGCATCTCGGGTGATCTCTGTGCTGATGCAGTACGTTGGTCTCAGCATTGCCCTAAGCTCAGTGAATAATTCCAGCAGCAAGCCAAATATGTTCTCCCCCATGTCTGAGTCCATGGGCCCAGGGAAGCCTAACTTTGTGAGCCAGCCTTGATATCCCACAACGGGCCTCATTACGAGTATGGAGGTAGCCATGCCACTAAAAGCGGCATG
Organism: Ambystoma mexicanum; assembly: GCF_040938575.1. NCBI lineage: Eukaryota > Metazoa > Chordata > Amphibia > Caudata > Ambystomatidae > Ambystoma > Ambystoma mexicanum. The sequence continues at coordinate 796,265,352 of NC_090935.1, read as the reverse complement.
GCTACCCCCATACTGGGTACCAGGTCCGGGTCCCACAAAAGGGGACTTACTGGGCCATTCTGACCTTGGAGGGCCCGGTAAAACCCTTTCGCGGGACCCAGACCCGATATATCCTCATTCCCATTTGAGCCCCCATAGGGCTCAATGGGAACTGGGAGGATGCTAACAAAGAGCCTGTTAGTGACGGGCCCATTGTTAGCATCCTGGACTGATAGCGGGTCCCGCTAAGGACGCCAATGAACGGTGCCGGTCCCTTACCGGCACCGTTCATTACGTGGCCGCCAGGGTCCTAATGAGGCCCAATGTCTTTATAGCTCTTTTTCTTGTATCATACATACATCATTTTGGCTTGCCCAATTAGTGATTTCTCTCTTTCTCTATCTTTCCTCTAGGAGCGGCGCTCTGTGATCAGCAATCACGGAGTCTGGTAAGTCTGGTTAGATTCCTTAATATAATACTTTCATTACAATTCTTACTTAAGTATAAACTAACCTTGATCATCCTTTTCTTCTTGTTGCAGGCATGTGGTTAATGGAGTCCCACTGCACCTGAAAAACAAGAGATGGCAAATGGGGATCCCGTGAGTATCTGTTCCTGCTCACTTTCTTTCAGGCTTTCCTCTTTTTCTTGATCTTCTTCTTCGCTCTCCTAGACTCGTGTATATTCTCTCCAGTCTTCTTGAATTGTTTTCTTCTTTAAGCATAGGTATCACCGGAAACTGCTATATTCCATGCAGGCTTCCTGAAATGTCTGCCACGTTTTGCCAGTGGGCGTGATTTAAATAACCTTGCGAGCATGATCCTGTGAGATGTTGCAGTCTTGCAGGTTTTAACTCAACATCTCTAGACTGGGGAATGGAGCTTCTCCTGGCACCTCTAATGCTGAGAAGTGCATGTGAACTCCCTTCTCTCCCCTTGACCTCGTACTGGGGATCCTGACTGCCCAGGTGTCCTTCCCGCTCACTGACCCTGCATAGGTTACTGTGGATCCCAAGAGTGCACCAATGACACTAGCTACTGTAGCAGGCCATGGAAATTCATCAATTTGAAAGAACTCCTTGACTCCTCTAAACTCCCTCTAAGCACCCCGTCCCCACAGGGTTCACTGGAAACCCAGGCAAATGACTCCTCATGGTACATGACTGGAGAATGCCACCCCTTGAAAAGCTCCAACCACTGGAACGTTTCAGAACTTCCCGGAACATGCTTGCAGTGAGATAGCACACTGACGACTTCGACGACCTTAAGACCAAAGAGAGAATGAAGGAACATAACTGGAGCAGAATTGACATCAAGGCCAGCAAATCTCTATGATATCTGCAGCATTAGACCTACAGGGTAGACATTCTACAAATCAATACTAACATGAACACTATCCAAAAAGGAAATGCTCAATGTTTCCCCGTCTACTTGCCAATGACATGAAACCCATCGCACCAGCTCTCTGACACAATAACCACCCCCTTCACCAACAACATGTTACAGATTCATGACCACCTGGTCAACATAACAACCCTAATACTTGATTACCAATCCATATCTGCACACGCGAACCCTGAGAGTTTGTTGAACCTTTTATGAGCAGGAATGTATGACTGTTCAACTCCAGCAACAAAGCAGGATCAGCAGAGAGGACTCGTGCCCACCTGATGACTACAAACCATCACACAGCATCCAGGGCTCACGCGCCACTTCCAATCACTTCTTAACTGCTCTTATCACACTAAGTCCTTCCACAGGAACTTGAACCGGTATACTCCAAACCTCATCTAAAAGGCTTCCACGGTGAACCCTGACCCACTAGCAAGCTACCACCATGTCTCCAATGTTTCCTTTCAAGCAAATGTCCTACAGAATTGTTGTGTTCTACTGAGAGCTTATTGGGCCAGTGGGGAGCAATAACATACGCGAACAGACCTAACACAGCTTCCGACCAATGAGGGGAACCAAACCTGCTCTTAAGCTTTCCCCTTATGCTCCACTTCAGTAGTTATTGTCGATGAGGGACAAAATGTGTAAATCAATTAAAACCACCCCCCATGTTAGAAAAGGAAAGCGTTCCCGATCCAAAGAGATCAATCATTCCAATAAATGAGTTATTCTGCCGGGGAATTCAGAGTGCATGGTAACTGAAAATCCAAGACTCGCTTTGCTTCACAACCCACCTTCCAGTGTACAGGGGCCTGACCTTAATTTGTATCACTCCCAGATGATATGTTAGATGCCAGGACTTGTTGGTTGTGTGTTTATGATTACAAAGCTAGTAATCACAGTGAGCAGAAACATACAATGTCCGCTTACTTCCCCTTGACTGCACACTGAGGAAGCCATGTCATGAAAATGGTATTTCCAATAATATTGCCAAAGGGACATTTGATTACTGGTCTGAGTCTACAAAGCAATTTCTAACATTTTTTTTTCCAGAGTGAAAGGTTGCAGCACCTGTGTAAACTTTTCAGAGTTATTAATCGTGAACATTACCTTTGCCCTCGTTGTTCTGTCGATGCAAATTAATTGACGCTCCTTCATGTGGGAAATTGCCTGCTGGAGAAAGGAAGGCATTAAGGCACTTCTGCTGGCAGGCTCACCTGGGCCTCCATCTCTCTCCACTGAATCATGCTTTGATCCTTTATCTTGTTAACACGTGGTCAGTGTTCCCCTACGTTGCTCCTGCAAGGTGCTTGGCTCCCGTGCGGGCCCTCCCGCAGCCTCTCTGAGGCGGGCGGGCCGGCGGGCGGCCGGTCAAAGGGTTGAGGGGTGGGGGTGGGATCATTCTTCGTGCATTGTCAGCCCAGCATTCCTGAGAGATGCGGGGACGCTTTCCTGACAGACGGGATTATGAATTGTGGGGAAAAAAAGTTCATTGAAACCCTAAAAACGGATGTTACACAAGATGTGGGTGTAATATATGTACTCACAAGTGATACCAACATATGGTAGTTCTGCAAATCGTCTACCCTCGCTGCCAAGTGCGAATGGGCTTAATACAAAGACCCCAGAGAAATACGGCCACTTATGTGCGCTGGCCCCTCTGAATGTGACCATGCTTCACTCAGCGTCCGGGCTCCTAACTCCATGTAATGCCCGATGCTCTGGGCAATAAAGCTCAATTATTGCACTAGCAGCTAATACACATTTCGAGAAAATAAAATGGATGGGAAACAGATAAATTGCTTTACCATTTCACATGTAGATCGGTGAGACCAATCACTGCCATTGAAGTCTATGCAGATTATCTAAATAATGGTCTTGGTGGCGACAGACAAAATATGTAGGAAGTACAAACACATGTGCGTATAGATGCAGTATACTATGTCATTGGAGTGCAGCTAGGAGAGAGATGGTTTATGATGAGCAGGGACACACAGCTTGTGGGGTTTTGTTTCATTATTTCTCCACCTGTTGCCTGGCCAAGGCCATGCTAATCCCTATACCCAGTCCCACCCAAATAGAATAGAGTAGGACATCTGCTCCCGCACAATGATTACCTCCTGCATAGAACCCCACTGAGCACTTGCGTTTTTGTCTGCGTTGCTGGTCTTTGTTTTGTGATATCTGTGCGCCCTGATGCTTTGATGTCTGTGGGTAACGGCATGTTATAAACATAAACATAACATAACATAACACCCATTTGTTGCCCCTCCCCAAACCAAACACATCCTACTGGGATGTCTTTGAGCTAGCTTTATCAAGCAGTAACATAAAAGTTTGTGCTGTGACCGTTATTTCAAAGCTGTCTCCTGAGAGTTCATGATTTAATTGTAGCTATAAATGTGCTAGCAGTGTTATAAAATAGTCTTAACCAAGTGTTCGTTCAGCTGGTTAGTTTAAAGCAGTGTGTGTGTCCTCTAACTAATGCCCTGTTATAAACAAGCACTGCCACAGCCAACAGTTTTGGCGTGTGCTTAGGTATTAGATAGGTATTTACCAGGCATTGCTATCAATGCCTAGGTATTTATTCTAATTTGCAGCTGCTCTTGTTAATCAGCAAGTAGTACCATTATGGCAAAGCCTGGAAAATGCATACCCTATGCTTGCACAAAAGCCAAAACTGTTGCCATTCCTAATGATTGTTTAATCAGGATTCCCTTTCCACAAGTCTTCTTTGTACGGGTGCAGAGATTAAAGAGGAATATGTCTCTGTGAGGTCCATAGATCACTATGGCTTAAAGAATGGCTTCCTGTCCTTGAGGGATGACTTAAGACAGACATGCAATGCAGCACTTCTAGAAATATGAGTGTGCTAAATGAAGTCAGACTAAAGGCCCACCTCCTCGTCTCTGAGTTACCCTCTTAACGTACCTCTCATCTGCCTGCTAGCAAAAATATGTCACTCCCCTCTAACCTGCCTCTGTCCCTCACGTCTTCTACCTCCACTCTAGCACTTCACCCATCATGGTCATGCCCCGAGCACAGTTGATTGTACCACCTACCTGCACTTAATAATGTCCAATGTTGGTTGTCCTTAATTTATGTATGTCCACTTATGCATTGTCCCCGGTGACCGTTCCATTACTACCCTCCACAACTGGGCCAGAATGTCACTCAAACTCACCCCATTTTAAAATGTTCATTGCTTCCTATCATAACTGATTTCTTATGTATTGTACATTCTTTTGTGATCAAAAGAGCATTGTTTCTCCTATATATATATATATATATATATATATATATATATATATATATATATATATATATTCTATATATATATATATATATATATATATATATATATATATATAAATAAAGCAAATAAAACAATTAAATAAAGCAGGACCGACGAGAGACAGAAAAAACCTTTCACATGGTTTAGGAAAGGGCAGGAGGAAGTTGGCCAGAGCAACACTTCTCAGGTAGCCTAAAATGAGACAAACATTCAGGGGCCATGACCGTGGCGCATGTGCGAGGCTCGTGTCTAGAGTGAGACAATAAAGATGTTAACACACACTTCTGGCCTCCATGTGTTAATTTTTCCCTCAGGGCCCATTTGTGCAGGGGTATGCACACCGGCACGACAATATCAACGAGGATGGGATACGCACATGCAACCTCATCCTGCAAAAATAGAAATGTTCTTCTCCTCCCCCCTGAGAGGAACGAGTATTGTACTACTGTATCCAATCTGCAAGATGTTGACACAAGACCAGACGAAAGAAGAGCACCATGAAGACGACATGCCGGATCTAAGCGCATTTTTCAGGCCAGTGCCATTGGACATGCAGGGTCGACAATCTCTTGGATGACGGTGGGAGAGATGGCTGCAGCAATTTGAAAATTACCTGGAGGCTCATGATGAAAATGCACCTGATCGATTTGCAAGAAGACTGCTGGTTAACCTTGTGGGAGATGACGTGGAAGACCTCATTCCCACGTTCCCACCAGAAGACATAAAAACCTATGCTGGTCTGAAGGAGGCACTGTGCGCCTATTTCGATCCACAAGTAAGCATTGTCCATGAAAGGCATACTTTCAACACTGCATGCCAATTCACAGGTGAGTCCATGGACGTGTTTTCGACCAGGCTTCGCAAGCTGGTGGTGCACTGCAAGTTCCACAAGTTCTTGTACGAGGAAGCAATACATCTCCGGATCATTGGTGGCTGCCTATCTTCATCATTCAAGAAAAAGTTACTGCAAGAGCCTTTCGCCCTGAACACCATATTGCAGATGGCCAGGACCAAATCGCGCCCCGATACACAGGCAACCCAGAGGGAGAACAAGGGATATGCAAAGGAGCACATATATCAAGGAACCCCAGGCGAGCACAACCACTATGCTACAGGCTGCCTCACAAGAAGCCATATCTCCACAGGCAGATGCTATCTCTGCAGACTTCCGTTTCCACATGATCCAGGTGTGAAGTGCCCAGCGTTTGGACAAAGGTGCCCTGCCTGTAGTAGGGAAAATCATCAGGCAGTCTTGTGCAATGCCTAGCCAAGCAGAGCTCCAGGGCCCAACTATACCACCAAGAGACAGGAACAACCTTCACGCAGCACCATCCCAGAAGAGACACTAATACCAGGAGGGAGACTGTGAGACACGTGTGTCAAATCACAGGAAGATTCCCATTGCCCCCAATCCTGGAAGAAAGAGCACTGCATGACTATGCAAATATGATTAACAGAGTGACATCATCACCCAAGAGGGACGTTAACATACTGATAGAGGATCATCTGGCAAACTTTGTAGTCGACACAGGTGCCAATCTCAATATCATATAATACGGCTCTCTGGCCGGCCTCTCTTGGCCCACTCCCCGCTCCCACCTGCAAGGCTAAAAACCTTGGGGTCATCTTCGACTCCACACTCTCTTTCCCGCCTCACATCTCTGACGTCTTTAAGAAGTCACACTACCAGCTGCACCTCCTCAGAGGTATTCTTCCTTTCCCCTCCTTTCCCCAGAAGGTCACTGTCTCTCGAGCACTGGTTCTCTCTAAGCTGGACTATTGCAACAGCCTCTTTCTAGATCTGCCTGCTTCCACTCTAAGCCCTATGCAACTCATCCAGAACAGGACTGCAAGACTTGTCCTTGGCCTCAAGCCCAGGGATCGTATCTCTCCAGGACTGAAATCTCTGCACTGGCCCCCGGTGGCTGCGAGGATTAATTTCAAAACCCTCTGCATCGTCCACAAGGCCTTCTGGGGTCTGGGGCCTCAATACCTTAAACTCTCTCTTCCTAGATACTTTCCCTCCCGAGCTCTTCGCTCATCCGCCTCCAACTCCCTCAGGGCTAGTCGTTGATGGCAAATCTCTCTCTTCGGCAGGGGCCTCCCTCTGGAACAGCCTAGCCTCCATGCCTCCCTGAAACTTGAGGAGAACCACCTGCGGTTCCGAAATCACCTGAAAACCCTCCTCTTTGCTTCTGCTTTCTCTCCCCCTCTCCCCTGCTAATGTCCTGGCTGTTACTGAAACTGCACTGGTTACCTGGCCACCCATCTTATCTTGGGCCCTAGCCTTGCCAGTTCCACGCCTGCACTGCCACCCTGGCAACCCTTGCACCTGTGGGCTGTTTCCTGTATCCCGACAGTCCCCCCACTAGCACTTATTTTCTGCACTCACCCTGCACTTGCCACCTGCTGGCCGTTTATTTATCTTGTTGTTCTATTATCCCATGCACTGCACTTTCCTCCCTCCCCCTTCCTTTGCACTTGCGCGATCTGCATGACACTTGGCCTAGTAAGATCGCTGTCTGTCTTCCCTCTGTTCCCCCTCCCTTGCCTCGTCGCGCTTTGAAACACTTGTGTATAGGCGCGTTATAAATGCCACATCATATCATATCATATCATATCATATCATACATATCATATCATATCATATGTATCTCAGAATACAAGAAGATGGCGAATCCTCCATCTATGCTTCCTTCGGAGATGAGGATATTCCAATGAGGAGTAAAGGGCCCCATCTGCAACCACGGACATTCTCCACAACTCTCTTTTTCAAAGGAAACATGCCCTCACAGAGCTGCACGTGTTACAGGGGGAAGTCCCTGGGAGCAACCTGCTAGGTTGCCCTACTGCGCTCAAAAATGAGATAGCGGCAGTAACGTACACTATGTGACACAACAACTCCATTGTCCACACCTTCCCAGTGCTATTCACCAGTCTGGGGTGTCTTAAATGGGACCCCGAAATGCTACATATTGACGAGACTGTCATGCCCATTGTTCAAAACCCAAGGAGGACACCCGTTCACCTTCAAGCACAAGTGGAGAAATAAATAAAATGACTCCTTGGTTAAGACTTCATTGAGCCAGTCAGTGGCCCTACCCCGTGGGTGACTCACACAGTGACAGTTCTCAAAAAGGGCACACCTGGTGCCATACGGATATGTGACAATATGAGAGAGGCAAACAAAGCGATTGGACATGAGAGACATCCCGGAATGCACCTTGATGACATGATCAATCAACTGAATGGAGCTCAGGTTTTCTTGAAGCTTGATTTCAATAAGGGATATCATCAGAAAAAGATAGATGAGCAATCCCGTCACATCACCACCTTTGCCACGCATGTAGGCCTCTTCTGATACAAAAGACGCAGTTTGATATCTCGTCGTCACCAGCGGTTTTTCAGGGGAGTATAAGAAAGGTCGTCCGTTACATCAAAACCTGCTTCAACAACAGTGACGCGATCCTAGTGTTCGGTGACACCAAAGAGGTGCATGATGAAGCACTGCACAAGTAGGACTAACGCTGAATAATGAAAAGTGCGTGTTCCAACAAGCGCTCCTCAAGTTCTTTCGGCATATACTCTCGCAAAAGGGATGAACCCTGACCCGAGTAAGGTTGCTGCCATTACTGGGATCCTGCCACCAGAGAACCTGAGTGATGTCAGGTCATTGCTGGGAATGGCGAGTTACTGCAGTAGATACCTACATTACTTTACCACTGTCAGTGCCTCACTCAGAGAGCTCACCAAACAGGGGCTGGTCTTTCAGTGGACTCCCTTTTCTTTATAACCACATGGATTAGGGCACTGTTAAAGAAATCTTCACAGGAACCACAAGTGTTTTCTTACTAAGTGTAATTTTGTCCACTAACTCCAAAACACTAGAAGGTTGAGTAGTATGTGTTATAACTTGGTGTCTGGGTTTACTGAGAGAGAGCTGTGTTGTGTGATGTCACTGGGGTTGTGATGTCACTGCCAGAGAATATGGAGTGTTGGTGGTGTTTGTAGTGCTTCGTTCCACGGAAGTCAGTTGGACCTCCTGAGCTGGGATGGGTGGATGTCCCAGTGCCTCTCTACATATTAACTTGTGTGTTAATAAACTCACGTATATAACGTACCTGGTTCTGGTGCCTCTGTTATATCACTGGGGACGAGGATGGGATTCTGATGGGAAGGGGCAGCGTGAGAAGTACTGCCTTCGTTTGGTGGCTTCCATCCAGTCATTCTGGTTTACCCTTAACGGCCAGAGGCAGTGGCTTTTGGGGTGCCTGCAGGCAAGCGTTGCAGGAACTGATCAAAAAGGCAAGAAACAGTCCAGAAGGAAATGATAATGGTTGGATAAGTTAACCTGGCAAAGAGAAAATAATAACTCTTTGTAGAGGAAAACAAAAAAAGAAACAAAAGTCCAATAAAACATTGAATAAACTACACAAACTGATAAAAGCAGTCACCAGAGACTACCTAAAGATCAACTATTGAAAATAAGTTGGTGACAAAGAAAACAGCCCCAGGAGAAGGGAGACATTCTCTTACATGTACGTTACTGAGCTAGTGGTAGGGTGAGGCAGGCTTAGAGTTGGACAGTGGATGGTTCAAATTCAAGACGTTCACTGACGACTGTTGAGCACCTTAGCGAGTTTTGTTATCTAGGGATGCCTTGTGGTATGGGGAAAGATAGGCATTATTCTTCTCTTTCATACAGTTAACGGTGAAATGTCTCATCAGAGTCTGTGTCCTTCTTCGGACCCACCACACCCTACAGTTTGAAAGCCTTTCCAACCTCACTACTCTCCACTTAGCTGAATCCTCCTTAAGTTGGTGGGTTGTTTGAGGTCAGGTTCTCCTAGTCTGGAATGTCCTTCTCCTATAGCTGAAAGTGGAATATAACATTTTGTCTTTGATAAAGTTCTTAAAATATAACCTTTGTTCTAGGTCCTCGGATTATTCGGTATGCTCCAAGCATAGTTTACAGATGTCTGAGATATTTCGATCCTAGTAGATCACTTTGTATATGTCTTTCCATTCACATTCACATTCACTTTGCAGTCTGGCCTGCTGAAGGTCAGCTTTGTGTTCTTGTAGACCCATCTACATTGTGAATTCCTAATTGATTTAGGAGTGTATCCGACAGGCACACCATCTCTAGCTTATCACTACCTTCAGTAGTATTCAGAGAAAATGATTACGGTGGCATGGCAACACGAAGACTGCACTTCTTAATCATGAAGAAGTAAATGTTCTTGACATCTCCAGTGTTGTGTTTAGCACAGACATGCCCTTTGGTGTGTTGAGAATAGGGGTGTACCAGTCTTCTCCTGCCTCCATTATTCACTGAATTTAACTTCCAACTATGTACAACTGGGGCATGTCTGCGTCTTTGTAAATGTTGACTGTCTCACTCTGTCTCTCTGTCTTGCTCTCTCTCTCTCTCTGTCCCTCTGCCAGGTTCTCAGAATTCGCATCTGCCACTACAGTTGAAAAGCAAACATTTTCATCTTGAGATATGGGTCAGAAAATGATGCTATAGAGCACATCCCTCATCAGCTGTTCTGTATCCAATTCATGAGACAAATGTTCGAACCATATGAAATCTGAGAACTTGAGTCCTAGCAGGTCACCAGTGGGAGTACCTCGTTGGGTGATGCATTTTTCCCGCTAGCTTTGGTTGTTTTCTCAAAAGTCAGCAACAAAAAGCAGACAGCAGTTGCCAATGTTTTGGTGCAATAAAACACCTCTTCTAATGTTCGGCTATGGCAGTTGCAATAACTGGAAAGTTTTTTATTTCATTTCTTGCTTTAATTCATTACACATTTTGAGCAATTCCCCTTCCACGAGAGATGAAAAGAAAAATGCAGGCAAGTAATAATTAAAAGAGACAAGAGCGTGAAGGTGTTACCTCAAGTCCATATGCCATTCTCTCTATACTAAAATCTCTTTCATATATGACACTGCAGCCAACACCAATGGCAGCTTTTCCCCTCTCAAAACAACTGCCCACCAATCCTCTGGTGTCAGTGAACTAGCATATTTTAGAAAACACCCAAAATGTCTTGTACTTTCATTAGTTAGTCCCAGGCAATGCAGGAAAAGGTGGTTTAAGGTTTCCACTGAACACTCTCCCCTACACAAACGACAGTGTTTATCTCTGCAATAGGAGTGGAGCTCGGTGCTATCAAAACATTTTTACCAAAAAATGGCTTCAAGTAGTGACCAGAAGTTGTTCGCGATCATCAAAATTGCTTCGACTCCATTTGTCAAAATTGGCACCACCAGTATCTTATAAAAGTCCAAGGTTGGCACCAATCAGAAACGTTCAAATGTTATGTTTATTATGTTCGCTTGACTCCACAATGTTTTTGCCTTTTGTCACAATGATAGTACCATTGGGGTTTCGGTGCTGCTGCTGTTAATCAACACCCCCAGGTACCTAAATGACGAGACCTTTTCAATTTGTGTTGCCCCCAGTCACCACGTGAATTTCGATTTTTGCCTTTTGGGTTTCTCAAGCACTAAGATCTTAGTTTTGTCTGTGTTTATTTGGGCGTTGTTTCCATCTACGTAGTCCACCAGCTTGTCATGTTGCCTCTACAGACTGACCACTGTTTGGTCAATTGAAGCCAAGTCATCTGCATAGAGGAGGCGACTCACTGGAACCCCACCTACACAAGGCAGGAAACTTCTTGCTGTGTTCATTGTTTGTTATAGATTAGCCAGAAAGAGATTAAAAAGTGCTGGTGCCTATGGACAGCCATGTTGGAGGTCTTGCAATGTTTTAATCTTTTTTGAAAATAGACCATTCTTGTTCAGTCTTACCCTCAGGGTAGTTTCTGTATGTAGCAAAACCAGAGGTTCTAGGAGTGACCACAGACAATTCCATCTCAATAGTTTTCACCATAATTGAAGTCAACCCACCTGATCGAAAGCCTGAACGAGGTCCACAAAGGCCAGAAAGATTCTGAGTTTGTCGTCCCAGACTCTTCCTTTCAGGATGCTTCGGATCATGATGTTCACACCTGTCCCAATTCCATGAATAAATCCTGTATGGAAAAGGTCTCTACATCCCTCTCGGGCTGACCATTCGGTCTGCCTCGTCAAAGTCTGCCTCGTCAAAGTCAGTGGTCCAAAAATCTTACCGTTCAAGTCAAGTAGGGCAATAGGGTGGGAGTTATTAGGATCCTCTGATCTAGTACTCCATTGCTCGCTTACACGGTCCAATGAGTTGAACGTGGAATCCCAGCATGTGACAATTGTGGTATTCAAAATGTGCTGTGCCTTCATTGTCCAATGAACATCTGCATGCAGATAAAACATCTGTGGCATTGCCCTCGTCCAACCAATTATCCCCCTGCTCAGAATCATTGGTGTCCTGAGCCATGTATCACAACCTGGACTTGGATGGGTCATAATCATTATCTAACTCATTCTAATCATAATTGTCATCAGACTCACTGGTTGTGGATGGTGATGAAGATAAGAAATTCCAGATCCTGTTCTTTAACTTACAGCATCACTTCACCCAGTTCTTTGCTACTAATATTTTGTCTCATCACAAAATGTTGGCACACTCAGCTACAGCCACTACATGCAAACTCCTGCCACATCACAATTGGATGTTTCTCTCTTTTCTACTAGTGCATTGTCATGCCCATCACAGAAACAGGGCACGCTCTGTTGCAGCCATTGCATGTACTGCTTTGCCCCCAAACAACTCTGGTTCAGTTTCCACTTCTATTGTTTTATCTCATCAGAAATACATGGCAGACTCGATCACGGCCACTGATTGCATTGCTCTGCCGCCTACAAACGGTTCTCTGATTAACTCGTTCCTGTTCTTATTTGGTCTCATCACAAAAAGAATTATGATGCGCTCAATAAAGGCGGATGAATGCAATGTTCTGCCTCCAAAGAATTCTGCATCGCTCTCTTCTCTATTAGTATTATGTGCGGTCACACAATATTACTATAGTCAGTTACACAACTTGAATGTAATCACCTGCCGTTCAACAATTATATGAGTTTTTTCTTCATTGCTACTATTGTGTCTCATCACAAAAAGTTGTCAGACTCAATTACAACTGAACGTAGTTTCCTCCTGCCAAACAATGTTAGCAATGTATCTTGGCTATTGGTATTTTGTCGCATAAGAAAAAGTTAGCACTCTCATTTATAGTTACTAAATGTATTACCCTCCCACCAAATAATTGTTTGATTTTCTGTTCACTGCTAGTATTTTGTCTCATCACAAATAATAAGGTACACCCAATAACAGCCCAATAATGTGATCTGCTTTCCAACAAGGATATGCCTTTCACTTTGCTACTGTCACGTTGTCTCATTACAAAAAGGTGGCACTCATAGTTACAGCCACTGAATAAAATAGCCTGCCACCAAACACATCTATGATTTTCTCTTCACTGCCAGAGGTTGTTCTTGTCACAAAAAGATGGCACACACAGTTAAACACATGGAATTTAATTTCCTTCCTACAAAAAATGCAGTGATGTTTTTCTTTGCTGCTGGTATTTTGTCACATCACAAAAGGTTGGCACACTCACTGAAAGCCTCTTAAAATAGTCCCCTGAGTCCATACAATTATTTGATGTTTATTTGATGCTAGTATTTTGTCTCAACACAAAACGTTCATACACTCAAGTTACTGCCACTGAAAGTAATCGCTGCCTGCCTCCAAGCAAGTCTATTATGGGCCTCATTACACGGTAGGCGGAGAACCATGGCGATATTAGTGCCATGGTTCATGCCGGTAAAATACCGGCACCGCCTTGGTGGAAAGGGGAATTACCGCCCCATTCCAAGGTTGGCGGGGCGGTAATTCCCCCTTCCAACATTGCCCTTCCCCACTCCCATTTTTGCCCCATAGGGCTCTATGGGAATGGGGAAGGCGCTAATTACGGTACCGCAAATTGCGGTACCGTAATTAGCTCCACTGGACCCTTTGCGGGTTGGTTTTTAACGCCTGCAAAAAGCAGGCGTTAAATTCCCCAACCCGCAAAGGGACCTCGTAGTAAGGCGGTAAGGATTTACCGGTACCGGTAAAATACCGGTACCGGTAACCCTTAACGCCTACCGTGTAATGAGGCCCTATGAGTTTCTCCTCACCCCCAGTCACTGACAAAACATGGCATGTGCAAGTATGCCATGCAAGTGGCCACCTACATTTGCTTTTATGGATTTGGTTGGATAGGTTTGCCAATGTGTACATAGGAGAACAATCACACATAATAGCCAACCTTACGCATGTTTTGCCAATATCATTTTAATGGTGGGGTTCCTGAAAGTATGATGGCAATACATTGCATATGGTGTGGTTGCCTCTGTCTCGATCCCTGGTAAGCATCATGGCGGAACATTCCTGCCCCCAATGGAAGTATGACATGGCAGTTTCTCTCCATCACTCCCGTGCTCCATTTGACACATGGTGTATCCAGCATCTACTTCATCCCCCATATGGCGTGCACAGAGATATGGAATAATTGATCATTGTCACCATCCACTATTCCTGTGCCTGGCTGTATGTCTGTGCGTGTGTTTGCGTGTGTGTCTCATTGAGCAAACATACGTACACATGTATTAATTAGAGTGCATGTGTGCGTTTGTTTGGATATGTCGACTTGTGTGAATGCATGTGTGTGTGCGTGACAGACGGCATACAACTACACATGCACATATGGGTGTGTGCACCCATGTATGAGCCTGCATATGTGCATGTGAATATATATGATTGTGTAATAGTGTATATATAGGCAGGTGAGTGCAGGTTTTTGTATTAATTTGCGTGGAAGTCTGCAGGTGGATGTTTTTGTGGCGGTAAGAGTGCCTTTTTTCATATGCTAGTGGTGTACATGGACATAACATATAATACATGTAATATGAGAATACTGCGTGGGCATACGAGTGGAAAACTGAGCTTGTAATTTGATGCCTGGACATATGATGGCAATGCCTCCAATATGAGGGGAGTTCCTCTCATATGAAGGCTTGGAAAAGGTTGGAGTGCCAGGGTATATCTATATAGCCGTGTGTGGCAACACAACCAAACCCTACAGCACAACAAACCGCACAAACTTCACTACACTGCAACAACAAAACAAAAAGCACACATAGCCCCGCACAACACTTCACGACGACTACCAGCCGCAAACACCCCAGGCCCAGCCAACGGACCCACAAGGCTGAGGCCGCCAACAGCACATCACTGCCCTCGTGCACTTTTCCTGCTTCCTCCCACTAACTCAACCTCCCCTCCTGTTTCAGAGCCGCCAGAGCACCAAGAGACCACTCCGGTGGTGATAGTGTGTGGTACAAATGCCCTTTAGCATTAACATTAACATGTGGTGCATAGGATGCCACTACATGAGATATAAGGTTTGAGAGAGAGAGAGAGAGAGAGAGAGAGAGAGAGAGAGAGAGAGAGAGAGAGAGAGAGTGTGTGTGTGTGTGTGTGAGTGTGTGTGTGTGTGTGTTTGTGTGTGTCTGTGTGTCTGTGTGTGTGTTTTTTTTTTTTTCATGCCACTACCTTGACTATGGCTCAGGTGCTGACTAGGGCATGTCACAGCACTACTTGCAGCAGTGTGCCGCATAAATCCTAGTAATATAGTACAGCATCATTTTGTATTATTGCATACACTCATTTAAACGATGCCGAACACTCTTGCCTAAAACAACCCACAAGTATTGGCTTTGCCAATTCTTGTATCCCCCTAGGCTTCCCATTTTTGGGGTCTGTAGGTGTGTCTCTGTTTATCTATATTTTGGAATCTTCTCTTCGTGTTATCTGTCTAAATTGTAGATACTGCATGCACTTATTTCGTCGTTTGTTTACCTTGACCATGTATATATTTCTGATGTGAGTATTTGGAATGTATGGGCAATTTCCAACGCTGTGTACTGCCTTAGATGGGCCCACAACATGAGAAGGAACACAATTGTTCCCAAAAAAAGCGTTAAAAACATATGAAGTTGAGATCTGGTTGTATAACATTTTAGACCTTTTCTCAGCACTCCCTTTTTGGATGGGATTTACTCGGTGTGCTTGGTGTGGAGTGAATAGAGCTCTGTTACATGCACCCCCTGGCTCGAGAGCAGCAGCTGCAGTTTTAAGAACCCAGAAATCAACACCCAAGCACTGCTCCTGGACCATCTGTGGCGATGAGGGATTGGAGCCAGGCTGGAGAGCAGACAGTTTTACTGATTTCTCCCGACATATATCTTTTAAATAACTGCAGGGGCAAACAAATGACTCGATTGAAGAGTTTGTCTCACGCCATTGCACCCAGACAGCACCAGGGTCTCAGCTAAACAGGCAATTAGTTAGCATGCATGCCGCAGAGCCAGCCCTAGAGCGGGAAGTATGTGGGCAAAATGGGTAGCGTGTCTACCGCCGAGGGTCAATGACCTTGACACTGTGCTGGCAGATGGAGATGTGGCAGAGAACAGTTTACATCAGCAGGATGCCCCCGGCTTCCTTGAGTGCCTTTTCAACATGCCAGTCTTTTGCCCTGACAGATTCTTTCATTTAAAAGTAACATTTAGTTAGCGCAAAGAAACAAGCCATCAGTGTGATTCCCGTTAAGTGGAAAGCCAGAAGTGCAATAAAGGACAGATTCATTTTAAAACCTGGGGGCAAACTGGGCCCATTGCAACTTCATGCTACGTCTAACTGTCCTTATGATCGCACTAACAAAGAGCAATGCGTCACACACGCTATGCACATCAATAGTGCACGTGTGCAACACGCCACGCTCCTGAGCGTTGCCTCTCTCTGGATTTGCATAACCTTCTTTGAATAGGCTTCAAGAGACTCACTCCTGACGAGAAAAATGTAGCCACGGAAGTGAAAGATGTAATGTTTCATTTTCCTGTTTGGGTGCACTTTTGTAACTTGCTCTGATATAAAGTAATACTGCCTACCAGAGGCAGCATCACTTGGGCGAATTGACCACCCCCCCTTCCCTTTGCGCCCCTGGTCGACAGGGGAGAAGCAGGGGGGGGGAGAGGCAGGGCAGTGGGTAGGGGCGCGCAGGAGCTCCACATTTGTTAAGTCCCTCCGCCTCGCAAGGGGTTAATCACTGGAATAGGACGCTCATGCATGCACATGCATGAGCGCCCTAATCCAATGAAAACCTCCTGGCTCCCGTGTCGGAGCAGGGAGGTAATTATCATGTGAATAGGGTGCTCTGCATCAGCACCCTATTGGTATTGAATGCGCCCCGCCGCATTAGGAAACATCTGTGTGAAACTTGCAGAATAATTTGGTGGACGCCTTGACGCCCAGAATGAAAAATCCTACTGGAGGTTGTCAGGACAAATGAGTCCATGAAAATACCTAGCGAGGTGGACAGGACAAATATATATATATTTTTAAAGGAGCCCAAGATATGCTCAAAATTCAAAACCTGACCAATGGTCTGAGGTGCCCAAAAGCAGCATCAGAAAAGAGAAGCCGGTGCAAACAACAAAAAAGATGAAGCCGCAATCCTGCGAGATGGTCCACCAGAGCATATTCAGGGGAGGCCAACTATGCAGTGTGTGCCCAAAAAAAACAGGCATTGGCAAAGCCAACAGTTTTAAGTGCCTTTCCCATGCCAACACAAAAGCCCAAACTGTTGGCATTGCCAATGCTCGTTTTCAGAAAGCAGTGGATTCTGATTGCCATCGCCACAATGACAAAATCTAAACATTCCATGCACTGCTGAACCAAAAAATGCAATCTCATTGAAAAACTCCTTGCAAGTCAGCCCTCCCATCTTCAGTATGCAAGGATTCTTAATGGCCCATGCATTAAGAGCCAATGAAGCTTGCATATCCTGCTGGGCGTTTCCCTTTGGACCCAATGTAGGGGCACTTCAAGCTATGTACTAATGATACTAACTAGCCAACCATATTTCGTACAAAGGAGTAAATAAATAGATCAAATGTTTCCTGTTTATAGAAGGTCCCTATTAAGATTGAATACATCCTAAAATAATAATTAACATTTGATATATATATTGTGTTACAATTGTACACATTTCATCATATGACACGAGGCTTCCATAAAATCATTCCATTGGTTAGAACAATTAACTACATTTAACTAAATTAATTTGTCTTTGAGCCAACAGTCATTGCTGCGGATTAGTTAAATCTAGTAGATGGAAGATATTGAAATTACTTCTTTATTGTGGGATGTTTTTACCCATGCATCCAAGCACTACAATAAAACTGTGCAGTACTGGCATAGAAAACATCATGATGGCCAGAACTCCCCAGAGAGGGAAAACATGAAGAATAGGCTGCCACCCATTTTTGCCTATGTTGTGAGCACAGGAGGGCACTGCCTAAAACCACCATTGAGCTACACACACAGTAGCCTGAAACCATTGGGAATGGCAATGCTGATTGCCAAAAGCAACCCAGAACTGTGGGGAATTCATTTTCTTAATCCCAAAAACGGTTGCATTACCAGTACTCACCACTATCAGAAAGCCGGCGTTTTAAAACCACCAGACTTTTGTGTAAAACTGAACAAATGAAACAAAACCAGACCAAGGAAAGACTTGCTAAGAGGTGGATACAATGTAAAACTATATTCTGAAATGACTTGAAGGAAGTAATTATTTAATGTATAGGTCAAAATTGTCAGTTTGATTTGAATGTAGAAAACTGGGAACAAAAAGTGACATTTAGCTGAAACCTGGCTTAATGAAACTGAATTCTGCCTGACAACTACCCCCGAAAGGAGTTGAAACTGGATGCTCAGCCACTCTGCCCCTGGCCAAAAGGAGTTAACACCTCTCTGATTAGATTAGGGGTGGAGCAGCTGGGGACTACAGGGAGTTGAACAAAGGCCTGTCCAGGACTCAGGCAAATGTTATATTGGGGGCATCGTAAAATAGCTTCCTCTTGGGAGAAACTGGGAGGGGCAGTGCCTCTGCAAGCCAGCTGATCTTGGGGGAAGTGGATGAACCAGTTATTCCAGCCTGTGATGTGGGAAGCCACACCCCTTTTTGACCAGAGCATCATTTTAAAAAGATAGATAACTCATAGTGTGGACTTGTCAGAATTATATAAGTAATATCATTATTTTTGTGATTTTTCTGTGAACATTTTGAGAGGCATTAGGACCCTGTGGTGTATTCTGGGGGGTTGCTGGCGGAAAATAGGGTCTCACTCCAAATGTCTGCATGTTAAAAATCTGACACTTCATCAATTAATGTCCATGCTCCTTGCGCACATGTGTGTAATTTTGGGTAAATGTCCGATATTGCAAAACCAGTTAAAAAGCGCAAAATGCTGTCATTTTTGAATGCAAGCCCCCAGGAAGAACAGAGGCGGACAAGCATGGGCCATAAGGAATATATAATGTGCACATGTAATTTCAACAAATTGTATATCTGGGAAAGATGTATTTGAATCAAATATAGATTTGTGGGCAAACTGACCAGGGGAGGATCCTCTGACCCATAAACAGACCTCATCATGATGACAATCCATTTCCTTCCCCCAATCATGGGAGAGGGGAGAATTGGGCCAATGACAAGTAGAGAGGGGCAGGCTTAGCTAGGCCCAGGCACACACCCATTTTCAAAACACATAAAAAGAGACTGCTGGGACAGGTAGAGGCATTCAATTCCATTTGCTGCGGAGCATGCTGACCGACGACTTCACATCCAGAGATCCAACACTTAGACTTCCAAGCTAAACAGAGACTACAGAAGTTTGAACCAAGAAGGCCCACTGCAAGCAAAAGTATTTGTCAGTAGGCCTCAAAATCATTTGCAAACTATTCCACAGCCGGGCGAGCTGTCTGAATTCTTTTGCCAAGAACTCTTGCCAGTACCCAGAAAGCAGTGTTACATCCAGAATCCACTTGATCCGGACCGGAAAGCAGAGCAGTATCCAGAACCAGAGGCCGCTGAATCCAGAGAGACTAGACCAGCAGAGCAGAACTGACCCAGATCGCTGTGAGCAGAACCGGTGCCTGATTGACCCGCCGAGCAGGCCTAGCCGCAGCCGGACGTGTTGACCAGATCCGTGACGAGGTCTAGTTCAAATTTATATTGTGAGTACCTAGCAGAACTGTGCAGAACCAATCTCTTAGTTAAAATAATCTAATCCAAACTATTTTAACCTAAGTAGAACAGCCTCCTAGAAATCGTGTCATCTGTCATTTTTAAAGCTGCACAACTATCACCTGTCAATTCTGCAGCTGCAAGCTGTGACCTGTCATTTTGAGTTTTACTTTAAATCCTAAAATCTACCTTTATTAAATCATCCGTATCTCTGGAACCGTTTGGGCTAGGAACGAAATTTAACTTTCACCTGAAAGCTTAGAATCTCAACAAACCTAGAACCGACTTCCTACTCCTTATACTTTTTCCGCAATCACGATTTATGCACTCGTGAAATTTACCGCGATTTGCGATTTTGGCTCAATTTCTCCACTTGTCAAAATAGCAGCTCCATTCTTTCTTTTGTTAAAATCCGTTTGCAACCTGGTAATAACTCATAGGGCTTTGCTAAAGTGAGCCTGAACTAATACCAACACGCATCTCCCACTCACCCTGAACCTCTAGAGGGAATTAAAATCATTGGCACATTTTCCCATCCATTGCCATCACATTTAAAAAGCATTTTAGGCCTGTGTTTCAAACTCCTACCTGTTTCCTCTAAGCTTGCTGGGGAGTAACTGAATTTCGTATTGTATTTGATTGCATTCCTGAGAACTGTGTGCTCCTCTTTCCATCTCCTTCCATTACTTACATTGCATAGGGGAGGGAGGTGAATTGCCAGAAAAAAAGTGATTATCTTATCTTTTGCTAAAATCATATCAAGTATTCCTGTACTTCATTTTATTCCTCATTGCTTTTCCCTTGAAATCATAAAAGTATTTTTGCTACTTTATCCATACTATACTAACTCCTCATTGATTGTAAAGAAGTGTGCTAATGCCAGATTACCCATTGTTGATCAACATCATATGTCTAAGTGTACTGTCAGATATTAATTTATTATAAAGTGTGATATATATATATTGTTTAAATTCTCAAATAAACCTTTTAATTTGCAAAACAAACCTACTTCTTGGCTCAGTGGGGTCAGGGGGATTCTAAGAGGGGGGTGTTATACAAGGGTGGTCATCCAGAGTACTGAACTAGACATACAAATACATTAATAAGGGTTTTCCTCAGCATCCCAGGCTAGGCATTGACTTGGCTGTAGTGTTGATTGAATATCGCTTACAAAAGTGGGGGCTCGAGCCGGGATCTTCTGGGTTAGATTTACCATTTGTGCAGATTAATACAGTGTGCCAACTGACCAGATACACATATCCGGTTAGATCACCATGCTGTTTTACACTGTGAAAGCACCCCTCAAAGGAACGCTCTAAGGAAACGGTCTGTTTTGCAAAATAAAATACAAACTTCTGTAAGTCAGGAAGGAACTCAAATTCCAGAATGACGACCTTGGTAGATATGAAAATAGCCAGAGAGCACTTCTTACATAAGCTATTTGTGAGAGGTGAGTGGACTCATCAGGACCAAACGGTCTGGTTGCAGGCAATCGCGCAACAGGTCACTGAAACAGGGTCAGATACATGGAGAGATCAGGGTCCCCTACATGTGGCCTTGAGTGAACTATATATGACCCCTAAAGCCAAAGATGAACATAATAAGACTGCCAAGATAGCAACATATTTGTATCTATATATGGGAGCCATGCAGGACAAATGTGCTGAAGGCCAAGACCTGGCAAATAGGCAACAGATGGCGTTAGAAAAGGCCCAATCTGACCTGGTCTCTTCTGAGCAGAGGCTGCAGAGGAGCCAGGAGTCAGAAAATGATAGCAGGCAGTATATCATTAAAATAAAAGAGGACATGGATATACTGCAACAGGAAAAGACAGACCAGGATACCAGATTTCTGGCCTTGCAGAAGGAGTACCAAGAAGGTTTGGACTCCCTTCTGCAGAGCCAGAAAAAGCTGGAGCAACAACTGGACTTCAACAGGGCATGCACAGAGCAGGTAGCCACCCTGCTAATTCGATTAGACAGAGAGAAAGAGGAAAGCAATACATTGATTCTGAAAGACCTGGATACCCAGGCAGAGTTTGATCAGGAGCGCCAGAAAGCTGGTGCCTTGCAAAGGCAAAGGGACGACCTGGCGGCACAGATGCAGGCTCTTAGTCAGGAAAGGGATACCTTAGGCCAGGAAGTCTGCCACTTAAAAAGGAAAATGGAAGAAAATCACCTGGCCCTCCAGGGACTGGGTGACCTCCAAAAAGAACACCAGAACTTGTTAGAGCACACCAGGAGGGTGGAGGATAATCAGGCAAGAAAGGAGCAGGCCAATAGGGACACAGCTCAGGAGGTAACTCTCCTGCAGCAGAGACTGGCCCAGTACTCCGGGACCAATCAGGAGGCACAGAGAGAAAATGAGGCTCTCTGTCAGCACAATGATAGGCTCCAGCAACAGGACGCGATGCAGGAGAGACTGATAGAGTCTAGTAAGGCCTTAACTGAGGAACTGAAAGCACAGGCTCTTGCATTGCAACAGGAAGCAGGGGCGGATAGAGATGAGGTTCGCTGGGAAAGAGAAACTCCTGAGCATAACCTCAGGAGCCATAGTACCAGAGGCCTTCATCTCTCCCAGTCCCTGGACTCTGCCACCCCCATGTCCCCTCGCGCACATGAGCCCAGGGCCACGGGGATGGCAGATTACTATCCAGCTGGAAGTATGGGGCTCATAGGCCAGTACCTCCCAGGAATGGATGGGCGGGTATCCGGGTATGGGCACCCAAGCACAGTGCAATTTAGTGGGGAACCCCAGGAGAGTAGGCCCATTAAAGGCATCCTGAAAACCTCTGCCCAGTTAGGTCAGGGTGGGGGGGATACCCAGCAAATCCAGGTAGCAAGGAGGGATCTGAAGACTCCTCTGAGGGTCACAGGACACAGGAGACCAGGTCCCCACATTCTGCCAGCCATTCCCAGGCTCGCAGAATCCGGGAAAACCTGGAAGATCAGCTGGGCACCTCTGGGAGCAGCGCTTCTGAGTCAGAGGATGAATGGACCAGGGTTTCCCGAACCAAAAAGGCCAATAAGGCAAAAAGGGCCTTGCTTAAGGACCCATTGAAACAAATAAAGGCAATCAGGAGTGTCATCACTCCTTATCATAAGAACGCCAAGTATTCCGTTTGGGAACACTTGGAGCTCTATGAGCAAATGATGGAGACTTTCCATTTGAAGGACAGCAGTAGCTGCATCCAGTACGTCAAATGGACATTCTCCCCAGAATACTCCAGTTTCTTTGCGGGGCTGGAGGACCAAAATCATTTAAGATGGTCCACCTATAAGGCGGCCATCTTGAAACATTTTTCTGTTCACAGAAATCCTCAAGAGGCTCGCAAGGCAGCCTACAATTTGCAATGTGGGGAGGATCAGGCCCCACAAGAGTTTGTGCAAGAATTAAAACATGCTTTTGCGCAGACCATCAGAAGTGTGTGCATGGATAGCTGAGAATTTATCAATACGTTTTTCCATGCCTTACCCAAATACATAATGACCCAACTCGTGAGAGATTTTCATGAGAAAAGATCTTTAGACTGGGTCATTGAACAGGCTACCCGGATCTATGAGGTGCAGAAGCCCATCGAAAATAAAAATAATGCGCCGAAAAACCCCAAAACCAACAGCACCCCTGCTGCTGCCAGGGTGGCAGAGGTAAAGGTTGCCCCCGTTTTAGATTTGGAGTTGGGGGGGCCTAAAAACCTGCCTGCACCAAATAATTCACAGCCCAGAAGGCCCTCGGGCCAGTCACAGACAGGGAGTCGAGGAGATAGGTCCACAAGGGAAACCGACCAATCCTGGGTTATGTGTGGACTCCTCCAGCCCAAGGGGGGGGATCCAGCCAAGCACCTAACCCAGGGAACCTCCCTCCTAACTTCCCCCAGGAGGGCAGAAATTCTCCAAACCCTGGGCAGAACTTTTTGCCCAGGTATCCGCTCAATTTCCAGCCCCAAAATCACCCATCCTTCTTTCCCCAATTCCCTGAGCCCAGACAACCTAATCCGGGAGAGGGGAGGCCAAGGGTGGAGGGGAACCCAAATCTTCCCAATCCGGGGTATCACCAGAGAAGGGATAGCTACCCTTCCCGGGATCAGGCCAGGGAAGAAAATAGAGCCACGTATCAGCCTGAGCGGGTTTCACAACTTGAGCGCCAGGTCCAAAATATGGCACGGGATCTGGGTCACATACTGAGGGCTCAACAGAACCCTCAGATGAGCATGCCACCGCAGAATGCCCCAAACCCTGGACCAGGTGCTCCAGAACAATGACAGGGGCAGCACCCTGATAACCCACTGGTTCCCAGTGAGGAGGCACAAGGGGAAGGGGGGTGTAAAGCCTTGGAGGAAGCTTCCTTCCCAACTTGTAAACAGCCCCTGAAAAACCAGGAACCAGAAACAAAATCTTCTACCCCTGAAAGTCTGCCACCCAAGGAGCAGAGAGGAGGTAGGAGAAACAAAGTACCCAAACAGACCCAGTTTGTGGAGGAGGTACAGATCTTCCAATTTGAGGGAGAGGGATCCTCAGAGGGTCCTGGGGAATGGATCTTCTCCTTTAGAGATGGGGGAACTCCTTCCAAGGAAAAATGGGTCCCAAGGGACGCCAATTCAGACTGGGGAGATGTGGAGACTGAGCTACCGCCGCCCATCATCTCATCCGAGAACCCACAATACTGAAATCCCCTGGTTCAAACCCATCCTGGTGACTGCCTCCAAAAAGGGGGGGGTGGCCCAGAACCATAACCAAGGGAACCCACAATGGCTCTGATCTCCAGTTGCCAACTTTTTCTTTCAGATTCCCAAGACTCTCCACAGAATTCTGCCCAAATCTCTTCTCTCGCCATGTCCAAAACCAGAAAGTTAGCCCACCAGTTGTCCAAAAATGTGCATTATCTGTGCCCCTTTGAGGAGAAGGAGGGAAGATACTATGCCCCGGTACAAGTACAGGGGCAGGGTACAATTTTGGCAATGGTGGACACTGGATCCCAAGCTACCATTCTGTCCAAAAGGGCCTTTGAGGAACTAAATGCAGGAAGGGGGGAGAATTACCGTATTCCTCCACCTCTCTTCCTGGACAACTGCAGAACTTTGACGGGAAGGAAATTCCTGTCGAGGGGACTGTAGATTTGGACATCAAAATTGGGCGACACAAGGTGAAACACCCGGTCATAGTAGTGACTCCAGAGGGCACCCCTTGTTTACTAGGGAATGACCTCCTGAGAAGGTTGTCACCCCTAATAGATTGCGTAAACAAGGTCCTCTGGACGCAGACTAGCCGACCAATAAAATTAAAACAGAGTGTCAACCATGTTAGTTCACCTGCCACATGGTCGAACAAAAATCTGACCAAGTAGAATTTCACTTCCAGAACAACCAAATTCCAGACGTGACAGTAATAGCAGTAGGACAACAGACTGGTGATGGGGGTCCTCTCTATTTCTGAAAATCAACCTTCCTTCCAGTTTAAGGTGGTATTCCACACTGGAAGGAAACACCCTGAAATTCTTTACTAATCCACAATCAGAAACTCTCACTCCTATAGTCCAGAAAGATGTGAAGTCAGCTCAGAGCCTGGCTGATATTCAGCAAATTGGAGAGCAGTTGTTCATCCCTGTTCAGTTAAATGATGGGAAGGACTCTGTTCTCGCTCGAGTGTGTGGGAAAAACGGTAAGAGCTTTATCAGCGAAGCCATGTTCTGCCAACTCCCAAAAGATCCAGCCATTCCCACATTCAAACTGATAGACAAATGGGAAATGGACCTGGAAGCACCCAATTCGAAACATCTCCTGCCAACCAGGTGTATGCTCAGAATCTCCATTGGCAACAAGAGCATAGTCCATAATTGTTGGGTCGTGCGAGACGTCACTGCCGCCTTTTACTTAGGCAGTGACATTCTCAATCGCTTCGCCATTAGTTTGGACCTAATAAACTTCAAAGCTTGGTCCCAATTAGTGGATAACCCCATGGGCTTTGATGATTCAGAAAAAGTATTTAGGTCAGCTCAATTGCTACCTTATGCAGTTGAAATTCAGATTAAAGAGGAAGTCACCATCCCAGAAAGGACCCGACAATTCTCCCTGGAAGTGAAAGTTAAAAGAGGACAAACATTGAAAAACACTGATGCTTATATTCATCTAAATGCTTCTCTCAAACTGCAAGGGTTATGGGTAAACCCAACACCATTAGTCAACATAGAACATGACACCATTCCAATAGAGGAGGATAACAGCGACTTAAAGAGTATTACTTTAGCCGCAGGCACCATTATTGGAATGGAGGTTGATGACTGACATTTTTCCATTGATCTAGGAAATGAACTGTTAGAACCAATCCCCAAGGACTGTTTTGACAGTGACAGTGATGACAACACAACACCAGACAGGATTTTCACCCGGCATGGGGGGAACTTCCTGGTGTACACTTCTTGCCCTTATGGTAAGGAAGATGTGACTTGTGACTTCAGGAGGGATGAGGGGATTTTCCAGGTCCATGAGGGCTGCCTTTCCCACCTGAAGCCTCCAGTCCAAATCAGCACTCTGACCAGGGACTTCTCCACCCAGCTGGAGGAGGCCACTGAGATAGCCAAACCGGAAGTCTTTCCAGGCTTCAGGCAGATGGTGGAAGAGAGAGTCAACCTAGCTGATGCCTGTGTGACTCTGGAACAGAAGCAAAAGTTGAAACAAGTTTTCTTGGATTTCCAAGATCTCTTTGCGGTAGACTCATATGACTGTGGTCGCACCGACATCCACACAACAACAATTCCCACGGACCCTGGAATGACTCCAGTGTTTGTGAAGCAATATCGTTTGCCTCTCGCATCCATGGAGTCCCTTACTGAAATAATTAAGAACCTTGAGTCCCGGGGAATAATATATCCTTTACACAGCACCTTCAATAATCCGGTGCTGGGAATATTGAAGCCAAATGGCCAGTGGAGACTCCGCGCCGACCTTAGGGAGCTCAACAAACGGGTACATACTTCCTGATGGCCTCTGCCCTCCATTGACCAAGGGCTGGCCCAGATTCAGCGGTCACAGGTATTCACAGCAACAGACCTGACCAATGGATACTGGACCGTGCCTGTCAGTAGGGAGGACCAATACAAACTGGCTTTTACCTTTGGGGGCCAGCAGTACACCTGGACCCGGACTCCCTTCGGATACCTCAACTCCGGCAATGAATTCAACATTTTCCTACATAAAGCCATGCCCAACCTGGGTGCGAGGGGTAACCTGGCTTATGTAGATGATGTCCTCATCAAAAGTTCATCTGTGGAGGAACAAATAGCGGAGATCCGTTATGTTCTGACACAGTTGAGGGCCGCCGGAGCAAAACTTTCCTTTCAGAAAGCACAGTGGTGTAGAACCTGTGTTCATTTCTTGGGGCATGAGATTACTCCTCAGGGCCTCTGTCCCCAAGAAAAGAAAGTGGAAGCACTTCAAAAGCTGAAAGACCCCACAACTCTGCGGGAACTAAGGAGCCTCCTGGGACTGACTAATTACAGCAGAAAGTTCATTGAAGGCTATGCAGAGATCACTAGACCCCTGATTCATCTCTTGAAGGGGGGGGGTCAAGTGGGAAAGGGGTCCAGAACAATCCGAGGCGGTAAGACAACTCAAAAGAAGCCTCTCACAAGCGCCTTGCCTAGCTTACCCTGTCAGGAACAAGGAGTTCTTCCTGGAGACAGGGTTCTCTAATACGTTCTTGACAGCAGTATTATACCAAAAGCATGACAAGGTCAATAAAGTAAACTCCTATGCGAGCAAAACTTTATCCTCTGTGGAGGAAAAATTCAATGATTGTGAGAAGGCACTCCTGGCAACGGTGTGGGCATTGAAGAATTACCGCCCGTTTATCCAGGGGGAACACATCATAGTGGAGACTCCACACCAGCCTCTGCAATATCTCCAAAGTGACAGAATCCGGGCCGGAAACGTGAGTAATTCCCGAATTACTTCCTGGATTCTGTCAATGCAAGGCTTTCCTGTGGAGGTCAGATATGGCCAAAACAAGAAGAGTCCCCTTGCGCAAGGTCTGGCTGACTTGTATGATTGTGTCAGAGAAAACTGTCTCGACTACGAAAGTCTAAAAATCAAGGACAACATGGAGGCATACCTTAATTCCCCACACAAAGTCTTTGAAGAAGACAAGTGTGAGGGAATGCCCACTGTCTATGTGGATGGATGCTCGTACCATGTTGACAACAACGGGGAGAAAGAACTGGTGGCCGGCCTAGGGAATGCCTGGGTGAAGGAGTTCCCAGAACCCTCCGCTGGATACAAAATTGGTCCCCAATTGTCCAGCATCAACTCCACAAACTGGTCATAATCACAGATTCGGATTATGTACGGAACGGGTTCGGGGAGCACCTGGTTAACTGGAAAACCAGAGGCATGTTATGTGCTAATAACAAACCCTTGAAACATGGGAAGTTAATTCAAAACATTGATGATCTGGTCACCTCGAATGGGATGACCATCTATTGGAAAAAGATCAAGGGTCATTCCAAAGTCGAGGTACCAGACAAAACTGGAAATGACTTAGCTTTCAGCTGGCCAAAACCGGGGCCATCCAAGGGGATCTAATAGAAATAGAGTCCCTATTGGGGGAAATCCAGGTCACTGCGATCACTAGGTCCCAGACAAATACTCACAATGATCTTTCAACTGCCCATTGGAGCAAGGAGACCCCTGATGCTGATTTGATTACAGCTCAGAAGGTGGATCCAATCATTGGTAAGTTTTACCAACACCTTGAGGTCCCTGAGAACTTTCCCCTGACGGACACAGATTACATTGGGAAAGAGGACCTAAGAGTGTTGATGAAATGTCCAAAAATGTTCTGAATCCAAGACGGTTTGTTGGTAAGGAAATCCCAAGCTGGCCATGATCAGTGGGTGGTTCCTACCTCATTCCGAAGCCTGATGTTAAGTCACGCCCATGATGCGGCCACCGCCGGTCATAGGGGGTTTCACACAACACTGGAAATCTTAAGAGAGGTTGCATACTGGCCACACATGGGGCAGGACCTCGACCAATACTTAAAGGGGTGTCTTGTGTGTGCACAATTTCAGCCATCATCCCTCATGCACCGTCCACCTCTCCAAAAGAGGGGGATGACACTGCCATTGTCAGATTTGCAAATCGACTTTGTAGGCCCTGTAATCCGCTCGTCTAGAGGAAACAAGTACATGTTGACCGTTACATGCTTGTTTACCAAGTGAGTGGAATGTCTCCCAGCCCCAAATTGCAAGGCAGAAACAGCAGCTGCCCTGATGATTAACCACATCTTGTCCCATTTTGGTCTACCTCAAAGGATTGAGTCAGACAGAGGTAGCCACTTCACCAGTGAAGTAATGACAAAGATGTGGGAGATACTGGGGGTCAAAAGGAAGTTACATATTGCTTACAGGCCAGCTTCTTCTGGAGCAGTGGAGAGATACAACCGAACCATTGTGAGCATATTAAAAAAGTTTGTGGCAGATTCTGGGCCAAGTTGGGATATCCGATTACCTCTGGTCCTAATGGCCATCAGATCTACCCCTTCATCTGCAACCAAAATGTCACCATTTGAGTTAATGACTAGGGTCTCACTTCAAATGTCTGCATGTTAAAAATCTGACACTTCATCAATTAATGTCCATACTCCTTGCGCACATGTGTGTAATTTTGGGTAAATGTCCGATATTGCAAAACCAGTTAAAAAGGGCAAAATGCTGTCATTTTTTAATGCAAGCCCACAGGAAGATCAGAGGCCGACAAGCATGGACCATAAGGAATATATAATGTGCACATGTAATTTCAACAAATTGTATATCTGGGAAAGATGTATTCGAATCAAATATAGATTTGTGGGCAAACTGACCAGGGGAGGATCCTCTGACCCATAAACAGACCTCATCATGATGACAATCCATTTCCTTCCCCCATTCATGGGAGAGGGGGGAATTGGGCCAATGACAAGTAGAGAGGGACAGGCTTAGCTAGGCCCAGGCACACACCCATTTTCAAAACACATAAAAAGAGACTGCTGGGACAGGTAGAGACATTCAGTTCCATTTGCTGTGGAGCATGCTGACCGACGACTTCACATCCAGAGATCCAACACTTAGACTTCCAAGCTAAACAGAGACTAGAGAACTTTCAACCAAGAAGGCCCACTGCAAGCAAAAGTATTTGTCAGCAGGCCTCAAAATCATTTGCAAACTATTCCACAGCCGGGCGAGCTGTCTGAATTCTTTTGCCAAGTACCCAGAAAGCAGTGTTACATCCAGAATCCACTTGATCCGGACCAGAAAGCAGAGCAGTATCCAGAACCAGAGGCCGCTGAATCCAGAGAGGCTAGACCAGCAGAGCAGAGCTGACCCAGATCACTGTGAGCAGAACCGGTGCCTGATTGACCCGCCGAGCAGACAGAACCGCAGCCGGACGTGTTGACCAGATCCGTGACGAGGTCTAGTTCAAATTTATATTGTGAGTACCTAGCAGAACTGTGCAGAACCAATCTCTTAGTTAAAATAATCTAATCCAAACTATTTTAACCTAAGTAGAACAGCCTCCTAGAAATCGTGTCATCTGTCATTTTTAAAGCTGCACAACTATCACCTGTCAATTCTGCAGCTGCAAGCTGTCACCTGTCATTTTGAGTTTTACTTTAAATCCGAAAATCTACCTTTATTAAATCATCCGTATCTCTGGAACCGTTTGGGCTAGGAACGAAATTTAACTTTCACCTGAAAGCTTAGAATCTCAACAAACCTAGAACCTACTTCCTACTCGCGAAATGTACCGTGATTTACGATTTTGGCTCAATTTCTCCACTTGTCAAAATAGCAGCTCCATTCTTTCTTTTGTTAAAATCCGTTTGCAACCTGGTAATAACTCATAGGGCATTGCTAAAGTGAGCCTGAACTAATACCAACACGCATCTTCCACTAACCCTGAATCTCTAGAGGGAATTAAAATCATTGGCACATTTTCCCATCCATTGCCATCACATTTAAACAGCATTTTGGGCCTGTGTTTCAAACTCCTACCTGTTTCCTCTAAGCTTGCTGGGGGGGAACTGAATTTCGTATTGTATTTGATTGCATTCCTGAGAACTGTGTGCTCCTCTTTCCATCTCCTTCCATTTCTTACATTGCATAGGGGAGGGGGTGAATTGCCAGAAAAAAAGTGATTATCTTATCTTTTGCTAAAATCATATCAGGTATTTCTGTACTGCATTTTATTCCTCATTGCTTTTCCCTTGAAATCATAAAAGGATTTTTGCTACTTTATCCATCCTATACTAACTCCTCATTGATTGTAAAGAAGTGTGCTAGTGCCAGATTACCCATTGTTGATCAACATCATATGTCTAAGTGTACTGTCAGATATTAATTTATCATAAAGTGTGATATATATATATTGTTTAAATTCTCAAATAAACCTTTTAATTTGCAAAACAAACCTACTTCTTGGCTCAGTGGGGTCAGAGGGGGGTGTTATACAAGGGTACTGAACTAGACATAAAAATACATTAATAAGGGTTTTCCTCAGCATCCCAGACTAGGCATTGACTTGGCTGTAGTGTTGATTGAATATCGCTTACATTATCTTTTAAATCTCCCCAATAGCCCTCTGCAACTTTCACCACCAGTCGTGAATTGGACCACCTGCCTAAATAGTCCTAGGCAGACATGATCATCTACAAATTATAAACAAGGAGGGAGTGCAATATTTCAAGTGAGGATGAAAGAAGGGATGCAGGTGCGCAAGAGAATGAGAAGGGGAATAGAGCGCAGGAGGAAGCTATTGAGAGAGGGTGCCATCAATGATGAGAAGGATGAACTATGAAGGAGAAAGGGTAAGTGTGGGAGGGCAAGAGAAAAAGAGGGTGTGAGGAAATATGAGAGAAAAGGGACTGGGACTCAAGGAAGGTGTTGGAGAAGAAGGAATAAGGATGAGCGAGGAGATATCTTGAAGGTTGCCAGGGTGAGAGACAGAGGAAGGAGAGACAGCGCAGAGACAGAGAGTGGGCACATAGAGAGAGAGAGGGTGCAAAGACAGAGAGAGAGGGCGACAGCGCAGAGAGAGAGACAGCGCAAAGAGACAGAGAGCGCAGAGAGACAACAAGCGCAGAGAGACAAACTGCGCAGAGAGACCAACAGCGTGAGCGACATCAGATGGAGAGAGGCAGTGCACAGAGAGAAAACAGAGAGGTAAGGCAGAGAGGCAGTGCAGAGAGAGGCACAATAATCTTTCTTGCAAGCGGCATAATTAGTAATCCAACCAATGCATAAATTAACTCAGTCAAAGTAGCTATCCGGCGCCATAATGCCACTGTCGCCAAAATCAAAACCTATCTCCCGTGTTGCATCCTGTCCCAGAATCAAATTACAAGTTCACTCCTTGGCATATTTGAAAACATTGTTGCGGCCGATATCTTTCCTGTGCGAATTATGAAACGTTGAACAATAAACATATACTAATATACCCAAGGCACTGGATGACCAGTATATCCGCCCCTTAAACCACAGTAAAGAAAAGGGCCCCCACTGCAGCATTCAAAGCCTCCTATTCCTACATCTCGCATCCTCCGGGCAACCACAGAAAACGGTGCTGCCCCCAACCAGCACAACCAAGAGACTTACTCTGGGCACACCCCGGCCTGCCACCTCCTCAGCCCATCACATGCAGGAAGGTGTGCCCTTGCAGTGCAGACTTGGTGGCGAGTGCTCCCAGTTTGCAGTGGGTGCTCCACTGTCAAGCATGCTGCCTCGCACACAAAACCCCCGAAGCACCACTAGGGAAAAGGTAACAATGTACCAGCGGCCCCGCATTGCATGATAACTGGGTGTGAGCCCAGAGGTCCAGGCACAAGGAGGAGCCCTGGTCGCAGGCTGTACAAATGAGACACGGGGGATACAGGAGCAGTGTCGGGTAACCCCAAGCATGACAGGAAGTGTTTGGGGAGGGCAGTGTGGGCTGCAATGCCGCATTAGTGATATTAAGCTGTTGAGAACGGGCATGTGTAGGTACGCCATACAATAGACTGTGTTAAATGGATAAGGGGTGAGGTCACACAGACTGCATGGTTTTACGAGGATGCCAGTCAGCATACAGGTGTGCTGGGAAGCGGGTGATGCTGCGGTACCCCCTCCAGGCAGAGGCCATACGAGTTATGCAGCAAAAAGGGCATTGCACTGCTGATGATGTAGACGCAAGGATTTCCTGAGCATGTGTGGGTCCAAGGGTGGCTATTATTTAATTTAAAACTATTATTCTTCTGCACTCCCCTGTATAGTCACACCATGGATTGTGATTAACATTTCCATTAAATCCTACACAATTGTTAACTCTGTTTTTGGAGTAGTAAGAATCCCCTGACAGCGAGAGGTAGGAACGCTCACTGTAGGAAAATGTTAGCAAGCTGCAGTTACGGGTCTGAATCGCAGTAAGCACAATGCCGCTTTTCATCATGTGGAGGTTGACAAATGCAGTTCCCTTTAATTGGATTATCACTGAACACAGCTTTGCCATAAAAGGAATATGGAGCAAAGACCCATTAGCAATTGTGATGATCTTATTACTGAATAGAATAAACCTGACTCAATGTTTGTGGATCAGGCCAGGTTGCGGCCCCTTTAATCGCCCTGGAAGTTGAGGTACAGAAGGTTGGGCAATGGTGGTGAGGGACAGTCACAGATGGTGCTAGATTAGGAAGGGTGAACATACTTACCATTTGCAAAGGCAGGACTACGCTGAGCAGGGATACAAGATCATAACTAGATAACATTGGTTATGTCCTACACAGAACAGTCGGCAACAGGCAGACATTCTTTGAGCTTCATCTCTTGGCCACAGGGTCTTGAATGCACTGGGCATGTCACAACAAGAATATAAATCTAATCCATGCCTGGGAACAAAATCAATAGTTGATAATCAGAAGCTAAATGTAGCTCATTGGGTACAAAATATCACCCAGGGTCTACTTTGAATTTGTGGTTATTTGTTTCTATTGCACCTTACAAAAATTAATTGGTACAATAAATGATATGGTAACATTAAATAACAGAAATCAACAGAGAGAAATAGAGCAAAAGAACACCAACAAAGACACAAATTAATTGATGAACTATAATACAGTAGAAATGAAAGTCAAGTTTTAGAGTTGCAAGACAACGAACGAGCCACCACAAACAAAGAAAAGAAAGTTGAAGGGAGGCAAATCTTAAAGTCTAAAAAGTGGATCATGTTGGCAAGGACACCAAACATCCAATCAGGCACGACTCCAGCTGGAAAATATGGCTCAAGATGTAAGCAATGGCGGAAATCAAACAAAGTCCTGCTGATTAACGCCATGTGGGCTGGCCTATCATAAAAGAAAAATTGAAAAAAATCTCATGTAGAAGGGGAGACAGATAAACAAGGCAAACAATTCAAATTCTGAATTGCTCTCTAATTATATGATTCAACTTCACTTCTGCTCTCTGAGGAAAGGGGCACAATCTACTAGGCAAGTGTCACCCAATGCATCACCCCTCTCTGTGGATTTCTGGTTTTGCCACATGGTTGCAACAGCTTTTGCACATGCCTCCTGTGCCCTCACAGAGCACAAGGTGAAGTGGGTGATTTATAACACGGTTTGTAGCACGCAGCGGGGGGGGGGGGTGATAGTCTACTTATAGAGGACTGGAATTAGTAGAATAGTGTATGTATCAACATAAACTTTAAAGTGTATTTCAAGCAGACACTTTTCTGTCAATTATAAAGTTATGATACATTAGTACCAGGCATGCGGCGTCACAGTGTAATCACGTGGATGCACGTATGTGCCTTCGTTTGTTCCCGGCGGAGGCCATGGCCGCCCCTTAGCCAATGAGGAGGTTCAAAATGGGGCAATCGCCACTCCGAGCCTCCCCATGGCTGGAGGCTGCCTTCGTCCCCCGCTGGGGACTCAGGTAGGTATTTTGTTTTCCTCCACACCCCTCCCCTGCAAACTATCCCCTCCCTGCCCTCCCAACCCCACTGACCTTCTTTTTTCTTCTTTTCTCGAGAGCGAACGCGCTGCACGTCCGTGCCTGGTGGCCGCCATGGAAAGGGAAAACGGACTACGTTTTCCCTTTCCCGGCGGCCATTTTATTTCACTTTTATTTTGTATTTGCATTTCGGAACAGAAGAAAATGCAATTAATACCCCAGTCTAGCGGGCTGGGGTACTAATAAGCCACGAGACACTGGGCCAATACCGCCCACGGTAATGCCCCCGGGACCTGTAACTAGGGCCCCGGGGGCATTTTCTGGGGCGGCATTGGCCCGCTGTTTCAGGGCTTATTGCCACATTATGTTTTGGGGACATTACAAATAACTACAAATGCAGCAATATCAGACATGTGATTAAGATGCATATTTAAGGCAACTACAAACAGGCAAAACAGGTTTAATGTCACACAGGTATATCACTAGTTGTCTTGGAGAAAACAATAGCTCCAAGTAGTAATCTGTCTTACAATAACAAGGATATTCTGTGCAACAAGTAGGGTCCAAAAAGCTTCCACGCATGCTGCAGTATGTGGTACTGGACGAGGATATTAATATTTCAAAGACGGGGTCAAAATATGTCATTGCTGAGGAGCCTGGACATGACAAATGGGGGCAGCAAACCCATTCCCTGGGCTACCACAGACTAGAAAGAGCAGTGCTGAGACCTTGTCAAGGTAAAAGGGGCCAGAGGATGTTTATGAATGTGGTGGGTCCGACGTGCAGACCTGTGGTTTACTGGAGTAGTTGCGGGTTGACAGTGCAAGCCCTGGGAATAACTGCATTGAAAAGAACTTTAACGAGTGAGACTAAACGCAAACATACAGTGCTGCCACGGCTTGGGCTAATTCCTATACTACGGGTCTGGCAGAGGAAGACCTGAACAATTTGCTAAAGTGGGGGCTGGCAGGGAAAGGCCTGTGGCTAGATGTAAAGGAATGAATGTTCCAAATAAAGAGAGGTTTAGCAGAGACACTGGTACTAGCAATGAGAACTAGCACATACATGCTCAGAAGATGGCCCTTGCATGGAGTTGACCATCGGCTCTGAGAATTATTCCAAATTAAATTGCTGGGTACATAAGAAAGGGCTACATAGGTAATCGGTTGACAACGTGGTCAGTGATGGATGCTCAGAGAAGCCCGACATGGGCAACAATGAGGGACGAGGTGCTGGACGTGACTAACTGTGCAAGGAGTTCTGGGCAGTGGATGGAAGTTGATAAAGGCTGGAGTGGTTTGACATGGATGCTTGCCTCGAGTATTAACTGACCACAAAAGTGATGGGTGGAAGGTTTCGAATGAATCTAAACCACTGGCAATTGCTCTGGGCAACCTTCAACACCACCGTTTTTTAGCCTGCCTGCGCCATTGCAAAAGGGGACCAGCCATGTGCAAATCAGTCAGCAGCTGCCGCCACCGAAGGTAGCAGCCCAGCCCGAACTGCTAGGCCAGGTCCCCTCTGCACAGAAAACCAAGCAACCCCAGACATGTTTCGGCCTTGTTGGACCTCCTCAGTGAGGTGCAGCCTGGTTCCCTGTAGCGCAGCGAGCAAGGGACCCACGTCTGGGCATACCCTCTCTCACAAGGAGAAACAAACTGACGACAAAAGTGATGGGTGGAAGGTTTCGAATGAATCTAAACCACTGGCAATTGCTCTGGGCAACCTTCCACACCACCGTTTTTTAGCCCGTCTGCGCCATTGCAAAAGGGGACCAGCCATGTGCAAATCAGTCAGCAGCTGCCGCCACCGAAGGTAGCAGCCCAGCCCGAACTGCTAGGCCAGGTCCCCTCTGCACAGAAAACCAAGCAACCTCAGACATGTTTCAGCCTTGTTCGACCTCCTCAGTGAGGTGCAGCCTGGTTCCCTGTGGCCCAGCGAGCAAGGGACCCACGTCTGGGCATACCCTCTCTCACAAGGAGAAACAAACTGACGACAAAAGTGATGGGTGGAAGGTTTCGAATGAATCTAAACCACTGGCAATTGCTCTGGGCAACCTTCCACACCACCGTTTTTTAGCCCGTCTGCGCCATTGCAAAAGGGGACCAGCCATGTGCAAATCAGTCAGCAGCTGCTGCCACCGAAGGTAGCAGCCCAGCCCGAACTGCTAGGCCAGGTCCCCTCTGCACACTAAGGATCCGGGTTTCCCCTCTCCTCCTCCCACTGCAGTATTGCTCTTATCCACCCTGCTGGAAGCAGACAGAAGGCTGCTTTACAACGCATGCACTGGCTGAGCTCAGGGCAGCCACGCGCCATAGAGAAGTTAACAGAGAGGTAGAAAAATATGCTGTGTCATGAGATGAATGTGTTAGTCAGGAACTGATCCATGCTATTCAAAGAGAAAGACAAGGAGACAGACACAAAGAAGAAGTGCTACGCTGGAACAGTTACTACGCTGGTATCAACATGAAGGGCATCTTGAAATGCTTCTTGTTCATTACTTTAATAGCTTCTTTGCAAGAACGACTAAACATCAACTTTAAGTCAACTAGGACGAAGTGAATAGATGTGATTTCTTAATCATCAAATTAGTCAACATTTTATAAAAAATATTCATGTTCGCTTTCACTCTGGAAGAAATGTTATCAAACTAAATAAATACGATGGAATTATTATACGTGGATAATATTATTTATTTCACTTTTGCAAACCATGTATGTTTATTATGGTTAAGGCACGGCTCCAAGGTTAGCTTCTTGGCTTTTACTGAAACACATTACCATGTTCATCTTCCTCATGAAGGCAGTCTGCATTTCACTAAAACCAATAAATAGCCTTAAATTTCTTTTCCAATGCTGAAATAAAATAGCTCAAACAAACACGTACTCCAGGGCCAATCACATCACTAGCATACTGTGCATCCAATCAGGTACTACTTCCAACAGAAAGTGCTAGACCAAACACCCATAAGTAAAGCCATGGACATTTTCATAGAAATTTTAAAACCAAACTTAACTCTAAAAGTAACATGTTTATTTTTAATACAAAATACATTACAATATGTAACATAACTGAAAAGATGCAGTAAATATATTTTAAAGCATCTATCAAGTCAAATAACTTTTTTAAAGCATTAAAACAAGGTGGCCACCATTTTGAAAGTAAACATAGCTGACAAATCCACCACACAGTAGAAATTCAGCCAAAGAGCGCACAAGGAGGTGTGGCTGGAAGGAAAATGGGTGGCAATGGGAGGAAAATTTGATACATTTCACTTAGCAATGGGTGTCAAATGAGTGGGACACATAGTGACACTACCATATATCCATCCTCAAACGCCAACCTGCATTGAAAACCATTACAACAAAACTGAATCCAATGCCCCTGTTTCAAGCGCTCATGTTAAAGCTCTTATTTTAACGAAAATAGTTGCAGCTTTATAGGTAGCGCTTTCAGAGCCACCCAATAGCAAAAACTAAAAATGGGGCATTCAAAAATCCAAATCTTGGGCTTTCTAACAATATCCAACCTGCTGGAGTTGATGGCAACCAAACTTATTTTGCCACAGTTCTCTTCCCAGGGTTGGTTGGACTGGGTGGCTCTGGTCTTCACTTCCTCAGATGCAGATCTGTTCCTTCACACTGCCAACCACAAGAACACAGAGTTCCTCATCCGAGAACTTATTTTCAGGACTTTGTCATAGTCCTGCTGGATACCTAGGATTTTCCTTGGCAGGGCAGCGTAGGGCACAGGAAGTGGGGTGGGGGGGTAAGGTTTAGCGGGACAGGGTGCATCAGCAGAAATAATATGGCTCTGTGAGCGATAAGGTGCAGTGAGTGGTGTGCCACAGTAGCCTGGGGGTGGAGGGTTCATAGTGCAGATGACTGGATGTGGGGTTTCTGAGGCTCTTCTGGGGAGTCTTCTTTTGGTTTGAGGACCACTCAGGCCACTGCGGTGGAGCTGCAGTAGTCAGGGTCCTCCCCTTATCTTCTACAGGTGTTCCGAGGCCTTAGTGTTGCTGACAGGCCTCGAAACATGTGAAAATGCATGTGGCCATGGTTTCTGAACAGATTAGTACATTGAGAAAAGGTATTTTCTGTGTTTAACTTTCGATAGTTCATTAGATTCCTCTTCATAGCATTGGTGTTGATGATCAGAACCATTGCTCTCAAAGAACAGTGAGGATTGCAAACAAATGCAAGACCAAGACGTGCCTGTCACTTCTTCGTTGATAAGAACATTTAGTAAAAGATCACGTTTTACTATTATTAACAGCTTGTTTTTTCCCTTCAATGTAATCTCTGCTAACACATTTTTTTCGATGAAGGGTGTAACAGTTTATTCAGATGCCACCCTCAACACGGGGAGTTAGTTTCCTCCACACTCAAGGTGCTATGCAACAAACTGTTTACCATTTTATTCAGCCATACTTCAGGCACATATCATGCACCTTGGATCCCTCCACCCTGAGCTACCAATGAGCCAAGAAACAGGTCGGTGTACATTAAATATATTTGTATTTATTTAAATTAAATGTAATAGAAATCACACACTTAGACGCGCCACCTTCTTTGTGACTCACCAATACCTTCTTGTTACACAAATCAATTAGGCAAATTAATTAAGAAAAGAAAAACACAAATTACAATTCTTTACTTTCTACAAATTTTACTTCAAGAAATAATTAAACTGATCAGTAACCAAAACAATTGGACATGTAGTGCGGTGCAATTTTGGTTTTCCTGCGGGCTTAAAAGGCTGTCAGTAGGGTTTCGCGATTGGTAGAAATACATATGGCAATTATGGTTTCACCCACACACTTTTGGTTTAAATTAAGCGCAGGGTGAATAAGCAGACTCAACCCCCTACTTTGGTCTGTGTTGGGGAAGTCATACAGAAAAAATTGAATTATTTGGGGAATTGTGGATTTTAGACCCCCCTCCACTGAAAGGCCTGTGTTAGGGGAAGCTGGACAAAAAGATTAGGCTGATTTAAGAACAAAGACACATCTCTTCCATAAAGGTATCGGGGTCAACAGAACAAAAAGGGTTACCCAATACAATTTTAGGCTATAGTTTTTCAGCGCACACTCAGAAGTGAGCTTTGTGTTCCACCACAGGGGGAATTAATTCAATTGATCTTTTTAGTTAAGTTGGCTAAGGATCTATACAGTTTTGCCCACTCAAACTATAAAGGAAAAATTATTTAAGGCAAGCAGACTCCCCATCTTTTGTTTTCCCAAGGTTCAGTTCTAACTACATAGAAAGCATCTGTTTAAAATTTAGGACAGCCAGCTGCATATATGGACCCTGTGCAAAAATAGGGCAAGGGTATGGTCACAATATTCACAAGGATAGCCTCCCGCTCTCCACCATGGGACCCAGTCAGATCATAAGCCTTCGTAGAACTAGACCGCTCCACCTAGATGCACTCTCAGCAATCTTCTCTGGTGTTTCCTGGTAACTGTCAGATGTTAAGCTTCATCAGTGCTCTTCGATGGTAAGTTTCAGCAGCTCTGTCCCTTCCTCCTAGTGCCGGCCCTTATATAGCAGCGATGATGCCACACATTTTACAATCTTTTGGAAGTACCCTCCAGAGGTCTCCCAACAAGGATTGGACAGTTACCCTTCTCTCTCCTCCCCAATTCAGCCCCTTTCTACGGATTTGTTTAAGAGTCTGCAGCAGACATATTGCAGCTTATTTTACAAGCCCCATTTGTTCCCATGTCAACTTTTTAGCAAAAACGAGTTATGTGGCAAAACTTCATAGTTTTACTAATAACTGACATAATATACACATTTTCTTATTCAGCTAATCATGGGGGATTAAATAAGATGACAGCCAGGTCCACACAATTTTGCACGGCCATGTGGCAATTTTCTGCTGTTTCTGTAAAATGCTTAACAGTTATGAATATGTAAATTTTCCCCCATGTTCCAAATTGTTGCCTCTACCATTTCCCCAACTCTCATATTTGGAACATTTTCATATAAGTCAGAAACACATTTTAGATGGCCATTACAGTTCCCTGAGTCACAGGTGGATGAATTTTATATCTCCAAAATCACCTGGAAATTACCTAAAATGTGGTATATAAATGAAGAAATTCTGCCTTACAGTTGCTGGGGATAAAGCGGAAGTTATAATAGTCCTTTTAAAATGGCAATTCTCCTGCCTTCAGGCCATATGGTCTCACTGGGTCAGCCTGCAACAAGAGTTTTTATTGTTCTCTTTGTGTTTGCCGTGTGCTCTTTGAGGTTGGTTGCCTGTTTAAAGTTGTAGCCCCAAATCTTCACAACTTTTAGTCATGCTTCCTCCAAGGGGAACTTGTTCTGCAGTAACTACCTTCAGAGCCAGCAAGTCTGAGGAACATTGGGTTCTCCAAAACTTTGACAGGACACTTTGTTGCAGCTTGTAATTAGCTGGGGGATGTAAAATCCAGACTGGTAGTGGGGGTTGTGAAGGGTCCCAAAGCCAGCAAAAAGTGTTTGACTTGGGCTGACATTTTTCTATGGAAAACAAAGTGGCTTTACTAATGTCAATGGTATTTTTTTATGCAAAACATAATATACATTACTTTTTGTCAACACTTACCATGTCTTTTTCCCTGACATTCTTCTGTTAGCAGTGGTACATTTTCACATTTAAGTTGCAAAGCTGTTTTTGTGTCAATCGTGCCCTCCCCCGTTCTTCCATAACTCTTTGCTGGGAAAGAGCAGGGCAGAGTGGGGCTTCATTAGGCACAATTTACTTAATTGGGAAGTGGACACTCCAGCCTTCCCTTCCCTCTTTGGATTGGAGGGTGTGGCAGGGCACCCCCTTTTCTTCCTTCTTTTCCGTAGTCCCTGGGGCTCTCACCAGGCTCCTCCCTTACCTCTGGGGTGAAAATGATAGAAAGAAAAAGAGGTTCTGTACTTTTTAAACACATATATCCTCGGAAGATGTACATAGAATGGACAACAACAGCATACAAGTATAAAAAGACATGTTCACCATTTCACAAAACACATTTTATTTACCATGAGCACCAAATAAATTACCCCCCATTTGGGCTGTGGATCTTGTAAGCAATGGGTGATATTTTAGCTGCAATTTCAAAGGCATCGCACCAAGATGGGTGGAATTTCTGCTCCTGGGCCTAATTCCTTTGAAAATTGTACAAGTAAACCATATCCCCTACTTCAAATTCTTTCTTGGTTGTCTTTACATCATAATAGGTCTTCATTCCTTCAGCCGACTTTTCAAAATTGTGCTTAGCATACGCAAAAGCATGCTGGAGGTGCTTCCTTAAATTTTCAATGTACTTATGAATATTGGATGCATTTATCAGTGTCCTATAAAGCAGATGCTGCGGTAACACCATTTATCATCCAGTCATGAGCTCAAATGGAGACATCCTTGTTGCAGAAGATGGTGTAGACCTAATAGCCATCAGGAAAAGCAGTAGACGGATGTCCCAACTGGGTCCAGAGTCTGTCACAAACTTCTTTAAACTACTCACAATTATTTAGTTGTATCTCTCTACCCCTCCCACCCCCCACCCTCACTTGAGGCCATCAGTAGGCAATGTGTAGTTCTCTTTTTACCCCTGGAATCTACCACATCTTTGACAACACATCAATGATACAATGACTTCCTTGGTCTGACTCAATCCTTTGCGGGAGGCCAAAATGAGAGAAGAGGTGATTGATCATGAGTGCAGCAGCTGTCTTTGCCTTATTCGGGGCTGGAAGACATTCTACCTACTTTATGAACAAGCATGTCACAGTCAACATGTACTTGTTTTGCTCTAGAGGAGCTAATCACTGGCCTGATGAAATCAACTTGCAAATCTGACCAAGGCAGTGTCATTCCCCTTTTTTGTAGGGGAGCTCTGTGTGTGAGTGAACTGAGTTGAACTTGAGCACACACAAGATACCCCTTTAGGTAAGTGTTGAGGTTCTGGCCCATGTGTGGCCAGCATGCAACCTCATGCAAAATGTCAAATGTTGTGTGAAACCCCCTATGACCGGAAGTGGCCGTGTCATGGGTGTGGTTCAACATCAGCCTTCAGAACGAGGTAGATACCACCCACTGGTCACAGCCAGATAGAGCTTTCCTTACCAACAAACCGTCTTGGATCTGGAACATCTTGGAAAATGTCATCAACACACGCAGATCCTCTTTACCAGTACAATATGACTCTGTTAGAGGAAAGCTCACGGAGTCTTCAATGTGCCAATAACATTTCCCAGTGATTGGGCCCTCTTTCTGTCAGTGATCAGATCTGCATCTGGGGTATCTTTACTCCACTTGGCAGTTGAGAGTTTGCTGTTCTCATGAGTTTGTTACTTGGTGACAGCTGAAATGTGGATTTCACCCAACATGGATTCTGTTTCTATGAAATCATCCTGCAAAGCTTCAGTTTTAGCCAGCTGGTCAGTCAGGACATTCCCAGTCATATCTGGCCCCTCTATTTTGAAATGAACCCTTATTTTCTTGCAACAGATGGTCATCTCATTGGAGGTCACCAGATCGTCAATTGACTGCATCCGTTTGGCATGCTTTAGGGGTTTGTTGTTGGCACAAAGCAAGCCTCAATTCTTCCGGTTAATCAGATGCTCCACATATCCATTGCAGTGATTATGACCAGTTCATTGAGTGGGTGGTGCACTGCAGTGAGGATGGCTTGATAAACGGCCATCAACGCTGCAACCTGACTACTTCAGGTCCTATTTTATAACCAGCAGAGGGTTCCGGGGTAGCTGTCACCCAGGCATTCCCAATGCCAGCCACATGTTCTTTTTCCCCATTGCTATCAACATGGTAGGAGTACTCACCCACATAAACTGTGGATATTTCCTGACACATGTCTTCTTCATAAACCTTGTTAGGGGAAGTTAAGTATGTCTCCATGTTGTTGTTGGTTATTAGACTTTCATTCTCAAGACAGTTTTCTTGAGCACAGTCATGCAAGGTCGCCAACCCTTGCACTAGGGGACTCTTCTTGTTTTGGACATATAGGACCTCCACAGAAAAGCCTTGCATGAACAGAATCCAGGAAGTAATTCTGGAATTATTGACGTTCCCCGCCTGGATTCTGTTACTTTGGAGATATTGCAAGGGTTGGTGAGGTGTCTCGACAGCGATGTACTCCCCCCCGTATGAATGGGTCGTCATTTTATAGCGCCCACACCGTTGCTAGGAGTGCCTTCTCACATTCATTGAATTTTTTCCTCCACAGAGGATAAAATCTTGCTTGTATATGTCATGCTTTTGACACAACACAGCTGTTAGGCAAGTATCTGGGAACCCTGTCTCCAAGAAGAACTCATTGTTCTTTATGGGGTAAACCAAGCCAAAAAAGGAGACTTGGAAAGGCTATTTTTCATTTGTTTAACTGCCTCAGATTGTTCTGGACCCAACTTATACTTGACTCCTGTCTCGAGTGACCTTTGCGTAGTCTGCAATGACCTTTCAACTATAATTAGTAAGTGCATGAAGACTTCATAATCCTTGCAGAGTGGTAGGGTCTTTTAATTTCAATAATGATTCTTCCTTCTTCGCCTGGGGATTCAGACCCTCAGGGGAGATCTTTTGCCCTAAGATGTTCACTCAGGTCTTACACCACTGTACCCTCTTTAAGGACAGTTTTGCTCCAGCTTTCTGCAACTGGGTTAGATTTCTGCTATATGTTCCTTCACAATTGAGCGCTTGATCAAAACATCATCCACATAGGCCAGGTTTCCCCTTTTGCCTAAATAGGGCATGGCCTTATGTAGGAATATGTTAAACTCATTGCCGGAATTTATGTATCCAACGTTGTTTTGTGTACTGCTTCTCCTGAAGG
This sequence comes from Ambystoma mexicanum, assembly GCF_040938575.1. Lineage (NCBI taxonomy): Eukaryota > Metazoa > Chordata > Amphibia > Caudata > Ambystomatidae > Ambystoma > Ambystoma mexicanum. The sequence goes on along the minus strand of NC_090935.1, from coordinate 796,220,832 downwards.
TAAAGGCAAGCTTGTACTGGTCTTCACTACTCACGGGTACTGTCCAGGACCTGTTGGTCAGGTCAATGGTGGTACACACCTTTGACCTTTGGATCTGGCCCAGTCCCTGATCGATGTAGGGAAGGGACCATCTTGACACGTGGACCTGTTTTTTCAACTCCCTTAGGTCTGCACATAGTCTCCAATGGCCATTTGGTTTGAGTATCCCAGTACCAGATTGTTGAAGGTATTGTGGATAGGACAAATAACCCCACGGGATTCTAGGTTTGTAACAATCATTGTGAGTGATTCCATGGACACAAGAGGTAGCTGGTACTGTTTCACAAATACTGGAGCCATTGTGGGGTCGGTGGGAATGGTGGTTGAACGAATGGATGTGCATCCACAGTTGTATGAGTTCACTGAAAACATATCTTTGAATTCCATGAAGACCTGTTTCAGCTTGGCAACATCAGCAGTGTCTTCTAGTTGGGTGGACAGATCTCTTTTGATGGTGTTGACCCGGACAGGAGATTCGATGTAGTGGTCCTTGAATCTGAACACTACCTCCTCCCTCCTAATGTCACCGGTCACCCATTCCACACCGTAGGTGCAGGAAGAGTATGCCAGGAAATTCCCCCCATGCATTTGGGATTGGTCCCACTATTTCATTACCTAAATCAATAGAATAATGTTGGGCATTAACCGCCATTCTAATAAAGATGCCTGCACCCAAAGTGATAATTTGAGAGTCGCTGTTTGAATGGTGTTGTGTTCCAGGTCTACAAGAGATGTCAGATTTAAATGCAAACCTTGTTGTTGGAGATGGGATTCATATTTATATAGGCGTCCTGATATTTGAGCTTCTGTCACCGCTTAATTTTGAGCGGGAGAGCAAATTGTAACACCTTCCCTGTGATGGTACTCTCTTCTCGTAATTGAACTTCAGTGGCATAAAGCAGCAAATGAGCCGACCAGAATGCCTTTTGAGTGTTGTCAAAGCCCTTGGGTTACCCCCCAGTCCAAACCAGGATTTATTGTTAATTAGGTCCAAATTAATTGTGAAACGATTGAGAATGTCACTGCCCAAATAAAAGGCAGATGGGACATCTCTCATGATCTAAAAATTATGCTGTATGCTTTTGTCACCAATGGACATTTTTAGGCTGGAGATGTTAGGAATTTGGGGTTTCCAGACCTACTTCCCATTTGTCAATCAATTCAAATTTGGCAATGGTCTGATATTTTGGGAGTTTCCTGAATAATTCTTTGTTGATGAAGCTCCTTCCATTATTCAGGCATACACTTGCGAGCACTGGCTCCTCCCCCTTATTTAACTGAATGGGGAAAAACAACTGCTCGCCCTCTTTCTGAATGTCTGTCAGGCTTTGAGTAGGTTCTTCCTTGTCTGGTTTCACAGGATTCAATGTTTCTACTGATTTTAGACTGGTGTGACATTTTAGGGTATTCCCCTTTATTGTGGATTGCCACTTAAATCTGCAAGAAAGGTTGATTTTCAAGAATGGAGAAGGGTTCCCATCACCACTTTGTTCTCCTACAGAGATGACATTGATGTCTGAGATTTGCTTATTCGTGAAATGGAACTCTACATTTACTTGACAGGTACCATTCAGACTTACATAATTGGTACTCATTTTTAATTTAATAGGGCGGTTAGTCTTAGTCCAGAGAACCTTGTTCACGCAGTCGATCAAAGGTGATACCCTTCTAAGGAGATTGTTCCCCAGCAAACAGTGTGTACCCTCTGGAGTCAGAACTATCAACCGGATGTTTCAGCCAATGCCGTCCATTTTGTATTCCCAGATCCACAGTCCCTTTGTCGGAAATATCATTGTCAAAATTTTGGAGTTGTCCGGGAAGTGGTGTGAATGGAATTTGGTGGCCCTCCCCCGTCCTGAGTTTAGTTGGTCAAAGGCCTTTTGGGACAAGAGGGTGTCTTTGGATCCAGTAGCTACGTGACCTGATAATTCACACTGACCCTGCATCTTGACTGGTACATAAAATCGGCTTTCTTTCTCCTCCAAGGTGCGTTATTTGGCAGCCCAGTGCTCATTTTCTTAATATTGAACTCTGACATTGAACTTAATATTGAACTCTTGATCTTGGCCAATTTTCGGTGTCTGAGTTCGGGAATCTGCAAAAATAACTTGGCAACCCGCAATGGGAATTGTTGGGGAATCCTCCTTTTCCCCAGGTCCTTGACTGGCCCAAGTTATCTGGAAACAGTTCTCAGAAGCTGTTTGGAAAAAAGACCCTTTCTCCGTTTCAATTCTGTCTGGCTCACATGTTTTGGGTTGAGTAGTTAATGGTTCTGAGTCGGTCTCCATACTTACCCTGTCCCAATCAAGGTCTTGTGGGACTCATTTGTGTTTGGGAGCGATACCCCCATTTTTGAAAGAGAAGGTCTGCTTACCTGAATGCTCCAGGGATTCTTCTCTTTCAAAGGGGATAATCTGGAGTTCCTCCACAAAGTGGGTTCTTCTTTGGCCTCTCCTACTTACCCTTGTTCTTTGGGTTCTAACATTTGAAGGGTAGAAGAGTCACTTTCCGGCTAAGAGGTTTTTAGGGGTTCTGTTTGGGTGAGAAAGGAAGCTTCCTCTAGGGCTTGGCATATCCCCTCCACCCAGGCCACCTCCTCAGGAACCTGTGGCTTGTCACAGGTTTCCTCATGTCATTTCCACCGTGGGGCATCAGACTTGGATGTTGGGGAATTCTAGGAAGCAGGGTGAGGTTTACAGTTGAAATGAGCCCTCAGAATGCACCCCATGTCATCGGTCAGTTAGTGGACATGTCTCTCCAGTCCCAATACCTTGTCTGGGTGGTGTGGTTGTCTCAAATCATACCTCTGCTGCACCTGAAAAGGGTAACTGTCCATTTACCAACAGTAGATCGGGTGCTGGAAATTTCCCCCATAATTTTCCATCTTGACTCTCCCTTCTCCCGGGTTCAGGGTTCTATTCTCCTGGAACCAGGGAGAGAGTTGGGGGTTGTTTTGGAAGTTCTGGTTAGGGGGATTTCTGGGGAACATTTTCAGATTGGGAGATGGAGTGATACTACTCTCTTGAGGTAAGTTTGAGGGAAGTTCCCCGGGCCAGTACTTACCTGATTAGTTCCCCCTTGAGGAGTGTATATGCATCCCAGGATTGGTTTAGTAGCCTTGTACTGAGGACTTATATAGGTGGCAGGGTCAGAGTGATAATTGTTCTGGGACCCTGCCTGACTACCATTCAATTGGGCTGGGTTCGGCTTTTCCTTCTGCCTTCTATCTTGCTTGTTAGCAGGAGGGTTACTTTTAGGGCCCCCATCTCCAAATCCAATGGAGGGGATATTTGTACCACTGCCACCTTCAAAGTAGCAGGGGTGTTAGACGGTTTGGGGGTTTTGGCAGTATTTTTACTCCAAGCAGGCTTTTGGATTTCATAATTCCTGGTGGCCTGTTCAATCACCCTATCCAGGGTCCTATGCTTGTCAAAGTCACGCAGCAACTCAGTCATTATGTATTTGTGGAGCACATGGAAATATGAAGTTATGAACTCCCTACTATTGGTGTTCACCTGCCGGGAAGTCTGAGCAAATGCCTGCTCCAACTCCTACACAAACTCCCCAGGCGCCTGATCTTCCCCACACCGCAATTCATATGCGGCTTACAGGCCTCTTTTGGGTACCTATTGGTGGAAACATGTTTCAATATGTCGCCTTATAGGTTGACCATTTATAATGTTCCTGGTCTTCCAGTACTGCAAAGAATCTGGAGTACTCAGGTGAGAAAGTCCATTTTGCAAATACAATAAAATTTACATCATTACTGATCTGCCTTGATCTGTCTGATTGGGCCTTTGACAAAACCCTCTCTCTGTTGACCTGTCTTTTTCTTTTTCTGCACCGGAGTCCATTCACCTTCTGACTCAGAGCTGCTACTGGTAATCCTTTCCCTGTCTTTTCAGCACTCCCTATCTCTATGAGACTGGGAATATCTCCCAGAACCACAGGGTCTGGACTCTCGCTTGGACCAAAGTGAACTCTCAGGGTCACTCTCCCTAGATTTACATTCTCAGCCAGGATAGAACCCAGATTCCTCATCCCTCCAGGAAGTCTGGGGAATTCCCCCCTTCCCTGAATATACAGAGTTCTTTTAGAATGCCCTTCCTAGGCTTAGGATCTGGTTGTCCTCCTTCAAAGTAGTGGGCAAGGTGGTCTCTTTGTAGTTGCATCTTCAGCCAATCTAACTCCCTGACTTTCTCCGCATAAGAGATTTCAAGGCCTGGAGTACTCACAGTATTATTCTTTCCTTCCTAGGACACACTGGTGCGGCCGCTTTCCCTTCTGTGTGGTATATATGTATGTTCGTCCTTATCAGACAACGGCTGGCCTTCTGGATCAGTCGGGCTGAACCTGGGAATGTCCAATTGCATCATGTTCTCCTGTCCTTGTCAGTGGCATACATGAGGTCAGTTTCCACTTGTACCTGCAGGGTTGTAAATGATGGGTCTGAGGCCCCTGATGGGATGAGGATCTCACCTTGATCAGTGGGCCTTGTCCCATATCCTGATTGGTCAGGGTGCCTGAGCTCCTGTTTGTAATTTGTAATTTTGTTTGTGAGACACTCACACCTGCTTCTCTCTGTCCTTATTTCCTGTTGGTATTCAGAGAGTTGGCTTTTTATTTCTGATACTAAGCCTGATAAATCTCATGCACCCAGCTCTGAGCTGTCAACCAAATCCGTTGTTTGCTACACCTCATGCTGAAGTGATTAATTCTCCCTCTGTGAGCCTTGTATGCCACATGCATATTCAATGAGCCTTTCCTTCAGAAGACTAATCTCTTTCTCTTGCCCATCCCCACCATTTGCTGCCTCTGATAGTTCAGCTTCTATTTGTCTCACACACCTTTCTATTTCAGACCTTTGTTCTCTAATTCTGGTCAGTTCCTGAGAACCTGACTGGTCCTTTTCTACCTCTCTATCCAACTGATTTATTCTCTGTAATAGGACAGTGCTATCCTGATTAAAGAGGTCCTTTTCCTGAATCAGCTGTGGCCTCTGTTGTTTCAGAGTACTTATACCTTGGTGCATTTCATCAAACTCATTTTGTGAGTCTATTTGTTTAATGATAAACTGACTATTTTACCTATTTAAGGTCTTGATTTGTTGCTTGAGGGACATAATGTCATCTAACAATCCCTTATTAAAATAGTCTTATCATTAACCTTATGTTGCAGTGTGCTTACATTTTGCATACACTCTTGTGCATTTTGCAGTTCTGAAAACTGTGTTTCATGCTCAGCACTCTCTTGCTGCTGGGTTTTTAACTCATTTTTGAGTTGTTCAATGAGATCATGGCCCTGTGACAGGTTTCTAGCCGGATTCATCCTGCTAGCCTCATTATTTTGCCAACACTCTTCTACTAACAGCAAATGAAAATATAACTGGCAAGTTAGCTGAGCCATTTGTATCTGTCTATCATGAGCAGTTGTGGTCATGTAAAATGCCTCAAGCGCCTGGTGTAACATTCCACTTTCAAGCCAAATATCATTGTTTACTAAGGTAACCTCCCGCACAATTCTGGTTTGCCAGTTTCCTGCATTGTCCTAAACCCATTCTCCCTTAAGAAATAATTTAGTTAGGAGATGCTCTCTTTCTTCACCAATTTGTACAGTAGTCATTTTCACAATGGCTTGTTGCACCTTAGTAAAATGTTCTTAGTTGCACCTTAGTAAAATCACCCTGTTACTGCTTGATTTCCTCACACAAGTCAATTCTTACACAATCTTAATTTTTCACCTATACACCTCCCTGGAACTCAGGGGGTCAAGTCCTCGCAGCACTTTAACAAGGCAAAGATTACTTCCCCTCCACCCTAATGCAATTGCATCAAAATGAACCGTCTGTCCCACTTTGTCATGAGTTTGAAATAGTTAGCTAAATCCTGGCCACAAGCCCCCCCATTTGTAACAGTTTATTGAGAAGCGACCTTCAACAATGGGAGTTCCTTCCCTCCCCACTCAAGGTGTTACACCCAAAACTATTTATTCAGCCCTACTTCAGACACATATCATGCCCTTTGTGTCCCTCCCCCTAAGCTACCAATGAGCCAAGAACCAGGTAGGTGTACAGGAAATATATTTGTATTTATTTAAAAGTAATAGAAATCACACATTTACACACGCCACCTCATATCGAATTTTAACAAAAATCAGCCCTGTCCCACCAAATGGGGAATTAATTAAATTAATCTTTTTAGGTAAGTAGGCTAAAGATCGACACAGTTTTTCCCTCAGGCCACTATCAAGCGACAGGATTTAAGGCAAGCAGATCCCCATTTCCCAGGGCTCAAATCTACTTGCAGATAAAACCTCTTTTTTAAGTTCAGGAAAGCCAGCTGCATGTCAGCACCCTCTGGAAAGATAGGGCAGGGGTCTGGTCACTCCACTCAAAAGGATTGCCTCCCGCTCTCCACCATAGGGTCCAGTCAGCTTGTTTAGGCCTTCCTAGAAATAGACAGCTCCATCCAGATGCACTGTCAGCATTCTCCTGTGCTGTTTTCTTGCAGCTGCCAGATGGTAAGTTTCAGCAGCCCTCTTGATGGTAAATTTCAACAGCTTTCTTCTCTCCTTCTAGTGCAGTCCCTCTTATATAGCAGCAATGACACCCTCAACTTTACAATCTTAGGGAAGTGGCCCTGCAAGAGTTCTCACACCTAGGATCGGACATTTACGCTTTTCTCTCCTCCCAAATCCAGCCTCCCTCTCAGGATTGGTTAAGGGGTCTGTAGCAACATATGGCAATTCCCATTTGCAATCCCCATTTGTTCTTATGTCAAAGTTTGGCATAATCTAGTTATATGGCAAAACTTCAGAATTTTACTTGAAAATGCCATAGTATATGTATTTTCTGATTCAGCTAATTCCGGGGAATTAAATAAAATGACAGTCAGGTCCACACCATTTTGCATGGTGGTGTGGTGCTTTTTTGCCGTTCTCACCAAACGTATAAATGTTAGAAAATGTAACTTGTTTCCCCGTATTCCTGATATTACCCTCCACCCGTTCATCAACTCCCAAATTTGGAACATTTTAAAGATAAGCCAGAAATCCATTTTAGATGGCCATTACAGTTGCCTGAGTCGCAGGTGGAGGAATTATATATCCCCAAAATCGCCCAGAAATTATGTAAAAAAATACACATAAACAAAGAAAATCTGATTTATGTTTGCTGGGAAAAAGGCCTAAATGATAATAGTCCTTTTAACTTAATAATGAATTTTCATGTGGGACAAATGGCAATTCTCCTGCCCCCAGGCCATTTGTTCTCACTGCGCCCGCCTGTAACCAGAGTTTTTTCATTTTGCTCAGTCTCTTTGTGTCTCTTAATTGTAGCCCCCGTCTTCACACGTTCTGTCTACATTCTGATCATGCTCCAGCCAAGGCCAGTTGTCTCTGCACAGAGCCCAGGCTTCACATGCAACACCTTTCAGGAATGCCACATTGTATGGCAGTTGTAAATACTATGATGCCAGTCTTCCAGTGGGGGAGTTCTTTGTGACATTTATCCACAGCCAGCAAAAGGATTTTCCTCGGCCTACAGAAACATTTTCATGGAAAACAAAGTGGGCATTTCTTTTCATATGTCTACTAATATTTTGCATTTGAAACAGAATATACATTACTTTTTTGTCAACACGCATCATGTCTTTTTCCCTGACAATTTTCTGTTCGCAATGGTACATGTTTGACATTTAAACAGCAACCACACATACAAAGCTGTATTTCATGTGAAAGGGACCTTCCATTTTCTTCTTGCTTTGTGACTTAAAATGCTGCCTTTCCTTTGGTAATTACTGGTAGGCCTTTTCCCCATGGCCTTTCAGTTTTTAATAATAAATAATAATAATAATTAATTATTTATAATGCACGTAATACCCAGAGGTTTCTAAGCATGGACCTGTGTTGCTCTGGGTTGTCTTACTTCCAAGGTGAGCGTGTTGCTCCTGAGTTATCATTCTGGCCCTAACTTTAACTTGAAAAATACACATGCAAAGCTGTTTTTGAGTCAGTGTTTAAAAATCCTGCTTTTCATGTGAAAGGGACCTTCAGTTTTTCCTTGCAGCCACACATGCAAAGCCATTTTTGTGTCAGTGTTGAAAATTCCTGCTTTTTAGGTGAAAGGGACCTTAAGTTTGGGGATTTTTAATGCAACCTACATAACAGGGTATTTGACCCATGTTCGTTCTCAGTAGAGGGGCTCACACAGTCATTTGTAACTTTGCAAAACTTGGGGTTTCACCCTAAGTAACCCAGGGTAATCTAGACATGAACCCCTTGTTCACTGTGGCATAGAGAGGCTCAGTTTCACCTCACTGAAGAAGCCAGACTAGGCCAAAACACGTGTCTGGGGTTGCTGATGGTACCCATGTTCAGAGGAGATTTACCTAGCATTTCGATGCTGGACTGCCCTTGTGGGTGGGACAAAGACTGATATGGAAATTAATATTTCTGCTCTGTGGAGGGTGCAGTGAGCTAAAACGTGGTTGTAGATCCTCCTGAGTGGAAGAAATTCCATAGAATGGGCTATTTAATCCATGTTCTTTCTCAGTAGAGGGGCTCCAACACGCCTTTGTAACTTCCTAAAGTATAGAATCTCCTGTTGCCTGCAGATACCAGAGTATGACCTGCTGGAATATATGCCGTAAGTGATGGCGGGAGACTTGCCATTTGATATTCTTCAGCAAGATTAGAAAGATTAGTATTAGGCTTTCATAAATGATCAAGCAAATACAAACCAAAATGGATTTCTTAAAATATCTCAGACAGATCATATTGGTACCAGTTCGACTGGTAAATTTAAAATATATACCCCTTAGTCGATTGCTGGAGACATTGTGCCCACGTCATGTTGTAGTTGCAATGGATAACAGGTTTCTCTGAGATTAAGCTGTTCTGGGTTAAGGTAGCAAGAAGATAATTAGAGGGCTTTTTACAAATTACACCCCACATTGACATGGACGGTATTATGTGACGAGATGTGTCTGTAGATCAGCTGCTGGAGGTAGCAGCAAAGTGGAGGCCACAAGCTCATTCAACACAAGGACAACAACTCTCTGCGATTGGAAACAATTGAACCAAGAGAAATACAAAGAGTGAAAAGATCTGATGTCATCTGTGTCACTTACAAGGATATGATGGGCAGAGATGGTGGTCGACCCAATAATACAAATGACATATGGTCAGGATTTCTTGGAATATATTGCTCAATGCAAGTGCTGTCAATAGCTTTGATACATACACAGAACATGAGGTTGCTGTCTAGGAAGTAGGAGAGGGAATTTGGTTGGAAGCGGGATGACACTATCAGTGGGAGAGGGAAGTTGGTTGGGAAGAGATGGCAATGGGGCCTTGGGTTGCAGACTTGATTGTTTCTTTATGTGATGCTGGAAACCTGAAAATAAAGATTGTTTTAAAAATCACACTTTGGCAAACCAAACATTCTTTCTACTTTTTAAATGTTTGCCTGTGTTCATCAAGCAAACATTTGTGGGTTCAGCACCCATACTTGATGGGGATTATACCAGTGCATCATTTTCCATAAATTATGGTAAAGAGATCATTCCTGTGGATTATGGATTTCAGAAAATGTCTGGAATTCCGCCTTGGGCAATAGTATTAATTAGCACCCTAGTGGGAACCTTCAGATCCAAGCAGTCACACCCAAGTTAAGGGCATGAGGGAAGCAAGGGTACCAAAGGGTACACAGGTGAGCTCTTGTTACCGACAGGCATGGTAGACCCACTGATCTAGTTATTAATGCCATTAGTATCATCAGTGTCCAGAGTCAGATGCTAAAGCCTCTTTTATCATTATTATATTTTGTGTATTACTATAGTGCAGCCATACATGTATGGCTTTTTATACATTATAATAATGTATCCTTTTAAAATTAGAACCAAAATGAAAAGATAACTTACCTGAGTGACCTATGAAACTGTACCATATTGCTTAGGTCAATTTCCAATGTTGATGATGAGGATGCTATCAAAACAGGCTTAAGCAGAACAGCAAGGCCTCCTAGATAGCTCAGATAAGTTTTCTTTTTCTTTTTTTTAACTAGAAGAGTGATTTTAACAACTGGGTAAGGGGAACATGTGTGCTAAAGAGTGACCTGTTTAGTTCTAATTTAGTGTAGCGCAGCACCGTAACCTGAGGCTTGCAGCGCGTTATTCGTTAAGACAGTGGCTGTTTTAAGATAGGGAAAATAAATGAATGCATGAAAAAGATGCATTGTGAATAGGTAACCTATCATAGTATCCGAGATTTGTATTAAGTAAGGCCATTGCTAAAAGTTCTTGGACCCTTTGATCTTCTGCCCTCCCAGACATTGGCTGCCGTTTCACAGCCATCATGTTTTCGTGTTTCACTGTTTTTGTCACCTGCTCATGTTCGTCCTCTTCTTCCTGTGTACTTGCTTCTTCGCCATGGATTGCTGTCAGCATTCCCTCACTCTAGGATAGCTCTCCAACTCTTTTTAGCTCACCCCACTATATTTAGCTTTTGCTCTTTCTCTCTCTTTTATTTTCCTTGTTCTCTTTCCCTGTCACTTGTTCACACTTTCCCTCTGCGTCTGTCTTTCACCCCTCTCTTTCTTTCTCTCTTTCTGTTCTCGAGCTCTTTTTCTCTCTAAGTTTCCCGCTCTTTATCCCTCTCGTTTTCTCTTTCTCTCTCGCGCAGAGTGCGAATAGCAGCGTTTTTTATGCCTGCAATACATGTCATGCCGCTGATATGTCAGCCTCCCAGTAAGTGACATACTCAGGAGGAACACTGCAGTTTTTACATGTTACTCATCTCTTGCTGAATTTCAGTGTCTAATGAAACTTCAGACTCTTGTTAAAATCACATGGAATACTTAATGGTTCACTCCAAATTAAAATGTACTCCAAGCATCTGTGCATTCTATCATGCATTTGAAAGTATTTATTGGCACATGGGTGCGCCTTCCCCAAATTGAACGGGCTTGTTTACCAAAGAGGCTCGAAATGAGTCGCACAGCGCCTTCGTATTTTCAATGATTAAGAAATGTTTGGGAGTTTTATGAACTGTAATTGGTAAAAGCTGCCGCCTCCGTGGACGCTGCAAATTAATCTTCTTGCCAATACATGATTTTTAACAGGTATTGAAGTTAGAAAAACTGTGTGAAAAAAAGATGTGGTTATTTATGTAAGTGCCAATGTTTGCTTGAAAGCTATGATTTATGCCTCAGCCCTGGGTAAATAACAGCAAAGAAATCCATAGTCACACTATTAGGATTGTCAGTTAGTGTGTCCTTCAAAATGAAAAGAGCACAAGAGAAGGCGGGAGCTGCTCTGCGGCCCTCTCCGAGGAGTGTGCAGTGATGGAAGGCAAGGGAACAAAGACAGCTCAGAAGTGAGGGAAAAACACAGCCTTCAAAGGCATTCCGCCGTGCTCCGAAGTTTCTGCGCCGCGCATTTCATGAGTGACCGCTCGTTCCTTTGTCTGAATGAAGGACACCACATCTCTTGCGCTTTTGAATGAAAAAAGAAGACTTGCCATTCCGGATTCTTTCGACTTTATTCATAATTAAAGTTGACCATATTAATATGACTGTGTAATGTAGAATGTATTATCGAGTGCCTGTTCATGCTGTCGGGGAATTTCGATTTATTTAAATATTTTTTGGTTTCGTTTACTTGTTTTCATTTTCAAACAAAGTGAAACATGCAGTGTGGGCCTGGGGCGCTGTGGGGGGCGTCAGAGAGGATTAGAAGAGGAAATGGGGCGTGGAAAGGGAGGGGGAGGGGAAAGGGTTGAGGTGTAAGTCCTTCTGCACATAATACACTATGGCCACAAGGAAACACCGAGTACCAGTTGGCAAAGTAGAAGAAGAAGCGTGGGCATGGCAGCCAGCAAGAGAAGAGCAAACAAGTCACCAGGGTATTCCGAGCTTGGAATATATGGACTGAACACATTGGTTCGCTTCTCTTCACATACATCTAGAAGGGCACTGTACATGTTCTCAAAGGTTAACATGTCATCTTTCACACTGTGAGCCTTCCTAGTTTTGTTATTTTGTCTAGTTCTAAAAGCCAGGCCTCGACTTTAAGGCTCCTGTACGATTTCCCGGATATCAGTTTTGCTTTTTTTTGTTGCTAACGTTAGACCTTGAATTAGCTTTATTTTTGGGAATTTCGATAGACTCTTTTATTTGTTGGGATGCCAGGTGTAGTCCAGTTCTAGTCAGTATCAGTTCAATGCTGGTTTTCACGTTTTTTGAAAGTGGGAGTTTGGTGCTGCTTTCCCAAATCACGCGTGAGAGCTTGTCAGCGTCATGGGTAGGCAAAGTATTCCCAATTAGTTTATCCTCAGTGATGATAAGCCATTGTTTCTCCCAAACGTTTGCATAGATTGTATTATCAGGGCATCTATTCAGTTGTTTGCAGATGATCTTGAATTTTGTTCTTGTGTGTTCTAAAGAATCTGGAGGTGGGTATTGTTAAGGATTGTTTGGGGCAATATGGCTTAGAAGAACTTTTGTGGAGGGCATGCCATTTCATCTAGGATGAATTCAGCAGTTTCAGGAAGCTTCGTGCCAGCCAAACGATAATGTCATGTGCTGCAAAAGCAAGGTCCTAATCTTTTCCTTTTGTGAATATGAATCCTACTAGACTGAGGAGAACAATCAGCCTTCTTAGAGGCGGGAGAGGCTTCATTTCAGGTATCAAATGCATTTTCCCATTCAGCTCTCAGTCTTAATGAAGAGACTCAAAGCACACACATGTAGGTTGAACAGCACATAGTGGAATCTCAGGAAACGCATTGCTTGTAAGGTTTTGATTCTTGCCAAGATTCCAAGATTCCGTTTTGTCCCACATGTAAGATCGTCTTTCACCCATTTGAGTTCTTTTGTTGGCTTATAGGCTAGTTTGTCTGTGTGTTGCATGGGGTGGAGATGCCAAGATACGTGATTGCTCTGTTTTCCCACCTGAATGGCCATGCAGCATAGTCCCCTGCGTTGACATACAGTGATGTTGCCATCAGACAGAACTGTGTCCAATTCATCTTGTATCTAGTCATTTCTCCAAAGCTCCATGCATCTCCAGAAGGGACATTTTATTAGTTTGTAAGTAGGATACATTTAGTAGCATGTCATTCACAAAAAATAAAAGTTTTTGAATCATTGATCGCCTATCTCCAATCCGTTGATGTTTTATTTGGGCCTGATTGGGATCACCAGGGATACGCTGAACAGCAGTGGTAATAGTGAACATCTTATTTTGCACTGGGAAGGATGCAGATTTCAACAAACATGAGGCGTTGGGGTCCCACATGAACTCCTGTGCAAAAAATAACACAGAACACATGATAAAAGGAGTACAGGACAAGGGCATGGAGGCCCTGTCCCTCCAATACATTTCCAGCATCACAGTCGCCCCCACAGACTGAGGTTGGGGTGGTCTAATCTCCCACAAGATTGAATCCCTCATCCAGATGGTCAACATACCTCCAGAAAGGCCATCCACATTATCATGACTATTCCCGCGCCTATGCTTAATGGTGAAGTCTAGCCCTTGCAGGCTAATGGATCACCTGAGCAGTTTCGGGTTTTCACCCTTCATCTGCATAAGCCATTGTAAGGGTTTATGGTCTGTTCGGACCTTGAAGATAGACGCCATAAGGTAGGGGCTAAAAACGCCTAAGGCTCAAAGCTATGCTAAAACATTCCTTTTCAACAGTAGTCCACATAAGTTCTCTATCCTTGAGTTGTCTACTGACGAATACGATAGGATGTTCTGTCACGTTGTCATCTAACTGGGACAAGACATCTCCAATTCAGTGTCACAGGCATCAGTCTGAACGATAAAGGGTTTGCTGTAGTCAGGCACACACAACACTGTTGCCCTACACAGACTTTCCTTCAAGCCAACACATCCCTTCTGACAGTCTGCTGTCCAATTAACCTTCCTCAGTTGTTTCGGGTGCAGTCAGAGCTGTCAGAGGGGCAGCTATAGTTCCACAGTCTGCCATGAAGTTATGGTAATACCCAGTGGGGCCCAAAGAAGCTCTCTCCTGGGTTTGAGTGGTGGGAGCCTGTACTTTACTGGGGAGAGGTTGGATTCAACCCCCTCCTACCTCATGACCAAGATACAAGACTTTCCCCTGAGCTATCTGGCACGTGGTGGCCGTGATAGTGAGGTTAACCCTTTTCAAAGCCTGCATCACCTTATCCAAATGAGTCAAATGCTCTTCCCAGATGGAACTGTAGACAGCAATGTCATCTAAGTAGTCCACACAGAAGGCCTCCATCACACTGAGTGCATGGTTGACTAATCTTTGGAAGGTGGCATGTGCATTTCTCAACCCAAAAGGAAAACCGTAAACTGGTAGAGCCCCCCAGGGGCTGAGAATTCAGTCTTTTCCTTGGCTTGGTCCGTCAGAGCTATTTGCCAATAGCCTGAGGTAAGATCAAAGGTGCTCACACATTTGGCAGCACCTATACTGCCCATGAGCTCATCAGCCCTGGGCAATGGGTGCAAATCAGTTTTGGTGACTGCATTGACCCCTCTGTAGTCCACACAGAACCGCCAATCCTTGGTACCTGCCTGGGAACTTGCCTTGGACAAGAACCACAGGACTGTACCAGGGACTGGTTGAGGGTTCAATAACACCCAGATCCAACATCTTGGTGACCACAGGCTGGATGTGGTTCATCACATTGTCTGACATCCTGTAGCATCTGCTTTTGACAGGTATGCTGTCACCAGTGTCAATTTTGTGCCTGCACCACGGGTTGAGGCCTGGTGTCAGTGAGAACAGAGGGCGTACTGCCAGAGCAAAGCCCTGCAGACCTTCTTTTGCTCTGGTGTCAGATCTGGAGAGAGATGCACTCCCTCCACTGAGCCATCCTGGGGGTTGCTATGCAGCAAATCAGGAAGGGGCTCACTCTCATCCTCTTCTTGTTCTAAAGCTAGCAAGAGACATGAGACTTCTACTCACCTATGGAATGGCTTGAGCCGGTTGACATGGAATACCTGAGGGGCTACCCCAGGGACTCCCATGTCAAACAGATAAATGACTTCGCACATCTTGGAGATGATCCTGAAGGGTTCGCTTTACTTATCTGCCAAAGCTCTAGGCTTCGTATGCTCCATCACCAGGATCTCCTGTCCTGGAGTCCAATCCACTTGTGATGCTTTAAGGATCTCCCGGGGGTCAGCAGGGCTGTCTGCGGACCTCCGGGGTTTGGGAGGCCCCAACTCCTCCCGCAATCCCCAATGAGTATGAGACACACGCAAGAGAAAGGCGTTACTGCTGTTTCATTAGAAAACGGCAGGGACAGGTTCTGGGATCATAGGTCATCCGGGAACACATCTCACAAGAGTGGGCTCACAGGCCCTTTTTCATCATGTGTGACGCCTTATCGCGCGCCACCTGTGAAACTTCCCCCAAAACCTAACGCCACCTCAGGTTGTCTCCCCGAGTAATAGGGTTAGTATAGGAACATATAGGTGAGTTAGTGGTTGGCGGAGAAGAGGTTAGGTGGTACGCTTGGGTCGTCCCTAGAAATGGTTACACCAAAAATGATACATGAGAAGGGTTGGTGATTGGCTAGGTTATGATGACATCAGTAGTTAGCCCCCCGTGTCCTGATTGGTTCATCTGCGAGCCCCCAAGCCTGGGACCATCGTCATTCCCAGCTCGCAGTGTACCTGATGTTAGAAACAATGTGTGACTATGTGTCAGTGGGGGACAATGGACAGGTCTGCCATTTGCTGTAGGAGCGCCTCTTCCTCACCACCGCCAGTGTCCAGTTTGTCACTTCATTATTGCAGTCTGCATCCAAGCGTGAGACCCCAGAGCTTCCCTGGTCCGTGGTACTTGGCACCGCCTCAGGTCGGCCTGGTCACGTGTGGTGAGACCATGGCTAGGGCAGAATTATGAGCATTTGATTTGTATTTCGGTTCTGAGGGGCGGTTAGCCGCAGCAGGTGTAACCTTGGTTCCAAGCGCGTGGCGTGTAAGTTGCAACGTTGTGGCCTTGGCTGTGGGGCTCTCGTCAGGGTTTGTTCTGCTTGATCAGCACCTTGCATCTCTGTCCGAGCTGCTCTGGGCCTACGGCTTCTGAGTTTTCTGCCTACTCTGGTGCTGAGGCCTATGTGTGCTGATCCATGACAGGCAGCATATGGTTCGCATCACAGGGTGTCACGGTGAGCGGCAGGGGAACTTGCCTTATTTTCTCGTAGTAGTTATAGTAGCGATGAAGCATTTGCAAACATGTACACGAGCTCTTCTTGCGTCTTGCGTTTCTGCAGTGCTGTAGTTTAGCCTATATGAAAAATAACAACGATGCATCGGTGTATGTAAATGGTCCATTAAATCATGGCAGTGACTATGTTCTTCGTGTGGAATTTGTGTCTGTCTGACCAGCCGTGCATGGTGGCACGTGTGTTACTGTCCGTTGGCTATGTCGTCATGGCTTCTCTAACGATAATGGCTTTGATTGCTGCTGTGTTAGTTGGGTTAATCCATATGGTCTATGTCAGTTTCACCAGAGGTCCCAGCATGTGGTTTGACTGATGGGCAGTTTCCCTGGCCGTGTGGGGCGTGGCCATGGCAGATGTTGATGTCTGGGGCATCTGTGATCAGATTGAATTACTTTTGTGGTGGGTGCTTGATGCCGTGATGATCTAGGCCATGGTCTGGCTGAGAATCGAGGGAAGGGAGCATCCCATTTTCCCTCTTCAGTCCCCCCTCTGGTCGACTTGTCGACCACAAAATTATCCACTCTCTTATCACCTCTTACTCGCCATACCTTTGTTATCCCTGCCAGGTGTCCGTATCGGTCGACATGATCTTCAAAAGAACAGGACATATAAACACATCCACCACCGGGCTTGCAGTAAACCCACTTCCCAATGTAGCTCTTCGGGTTTCTTGGATTTTCAACCTTGATTGACGGTGGGTACAAGTCTGCTTCTACTATTTGTTGGCACAGTCGCTCACGTTCCTTGATGATAATGTCTGCATTATTGTCGTCCTCAGTTGGCATTAAGACATGCAACCTATCATTTCTTCAGCAGTGTGTTTAGATCTTGTTTTCCATACCTTCATCCCCATTATAGTGACCATTCCTAAAATCACACAGTCTGCTATTACTTTGAGGCCGTCTGATAACCAAGATGGCATCCAGGACCAGAGGTATGAAAACCAGCTGCCATCCTTCTTCACTCCCTCTGACTCATCTTCCATGTTGGCGTGCATCTTGTCAAGTTGTGATACTGCCTCTGATAATGTACCGTTGTATTCATCATTAGCAGGGGAAAAATGTGCAACCTACCAGTTTTTGCGCAAACACCTCCTTCCATTGCTGTAGAGTATTCCTCTTAATTCTTCTTTTATTGCGTTGAACCCGTTCACAGTGGAGTTTATTGTCAGCATGAGCTCCCACCTGGTTATCTGCAACCACTTAACATTGGCGTATGCTTGTACTCCGGGATGTATGATGGAGTAGAAGAACATGGCTGCTCTGCTGAATAATCTGTGTGCTGGTGGGATGTCACTCAGGGCTGTCTCCGATTTTCCCCATAGGTAGATTCCTGTCAGTGGTTCTCCTTGCCTCTTCACTATGGAAAGGCGTACTGTGTGGTTCTTTTGTTTCCCTCCTACCATCCTCAGTGATCTTTTCGTTCTTTTATTTCCTTCGTCCATTTGCGGGAACTTTTCCAAGTTAACGTGCTTCTGTGGTACCACTAATGATGGTACGTTGATGTGTACCTTAGTACATACTCCATCCCACATTGGCGGCAGGCTGTTGTATGCTCTTGCACCACATGCCCAGTAGTGGTCCATTCGTATAGCTGTTCCTGCACCCCCCTCAGGAAGCTTCACTATTCTCTTGCAACCTTCATTTGCTCCAACGTCTATTTCTCCATCATGCTGGTAACACAGTGTCGGTGTTGTCAGTGGAAGTATTGTTATTGGCTGCTCTTCTTTATCTAGCCACGTTACCAATGCAGCACTCTTCGTCCATTCTTTATAGCACTTGTCATTTTCTTCTTGTACCTTCATCACAGGTGACTTGGCCAATGTCAGCATCTTGCTTCCTACAACTCCGTCCACCCATCCATCCTTTATGAACACTTTTCCATATATCAGTATCAGTGGTCTTTCCCAGCATCCTGGTTCACCGGCAACCTCTTTTGCATATCACTCACATGGCAGGTAATTCAGCGTCACCTCTTGTGTTTCCCCTTTTTCTGGTCCCTCTGCTATGTACTTGAGTCCTTTAGTCTGTTGGCAGGAATCATCATACATGGGAAGTGTTTTGATGAAGTTGTTTTCGTATGGGTATGTTGATCTTGAATTCCACCAGAGTGGCGCCCTTTTCCCTTGGAACTTTCCTCTTGTTTGAAATAATGCTAAATATAGCAAGCATTCAGCAGTTGTTGCAGGCACTTCTGTGGCAACAAATGTTCTGGAAGCGCCCATGGCGTAGGGAATAAATGAGCACACATAGCAGTTGTCCTTTGTCGTATCCTTACCAGTTTTCAACATGTGTTCATTCCACATGTTGTTAGAGACGTGTACAGATTCTGTGAGATATGTGTCAACCCCATTTACATCACTTAATAAGCTATGTTTGTTCCTTTTAATGTTTTGTCCCGTGCTAGTTGTACCATTTGACACAAAGCTCCTTATGTGCATTTGGGGGATAAATGTTAGTAGTGGAAACTGCAGCCACATAAAAAGCATAGTATGCCTGCCAGACAGCGGCAGTAATGAGGCCAGTGGTGAAAATTATTGTCATTATTTTAATTACAGTCACTAATACCACTGGCATTTCCCCTGTTACCTTTGCTGCGGTCCAGCAGCTACCTTAGTTGTTATAGGTGCCCGCCTGAAAATTTCTGAAAATATGCATTATTTGTTAGTATTGTTTAGTCAAGCCTGAGTATTAGATAATCGTTCAATGCCCAGGCGAAAAGCTCTTCCCAAGCTTTCCTTACCGTCCTATCTCATAGGGCTGGTAATGCTTCATGGAGGTGTGGAAATGATTCAGTAATTAGCATAAGAAATGTATTATAGTATACATGAATCCTACTTCTTTTTAAGTATATTGGTCTTTTTATAACATATACAAATTGTTGTGATAGTGCCTCTGGCGTATTGTTGTTTACCCCTGGGCAATGACTCTGTTTCTATTTTATATATATACTTTCGCTTTTATTGCAACTATAATAACAATGCGCGATTCCTGCATGTGCAAGACAAAAAGAAGAGAGTATGCACATGTTTACACAGTGTGGTGTATATTACAGAGACTTTTGTCAGTGTCCTTTAATGGCTGGTGGCTAGGGAGTGTTTACTTAATGCTAAGTCGATTTGTTTTGTTGGGACCTTGTAATCATGGGGTGGCCTATAGGGTGTTGGTCGTTACTGTCTTTTGGGGCATTTGGGTCTTGGCTGCTGCTGTTTTCGGTGTTGTCACTGAAGCGTTGGCCCTTCCGCTGAGGAGAGGGGGGGTCTGTGCTTTGTAGGGCTTGATGTCGTGTACATGAATACACACTTCTTTGCCTCTGAGCTTCACTGCCCTGGGGGCTACTTTTTCGACTGTATAGGGGCCTATGAAACGTGGACTGCTCCACGTCTGCCGAAAGTTCTTGAGCAGTACTACATCCCCTTCTTTCACTGTCCACTGTGTTGTCTGTTCTTGTTCCTCATTGGTGACATCGCCTTGTTGATTGTTCTCCGAGCCGCCCTGTGCCCGTTTAAGCTGTTGAGAGATACAAGTGGCACTAGTAACGAGAGAAGAGACATATTAGTGCATTTCATAACCAAAAACAGTACTGGTTGCATGGCAGTCAGTTATGGCCCTTGATGGTCGTGTGAGTGGGAGGTGCATTTGGCGACCAGTTACCACCTCGTGGGGAGTGAGGTGGTGGTCTGACCCTGGTCTATTCCTCAATTCAAACAAGGCCAAAGGTAGGCAGTACAGCTAACTCTTCTTGGTTGTTTGCTTAATTTGTGCTATTTCTTCTTTGAGGAGGCCATTGAGGTGTTTGCATATGCCATTAGCTTGAGGGTGGTATGCACATGCAAACTTATGCCTAATACCTAGGAGAGTGGTTATATCTTGGAACAGTTTGTTAGCGAAATGGGGGCCATTGTCTGACCTTAGCACTTCACACACCCCCACCTTGGGGAAACCTCCCTCACCAGGAACTTTGCTGCTCTGAACGCATCAGCATGAGAGCATGAACCGGCCTCAATCCATCGTGAAAATGGACACACCACTACAATCAGGTATTTGTAGCCTTGACATACATTGATCATGTCAACATAGTCAATGTGGAGGGGCAGGAAGGGTTCTTCAGGCCGGGGTGTACCTTTGATCACTTGCAGCGTGTGACTGGCCGTGAATTGCTGGCAGGTAAGGCAGTTACTGATGAAGTTACTGACATTTGAGTTTAACTCAGGACAGAACCAGTCTTCCTTTATTCGTGCTGCAATTACCTCTTTCCCTGTGTGTGTGGGATGGTGCAATTATGTCAGAGCTATTTTTAACAGTGCTAGGGGCATCACTACTTTCCCTGTGTTGTTCTGGCGCCATAGTGCATCTGTGGGAGACATGGTACACCCTCATTTTACCCACAGTTCTTTTTCTACCATTGGTGCTGCTGCCTGTAGCTCCATGATCTGCGTATCTGGGATGTGTGTATACCCATCCTTCATCAGCATTTGTCTTACCCTCCTTTTCTTTTTGTTTTTCTGGGAGTGTCCACATTTCAATTTCACCAAAATATGCAGCATGCTTAGCATATGCATCAGCTGCATTGGTACCTCTTGATATGGGGTTGTCACCATTTGTGTGGGCCTGATACTTCACAAGTGCTACCTCTTCTGGGCAATTAATTACTTCAAATAGCTTGGCCAGTAGGAGTAGGAGAACATGTTGTACTGGAGTACCATCGGCCCTTCTAAATCCTCTCCTTTCCCATTTTATTAATCCTGAGTGTACTGTTGATGTTACATATGCACTATCCGAGTATATTGTTATTCTTTTGTCATTTCCTTCCTCTAGGGCCAGGATAAGCGCTACCAATTCTGCTGCTTGGGCTAAGTAGTGTTGGGGCAGGTTTACATGTTTGACTGGAACGAAGGTCCAGTCTTCTCGGAGCTGTTCTACCGCTGCTCCTGTTCGTCTTACTCCATCACTTTGGTCAATAGTTGATAACCCATCTATGTACATAATCTCACCTCCCTCTAATACATTTTCCTCCACTTTCCTAGCTCCTGAATAATTCTCAATAGCTTCTGGGCAATCATGTGAGCTTTCTCCATTTACTGCTTCCTCTGCTATAAATCGTGCTGGGTTTACATTAGTGCATTTCACTATTGTCAGTTCTGGTCTGGATAAAATAATCTCATACCATGATGCTCTTTGTGTTGTCAATGTTGATTTTGGTCTTGCCAATATTGCGAAGAGGGCATGTTCCACATACAGAATAGTTTGGCATCCCATGGTAAAAGAAGATGATTTTTCCACTGTGAATGCTGCAGCCGCTAGGCTTTGTACGCACAGGAAATGTCCCATCATTACAGGGTCTAAATGGCCACTGTAAAAGACCACTGGCTTGTGTCCCAGGCTAGTCTTCTGGGTCAGTACTGCTTTCATTACTGCTGAGTCACAATGTGAAAATATGTAGAATTCTTTTTGATAGTTGGGGTAGCTAGTACTGGTGCAGTTGAAATAGCATTTTTCAATTCATTGAACGCATCTGACATTTCTCTTGTCCATTCCAATTTCCTTTGCCCCTTCTGCGCCTCTCGGAGTGCCCCAAGCAGTGGTCCCATGTATGAGCTGTAATCAATGACCCATGCCCCGCAGTAGTTGCATAGGCCAAGGAACTGCTGCAGTTCGCTCACTGTTTGCGGCTGTGGTGTGTTCTGTACTGCTAGTGCCCTTTGTGGCGCAATGTTCCTTCCTTTTTGTGAAATAATCTGTCCAATGTAAAGTACTTGCTCTTGGCAATACTGCAGCTTCTCCTTGTCTACCTTGTATCCTTTCTCAGCCAGTACTGTGCTGTGAGCATTTTAACTGAGTCTCTCCTACACTTTTCCTCAGTAGTTCTGCATATTATAATATCATCTACATATTGCAGCACCGTGCTTTCCATCTCTATGTTGCCCAGATCCATTTGTATTATTCTGTTAAAGATCGATGGTGACTCACAGTACCCCTGTGGCAACCTCGTGTGTTTCCACTTTGTGTTGCAGTATGGGAAACTTGTTAGATCTTGCGAGTCAGGGTGCAATGGGATGGAGAAGAAGGCGCTCTTGAGGTCGATCACGGTGAATCGTGACGCCTCTGCTGGAATTACGCACAGTGTCGTTGCTGGTTTAGCTGCAACAGGGTACTCTGCTTCCACAATGTGGTTAAGAGGCCTTAAATCTTGGATAAAATGCCATGATCCCCCTTTAGTCTTACACACTGTGTACACTGCCGTGTTACATGGTGACTCTGATGGTACTAGTATTCCTATCTCTACTAGGGCAGATATTGTCTCATATATCCCCTCATCAGCTTCTTTTGATAGAGGGTACTGTTTCACCCTGGGCAGCATTGCCCCTTTCTTCAGCTTTATTTTCACTCCTCCAATGCTCTTTATGCAACCCACATCATAGGGACTAGTTGTCCATAAGGATGCGGGAACTGCTGCTTAGTCTTCCTCATAAAATGATACATTGGGAGGGCAGGGCGCCTCCAGTGCCATCGCCATTTTTTGAGCTACGTCCTTGAGTGTTATCTTCAGCCAAATGTAAACACTCATGTCGAACACTATTTCCCCATCTCTTTTGTCATCAGAGAACAGTTCCTCATCTGATACCTGTGTGAGCCTGCATCCTTCAGCTAGTGCTATCACTGCTCTCCATGCCTTTCCTTCCCCATCCTGAGCATGTCTTGCAATGTAGTCTGGTTTTGCAACAATACTCTCCACGTCCACTGATATTACTACCCCTTCCTTTTTGTCAGTGGGTGTCTCTGGCCTGAAGAGGTATGTTGCAGGTCTCCTCCTTATCTTGCCCTCTATACCCGGTAGCCACGCTATTGCCATGTCTGTCCCATATTGGAAGAGGTCCCTGTCTACTGGCTCTGCCCTTACCACCTTCTTCCCTCAATAGGCCTGTAGTATGTGTCGGGCCGTGAGCATGTTTATGCCTGGTGTGGAGCACACTATTCCCTTGTCAGTAAAAGATATAGGGCCTCATTACACATTAGGCGGTAAGGGTTTACCGGTACCGGTAAACCCTTACTGCCTTACTACGAGTTCCCTTTGCAGGGCCCGACCTTAACGGCTGGTTTTACCAGCCGTTAAAGTAGGGTGCCGCAAAGGGACCTTGGAGCTAATTACGGTACCGCAATTTGCGGTACCATAATTAGCGCCTTCCCCATTCCCATCATGCCCTATGGGAGCAAAAATGGGAATGGGGAAGTGCCTTGGTGAATGGGGAATTATCTCCCCCGCTCACCTTGGAGTAGGGCGGTAATTCCGCCATCCACCAAGGCGGACACGGTAAAATACCGGCAGCAACCATGGCGCTAATAGCGCCATGGTTACCGCCTACCGTGTAATGAGGCCCATAGTCACGTTCAATCTGCTCATGATGTCTTTTCCAAGAATGTTTACGGGTGACTCTTTTGAATACAACAATGGTAGAGATAAGTCGTGCTCCCCAACAGATAAGGAGATGTTATCAGTAAAAGGAACCAGCCCTTTAGCCCCAGAGAATCCTTGAGTGTGCATGGCATTGTCTAACAAGTTAAACTTCCCTTTTCTTATGCAAGACCTAGTTGCACCTGTGTCTACTAGAAAGGAAAATGTTTTGTCACGTATCGCCACCTTTATGTGTGGTTCCTCTGCAGGGTTAGGTGTTACCAACAGGATGGGACACAGCAAGGATGTCTTGTCACCCTCCCCAAATGTGTTTGTTGCATTGGTTCCGCTGCGTGTTGTGTGTTACTGTCCTGTATCTGTGTTAGTTGTTGCATTGTCTGGACATGTTGTTGTGCCGTTGTCATTTGTTGTTGTGCTTGCTGCTGTGCCGGTTGGATTTGTGGCAGCATTGAGTGTTGTTGTATTTGACCTTGTAACATCTGTTGTTGTGGTATCTGTTGGTAGTATGGTTGTCCCCCATTGTATCCTTGTTGTCCCTGCTCCCCCCATCCAGCCTGTGCCGGGCTTGCCCTGCATGTACGGGACACATGCCCAGCCACTCCCCACGTCCAGCATGTCGGAGGCTCTCGCGCTTGCCATCGGTATCCCCAGTGCTGTCTGAGTACCCTTGATGTCCATATGTGTTGTACCCTCGGAAAACTCCCCCTTGTTGTTGTTATGCTGGATGACCAAATCCCCGCCGTCTTGCTGCCCCACCTCTTCCTCTATAGCTAGTTATCTGACCGTTTCCCATTTGATTGTATCCACCCCCCACCTGAGACCATAGGAGTGTGGTGCTGTATATTGTGTTGGCGGTGGGATTTGTTGTGTAGTTACCTGTGCTTGCTGTATTTGTTGTGCTACTGTGGGCTGTTTTATTGCGTCTGGTGCTTGAATTGCTTGTGTGGGGCCTGTTATTAGTGCATCCTCCATTGCATATTTGGACAGATTCTTTTGTACCAATTTCGTCTCTTCTGCTTTCCTATCCTCTTACTTCTGCTTCATCTACTCCTGCCACAACCTACAATGGTGCACTATTGTTAGCTGAATTTCTGGCCATGCCTTTGCTTCCATTCCCACTAATTTCTTTAATTGTCTTTGTACTGTATCAGTATGCGGTAAAAAATTGTTAATGTTTTGTCCCATGGTTCCTGCGTTTCCAAGCGCCACCTTTCTTGAATTTCTTGGATGTAATTGACAGGGTCCTCATCCTCACGCATCTTACGCAACGTTATTGCTCCTATGTCTGACGTGTCTGGGTATTGTACTCTTAGTGCTTGCCATAATGCGTGTCTGCAGTTTGCGAATGGTGCCCCGTCATGTGATGTGTCGTTAATGGTCACCACTGGGAATCCCACCCTTTTCCAGATGTCATCTTCTGCGTCACCCAGTATAGAAATGAATAGCCCCTTTACATCGCCCACTGCTAACTTTAGCCTAGCAGTTTGTTTCTCCATTTCGTATATCCATTTCCCAGCCCCTCCGCTCAATGATGGCAACCTACATTTAATGTTCTCCTTATCTGCGTGCTTCCATGGGACATACTGCGGTCTTGCTCCCCCTCTCTCTAGCAATGGCATTTGTGTGTATTCTCTCACTTCCCCTGGTGTGCGCCTGCAGGGAGATATATGTGCGTATTCACTATCCTCTTCCATGTCAGAAAGTGTAGTTTACTCAGCCCTTCTCCGCTCCCCTCGCTCTGACCCTCGCAAGATCCTTCTTCTTCCTCACTACAAAACCCATCTGAGAAACCTAACTGTGTAGTTGTGTTTTTCCCTCCCAGTGTTACTGTGTCTAAATCTATATCAGTGTACTCACCTTCCTTCCCTGTGTCTCCCTGTGTTTGTGCCATTGGCACTACCTCTGTGTTACTTGCATGCATCTTATTTCCGTTGGCCTTGTTTGACCCTCCCAGTCCCTTGTTCCCTTGCCTGCTTCCCTCACCCTTTACCTCCGCTCTTGCACTCATAAGTTCATTCATTATTGCGTCACTTACCTGCTTGAGTGCCTGGAAGTCCCTGTCCTTTTGATACCATACCCTGCCCTCCTTTTACAATAGGCTCTCTAATATCCTCCCTTCCTCATGCTTACGTGTGCTCTCTGCTATGATCATCCTTTTCCATAGCGTCGTCTCCCTGTCGTTCTCTTCTCGTTCCTCTTCTTTCCTTCTAAGTTCCCGCTGCTCCATGTGCGCTACCCTTTCTGCAATTCCTCTTACGCGGTCCTCCTCCTTCTTCTTTTCTGCCTCCTGCTAGTTTAACTCCGCTCTACCACTCTTACCTCCCGTCCTTTTCCCCTGTTTCTCTTGTTCCTCCTGCTCCAGTTGTCTGAGCAGTACACTCCGCGCCTCCCTCAGTTCTGCCAGCTTTCCCTCCAGCATCCCCTCCTCTGCCTTTGTCAACCTCCCCTCCCCTCACCTACCTCGCATCTTTCGTGTGCTCCTTTGCCCTCCTCCTTTTCTACCCTTATAATTACCTCTTCCTCCTCTTCTGTTGGTTTCCCCCATAGTTTCAGCAACACTTGGGCAGCTATCCATTCGTCTGGTCCTACATTAGCAAAGTCTACATGCGTCTTTTGTGCGCTTCGTGTGTTTACTTGTGCGTGCACGGCTACGGCGCTCCCCACGCCCCTCCCCTTTTGTTAGCTGTCTGTTGGTGCATACGGTGGCGGGATACATAGGGTTTGAATACCCTTCTGCAGCTGACAAATGTGGCTGCGCCGTCTCTCTAAGTTCTGTTACTGGGTACAGCCCTTCCGTTTCCTTCTTTACCTACTTAGTTATGGGCGTCTCACCTTCCTCTTCCTGTTTAACCTCTGCTACTGTGAATGACCCCTCTGATTCTTCCTCACTTTCCTCCGTGCCGTTAGCTTCCGGAGGCACGCTACACCCTCCCTCTTCTTTCACCTTCTCCTCCTTCACCCCCCACATTGTCAACATCCCTGTTATCCCAGGTATGCACCCCTGGAACAGCTTCCACAGATCTAGATGGTTCGCTAGCTTCTTTCCTTTATACGTGTTGTGTAAATATGCTAGAAGAGAGTGTTGAGTGTACATATCAAAGCTGCCGTTGGGCGGCCATGGTATCCGTATCTTGTTATCTGTTCCTTGTGTCCACTCAATACTATACTATTTTATCTCTGTGTAGAGGTAGCGTAGCACATATGTGTTGGAGTGGGTTGTTAGCGGGTTCCTGTACCCTGTCCCTATTCCATTGTATAAAGACATTCTTAAAACCCCTTATTTTCCAGTACCACCCTTACCTGGCCCCCTAAATTGGGGTCTTCTGATTCTCCGCTGGAAAGAAAACAATGGTGTTACAATACTTTTGCATTGGGCGTCACCACTCCCTTTTCTTGCGCTACAATTTTGCCTTTCTTATGTTCCTTTCCCTAGTGTTAGGGTCCACTTTGACCCGTGGCGCGCAAATCCCCCTGCGACTTCGTGTCCCGCGTTGCATGCATTTGACGCCGCCCTGCCTTCCTCGCACTGCCGCTACCCGGCATGCCTTTAGTCTATACCTCTGCTCCTCCCCCGTTTCCCTTCTCGTTTCGTTCCCCCACCAGCAGTTCCTCTGTTTTCCTGTTTTCCCTCCCGTCATTTCCGTTCCACTACCTCCCGTATCTTCCCCAGAATCGAGGCAGGCCAGTGTTCTCCGTGCACAGCTACCTCTCCCTTCCACCCCACCTTTCACCGCAACTCAGAACGCTCCGCGTAATCCTATGCAACTCTATGGGTGATGCCACCAAGCCTAGGACAGTTGGATGCACACGAAAGTAATATGTGCACTTTTTACAACGATATTCCCCTCAATCCCCACAGCTGTCTTCCCACCAAGCCTGGAGTGAAGTATGCATCAATCACTTCGCTATTATAGTAAGCTGCACCTGCTGCGTCGCCTCGTGTGTGATACGCTCCCGCCCTGGGGAATTTAACCAGCCCACTATCTTCTGCGCCGAGAAACAATCAAGCTAGCTCAGCCAGGAATACGTCATCTATTCATCGAGCTAAAACACTCAACCAATAGGAATCCTCATCTACTCATCCATCAAAAACGTCAACTCGTAGGAATGCCACACCCCCTTCTTTACAGGTGCCCAAGATCAAAACCAATCAGCGTGATTCACCAGTCACATGTGGGTGCCTGAAGCCCCACTCTTTGCACTCTATAATACTATACGAGGTGGCCCTTGTGCCTGCCCTGCAACACTTTTCATATCAATCGACGCTCAATTGTCAAATCTTTCTGAACACCCTTTAGATCCACCCGCCACCCTCGTTACAATTCCTCCCACCACCCACACAACTTTGCATTGCTGGTTGCGTGTGTCATACTCACATCGGCTTTCGCCTGCAAGTGTGGCTCGGCTGCGGTGTACCCCTCCCAATCTGCTCGTCACCTCCCCTCGTCTGGACCACATCTGGACACTCACTAACCGCGGGCGGGATACTTCTCAAGTCGGCTCCTGACGGCCACTCTCCGGATTGCGCTGTCCGGTCCTCTCGCAGTTCTGCAATGGTCCTGTAGTCCTCCAAAGGGGGCAACTGCGGAAGGGGCCGCTGTGCCGGGCCACCTTGGCGCAGGCTGCGTCTCCCTCTTGCCTCACCCTTAGCGGTAGATCTCAACAGATCTCAGCAGTGCCTCCAACTTGTCGGGGTGATCTCCCGGGGATCGGCAGGGCCATCCGCAGACCTCCGGGGTTTGGGAGGCCCCAACTCCTCCCGCAATCCCCAATGAGTATGAGACACATGCAAGAGCAAGGCGTTACTGCTGTTTTATTAGAAAACGGCAGGGACAGGTCCTGGGATCATAGGTCATCTGGGAACACATCTCACAAGAGTGGGCTCGCAGGCCCTTTTTCATCATGTGTGACGCCTCATTGTGCGTCACCTGGGAAACTTCCCCCAAAACCTAATGCCACCTCGGGTTGGCTCCCAGAGTAATAGGGTTAGTATAGGAACATATGGGTGAGTTAGTGTTTGGCGGAGAAGAGGTCAGGTGGTACGCTTAGGTTGTCCCTTGAAATGGTTACAGCAAAAATGATACATGAGAAAGGTTGGTGATTGGCTAGGTTATGATGCCGTCAGTAGTTAGCCCCCCGTGTCCTGATTGGTTCATCTGCGAGCCCTCAAGCCTGGGACCATCGTCGTTCCCAGCTCGCAGTGTAGCTGATGTTAGAAACAATGTGTGACTATGTTTTAGTGGAGGACAATGGACAGGTCTGCCATTTGCTGCAGGAGCGCCTCTTTCTCACCACCGCCAGTGTCCAGTTTGTCACTTCTTTGTTGCAGTCTGCGTCCAAGCGTGAGACCCCAGAGCTTCCCTGGTCAGTGGTATTTGGCACCACCTCAGGTCAGCCTGGTCACGTGTGGTGAGACCATGGCTGGAGCAGAATTATGAGCATTTGATTTGTATTTCGGCTCTGAGGGGCGGTTAGTCGCAGCAGGTATAACCTTGGTTCCAAGCGTGCGGCGTGTAAGTTGCCACGTCGCAGCCTTGGCTGTGGGGCTCTCGTCAGGGTTTGTTCTGCATGATCAGCACCTTGCATCTCCGTCCGAGCTGCTCGGGGCCTACGGCTTCTGATTTTGCTGCCTACTCTGGTGCTGAGGCCTACGTGGCCTGATCCATAACAGGCAGCATATGGTTCCCATCACAGGGGGTCGCAGTGAGTGGCAGGGGTCCTTGTACATAAGTGACTTATTTTCTCATAGTAGTTATCGTAGCGATGAAGCATTAGCAAGCATGTACATGAGCTCTTCTTGCGTCTTGCGTTTCTGCAGTGCTGTAGTTTAGCCTATATGAAAAATAACAACGATGCATCGGTGTATGTAAACGGTCCATTACGTCATGGCAGTGAGTATGTTCTTCATGTGGAATTTGTGTGTGTCTGACCAGCCGTGCATGGTGGCATGTGTGTTACTGTGCGTTGGCTATGTCGGCATGGCATCTCTAACGATAATGGCTTTGATTGCTGCTGTGTTAGACAAGTTGATCCATATGGTCTATGTCAGTTTCGCCAGAGGTCCCTGCATGTGGCTTGACTGACGGGCAGTTTCCCTGGCTGTGTGGGGCGTGGCCACGGTAGATGCTGATGTCTGGGGCATCTGTGAGTGGCTCGAATTCCTCTCGTGGTGGGTGCTTAGGTTGTGATGATCTAGGCCATGGTCTGGCTGAGAATCGGGGGAAGGGAGTGTCCCATTTTCCCTCTTCAGTTCAATTCCTGGCTGGCCTCAAGATTCGCTGTCGCATGGTCCATCACCTGTGTCATCCTTAGTCTGAGGCCTAACACATGGTCCCCCACTTGCTTGGCAGGACCTGGAGGGGTGGCTTCCAAACCTTCTCTGATCAAGGCAAGGGGCCCCCTCACAGGATGTCCAAAGAGTAACTCAAAGGGGCTGAAACCAACACCCTCTTGAGGTACCTCTCTGTAAGTGAACAGCAGGCATGGTAGGAGGAGATCACATTTCCTTCTTAGAGGCTCTTCCAAAACACCCAGCATTACCTTGAGAGTTTTATTAAATCTCTCAACCATACCATTGGTATGGAATGATAGGAGATGGAAAACATGTAGGTTACTCTGCATTCTTTCCACATTGTTTTCATGTAACTCGACATGAAGTTGGATCCTCTGTCAGAGACAACCTCCTTAGGGAATCCAACACTGGGAAAAATGCCCAGGAGAGCCCTGGCAACCACCTTGGCAGTAACAGCCCGAAGGGGTATAGCCTCAGGGTACCTGATGGCATGATCTACCAAGACCAGGATGAACCGATGTCCACCTGAAGTGGGTGGGTTAAGGGGACCGACAATGTCGATGCCCACCCGCTCAAACAGTGTTCCAACCACTGGCAATGGCTGCAGTGGGGCAATGACACTGCCTCCAGACTTGCCAGACAATTGACAAGTGGGGCAGGTCCTGCAGTGGGACTCCAATTCTACTCCCATCCGGGCGAGTATAAATGGGCAGAGAGACTTTGCTTTGTCTTCTTGGTCCCAAGATGACCAGCTAAGGGCACCTCATGCGCCAACTGCAGTAGGAATGGCCGGTAAACCTGGGGTACCACCAACCTCATGAGGGCACAATTTTCAGGCTTAGTGGGCTCACTACAAAGGAGCTCACCCTTCCAATAAATCCAGAATGACCTAGGCACTTCTCCTTGTGCCTGGGCCAGGGACTGTTTCCTCAGACCCTCAAGAGTGTGGCACTCTCTGACCTTTACAGAAGTCTCCCCGAGAGGGCCCCCCTCAGCCAACAGACATTGAAGATCGGGGTGATCCTCTGGGTTGAGCACCTCTCCTGCAGGAGGGTCTTCTGGCTCTTCTCCTTCAGGAGTTGAGTCTGGGCTTACCACTGGACCCAGCCTGACCGGCACATGAATCCCAGTGGGTGCTGCTGAAGCAACAGGAAGAAAAGAAGCCCCATTCGCAGAGGTGGCTTTCTTGCTCTTCCTTGTTGCCATGGGTTTCCCTGTCAGCTTGGGTACCCTGCTGGCAGTCAGACCGGGTGTTACCTGTGACCTAGTGACTGCAGCAGCAGTGAGGGGGAGACAATCAGAGATCAACCCCAACTCCACTAGAGCATTGCCTAACAAAATGTTAGCAGGTACATTGTCCTGAACCAGGATAGGAAGCTTTGCTGTCTTGTCTCCAATCATGATTGTAACTAGTGCTACACAAGATAATTTGGGAGGCCCACCAGTTAACCAGGGCCCTGTTCACCACTGTCATGCTTGCCCCAGTTTCTCTCAAACCAGTACAAGGCTGGCCATTCAGGAGGACGCTTCTCAAAAACCTATTGGTATTCTGTGCGATTGTAGCCAGTACGTCTGCATACTGGTTCCAGGCTCCAAGGGACACAAGGGAAATCTCTACAGGAGCACCACATGTGATTCCTGTAGAGGAGGGGAGGACAGTGGGCTCCATCACAGGCATGGGGTAAGGGTAGGTCAGGCTGAAATCCTGGACTCCAAGTGCCTTACCTTTACACTTGGGGTCACCCTTCCTGTGGTCGAGAGCCCCACAATCCCAACAAGTGGGAAGAATGCGGGGTACGGTACTGGAGCCACTGGGAGCCTGATTTTTAGCAGGAGGACCACTACTCTTACTCCCACTCACATAGGATTTATCCCCACTAGATCTTTGGGTCTTAGGAGAGGAAGGTTTGGATTTACTCGACTGTGACTGCTTTTGGGACTCCTCAGACTTATGATAGGCCCCCTTTTCTTTGTCCTTGTCCTCCCCACAGGGTTCCTTAGGGGACACCAGGTGGGGAACCCACTTGTCAGCCAGCCTGGCCAGCTTAAAGGGATTTAAAATGTTCAGGTCAGTGACATACCGACGCAGCTCTCATGAACAGGCTTCAGAAGAACACAAAAAAAAGGTCTGACAATTCAACAAACATGTTCACTTTGTAACCATCAATCCACCCCATCATGTTCATATATGCATCACTCACCCAGTCAACTCAAGTCACATATTCCCTGAACCTTTTACGGTATTGGGTAGGTGTCTTGCCAATCAAAGCAGATTTCATGCACTCATACTGACCCCTTTCTTCCACACTCTGTTTCAGAATACAGTCATAACCAGTCTGAGACACTCTACTTAACAAACACTTAGGCCAATCTGTTTTGTCAACATCATGGATTCCACAAGCCATTTCAAATGAATCAATCTGTTGGAGGATATCAGAACTACATACACACCAACCAAATCTTTCATAAACTTGGTTGCAGAGGACCTAACACTATCAACTGGTTTGGCTGAAATCTGCACTTTAGCTTTCTCCAACTGGATTCTTTGACATTCAGTTTCCCTATCATTGAATATTACTTGCTGTGCCAACCCCTATTTCTTAAATTCAGCTTCTGGTTCCAACTGTTTATATTGAAAGGCCAATTTCATCCTTAATATGTCAAGTTCTAATTGATTCCCTGAAGAAACATTGCTGGGGTTCAGAATAGAGGCAGCAGGAGTGGTGGCACTCCCAGAAACAGATTTGGTAACAACCCCATGGGCAGAGGCCTCCATGGTTGCATACCCCCTTCAAGAGCTTCACAATCAGTATGGTAGTCTACCAATGCAGCTATCAGCTCAGTCCTAGACCTATCTTCAAAGTCTAATTCCCTGGCTTCACAAACACCCTGGAGAGCCTCTAAGCTCATCCTAGTCAATTGACAATTTACAATAGATTCCATTGCGTGTGATGTAGTTATCTAGTACACAACTAAACCTCGAATTCACAAAGTGTGGATATTTTGTAAGTGGCAAGTTTACACACTGATTATTAAAACCATGAGCATCTCACCATTGCTACCAGTGTAAAGACTGGAGGGGGATTATCTGTACTCCTGTCCCCTATATGGCAGAGTAGAAGCACAGAGCACCTCTGTCAAGATTCTCTATTGTTGGTCGCAATGGATGAGCAATCAAGGCTTAGATCTAAGGAGGTGATGCAGGCTGGTTCTTAAATACAGTCTGGTCCCTAAGCACCCATACAGGAATGTCCACACACTATGTTAGTGAAAACACAGTTCCTTAAATAAATAAGGCTTTGATTATGTACACATACAATAACACATTTTGTGCTCAGCCAATTCTAAATTAATAAATATATGCAGTCTCTATGTGGTACCATGATTACTTCTTAGATTCCATTAAAATGCATCAGACTGTAGACAGTTTCAGATGGCATATAAATCAATTAATAATTCCATAGCAAAGTCTTATTTCCTTCCTTAAAGTTCTACTGCCCCATTGTACCTGGTTTAGCAGAGTTCAACTTCGGGTCATCCTTCTTGAGTAAACTCCCTTTAAGGCAGGAGCCACAGATCGTCGAGATCCCTCAAAGAAAAGGGTGAACAATGGCATCTAGGCAGCAGCTTCGGTCCTGGTGGTGCTCGTCGATGATCGTCGTGGACGTCCTGCGAAGATGAGGCATGCCGTGCACCTCGACAACAATAGTTTGTGGCCGCAAAGAGTCAATGAAGACATTTGGCCCAGCAACGGCGTCGGGTCGGCGGCGTCTTTGTGGTCTTCGGGTGGCGGGAAACCCACTCGCGGGTTCTCCTTGGTTCATCAGCGACCTTGACTTTCTCCTGCGGGACAAAGCGGTCGACGGTGATGAGCACAGGAGTCCTTCATTCAAAGTGTTCTTAGGCAATGGAGTGCTCCGGCTGCGGTCATCGGCGGCACATGAGCAAGCTGTCCCCGCTTCTGGGCAAAATGCCCTTGTTGGGCCTCCAGTGGTTACGGCAATCTTCTGAACCCTGGTCAACGATGTTGGACTGAATGTCCGGGTACTCCTCTTCAGTTTCCTCAGCGGTACCAGTCACCAGTCAACAGTTTTTCGAAGTCTGACTTCCAGGGAGACTTGGTGAAGGTTACCTGGTGCATGATGGTCCGTCGTAGCTCAGGAAGAGGTCTCCTAGCCAGGTCCTCTCTTGGATCAGTTTCATGAAGGGACAGCAGCTTTCAGATTTTATTTATTTGCATTTATAAAGCGCTCACACAGCCGGGGGCATGGAGGCGCTGTTACAGAATTTGTTGTTGTTGTCTTAGTTGCATATTTATAACGCCCTTAAATACCCATAGGGTTATAAGCGTGGGCCTGGGGATCAAACCTGTGTTGCTTTGTGGCATCTTGCTTCCAAGGCAAGCACGTTGCCACTGAGCTATCCTCCTGGAGAGATTGCATCGAAGGGAATAGCAGTTAATCTTCTTCTTCCGGCTCGGCTTTGAGAATAAGCATCAAGTTTCGAATTCAGCTTCTGAACAATTTCCATCAGTGGGAGGTCCCCAGATATACTGTTTGGTCTCTCATTCACTCTGCGGTGTCACACTCAGGCAACCAATCATTCACAAGGGCATTCAGGCAGGCAGACAGCCAGTCAGGCTCACAGTGCATTCAGGCCATTCACTTCCCTCCAGACACTCACAACAAGGAATGTGTACTGAGACAAGAACCCAGCCATTCAGCACTCCACACTGTATTCATACCAGTTTCGGGCAGGGCTGTCTCAGTATTTGTGTCACATAAACCAGACACCCATAACATGAAATGCATATTAGTCACACACTCCATTCACCCAGGTCCCACCCCACAGATGTACCCACAACAAACAGTCATTGGGACATCTCCAGCCAGTCTGACCTGGACTTCCCCACAATACCATGCATGGAACTTCCACCCAACAGCCAGTCAGGGGAAGGGACAGAGTCAGGACTTCCTGGGACTTTGGGAAAACAAGGTAACAGTCAATAGAAAGCAAGAGGCCACAGGAGTCATCTTGTCTTCTATCATGAATCAACTGACTCCAATGGCAGGGCCTGGGTATCCAAAATTAGAGGATACTCAGAGCACCTGTGAAATTCGGCATGTAGCTTGCACCATCCCATATCCTGCTCTGTGGGCCACACACAGGTGCCCACAAACATACACTAGGCGTACAGGGTTGTATGCACCCATGGGTGCCATAAGGGTTATCCCAAGGGTCTGTTCACCAAACCAAAAAGAGGAAGAGCTGCACTGCCAGGAGTCCCACATGGACTCCTGTGCAGAAAATAACACAGAACATACATGATAAAAGCAATACAGGACAAGGGCATGGAGGCCTTGTCCCTCCAATGCATTTCCAGCATCACACCTGTCATGTGCTATTCAATAGGTTTGGGAATAAGGTTGATCTGAAAGGTCTTCAAGGTCATGTGGTAGTGAGTGATTGCTTGATTGTAGACATTGAGCAACATTTTAGCAATAACATGAGAGACCGTTGTATTGGAATTGGCATTATCTCATCCAGTTCTTTGGATTTGTTTAATTTTTGGTGACTTAACTTTTTGTGGGACACTGTCTGTAGCCTTGTATTGCTTTCCTCTTTCACAGGAATTCAACAGTATTTTCACAACTAGGGGATGCTGGGGTCCGTATCCCCAAAATAATTTTAAAGCTTGCATAAGGATTGATTCCTTACGCAAGGAGCAAGGTTGAGCAAGTGCAATGTGTGGTTTGTGGAAGCTAGTGACACTGTATCACTGTTCTCCCTACTCTCGAGAATATATTTGCATCTAAAATTGTGCAAAACTCGGTTTGGCCAAACATCTTTCAGGAACGTGATTCATGGAGGGGTAAGATCATAAATGCATTTTCCCTCTCACTGGCCTGGCCAGTGTCAAGCAATGGCAAACATCAGACTGGGGCCATTTGACCACTTTTTAGAACATCTAAAGTTCCCCAAAACCCCACAGATACAAAATCTTATTTTTTCTTTTACATTTTTTATTATTTATTGTGCATTTGGTTAAGCACACACAAAGAAAAAATAAACATATTAATTCAAAATACCTCATATGAGTCACATAATACGTTATTTTACACAATTAAACCACAATCTAAAATTTTATTACCAAAATGGTTCATAAACATAACACAAATAATACAAAATAAAGCTTTTCATCAAAATAAAAAGGATGTTTCTTCATCCACATTATGAGCACATTACTTGCTTCAAATTGATTCCTGTATAAAAGTTTGATGGATCCAGATGAAAAGATAAAAATGTTTCTTCTTAATAACTTATATGTACACATTTGGAGCATAATCTTAAAATATTATTAAGCTATCTATGAAGCCATTCTAAACATAGTTAGGGCCATCTTCCAAACACCAAAGGCGGCTGCTGTGATGACTAATGATTCAGCCCCATGGATGGTTCTCCAATGTTGATCAGTCTCATTGCGGTCGATATCTTTCACAAAGTGGATATAGCCCTTCAAGAAGGAAGATTTACGACTTTGGAACTTGCTTAGAATATGGTGACTGCTTTCAACTTCCAGACTCCAAAGTCGTCAATGCCTTTCGTTATGCAGTACCCTCTCCGATCCACCTAAAATTACAAAGATCGGAAGTAGATTGAATCATAAAAGTACTATAAACCTTCTAAGTTCAACAGGGCAAATCTTTATTAAGAAGGTATAGGGAGTATCTAAAGGGAAGCTTTGGCAGCAGTAGTCTTTAAATATGTTGTTCTTGGTAAGCATATTGATTGTAGCAACCCAATTTCTGGTCTTAGTTTTCAGAATCATTTAAAAATGTGGCAACTCAACTGCCTGTTTAAGGGTTAAGCCAAAGTTCATAATGTGAGTTAATGTAGACATGTATCGGTCCTGCAAAAAGGAGTTTGAATTTGTCTCAAGATGAGTTGAAGACAATAGGCTCAACAGTGTTTTAGAGTTGAGTCAAGAAAAAAACAACTTTAGATACCATTTTACCCTTTAAAACAGCCAGAGAGACCTGAGTGAAGGAAGTCCAAATTCAGTTCTTAATGTTTTGACAGACACTGTACTCGCTGGACCCAATACAGAACGTAATATTTTTCCTACTATTTTTTCAAGCCAATAAACGTATTTGGTGGAAAGCACCTCTAAACCATATAGGAGTCCCGGTATGATACTAGTTTGGTATATGGTTAGCATGCTCTCTACATTGGAACCTCCCTTTTTAGTAATATATCGCTTAATTACCAGCCACTTTTGCCAAATATTCAAAATTATATATTCTCCATAGACAGTGAGTAGGGTTTGATGTAATAAGGAAACCCAGATAAATGTAACTCACAACCACCTCCACATGTTCATTATTTAGCCTCCTTGAAAACATGGTCTTCTTGCGGGATCGACACCCAAGGATCATCATTTTTGTTTTGGAGGAGTCCACTTCCCATGTGATTATTGATGGCAAAGTGAGAAAGGGTGTCCAAAGAATGCTGATGTTCTGTACGAGTCAGGTCTAGGAGCACAGTGTTGTCAGCATAGGCCAGCTATGCTACTGCTTCACCTCCAATGCAGGGGGGGAAATTGCGGGCCATGCTGATTACCTCAGTCATTTCAGAGACATAAAGTTTGAATAAAAGGGGTGCCAGAACGCACTCCTGCTTAAGTCCCCAGTTAGTATGGATAGGCTGTTTAATCATACCAGTCTGATCAACTCTAACAGTGACTGAGGTGTCAGTATATATGGCTTTGATGAAATATAGCAATGTAGGAGCTATTTATTACCCAAGACTGAAGTTTAGTCCAGAGCAGTGGTCGGGATACCAAATCAAATACCTTTGAATAGTCAATAAAACAGCAGTACAGACTCCTGTTAGGGCGTTGTGCAGTTTCTACACTAGGTATTGTATAGCGCTGATGTTTTGCAAGGTGTTATGCACCTTCCTAAAACCAGTGTGGAAGCAGTGCAATAGATCCCTATCCCCCTCAGTTCATTTACTAAGTCTAGCCAAGATGATGGAAGACAAAATCTTGGAACTAAAGTCGAGCATGGCCAGCAATCTGTAGTTGGAGGAGCCCAACTTTTTAAACACAGGAATCAGTGTGGACTTCCTTTAACTATCAGGCACCTTACCAGTGCTCCTGATATACTGAAATAATGATTGTAGAACTCTTGCCCAGAAAGGATTAGCTTTGAAGACCACATTAGTGATTAAGTCTGGTCCAGGTGCCCGTGAGCCTTTTAGTTTTCTAATAATGAGTAGGATATCATCCAGATCGTAACTGAAGGGGACTTTATTTATCAATTCAAAGGGTTCCACTACTGAATCACAATCAAAATACGAATATGTAATATATTCGACCCATTGATTTTCAGATACAGCATTTAGATCTCGAGGGACTACTTCAGTTAAAAACAGGGACGTCATTTAGGGGGCACCAGAGGTTCCAAGAATGACAGCTGCTGATTGGCCAGTGACCTCTGTCAATCTCTGACCTCTGACATTTCGTCCAATCAGAGAGGAGGGGCCGTAGCCACAGCTACGGTTATGCTGTGCTGCGTGCTTGCGGTCCTCCATTTTGATTTTGCACATGGTCACTGGTTTCTTGCAAGAGAAGACACGCTCCTGCTGTTCCTCCTGTCACTGTGAGTGTACGGCCAACTAAAACACGTGAGTACTAGTAGTGTAATAGTGGTCGGGGTGGCAGTGGCTCTGTGTCTAACTGATGTCGGGGCCTGGTTGGGTGTGTGCCGTGTGCGCTGCTCGGTGGGTTGCCTGCATGCCTGCAGTGTGTGTGTGTGGTCGGACGGTGGTGCTCGAGTCCTGAGGCCGCAAGGCTGAGGTCGCGCGGTCGGGTCCGGGTGTGGGAGCATGTGCATGCAACGCTTACTTCGCCCCATGGCCATGGAATTATTTGCCTGTTGCGGTCGCGTGCTGCCCCAGGCCCTGCCCCTGCCTGGCCCACCACTGCCAGTTCCACAGGACCAAGCCAGTGCTGCCAGCCAGTCATGCATTTCGGAAGTCAGCCGCAGAGCGGCCGCTCGCCTGCGCCCTGCGGCCGCCTCACAGCAGCAGGCCCAGGCTGACCACTGACCTCTCCTGTGTGCTTCAACTGATCGAGTTCAGTTGAAGCACACAGATCTGCCTGCCTCGACCTGCCGGGACACCTCTCGTGCTTTGTTTGTTAAGGTACCATAGCGTCTCAGAAGTAGTGTGAATTTATATGGCATAATTAATACTACTTGTCTGGGACGTACGGGTTGGGGTCTTGGTGTCACCTCTCTGACGGGACGGGAACAGCTGGTATGAAACCGTTACTGAGGGAACGGGAGGCCAGTGCTGGTAAAGAAAGCTCAGCGGGTTGAGCGCGGGCTCATGGGGATGTGCTCATGTTAGCAGGTCTTCACTCCACACGTGTGGTTGCTAGAATCATATTTCTGATGATGGTTCTAAAAAAAGACTAATTTTACCTATGCAATTCCACCCCATTTCAGGTTTAGTGGGTAAATGCATTAGAAATGCTCATGCTTCCTGATTTATGTTGTACCTGACATGACCATATGAACACAGGTACTACCACGTGGGACGCTGCATGATTCCGTCTGGGAATCAGCCATGAACTCAGGAGTGCGTTTATGCAGGTTCCTTGATACACCCCCAAATGGAGATTGGGCGTGATTTTCCTCATGCACATATGTCCCTTTAAGCAGCCATTTTAGAATGTTGCTGACTCGCCAGCAAAACATCTGACTGAATTCCGGGCATGAATCTCTGAAAGTTCTTGGCATTTTAGCCCCCTGGGACAGGGCCTTTAGACTTTAGTAACTTCATGTATTATTTCCTACCCTTCTTTCTCCTCTTTTTTCTGCTGCATGCACTGCTGCTGTTACTTGTGGCTTTCTTCCGCCTCCCCTCTATGTATGAGTAACAGGCTGTCTTCTCACCTTGCTTCTCGCTGCTGCCACACCAACCTCGTCCATGCCTTCCTGGCCCACCGTACCCTTGCACCTGTTACCCTATCAATGCACCATTCTGGGTAAGGCAGTCATCACTTTGTCTGTTGCTCCTTTGAGGACTGCAGTGCTAAAAGCATTAGCCCGCAAGGGAGCAATTTCAGATATTAGGTGTCCTAAGTTGACCTTAGTGAGCGGTTCTTGCTTTACTCAGGCCATTAAGTCAGGCTTCTGGGGGGTTGATGCCTGAAATCAATAATGCTTAGCTAGAAATGAAAAGTGCAATCTGGTCGCCTAGTATCGCGAGCAGTTGGTCCATGTGAGCGGGCAAATGGGTTTTACATATCAGATCTCAATGTGGTCTTTCGATTGGTCTCAGCTACTTAGAACAGGAACATCTTGAAGTCACTAAACTGCTCACTTTCTGGTAGCTGGGCTATATTACAAAGCTTTTTTTCAAAAGTGTGGAGAGATCATGGATTTCCATACCACCATTAAAAATGGTTAAATGTATTGCGTGAAAGAGCTGGGACCACCTAACTCAATACGATCCGTAGTGACTTACAAATCTTTAATTTTATTGAGCAATTTGGAGAACACTTCTCAGAAACAATTTAGAATAGCTCAGAAGGGTTTTCGGTTCAAACACCATGTGTAATAAGCAAAACATTAGCAAACACAACAGGGTCATGGGCTGGGTTTTGGAAACAATCAAGGATCATTTATTTTCCATTGAGTTTAAGTGCATATACAAATGGGTTCTGCGTGTTTCTGGTGTGTTTTCTTTCTTTAAAGGAAAGAGGTCACTTTAGTCCAAGATTTGCTCCTCACAGCTATGACAAAGTGATCAACTAATATGCCCAGGATCACACCACTAAGCCACCAGTGAGATTGTTGCGCATTGCAGGTTGGGGGTAGTAGTTCCTGTTGGGAGTGGCGCACAGGGCTTTTTTGGGGTAGAGGTTGGTTGGGGTGGCTTCGAAGGCGTGGTTGGACATTATTACGTCGGCAAAGGTTTTGCACAAGGACGCACAGGGCGTGACGTGGTTTGATGTTCAGATGTGATGTATGCACGATGGTGTCTGGTTCAGACCAGTCTCTTTCTCTAGCCAGGCTATTAAATATCATGTGTGGGTGGGCCTGAATGGTTACCAGTTTTGGGGGCCAACCTGATTGGAAGTCTGACAGAACCTGTGATTATGTGCTCTGGTGTGTGATTGGAGGGCTGGATTAGGCCATCACATGAGTGTAAAAGTTTATCTAGAGGAGACCCTGACCCTAACACAGTTCTGCTTGATTCTTCCTAGAATTGTATTGACTTCAGCAGGTTTAATTAGGAGTATTTTTCACCAAGAAGCTGCTGCCTACTGACGTTTTCCCCTCTGTGTGTTGCCCCCCCACCTACCCCATGCCCTCTGTTACCTTGTTTGTGCCCCCATGTCCCTGTCACTGTTGCCACCCACCTACCCCCATGCACTCAGTTACCTTGTTTGTTACCGCCCCCATCTGTTGGTGCAGGTGCCACTTAAATCTCATGATTTTTAGACATTTTAGTAACTTTGGGTTGAACAATAATTATCCAACAGCTTATGCAAATTACACTGCTTAAATTAACCACAGGCAGATGAAATCGTGGCCTGCAAACTATTAATTTTGCAATGCATTTAACTAGGATTTCACATTGTGACACAAAAACATTATGTAAACTGCTCCTTGCCCGAGCCACACACTCAGCCTGGCCTGCTGCAGCCTACAGAGCTGGTTTCTAGAGATCCTAGGCCAATGGTGCATAACATGCATCCCTCCGGGTCACAGATGGTTAATGATGAATCGTTACCGGGCCTGAAGTCAGTCTCTAGGTCTGTCATGTGCAAATCCTCTGTGGTCCAGTTTGTCTTTGCATGATGCGTGCACCCCAAAACTCTAAAAATTCTATTAAAAATGAATATGGTGTGGTGTTGCACAAATGATTCTTCCATTCTGATATTTTGTTTTTATTTTCAGACCTGCATCTTCGTGTGGGAGTTCCTTCCTTTCTGTGTTCTCAACGCCAGAAAACTGTACCACCATTGAGCAGCTGACATCCAGCCGTATCTGTGAGCATTGTGTTTGTTTGTTTGTTTATTTATTTATTAATGTGCACCAAACCCTTAGGTAGCTGGGTGCAACAGATACAAGTACACTTGAGGCTTCGTTACAACATGGAAAAGGTACAGTAATAAAATTTGTGAATGCAATGGGTAGGGAGTAGCATACAAAACAAGTGCAGTGGTTAATTCAACCGAGTGGTACATTAGGAGGCAGAGTAGTCGAATAGTCAGGTGCACATTGGGGTACAGCAAAACAAGCAGGTATTAATTATCATTAGCCCGGAGCCATTTTGCCACATTGCGTCTGAATCTAGGGTATGGCTGTTCATTTCTGAAGGCTAGGGGTGAGTGCATTCCAGGAAAGAGCTGCTTTAACTGGGAAACTGAGATTTGGAAAGTTTGAATCTGGGGATTTCAAGACAGTGGGCATTGGATGATCTAGTAGGGCGGGTAGAGGTTCTTATAAACATACTATCTGAAAGATAAGGGGGTGCAGCGTTGTTCAGGCATTTGAAGATGAGGGATACAGTTTTGAAATGGATCCTGTCTTTGATTTTTAGCCAGTGCTGTTCTCTTCTGATGTTTGATATGTGCTCTCTACTGGATATGTTTAAGGCTGCTCTGAGGGCATTGTTTTGAAGTGTTTGCATTTTATATATGATGTATTTGTTGGCTCATGCATACAGGGTATTGCAGTAGTTTAGTTTGGACATTATTGGTGCACTGACGAGTGTGATGCAACTAGCATTGGAGAGGAAGGGTCTACAAGCCCTTATCATTTTGCAGGTATAGGCAATTGAGGAAGCCATAGCGCTG
This sequence comes from Ambystoma mexicanum, assembly GCF_040938575.1. Classification (NCBI taxonomy): domain Eukaryota; kingdom Metazoa; phylum Chordata; class Amphibia; order Caudata; family Ambystomatidae; genus Ambystoma; species Ambystoma mexicanum. The sequence goes on along the minus strand of NC_090935.1, from coordinate 796,177,983 downwards.
ACTTGTTTTTTCAGTGAAAGGGTAGAGTCTAGGTAAAATCCTAGTGTTTTTAGCTCGGTTACTGCTTTGATTACATTGCCGTCAATATTGAATGCAGCGTAGCTGGGGCTGAGTTTTTTCAGGTTAGCGTCAGAGCCCAATATCAGGATCTCAGTTTTATCATCATTCAAGCAGAGGCTGTCTGATACCATCCATGCCTGAATGAGGAGGTATATCTTATTTACCAAGGCTGTGTCTTCGACAAATTATGAGGATCTGGGTGTTGTCTCCATAATTAGTGTAGGTAACATCCAGTCTATCCAATTTGTCGAATAGTGGCTTAGTAAAGATGTTATACATTGTTGGTGAGACAGGTGTAGGTCGAGGAGGAGTAGCATAGCTGTTTTACCTTCATCCTTCTGCTCGTCGATTTGAGTCTTTAAGTCAATTAATGCCATTTCCGTATCGTCTTGTGTTCTGAATCTGGATTGACGGGAGCCTAGTAAGTGGTTAGCTTCAAGATGGTTCTGAATTTGGAGTTACGCTACTCTGTCAATTATTTTCAGGAGGAAAGGTGTGCTAATCCATCTATAGTTAGTCAGGATGGATGGGTCAAGGGTCTGTTTCATTAGTAACGGTAGAACCCAAGATTCCTTGAGGTTCTTTGGGACAGTGCAGTTCATGAAGGAGACAATAATTAGTTTAGAGATAAATGGGGCTAAATCTCTAGCTGCATTCTTAATTATTTGTGCTGGACAACTGTCACCTTGACAGTTTGAGGGCTTCAGGGATAGAATTACTTTTTCAATTTCTAGTATGGAGGTTTTAGTGAATCTGAATGGTGTGTCAGTGCTAGGTATTGCAGTAGGTGAGATGGGTTGCGTCTCAATGGAGATCAGGGACACTTTTCCGTTGGCTATTTTGGTCTGAAGAGTGGCTATTTTGTTGGACAGCACATTCTGGATGCTAGTGCACCAATGCTTGTCTTTAGGGACATTGTCTGTGGGTGGAATGGGGGATTCCATTTCACAGAGGATGGTGAATAGTTCCTTAGTGTTGGAATTGGCTTTAGATATTCAGTCATTGGACATGTTCCTTTTGGTAAGGATTATTTCTTGTTTTGTACATATTGGCAAACTTGGTTAATTGTACTTTATTCTTGTCCATGGGGGAATGATGTCATATGGCTTGGAGTTTTCTTTCTTGAAGTCGTAATTCTTTAAGCTGGGGGGTGAACCAAGTGTTGAGGTGGGACTTTTGTTTACTTTTACGTAGTTTGAATAGAACAATGATGTCAAGGGCCTAAGTCATAGTGTTGTTGAATGTCTCTACTAGCGGGTTAGGGTCAGAATTGTTAGTGAGAGAGATGAGGGTAGGGAGGAGGTGAGGAAGTAATTTTTCAGCTGTGATATCTTTTTTACCTCTGGTTGGGAGAGGGGGCAACATATCTATGTTTTCTGGCTTTTGGTGCTCTAGTGTGGAAGAGAAGCCAATTAGGTGGTTAGGTAGTGGTCGGTCCAGGGTTGTGGAGTTATTTTGGTGATAGTGATAGTGCAGTTCAAGTTGGCACCCAGTCTAGTGTTCTCCCTTTGGTATGCGTGGGGGCAAGAACTTTTTTGGGTAAGGCCATGTTCAGTCAAGATAGCTTGAACTGTTTGGGTGTATTTATCCATGGAGTCTTTAAAGCTCAAGTTGAAGTTTCCTAGGAGTAAGAGCTGAGTAGAGTCCTTAGTGTTGTTTGTAAGCAGACTTGATGGGTCCTCCTCAAAGGTGCCTATTGGTCCTGAGGTCTATATAACAGGAAGATAGTTAGCGTACAGTTGTTATATATATTTAGTTTGGCTGAGGGTATTTGACACGATTTAATTTGGGGGGGTGTGGTGAGTCTTACTGCTAAATTGGTTTAAGCTATGATGGCTAGGCCACCTCCTCTGGCATTGGGTCTGTCTACTCTAAGTATTTGATAGTTATCTGGTATAACTAACATGAGGGCAGGGCCTGCTGCCTCATGAAGCCAGGATTCAGTAACTGCCATGATGTCCAAATCATCAGTGGATAATATGTCAGCAATTTCAGTATTATGTGCCATCAGAGATCTTGCGTTAATAAGATCTCCAGAGATGGTTGTCAACTATTTCTGCCCTTGGGGGGCGGGTGGAAGGTCTACGTTTAGGGTGATTGGTTCTCAGATGGGAGTGAAGAGAAGGGAGGATGATGCAATTCTGTGCTTTTTGCAGAGCTTCTAGGGCTGGAGTGGAGGGTACCTGATCTGTGGTGGTAGTGTTGTAATTGAGGTGGGGGTTTTGGAACCTTATTCTATTTGTTTTAGGCTCATGGAGAGAGGGTAGTCTTGCTAGAAGTCTGTGGTTTCTGTCCTGCAAGGAGCAAGGTATGAAGTTGATGCAGGCCATTATCATTCTGGTGCAAGGAAGTGACAGTAGTGTATTGGACAACTGGGACTTTCTACTGTGCATAGTTCTGATTGGCTGCAATATTTGGTGTACAGCGGGGGAGTGTGCAAGGCCAATCAGGAGAGGTTGGTTCGCCACGGGCAGGGTTGATGCTAAGCCGCTGGACTGGGCAGAATTAGCAGAGGTGCTAGCAGTTAGGTAGCCTGGTTTTGCATATAACATCAAAGATAGGCCGGTCCCTCATCGGTAGGGCAGATAAGGTAGGATATTCTAGTACCAATAAGATAGGGTAATTACAAGTCAGGAAATAGGCTAGTCACATATTAACAAGGTTACAATCAACTCAAGTAGGCTGGTCCCCCATTGGCAAATTTCAAATCAAGGAATAGGCTAGTCTCACATTAGCATAGTTACAATCAACTCGAGTAGGCTAGTCCACCATTAGCGTGGTTATATTCAGAATCGGATAGGCTAGTCTCACTTTGGCATGGTTTCATTCAAATCTCCTCTATTAGCAGAGAGACTATTTAGAATAATTTGATTTAGGCAGATTGGTATATGAGAAAGAGATGATGACAAAAATGGTCAAAGTGGCACATTACACAAAAATAGGTAATTCATCAGAAGAGTAATGCAGTAAAGGGTAGGGAGCATGGCACGTTACACATGGTAAACACATGATAGATGGTCGAGTAAGAATGCACAATGACTAGCAGTGCGTTGCATACCACATCAGGTATGGAGGGTGTCTGGGCCCAAATGGCAGAAAGAAATGGCTGTGAGGTTCATTACATGCATATAGTAGGCGTACAATGTTCGGGGCTTAACCGACATGCAAGTGTTACAATGAACTGATAAGCGGGGAGCAGGAGCATACACTGTAGATAGGGTCATAGGCTATGCATATGACTCCGCAGAGGAGCGCATTACGTGTAGGGACCGCAGTAATGTTTGAGCGGGTCCACGTGCTTCCGTGTAAGGAGGCTTCGGTTAGAGGAATTGAACAATTACAATAGCAGTGGTATACATGCTGCCTGTATCAGGCCAACGATCAGCTGAGTTTACAGCGTTGGCGGCTAAATATGTGAATAGGCTTGAATGTGAATGTAGCACGGGCTACAGCGAGTGTAAGGCTGCAATGATAGATATCGATCGTGAGGGTTTGCCTTTATCGCTGCACACTGCCGTGAAATTAGTTCATGGCGGAGCTGAGTCAGTCAAGTCAGTGCAGGTGCACAGTATAAACAGTAATGGTGATCTGGAAATTCAGTGTGATGTATAGTTAGCAGTGTTTAGCAGTGTGCGTTGAGTGCAGCAGCTTACCTATATTTAGAAGGCCAGCAAATTCTTCTAATACGCTCACACGGTGAACAGGGCAAACAGGATGGCCTTTATCTGGCGTTCATCATGGCCTTCTGCCGGCTCCTTCCGCCTGCCGGCAGATGTTTGTAAATAAATGTCTACATGTTGCTTAGCGGAGTGGGAGGCAAATGAACATGAAGCAACATATTGAAAATGGACAGCATATGTTAATGATCTGATCTCTTAGTCCATATCTATTTATGCATTGCAGCCTTGTCCTAGTTGTTCCAACACTAAAGATTGCTGTCGCTCTTCCATTGAATCAGAGAATACCACAACATTATCTTCAAACTTCATGACACTGAATGCATGCTTCACTTTAGTTCTTTTTTGGGACCTAGGAGTTTCCTAGCGGTTTCCTTCTTTTTAGAGGCAGAGTTTGAACATGTTACAACTGTTAGTCTCTCAAATCTAAACTATAAACCTGACAGATAGGACTGGCCTAAAAGTAAGCTACGAAAATAAATACTTTAAATCACTGCTTAGGTATGTACTCAGTGCTCCATGTACGATTTTGAAGTGGGACTATTTTATTCCCTGTTTTGTAAACTTGGGAGTAAAATGATTTTTAAAATGTCAATCCAGTTCCCCACGGCAGTATTTGTAAGCAATGTGTTGAGTGAAATGTCTGAAATGTTTATCTAATAATTATATTGCACCTAGTTACTCATACACATTAAAAGATACATGTGCATGTGTACCGATTGGGCACTAATAATAGTACTTTCTTCCTTTGGTACTACGTGCGCTACCCCTCCAAACATCCATGTAGCCGTGTGTGTGAAAGCAGGGGCTCAGGGTCCATGGTGTTTATTTCCTATTTTTTGTTTGGAGTATTTTATAATCTCGATTTTTATTTTTGGGGAGTATTAGCTTATTTTCAGGGAGTACAGTGATAGAGTTCTAAGCCAAAGCAATACATTTCAGATTTGTCTCTTCTTTGGTATGCAGCAGAAGTGGTCCCCCAAAGAAGAGTGAAGAACAAAAGAAGTCGGGAGGACACCTATCAATCCATCATTTGCTTGAATAAAATAGTTTCTGATTTAGCAGTAGTAAAAGAACAAACATGTCTACACCTACAGAAAAACCCAAGGATCCTACAGGAAAACCCAAGGACCAAGAGGTCAATCCTTGATATTTTTCTTTAAAATCAAGAGGAGCTGGCCCTACTCCAGGCTCTGATTCAAGCAAGCGAACAAAGTTGTCTACTGACGATACCTCGAGTGACAGTTCAAGCACAGCTGTACATGAGAGCTGCTTCTTCATGCACAGACAGTGCATCAACATGTGCTGACATTGGTCCGATATCTTCACGTGATGCTGACCTAAGCAGTACTTCAACTTTCCTGGATAATGCTGAATGTTCTTTTGATCCTGATACTGAGGATTGCTCTTCCCGTGTTAGCCTGTTTGATGATCGCCCCCACTGTTACTTGCTCTCCCTACATTTCACTCCTCGGGGAGAGCATAAGCAGCTCTTGGTTGCAGAGCGATGACAGTATGCAGATGTGTCAAGCTGAGCAGGGTATTCCATGAAGATCTCCAGCACCCAATTTAGATGACAGTGTGGTGACTGATCTGTCACCAAATCCATACAGTGACCCTGTACAGCCAAAACTTCCTACATACCCTGTAACTGGTTCCTGTAAGTTTAATGGAGACGCCAAAACATATCCCTGGGTGTTCAGTTCTGAAAGATAAAGTATACTGCTTTGTATGCAAACATGTTGGTTCTACTTCTGGAGGAGGGGGACGTGCATGTGGCAATGTTTCATTTGTTGACATTGGCTTTGCTTAATGGGAAAAGACAGGTCGTGCTTTAAAGATGCACTCAAAATCTGATAAGCATAAATCTTTGGTTGTAGCTTGGGCAGACTTGAAGCATGTACAAAATACTAAAGACCCTCATCACTCTATTGTTTCCATGCTAGAAAAGGTTGGGTAACAAGATATTGAAGAGAATCGTCAAAATGTGCTGCAGTTACTAAAGGTTGGATGTCTTTTGGGTCGTCAAGGACTTGCTTTCCGAGCCACAGATGAATCATAACAGTCCCACAATAAGGGAAACTTCATAGCAATATTGTATTTGCTGTCTGATAATGTAATTCTTAAAGTGAAAATGGCTAGAAGATATGGGCACTACACGTCTCCTGAGTATCAAAATGACATGATCTCAGTTGTGGCAAATCCTGTACGTCAGAATATCATTAGGAAAGTGCAAACCAGTTCACAGTGTTGGTTGATGAAACCAAAGACTTTCACATAAAGAACAAATGAGCTTTATGATCCGGTTTGTAGATAAAGATGGGAACATTCAGGAAAAAGCCATGGGATGTTACCAGATGGAGAAGTTGGATGCCTCCAGTTTAGCTGTATCCATTGGCAATTCTGTATGCAACGCTGGCCTTGACTGGAAGAACTGTGTGGCACAATGCTATGATGAGGCATCAGTTATGAGTGGCTGTTTCAATGGAGTGTAAGCGAAAATAAAAGAAATGGCTCCACAGGCAGTTTACATTCACTGTCATGCACATCGTCTAAACCTTGCATTAGTGCAAATTATCACTAACATACAACCAGTGAAAGATTTTTTCTCAACTTTGCAGACTGTGCATGTGTTTCTTTCACAAAGTTCTCCACAGCACAAACTCTTTGTAAAAGGTCAAAAAGAAATCCGCCTGGCAGTATACGAACTAGAAAGACTTTCTGGTTCTAGATGGTTTTATTGGTACGCTTGTGTTAAAAAAAATACAGGCTCAATTTGAGAACATTGCAGTTGTTCTCATTGCAATAGAATCACAACAACGTGACAAGCAGGCGTGTTGAGAAGCCAGATGACTTCTTCAAAATATGCAGTGCTTTGAGTTTTTGCCAACTTTGCTAAGTATGTCAGCAATTCTGAAAAAGATTCATGTGTTATCTGAAGAACTTCAGAGAAAGGTTCTTGATTTCTCAAATGCAAGTGAACTAATCCAAGTGACAAGAACTGCCCTGGTCAACCTTCAACACGAATGCCATCGGGTACAAATAATCAATAACGGAACGGAATTGGCAGAAAAGTGTGATATTGAAATATTTAAAGACCACAACCGAAGAGACTTACCATTAAGGCAGCACCAACTCAGCAGCAAACTAACAGAAAACTTTGTTGGTACTACTGTAGGGAAGAGCCCACATTATGAGCACTCTGAGGATAGAATTCCACAGACTGAATGGTTAAAGCAAGAGGTGTTTTTCTTCACCTTGGATAGGTTTGTAAGAGAGTTGGATGCTCATTTTATAAATAATATGGAGCTTATCAAGACTGACGTTCAGTCCAAGGGCCAAACATTTCTTGGATGACTCATCTGCAGATGTTCTTGCTGAGCACTAAGGCACCAAGTAAAGTATGTTGGATTGCATTCAGGCCTTGACACTGCAAGGAGCTTTTTATCTGACAAGACGTCAGCAGGTATTAGCTCTGTCAGGTACTAGCTCCATACATCAGCAAGAGTCTTTTTCTGAGGTCCTAAACCTGTTTGATCTGGTCGTTACATTGCCGATTACAACTACAACAAATGAGAGGTTCTTCTCCTGTTTGAAAAGAGTTAACAACTATTTGTGAAATAGATGTGGAGACAAGAGACTTAGTGATTTGTTGGTAATGGCATGCAAACCTATGGAGGTTGAAAAGGTAAATTTGAGTGATGCCATTGACAGATTTGCTGACATGCGGCACGGGAGATTTCCTCTTAAAAGATGAACCACAATATTCTTTGACACTGCAAGGTTATAGCTCAATTTTCCAGTTAGGTCCTTCTGTTCAAGTCACGCAGACATAATCAGCACCACATAGTCTTCAAAACCATCTGCTACTCTCCTACATTACCAGCCTTTTCTCCTTATAAAGTCAGCCATGATACATCGCTCATGCACTACAGTTTGTGTCTTACCTTCAAAACACTGCATGATATGCTGTTGAGTTTTGTCAGCATCCTATTGTTTACCAGTGAGCTAAGCCACAATGGACCATTACATCAGAAACATCCCATTAAGAAGGACATCACATACACTTACAGCCAGTCATGAGTATCATCAAAATTGCAGCATCTGCCACACTGCCGGCATGCTACACATTTTCAGTCTAAGCAACTGCGAGACATTCAGTCAGTATTTTCCTTTGAAGCCAGGCAGACTCTACTAGTAGCACAGCAACAAGCAGCTGCCAACTGCCAGTCTCCAAGAATTTGAGTAGCCTCCATCAGCATCCTCTTGACAAGTCAGCCAGAAGCTGCAGCAGAGCTGGAGTTTTGTGTCATGAAAACATGTGCTATCCCGCCTGGCTCTGCTTCATTTCCAGTCAATGAAGCAATGATAAACCATTCAACCAGCATCTTCCTTTAAAGCCAGTAACCAGACGCCCCACAGGTACAGCTCTGTTTTCAAAATGCCACAATGCCAGCACCTTATCATTGATGTGTAGTCAACCAAGCAATGATGAGACACACCCAGTCAGTTTCGTCTGTTAAAACCAGCCAGGCACCACCCACATCACAGCCAGTTTTCTGTGACATCAAAAGAGCACCTGCCATACTTGCAGTCTCTACTCTGCCAAACGCCTGCATCTCCACTAGCAGAGTTCTGTGTCTTGATCTGTTGCCATTGAACACTCAGAGCCCTCCTCTCTGGTTTCCGGTAACCTAAGCAACAACCTGCCTTCCAGTCAGAATCTTCACCTTACATGAGGAAAGGCATGCACCTTTTGTTCCGCGGTCCAACTCTTTTGCCACTGAAACAGCAGCACGTCTGTCAAGCTATTGTTCTGCTCAATCTGGTAAGAAACTACATGTTAAGTCTTATGATCAGAGTGAAGGAAGAGCAACTGCTGGGCATTATCCCACAATCTATAGTACTAATTGTTGGAATGTGTACCATTATGGAGTGGTGCGGGGTGTAGAGGACAATGAACATGTAGGAACAGAAACCTAGGCATATAAAGAGTGTTGGGGAGTGTGGGAGTAATGCAAAATGCAGGAAGGATTTATTTCCCCATAAAATATGGGGACAGGAGTCAGGAGGCTTTTGGTATTGAAGTTGGCATCACTCAGTAATGCACTGTATGCCTTGAACACATTTTGAACTATTCTGTTGGCATCCAAAATAACACAAGAAGAAGTGTTACACCAGAAGCCTCACAAGAGTACAAGGAGGAAGATGGAGTCTTGATGTCTGTCTTCTGGATGTGAGTATAATACCCACCCATCATTCAAATGTGTGATGGACACGGCAGGTTTGCATGCAGAGTACTCCAAGTACTCTCCTTTTCAGATTTTGGGTAAGGATGCAGCACTAGAATGGCAATGCAGAAGCACTGCATTATTGGAATAACATGTTTCAATGTTGGTAATCAGGTTTTGTAACGCACCAAACTTCTTCAGACCTTGTGTGATAGGATGTGTACCTGAAACACATAAATTATACTTGTTTTGAAAGTGTGAGAGTGCGATGGTAGAAATGTATAGAAACAAGAACTTGAAATGTTTTTTCCTCTTGAGTTATGCAAGCACTTTGAAGAGATACAGGAAGATGATCAGGCAGCAGTATTTGCCAATGCACTAATCAAACCCATTTTAAACTTAGCCCTAGGTTCTGAAGTGGATGAACATCTAAGACGTCTGGCCGTTTTGTGCAGGAGTAATGAAGTCCATGAGACAACTGCAAACAGTACAACTCAAAACTGTCGAATCAGAAGAAAATGGGCTAAGTGCCAAAATCATTAAAGACTGTGGATGCCTTCGACTAGAAGAATACATATCTGATGAAATATTCTCCCTCTCCCCTTTTATCCTGGCTTTCCCCTATACCCATACCCGCCAATCCACCCCTGTGCCCCCATAATGTGAATTCACTCTGTAGTCCTGTTGAAATAACAAGGCAAATCCACATAAAGAGGGGATGGGGGTTCATACACTTCCCATGGCAACATGGACCTTGACACACTGTTACACATGATGATCCATTCTTGTATGCAATGTCACAATACAGTGAAACCGTAATATTTTTCTTAGTGTACTGAGGGATAATGCTTTATGATGCCACATCCTGTGATGTCACTTGGGGGCATTGTCAAATGACATCACTTCATGTGATGTCACACGGGGGCGTGGCCAAATGACACCACTTCCTGCAATGTCACACAGGGACGTGGTCAAATGACATCACTTCCTGTGATATCACTCTTGGGGTGTGGCATTGTGATGTCAATTCCACTACACCAGGCATTTTGGTAAAATGACGTCCCTTGTTAAAAATAGTTGATATTTGGACCAACATTTCCTATTGTCATTTCCATTTAAGAGGCTAGATAGGAGCTTCCAATTAGAATTATTAGTGGAATACTTATGTTGATTCAGCCAATTCTTAAATCAAGTGGCAAGAATAGTGAGTTGTCCCAATCTATCCACTAAAGTTAGGGAAGAATCCCCCCTTACAGCCGCTCTTGCACTGCTGTAAGATAGCTTTTTGTGATGAATTAGAACATCAAAGAGTGCCAGTTGTTGTTTAATGGGTCGGTTATAAAGTTTTGGCTTGAAAGATGTTAATCGTTCAGCCAACGTGACTAACATTGCTTCAATATCCCAGTCGTTATGGAGTAACCAGGTCTCCAATTGAGTCTGCTCATTATGAATCAGAAGAGGCTGGTTTTCTTAACCATGTCGTCTGATCACACAATGTGGTTACCTTGTTGATTTATACCATCATCCACTAATATAGAAGTTACTAAACATGGTTGGGGCAGCGACTGGTCCCAATGAAGGATTGCATGATCACTCAAGTTGGTATGGTCAATAATCAAGGAGGAACATACGCTCCCCATTCTGTGATCTATATAGACATAGGGCCCGATTCATTCATGCAGTGCAAAGTCATTTTTGTAGTACAAAATGACTTTGCACTGCAAAAATACACTGTGCACAGTTCCATGAATCAGGGTTTGTGTCGGCCATCCACAGTCACTTTTCAGCAGTGCAAAGTCACTTTGAACCATGCAAATAATTCCATGAATAGGGCCCATAGTCTAAATATGCAACACTTTTCCATTAGTCCATGTGTAATTCGGAGCTAAATTATCTGTAAATTTGCAGTTTAAAGAACTTAGATCATGCGTGTCAAGAAATTCTCTCCATCCACGATCACTTTGTATGTTATTATGCAAATGACTAACGATTGAACCCGAGCATTTCCATGCCTCATCAAAAGGTGAGGTGAGGTGGAAGTCAAATGCGTTAAAATCTCCTGAAATAATTACCATATTAACAGGAAATTGTTCATACTAGCAGCTCATAAATGTGGACTCACTTACTCTCTCTATGTTCTTTGTTACTATACCATGCAGAGAGAACAAAAGGAGAGGAGATGCTCACACAATAAGCCTCTAACCCGTAGGATGCCTTCGCTCTAATGGCCAAGCCACCAGTTGGGCGACCCCTCACAGCGTGAGTAGCAGGCCTACACACTATTATATAGCCATCAAAGTTAAAGGACTTAGTTCTCCAAGATTTTTGGAACAAAAATACACTGCTAGCTGTAATAAATATGCTGCCCAAAGGATTACTCAAGAAATACGTATAGCCTCTGGTGTTACAGGAGAGGCATTTCAAAGTGCCAATAGTGTCAGAATGTCAGTTGTTGGAAACCACTACAGCCTCAGGTATCCATTGGGCAAGTACCCTAGATGGCTTAGGCTTCTCTGCCGTTTTTGTAGCCAAAGTTATAAGACTAGCGTTTTCAGTTGTATAACTGTTTAACAATCCAGACCCAGCGTCTATTGTCTGGTTAACCTGAAGATCTTTGTTAGAGTGGATGTTAATAGTATGCTTTTGACATATAGTTAAATAATATACCATTGATTTTAATTCTGGACAGTAAGACATTAATAACGCTACTACCACAGGTGAAACACATTCGACCAAAGCCCTGTTTGTAGGGCTATCAATCTCCTGTAGTTCCACATGCATAATGTCCAATTTCCAGTATCAGAAATATCCAGTATAAAACTACGATTCATCAAGGGGCTAGACCAGTTTGACTGTATTCCCTCCAGCTTCGCCCATTTGCCCAATGGTAGAGAGTCCTTATTACCAATCTCCACTCCATTCGATGTTGACCACAAAGCCCCAAATTGAACTTGGGTCTTTGGGTGGCATAGTGTAGCAGTAGTTAAGGCACTTTGCGAATGTAAATTGCTAGAGGAGTTGGAAAGGTGTATGGTCTCTTTAACTTGAGGATTCTTAGTCCATAGAGTAGGACGCAACTGGCTCCTAGTATCCGATTGTACTTGGGAAAGCGGATGCACAGCACATTCTAATTCAACTGGTGGAGTTTGTTGCGTTCGTAGGAAGGAATGAGTTGTTCCTGAGTGAGACAGGACCTCCATGCCTGTTTGCAGCCATCTATCCATTGGGCCATGGAGCTCCATACCGTCCTCCAACACTTTAATCACTTTTGTTTTTTTCCGGTAAAGGGGGAGCAGTGTTTGGGGACTTGCAGGCACACTGTGCTACCACTATACCATTGGATTCTATAGCAACGTGCTTCATTTTCTTTTTAGATTGTATTTTCGTCGCCTCTGATTTCGAATAAGAAGTGTTGAAGGAATAGGGTCGGAGTCAGTACTTACCACTGCCTCCTGCAGATTGTGAGGAGGAATGGGTGGCAGGGAGACTTCCTCATAATCCCACTGCTGATCGCACTCCATTACTGCAGGTGTGTCTCCAGTCATACTTTGGCCTTCAGAGTCGGCTTCAGCATCCAATATAATATAAGTGGTGCAGATTGTTCAATGCATTTTGATTAAATATAGTTGGATGCTCTAAGTCGATTAGGTCAGCTTACTCCTCGGCGGGGGAATGAAACTTTCTAGTATGGTGTCTTGGACGTGTTCGAACATAAGGCAAACAGGGCATCAACACTTGAGGCACTTGCTTTCAAACTGGGAAGAGAGGACATTTTGTCTAATGAGGTATTCGTTAAAGGGGAGCAATAATCCTCATCACTTTGACTGACGGACGTATCCGAAGAGGAAATCAAGTTTTCAAGGATGGGAGAGGCTGATAGATTAGTCCCTATTAAATTGTCACAATGCTCAGCCACATGATCGGCATTATCTGTGGGTCCCAATAAATCACGCAATAAACCAATGCACATGTTTAACAGCGAATTGGTATTACCTACAGAGGGGGGTAGATTATTGCCTAGTTCCTGACAAAGTTCCAGAGAGCTCGCCAAAGGTATTGCCTGCAGTACAGGACCCTCATATCTGGCAATCACAGCTGTCACCCCAAAATATCTTGTAGTTTTAAATTGTGTCTCCAGTATGGAGTCTAAATTATCCTTCTTAGGTATTGGGATTTCAGATGTTTGGAAATTAGATATGACTGGACTGCGCTGCCGCTTGCCCAATCATGCTGAGTTACTACGCAGACCATATTTGTGTGCTGCAGAAAGTTTAATTGTTTCCCCTAAGTAAGTAAAGGAGGGAAAAGCATAGGCTGCTCTCAAAGATTTAAGCTCACCGTACAATATTCTTGCCTCTCTCTCCACTCGCTGCACTCCTCAATGTTCACACTGACTTGCGAGAAGGACTTCTTGTAGAGTGCTTAGAGAGGTTAGAATGTTGCAGGCCAATTCACAGGTTGCAGCAGGCTAGCCAAAATGATCCTGGAGAAATCCCAGAGCAAAATTCACTTTAAGTCTGTGGCTTACTGTCAACGTGCACACCGGTAACAATCTTCTCAACATCCAAGACCAGCACTCCCTTTCACGTTGGTAATGACAGTCACCACCGCTGCACTGCCTGCCACGCTGCTTTCCGTATTCGCGTACAGAGTCTGCTTACGCGGATCCGCAGAACCACAGAAACACAAAATCACACTGCTTTGCTCTGTGATTTTGGAGCTGCTACGTGTGTACAGCACCTCTTTCCACCAGTTGATACAAGAGAAAGGCTCACTGCTGTCTGATCTCTCATGAAAACACACTGCTGCACTCCATGATTTTGGAGCTGTTATGTGTGTACAGCACCTCCTTGCACCAGTTGATACTAGAGACAGACTCGCTGCTGTCAGATCTCTCACAAAAACACAGTGCAGCAGATTACCCACAATTTTACTTATGTCAACCACTTTGTCACCTATTTACTGTGCCCCATTGCTTCCCAGATCAGTTTGTACTACATCCAGCAATGGGGTTAAAGTGGTCATGGCCACCAGGGACCGGCTATGTTGTAAAGTTTTTCAAAATCGGTATAGGTTTGAATGGGAAAATAAATTCTGCTTGTGGGTACAGGTTGAAGTGCTCAATGGGATTGCAGAAAATATGCACAAGGAGGATCAGCAAGAACTTCAAAGCATGGCTTTGCAAATATGCCCAGTGTTTTATTTTTTGGAAAGTGTGAAAATCTAAGTACAGAACACTGTGATATAACATTGGTGTCTGGCCAATGGGCCCGGCCATCAGCATGGAGAAATGTGTACTGTAATTTGCTTATTGGGGCATGCCGCATGGCCGAAGTGGTAGGTTTGAATGGGAAAAAAAGAATCTTCTTACCGTTACAGCCTGAAGTGCACAGTGAGCATAGGCAAGGACTTGAAAGCATGTTTTGGGAAATATGTCTTGTGTTTTATTTTTCCAAACTATAAGAATGTAAGTACAAAAACCTGTAATATGAATTTGGTGTCTGGGTAGTAGGCCTGGCCCTTGGCAAAAAGTGATTTCATTATTGGGGAATGCGGCATAGTCGAAGCCCATGCCCCATGTACTTGGAGACTGGCCATTGATCACATTATTAGGGTATAGTAGACACTGAACTATGATTCACGGTAGGTGCAGTGAATAATAGGGGTGGTTTGGTGGAGCTGTGGTCACGGTCGAGCCTTATGTCATAGGCAATTGAACAATGATTTACATCCCAGCATGTGTTGCTGATAATGACAGACATAAGTATGTTTTGCAAAAAATATGTTTCTTAAAGGAGGTTAATAATTCCATGATATTTATGAAAAGAGTAATTATTAATAACGTATCCACAGTGATGTAACATTATGACACATTTTCACTCATAAAAACAAATTAAATTGACAGAAACAAACTTTGTTGAAAGGGATGTTACGGTTAAGATGCATCCCACCCTTGGGACGCCTCTGCTTAAGTGGTTACCCAGTGGTGTCCCACCTTGGCATCCCTTGGCAAATCCCTCCTGAGTTTTCATGAGAGCTTGCCCATCCATACTGCCCCATCTATCTTTGCACTTTTCACACTGTACAATACACATGTGCATTTATAGAAACACTATGAACAATTTGTTTGTATATTTAAGGGAAATGCAGATGGAAAAGATTTGTAGACGATAGTTAAGTGGCAGTTGGTGTGTGGAAGTTTGATATGTTCATAGGGTTATATTTACAGTTTTGGAAGTGATTGGCAGATGGATGTGCAAGTGTTTGAAAGCAGGCAGTCAGGGAGTGTTACAAATATTAAATTAAAATGGTAGAAGGGTTGTCCTGTGCGATGGTGTGCACATGCTATCCGGGTCTTTTAATGATGCATGGCCTGGAAAAGGGACTGTGGAGGCTGCGGCAAGTTATAAAGGTCCATCGATTATGGTCCTTATTGCATGCTAGAGAATAGTATTTGGGACAGAACATTGTTTCTGTCCTTTAATACTTTTCTCTAGTATACAAGTGTCCAGTATTTCCATTAGTATAATTCAAAATGCTAATGGAAATGTTGGAGAATCCTATTAAGTCTAATTACTTTACTGAGAACTCGAAAGTAGATGGAGTCTATATGATAATCATTTTTAGTTCTATTTGTTAACTGTGAAAGGTGGTTCCTAAATGAGCCTGTTTTCCTACAGAAAGTAAGGTGGGGAGGGAAATGAGGGAAGAAGCATCAACCACTAATATGGAGGAGCAGGTGGACAGGGGAAGATGTTGCACGTTTGTTACATCTAAGGTAGGGAGCAGTGTTTCTCATGCTCCTTGATGGCAGCTTCAAAAGCACTTTGAAAGTGCTCCCCCCTACAGAGTGGTGTGATGCAATATATAAAGAGCATTGCTGTCTTCAAAAGATATGGATCAACAGCCTCTTTTATCACTTGTAAGATAGCTGGTGGGATTTTGTGTCCGAGAGAAGTAGGCTGTGTGGTTACAGTATTGGTTGAGGAAGATGAGGTAGGGGAAAATAGCATAGCCTACTACTTCCTAAGAAAGGAACAGCCTTTCTGAGAGCATTGCTGTGGTTGGATTTGGTGTTATGGCTCATGGAGCTGGTCCCCTAGGAGTACTGCCCAGGTAGTCCGCGACTGAGGACAATGTTAAACTCAGTGCATTTCACTTTGTTACTTTTAGCCTTTGGTACATTCCCAACATTGGTAACAAAATGCAATACCCATTATTCGCTAAGGTTGCTAGAGGTAGACCTTTCCTCCACCTCATCTTCTTGGCCTTCTTGATTGTCTTTTGAAATATTGCACTTTTTTCATTGTGTAGCTTCTCCAACTGGTGGTGGTGGTGGCTCTTGTGGAGGACGGGATGGCAATAGCTGATGCAATTTTTATGATAAATAGCAGTTTTGCTAATATTGTTCCAAGTATGTGCTGTGTGCTAGATTGTTAATGGTGAAATGCTGTATTTGTTTAGGTGGGACAAGGCCGTGATATGTTTGCAGACATACTAAACACTGGGCGCACTTCTGGCTATTTTAGTTTAGTATGATGTTGGCTCCGGGTCGTTAGAAGAGCATTGGGTGAAGAGGGTATGCATTGAAGAGTTTGTACATTGGTTATAATTATTTTTTACAATGTTAATCAAAAGTGGATAGTATGTATTATGTTTGATGTATTTGATGTATAGTGGATGTATTATGTTTTTGGGTTGTGGTCATTTGGTAGGTGTTTGTTTCTATGGGTGTGTATGCTGCGGTGTTTGTGGCCAGGGCCTAGAGTCTTGGGTGTGTGGCCGAAGTGCCGTAGGCCTAGGAATGCACCCAAGATTCTAGGCCCTGGCCACAACCACCGCAGCATAATACACCCATTTTACCAAACATTTTGACTGCAGTATGTGGGCTGCTCAGGGGATATGTATTCAAAAATGTGTGTACTGATTGGTAGTAGTGTAATAGTGTTTATAGGATAGTGAGATGATGTGTGTTAGTTTGTTTGTTGGATTGTGTTCATAATATTGATATTGAAGACTCTAGGCATTTTGGGTTGTATTTATTGGTGAGGTGTTCATTTACACGGCTGTGCTATGTTGCGGTGTTTGTGAGTTTAATTATTATATACTTACTGTTTCCTTTGTTGCGGCTGTATGAAGAGTTTTGGCCAGGCCATGCAGTCCAGATTGTAGTGTTTGGCAACAAGCACTGCAGCATAAAATACACATGGAAGCAAACATTTTGGATTGTGGTTTATGGCTGAATGAGTGTGCAATGCTGTGGTGTTTGTGAGTCCAATCATCATATACTTACTAGTTGTATGAAGTTTTTTCATGACATGGGTAGTTGGAGCAGACATTTCTTTTCAATCATTGTGATAAAAGAAAAAATCACATGTTGGTGTAGGTAGTTAATAATGAGTATTGCATTTCACAGTAGACATTTCTGTATTTTGTCGACCCTCATAGTTAGTACTTTAGAAGTATTATAGTTCAAACCAGTGTACTGTGCAATTTGCTCAGTTCCTGTGTTTGCTGATTAAATCATTGGGTCTGTGGGAAAAAAATCCATGCTGGATAAAAACAAACCTTTCTACGTTGTGGTACAATATATTTCTTTCATTGAGTTCAGTAGGAGGAATTGAATATGTGTATGTTTTTTTATTTGGAAGTGGTGGTAGTATTGTTGCAATTAGATAGCAGTTGGTGTATTCTATTTGTTTATTTCTTTTTCAATTTTAGTGGTATACATCTATCTGTTGGCTTGTTGCAGATTTTTGGGGTTGTTAGATACCTGTTGGTGTATTCTAACTGTTTATTTCTTGGTTCATTTTAATGGTATTCATTTATCTGTTTGCTTGTTGCAGAATCTTGGGGCAGTTAGATACCTGTTGGTGTATTCTAACTGGTCATAATTTGGAAGTTCAAGTTTTGTTTATGTTCATACACAGATTTGTTATTAAATTTAGGTTTAAAGATTTACAAGATTTGCTGGTAATCCAGATCTGTTTTAGAGTAATGGTAGTATCATTACATTCAAACCATCCACAATTCTTTTTCAAATATACAGTGTAGTGACCTGCATTGGTTGTGGCTCCTGTGTGGTAGATTATACCTATTGTTGTGAAGGTTTTCTTACCAAGTGATACTTGACCATGTGTGAATCCAGTCAGCTTGCAGTTGTTTTTGGTACCATCTGCATTATAATGTAAAAGCATTACTATTACGTATTTACTATGTGTCTCTATTTGTAAGGTGGAACGATTATCGGAATTGGAGGTAGTACATAATCTGCCATGGTTTGCATTTTGTACAAGTTGCTGAAATGGACTGGATACACAGTTAGGTATGGATACATACGCAAAGCATTCATTAGGAACTTATACTACATGTCTGCAAAGAGTGCATGTATGTTTCCACATGTATGAAATCTATAAGATTTCATTTATAGGTATGTTTTTGATTTCTAGTGCTTGTAGTAAGTACATTAAAAATTCATATGGATCTTTTTGTGAGTCTATAGTGAATTTGACCATTCTCGCACAGTAGTCCAATTCCTGCCTTATTCCAGAAACACTGTAAGTGTTGTCAGGATTATTGGTTGCGTTTCTATGAAGGACTAACATTTGCAAACACAATTGGTCTGTACTGTGCAAGTAAATGTTGTCAATAATTGGTGGCAATTAAAATAGAATATTTATTGTACATTTGTGTAGCAATTTAAACAAGTTGTATTTGAAAATTTGAATGGACCTGACAGTTCTGTGTCCAAGTCATTTGTTCAGAGTGTGCATTTCTTCTTTGAAGAGGTAGTTGAGTTACTTTGAGCAGTAGATTCTTCTTTGGTTGTGGTATTTGATGAAGTATTAGCTTATTTGACTTTTTTTGGAGGAATTGCTGTAAGATCCTGCATAGTTTAAGTCTGAAGTAGTTTTCTTTTACAACGTTTTGCTTTTTGCAGAACAGGACAGGTTTTTGATGGGGGGTGTAGCGTGAACACAGTCTATTGTATTCTAGAATGCAAGAAATATCAGCATTTACTTTACTTGCATCAAAGTTGATTAGAAATAGTCCATCAAGTGTACGTACATGTGATAGTGCTACATAGCTCATGCTTTCTTTAAAGACTGTGCTACCAATATCTATCCATGCTTTATCTAGGGTAAGACCTTGTGATTTGTGAATGGTGACTGCATATGCTAGAGTTAGAGAAAATCGTTCTCTGCATACATACATGTCTTTAAAAAGAAGGAAGCGGGCTGTTGAGAGTCCTATCCTTTTACCTTCTGATAGTTTGTCAAAGAGAATATTGACAAATTGAATGTTGCTGTCATGAGGGTATGTTTGAAAGGCAACAACTGTATCAAGTGCACCATTAACTAGTACTTGGTCCACGTCAAGGTTATGTTTAAGCATTACTCTACAGTTTAAAGATAATTTTAATATTTTCACAAAAAAACAGCTGTGCTAGATGACACATGGGTAGTGTCATACCATGTACATCCAGTTTGTCTGTGGAGCACATTTTAACTATTGGTTGCATTTCTTTTTTTAACATTGTTTCATTAAATTTTGAACAGCTTGCAAGAGTTGGCATCCAGGACATACAATTGACATTTTTGTGTGCTAATTGTTCCATGTCATCAGTAGCACATGCGATATGGCCATAGAGTGCATGGATGTGCCTGGTTTTTAATATAGATTGTGCTTCTTGAGATAGTGCACCAACTTTAATACTTTTAAAAATGTCGGCATATGTGAGGTCTGTAGACTGACGCATGGTTTCAGTTAATTCTCTGTATTGGAAATGTTGCCAAAGGTTGACATTTCCTATGCTGCCAAGAGTTGTACGGCACAGTTTGTGCCCTAAGGTTTTAAAAATAGGTTAACCTTTTACTGGTGTTAATTGAAGAAGATCTCTGAAAACAATAATGTGTTTTCCTCCAAAGAGCTCTTCGTAGTCTGCTTTGAGGACCTCTTGTAATCTGAGGTGAAGCAAAGCCAACATTAGGTTGGTGACCATGCTCACCTCATATATTAGCAGCATTTTCATTTGTTTGAAAACTCTGCGTAGTTCCATTGCAGCTTCTGTAGAAAGTTTGTTATAGTCTAATTTGTTTTGGTGTTCTACTGGAAGGAGTAGTAATCAGTGTAAAGTGACACTGCCTATGTTTTAGGCAGCTAAACCTGTGGGGGCAGTTACAACAGCTGACAGTTTGTTGTTTGTCAATTGTTGGATGAACTTGCAGATGATTTTGATTAAGAATGTTTTGCCTGAATCAGCTTGACCAGTCACGTATAGCAGTATAGGTTTGTAGTCTTGGCAGGTACAGTTTTTACCTTCATGTTGCACACCATGTTCAATTTTTTTGTTACTTCTTGGAAAATGCTGCGCTGCTCATTGTTTAGTTGTGATTTCAGTACAACAAAGTTGTACACGTGGTGTTTTCCCAATACTCCCTATAGCTTTTTGACTATAATTAGATTTCAGCACCTTGAAAACTGGTTGAGCTTTCACAGGAGTTAATTGTAGCAAGTCTCTAAAAACAAGTACATGTTTATCTCCAAACAAAACTTCATAGGCAGTCTTCAAAACATCTTGCATTAGCAAGTGAATGAAAGCTAGCACTAAGCATTAAGCGCCATGCTTAATTAATCTACAAATAAGGTATTTCATTTTCTTAGAACTTTTCCTATGTCTTGTGCTGTACTCAATACAATTTTTCAATACTATAGTTCGTTATCATGCTCCACTTTGTCTCGGGAGGATAGCTCAGTGCCAGCAATACAGGTTCGATCCCCGGGTCCGCGCTTAGAAACCTCTCGGTATTAAGCGCGTTATAAATAACCTATCATATCACTGGTAGCATCAACAGTCAATGCAAAATAACACTTCCTATATTGAATGCTGCTAAACCTCTAGGAGCAGTTACAATACATGCCAAAGAGAAATCAGTTAGATTGTGTGTCATAGCTCTTAATGCATGAACTAAAAAATGATTTCAGTGTTCCTGCTTGACCGCTAACATACATCAATTGAGGTTTGTATTGGACACAGGAATATCCAGGCTTGTCATGTTGTAAAACATCTAGGAACCTATCTTTGATTATATAATAAACCTATTTTTGCTTTATATTAAGTTTACTAACTATTTTATAATAATTTGGATCTGCAACTTTGGTTGTTGCATTGCACTTTCTACTTCTTCCATGGCAACTTCCTGGTGCAGAATCTTGACTGCCCTCAGGAGTCTCTTTTGCCATTTCAGCTGCCAAAAGTTCTTCTTGACATAGTTATTTTTCCTTTAACTCCAAGTACTGCTCACATTTTGTATATCTAATTAAGCTTTTTTTTAGCACAAAATGATTGTTCAAAAGTTTCAAACTTCCGAGCAAAGCACTTGCTGCATGTCATGGAAAGAACAACTGCAAAAGACAAAAACAAAATAATTCCTTTTTTTCTGCAGTTTGGCGAGACATTTTTATGTGGTTGATAAGTCTTGCCTTCTCATGTCTCACTAGACAGCCAGTACATCCAGGTACTTTAAACTGTCCACTGTCACTGTTTGCGTCAATATAGGCTATGTCATCTAAACAAACATCTTTCAACTCTAAAGATCGATTTGGATAATATTTATCAATCAAGCTGGTTTTCGGAATCTCTGTACTCTCAAGTACTGTTTCAGATAACTGTTGAATTTCACTCAAAGGCTTCAGTACCCGATTTCTAGCATTAGCTGGGCCAAGACTTAACCAAGGTACATTCATGATACATCCATACAGAGGTAAGCCGATCTGCAGCTTTATAGATTCCACACTCTCTATAATTATGATTATATTTGGTTATTTATAACATGCTTAATGGCCAGAGGTTTCTAAGCACGGACCCGGGGATTTAATCTGTGTTGCTCTGCCTCATCTTGCTTCTAAGGTGAGCATTTTGCCCTTGAGCCATCCTTCTGAGAGATATGTGACAGCATATTCAGACTAGAGCTCAAAAGTTTCTGACTTAGACTTTTATCTACTGATAAGCCTGCCCATACTTCAGCTGTATTGCTCTATTCAGCTTGTCATATGCGTTGTAACATAAGAAGCAACAGCTGTTATATCATCAGCAATATAGTGTACATCAGTATTTGCATTCCAAAGCTGAGCAATGACAGTATTGTAATCATTAATGAATTGGCATTCCTTATCTCTTTTTAAATGTTAGGTATTTCTCAGTCATTTACCAGTAACACAGTAACATGGTGTAGAACAGATGACATTAAACTATTCACTCCGGAGGCTACCAGGGCGTGCACAGGTGATGGTTGAAAACCCCCCAATGGGAACATAGAGTGGGTTCTGGGAGGCGACCACCCACTGCCCCCCCCCAGACGAATGCTTGATGTCTGGGGCCCACTGCTAACCAAACAATGTGAGGTTTCTGGGCCAGCACGTTGGAGAAGCGGAATCCTCCTGGAGGACCCATTGTGGCAGGAGCATAGACAGAGCGGGAAAGGCCGCTGTCCAAAAGACCTGCAGCAGCCTGAGCGGGAGACAGCCCACCCAGACCTGGACCCCTCCGCAACCCCCATCCCTTGTGGTGGAGACTGAGCAACAGGGACCTGGGACGAGCCTCTTGGCAGGAGCAACAGAGGAGGAGCTCGCTGGGATGGCGAGTGGCGCGAGGAGTGCTCTCCCCCCATCGGAACAGGCCATTCCCCCCTGAAATAGGGATGGAAGAGAGGAGAAACTCTCAAGAGGACAGTTGAGGCCCAGAGGAAAACACAGGGTGACTGGATTGTGTGAACACCCGGAGGGTCCACGGCACTGAGGAGCAAGAGCCCACCCATTGGCTACAGCTGCCGCATCACCATAGAGGTGAGGAGTGCTGGGGAGATGCCAATCCCTCCAGGGGAGGCAAGCAAAGGGCTGGGGACCTCCCAAAAAGAAAAAGATTTGGTCCGGATGGGATCAGGAGTGCGCACACAGAGGTAAAGGACACAGGGTGGAAGGGGTTGCCGGCGTGGAAGGCCTGCCTCCCCCCCCCCCCACCCACATCAAAGGAAACCCCCGGGCTGAAATAACGACTGAAGACATTAGGAAAGCCTGCACTAATAGACCCCAGCAGCATTCGCTGTGTCCTGTAAGCATCTTGCGCTCAGGTCCCTTACCCCATATTGCAGCTCCCTCTGCTCGGTAACGTCGCTCTCCACACCAGTCACTTGAAACACAGCGGGCGGGACCATGAGGCTCGAGGGATCTCACTGACCCAGGGCAATGCAGCCTGTGGCAGGTGGGAGTTGCTCACAGTAAAAGGGGCGGCTGCAGAGCAATTCACTGGTGAGGGAAAACAGCCAAAGAACCGCTGCACCAGGGCTGCAAGGGATAAGGAGAGGGGGAGCGGTATCCCTCATTGACAATATCAAGCCATTGGGATCCACTTGTCAGCCAGCAAAACAAGAAGAAAACAGCTGAGGCTGTGGCCGGGACATGTCCTGGGAACGCTCTGGATCAGTGAAACCAAACGGGGAGAGAGCCCCTTGGAGCCCAGACACTCTTGGGTGGTGGCCCCTGGGCCCTTGTCCAGGGCATGTGCCCTCCCAGAAGAGGCCCAACAGCACGACCCAGTCATCCAGCTAAAGCCCCATGAGGGGGCCCGGCAGAAGGTGAGGCGCCCCAGTGGAGGGGAGGCGCAGTGTCCCTCCCGCCTAGCATAAACACACTGGGGCCCGAGGTGTCCAGGAGGAATCGCTTGAGGTTTGGGCCCCCAGGGATTTCCCACATGAGGGTCAGAGCCCTCCCAACAGAGACTCTTGAAGCCAAGACATGAGAGGCAGGCCAGACGCCACAGTACCAGACGCAGGAGCCCTGAGAGGGGGGTCCACGGTCTCTGATGATCCACCTGTAGAGGTTGTAGACAAGGGTGCAAGGAGGCTTTGTAGTGCCCACTGGACAGGGTGGAAGCCTTGCCTAGGAACCCCAAACTTTATTGGGTGGTGGCCCCCGAGACATAGACCGGGGCATGTACCCACCCACGAAAACTTCACCTGAACTCCAACCACGAAGCCCCGACATTCAGGACAACACACACGTGCAAGGCCCTCAGAAGGTTAGACACTTCATCAAAGGGGAGAGTATCCCTCCTTCCACCCATGCATGAACTTTGGGGTCCATAGGAGACCAAGAAGCATCACCTGGAAACTGGGACCACAGGGTCTGCTCCCTCTGGGGCAGGGACCCACCCTGAGGGGGATCTCTCCACACTGGATGGCGGGAGGCTGTCCTGAAGCCCCTGCTACCGGAACGAAAATCGGGAGTAAGTGCAGGGATCCTCTTCTGCTCATAACCTCCTAAAGGCAGAAACTGCCATGAGGATGAAAATGCAACACAGTCACCAGGGGACAAGGCCTAGGACCCGGTAAAAAGGGTACCCTATCAATTTCAAGAGGATCAAGGATGCCCCATAAGGAATCCCTCCCCGCCCTCATGAGGGGCCCGAGCAACACTAAGCACTCCTGAACAAGGCGAGGGCCCACAGGAGTCCAACCACAGGGTAAAAGTTCAGAGCAAATCCAGCTTAGCTGAATCTGAAAGCAGCTATATGAGCCCGCCAACCCCCGCCTAGAAGGCGGCCACCCCCATAATGGATCAACTGCTGCCAAGTCGAAGTCGCAAGAGCTGGAAGATAACCCTCCAGGAATTCCATTACCAGGAGGCGCCTGAGGGCAAAGCCAGCCAGGGTACAGATATCGTGATGGACAGGGCCGGGGACCTGACCAAGTACGCCACAGCCATGGAAAAGGGCTTCACCACTATCCTGCAAATAATCCGGGATATGCGCTCCGACATAAAGCAAAAGTTGGAGAAAAAGGACCAGAGAGTGGACAAAGTGGAAGATAGATTACAACAGCTGGAGACCAACCGGTCATCAACCACCACTCTGGAAGCACAGATAGACTCCAGACTTTCGGCCCTTGAAAAGAAAGACGATCAGAGGGTGCTGTAAATGGGCGATTTTGAGAACAGAGAAAGGAGGAATAACCTCAGATTCTTCAGAATCCTGGAAGTGGATGGAGAGACCGAGAGGGACCTTTGTCGAGTGATCAGAGAGGTGATCCACCTCCTATTCGGGAACAGAGCGACCACAGAACCCACGATAGAGAGGTCACATAGAGCAGGTGGTAAAGCTAGAGGCCCCCACTCTATCCTGGTAGGTTTTCACTACTATGCGGAGAAAACGAAAATTCTGCAAGAAGCCAGGAAAGCTAACAATGCAAGAATATCGATCTACCTGGACATGTCCGCTTTCACGCTGGCCAGACAGTGACTGTGCCGTCCCCTGACCCAATGTTTGCGGGAAAAAGGTGTCTAGTACCGGTGGGGCTATCCCTTTTCCCTCTCCTTTGAGTACATGGGCCAGAGATCACGCCTGGTCACTGAAGACGATATCAGAAGGGCGATACAAGACTATGTGGTCACCGAAGAAGATCAAAGACAGCCTACCGGGGTAGCAGCAGGGGCAACGGGAGGAAAAGGAAACACAAGGGACAGAAGATGGATCCTGTGATCCAGAACATTCAAGAAACTGAATACTCCCTCACCTCCCCACGACAATAACCCGGGATGGTCTACTGGCTGACAGAGGTTTCTGCCCGGGGCCAAGGAAAGATCAGTGTCCGGAGCCAGGATACGGCTAGTTCCCCCAGCGCAAAACAAGTATTGGGGGAACAGCCGCAAGGGGGAAATGTAAGGAAAGAGATGACCATGAGGGCGGAGGGGAGAATGGGGAGGCTTATTCAGTACACCAATGATCAGAATGCAGGGAGAGGAACATGGGGCTCAAAGCACAAGGATGAGCCACTGAGGGCCCCGCTGAAGTGGGCACACTGGTGGCCCAGTCAGGTATCAGGAATGGGCAAATTTTCTGGCTGGGTTCCAGGGAAGGGGGGCTGGTTATTGGGGGAGGGTACTCGGGGAGTAATGAGAGGGAAGGGGGGGCAGTTGGGGTTAAACTCCACCCAGGGGGAGGCGGGCCAGGGGGGAAGGAGAGAGGGAGGGAGGAGGGAAGAAAAGGATTCTGGTATTTTCAATCATACAACAAGCTCCACTAACGGGGCCATGGCAAGGTGACATAGGTCAAGGAGATAACCCGGGGATACTAACCAGAGATAACCTCATGCTTAGCTATGGCTGACCACCTACCGGGGCTGAAATGGGCTCCCTAAACATCAGGGGATTGAGCTCTCCCACTAAAAGATCCTTACTCGCTAGGGAATTCAGACGGCCCAAAATGAACCTGCTCTTCCTCCAGGAGACCCACTGGGTGGTGGGGAAAGAACTGGGTATCCAGGGTGTAGGGATTGGGTAAGTATTTCACGCCTCGTACAAAACTAATAAGAGGTGGGTGACGATTGTAATGGCCAAAAACCTGGCTTCCAAAAGGAGGCGGCGATGAGCTGCGCCTGGAGGACTCGTTCTCGAGCTCGGTTAGAGATGACCCCCCCATATACATACTACACCAAAATTCATGAATCCTTTTCAAGGATTCACTACTTTCTGGTAGATAATACCCTTCTCGCACATACTCGGGACCTTAGAGTAGACCCTGTCTCCTGGTCCGATCACGACTTGGTGAGAATTTCCCTGAGGGAGGCTGGGGCAGACAGCATAGGGGAAGTTTGAAATGCAACGATGTCCTGTTGAAGGACACAGTAATTGCCAAAATGGTGAATATTGTAGAATACTTTTACCTGAATGATAACAGGCAGGTGAGCACACACATTTTTTGTGGGACGTGTTTAAAGCCACCATATGGGGGGGTCCCCATAAAAGTAGGGGAACAGAATAAAAGGGAGAGGGAAGACCACTAAAAGGCCCACTGAGAAAAAATAGTGAACCTACAACCGGGTCAAACACCAGGTACGTCCTTCACCCTAGACCAGGCGGTGGCACTTAATCAGTATAAGACCCAACTAAAAGATCTCCTGCTAAATAAGACAGAAGGCACCCTCCAGTTCCTCAAACAAAAATATTATGAAAAGGGGTACAGGCGGACAAAGTTCTGGCATGGAAACTGAAGGAAGCCCAGAAGAGTAAAATGGTAAAAGCCACGAAATTGGATTCAGAGACGTTAATGTACGACACCCCGGGTATTAGTGGGGCCTTTCGACAATATTATGAAAGGCTGCACAAATCTGAATTCGAGGGCACTGACTCCCAAATTGAAGATTTCCTCAGGAAAATACCTTTACCAGGCCTTGTGAGGGATGTTGCAGACAATTTAGAAGCCCCAATAACGGAAGAAGAAATAGTCCGGTAATAAAGGCAATGAAAGGAGGCATGACACCAGGGGGAGATGGGTTTTCAGTGAAATTTTATAAATTATACCGCTCCATCCTCGCACCTCACATAGCCAAAGCATTTAACACAGTCCTCAGGGGGGACATACTGCCCGAAACAATGATGGGGGCCATCATAGTGGTATTACCGCCCAATATCTTTACTCAACGAGGATGTTAAGATCCTAGCTAAAGTACTTGGTCAAAGGATGGAGGGGATCATGCCTTCCCTGGTCCGAGGGGACCAGGTGGGCTTCATAAGGGGACGCCAGGGTGCAGATAACATCCAGAAAAACATAGACTTGATCCACTGTGCACAAGAGTCGGACCTCAATGCCAGTTTGCTTTCTCTCGACTCGGAGAAAGCCTCCGATAGAGTGGAATGGAGGTACATGATGCTCCTCCTTCAGCAAATGGGATTTGGGGAACACATGAGAAAAGGGGTGGCTGCCCTGTACAGGGAGCCCACAGCGAAATCACAAGTAAATGGTGAGCTCACAACCTCCTTTAACATTTCCTGGGGT
Source organism: Ambystoma mexicanum (assembly GCF_040938575.1). Lineage (NCBI taxonomy): Eukaryota > Metazoa > Chordata > Amphibia > Caudata > Ambystomatidae > Ambystoma > Ambystoma mexicanum. The sequence continues at coordinate 796,150,186 of NC_090935.1, read as the reverse complement.
ATGAGACAGGGGTGCCACCTGTCCACTTTGATATATCCCTCACCATGGAACCCCTAGCTATAGCAGTGAAGACACACCCAGGAATAAGGGGGATCCTGAGAGGTCAGGTTGAATTCAAACTCTCCCTGTTTGCGGACGATATCCTGGGGTACCTAAGACCCCCACTTGATGCTTCCACTCCTCCTCTTCTTAATCGACACCTTTGGGGCCTTTTCAGGGTTGAAGATTAATAAATCAAAGTCCATGCTATTGCCCATCCGGGCGCACGATTCAAACTTACATCCCATAGACACCTTCCTGGGTGTCAGAATCGAGAAATGTGAAATCCCATACCTGGGCGTACACCTCACCAGGAATCATTCGAGTCCGGCAACAGCCAATTATGATCCAGTAAAGGCCAACATTAAGTCCGATTTGGAAAGATTGGGCAACAGGATTCTGTCCTGGTACGGCTGTATGACGGCGGTGAAGATAAACATCTTGCTGAGATTATTATACCTGTTCACAATCTCCCCACGAGAGTACCTGATTACACTTTTAGACAAAGCCAGTCAGCAGTTCAAAAATTAATTTGGCAAGGCAAGACCCCGAGGACCAGGAGATATATTCTCACCCTCCCCAGGGAGGAAGGGGGCTTCGGCCCACCTGACTTCTGTCACTATTACAAATCAGCCAAAGTCCGGGTCCTCCTGGAACACATGAAAGACGATAATGGCACGTACTGGACCTATCTAGAAGAAATGGACACACACCCACTCAAAGTGAGGGACCTTCTCTGGGCCCCACGTAAGGCCATTCCAAGTAGAATACTTGACCACCCCACACTAGTAGTATTATCGTCGCTGTGGAGGAAGGGCACTCAAACGGCACATCTATCATCATGGCCCTCTCCAATGGTTTCGCTATGGGGCCCCATACTCAGATTGGGGAAAAGGGGATTCCAGAATGCACAGATCTGGTCAGTTAAAGTCATGGAAAGGGTGGGGCAACAGTTCCAGGAGGGAAAATTCCTATCATACAAGGAAGTGGTTGAGACCCTGGGCCGCGGCACAATCACAATATTCGAATACCTAAGGCTGAAAGGCCTCCTATGCGATCAGAAATGGCGAGAAAAACTAAAGAGATCTCTAACCCCATTCGTGAAAGTACTCGACACAGCCAGTTCAAGGAAAGGGAAGGTGTCAAAACTGTACAAAGTTATTAATTAACACTAATAACCTGATAGAGAGACAATGGTTCCGACATTACTGCAATGACCTAGCGGGGGAGATGATATTGGATGAGGTATGGGATAAGGTGTTTAGAATAGCCTACCACAGGAACTCTTTTACAGCTAACATGGAGCAGAACTTTAAAGTACTCCAGGGATGGTACAGAGACCCACTCAAAATATCCAAAATGTTCACTGGGGCATCCCCACAATGTCCAAAGGGCTGCGGCTGGGTGGGCTAGAGAAAACAGATGTGGTGGAACTGCCTGTGTGCACAAAAGTATTGCAATAGTCTGCGGGGGTGCATGGCCAAGGTAACTGGAGAGGTACTTCCTCAGGACCCACTAACAATGTTACTGGGACTGCTTCAGAGGGACTCAGGCATGTATAGATATCCCAGAATGTGGGAAATGATGCTGCGGGCGAAGAGGGCAGCCCTGGCACAGAAATGGAAAAGCCCTATGACCCCAAACAAACGAGAATGGCTAATCAAAGTGAAAAGCATGTTCTTAATGGATAAACTGACAGACCTGGTGAATGATGATGCTGGCACCTTCCGTGCAGCCTGGGATGGGGTGAGACAGAACCTGGGATGGGAAGTGCACTGAGGGAGAGACTGCCCGCGAGCCGTGTAAGAAGGCAGAGAAAAAATCACAGTTAGATCAGTGGGGAGGAGGGGGAGTTTCCCCTATTCGAAAGAAGGGAGCGGGGAGGGGAAACAAGACGGTAGGGAGCCCTCATCCATTGCGTTGTAGAGAATCTCCAGGGCTCAGTAGGATGTTTACTATATAAGTATCCTGACACAGGAACAACGTCTCCAGACGGGGACAAGGACTCATTGCAAATTGTTCACCTAAATTGTTCTGATTTCCTTTGCATCGGAATCCATTGTTGATGTTTATGGTTTTAAGGGGAGGGGAGGGGCTAATGTTATGTTCCAAAGGACAGACAAGATGTTGAAAGGATTTGTACTGAAGGTCCATGTTATGGTTGTGCACAAATGCTAATAAAAATCTAAATTAAAAAAAATAAAATATTCGCTCAACCAACTGGTGTCACAGGCTTGGAAAGCTAAATCTGCACTCAGTGTAGTACTTGTCGTATCTTTAGTATTTTATTTGACAGTACTGACCACACAAGTGCCTTTGAAAACGTTCTACCTAATTCCGTAGATCAGCATTCACATGCTGAGCAGGAATGGAAAAAGTTACATATTTTTCTATAAACTTCATCATACAGCCATTACTTTATTTAGCAAACTAAGGAGCATCTTTAATTCACAACAGCATATGTATATCTGGAGCCCCATTTGCCTAGTAGTCTTTCCTCCAAAAGAAATGTTCCACAGTGCCTAGTGCACCATTTTCATTATTACATACTAGCAGGTGTACCTGTGATTCACACAGCCATTTCTACTTCAGTCCTAGTTTGAAGTTTAATTAATGAACTGAACCAGTGCTTCCTTGTAAACAATATTGCTAGTCTTTCCTGTAGGAGCTAGTGTGAACAGATTGTCTTTGTTTCCAACTCTGGAGCAAGCCACATAAAGCTTACCATGAGAAAAGCATGGATCCTGCAAATCGGTTCCAGCTACTTTGAGTCGGAGCGTTGAGATTGTGCAGCAACTTTATTGATGTTCTGATCTACAGTCGATGCAGCAGTGACCTCAACATAAGTGCTGTATGTGTAGAGCTGAAGAGTGGAATCTTGAAGTGCCATACGTGTACGGCCAAAGCATACAAGCTTCGTAAATGCTGAGATGGCATACATTCATCAGCTTCCGTGGGAAATTAAGTTTCTATAATTATCATGAGAGATTTGCCACAATGTGACAGACAACATAATTGCGGACACTATTGAAGAGACATGGACCGTTTCCTGTCACCTGCTTTACTACAAAAGTGCTGTATTGTGTCACCCACATGATTTCAAAAGTGAGTGCAGCTAATACCAGCTAGAATGCTGATAGTGTGGAAAGTTTAGGAACAACAAACTATTCAAGTTTTCATGAACTGCTGAACTTTAGGAATAATGAACCTAGAACTACAGCAGAACTATTGCTCTTACAGGTTCTTGAATGCGGCTACAACAGCCCACCAAAGGGGTAGACATCCAATTGGTGTGCTGTTAGCCTTGGGTATGAAACCCACTTGTAGCCGCGGCTATCTGTATATTATTTACATATTCAAAAAGACATGTTAACAAGGTGTAGAAAATTCAAACAACACAAATGTAAACATGAGGGCATGGATTCAGAAACACAAGTAAAATTGTGTAGTGTAAAATCCATGAAATAACATTGCTATATCTGCGGCAAAGGTGATAGATATAGCCACGACTGCACCTGCCAATAAAATACATGATGTCCCATTGGCTTGTTGATAGCCACAGCTATAGCCTCTCTGGCAGGGCACGACAATACATTGGCTGTAGCCGTAGCTGCATCTATTAAAAAAATATATTATAATAATACATTAAAACTTCTCTGGGTGGCTCTTAAAAGAGCCTTTGTGTTTCTTTACCATTATAGGACCGACACATTTTTCGATCAGAGAAATACTACTCTCCTCTATTATATTTCAAAAAATCTTGCAACATGTCTCTCTGCTCTTTCCTTAGATGACGAATTAATTTTCTTTTCCCAAAGAGAAAAAAACCTATGCTTCATGGCAAAATATTTCTCCACAATGTGCGCATTGACCTCTCATTTCAAATACTCCATCTAAAGTAACATTATAGAACCAGAAAAATGTTTTAAGCCAATGCTTTGAAAACACATCACATATGTCCTCAACATCACTATTCCACAGTGCCACCTAGTAGCCATCGCTCGAAGTTCACCTCCAGTTCTGAGCCAAAACAACAAGACATTGTGGGTATGTAAATTAGCTCAAATTAGCTCAAAATCAAACCTTTTTCTCCACAAAATTGTCTTTGTCTAAGAGGACAGTGCTACTCTATATATTGCTTAATCAAACCAAGACAGACAAGGCTGTCAGGACAACTACATAACTGGTTTGACCCTTATTAGGGATCATCACTGCAGTTTAGTCCTGGGTGTTAGTCCTTGCAGTGCACAGTGGTGGCGTGAGTTATTGTTGCTTAGCTTACTATAACTGGCGATTTTCTTTTTTGTTTTGTTTTATTCAGTATCCATAACGTACCATTAACAACGTTTTTTCATTGAACTTTATAGTTTTTATTAGTGCAACTTAACCATAACGTCCTTTTGAAAAAAGATTTTTCAGTGAATATATTACAGGGCCTGCGTTAGCGGCCCTGTAGTTATCTTTAAGTTGCTCAACTCATAGGGAGAGCACTTTTTGGGTGACTTATGATTTTGCTCCCCCTGGACGAATCCTTACCAAACATTGAAAAAAGGTATATGGCCCCCGCTGAATTTTTCGGACAAGTTTGGTGAGGTTTCATCAAAGGGGGGCAAAGTTCTATGGGGATCACAATGGAAAAAAAATTGCTCACGGCTACAGCCCAAACCCCTTGACGGATTATCATCAAATTTATGTAGGTCCCCAAAAAATTGTGATATCTGGGTTACGTCCGCAGAGTCACTTCCCTGTTCGGTCTGCAGATGGGCCTCTGATTGGTTCAGAAAGTGACATGAGGTCCGCGGACATCGGGCGCATCCGCTGATTGGATGGTGAAAAACTTGAAATGTGTCTGATTTTTGTAAATGCCTGCCATGTAGGATTCGCTGACATGCACCGGGGTCCCCAGACATTGCAGTAAAAACCTATTAAGAAACACAACATTGCACCTCATCAAAAAATCTCTGGAGAGGTCAGGGGTGATGAGGATGGGATAGGATATGGCTGTAGGAAGCTAAAAAAAAAGGTGTTTTTCACCCCCAAAGTCTGCAAAATTGTCCAGATGTTCACTTATAGTCCTGTGATGTTCGAGAACACTTTAGATGTTCAGGGACATCTATGCCTATTTCCGCATTATAGGGTTGGTGAAAAGCAGTTTTTAGATGGCTTATGACTTTGGCGCCACTCAATGAAACTGCATGAACTTTTGGAATGTTATTCTAGAACTGATTCTGAATGGTTTTTGAAAGTGTGGAGCTGTTTTGTTAAGAGATGACAAAATTTGAGAGGGTCCCCAAAATATTGTAAAGGCTAATAAATGTGGTGCCATTTGACAAATCTGCACACAAGTTTGCAAAAAGATTTCAGATCTAGATATTTGTAAATTTTGGTGGGATTTTCTCACGGGGGGGCTAAATTAGGGGGGGTCTCAGTATTTTTTGATGGCTCATAACTTTGTTGCCGTTTGACTAATGCGGACAAACGTTTTCAGAAAGAGTATAGACCCAACCTTGAATGTTTGTGTAAAGTCTGAATCGATTTTTGTCAAGTGGCAGCTAACTTATATGACTATTGTATATATGTACATTTTGACACTTTTGAAAAAATAAAACATGGGTGGATTTCCAGTAAACTTGTCTAAGGGGCTTTGGAAAGGACCTTATGCTTGGTTTTGCAAATGTGCTGTGTTTTATTTTTTGACAAGTGTCATAATGTAGGTACAAAAAATAGTGATATACCTTTGGTGACGGAGGTATAGACTGTGGCCATGGGCAGTGGCCAGATGATCTGGGTCATAGCATAAGGTCATGGCCCGGACAATCTGGCTGCTGGCCAGGACCACGAGGGATGACAAATGTGGTTAAAGTGGCCATTTCCACCTGGGACTGGTTATGTGGTAAAGTTATTAAAGTGGGATCGATTTGAAAGGGAAACAAAACATGTGCTTGTGGTAATATGGTCATAGGGTTCTCTCTTCACCTTCTGCAGGCTGCCATGGAAAGGGAAGAGGGGCTCTGTACGGAGCCTCGCCTTCCCATTCCATGGTTGCCATCTTGGAAAAGGATTTTCCTTTTTACAGCGGGACGCAGCAGGCATCTCGGTGTAGGAAGAAAAATCTTTTATGTTTAGCCCCCCTGGATTCCCGCCTTGGGAACCCTGGGTGCTAATGGCTTTCATCCCCCATTGCAGGGGTTGGAATGGGGGATAATGTTTCTTCAGCCATTGTTATCCGCCCTCGCTTCGCTTGGGCCGATAACATGGGCTGCCGGGCCGTTATCCCCCGTTCCAGGGCCTGGAACAGGGGATGAACACCACATTATTCTGATTAGCATAACTCAAAATGCCAAGGGAATGTTGGAAAATCATATTGAGTCTATGTACTTTACTGAGAAATGTAAAATAGATGGCGTCTAAAAGGAACCTTTCCTTTGTTGTTTTTTAGAGTATTGTTATTTGCAGGATAGGTTAGAATGTAAGGTGGAAGGGAAACAAGGGAAGAGGCAACACACACTAATATGGAGGGGCAGGTGGACAGGGGATATTGGGCGTGTGTAGGGGCAGTGCCTTTCATGCTCCTTGTTTACAGCTTCAAATCACTTCAAAATTGCTTCTCCTTGCAGAGTGGTGTGTTGAAGAATATACAGAGGACTGTTGTCTTCAAATGATATGGATCAACAGCCTCTTTTATTGCTTGCAAGGTAGCTGGTGAGATGTTGTGTCCCACAGAAGTAGGCTGTATGGTTACAGTATTGGTTGAGGAAGATCAGGTGGAGAAGAAAGCCTAATACTTGCTAAGAAAGGAAAAACCTTTCTGAGAGCATTGAAGTGGTTAGATTTGGTGTGCCGGCGCATGGAGGTGGTCCCGTAGGAGTACTGTCCAGTTAGTCTGCATCTGATTACAAAGTTGCACTCAGTACATTTCACTTTGGTAGCTTTAGCCTTTGGTACATTCCCAACAGTGGTAAAGAACTGCCCCACCCATTATTCTCTTTGGGTGCTAGAGGTAGGCACTTCCTCTACCTCATCTTCTTGGTCCTCTTCATTGTCTTTAGTAGTACTGCACTTTTTTGTTGTGTAGGTCCTCCAGCTGGTGGTGCTGGTGGCTCTTGGGGAGGAGGGATGGCCATAGCTGATGCCATTTTTAAGATAAATAGCAGTTTTGCTAATATTCTTCCATGTATGTGCTTTGTACTAGATTGTTAATGGATAATGAGTAAGAATAGGTGTAGGAGCTGTGAAAGGGTACATTATGAGCTTAAAAGTTCCTAGATTGGTAGAAAATACAGTTCTGAACTGTCCGCGAAGCATGGACCCGAGTGCGAAGTGCGAAGTGCGGACGCGTTCGTGGATACAGCATCATGCCGCGGGTCAGCGCATGGTCATGTGGCACTGTCCTCCGCGAGGACGTCGGGCATTTGCGGACATTGACGGACGCACAAACATTGGAAAAAGTTTAAAAAATTATACAGAAGTGTTAAAAATGATGCTAGATGGTGGGGAATGTTGCACTAATAAAAACCTATGAAAAAACATTGTTTAATGGACGCTATGGTTAAGTTGTACTAATAAAAACCTATGAAATTCAATGAAAAAACGTTGTTAAAGGGACGTTTTTGGTTAAGTTGCACGAATTACATTAGTGCAACCTAACCATAAAGTCCCTTTAACAAAGTTTTTTAATATAATATATATATTTAGATATATTACATGGCCATGGCCATGGTAGTGGCCATGTAGTTATGGTTAAGTTGCTGTTTCCATAGGAAGAGCACTTTTTGGGCGGCTTATAACTTCGCCCTGGACGAATCCTCACCAAACTTTGGAAAAGAAGTATATGGCCCACTCTGAATTCTTTTGCAAAGTTTGGTGATGTTTGGTCCAGGGGGGGGAAAGTTATAGGGGGTCCCAAAACGTCTTTTTTTCCCATAGACTGAATGGGGGAAAAACTTTGTGCACGGCTACAGGCCAAACCGTTGGACGGATTTTCACCAAATTTGTGACAGGGGCAGGGGCTTGGACCCGAAAGCATGCTTTAGTAAATTTGGTGACAATCCGTCCAGTACTTTCCTTTAAAACGACCAAAAAATATGTCTCAATAAATTAGTGATATCTATGTCCGCTCCGCGGTCACATTTCCCTGTTCGCTCCACGGACATGAGGCTGATTGGCAAGGGGGGTGGTGTCATTACCGCTGACACAGGACGTCTTCGCCGATTGGCTACAGTGAGACGTGATGTAAGTCAGAATGTGTGGATGCGCCCGACATCTTGGATCCTAAGACAGCTCGCTACTTACCAGAGGCATAATGCTGTTTTCGAAACTGTTTTGCTCTTTTTCGGTGCGTGGGGAGGAGCACAGAGTAAGAGATGGATTAAATACTGTATTTGTTTGGCCGGTAGATGTTAATGATGTATTCACCATGGGAAATGGTGTTTGGGAAATAATTTTGATTTCCTACAATGCTTGGGGAGGTTTAAACAGGAAGAGACAGATGAAATACTGTACTTGTTTGTGCGGCAATTGTCTATTATATATTCTGCATTGGCGCTTTCTTCAGGATGTTTGTACGTGCAGAAAATGAGGGATCTAATAAGGCTACTATTTGAGTCTGTGCTGTGTACAGGCACCTTGAACATTTTCGCAGGACACACGTGGCGTTAGTCACCATTGCTTTTGAGTGTATTTCCCTATTACATTACATTTTCCTATGGGTGTGTTATTGCTTAGTATGCCGCCATGGACGTGACATGCTGCAGTGGTTGTGGGCAGGGCCTAGAGTCTTGGATGCATGGCCGTAGGCCGTAGGCCGAAGTCCATACTTCCAAGACTGTAGGCCCTGCCCACAACCACCGCTGCATGTCACGACTTTGCCTACATGTGTAGTATTGATTATCGCTTACATGGTTGAGGGGAGAGTGTACAGTGTTGGATGCATGGCCAAAGGCCATGCACCCAACAACAAAGCTGTAGGCACTGGAGTTATAAGCCAGTGCACATCAACAGATTGCAATAATATCTATGCACAAACAGCTAGGAGTGCAGTGTCTGGCCATGAATAAGTGAAGCATAGAACACATATCAATACACCTGAACAACTGTACATCAATGAGGTGATTGTGGGCAGGATGTAGAGTTTTGCTTGCATGGCTGCAGCCCGTAGCCCATACATCATACTCCTAAAACCCTAGGCCCTGCCCAGAAACACCACTTCATATTACTGCAATGCATACACTCGTCCAATAGGTTAGCATGTGAGATGGTTCTGGGGAGTTGTACGGTGTTGGTTGCATGGCCAAAGCCCATGCACTCAGAAACTACCTTGTTAGCGGTGGAGGTATAAGCCATTGTACACATATACATTCAAAAGTACATGGACATATATCTTATCCTCTAGGTCCTGCCGTCACCCACTGCAGCACATTACACAGGGACGTTAGTGACTGTGTTGCTTTGGTGGAGTGGCTGTTTCCATAGAAATAACTGTTTTTGGCTGCCTTATAACTGTCCTACCCGTGTACAAATTGTCGCCAAGCTTTGAAAAACAAATATATCCAACACTCTGATTTTGGTTGGCAGGTTTGGTCATGTTTGGAGAAGGGGGTCGAAAGTTATAAGGGGGAGGTGTTCTCAAAACGTCTTTTTTCCCCTTTCACTGAACGGGGGAAAAAGGTCATGCTCACGACCATGTGGCTCTTTCCCAGATTGTTTGCAGAACAGCGTGCTGTAAGGTGGCTTTCTTCGGTGACCCCCTATCTTTTACAAATGTTTTCGTGTGCGCGGATTCCGCCAGAAACACCTCGAAAACAAGACAGCATTAGACTTCTCACACTCAAGTAATATTATTTCTCAAGGTGACCTTTGAGGGGGACGAATGAGCTGTGGAAGCACAAAGTGAAAAAATGCAGTTTTCTTGTCTGCAAAATGATACATTTAAATGGAAGTTCATGCTCACTGCACCACAGCCATTTACAGCGTGTGGATTAAAATGTGTTTTGGACTAATATTTCCCTCAAATTGGCCTCTTCAGTTTTGAAAACTAAGGCCATCATCTGCTCTGTTTGCTTGAAACAGCGCTTCTGCAGCTGTATGGGAGTAGAGGTTCTCATAATTAGATTTCATTATGTTGCTTCAAAGCAAGAATGTATTTGCCTTCTGAGTGAAGGCCACACAAGTTGCTTTTTTGGTTGACCGCTCAGTACGCCCACGCATCCGCGTGAATGTAAAGGGGAAATTATTTTTTTGAAAATTTGAAAATTGCTTGCTATTCATGGAATGAAAGGGTAAAAAAAAACAGCAATTGATAACCATATGTTTTAAAAGTTTGTAAGGGACATGCATATCAGTCAACAAAGATTCTTCGCTGCGAACACATTCGTGACTGATTTGCCGAAAAAGAATGGAGGCTGTAAATATTTTGTAAGTTTACTTTGGCCCACTGTACAGCGAATCGTGCTTTATTTTTACAAAATTGCACATCTTTTTGTGCTAATATATTGACATATTATTTTTCTGCCCTCGTACAATTTTCCTGTAATGTTGCAGAGTGCAGAGGTTGCTCATTTTCAGGGTATGACTGCACTTAACCTTTTTTACTATTTATATTTCTAATTTGAAACACTTACTTTGTCCACATAGGTTTGTGTATAACTTTGCACGTTTTTTTGGTCTTCTTTGAAATGACGAGACGTAATTCTTTTTTATTTGTCCACTCTTTTTTGTTTCATACCTAAATTATCGTCTTTCTGTGCACTTGCCATTTTGTTTTCTCTTATGGCACATGCAAAATGTCGACATTTCTAACCTCCACCTATAGGTACACTTGGAAATTAGTAACATATTACTAAAATGTCAACTTTGAGCACGTATTTTTGTGTAGCACTTTGCACAATTTCTATTTGATCTTTTAAAACATTTTGGTACAGGTTGGTTACTGACACTTATTTTTTGTACCCTTTCCCGCCTAGGTATATTTTGCCGTACTGTGCGTGCCATGGTTTTCAAATCCCGAGTGAGGGCTTCTTTGGACGGCAAATACAACTGCTGGTGAGCGGTTGCATGTCTATAACAATAATGTGGAATGACACTGTAAGCACGCTTTGTCGGTTCGCTGAACTCGCTATTCGGAGCAACGTGACATCATTTATGGTGCTGTAGGCTCAACGTCATGACGACTTCTGGGAAATAACTGTGGAAACAAAGCGACTGCTTCTACGAAGACCCCAAAATGTTTGTTTGAGCAAAAAAAACGGCCTCCTCATCTTCACCATTTGCAATGCCTCCCTTACCAGCATTGTAATCATTGCATTGAGTATGCGCTTATTCCGATGGTCTCTGCAAGTTTGTTATTAAATAAATCTACTTTGTAAACTGTAAAATGGTCATGTGTTCTTTGCCATTCCACTGTTTTATTTGCAAATGTAACTTATTACCTTGTACATCGCTGATTGTTTATTTACAGGTTCTGCGTCACGCCACGTACTTGTGCTTTTTGCAACCTACAATGGAAAGGGACGAGGGGCTATGAATGCAATAACCGCCTTCCCTTTCTATAGCGGCCATCTTGAAAGAGGATTTTCTTTTGTGATCCTTACTGCCAAAGTGGCCTCGGATTACTACAAGTACACGTCCTTTTTAGTAGCACACGTTACTGCATTCGTAATTTAGACTATTGCTGGCAAAGATTATTGCGCCTATGTACTTTACAGAGAAATAAGTAGTACGTGGAGTGTATTCAAGTTTTATTTTTTTTTCAATTATGCTGTGAGAGGTCGTTATTAACCCATTATTAACTTTGTTTACAGTGACTTTATTTTTTGCCACGGCAGGCACTAAGGTAATATGCGACCGGCATTGAGCAAAAAGGCAACAAACGGTGATATGAGTGACTGTATGTGTGGCAACATATTTTTTCGTCTGTTATGTGCAAGGTAGCAACTCAGTTTCTTATGCTTTTGCATTACACCACTGCTGCTGTTTCTTAGGGAGGAAGGCTGCATTTAGCTGATGTCTTTTTCAGATAAGTACAACTTTCCCTACCAATATATAATGTGTAGTGCATTGGCAATCGCTGCATACCAATATGTGTTGGCGTTGTGTAAGGCAAATGTTGAAGGTGGACGTTCCCACATGATTATAAAATCTATTTCCACATTGCCCAACAGGCATACTTCGTTCCGGTAAGGGTGTACTGATTCTGGGACATGTCAGGGTGCTGTACGACATTATTTTTTCATGTGGCATTCTTCGGAAGCTATATACTGTTTACCAAACAACCCTTCCTAAAGGGACCTTTTGGTTATGTTGCACTAATGAAAATCTGTGCCATGCCGTACAACATTTTTTTCTTAGCTTCACCTTATACTTAAATTGTACTACTAAAAACCCTTCCAATTCACAAAAAAAAACATTGTTAAGGGGACGTTATGGTTAAGTTGAGCTACTAAAAATCTGTGAAATTCCCTAAAAAAAACTTTAACATCATGACATTATGGTTCGCAGTAAAACTGAAAAACCCCTGAAATTCGCCAGTTATGGTAGCCTAAGCAAACATAACTGCCTGCACCACTGTGCACTGCTAACACTAACACCAGCTAAGCAACCATAACTCGCGCCACCACCGTGCACTGTTAAGACTAACACCCAGGACATCAAAGATGACATCACAAATATCATTCATGACATCACTGATGACATCACATGCGTTTCAACCTTTTATACAAGGGGTGGTGAATGTAATGTTGGCAAAAAAATATTAGGGATTAGATTATCGGAATATGTGTAATAAACTACATACTTCATCACACAATGTAGTGTTCTAAAGAACATTCCATTGCAGTGTTCTTTCTAGTGCAGGAACCTACTAATACAGAAATGTAGATACTGGCTGCAGCATACACCACAGAGGATCTACATTTGAAATTTTCCAAAGTTATATAATGAAACGGTGTATGCCTCTGCATAACACTTGTCTGTACTGTGAAACATGTACTAAGTAGTTGATAACGCATCACTTGCTACATATTTCTACTAATACACACAAAACATAAATAGACCACAATGCATAAACATATGGGGCTTATATATATGGAGAGTAAAGTAAGCAAACAAGAGGCAGTATCAATACCAACTGTGTATAATGTACATGATTGTATTCACGTACAAACATGATGGCTGTGTTGCAGGCCTACTTCTTCCCCTATATATGTACAGCATAAGATGCAATTACATTCTAAGGAAAGTAGTCTGAGAATAGCAATATCTATAAATGTAATACCTTTTGAAAGTTAAATTTCTGACTGTCAGTAAATAAACCCACCTGACCAATTTCTGTCAATAAATAAAAACAAGTGGCCCAGATATGTGATGTCATCAGTGATGTCATGAATGATATTTGTGATGTCATCTTTGATGTCCTGGGTGTTAGTCTTAGTAGTGCACAGTGGTGGCGAGTTATGGTTGCTTAGCTGGTGTTAGTGTTAGCAGTGCACAGTGGTGCAGGCAGTTATGGTTGCTTAGGGTTTTTTCGGTTTTACCGCGAACCATAATGTCATGATGATAACATTTTTTTTAGGGAATTTCACAGGTTTTTAGTAGTGCAACTTAACCACAACGTCCCCTTAACAAAGTTTTTTTTTGTGATATATATATATATATATAAATAACACGGCCTGCGGTAGAAGGCGTATATTTATGGTTAAGTTGCTAAACCAATAAGAAGACCACTTTTTGGGAGGCTTATAACTTCGCTCTCCCTGGAGGACTCCTCTCCAAACTCTGCAAAAAAAGTATATGGTGAGGTTTCGTCCAGGGGGAGCAAAGTTATAGGGGCTCCCACATTTTTTTCTTTTTCCATCGACTGAATGGAGAAAAACTTTGCTCACGCCTACAGCCCAAACCGCTGGATGATTTTCACCAAATTTGTGGCAGGAGTGGCAGCTTGGTCCCGAAAGCATGCATTTGTAAATTTGGTGGAAATCCGTCCAGTATTTATTTTTAAAACAACCAAAAAGTAGGTACAACATTTTTTTGTGATATCTGGGTCCGGTCCGCAGGCTCATTTCCCTGTTCGGTCTGCGGACAGGGCTCCGATTGGCTTAGAAGGCAACGTGGTGTCGGCGGACATCAGACGTGACTACTGATTGGATGGTGAAAAGCATGAAGTGTGTCTGATTTTTGGAAGCACCAGCCATCTTGGATTTGCGGACTTCGGCCGCTGTCCGCGGACATCACTGTAAGAACATATTAAAAAACACAAGATTGCACTTGTCAAATTTATCAAATAATCTCTGGGGAGGTGAGGGCTGATGAGGATGGGATGGGATATGGCTGAAAGAAGCAAAACAACGGGTGTTTTTTGTCAAAAAATTCAGCGAACAGTCCAGATGTTCGCGGATAGTACCGTGAACTTGGCGGACACCTCTGCATTACAGGGTTGGTGAAAAGCAATTCTTAGATGGCTTATAGCTTTGGCGCCACTTAATGAAACTGCAAGAAATTATGCAATTACATTCCTGACCTGATTCCGGAAGAGTTTCCAAAGATTGGTCCGATTCTGTCAAGTGGAGGCAAAATTAGATGGGGGTCCCAAAATAATGTAAAGGCTTATAAATGAGGTGCCATTTGAGGAATCTACACTTAATTTGGCAAACTGATAATAGATCTAGATATAAATGTTTTTGGGAAGGATGGTTGTTTTTCTTTTTCAAGAGGGAGCAAAATTAGATGGGGGTCCCAAAATATTGTAAACGCTTATAAATGTGGTGCCATTTGACAAATCTGCACAAAGGTTTGCAAAAACGATTATAGATCTACATATAAATGTTTTCGTAAAGTCTGAAAGGATTTTGTCAAGTGGGGGATAGGTTATATGACTATTGTACGTGCATACATTTGACACTTTTGAAAAGATAAAACATGATTTTCAGCAAACTTGTGTAAGGAGCATTGGCAAGGACCTGAAAGCATGGTTTTGCAAATGTGCCTGTGTTTTATTTTTTTGACAAGTGTCATAATGTAGGTACACAAAATAGTGATATACCTTTGGTGACTGAGGTGTAGTTTGTGGCCATGGGCAGTGGCCAGATTGTCCGGGTCATGGAATAAGGTCATGATCCGGACAATCTGGATACTGGTTAAAGTGGCCATGTCCACCTGGGACTGGCTTTGTGGTAAAGTTATTCGAAATTGGGATAGGTTTAAAAGGGAAGAAAAATGTGCTCATGGTAATATGGTCATAGAGTTCTCTTTTCGGGTTCTGCAGGCTGCCATGGAAAGCAAAGAGGATCCCTGTATGGAACCCCGCTTTCCCTTTCGATGGTGGCCATCTTGGAAAAGGATTTTCCTTGCTAAAGCAGGCGCAGGAAGAAAAATCCTTTTTTAGCACCCCAGGTTCCCACTTTGGGAACCGAGGGTGTTAATGGACTTCATCCCCCATTACAGGGGCTAGAATGGAGGGATAATTATTTTTTATTTTTTATTTGATTATAGTTTCATATGAAACTTTTTTACAAAAGAAAAAGGAATACTTCCCCTTATCATTACTAAACACTTATCATCAATCCATTTCTTATTTGAAAAACCTATTTGTTTCCTCCCAGAAGAACCAGGAAAAAGGCAATATCAACATTCTCACAGGGCTGTCCTCAGCTCCTTCTTTCAGCTCCTATCAGTTTTTCCAAATAGTTAATAGTAGCACAGATTAACATATAGTTTCGACCAGCAATTAGAGAGTTCCACCACTCTTCGCTGTCTGTGTTATGTGAAACAAAGGACCCCAATGCAGTAGTTTGTTCGTGGTTAGTTGTGGACATTCAATGACCAAATGTCGAAGTGATTCTACACCTTTGTCACAGAATCGACAGATGTTATTGGAGGTATTTGTATCATGTCTAAGGAATAACATTTCTTTAGTTGGTAATACATTGAGCCTTATACGCAGGAACATATCGCGGTGGTATCTAAATGGAAAAAATTGAAGGTATTTCGGGACCTGGTTTGCTGCACGCATGTCGCAATTTTGTGATACACTTGATTTCAGCATCCAGCATTTGTCAGTGGTATTGCTCCAGTCATGATTATTCACTTTCTTTTTGACTGCACAGGGATTATAGCACAAAACGTCTGATGATGCACCGACATGATTGAGATTAGTTAGCACAACTTTGGACCAAATTTGAAGTAAGCCGTGGTAGGAGCTTATCAGGGTTTCTTTCAATATGTTATAAGGTGCAATGGATCCCGGTAGTATCAGTTTCGTAAAGAGAGAAAAGGATTTCCATAGGATTGATGCACTTAAGGATTGGAGACCAAGTTCGAATCTGATTGCAGTTATAGAGATGAATTTAGAAAGTCTTAAAACTTTGCGGCAAAATTGTGCTTCTAACTTGTCCCAAATTTTGGGATCGATGTTAAAGCCAGCTTCGCCGCCAAAAGTGATCGCTGCAGTACATTTTTGTCGATAGAACCAAATGACTGGCATCATAGTGAATTTGCCAAATTCCTGATGTAATTTTGCACCTTGTAAAGCAAAAGTATTCATCCTTACTTTAAGATCTCCAGTCCAATTCCATTATCTGATGGATTTGTTAAACATTATTCCGAGATACCTAATGTTATCCATTCTGGCTAGCGGTTTCTGGTCAACAGACCACTTGAAGTGTTTGTTCTTAGAGCCAGGTTGGGGACCCAGGACTATGATCTTGGACCTCCCTGTATTTATTTCCATGCCGAGTGAGGCTAAATGTATGCCCAGTCTCGTTAAAAGTCTCTGGAGACCAATGGGGGTGCAATCCATCAACATGACATCATCGACATATGTGGCCCAACTGATTGGATATCCATTTATTCTCGGTGCAAAGGTTTTGGCTGTTTTCAGGGCATCTGGCATATCGGCTAGGTACAGTTTGAATATCAGGGCAGCCAATGGGCAACCTTGCTTGACTCCTCTTTCCGTCCTGATTTTGTCAGAAAGATCCCCGTTTATATTTAGGCGAACACAGACTGATGTGTTTGTGTGCAGTTGGATTAATATCTGTAACAAGTCGGGCGGAAATTGTGCTTTTGCCAATTTATCCCACATGAAATCTCGGTCGACTCTGTCGAAAGCTTGTCCTAAATCGACAAATGAGAAGTAGATTGCTTTATGGCTTCTCAGTGATTCCAACTTCAAAAGGTTTAAGATGGCAAGATTCAGTTCAACACCGACCCCCTTTGTGAATCTGGTTTGTCTTTCATCTATGAGATTTTCATTAGCAGCCCATTTTGCCAATCTTAGTTGTAGAAAAGATGAAAACATTTTTCCAATCACGTCTAACAAGGCCATCGGACGGTAGTTGGCTGGGTTGGAACGCTCACCTTTCTTAAAAATAGGCACAACTACCGCCAATTGCCCTGAGGACGGGATCTTTATTGTCCTCACTATTGTCCTGAACAGAGTGTCAATGAAGCTTGTCCATTGTTTGTCATTTTTTTTCAAGGTTAGATTCGACAGGCTGTCTGGGCCTGCTGCTCCAGAGTTTTTAAGTTTTCTAATTGCAATTGCGATGTCATCCTTGCTTACTTCAACCGTCCATTTAATCTCAGGATTAATCCACTGCTTCTCTGTTTGTTTGTAGGGAAACGTGAAGACAGTTGAAAAAAGTTTTATCCAGTCTGCATGGCTTACTCCCACGATCTGGCTACCCATCTGGTTAGGGGTTCCTTCATTGATTATAGCCCATGTTTGATGGCTCTTTCTTTGACAAATGAGCTTTAACATTGTCTCTGCCTGTTCTTGCAATCTAGTCCATCGAAGCGAACGGACCCAATTGCGATAAGTTTGAGGCCGCAATCTTACCGCTTCGTGTTGGTCCGTGTTTGGATTGGACGTCTTCAATTTTTTCAGGTCTTCCCGTAACTGTATTTTCTTTTCTGCAGTTATTTTACTAAATGGATGTTTGTGTTTAACGTTAGCATGTCTACAGCCTGTTTTAACCTCCATAAATTGTGTCAGGAGAGGGGCATACTCGACCTGGGGATTGTCTTGTATGCGACCCAAACCTAATGATTCCGTTAACTTTGTGATCTCCACGGGTTTCAAGCGTAAACGATTGAGGCCTTGATTTATCTTGACTTGAGCTTTGTAGGTTTCACTTTGAGCATTTTCCTTTATTAACCACTTAAGGTTAAGTGCATCATGATCGCTATTACGCATTTTAAGAACTTTCAGTGTTTGGATCTTAGCAGTGAATTCCGTAGAAGACCAAATGTAATCAATTGTTTTATGTGTCTGATTCCTGTGCCAAGTAGCCTTTGCGGGAATAGCCCTGCTAGTTTGACCATTCAGCATCACGCAGTTACTTTCAGTCAGTTGTGTCCACCAGATGGTACTTCATGTGGTATGCAAGAATTCTTGCTTCTTCATTACTTGGCCATCAGAATTAATCCAGGAATGGTTCAAATCTCCACATATGACGATTGAAGAATTCCTAAAATCCAACATGAACTTGTCCATCATCCCTGTGATTGATGAAATAAACAAGTGCACCCCTATTTTTTCTGGGTTCCAATACACATTTATTAAAAGAGTACATTCAGGTGACCCACCGTCTTTGGCTACAATCTCTCGATGGTTCCTTGCACAAAGATATTTGGGTACATTATTTTGTCTATTCGCCATCCTGAATGGTTTTTTTACCATAGTCAGGAGGCCTGAGAATGGACGACCAGTAGCGTTTTTTGTGTGCTGAATTTAATATTACAGTGTATCCTTCGCACATAGGTTTTGTCCGCATCCAAGTCTCTTGCAGACAGATCAGATTATGGTTTCCGTTTGTCAGTTAATTTTCTTGAAGTAAATGTAGGAAGCCTCTGGTGTTCCATGAGATTAGTGAGCAATGATGTGGCTCAACATGGCTGGAGAGCTAGTGGCATTTTGAGGAAGTGCCGCCTGTGGTATAAGGCTGGGCGTGCCGATCATTCCTGGACGTCCTTTGAGCTGGTTCAGCTCTGTCACGTCCAAAGTGAGTCTGTAGAGTTTGCCTTCTGTTCTCATGATGGGTAGACTGTGATGGGCTAATAAAAGGTTTAGAAGAGATTTCACCTTTTGAATGGCACCTAACGCATGTTGGATTGCGTAAGGCATAACCAAATGCTAGAAACGTGTCTTTTGCTGCCCTCAAGGTATTTGCCACGAAGCGAGATTGTACGTGCAATATGACCCAATCAGAGCGATGTACGTTTTTGTATTCAACTATTTGAATATTGGCAGATTCAATTTGATTTAGTGCAGGGATGGAATTCAGCAATTTCACGATGTTTCGTCAGTGCAAGATGACCAAATGAATGTCTTTCAAAATATATTCGATTTCCAATTTCTTCCCGTCTTCAACTTTAGTATCTTTCCACTCGTCGTGCCGCCTCCTCCCTTTGCTTGATTTTTCTACTTGAGAGGAAGTATATTTGGGATTTTGCTTTATGCCAAATGAGGGGTGTTTGGAATTGCTGAACTTTATTTCTGAGGTCTTATTTTTTGGAGATCGAATTTGTCGATGAGGTTCGGTCGCTTCAGACATCTTTGTAATTTTTGATTTTTTCATGTCTCCTGGATTTCCCTTCATAGTCAATACTTCACATTCGTCAACCTCTAGTTCCTCATGAGCTGATACAATATTGATGTTGTCTGAGGACTCTTTGCCCACAGAGTAAATTGAGAGGTTGGCGAGATCTTCAGATGTAAAGGACTCTGGTTCATTTGTGCCGTCTGAATCTAGACGGGGTCGCTAGTCTGCAGGACCCTTAGTGACCGTCACAATCTTGTTAGTTTGATGTTCGTTTCTGATTTGTGAGTTGTAGAATTAAATTTCTCTGATCGCTTGAACATCAACACCGGAGGGGGAGTTGTCAAATTCCTGATGAACTTCTTTGATGAATTCGATTTCGAAGGGCCACCGGCCTTCTTTGTTTGAGTGTCTTTTATTTTCCCACTTACTTTGGATTTTTGGATGTTACTACTTGGTTTCCCTGCCATGTACTTTTTGAATCATTAAAGATTACAAAGGAAACTACTTTCATCCCATTTGATGAGGCTGGAGGGAAGTCAGACCAGTGGTCTTTTCCGCTCCTTTTAGGGAAGCTTTGATCGATACTACACTTCCTATCTGCGTCATTGGCTGGGGTGCTCGGCTTGATGCACCAGTAGGCAACAAGTTTGAATTTAAGGTCTGCGCTTTGGCAGCTGTTATTGTAGCATCCAATTGATCTGTTGCGCATGGAAAATTCGTAGCAATGTCATCTATTGCAGATCTTGATAGTTGAGCACCCAATTGGTGTAAATTGGATAGTTCGTGTTTAAACTTAGATCAGTTCGGGTTGCACTAGATTGATTTCTTACTGGAGGTCTCGGTGCGGAGTTAGTGTCACAGATATTACTACCCGACTCTTTGGAGGGACATTCTTGCGGGGTATGCAAGCGCATCCATTTCCCACATTCCAGTACAGCATTAATGAGTTCTGTTTTCTGGTATATTTCGTTCTGGGCCAAGTCACTCAGCCTATTTTCCCATTTAGATGACTTCTCGGCTTCATTATCCAGCCTTCACGAGGTCTGTTCAGCAAAGGCCTTAAGGGCTCAGATCTTAGCATTTAGCACTGCTAGAAGAGCATTCTAATTGCTCAGATCTTTATGTAATGTTTCATACATTTTCTTGAATGGTATCAGGGCAGTCGAAGTTGCTGCCATTACGTTGTTATAGATTTGCAATCCGGCTGTCACCGACAGATGATGATTGATCTCATCTGCCTCTTTGGAGCCAGTTTCCTGCAGTGGCATTGGGCATATATTTGAGGTTTCTGGCCAGTCTTTGTTTAATGAAAGAAAACAGTGAGCACTCTGCTAGAAAGTGTGTCCTCTTTTTTTGGTAGAGGCTTCTGGGGGGAGGACTGAATACAGAAAACAAAAAGGGGTTCCCGACAAGCTACCTTTCGATGTCTACACCGGAGTTGACAGAACTAGGACTCAATCCACATACACTTGTGAAGCCATCTTTTTTTGAACAAATATAAAAAGATGGAAGGCTCTGGTTTTATAAAAAATATACGTCATATATGTATTATTCTATAATAAATTGTAAAACAGACCATTAGGTCACATTTGTAAATCTCAACAACATAAAACAAAGTAATACAAAAGGCAATTATTCAGCAATTTTGGTCCTTGTGATCATTCATGGAATTCATTATCTATTAAGTTATGTTAGTAACACATGGGTGACACTAGAATGGCCCATTCATGATCATTTTGATATAAAATCCCCATCACAATTTTGTCGACATGAGTAGATCTGTTTCCAGCCTTAAAGGAATGGTTCGGTCAAAAATGTTAATTGGCCCTACGGGTCGGCCATGTGTTTTTAAGCCTAAGTCGCTCGATTTTAGAAAAATGTCCTATGGACCTTACCTGAGTTTTCGTCCATTAAACACAGGCGAAAACAGGCAGTAGGGCGCCGCCATTTTGTGATAATCCTATCATTTGCCGCATCGCCCTGGCTGACCTGCTTTTGCGGCACTAAATCATATCCCCCGCCCCTGAGCCTGTCATCAGCAGACGCGTACCATCCATTTCACAACGCCAAAGCACGTCTCGTGTCAAAATTCGCTGCGCTTCAGCTAATGACGTTTCGCCATGGAAATGGCAGGACGCCTCTTTCCTCAATAAGTATAAACAGACCGTTTCACAACACGCAGCAGCAGATTTTCGATTCCATTCCTCTCTCTGTGATACTTTCAGTATTCTGTGACTCTTTTCTGTGCTCTGGTCAGCTACCTTCGTTGCTTGCACAGCAGTCTTCCTGTGCCTTATCTGCACGCCCCAAGCCGATCCATCCCACCCCCCTCTATCAAAGGCGGTTCGCACCCGGGGGTGAGCACTGGCATGGGGGGCTGTCACGGGCGCAAAAGGCCAAGGTGCCAAACAGCATGTACACTTCAAAAGGTATCCCACGACCAGGGGCCAACGCTCACATGGCCTCCTCAGACCCCGTGTCTCCAGGCAGGCCTCCCCTGAACAGATACCAGTACCACCGCTATAAATAATTTTAGTTTGTTTAACACACAATGGTTACAATAATGCCCTACATGTACGAGCCTGAGTATACCGAGGAGGAACTACTGGAAAGGGAAACACGCGAAAACGATGGGTCTTCGGACAGCAGTTGGGAGGACGATTCAACAGCTGAAGAGCCTGGACCTAGTCGCATGGATGGTGTTTACACCTGGTGCACATGCAATCGGTGCGAGCTAATGCCAACCGAGGATGAGAACTGCTGCTGCTGTGAAAACTCAGGATGCGTGGCCTACATTTCCGGAGGCGAGCCACGACCGCAATGCATCACCGAGCTGCCAGACTTCAGGGCAGCCTGCCTCACACGGTCCGTGTTGAGGATAATGATGGTGCTTATGCACGAACTTCGCGCAACTGTTCGTCCTCATAATCTGAGTAACAAGTAAGTATGCTCTGCTTGTCATGCCACTACTATTTCATGGTCTTCTACTATATCCAAAATGACATATACATATCATTGTAACGCATGAAAGTCGTTCAATAGTGTGCAGTGTCTAGATAGCATTTGTCCGAGCAGAATGCCATTAGTTACAAGAATTGTCAATGACAGCAAACGTTTATGAAACTTATTTTGGTCATTTAAAAACAGTTTGTTTCATTCCTTTTCACAGGTGGTACAGGCTGGTGGCCTATCGTTCCTTTACATGGTGGCTTCACGGGAGGCTTGGACACCGCGTTCGAAGAGTAATACCCGCCTGTGCCGTTCGTGTCATAAGAGAAACTTTCCCAAGTGACGGCAGTCAATACAGGGGATTTTCTCTCGCTGTGCTGCAACCTGACCTGTACAATGTGTAACGTCTTGTATTTTTGTGTCATCAAAATAAGATACAAAATAAAACACCACATATATTTTAACAACGGTTGTTTCAATTTTTTAAATGAATCAAGTGTGTCTCCATTCAAGGATGGACGTCAGACATCTGTGCTCCGAATGGGTGAAGGTCAGGTCGCTGTGAAGCAGGGTTGTCACTATCTAAGCTAACATAATATATTCTCATAATGCATGCACTAAATAACACTTGGATTATACAGGCCTTAGGTTAAGGGTCTTGACCACTATAATACACTGTTTGAAGTGTGGGTCTGTGCTCACAAGAATCTCCGGTATGTGGCATTTGTTATTGAAGGCAACGATATACTGCAGTAGGGGTCTAATGTTAGTTGGGGATCTGCTAGGTGGGCATCATGGCGTGGTCAGTGGTCTGCACATGAAGAGAATACCTTGCAGGGACACAGGGTCAGAATGACAGTAAGTTTCCACTGGCGAGGGTGCGTGGGCAAGGACAGGTTTGTGGAGATGAACGAGCTATGTGCTTAGTTCAGGCTGGTTCACATGCAGGACAGTGATCTCAGAGGAAGAGTGATGTGTTACATTTATTAGCTGTTGCAAATACCTCTGGAGTTTTCCAGTCAGAGTGGGAACCATGTGGGGGCCATGTGCTCTGCGCAGTGAGTCCTGGTCACCAAGATGGAGTGGAAAGGGGGTACAAAAATGGATGCCCTGTGTCCTGCTCAGTGGTCTCATCTACGCGAATGTCAACCAAAGTTAACATCACATAAGGGCAAGGGGCGAACCCACTACTGGAGGCACTTGGTCTGAGTTTCTACTGAGAAGTAAAGGATGAGAGGGGCCTGATGGCCCCTCGCTCCCACACACTTGCCTGCATGCCCCAGGCCCATCCCTCCCACCCCCCTCTATCAAAGGCGGTTCGCACCCGGGGATGAGCGCTGGCATGGGGGGCTGTCAAGGGCGCAAACGGCCAAGGTGCCAAACAGCATGTACACTTCAAAAGTTATCCCACGCCCAGGGGGTATCGCTCACATGGCCTCCTCAGACCCCGTGTCTCCAGGCAGGCCTCCCCTGAGGCAGGCCGCCCCCCTGCAATCCACATAAGTGTGTCTCCATTCAGCAGTCTTCCTGTGCCTTATCTGCACGCCCCAGGCCCATCCATCCCACCCCCCTCTATCAAAGGCGGTTCACACCCGGGGATGAGCGCTGGCATGGGGGGCTGTCACAGGCACAAATGGCCAAGGTGCCAAACAGCATGCACACTTCAAAAGGTATCCCACGCCCAGGAGCCATCGCTCACTTGGCCTCCTCAGACCCCGTGTCTCCATGCAGGCCTCCCCTGATGCAGGCCGCCCCCTGCAATCCAAATAAGTATATCTCCATTCAGCAGTCTTCCTGTGCCTTATCTGCACGCCCCAAGCCGATCCATCCCACCCCCCTCTATCAAAGGCGGTTCGCACCCGGGGGTGAGCACTGGCATGTGGGGCTGTCACGGGCGCAAAAGGCCAAGGTGCCAAACAGCATGTACACTTCAAAAGGTATCCCACGACCAGGGGCCATCGCTCACATGGCCTCCTCAGACCCCGTGTCTCCAGGCAGGCCTCCCCTGAGGCAGGCCGCCCCCTGCAAAACACATAATACCACGACATACACACGTCATTCATTCACAAACACACCCCTGTTTCTAATACTTTATAAACCACTTGATATGTCTCATGAGAACATCTTTGTGCTTTGCAAGTCAACTCCTGAACCTTCTACCTGAGAAGCACTGAGATCTATGCTAATCTGCTCGTCATCGTGCTATCTGTGACCGCTTCGAGCAAACTCGTCAGTGTGCTACCTGTGGCCATCTACCTGTTCTCCTGCAACATACTGCTCGGCCTGCTGAATCCAACTGTTTGTTGGTCAAGGTAAGGCCATGTATCCTAGTCATATTTCGGTCATTTTTACATTTCTATCTATTTGCGATTACAGTACCCAATAGTGCTATGGTCATTGGTCTCATTGCTATTGACTTGAGTTTCAATTGTTATGCTATCAATAGATCTATTTATTTTCATCTGTGTCAATTGTCATCGAATTGCATGCTCCGGGGGTCCAGTCTATAATGTAAGCATGTTTCCTTCTCGTGCAAGACAGAACATCCAAGGGACGAGTCACATGTTCAGAGTTTAGTCACATCATTTAAAACATTTCTGTAACTTATGCAAATACTAAACAACACATGATGAACTGGTATAGTTCCGGCGACCAAAACAAACCTTGCATTGAACATGGTATAGTTCATTTACTTTTTTATGACATTTTTATTCATCAAGGTTTTATAATAATCTAGATATTTACTTTTCAGAATTTTCAACAATGCCTGCCTGTTCGATTAGCGGTTGCCCTTCGAAGACCCATGCTAAATCTGAAGGCACTACAATGCATGTATTCCCTAAAACTGTTGATCGAATAAGAGAATGGGTCAGACATTGCGGATAACCACCGGAAGAGCTTGAAAGTAGAGTCCAGCAAGTCTTTGAGGACAAGAGGGGTGATCGATACCGCATCTGCAGCTGGCACTTTTCCTCGAACATGTACGCCACATCTTGGGTAACAAAGAAGAATAAACGGCGAACGACACGAAAATTGCTCGCAAACGCTATTCCAACTCTATTCATCCACATTCCGCCACTGGTGAGTCAAGTGTCCAGATTTAGCTTTAGGCCTTGCGGTAGTGTGTAGGTAGCCGAATGGAACAATTGATATTTTAGGTGTTGTGTCCCTTGTAATACTTTCAATATTGATATGAGTGTATAGCTTTTTGAATAATGACATTTATCAATAAATTATTTTTCGATTTTATAACCCCCAAAGGAAATCTATTTATGGGCACAGGGAACTGTGCTATATTGCGCATTTTCAATAGCATTATTCTCAAGTATTCTGTCGGTTTACATGGCAATTTTTTAATATTTGCATTTCATTATCAAACAATAATTTACCCTTACAACTGCTTGACTATCCACTGAATCTGAAGCAAGAACATTGTACATCCGTGACGTGCCCGCAGTTATCAACCACTTCTAGCGCGTATCAGGTAATCATACTTGGCTATTCCGCTAAAGACTTGTTTTATGCATGTCAAGTAATAGTTTTTATGTATCGTGTGCTTATTTTACCAATTGTTTGGTTAGTGCTTTCCAATTGATATACACCTTAGTTGTCGTCCCCTGGTGTTTGTTTTCAGTTATAATTAGTGTTATCCATACTAATGCAAGTACTGTCTTTCGGGGAGATGCTGAAGCGTCCACCACATTGACAACAGCCCTAGATGTTCTTCAGCAGCACGAGGTATGGATACTGACAGCTCCATCGACCATGATCATCAGGACTGGAACACTTGTCCTTTGATTGTTCTACACCATGTTTCATTCGTGGTTAGCCATTGATATGTACCTGTGCGGTCGACCCCAAGTGTGTGTTATGTTTTCAATATTGTAATCCTTACTAATGCAAATACTATGTTTCAGGCAGTTTTTGAAGCGTCAACCCACGCACTTGATGCGGAGCCTGACATTCAAGTAATTCCAGGGGAAGTGGAAGCGCGACCATGAGGATACGAATCGGCGCAACAGCTTTCGGAAGTGTGCACCACATTTACAACATCCATAGATATTCTTCAGCAGCAGGAGGTATGGATACTGACAGCTCCATCGAGCGTGATCATATAACGTGATTCCATTTGCTATACTTTCTTCCCTATTAACGCAAGTACTGTGTTTCAGGGAGACGATGGAGCTTCCACTACAATCACAACATCCCATTTAGATGATGCAAATGTAAAGAAATCGGAGTAATAAGTCGATTAAATCTGATCATATTTAAATATTCCTTGATTCGTTTAGACAATGCATCATTTGTGGTTATCTCTTTATATATACCTGTGCCGTCGACCCCAAGTGTGTGTTATGTTTACAATATTGAAAACCACACTAACGCAAGTACTGTGTTTCAGGGAGTTGCTGATGCCTCCTCTCCAATACAATCATTCATGGCAGTCCATGCAGAGCCAGAGGAATGGATACTGACAGTTCCATGGAACTAGGTCATCAGAGCTCGAATACTTGTCGTTTGATTGTTCTACACAATGTTTAATTCGTGTTGAGCTATTGAGATATACCTGTGTGTTCGTCCTCACGTGTGTTTTATGTTATTAATATTGTGATACATAGTAATGAAAGTACTATGGTTCAGGGAGTCGATGGAGCCTCATTCCGTGCTGTCTATGCGGATACAGAAAATATAGTCGCTGCAGCGCAAGAGGAAGGGAAGAGATGCGGAAACGAATCGGAGCTACAGCGTGCAGATGTTGAAGGTCGAGTCAAGAAAGTTGCAAAGAAAAGAAACAAAAATAAGGTTAGTTACAAACAGTTCATAACATTAGACTTTCTTTGTGCTGGGGACTATTTTATGTTTTTTCCAGTCAATTGTACTATACTTTATCTTGTGTTTAAACTGATCATCCCTTTTCCAATCTGTCCTCTAGTTACCCGTGGGTGTGCGAACTATACATACACAGACAGTGAAGTGAATGAAAGATGTTGCTTGCCAGACCATTTACACTATGGAGGAACTATTAATTCAGACGCCGCATGTTGAGACTAGAGATGCTCATATCCAATGGCCAGAACATGAATGTGTCCGGAGAATCCAGTAAAGTTGTAAAGGACCATTGCTACAGTGCGACTGCAACACAAGAAGATGATACTGAATGTATTGAGGATAAGTCCAAAGTAGTCGCAGATCAATTCACACAATCTACACCCGCCAAAAAATTGCCACCAAAAAAGCTGTCGACATTGTTGTGTTCTCCCATCAATGTTGAAGTAACAGATGTTGAAATGACAGAGAATGAACCAGCAGCAGCATTCACCGACGCATCAGAACCTGATATCGGCGATATTTCTTTCAATGCTGCTGATATGTCCTCAACGATGCAGTCCGAAACAAGTGTGATGCCGGATGACAGTCTAATGAAAGAGGGCAAATACATAGTATTCGACAGTTGTTTGATGGATATTATAAGTATGCTGAAATGTGGCCATTCCGTCAGAGGGAAAGTATGTGGGAAGCCATTGATTCATGTGACTCGTCAAAAACAAGGCAGTAATGTCAAAATACATGCCGCCTGTAGATTAAATCATACGTTCTCATGGTCTGCACAACCGATGCTGGGGAAACTGCCAGCAGGCAATCTACTGTGTGCAGCTGCATTACTTTTTAGTGGCTCCAGTTTTAGAAAGTTAGAGTCTTTCTTTCAGTTTGTGGGACTTCAATTGATTTCTAAAGTGCAGTACTACAAATACCAACATGATTATCTGTTTCCGGCCATTAGTGATGCTTGGAAAATTGAACAATTGTCTCTAGCAAGTACATTCGAAGGGAAACGATTCAGGCTAGCCGGCGATGGACAGTGCGACAGCCCTGGATTTTCTGCCAAGTACTGCACCTACCACTTTCAGGACATGGATAGTAAGAAAATTGTGAGTTCGGTGGTCGTGCAGGTAACACAATGTACATCCTCAGTGGCCATGGAGAAACTAGGATTTATAAAATCAGTGGAATATCTACAATCGAGGGGAATGCACATCGACCGCATAGCCACGGACAGACACGTTTCAATTGCCAAGACAATGAGAGAGCAGTTCCCACATATTAAACATCAATTTGATGTATGGCATCTTGCTAAATCAATCAATAAGAAAATCTCGACTGCAGGGAAAAAAAAAGGTTTAGAAAGTATTTCCCAGTGGTCCCAGTCTATCAGCAACCATCTTTGGTGGAGCTCCAAAACTTGTGAAGGGTCAGTGGAAATACTACTTGAAAAATGGTGGTCACTGATGCACCACTGTACCAACGTTCACCGCTGGTCAGAAAACCTACATTTCCACCAATGTGAACATGTCCCTTTGTCCCCAGAGGAGGCAAGGAAGAAGAAGTGGTTGATTCTATCTTCACCGACACACAAAGCCATTGAGAAGATTGTTTTCAATAAAACTCCATCAAGAGATTTGAGGGGACTGACAGAATTCTGTCACACAGGAGGTTTGGAGGTGTTCCACAATATGTGCCTAAAGTACAGGCCAAAGTGCTTGCATTTCAGCATACAGCGCATGAAACATAGGACTCTACTACTAGCCTTGGCCCATAACGAGAATCTCTGCCGTGAACAATCTAGGACTACGGGTAATGTAAGGATGCCTCGCTACACTAAGGTGTTTTCTAAAAGAAGTAAGCAATGGGTGATCAAACCAGTCTATGAGGAAATGGAGTTCGACTTTGTAAAAAGCCTTATTGTTGCTGTACTCGAGAAGCACAGATATGGAATTTTGAACGTTTCTGTGCAGAGCACTGATGCATTGCCACCACACATTGCCACTGTGCCATGTTTACCCAAAGCAGAGCTGGTTGTGAAGTACAAATCCCGGTTTAAATAATTGTAATATGATTGTCTTTTTGTAAATAAATGTTATTTATTGTACATTGTACATACAAAGTATGCTAACCCTAACCCCTCCCTTCACCATCCTGTGTGGCGAACAACCTGGGTGTCATCTTTGACTTCTCTCTCTATTCACCTCATATCGCTGACCTTGTCAATATGTGTATGTATATATTTTTGTTGCTGTAACTAGGTTTCACAATCTCATGTAAATGCTGCGCACTGTTAACCGAGGGGAGGCTTGCGTATTGCAAATAATAAAACAAACAAACAATAAATCTCACTTTCAACTCAACTCCTCGGGTACGTTATACTTTCCCTGACCTTCCCCCAAAAAGTCAATGTCTCCATAGTTATGGTTCTCTAGGGCTGCAAATCTCGCGGACAACGAGGACAAAATTGGGGACCTCAGAACGCGGCAAGCGAGCCGTTGCAGATGGGAGGGAAGCCAGTTCGCATTTGCACATTGAGGCCTAGTACATAGATGGATTCGAAAATTCAAGTTCTCAAAGATGGCTTTACACAGGATGTTTCAAAGTAAGAATGTATGCTCATTTAGAGTGAAGGTCAGCGGCTTTGATTTTCAGCTGGCGGCCTGAAGAGGCCCACAACTCGCACTGGCAGTATAAGGTTCTATTGTTTTTTGACCTTGAGAGACAGGGACCATGCCGAAAGGACTTCATTTGAAGGAGGGGTGCAATAACGTAAAAGACGATAAGGCAGAAAATTCTGAAACTAGACCGAGTTTCATGTTAGTTCAGTATACGAAAAATCGTTGTCAAGAGCACATGAATGAATGAATGAAGAGCAAGTAAAACGTTTGTGGGATCGTCTTTGTACCGGGCACATGGGCATGCAGGTCCACATTCCACACTCATGTAGACAAACAGTCGTTTTTCATTGTGTGTTAACCTCAATTTATTTAGTTAGTTTTCGCATTGATTTTAGAGCCGAACATACTCCATTGCACTATCCTTGAAAGCAAATAGTTTCAGATCGGCCGTAATAAATAAAATGAATAATATTAATAAAGATCGGCTGGCGATACTAATTATAATTTGTATGCTTTCAAAACAGGTATATCCTACCCTACTGCTACTGCCACCAGTTTCAGACCCCAGCAGATGGTTTTTTCAACCGCCAGCTGCAGCTTATCGTAAACAACTGCACCACTTTGACAATCTTATGGGACGATCGCCAAGGGCCCATATGCCCTTACGCGGTACTAGTGGCTAGAAGCAACATATCAACTTTTACGCTGGCCTAGTGCCTAGGATTTGCGGATAGAGAGAAAAGAAATAAAATCACATTCCGATTTAATATGCCAATTGCTGAATATTCTATAAACATTTAATGTTAAATAAATGTACTTTACCAAATGTACCGTGTTGCTGTTTGATTTGAAAGTACAGTTTCATATTCCGAATTGTGGCGCGCTGTGTAGTGAGTTGATCTGTGTTGGTTTCTGGGTTCTGTGTGAAGTTGCGTAGAAGACGACTGGGTGCATTTGCCTACGCAGCACAGCAACGTCACGGAGAGAGGCGGGGAATATGAATGTTTTGATAATATCAGGCTCAGGGGTGGGGGATATGATTTAGTGCCGCAAAAGCAGGTCAGCCAGGTCGATGCGGCAAGTGATAGGATTATCACAAAATGGCGGCGCCCTACTGCCTGTTTTCACATGTTTTCACATGTGTTTAATGGACAAAAACTCGGGAAAGGTCCATAGGAAATTTTTCTAAAATCGAGCGACTTAGGCTTAAAAACACATGGCCGACCCGTAGGGCCAATAACATATTTTTGACCGAACCATTACTTTAATATTTCGTTGTCACAAACTACTGTCACTTGTTCTTGTGCTGGTCGTATGTGTAAGGCTTTCCTCAGGACACATCAAACCCTCATATTGGGGGATGCAGAAGTACTATTGCAGAGTTATCTCTCAATATCTATAAAAAACAGAAAAATACACATCAGTATACATGAGCCAGAACCTGTAATTATTCACAATACTTTTTCATCAAGGAGTGGATGAGGCCATATTTTCAACCTCTCAAACAATTTTGGTGCGCATCATATACTTAATTTTGTATTACTGTACTCTGTAATTTATACAGTGCTGCCAAAAGCTGATTTTGGAGAAATTTCCTCTGTGCCATACATTTTATGAGCTCTTCTATTTTTGCCTTTTTCAATGGGCATCCTATGTTTTATGCTGCTAATGCATGTGTTGTCTTGTTTAATTTCGTTTAGTTTTGACTTTCTGCCTAAATTTTATAATTATCAGACAAACATACCTTTATAATCTATTAAAGAATGGACTCATCTAAAATCATTGTATTGGTGTGTTGTTGTTTATACAGAAACCTAATCATATATAAACATAGGGAATGACTGCAGAATGCACCATCGAAGTATAATATCTATAATCTTGTAATTTGTATATTACAATAATGAATGCTTCCTTATCAGATTTTTTTGTAATGTTAAACATGTAATAACTAGCTAATAATTCAAGACTTAAAACACTTGTGCTAGTACAAACAATACATATGAACAACCACAATGCATACAAATCAGAGGTACATACAGGGAAACTACTTAAGTAAGGAAGAAAGAAACAGCATCATCAGAAAATGTTAATAACATTAAAGTTTACCTTCATGTATACAAATGAATTGTGAGTTTGAGGCCAGTTCATTTCCACATGTATGTGCACCAGGAGCTGAGACCAAACCCTAAGTAAAGTATGTTAAGAACATATAACAAGGTTAACGTCTAGATATATAGCATCTTTTCAATTTTAATATTTTTGTTGACTGCCAGTGAACAAAAACTAGTGGACAATATATGTGATGTCATCTGTGATGTCATCAATGGCATTTGTGATGTCATCTTTGATGTCCTGGGTGTTTGTCCTAGCAGTGCACGGTGGTGGCGTGAGTTATGGTTGCTTAGCTTATCATAACTGGTGAATTTCTGTTTTTTTTCGGTTTTACTTGTAACCATAACGTCCCTTTAACACATTTTTTCATTGAATTTCAGAGGGCCTCATTATGGCCATGGTGCTCTCGTAATGAAGGGTGCCGGTTGGGGAACGGCACCATTCATTACGGAATGCCTAATTATGAGGTCCCCTAGCGGGACCCGGAACAGACGTCTGGTAAAACAGACGTCCTTTCCGGGTCCCGCGAGGGGACATGGAGCTAATAACGGGCCCGTTATTAGCTCCCTTCCCATTCCCATTGAGCCCTATGGGGGCTCAATGGGAATGGGGATGGGTTTTTCCAATGAGGACTTACCGGGTTCTCCATGGTTGGAATAGCCCGGTAAATCCTCATTGGAGGAACCTGGTACTGGAACCCGGTATGGAGGCAGCCTTGCCCCTATTGAGTGCATGGCTACCTCCATACCCGTAATGAGGCCCAGAGGTTTTTACTAGAGCAACTTAACCATAACGTCCCTTTAACAAAGTTCTTTCATTGAAATATATATCTATCTGGTGTCCTTCAAATGCAGATTCAAAACTCTGTTGTTTGAATGAACCATTTCCTCCCGACCTTCTAAGTTGATTACTTATGCTTGAAGATTCTTTTTTTTTTTTGTTATCTGTTGTATGTTATGTCTGCGCTTCCATGTCCTAGGGCTTTTGTCTCAGTGTGTTACAAATAAACTAATACGAATAAATGAATAAATATACATACTTACAAGCCAGACAACCTGAATTAAGGGCAGGTAATGGCACCCACAAAAAACGTAGCTTTCATTAGTTTTACAGTAAACTTTACTGTTGGTGTAGGTCCCACTACTTCACACAGCCCTATATCATGTCATATTCTGCCTGAACTCTATATAAAGCACCACAAATATATGAAGTGGTACTAAATGCCACAACATTATCGCTAGACCCAGGGAAAAATGTTCGACAGTGTGAACAATGTTAAGCGCATTTCACAATATGGTAATACAATAAAATGTTAATGAAATCTTTAGACATTGAAATTCTCACCCCCAGTTCTCAGAGTGTTGAATTTTTCATTTTTAGCTCAGACCTAACCTTTAAGCATGTTTACTTCACCACAAAATCCCCACGGCAGCTGTACGAGATGAAGTTAACACGCTCTTTCACCTGCAGCGCGCGAGGATGGAGGCATTTCTAAGCCGTGGCTGCAGAGTGGGGAACAGGCTTCTAGCTGCTCCTGTCAGACAGTCTTTCGGCCAAGGATGGGCAATGGAGTGGTGGCATCCTTGGGGCGGTGGGGGAGGTCGGGAGGCGAGGTTGACACCTCCCATGTTCTCAGAATGCCTGAGTGAAAGTAACGGAACAGCTACATGACAACTGGTGAACAGTAGACACATCTGACAGAGCTAGTGAACACCGAGGCCATTAATATTATCATCTCTAATTCAGCATGGGTATCAAAAAGTAATGAGCTACTCTGAAACAGTATTAGCTATGCACTCATGCCATGACACTGAGATGATACATTCACAAGGGCATCAAAAAAGCAGAGAATAGCACACTGGGATGGACGCGTGAATATAGGTTTGTGGTACACGCTTTATACATTAGCAAAATGCAGTGTTCCAAACTCAAAACAGATGAACGTAAAATTACCCATAAGCTGTTGAAACAGAGGAAGTATGCAATATTTACTTCTTCAGCAGCAGAATGGAAGACGTATTAGCTTCCGGGGTGAGGAGGCGCAGCCAATCAGGTTCTGGGGATCACAGGCTGAGACCTGTACTCTCACCTCCATCTTTCCCACGGCGCTCCCTCCCTTAACTTTATATAATTCTTTTTTTAAAGTTTTATTTTTGTTGGCAGGGGCATATAGCATACACATACATTAGGGCAACTAATGAATACAATACATATAGCAAGAAATACATCGGTAGCAAAAGACAGTGATACAACAGGTGGGAAATAAGGCATCACAGTCTGTCATAGTGCATCAGTACTTTAATGAGAGTTCTGGGGGGACCCACCTACGGAGGAGGTCTCATCTAGGCTATGGAGGTAGCTGTTGAAAGCAGCCCAAATGTTCTTGGGGGCGAGAGCGAGCTGGGATCATACAAATGTACTCCTCTTCACAATTACGGGACCAGGTGAGTAGGTTTAACCATTTCTGGAATGAGGGGGGAGAGGAGCTCTTCCAGTTCTGTAGGACACACTTCTTGGCTACGATACAGCCCACATTAAAACATTTAGCCATCTGTTTGGCCCCCTCGACCTGCCACACCCCAAATAGAACACCCATCGGGTCTGGGTCAATAACAGTGTCACAGATTTCAGATAGTGTCTCCAGGATCTTGCCCCAGAATTCTGCCAACCCCGGGCATTACCAGAACATGTGTAAATGATCAGCGCCCTCTGTACCACAATGAGGGCAGGGTTGTAGGGTGGTTCGTGCAAATCTGGAGATCCTGCGCGGGGTATAGTACAATCTGTTTAACAGTTTATATTGTATGGTTCGGTAGCAAAAGTTGAGGGACACTCTGTTAGTTTGTGAGTACATTTTACCCCATATCTGGTTGGTGAGCTCCACATCCAACTCGGCCGCCCAGTCATCCCATGCTCAGGGGGGCTGGATCGGGGCACCCATCTGCAAGAGCTTGTACAATGAAGAGACCACCCCACGGGCTCCACCCGAGTTAGCAATGTAGGTAATCTCTGGGGAGTCTGGAGGTTCGTTAGGGAAACCAGGCCAGGCCGTTCGGAAAGTGGAGCGAAGTCTATAGAATTGCAGATATTCCAGTGCTGAACCTGAGTGGCCCGGCCTCCATGTCTGTGGAGTTATAAATTGCCCTTCCGGGTAAAAATCCATTAGAGCGAGGTACCCCAGGGCCTCCCAATGTCGCGCCAGGGCTGTGTCATGTGTGAGTTCCAGCCCGGGAACTCTTCAGGTGGGGAGCCACTTGTAGTATGGCTGCTGTTCGGCACCTGCTTTGAATATCCGACCCCAAGCATGCACAGTGGTCCCGACCGGGTCAATGGGTGAATCCGGTACATATTGCCGGTGTAGTATTAATGACATTACGTTAGTGCCCGCTGCCGCCAGTATTTCCAGCTTAACATGGGGGCGAGCAGGGGGCCCAGGATACCAATAGGAAGCGAATTGCGCTTGTGCCGTGAGCCAGTACCGCAGCAGGTCAGGGCAGTGAACCCCCCTCTATCATAAGGGAGTGTCATTTCAGACCATTTTTTTTTCGCACAGCACCTGAGTGCCATAAGAACTGCGCGCACAGTGTGTGAAGCCTTGCAAAGTATTTCTTTCCTGGCCAGATGGGGACATTACTGAATATGTACAACAGCTTGGGGAGCAGTATCATCTTGATGAGTGAGAGTCTCCCGGCAAGGGACAGGGGGAGGGAATGCCATCGCATCATTTTGGCATCAGTCTGCTGTGCTGCAGCCAGGTAGTTGTCTGTTAGCAATGTCTCCCTGGACCCCCAGGTATTTAATCCCATTGGGCGCCCAGCAGAGTGGATACTCGGTGGTAGGCTGCTGGGTGGAGCTGGTGAGGGGGAAGAGTTCAGATTTGGTGTAGTTGATAGTGAAGCCAGAGTGTGTAGCCATACGAGTGATGTCGCACAAGATAGGGTCCAGGTGGATAGTGGGGTCCCTGATGAATAATAGCACGTCACCCGCATAAAGCGAAATTATCTCGGGGGTGTCTCTCAACCGTATCCCTCTGCGTGAATGACGTGCTCTGATGTGGTCAGCCATTGGTTCTATTGCCAGGGTGAAAAGAATCAGGGAGAATGGGCAGCCCTGTCTGGTGCTTCTGAAGAGTGGGATCATGTCCGATGTTAAGGAGTTAACTCGAACTCTGGCCACAGGGGAAGTGTACAGTAACTTAATATACCTGATCATGTTAGGCCCGACGCCCATGGTCTCCAGTACTAGCCACATGTACTTCCAGGACACCATATTGAACCCCTTCTGGGCATCGAGTGTGACCGCAACAGTGTTAGCGCCCTGATCAATCCGTGCCATGACATTGAGCAGTCTTCTGATACTGTGAGAGGTGGATCTCTCAGGTACGAAACCTGATTGGTCGTCATGGACCATGTATGTCATGACTGCGAGGAAGCGATTAGCTATTATATTGGCATACATTTTTGTGTCTAGGTTCATCAATGAGAGAGGCCTGTAGGATCCGCACTCATCACTGGTTTTACCGGGCTTGAGTAGCACCGTTATGACGGCCTCACGTCGTGTCGGGGGAAGGGTCATGAGCTGGAGCGACTCGTCCCATACCTCAAGTAATTTAGGGGCCAGTATGGCTACGTGTTCTTGGTAAAATTCTGCTGGGAGCCCATCGGGGGCCCGCTGCCTTGCCCTTGGGGAGACTAGATATGGCCTTGACTATTTCATATAGTGAGATTGGCGACTCTAGTTGGTCTCTGGTTGCGGGAGAAATTCAAGTCGTGGGTATTTGCTCGAGGAGGTCCCTCATATGGGATTCACTATGTTCGGGGGGTTGGGAGTATAGCTCCATGTAGAAGTCTGTGAAGACTTCCAAAATCTGCTGATCGGACCATTGTACTATTCCCCGGCTATCCTTGACACAAGTGATCTGAGTTTGGCCCCACTCTCCCCTAGTCAGAGTAGCCAGTGTTTTGCCGGGTGTATCTCCCTCTCCATACTTCCGTGCAGCTTGTGGACGGCTAAAATACTGAACTTCCCTAGTAACGTGTTCATTAAATGATTGGAGTTCTTCACTAATTAGGGAGAGGGTGGCAGGGTCAACCGATGTTGGATGCGCCCGCTCCAGCTCACGTAATCTGGCCTCGGAGCGGCCGAGGGCTGTTCTTATAGTCTTGAGAACTCCCACCTCCCTAGATATGGACATTCCCCTGATAAAGTCCTTGAAGGCGTCCCATCGGACTCCAATGGTAGTGGACTGGGGTGTATTATGCTCAAAGTAGGACTGGATGTCCGACAGGATGTCTGCTTTAAACACGATATCCTGCAGTGCAGCAAACTTGAATCACCATGGGTTAATAGTAGGGGCAGGCACTCCCAGTTCCAGGGATAGCATGATTGGGGCATGTTCCGATAAGGTGCGAGCGAGTATTTGTGTTTCAATCACCCTACCAAGCAGCCCGCTTGACAGCAGGAACATGTCAATTCTGGAGGAGCTGTCATGCACTGAGGAGTAATGGGTATATTCCCGTGCTTGCGGGTGTAGTGTCCTCCATATATCTCGGATGTCTAGTGTTATGCTGTGTGCCAGCAGTCTGCATGCTGCACCAGAAAGTTGTCTGGGAGCTGTACCTGTTCTGTCCAGCACAGCATTCAATATGAAATTCATGTCCCCTCCCCAAATAATCTGCACCCCCACATAGCCGAACAATATAGCTGCGATTTGATCTACAAAATCGGGGGGAGTCTACATTAGGCCCGTAAGTGTTCACTAAGAGGTATTCTCCATTAGCAATTGCACAGTGTAGTATAATGTATCTACCTTCCGGGTCAATGTAACTCTTGTGGAGTCCAAATTTGAGTGATTTGTGAATCATTGTTGACACCCATCTAGCCTGAGTGGAGTATGAGGTAGAATACCTGTTGGGTTCTGTAAGAGGATTCAATTCAACACTACAGCTAAATCAACGCCTAGTCTATAATACTGAATGAAAACCCTTATTGATATATCTTTATGTCCAGTTCATGCGTTCTGGATGACTACCCCTATATAACACCCCTCTTTTGGAATCCTCCTGACCCCACTGAGCCAAGAAGTAGTTCTGTTTTGCAAGTTAAAAGGTTTATTTGATAATTTAAACAATAGATATATATATCACACTTTAGAATAAATTAATAATTGAATATCACACTTAATCTGATCAGTAATCAATAATGGATAGTCTGGCACTAGCACACTTCTTTATAATCAATGATGAGTGGTGATAGGATGGATTTGAAGTCTGGATCTTTCTGCACAGCTTTCTCTAGAGATTGATGGAGGTAAAGTATGGATTTTCCCGGCAGAGCGTCCCGCAGCAAATGGATTTGAAGGTCCCTATCTGTCCTGACTGTCTGCTTTTATGTGTTTTGAAAATGGGTGTGTGTGCAGCATCACTAGCCAGCCCCTCTCTCAACTGCCCATTGGCCCAATTCTCCCCTCTCCCATGATTGGGGAAGGAACTGTGAGTCAGAGTGATGCTGTAGGTTTTATGGGTCAGAGGATCCTCCCCTGGTCAGTTTTACACACAATCTATATTTGCTCAAAAAGACATATTTGCACAGGTACACATATGTTTAAAATTACATGCACCCCTCACATATCACAGGAGGTATACCCTGTCCAAATCTGCTCTTCCTGGGAGCTTGCATTCAGAAATGGCGACATTTGCACTTTTTAACTGGTTTCGCAATATCGGACATTACCCCAAATTTATACACATGTGCGCAAGGAGTATGGACATTACTTGATGAAGTGTCAGATTTTTAACATGCATACATTTTGAGTAATATCCTCTTTTCCGCTAAAACCCCCCTGAACATACCACCGGGTCCTAACACGTCTTCAAATGTGCACCGAAAAATCACAAGAATTATGGCATCATTTAAATAATTTTCACAAGTCCGTACTATGAGTTATTCATCTTTTTAGAGTTATGTTCTGGCCCCAAAGGGGTGTGGTTTCCCCCCAGCACAAGGTTGAATTTCTGGTTTTTCCAGTTCTGCCAAGCCAGCTTGCTCTCACAGACAGTGCCCCTCCCCTTTGCTTCAGGAGGAAGCTACTTTTACAGCCCCCGTAATAAAACATTTGCCTGAGTCAGGACAGGGCTTTGTTCAATTTCCTGCAGAGCCCAGGTAATTCAATCAGAGAAGTGTCATATCCCTTTTGGTGGGAGCAGCAAAAGGGCAGCTAGGCCTGGGAACACAGCTGTTGTGCAAGTCTCATCTCCTGTCGGGGGTAGCTGGTGGGCAGAATTCAGTTTCTAAGCCAGGTTTCAGATACAATGTCACTTTTTGTTCCCCAGTTTAAGTCAAGACAATTTTTACATATGCAGCTAGAATGCTGATTCTAAGTTCAAAACTATGACATTTAAACAATTGCAACCTATGTGACACTCAAAAGTAGGTCACTCATTTAATTTAAAGATTTCGATTTTGGTGGTTTTAATCCAGTTTCAGTTAGGCTGCTGACATGCATAGCTCAGCCAGTTTTGTGATGAACATTGTTTTAGGCTCATCCTCTTTCCAGATTTTGTATGCCCACAAGACTTTATTCTGCCAGATGTCCGCTGGTGTTCAGTGAGATTTTGCATATGTGCAATGTTTAAAATGGGCATTTGAAGCTTGCATTCAGGGAAACCAGGGTGGTTTTTGAAGCGCTGTTTT
Source organism: Ambystoma mexicanum (assembly GCF_040938575.1). Classification (NCBI taxonomy): domain Eukaryota; kingdom Metazoa; phylum Chordata; class Amphibia; order Caudata; family Ambystomatidae; genus Ambystoma; species Ambystoma mexicanum. The sequence goes on along the minus strand of NC_090935.1, from coordinate 796,110,417 downwards.
GAGCTAACCGGCGCTACTGTTTTTCCTTTGGCAACCCATTTTGGTGTGCGCACAACTGCGCAGCTCTCCTGGATTCTGGGATGAAATGATGGGCGGCGACAGCGCATCCCCATCTTTACCCACTCCAATGATTTATTTTTGTTCTGGGGTAAAATGATGGGCAGCGACAGCTTAATCCCCACATTTACCCCGTCTAATGATTCCACATGGGTCAAAACCCTCCACAGTTCCCAAGATGGCACCATACACTTTGTCAAGGGGCCCGTAGAGTGTGTTTCCTGCAGGAGTAGTATTTTGCATACGTGTCTATTGGAGTAGGCCATGATCTTGCGAGCCTTAGTATGATTGCTCAAGCCCCGAATGTTCCAGGACATCACCGTAGTAGGCATTCTAGATGTTTAGGGTACATCCCAGCACTGTTGTCGTAGAACATGTTTGCCGCGGGGGCCATTGCTTTGGGGGCACCCGATGACATGTGGTCTGCCAGTCTGCCTCTGCCTTTTTCAATAACATTTCTCCACCCAATCCCTCCCCCCCTCCCACCACCTCTCCCTAGTAGGTAGTGTACCCAACCTCACCCCTCCCCTCAAAACCAGAACTCCCCATGAACCAGGGGTCAGCGGGTGGCCTTAACTTTATATTTGATGTTTTATATTACATTTTTTTTAAACAGTCTAGGTTTTGATAGAGGTAATGACGCTAAAAATGTCCAATCTAGCGAAGACTTATTCTAGCAAAAAGTGGATTATGAAATCTCCAAGTGAAACTTCCACCAAATAAATTACAAAACCACACACAAGTGTGGTAATCACACAGACCAGACCAGCAGACTAGAAACTATCAAACAGTACTTACTCCTTTTGTATTCTATAGTTCAACACAAAATATGTATACCAACAAAGCTACTCATGCATATAAACACCTCCACAACCAGAGAGCAAACATCAGAACACTACACCTCTGCAACCAATTTAGAAAGTGACAGCCCATGTCAATTCATCCTAGCACCACGGGAGATGAAGTTCCCTTCTGGACACAAATACCTCTATGCTCTCGACAAATAACACCTAGAAATGGACACACACGCTGAGCTCAGGGTACTTCTGGTCTGCACATGTCAACAGCAATGCCCTCTCACACTTTCTGACTTTCCCCACTAACCAAACCCTTCCCTTCTCTTCAAGATCCACCAGAGCATCTAGAGACCATGCAAAAGGTAGCAGAGTATGGTTTGTATCCCAGTAACATAACAGAATGAACAACTAATTTGCAGAATATTGGCAGTTTCTGTAGACAACTGCTGCAATCACACACAATGTTAATAGCCTGGGTCTGAACACTTCAGGTTCACCATTACTAGGGGGGTCTATGTCATATTGAAACTTACCTCTGCTACAAAGTGAAGGCATTTACTCATGCTAAGTTGTCAAGGTAACCCCAATTAAAAAAACAGTATAAAAATGCATGATAACTATTGCAATGTGAATGAAAACACACTGGCCCTCATTACGACCCTGGCGGAATCCGAAAAACGATGGCGGAAATGGAATACCGCCATCGAATACCGCCCGTTGCGATTAAGACCCGTCACCGTAAAGTACGATGCCATCAGCGACACCGTAGTGAACGCCAATGCAAACTGCACCAAGTACGCGCACGCGCGCCCTGCAAAACCGTAAATTCCGCCATGGCGCAACGGTACGCGAATGCCGACCCCAGCGGACATCCACATAACGCCACCAAGCATGGCGGAAAGTACCATTCCGCCATGGCGAGAACTACGGCATCGCGAACCAACCGTAAATGGCCCTGCTGAGTGCCCGTACTCCACTACCTGGCCACATAGCACAACTCCCCGTAGGCGCAATGTAGTCACACCATGCAACCAGTGGAATGAACAAGTCCCCCATCGCATGCTACCAGTGTAAAACATGCAAACCAGCAACCTGAGGGAGACCGCACCAGCCCTGTACACATGCCAGTTGCCAAACCAACCATCAGCACAAGCACGTACCACACAACTGTACCCAGAAGCCGGAACCCAATGCAGATCACCACATAACACATCGCGCCACAAATCGGGATATGCCACATTACCAGCAAAGAACAACGCCACACGGGCAATATCCGATTCAAAATTTAATGCACATCAAAATCACCAAGCCCATACAGCCATACGAACAGAAACTCCCAACTGATCATCATAACTGTGGGCTGCATCCGCAAGAAATGACCAGCTGCCCCTCGTGTGACGCCCTGTACCCCCATGGCACACAGGGGCTACATCAACGTCCAAAAAGGCAACATGGAAGCGGCCAGGGCCACAGGGCCGTCCCATGAAGTAGGCACTAGTCCAGCTGGAAGGTAGGTATGCTGCTCCTAGCCACTAGTACTGCGTAAGGACATGTGGCCCATTGACGATCGTCCCATAAGACCGTAATGGAGCTCCACTGATTAACCCGAAGCTGCAGGTGTCGACTGAAGAAGCCATCTGCAGGAGTGGCGTACAGATGGCAGCGGCAGAAGGGGACGAGATACCTGTCACCCGAATGAAAAAGAAAATGGCATGGGCATCCGAACTCCATACGAATAACTCACTACATGCAACACACTAAACATACAACCATATGCATGCTAGCCCACCCAAACGGACCAATTCCACCCGAAAATCACATGCGAAATACAACGACATTAATCGAGGTGGATACACTATCACAAACGAGTGTCTGTGTGCATGCGGCTGTCAGTACAGGATCCATCAGATGGGATTATCAACGTGCATAGACACAAGGGAATGAAGGCGCGTCGAGACAGGGAGGGTCCAACAAGGGCAGACAGACGATGGTCCTACTATGGCAGCTTTGCATCACATAGCGCAGGGGAAGGGGACAGATACCAAATAGCCATGTACATGGCAGACCCCCAATTAAATCATCAGTCCATGCATCCATCCATCCATCATTCCCTCATCCCGGTATGAAAACGCCAGAATATCCACTCACATGACATTAGAAATTTCCATTGAGTCTGTGCGTATTGCAGCCTGCAAAATCCACTGTGCTCCTGCCCGGATTCCCAGTGTAGTGAAGTAACATGTATTTGGGAACGACCTGCCTAATCGTCCACTACGCTATTGCGCATCCCATACAATTCATTTCAATCATTGCATACCCGTCATGGGCCCTGTCCCAAGGACATTCAACAATAGAACGTTATATTTCCAGTCAGACCTGTGGGCGTCTCCACGCCGCTAGTCGAGACCCGAAGGCGCTGTCCTTCGAATTCCTAAATTGCAACATCACGTCGATAAGGCACCTGTGTACGCTTAAATTCACAGATTCATCTATGCAGTGCGGCTGTGTGTGAAAATGGCAACTGCACCCAATCAGTAATGGTACTCCCCTCCCGTCGGTGCACGTCGGTGCAGTGCTGCATGAGGGTCCACCGTTGGACGAGCACTACATTCCACTGACCCTTCACAAGTCTGCTCGCGAATGCCAATATAGCATGTGGAACAATGGGGCCATAGCAGAATCAACAAATAAACCAACATGCCACTGCCATCCGGATTGAAGACATGAATGTAAATGCAAGATGCCATGCGTCGGATTGCAGCGTTGTGTGCGGGACGTGCTCGCACGAAAGGCATCGCAGCTGACACAGGTGGAATGAATCACCACAGGTGAAGGCCATACAGCCTGAACACACATAAATTGCACGCCCAAACCCCTCCCCCAACCACACCCACTCCAGAATGCTACCGGCAGGACTAGCGATGTTGGGCCTGGGGGACCTGATTGCACTGCAAGTACTCCAACTGCAGGAGGAAGACGAACGCCAACTACTCCAACAAGCGGACGCACAGAGGAGACGCAGGAGGAGGAGGAGGCGGAGGAGGGCAAGGCAGGGCCAGCAAGCCCCACCAGCACAGCCACCACCACCACCACGCAGGCAGCCCGCAATCCCACGCCTCCGAGCTAATCCGTTCAACCTCACAGCTGAGCAGATCCACACCCTCTACCGCTTGGACCGGGACACCATAGCCGCCATTGTCAACATGACACACGCCGACCTTGTCAGCATGATAGATAGCCCAACCGCCATCCCACCCCTACTGAAGGTGGTGTCTGCACTCCACTTCCTGGCCACAGGCACCTACCAGCACACAGTCGGACAGTTGCATGGCATGTCACAGCCACTATTTTCACGGACACTATTCCAAGTGCTTGATGCCCTCCTGAAGCACTCAGACGACTACATCACTTTACCACGCTCGGAGCAGGAGATTACAAACGCCAAAGTGGGATTCCATGCACTTGGCGGCATACCGGGTTGCATTGGTGCCATCGACTGCACCCATGTGGAATTGGTTGTCCCACATGCCATGGAGGTCCAGTACCGCAACCGGAAACAATATCATTCTATCAATGTACAAATGGTGTGTGACTCCAACAGGATCTTTACACATTGTTGTGCACAATTTCCAGGTTCAACCCATGATTCTATGGTCTTGCGGAACTCTAGGATACCACGCTACATGGAGCGACACGCAGGGTACCGATCCTGGCTACTCGGTGAGTCTCATTTCATGCATGAGTATGTGGGGTAGGTGATGCGTGAATGACCTGGCAGGGAGGGGGGGGATGCGTACGTAGCAGTGACATTCCACAAACATCCTTTGTTGTCCACATACAGGTGATGCCGGGTATCCACTGAAGAGATGGCTCCTTACACCAGTCCGGAACCCACAGAACCAGCATGAGGAGGACTACAACCATGCCCACTCACGTACCCGTGTGGTCATAGAACAGGCATTCGGCCTACTGAAGGCTCGTTTACGCTGCCTCAGCAGGTCTGGCGGGGCACTCCTGTACCGCCATGAGAAGGTTGCAAAGATGGTCATGGCATGTGTCATGCTACACAACATGTGCGTACGTAGGAATGTGGCCATCCCCCCCGACGCAGAACTGCAAGCACCTGAAGATGGTGATGATGAGGGCGGGGATGTGGCAGCACCTCAAGCAGGCCGCGAGGCACAGGAGGCCCGTGAGATTCGTCAGAGTATCATAGATGCATGCTTCTAGCACTCACGCCTGGTGGCTGTTACATGGACACGGGACTTGTGGCACTGTGTGTGTCTGGGACATGCACAATGTGGACTGTACGCCAAGAAAGGTTCCGTACACAAAGATCAATGTCCACACATCTCATGGGATGATTGTGAAGGATTGTATTGCATTTGTGGAATGACATTACACACCCAATCGACCCGCCACCCAATGAAGCCCAACACACCCCCTCCACCCTCCCACCTCCCCCCCGAACACCAGTGTCCAGTGATGCTCATTGTCAGTGGGCAGACGCTATTGCAAGCCCCCTCTCCGGGTATCAGGGGCACCCCTGCCTGTAGAGCGCCGGGTCCTCCCAGATCTACGTTGGGGGCTGCCCTGGACGGAACTTGCAACGGATGATGTCTCTGCCTGCTCACGTCCATGCATGTCCCTAAGGGTTTGTGAGAGCTCAGTGAGCACACGGCGCACAGCGGCAAGTTCACCACATACGTCTTTGGACGTCGCATGCAGTTCCCCCCTCAGGCTCTCGGTGCTTCTCTCCATCTGTACCCTCAGGCTCTCGGTGCTTCTCTCCATCTGTACCCTCAGGCTCTCGGTGCTTCTCTCCATTTCTGCCCTGAGTGTCTCAGTAGATGTTTCAATGGCTGCCTTAGAACCCCCACATTCAGCAGCATGGTCCTTGAGGAGCGTGGCCAGTTGCTGCTGTTGCACGATCATGTGCTCGAGGGACTGTTGCCTCTGCTGGGCCATGCCCATTTGCGGTGGTGTCACAGAGGGGCTGGACGCCTCATGTTGCCTTGCCACAGGACTTGGGGGGGTTGGCCAGTCGTCGTCTTGTGGGTGCCCCTGCGTGGTTTCCTCATGGTGTACAGGATGATGCAGACAGGGGGATTGTGACAGGTCATGGATGGGTCCTACGTCGACTGCACCGTTTTCTGTGTCGGAGCATGCTGGCATGAATGCAGTGTCACCCATGGTGCTGCTGCCACCAGAGGCAGTGCCTTCTGTGGCATCCGTTGGGGGGACCTGTGGTGCTGCTGGTGTGGACGTGCTGGCTGCTGGGGTGCCTGTTGGAGTCCCCTCCAGTGTGCTGCCACTTGAATTGTGCTGCTGCCGTGTCTTGATCCGTGCAGCTGAGGTGGAGGGTCTTTGGCCGTTGGTCTTGGCCCTCTTTGCAGGTGTGCTGGTAGGGGTATCCTGGAGCTCGTCGTTTGAATCGGACCCTGTGGTGGAGTAGAGGAGGTCGAGCGTTATTCATGGGTCTGTGGTAATTGTAATGGCATTGTATCACATGCATTGGGGTGGTACCTGGGGGTGATTTGGGTCAGGGCCTTGGAGGTGGTCTCATTTTAGTGTGGATTGGGGATGCAGTTATTTTGCAGTCTGCAGTTAGGGTGTGCATGCTGCACATGTAGGGTGTGTTTTTGGGGTTTTTACTTATTTATGTATTTATTCTGACTTCTGAAGGGCGCTGTCATGGCGATGTATGTGGTCGTTCTCCTGCACATGTGTTCCTATTGCACTATGGGGACATGGGTACTTCACATGGTTGGTTATAGTGGATTTGGCATAGTTTCAATTGGGACACCTACCTGATTCTTCGGATGTCTGCACTCCTTTCTCCATCCCTCCGACTCCCTCTATGCTCTCCATTCCAATGGTGGAGGCGCAGATCTCTTCCCAGGGGGTCAACTTGATGGGTGATTCCGATCCTCCCCCGGTGGCTGTGGCGATGTTCCGGTTGGCAGAGAGTATGCTCCGGACGCGTATCCGTAGGTCGTCCCATCGCTTTCTGCATTGCTGTGGGTTGCGGGGTGCGGTCCCCACCGCACTTACCCGCTGTGCCACCAGGGCCCATATGGCCTTCTTGTTCGCAAGGGCCGTCCTCGTCATTTGCGTGGAGAAGACGACGGCAGCATGCTCCTGGAGGGTCTCCGTGAGCACGGTGAGTTCCTCATGGGAGAAGTGGACCTGCCGCTTGCGGTCGCACGCTTTTTTGGCTACTTTTCCCATTTTAGTTTTTTAATCTGGGCTGGCTGACGGGTTGGGATGTGTCTCGGGGTCGGAGTTTTAATGGTTGTGTGGGGGTTCTGTTTTATAGGTGTACGGTGTGCTGTTTCCCGTTCCGGCCCCATGTTTTAGCTTCCGTTTCCGTATATTTACGGTGGCCGTAGTTTGCGCCGGCCGCTCATTCCGGTGACCGCTGAGATGGGTGGCGGTATTGCACCTAGGGCGGCGTACGACGGCGGTAAGGGGCGTTTTGGGGTCATTTCCGCCGTCGCGGACTTTGCACTTCCGCCATGGCGTGATGCTCATGCCCGATGGGTCGGAATCAGCCGCACTTTGCTCCTTCGTGCAGTGGCGGAAACGCTGTTTGCGCTATGGCGGTCATGTCAGTCACTTTCCGCCAGGGTCGTAATGAGGGCCACTAAAAAAACAAAGACAAAGTAGAATTTGGGAGATGGCTATGACACTTTATCCCACATGTAAACATTGCTTTAGAAGTATACACTTTAAAAACCACATCCACTGAACGTGGTCTGACGATCACTGCGCAACATGCAGCCAGCATACATGGATACTGTTCAGCTAGAACTGTAAGAAATACAAAGAACGAGCCAGATGCTGCATATAACCATGCATCTTGTACTGACAATGGAAATTTGTCACTATCTCACTACGACAACCATGACAATGTGCACATGACATGAGTGTTCAAACAGGACAGTGGTGGATAGTTTATTTTTCCTGAACTGCCTTGAGGCTGGCAGCATCTCTTCAACCACTGCCTTGCCATGAAGACTTTTGCCTGATGCAGCATTCAACATCAATGAGGTAAGCCCAGTTGGGCTATTGCTGCATTCTGGTACCTTCGTTAACTTTTCAATCCTTTTCAAAAAGAAAAAAGAAAAAGCGTTTAGCATCCATGATTTAAGCCCAGTTGGGTTTTTGCTGTATTAAGGGGCCTTAGTTTTAGTTTTAAAAATGGCTGCTGCCTTTTTCGGCATTTAAATAAATACCTTGTGTGAGTGCCGTGGGACCTGCCCTACACTCTGCTGATTGGCTGATCCTGCTTTATTCAGCCAGTTCAGGTAGCTGACAGGCAAAGCCGGCCCACTGCTCAAGGTCCACGCATAAGGCCCATTTGCAAACCTGTCCGGCCTGTCCAGCCATGGCCGCAGCACTGGGAGAGTCTCGTCCTCCTCCTACTTGATTGTGTTCACATCTGCGCTGGCTGCTCGCTGAGTCAGCTTTTGACAAGAATGTGAGTGCTGCTGCCCGGCACTCTGTTTTCTTTCCCGGACCTGCCTTCCCCTAAACCCTCCTTCTCACCGCAGGGCCCCTGCGACTACAGGCTTGTTTCTTCTACGCAACGCTACATCTTTCCTTGTCTTCCCTTTCTCTTCGCTGCCTCAACTTTCATGGTCTCTCCATCCATATCCTACAACCTCGCCCGACGGAGTGTCAGCACGTCGGCAGCCTTGCTTGTAACCTCACCCCGCACCAACTTTGATCTGCTCATACTTAAACTGCTGCCTACCTGCACTGAATCATAAAATGTTCTACCAGTCACGTTGCTACCCGACCATTAAAGACTTCTATCCTATGTGTTCCTTTGTGGATATGCCTTCACTCAGGCACATTGTCCTGCACTGGACCAAATTGAATCTGTTTGTGCCCGCAAATTGCTTGCTTTGGTTAACTATGTGGCCTTTTTTACCATATTTTAGAAAATTCAAATCTGGTTGTTCTGATCCCTGAATGATTTTTATAAACTGACCTTTTTCACCTCCATTATCTATGTCAAATATGAGTGTTTATGACTCTCTAAATGTGTTAAAGTCAGGCCTTTTTCACTCTTAATCTAACAGTCTAATCTAAGTGTTTTTGATTTTATAAATATTTTAAAAGTTAGGCCCTTTTCACCTTTATTCTTAAAGTCAAATCGGAGTGTTTTGATTCTACATGAGGTGCCTTCACATTTGCCTTCTGCCTCTCTTGGAAAGGCATACATGTGTGTGTCTGTAATTGCTGGCTGTGCCTGGGTGTTCCTGTTTTTCTTATCTCATTTCCTTTGTCACACCTTCTACCGCTTGTTTTAACCTAGGCCCTATCCCCCCTAGACTCTTGACTTTCTGCTCATTTAATTTGTCTTCTCCTGATTTGCTACTAGGCCGCCTGATGCATTCTGCAGTCCCTCTGTCTGTTCTCTCCCCCCCTGCATCCATGGTGCACTCCATCTCCCCTATCTCCTCTATCTGTAACTCTATCACCTATCCTACCTCTCTCTCGAAGCCTGGAAGGAAAATGTTTAAGAAAACACTCCTGGTCTCCATCCCAGGCCTGCTCATTGACTACACCTATGTCAATTCTTTCGCCAAGCAGACAATCACTGACATTTTATTATTTAGTTATTTATCTATTGTTCATTTGTTAGGCGCTTATACAGTAAATCAATTGTATTTCAAATCACACACAGGGAAGCAGGGATGGAACATGGGATTGAAAAAATAATGCATACAGTGGAAGATAAAGACGGACCTGCTATGCCTTGTGAGTATTCAGAACGTGCAAGTGCAGTGAGAAGAGGGGAAAAGGGGGTGGGGATAAATGCTGGAATGTCTGTGCTCATGGGTGAGCAGCAGGTGAAGTGCATAGTGTGGTAAGTGCTATTGGGTAGAAAGCGCAAGCCTACAGAAATGAGGCTGGTGGGTGCTGATGCAAATTATGAGAGGTAGGCAGCGACTGGGGCGATTGGGTATGGGCGGCCAGGTCCTTGAGGGATATATAACTGCCCTGGCCACCAATCCGGACTGCCTTGACTTTGCCACCTCCAGAACTATGGGTTAGTTCCCTCATTATGGACTCACTTCTACTGCCTTTGACTATCACTGTTCTTTCTGCTTGTTGCTTCTATGTTGCCATCCTGCTGCGCAGTGCTTCCTAAAACCCTTTGCTAACATCTGATTCCAAGATTGAAAAAGTCAAATCTTGCTGTTTTTGCTTTGTACTAAAAAGTCAAATCTTGCTGTTTTTGCTCTGTGCTAAAAAGTCAAATCGTGCTGTTTTTGCTTTGTGCTACAAAGTCATATCTTGCTGCCCATTGCAAAATTCTCTGTATTTTGCTTGTATACTGTTTCTTCTCTGTAACTTGCCAGCCCAGTGACCTCACCACTCTCTTTTGTCTCACACCTACCTGCCTTAGCCACCCCAGTATCTCCACCCTCTCCTTACTTCCACCCCAATGGCACTTTCTGTTTCTCCTATCTTCTCCAACTGCTTCTCATTGACTATCCTTCCCTTCTCACTAAGTCTGGTAGGAAGAAGTTCAAAAAGGATATCTTGGCCTCTAATCCTGGTCTTTCTATCGCCGACACCTACTCCAATGCTTCCGCCAGACCGACCCTTACCAACATCCTCTTTGTCGTTCCTTCGCCAGATCTATGGACTCCTCATATGGTCTATGTGCTCTGCCCTATCTCCTCCTCTCCCATTAATGGTGGCACTCGCTGCGAAGTTCTCATGGCTTCCTTCGACTCCTCTAAAGTCATCATTAATGTCTACCTAAATGGCACTGTCATGGTCCAAGGCCCTCAGGCCAATCTCCTCCTCTTTGATAGGCGCTTCCCTCGCCTCATCAATTTCCTTTCATCTTCTGCTGTCCCTTCCTCTCCCCCCTTGGCTACCTTGCCCTCTCTCTCCTCCTCCTACTCTGCCCCTCCGAGGGTTCTTTCTCCTCCACAGGACATACCTCTGATCTGTACCCCTCCCCAGAAGGTCTTTAAGGCTGGCAACCTTCTTCATATTGCCACTCTCAACTCTCGCTCTGCCGTCAAACACTCCTCTGACATCTGCCACCTCCTTGCAGAACTAGACCTTGATGCCCTTGGTCTTACTGAAACATGGTTCACGGCCAGCTCAGTCACGAGCTTTGACACTCTCCCCCCTGATGGCTACAAGATCCTCTCAGCACCCAGGTCCTCCCGGTCCGGTGAGGGGGTAGCCCTGATCTTTCCTGAGTGGATTCGTGCCTCTATCATTCCCACTCAGACCTACTTCTCGTTTGAATGCCTTGTCTGTAGGCTTTCTCTCTCGCCTACCCATTCTCTTACTGTGGTTACCATCTACCGGCCTCCTGGTCAAATCACCTCATTTCTCTCTGAGTGGGCAGACCTCTCCTCCTCCCTCCTGGCCTTACCACTCAACTCCTCCTCCTCGGTGACCTAAATATACATTTAGACTCTCCTTGCTCCTCCTCTGTACTCTTCTGTGACCTCTGCGACTCCCTCTCCCTGTCCATCCTCCCCTCTGGCCCGACTCACTCTGCAGGGCACACACTTGATGTCTTGATCTCCTCTGACCTCCACCTCTCCATCCCTCTGACCACTCCTCTCTCCTGGAGCGATCACTCCCTCCTCCTATCTCATCTCTCCCTCTCTTTCCCCCAAGCCAAGCCTACCCCAACACTGCCACCTACCTTCACGGACATCCGGCCCATGAAGCGTGTGTCAGTTGAGGCTTTCGCTGCCACTTTATCTCCCCCCCGTCCACCTTCAGCTGTCTCTCATCCTGATACAGCCCTGTCTCTGCTCTACTCTTCAATTTCTGATACGCTTGATGCTCTTGCCCCTGTCATGAGGATCCGTTTGAAGTCCAAAGCCAAGTGCACTTCCTGGTATGACTCTGACCTAGCTACACTTAAACGTAAGTGTAGGGCAGTTGAGAGGAAATGGAGGACTTCCTGTCCATCCTCTGACAAACTGGCCTGTCGCCTGCTACAAAGGCAATACCGACTCTCTGTCCTCACCAAGAAGAGAGTCCACATTCAAGCTCGTGTCTCGGCGGCATCTAACAACTCGGCCGAACTCTTTAAAATCTGCAAGGAGCTGGCCAACCCTGCTGCAGTCTCTACCCCTCCTGTTGCCTCCCAGGCTCTTTGCAATGCCCTTGCCTCTCACTTCATTTAAAAAACCCAGGACATCCTGTCCACCTTCTCCACCCACACTCCTCCTCTTCCCTCTACATCTGTGCTTGCTGACCCTCCTTTAGCCACCCTCCCACCATCCTTCTCGTCCTTTCCTCTTTTCACCCCTGATGAGGTTGCTAGACAAGTCCGATCTATGAAAGCCTCTTCAAAACAGGTTCATCCCTGTTCCTCTAAAACCATCAAGGACCACATTGACACCCTCGCTCTGGCCCTTGCTGATTTTTGCAACCACTCTTTTGCCTCTGGATCCTTCCCCTTCCCTCTGAAGCACTCCTTTGTGCATCCTCTTCTCAAAAAACCAACAGCTGATCCGTCTTGTCCAGCTAACTATCGCCCAATTTCCATTACTCCCTTTCTTGGCAAACTCCTGGAAAAGTTGGCTATCTCTCAGCTTAACCTTCATTCCAATTCTGTTGGCTGTCTCCATGACCACCAGTCTGGCTTCAGAGCCGCCAGAAGCACGGAAACTGCTCTCCTAAACATCCGTGAAGATCTGCTCACCAACCTTGACTCTAACATTCCATCTGTCCTCATCCTCCTCGATCTCTCTTCTGCCTTCGACACGGTCAACCATACCATCCTGCTCAACCGTCTCCGTGAAAACCTGAGTATCACTGATCAGGCTCTGGCCTGACTGACCTCTTTCCTCTCAGATCAACCCTCCCAGGTCCAACTTGGGTCCTTCCTTTCATCTATCTTCCTCTCTACCTGTGGTGTTCCCCAGGGGTCTAACCTCTCGCCCTGGCTTTTCAACCAATACCTGGCAACTCTCGCCCACTGCATTGCCATTTTCTGCACAAATTTCCAGTGCTACGCTGATGACACTCAACTCATTTTCAAGCTGCCCTCTGCCACCTCCTCTCACTCTCTCATCTCTGATTGCCTAACTGCCATTCAAGATTGGTGTGCCGCCAATGATCTTTGTATGTATGCCAGCAAGACGGAGATCCTCCTCATCGGCACACCTTCACCATCCTTTCCCCTCACTCTCTGGCCGGCCTCCCTTGGCCCTCCTCCTACCCCCACCTGCGAGGCTAAGAACCTCGGGTCATCTTTGACTCCACCCTTTCCTTCTCCGCCCACATCTCTGAGGTCTCTAAAAAGTCAAATTTCCGACTGCACCTCCTTAGAGGTACTCTGCCTTTCCTCTCCTTCCCCCAGAAGCTCATGGTATCTCAAGCTCTCGTTCTCTCTAGCTTGGACTATTGTAACAGCCTCTTTCTAAATCTACCTGCCTCTACTCTCTGCCCTCTGCAACTAATCCAGAACAGGACTGCGAGACTTGTCCTTGGCCTCAAGCCCTGGGATCATATCTCTCCAGCTGTGAAATCTCTCCACTGGCTCCCAGTGGATGCAAGGATTAAATTCAAAACCCTCTGCATTGTCCACAAGGCTTTCTGGGGCATGGGTCCAAAATACCTTCAACTATCCCTCCGCAAATACCTCCCCTCTCTAGCTCTTCGCTCCTCTACCTCCAACTCACTCAGGGTCAGTCGTTTTTCTAAGAAATGAGCTGGGGGTAGATCTCTGTCTTCGACTGGGGCCTCCCTCTGGAACAGCCTCCCTGCCACTCTAAAACTTGAGGAGAACCATCTCCGGTTCCGGAAGCACCTCAATACCTTCCTCTTTTCTTCTGCCTTCGCTCCCCCTCTCCCCTGCTGATCTGTTCTCTCTTGGCACCGTGCACCTGGCCACCTTCTGTCTTTTGGGCCCAGGTACCTGCTCATCCTTCCACCCTCCCTCACTGCCTCCGGGCCACCCCTTGCACTGGGGTCTGTATCTGTACATACATACAGCCCCCCCCTTTTTATTCCTGCACTTATCAGACCCACCCTGTCTGCTGCCTTAAACCTAGCACTTGCAAATGCTGGCTGCATTACCACTGTTTGTTTCCTTTATTATTTATTTATTGATATTTATCTGTTTCTCCTCTGCTTCGCACTTTCCACCTCTCCCCCCTTCCATGCACTTATCGCCTCCCCCCTCTCCCATGCACTTGCGCGTTCTCAATGTCACTGGGCCTAGTAAGATCGCTGTTCTGTTCTCCCCTGTTCCCCTCCCTTGCCTTGTCGTGCTCTGAAACACTTGTGTACGAGCACGATAGAAATAAAATATCAATCAATCAATCACAGTGACTGTGAGATTAACAGAGGAGGGATAACGGGAAGGAGGAGGAGAAGAGGACAGTCATGAGGAGTTTCTGGAATTTGAGGAGGTCCTGCTCAAGACAGAAAGGGACAGGGAGGCTCTTCCATAAGAGGGAGCAAGTTGAAGAAAGAGATCGGCCTCCGGCCCTTTGTTTAGCAAAAACCTTTACACATAGGGAGTTGGTGCAGAGAACCGCAGAGGTCTAGCGGGAGAGTATTTAGGAAGAGAAAGTTGCATATAGCGCAGTCCCAGGCCCCAGACGGCCTTGTGGAAGATGCAGAAGGATTTGAATTTAATCTGTGCTGCAACCGGGAGCCAGTGAAGAGTTTTTAGGGCAGGAGAGATGTGGTCCCTGGGTTTCAGGCCAAGGATACGTCTTGCTGCCCTATTCTGGTCGTAAAGTGGAAGAAGGTAGATTCAGGAGAAGGCTATTGCAGTAGACAAACCTAGAGAGAACCAGGGCTCGGGTAACATTGAGCTTCTGGGGAAAGTGAGAAAATTGAGAATTCCTTTGAGAAATAAAAGTTGAAAGTGGGACTTTTTGGTAATGACCTGGGTGTGAGGGGGAAAGAGAGAGAGGAGTCAAATATGACTCCAAGGTTTCTGGCTTCAGAAGAAAGAGCAGGGGGAGAGCCCATCAGGGATGACCAGAGTGAGGGGAAAAAGAGAGAGCCGGGGTCCCAATGGGCACGATCTCAATCTTGCTGGCATTGAGGCAGAGATCATTGAAAGTACACCAGGATTGGATGGCAAATAGGCAGTCAGTGATGATGGAAGATTGAAGAGGGTCAGCAGGAAGTTTGAAAAATAGTTGTGTCTCATCTGCGTAGCACTGCAAGATGGCAGAGAAGGAGGAAATGAGGAGTGCTAGCTGAGCAAGGTATGAGTTGAAGATCCAGGGTGAGAGGTGTGAGCCCTGGCGGACACCACAGGTGGAGAAGGAAGTAGGTGAGGAGAAGGTACCCAAAATGACTTGGGATGAACGGTCAGTTAAGAAGGAGGTAGGCCAGTCCAGTGCCCGCTCCCAGATACCCAGGGTATCATGGAGACATTTTATGAGGATGGAATGGCTAACTGTATTGAAGGCAGAGGAGAGATCAAGTAGGATGAGGACAGTAGGAGAGTTAGAGTCCAGAGATGTGAAACATTCTTTATAGGTTTTCAGAAGAGCAGTTTCCATGCCTCTGGATGCTCGAAATCCAGATTGATGGGCTTGGAGACCACCAACAAATTCAGTGTGTGAGGTAAATTGTGGAAAGACCAGCTTCTCCAGCAGTTTCCCAAGGAAGGGGGTGATAGAAATAGGGTGGTAGTTTGCTGGACAGGTAGGGATGGTTGAAGGTTTTTTCAGGAGGGGAGCACACGGGAGTGCTTGAGGGAGGGTGGGAAATATCCAGTGGCAAAAGAGTGGTTGCAGAGATCAGCGAGTGTAGGGGAAAGAGAGCCAATGTTGTCCTTGATGGAGCTGGAAGAGCAAGGGGAAACCTGTTTGGAAGAGATCTTCATGGAGCAGATAACTCTGATGACTTCTACAGGTGTTGCAGAGGAGAAGGAGGAGATATAGAAAGAAGGAGGGTGAGAAGCTGTAGGAGGCGAGGGAGTGTGGGAGGGTTTGGGCGGTAGGGTAGGAAGGGTGCTCAGGATGTTCTGAGTTTTAATGGTGAAGTGTGTGGCCAGTGCCTTGCAGAGCACCTGTGACAGAAGAGGGGAGGATGAGACTGCGGAAGGGTTGGCTAGTTCCCTGCAGATTTTAAAGAGTTCAGCCGTTTTGTTGGATGCACCTGATACCTGTGCCTGGATGTGTGCCCCTCTTCTTGGCACGGATGGAGAGTCTGTATTGCCTTTGGAGCAGGCGGAAGGCCAGTTTTTTAGAGGGTGAGCCTGAGGTTTTCCACTTCCACTCCACAGCGCTGCACTGTGTTTCAGAGCTGCAAGTTCAGAGTCGTACCAGGTGTTAAGTTTGGAGAAGGGTTTTCAGGCGGATCCTCATGACTGGGGCAAGCATGAAAAGGGTGTTAGTAATGGCCAAATGGAGGTTGCTAATAGCAGAGTCGGTGGTAGAGTCTGAGGATAGGGGAGAGGGGGGGGTGAAGGTGAATGGGAAGGCAGCAGCTGACACTCGTTTCATCAGATGGATGTACGTGAACAAGGTTGGCAGGGCTTTTGGAGGGGAGGTCAAAGGTCCGAGGGGACCCAGGTGCAAGGAGAGGAGAGAATGGTGTAAGAGTGTGGAGTAACCAGAGGGGGGGGAGAGAGAGAGGCAGAATGGAGATTGTGTCCAGTTGAGTGTGTTGGACCAGAACAGAGAATGGAGACGGATAGTGATGTGCAGAGGTCATGGAAGAGAATTGATGCTGTGACAGAGCAGTCCAATTGGATGTTGACATCACCGATGAGGAGGAGGTTAGCGGTGGTTGAGAGAAGAGAGGAACAGAAAAGAGCTCATTCATAGAGGAACATGGTGGTATCGCCAGGAGGCCTGTAGATGGTAGCAATTGTCAGAGAGGAGGAGGAGGAGGAGGGAGAGATGACCAGCTTGCAGACCAGGCTCTCGAAGGAAGATTAGAGCTGGGTGGGTATGATGGAAGAAGTGTCCCACTCAGGGAAGATTAAAGCAATCCCACCGCCAGCATGGAGAGGTTTTGGCTTGGAGATGATCTTGAAGCCATCAGGGAGAAAGGAATCAAAAGCAGTGACTGAGCTGGCATTGAACCATGTCTCAGTAGGAGGGAGAATGTTGAGTTCAGTGTCATCAAAAAGGAGGCAGATGTCAGTGTTTGTTGGCTCAGTGGGTCTCCTCCTTTGCCCCCGGCTGTGTGAGCGCTTTAAAAATGCAAAATAAATAAATGGATGTTGTAGGCTAAAATTGAAAAAATTGTGCAGTGCAATAAAAAAGAATTATGGGATTAATGGAGAACCAGAAATGGGTATGGTTGACCAAAATCAGATTAACCGGACGAGGAAACATGCTGTACAGAGCCAATTCAAGAGAACATACAAATGGTAAGTAAAATATCATTTTTTGAGTGTATGTAACGACGTTGGTTTATGTTATAGATGAAAACTATGGACCTTCAGGGAACATTTTGGAATGTCTGCATGGCCTTAAATAGGGGAAGAGGCAGTATATTATGACACAGGTAAGTGTTAGTGAATAGGGAGAAAAGAAAAGAAAAAAGAGAGGTAAGTACTGGTTCACCCCACAGGGTGTGAGCACACTGATGATCATTATTAAGAGTAAGAAGACCCAGGTGAGTAACAGAAAAAGAGGCAGATAGAGACACAGTGTCTTCAACTATATAGCCATGTGTTCCCAAGATAGGTGCAAATAGGTGTCAATAGAGTAGCATATAGATGCAAGCTAGGCCACCTCAGAAAACACAGGACCTAGAAGACGTCAAATAACAGGCGAGTAACTATTATTTTAATTGTTTGGTAGTTGGCAGAATGCCAACAAAGGTGGAATAGGCAAACAATGTAGTTTTATGACAAAATGAGAAGGCACGTATTAAGAATTGGTGCCACAGTCTAGAAAAACAGAGGTAGACACGATTAGTGTAGTGGGGTAAGGAGGAGATGATGTGCAGCGAAACATTTTATTTTGTCTCAAACAGGATGAAAGTACAGCACAGAAGGGAAATAACCACAGTCCAACGCGATCGAAAGGAAGATGGCGAAGGAAAGGTGAAGCACATGCAGCAAAGCAGGAGAAGCATTTACAGCAGAGCAGATGAAGACCGTTCAGCTGAGCTGAGAAAAAAACCAAGAACAGGTACAAATAGTGTACAGGTCTAAATAAGATTATTCAAATTCATATGTGCACCAACTAGTCAGGGGAAGCCTTTAACTTAAATGGGATGAAAAAAGACAGAAACAATTCTAGTAGCAATTTTTTGTCAGTAGAAAGGAGAAAACATTTTGGTCAGGAAGATACTTGACCCCCTTGCCAGTACCCGAATGACTTATTTCTTCATTTCAATTTTCAACAGAGAACAGGGATCCCTGCCAACGACATCCTCTTCTGCTACGGATGCGCCTAGGAGATGGAGAAGACGACGAAATGCCTTTTTAATTAGTGTTGTTAAAATGTGTTGTTTGAATATTTTGAGCACCTCTACATCTGAGAATGTCGATCTAGAGGGAAGATGAAACAGTGCCCGCAAGGGACACACAATGAGTATAAAAACAAGCCCATGAGACATAAGGGCAGAAAAAGAGACAGGCAGATGTATTTATTGACAATAAAATAGATGTAACTGAATATGTTTATTGTAAACAAACCACGCTCTGAAATACCTGTGTATGGGCGCGATATAAATAAAATAAAATATCATATCATATCAGGTCCCAGCCGGCGGACAAGCATATAGTAAAGTAAAAGTAATATGTACAAAAAAAGGGAGAGGAGTAACAGCTTTGTTATATAAAGAACCAAAGTGAATGATGAAGTTTGTTTAGGAGGCAGGAGTTTGTGACAGACACTAAGAAGTAGATGTTTAAGGGTTGAGTGAAAAAAATGTTGTTTATAGAGACATATTTATTTTTCAAAGTAAACTCATTCATTTTTATATTACATGTGGAGAGGAGCGATCTATATGCGTATGGAGATTGACAGCATCCGATCCTATAGGCAGAGAGAAGTCACTGAGGAACCCAACCAAATGCCCAATTATAATCACCCTTGTTCTGCAAAAGACTCCCCCATCCTTGTGTTCCTAGCTAAATGCCCCCTGGTGTCGACTTTCGAACTGAGAAATGAGCCAAGAATCTGTATTCTCTGTTGAAAAAAGAGACACTAAAATGCAAAAGGACGGGCCTTTGAATTAAAGGGCCTGAGGACTTGCTGCAAGGCAGCCCAAAAAGGAAAAATTCAACCGGACAAAGATGGTCTGTGGATGCTAAACCTAGACGACTCGGGTGGAAGACGAGTCGGGTGGAAGGTGTATTAATGAAAAGAAAAAAGGAATCTAGAGCATTGGAAATATGCATGGGGAAGACAATGGAAGCAAGGACAAATGTTGTGGGGTGGGAGTGACGGAAATAAACTGGAGTATAAGACACATGTGAAGACTCTATGATGAATGGGCTGGTGGGTTACCTCAAGGTGTGACTATCTCTTAAATCCCATAGTGGCTGTAAAATTATCTGAGGCATATAGTTAGTTAAAGTAAATTGGGTAATGGAGGTGAGACTCAGATAAGAGTAAATTAAAGGTATTCTTTAGGGACACATACATGTTTAGATTAGGAGAGTATAATGTTTTAGTACTGATGTTGTAGAAATGTTTAGGATGCCTCTCAGATTGAAATAAATTGTTGCACAAGAAAGGTTATTAGGTCAGAGATGTGTAGGTACACTGAAAATTAAGGAGGGTGGGCATGGATGTAGTGATATGTATTGAGTAAATGACTAAGTACAATTCAGTGGTGGGAGTGTACAGGAGGTCGCCTCCCTTCCCCTCAAACTGAATGTATAGGAGTTAGGCCCCTTCCCCCTCAAACCGAATGCAGATAACTTATCGAGTTGATCAATGACTCACAATGTTGCGAAAATCAGAAATGTAGTGCCTTTCAGGAAAGTGCTTTGATGGGCGATCTATTTTTTGGGGTCAGAATGTCTTGTGCGATAGAAGGTTTGTTAAGTAGTATATGCTTCTTATAAATTACTGAAAACCTAGATTCAAATTGGAGCAGGTGTCAAATGCTGACCAGGAATATGGTGACCCACCATTTTGTGATGAGCCAGGCATGGTCAGGCAATTTCTAATATGGTGGATTTGTGTTAAATCGTGATGACATCAATGAATACCTTTTTTTAAATAAAAGTTCATACAGAGTCCACTGATGAAGAATGAGCCAAGTAAAACCTGTTTAGACTATTTCTGAGTCGCAGATGGGCCAACTAATCACAGGCAGGAAAAGCGGTTGTACATTGATCATGCCATTACCTCACCTTTCTATATTGTATATAAGGGAGGGAGAGACCAGAGGTTTTGGGAGTTGCATATATATCTTTGGTGTGCTGTAAACTGTGTCCTGCCTTGCTGAAAAGAATAAACCTGATGTATTTTGAAGTCCAGTCTGAGTGTCTTGATATGCTTCATAGTCCCTTTCCTGCTTCCTGGGTGCCAAGACAAGAAGAGGGTGTGAAGACCCTGTATTCACTACCTTCCTCTGACACTTCTTCCCCCTGTGAGTGCTACCTACTGTTAGAACATTGTGCCAGTGCCAGACACTTGGAAGTGTCCTATTGCTACTGCACTGAAGGACATCTGTGTTGGAGAGGACATCCTTGCAAGAGAGAGGCCTCCCACGGCTTAACATCAGACCACATATCTTTGCTGGCAGCACCTCTTAACCTATTGAGCCTACCATGGTGAGTCCAATAGCACCAGCACAAGCACCTTCCAGGGACCTTCCGGGTGACACAAGAGCACGTGTCTCACCCATTGGAGGTGACAGGAATGAGTTATACCCTCTCCTGCTGTAGTTCATGAAGATTGCTTATAATGCCATCTATGTTGAAAAGCCGTGCGTGCCAAGGGAAGTTGGGCAAATAGGGAAGAGACAGGTTGCAGCCATGAGCGAGACAGATCAGGTGGTATCCGAGGTGGCTATGTATGCAGAAGGGGCAGTGAGGTAGGTTGCCAAAGCTAAAATGCAGGAAGTAAGGAGTCTGAAGGACAGAATTGAACTGGTGAGTGGCAAGTTGCATGAGATGAATGTTGTCCATGGAATCCAGCAACATCTTTTGATACCACCAATAGCCTCTGCTCCTCACACATCCCGTCCATATCGAACTATTTACCTTCCCCTTCTGGTGGGCCTTGCAATTAAAGGTTTTGGCCCATGCCTTCCAGAGGTGGGGGAGGAGAGTGAGGAGGTGTTTGTGAGGGAATACAGTATTGAGCAGTCTTGCGTTGTACTGTGTTGTTCTTTCCATGAGTGTATGTACCATACCTATTCCCCTGCCAAGATGGCATTAGATTTGAGTTGTTATTTTTCAATTCAATTTGCATGGTCACTGAATCTGCTTGCATATACTACTTTTGAGTGCCTTTTGACTGAATATGTTCTTCCTTTGTTCTGCATTTCCCTTTTATGTATGTGTTTTTCCCATGTACATTTTGTTAAATCTCCTCCTGTGTGTGTCCTTGAGCCTCATTTTATTGTTCCCACATGTGTTCTACTATTTAGTAAAAACTTATTTCGATGGCTCAGATCATGTGTGTGTGTGCCTTTTCACCTGATTAATGCAGCTATTTACAGGTTGCAGGGCCAAAGGTGTGGTAAGATCCATTAGCATTTGGGATTTTAACATGTGGGGATACTCATGGCCGTGATTGGCCAGAGGCAATATGGCTTGTGTGTTCGATATTACATTTCTGTCTCTTTCAATTGCATGAAGGTGTGTCCTTGTGTCCTTGTCTTGGTTGGCGCATGGACATGGAAATTATTATTATTATTATTATTATTATTATTATTATTATTATTATTATTATTATTATTATTGTTATAATGATTATTATTATTGTTACTGTTATTATTATTATTATTATTACTATTATTATTATTGTTATTATTATTTTTATTATTATTATTATTATTATTATTATTATTATTATTATTATTATTATTATTGTTACTATTATTATTATTATTATTAGTATTATTATTAGTATTATTATTAATATTATTATTATTATAATGATTATTATTATTATTGTTACTATTATTATTATTATTATTATTATTATTATTATTATTATTATTATGTATTGCTTCTATAGTGCGACATGCCATAGGCTTCAGAGTGCATATATAACTAAGATAGACAGACAGAAAAATAAACCCAGAAGGTACAAGTGAACAAGAAAGAGAGACATTAACCTAGCCGTATATTGAAAGAGTATGTTTTAATGGCTTTCTTAATAGTGATCAAGGAGGGCAACATACGAAAGGACAAAGGAAGGGCATTCCAGGTCTTGGGCGCGCAAACAATCGAAGCTCGTGCCACCAAATTGTTCAAGCTTGAAGCATAGCTTATGTAAGCTTCCTATCACTGTTGGAGTGCAAACGACTAGTGGCTTGTACAACTTCCAAACGATCCATGAAGTAATGGGGCGCCTTGCAAGATTGACATTTGTAGGTCAATGAGAGACGTTTGTGGATAATTCTGTGTTCAACCGGCAGCCAATGCATAGAGAGTCTGGCTGATGTAACATGGTCCTGCTTAGCAAGACCACCGACAACCCTCACGTCTCCATTTTGGACGGTTTGGAGGGCCTGCAGATTAGCCCGAGAGGTTCCTATCAGAAGAGTATTACAATAGTCTAATTTGGAATTGATGAGTTTGGTGGCAAGAAGGTATTCCCCCAAAAAATCAAAACCAAAATAAAAGGGCCGAAAATAGCAAGTTTTAAAAGTTGAATTTTTGTGGGATTTTGGTACCCTTTTTAAATAAATAGATCGGGTGTGGGGTGAGATTATGCAATCGGGTGGGGGATGTAGTGAGAACTGCGGGGCGTCGCCCTGCAATAAAAAAAAATGTTGTTTGCTATTTTAACATGGAACCGGCAAGAAAGGATCTATTTTCCAAGGAAAGGAAGGGTCTCATTATTTAGCAGCCTCATTACGTATGAACAGGATGAATGAAGGTGCGAGACATGAGCTTTCATTGACAGCTGTGAATCCAGATATACTCATAAGGTCTTCACCTGATTAACCACAGGGATTATGCAGCCTGAGTTGGAAAAATGATTATACAGGAGTCTAGTTTTTTCAATCGTGGCAATTAACCGACAATCATCTGCTCTATTTTATTGTCATTGAGGGCCAGTGAATTAAAGGCCATCCTTGCTACGATCACTGTGTAGATGTTATGTATGGCCTCTTAATCATGTGTATAGTTGCATGACAGCTCGAAAAGGATCAGAGTGTCATCAGCAGGATGTGTATACTGCACACCAAGTCTATCCAAAAGATCAAACAAAGGCCTGGTGTAAATGTTGAACAGCATGGGGGGCAGGCATGATCCTTGAGGAACCCCACAGATTGTAGAACTGGGAAGAGCTTGGTAGATATCTACTGCCATCCTCGAGGAGTGAGGACCAAGGAACAATGTTATCCTATCAGCGGCACTCTTTTCAGCATTGTGCAATTTCTAGTAGCCTGTTCGTAAGAATTGTGTGATCCACAAGATCGAACATTGCTGATAAATCGAGCAGCATGAGCAGCGCCGGATGCCCCTTCTCGATTATGCTAATGATGTTGGCTTTTAAATCCAGGTGAGCAGTTTTAGTGCCATGCATACTTAAAACCTGACTGTCGAGTGTCAAGTATCTTATTCTATTCCACAAACTCCTGAAACTGGAGGTAGGCAATACTGTCCAGAATGTTCAGGAGAAAGTGCACATTTCTAATCAATAGTAACTTGCTATTGCAGGTCCAAATAACATTTCCCACGAGTTGTCATGTTACCATAGAGGCCTCATTTGTCAAAGCCATGCAAGTATCTGCAAAGCTGTCAAGGGGATATGCAACTCTTCAAGTAATGAGGTATAATGGATTTGGTCCTGTAAGTGCATACCATTCGTAACGAGCACCTTTAAGCAACCAGGTGCACAGGAGATGACCATATGTTCTGCAAAGTGAGGCACCAAAGCAAGAGTCTGCATGAACTCACCATGTGCAGTTACGCAGAGTGTTGTTGGTACAAACCTCGGACCGCCCTGAACAGGGATGGAATACATTTTGGTGAATGTGATATGCCTTTTGCCAAGGTCAGATGGTGTGTTCCTATTCTGCAAACATGTGTTTTGCCATGTGCAGCATGCAGTGTGTATCTCAGTCGGTATGTCTCAATGCTGCATAGCGATTCAGGGCAACACTTTTCACCCTGCTGTGCTCATGTACTTTGAACTGCTTTTGAAGTGTGACTGCATGTTCTGCTGTGATGGGCACAATTATTATTGCCCATGAGCCATGGGATCATGTTTGGCAATGACCTGATTCCCACTGAATAGGAGTGAATATAGGGAAAAGCGATTGAGGCCCAAAAAACTTTCCAGGCTAAGTGATTTTGGCGTGTGAAATGAAATACTCAAAATCACCAAGTAGAGTGATCTGAGGGTTGTCGTTTTGTAAGATGCATGGGTTCTTTCCAAATGATGCATATATTCCCAGTGCTTAGGTAAGGCAAGAGCTAGGCCAGGAAGCCTTCTTAAACCCTCCAACTGTGCTCACCACTAGCTGTCATGTGGGCAGCTCAATCTCACAACTGGTACATTTGTACTTGGGCCTATGTTCTACAAGTGTGTTATGCTGCCTTGTCAATAAGGGTGCGGGTGTGCTTGTGACAACATGGCTTACAGAGGGACACATGTTGACTGATCTGGGGAGTGAAGGCTTTCTAAGTGTGTCTTTTGAATTTCCACAGACATCTGAAAGTGTGAGTCTGAGGATACTGTACTTGGCCACCTGGCTTTGTCGACTTGTTATGCATACTGAGGTTAAGAAGCTGTCCAACAGCTGATTACACACTCGTACTTCATTGCCTCTACTGCTTGAAGTAGATGAAAACATGGCTGGGGCCTTACATCGGGTACTTTTTCAATGGCTATGCTCCTGCACACTGCAATGTGATGTTAGACATAACAGGCGAGGATGATGTCTCACACGAATTTGGGACTGTACAGGAGTACCCACTCTGAGTGGTCAAGGCATCTGAAGTGTTACCTCAGAACTCCAAGGTTCTTCGCAATGATGCTTCTGGTGACCCTATGTGCTGTGGTCTACCAATGGTTTGCAGTGGTGCTGGGCAGTTTGAAGGGTGTAATGAGATATGAACAGAGAGGGTAACTAGAATAACATGTGTGAGAAAGAACATGATTGATGTCATGTACAGCTTGTGACAAAGAATTTGAACAATGATCTATCACATTGTTAGTAGTGCGGGCCACCCTGTATTGATGTATGTGTGGGCATGTAGTCTTGGGCCTATGCAGGCATGTGGAGTAGCAGGGTGGTGGTGGCCACCACTATTGAGAATAATACAAATTCTAATAATTATATGAATAATGTAACAATTTCAAGTTGCAAGCCAACACAATGATCCACCCACCAGGATCACAGAATACAGTCAGTGCCCGGAGAATGAGGCAGTACAACTACAGTGATGACTGCACACTCAATAGTGAAAATCACTATGCTTTCTTGAAAGAACTTTTGTAATATTAGCATGAATCGTTCTAATCAAGGTCAAACAAGTGCAGTGAACAATAAATGGTGGAAGAATTGTTTATTCAGATAAAAAGATGTCAAAAGCCAATGAAATTTGTACCTCAGAAAGTCCACCATCAGGGGAAAGTCTGTGTGGTGAAAAAGAAGACAAAAGCAGAAAGTAAATAGTCAATACTTAATCATTGAGCACATGGATTAGGAAGTGGAGAGGGAAATAAAGAAAACTGAAATGTGCCATACATGGCATGTAAAATCAGTATAAACATAAATCAAAAGAACTCAAAGCACAATCTGAAAAAAGAGAAACAAGTCTTCGGAAAAGAATCTAGAAAGAGTTTGAAAAAGTTGGTGAAATATGGTGAAAAATACAAAGGTGATCAACATTTTTTAATAAAATTAATGTCTAAAACATACATGATAGGTAAATGTAGGGACCAG
Organism: Ambystoma mexicanum; assembly: GCF_040938575.1. Taxonomy (NCBI): domain Eukaryota; kingdom Metazoa; phylum Chordata; class Amphibia; order Caudata; family Ambystomatidae; genus Ambystoma; species Ambystoma mexicanum. The sequence continues at coordinate 796,084,531 of NC_090935.1, read as the reverse complement.
AGACTGATATGGCATGGATCAATACTACTCAACTATTCGTGGTGCAGCTGCAGACTATAGCTAAAAGAAAATATTATGGATCCAAAATGAGAAGGTTTGAGGGGAGCGGTGGAAGAGAATACTGAGCCAAAGACTCTATTCTGCTTATCTACTGAAACGTTAGAGGGACGTGATAGATCAAGTGTAGCTAATCCTGCTTCAATAATTAAACCGAATAAACACTGTGCTGAGCAACCTGCCATGCATGCAAATGCCAAAGTGTGTGCTGGCAAATGTAGCATCGTCAGCACGACGTGAAGAAGTCCATGTGCAGGCGTCGAGACGTCACCCCATTTGTGTTTGAAAACAAGCATCAAAGGGGAACAGTTTGGGAGGAGCAGAGGGTGAGTAGTAAAAAGAAGAGGAATAAAAACATTAAAAAATAAAAAAAATTGAAAATGAACACCAGAAAAAGTGAAGCGAAGTGTACAAAATCAAAACATGAAAAATCATAACAAAAAGGAAATGAGAGAGTGAAAAGAAAAAATCAAGATTAAAAAAACAAAATACAAAATATAAAAATATAGAAAATATCAAAGGATGATCAAGTGAGTGGAAAATAGGTATGCAAAAATGTGAGAGGAAAGAGAACGGAAAGTAAGTGAAGAGCAACTGAGTAGGTGTTAACAATTGGTGCAGGCTCTTGGGGCTGTAAAAGAAAACAATCATTTAAAGAAATACACAATCAAGTAAAAAATACATAAAGATGTTAACAGAGAGTGATGGCATAAGGATTCACATTAAGCTAAATTCCAATTTAAAGATCATGACAAAAGCACATGTACATCAATGATTCAAAAATATAGCCTCAATGGAGATACATGTGAAATTTCATAAGAAACAATACACATTAAACTCCTCATTCATGCTTCCAAGAATTAGGGAGTCCAATCTATTCATCCAGAATGCTTCTCTTTGTTCTAATCACTTCATGATGTCTCCTTTGAAGTCATTCTTGTCGATGACCTCCAGAATCTGGGACCGTATCTATGTAATGGAATGGCAGTTTCTTTGCAATGAACAGCTACAGACAAGTTTACATTATTTGTTCGATATTATTTTCACTCTCCAGAATTTTTGGCCTATATAGTATATCTTGCATGGACAACAAATATAATAAATTACATTTTCCTAATCACAAGTGGTGAATTGTCTGAAAATTATTCTTTCTCATTCAGTTCTTTCAGACATACAGATCAAACGTATCACTCTAAGGTTAAACTGTATTTAACAAAACCTTAGAAGAAACCAATTCCAAACTAGAGCAATACCATTCAGAGTTGCAAACGCAAAAAAGTAGGGAATTTAAGAGTGACATGAACAGTGATCTCAATGATGAGGTTTACACATGGATGGATAAATACAGAGCTCATACACACATCACTAAAAACAGCAGCTCATGAGATGTAGGCAGTTCTGATTCTGATAGCCTCACACCAACATCAAGACATGGGTTACATATAGAATAGCAAGAAAAAGAAGCATGGTCCACAAGATATCCGCACAACATCTAATATCCTACCAATGCAACCAAAACAAAATCTTTTTTAGAGAGAGGTCACAGAGAAAAAGAATATGGAGGGGCAGAAGGAGGTCAAGGCAATTTTAGAGTGTAGACCCACTTCTAAAACAGAAAGACCTAATCAATAACTTATCCAAGAAAATATTGCAGAAAAATGAAGTTGAAAATGTAAGGACTCAACTTTGTACCAGCATACCACACCAACATGTTCAACATTAAGACTGAAATACACACATTTGTGTGGAAAATAAATGTACATTTTATTTCACTGAATTACCACATAGAGATACAGCATCAGAAGACAAAGAGGAATTGATCGAGTTTATGCCACAGTGTACCTTTGTGCCTTCCATCTCTGTACACTCCATTGATATTTTTCAGGAGACAGTATTAAGGGACCATCACAAATTGTCCTTTAAGAAACCTAAGTATCAAAATTTTAGCAGGAGCGAAATATCATAAATGAAATCACTATAATCAGGCAGTAACATCACTATTCGCCCTGCAAATAAAGATGGTGGTGCATTGGTCATATTCAACTCTTCTGATTATGATGTTGAATGCTACTGACAAATAAACATGAACAACACTTACGCACCCCTTGACAAGGACCCTACCAATTGCATTCCAAATAGCTTGTATACCATACTGAAACATGCACAGGACATGGCTTACATCACAAAGAAAACTAAAACATAACTCCCTGTACAACACCCAAATGTTCCCACCTTCTATCGGTTGCCTAACGTTCACAAGCATCCAACACATCCAATTGGCAAACTTATAGTTGCTGCCACCAATGGCCTCTTAAAACTTATAGGCACATATATAGACTTTTCCTTGCAGCTCCTTATACAGCTTCTTGAAACAGTCCATCTAGACCCTGAAGATAGCTTGTTTTCATTTGATGTTACAAGTCTGTACAAAGGTATCGCTCATGACCTGGGTCAAGAGGCCGTGGAGTGCTTCAGGAAGGCCATAAATGAGCAAACCAATAATATATCCTTGTCTTACTTGACTTTGGCTCACAAAATTCTTACTTCCGTTTCAAGGAACAATATTATTTGCAACCATCAGGTACAGTAATGGGAGTAAATACAGATATGGCTTATGCTAACTCTTTCATGTACAGATTTGAAACCCAACACATACTAGAGCATCCACTCTGACATAATACCTAAAAGTCTGGGGTTGTTATTTCAACAACATATTTTCCATCTAGCATGTCCCTTCATCTTCCCTATTTGTTGACTTCCTACACTATATAATTTCCATTGATAAACACATGCAATTCAGAGCTGAGATCGGCAAACCTCATGTACATTACCTAGACTTTAAGGTCTTGATTATTGATGTCACAATCTCCACCACACTATTTCTTTTTTTTGTTGTTGAAAATCAGGTTTATTAACATTTCAGTCATGTAACATCAAACATCATTGAAATTTTCAATAACACTTCCACTGCAAAATCCCCCTCACCCCCATGCAATGCATTTCCAATCAAAAGTTCACTTCTGAGTTTGGACAGTTCATTAGTATTCTCATCTTGAGTCTGGGTTAAATCTCATGGCAACACTGAACGCAAAGGATACCTCTCCCATTTGGAGTTTACCATTATGGGTTGCCCTGATTGGTCCAGTCTCACCCCTTCCAAAGTTCCTCTCTTGGTTTCCACACCTCCCCCTAGTATTCAGCCATTCTGGTCTGGACGCTCATATTTCTCAAAAAAGAGGAGCCAGGCTGCCTCAATGTTAACCCTGCATTCCGCCAAAAGGTTGGTGAGGTATTCCATGTCATAAATGCCTCTGACCTTCGTCACCCATTCGCTCTCAACAGGCATGTGTGGGGTTTTCTACTGTTGGGCCAGGCAGCACCTCACTGCCACAAGCATGGTGTGAAGCATGTGACCTCGGTCCTCTCCACCCTCCTCACTGATCCTCACTCCAAATAGGAGGAACCATGGGGAGAGGTCCCTGTGAATCCCATTCACCCAGTCGATCCAAGAGAGACCGCCTCTCAAAACTCTCTCACTCTAGGGCAGCTCCACCGCATGTGTACGTAATCTACCCTCTCGTGGTGGCATTTCCAGCAGTGCAGGTCATGACCTCATTTCATTCGAGCTACCATCACTGGAGGCTAGTGCCACCAATGGAGGAGTTTACGGGCCTAATGTCTATATTGGGGAGACCTGGTTGACTGGTGGGCCCGTCTACACATTCGGAGCCACAACTCATCTCCAATATCCATACCTAGGTCTCATCCCCTTTTGGTTCTCGAGGCTGGGGGTTCTCTCGGAGCTGCCAACAATATTAATTTGTATACTTGCGCTATCCGCCCTTTGGACACTGGCTGTACTATCAGGAATTTCTCAAAGTCTGTTAGGTCCCTTCTAAGATTTACCCCCCACCTCTCCTCTATCAAAGCCCTTTTAGCTGCAGGAAGCAAAAGGGCGATAGCCCTCGCAGGGACGGGGCCTCCTCCAAGTCACCCAAGGACATGAAAGCATCTCCCACCCACAGTTGAGCCGCCCTGCAGAGCCCCGCCTTATACCATAGCTGAAATGCCGGTAGTTCGACTATCCCATCTCGGAGCGGGGGGCCCAAATGCATCTCAGAGGAGATGGCCAAGATGTGAGCCACCTGTTGTCCTCCCCCTTCCCTCCAAAGTGACAACAGGAGCTCCAAGACCGGGGGATGCAGGACTCTACTGGGAATGCTCATCCTGGGACCCACAGCGACTCATTCAGCGTCACCGGAGACAACACCTTGTTGTCCATTGCAACCCACTGTTTTCCTGAGTCCGGGGCAAAGTGGTCCACTATAACTCGCAAAGGGATTGCTTTATACTAAACAGCCAGGTCCGGGTATCCCCCTCATCCTTGGGTCGGGTTAGTGTGTCATAAGCAATTCTGTGTTTCTTTCCTGCCCAGAGGAACCGCAGTGAACTGGAGGCTTCTAGCCCTTTAAGATGAGTAGCGCTACCCTGGAGATAGATGGGGATGCAGATTATATTTATACATCAATAATCAAGACGACACAAATAGGCAAAGTTTGTCTGTTTTAATGTCAAATATCTTAAAACAGGGAGCACAACGAACATCAGCAATTGCTCGATACTCTGACTCTAACTACTTCATAAAAAGGTTGGGTCCTTATACCCATAATTGGTCATAACTGACGTGTTGACCTGCATCATTACCAACGTCATCCTACGTGGCAAACTACTAAAACATATCAGGAAGAGGGATTGGTTCTAAGTGAGTCGCTAAGCATAATTTCTATATCTGTATGGAGTAACGGAAATAAATATTTGGATAGTTAACATCAGGTGAGGCGACTAAGCCCTCCCTTCCAAATGGCCACTATGAACGTCACTAAATGTACGACGTCCCATTGGCTACACATATTATAGGACCCCCAACTACATGGTCCCCTACAATTGGTTGGCTCTAACCCTGTCAGTAATTTTCCTACCTACGTTAGCAGCATGCAGACTGAACAACCAGGTGCGGATAAGCTCGTCTTGATACCAGCTTCCTACCAATTAAAATGTCATCCATAATCACCTCAATAGTCCAATGTCATTTAGTAATTTGAAATTGGCCTTGAGTTTGTACTGTGTTCTGAGAATTTTTAAGGAGTATGGGCACTATCCGGCTTCCGTGCATAGGTGTGATCATCTCACTCATCCAACTTCCCTCTATCACATGACTGGACCATGAATTTTAGCCTTTCTGTGTATTTGATGTTATTCGCAATAGTTCTCTGACGTCTTTTGTTTTTGCTTGACCTTCTTGAACAGGAGCTTCTGTTCGTTCACGTTAATTGTATCCAATGTCAGGCAATTCCAGTTTGAAAAGACCTTGGCTTTCTTGGATCAGTCAACTCCTTAGCTGAGCTTTTATTCTGTTTAATTTAATTGCTTTTCTTAACTGCGACACTGAATGAGGCCTTCCTCATTGTTCAGAACTGCTTTATACGTAGTGGAAACATCCATCCTTTACTTGTCCATATGCATCTGTGAGGTATATATGTATATGTTGTCGCTTGCTGCAGTCTAATCTATTTAAAAGCATGTTGCTAGCTTCAAGATTACTTTGCTGCTTGCATTTCGTTGCATCTGTATAGATGTTTAAACTAACTAAGTTTCTTCATCAGGTGTGTGGCATAAGTTTCGTCATCTTGATCCCAAGATGTCACTTATCCTTAGTACTTCTTTGTTATTTATAAATTGTCTGCCTCTCTGGTTTGGTTATCTTTTATATAGGTGTCGATTAAACTTTATATGATGTCACCATTCATCCTGGTCATTTAGCTTCTTTGTTTCTTCAGGAATCGTGATCAAATGGCCATCATATTGTCTTAGATGTAGGTATGGTTTCCTAAATAGGTACTTTACCTCCAATATTCTCTTAGGTATGGGTATTCTTATGGGTATTGCACAGAGCCCACGCTCTTCTCTTTGCTGGTTTAACTGTTCAGTATTTGTTGCATACTTTGGTTCATACGTTTCAGTTAATGTAGGCGGTGCAGGTGGAGCGGGGGTACTTGGCTCCTCCTCTACAGCAGTAACACACGCTTCACCTCGAGCAGGAATGATCTCGGTACAGTTACTGGGAGCATCTGGAACAGAAATAGAAATTTGGGTAGTATCACCATCTAATCAAGTTAAGCCTCTCCATCCAGGATAGACCCAAGCCCCCCCACCTCTCCAGGTCACACTTCACTGCTGCCCATAGGGGAAGGAAAATCGCAGAGAAAAGGTCCAACTGTCAATTGGAACCCTAGATATCCGAAAATTCTCTGACTGAACCTTGAAGGGGAACCCAGCTATGTAATCCCTCTACCCTTTTGGGAGGTTCCCGATCGGGAATGCCACATATTTACCCAGGTTGACCTTAAATCCAGAGACCCTCCCATACTCTTCCAGGCTCTTCAGGACATGAGGGACAGAGTGTGAGAGGTCCAAGATGTAGAGCAATACGTCGCCTGCAAAAAGGCTCAGCTTACAACACATCCCTCCCATCTCTACCCCTCTGATCTCTCTATCGTTCCAGACCGAGACCGCCCATGGTTCCATCACCAATGCATAGAACAGAGGGGACAAAGGGCATCCATGGCATGTGCCCCATTGTAAAGGAAAAAGCTCTGATTCCGTCCTGTTGACTGTGACTCTAGCCATGGGTTCTGAGTACAGGGCCGCCAACCATCCCCTCCATCTTCGACCCATTCCAGGAGATGTGAAGACCTCTTCCTTGAATGCCCAGCTCACCCGGTCGTACGCCTTTTCAGCATCAAGGGACAGGAAAAGCGCTCCTTTGTCTTGCATCGACCTGGAGCTCAAAATGTTTAGGGTCTTACACATGCTGTCTGCTCCCTGCCTGTTCAGGACAAAGCCCACCTGGTCCGGATGAATCAGACGGGGAGGCATGATTCCAGACGTGTCGCCATGATTCTGGCGAAGATCTTTGCGTCCACATTAAGGAGAGATATAGGCCTGTATGAGGCACATTCCACCGGGTCCTTCCCTTCTTTCGATATTACAGCTATCAAAGCCTGTAGGAAGGTTGGGGTATCGTATTCCCTGCCACAATTGAGTTATACAGTTTGATCAGGGTTTAGCCATTAAGGATTGGTGTTGCTTGTAAAAATCAGCCGTGAAGCCATCCTCCCCTGGGGCTTTCCCAATCCGGAGTAACTGGATGGCTCCAGTTACAATCTCCTCCAAGGCCTCTCTTTCTGACGCTTTCAGTTTGGGGAGGCCACATTTGGCCAGGTAGTACGAAATATCCTCCACTGCCTCATTAGCTGGCCTAGAGTATAAGTCCCTATAGTAGCTTGTGAAGCATTCCTCTATACTCTTCCCTCCCCTGGAGATTTGTCCCCCCCTACCGGAATACCGGCAACCTTCCTTTCAACTCTACAGGCCCCTAGCCTTCCACGCCAAGAGGGTTCCCACAATGTCCCCCTTCTCATATTGTTTCTGGCGTGTGTACCTTATCTTCTTGAGTACTTCCCCAATTAGGACTGTGTGTAATTCTTGCCTTTTCTCTCTCGTAGTACGTAAGTAAGGTCCCTCTGTGGACACCCCTCCGGTTGAGTTGCGTGCGCATTTCCTTCAGCTCCTCACAGATCCTTTTCTCAATTAACACCCTTTGCCTCTTCTTGTGGGCACCTTCTGCTATTAGTAAGCCCCGGAATGTGGTTTTGGCGGCCTCCCAGACCATTGCCATAGCTGTCACAGTGTTGTTGGTCTCAAAATATGCCCTCATCTCCTTATCCATGAATTCCCAAATCACTGTATCCCTCCACCTGTAGGTTCGATGTAGCTCAGGTAGCTGCCAAGCTACCAATACCAATTTGTGGTCTGACCATGTGATAGTGTCCACCCTTGGGGTACCCACCTCATCCTCTTGCTCCCTCGGGACCAGTAGAAAGTTAATCCTCGTGTATGACTGATGGGGGGGGGTGAGAAAAAGGTATAGCCTCCGGCTGTCGGGTTGGTCCTACGCCAAACATCTACCCAAAAATGATCCTGCAGGAGGTCCTGGATGCCAAATTGTCCCTCAAGGGATTCCTAGATTCCTGACACTTTGCCGTCCACCCGTCCAGCCGGGGGTCCAATATCAAGTTAAAATCTCCCCCATAGATCAGCGCCCCTTCTGCCCATTCTTCCATTGCCCTAAACACCTGCTGCAAAAATCCCAATTGTCCAACGTTAGGGGCATAGAGGGTAGCATGGTAACTCGTGTTCTTTCCCTGGTACCTTTTATAGCCAGAAATCTCCCTCCAAAACCCCTTCTGGTTTCCCCACCCTCCAGAAGAAATGACTTTCCCATTAGTATTCCTGTCCCTTCCCTCCCAGAGGCTTTATGAGAGGCCCAGAAATTCCCAGCGATCTCCCTTCTTTGATTGGTGATTCCGCCCCCTCTGATAGTGTGTCTCCTGCAGGAAGAGGACCTGCAGCTTCTGTTTGTGCAACATATTACTAGTGAGGGACTGCTTATTCTGTGAATTTAGGCCCTGCACGTTCAGGGCACCGACTAGCACCTCAGCCATAACCCTTTTTAAACCTTCTCTCTACACATCTCCTGTGCCCCACTAAGCCTGCAGGCCTCCTTGATATGGATAGCATAGCATGTACCTCCCCTGGCCCCCTTTCCCCCCTCCTTCATTCCCCCCTCACGCTCCCCTACCCTCCCCTCCCAGCCCCCCAGTCCCCAAACTGAGGCGTCTGCTTCCATCTCCTAAACATACCAGAGATGATCAACGAACCAACAGGGTTTCTCCCTCCACGCTGAGCACGCTACTTAACTCCAAGAAACTGAACACTTTAAACTGAGAACTAACCAAGGGGGGAAGCATTTGGCAACCTCAATGTGTAGTATATCTCACACCCCCTTTCTCTGTGAGCTACCGCTGCTCCCCTGGCTATGCGCCATTTCCCTACAGGACAGTACCCACATGTCACATCCTCCAAAGGCATAGACACAAGAAACAAACACAGCAACATCAACTCAGGCTGCTGCCCTCTCTCCCACCGCAGCCCAGGGAGTCAGGAAGAAACAATCAAACAATCAATCCCCTCCCAACAATTGCATCCCCAATGGGCCCCTTGTATCTCAGGGCCCTAGAGCATTTATGTCAAAAGACAACTTAAGACCCCCGTACCCTCTCATGAGGATTCTCCCTTCGATGGAGGAGTGTTCAGCTTCTGAAACTTAGAACCCCTCTTTCCCCTTTATTTCCCTCGCATCGTATCCAGACCTCTAGGTCCACGGGAGGGGGTCGGATCCCATCCACCCCGCTACGGCGAAGGGGCGCCACGAGAGCTGATCAGTTCCTCCGTAATTCTTTGGATCTCTTCATTCGCCACCAGGTGGTACCTCTCCCCTCCCTATTCAAACTCCAATGAAAACGGGTACCCCCACCGGTACCTCACACCATTCTCCTGTAACCATTTGGTAAGGGCTCCGCACTTTCTCCGTCAGAGCAATGTATAGGCGGAAAGGTCCTGGAAAATTGACACTGCAGAGTCTCCATAGTTTATCATCTTGATCCGTTTTGCTCTCTGAAGGACCCTCATTCTGTCATTATAGTAGTGCAAATGAGTGAGGATTGTCCGGGGGCCCCTTGCCCTTCTGCCCGCTCTGTGGACTCTATCTATCAATCACAAGCTTCACACCATCCTCCATGCCAAGAGCCAATCTGAATATGCCTTGCACCTTGCCTTCCAAGTCCTCCGGGGTCTCCCCCTCCGCTTCGACCAGTCCAAAAATGCTGAGGTTATTTCGCCTCGCGCGGTTTTCAATGTCTTCTTCCTTAAGGCGGAGTCCCTCTTTGCGCCATTCTACCTCCATGAAGTGTGCTTCCATTTGTGTTTCCAGAAGATCTGTGGATGTCTGGTTCGCCTCAGCCCCCTCCACTCTATGCTCCAGCGTGGTCACTTTGGCTGAGAGGTCAGCAATCTTGGCTCCCATGTCCCTCCTCATCCCTCTGATCTCCTCCAAAATAACCTGTATATTTGACTTTATAGAGGACAGCTCAGCCGCAGCCGGATGTGAGGTTCCCTCTTCTGTCCCACTGTCCTCGTCCTGAAACTGGAACCGTGCCAGGGACTCTCTCTAGCTCATATATGATCTGCTCACACCCTTGGTCGGCTCTTCGGGGATCCAACATATGAACTCGCTGGTCTGCCTGTTCAACCGTGAACTCTGGGTCCCAAGCTTGCGGTGCGTGAAACCTCACTGCGGCTCCCAGTGGGCGGGGACCTATGAGGCCAGGGTGGCACGACCGTGTGGAAGGGGGCATTCTCCGACCGTCTCCAGTGCTTTGGGGAGCACCTGGGCAAACTCTTCAATATCCAGGTGTGGTGGTCCATCTCGTCTTCTGGCCACCATACAGCGGGGAAGGGATGGATCCAGGCCCCCAGCTGCCGAGATCGTAGCAGGGTCTTCTTTCAAGCCCTTACGGGTTCAGCAGGTCTCCCCCTTCCTGCCCGCTGTCCAGACGCCCCCTCAAAATGTGCACAGGGACCGCACGAGGATCTAGTCTTGTGTAGAACCTGCGTCAGCTATCAACCTCCTCCCCTGCCTATCCTGGAGTGGGGCCCAGCCTTACAAATATGGATGGTCATTGGAAAAGTGCAGGGCGTGGTTTGGGGACGTCAAGCACCCTGTAGGTCTCTTGCCGTGTATCTGCCTTTGGTCTCTTGCAGTGCACACCTCCTGTCCAACTTAGTGTGGTCCAATCAAGCATGCAGAGTTTCTGTTTCCAGGATTCAGACCCTGGGGTGAGCCCCTCCACCTCACAGCCCTCCTTGGGGGTTTCCAGTCAGTCGTGAAGGGGCCTAACCCTCCAAGCCCCAGACTATCTCAACAGTACTTTGTGCCCACCAGGTTGAGTTCAGGGGAGTGGGGCTGTGCACCAAGTTCCAGTTCCTGACACATTCGTTTTTTATGGGTCTAAGGGCTGCACCATGGCTTTAGGATCGAGTCAGTCTTTATTGAATGTGGACTACTTTGCCTTGGCAGGGCTATGGACAGTGGGGAGAGCCTCCAGTGTCAGCAATGCTCCTTCCGCTTGTCGGCTCTCCCAGGTGCAGGGGCACAGCAGTGGAGCTCCCCGCTCTATCCCCAGTCGTTACTGCTTCACGGCCCCCAGGGCTTGCCTCGGGGTCCGCTGCTGTGCTCCGTCACCACCCTCGGTGGGGCCGGCCCCCTCTTGCCCCCTCACCTGATGCCGCCACCATCAGCCGCTGCTTTCTCTGTCCGGGTCGGGAGCGGACGCGCTCCCGCGACGGCCCGTGGCTGCACCGCCACGCTGGTGGGGCCGCCTCTCCAAGACGGCCCCCCGGGTAATGGGGCCTGGATGGACAGCACCGGACATGGATGCACTCCTGTCTCCTTGCAGGGAGTGCTGCTTCTGGCACCGGCTGGATGCCCTTAGCTCCTCCTCCCAGTCTCGAAGGCACGGCACCTTCACTTTGCCTCCCTCAATGAGCAAAGTGAGGCGTGGGGGGAGGGGTGCCAGGCAGCACCACACCGATTTTTGTGGTTCTGGTAATGTCTCAAGTCGCTGGAGTGCGACCCTCCGCTTGGCACAAATCCCAGGTTGGAGGCAGGTTCGTACCTGCGCAGCACAATGTCACCTCGAAATGTTCAGGGTTAGGACAGAGCTCAAAGACCAGGCTGCCATCTTGCCTGCGCCCCCTGGTGGCATCCCCCGCGACACTATTTCTAAATGAAACCGATAGGAACGATCTCCCTCATTGTCTATGTTTACATCCCACGAGCACACTCAGAAGTCTACCTTATGGCCAGTTGCCTGGGAATAAACAAATTGTTAGCAACACTGAACAATGTTGAGAAGAATTTTGCAAACTGTTTGACAAATTCAGGGACAGAGGATACCACGAGAAAGACCTCAATCAAGCAGCACAAAATGTTGAGAACAGATCTAGAGAATCTCTGTTACAGGATCAGGTTTCCAGATCAGAGTCTTCACTTTCACTTGTGTATGTTACCACATTCTCTCTATAGAGCAACAAGATTAGAAACAGCATATTAAAAAAGTGGAGCATATTCCAGAATGACATCTAAGCCAAACACCTTTTCACTGCTCCTCCAGTCTTTGCTTAGAGACGCTGCAAGAACATACGTGATCCCTTATCAGAAGCAATAGTTTAACTCACAGTACTAACATTTCCGCCCGTTCTGGAACATTCCCTTGCCTCAACTGTGGCAATTGCTATAATGTTATCAAAGGACCCATTGTGTTGTTTATATGTGATGTTACGGAGTTGGTACATTTCATCGCGGCAAAACACCGGGAAACACAGATTTTTTTTTGTGTTTTTTTAATTTGAGGGGTCCCCCAAACCCTTGATTTTCTTCCCGTATAATGCCACCCCAATCACATCCCGAACCATTTTAACACCTTACCCCACTTACCCTTATATATTTATTTTATCTTTTCTGTGTTTATCTTTGTTATTGACCACTCTGTTATGTATCACTCTGTGAGGTGTGCAATGAAACGACTGGATGCCATTGTGTTTCACCCCAGATCAGGAGAGTAATCATTCTGAGACAATACGCCAGTTGCAATTCTGAAAATGCCATTTATTATATCCGTTGTCCATGTGGTTTATACTATGTTGCTCAAAAACTAAATGGAATTAACATAACTCTTAAGTTTGAACAAAGTTCAAACATGAGTTTTTAACTCATTCACCCAAATTACATTATTCTAATGGGATAGAACTGATGTATTTTATTAAATAGCTCTAGCCTTCACAGCCTTCACAGAATACACATTATCAAACATACTCTCGTCAGGCCATGCTGCGGGATGCTTCAAACTATGGGCTAAGGATGAACAAATCTGTGATAGTGCGTATAGTACCTTTTAAATATCACGTATTCATGTTACATCGTCAGCACATGGGGCCGTTCCCTATTTTACAACATGCTCATGATCGAAAATGCACTTTTTGTAAATGCCTTCTCCCTCAACTTTGAATAGAATGAAATAAGGATGTAACTCCTCCCAGCAAGCCACAATATACTATTCTATGCTCCTGAATAATATGTTCTATCAATCCCTCAGCTCATTGAAACCTATTTGAAGCTGGCTGTAAACTCAAACACCTGTTCAGTTTAGATAATCATGTCTAGTCTACCCCACTGCAAGAAGCCTATTCCTTAGAACACGTTATAATTGTTTCAAGAAAATGTGCCAAACGCGGGGGGGGGGACTATGCTTTGAAATAAAATACAGATCACTTAAAACCAACACGATAGAAAGTAGAATTGAATATACAGCTGTTTCAAACCATTGTGTGCATAGTTGATATATTCATTTTAATTGGTCCGGTGTGTCATTATGGCTCCTTAGAATAATCTCACAGTAGTTGAATACATACAAAATGTACATCATAGTGTCTTTTAACGCAGTGAAGCAATTGTCACTTTACTGCACATATCAGAACTGCGCACCTTTTCAAAAATGGTTCTTACAGAATATCTTACTTAATACTTGGCTAATGCTAATATTTCTACTATACAGACCCTTCATTTCATGTCTTATCCACGTTGCAAAGTTAGGCCTTTCACACTAATGAAGCAAGGAGAAATCTGAGTCTTCTCTTGTTGCAATTAAAGTTAATTACAAACCCATTACTCTAGTGTTTGATTGTATAAATGTTCCTGTTGAGTGTATGAAAACTCAAACAGTTTTGTGGGCTATTAACACCTCTTATTCTCTTATTCTTTCTTGGTCTAATCTTTTCGATTCAACGGACTCATATGCACCACATTTGAAAGGAGCATCACCGTTTTTCAGCACCTCTCCCTTTAATTGAAGCAGTCTTCCTTTGCTTTTAATTCCCCCCTGCCCCCACCTCAAATCTTATAGGGCTCGTCTACCTCCCAAAATAGAAAATAAAGGACTGTGGGGAGCCTGCTAGTGTATTGAACAAATAAAACGGCCAAACCAATAAAATGTCTTCCAGTTCCAGCAGCTCCATGCAATGTATCCTCTTGGGCTGCCCTGCCAATCCACCATGCATGGCCCTTTATCGCATGTCATCGTTACAATGATGGTGTGCTCCATATCCTTGTTCTTCAAAGCATGTGACTTGGCTTTTAAAGGGTAATGGGTACGTGTGGCCACTGGGCAGCCAAGCTTTTGAAAGGGCAGATATAGCATGGAATCGAGCAGTCGAAACACTATATAAATAAATAAATAAATAAATAGATAAACAAAGGAAGATACATGTTATTCAGTGGGGAAGATGATGTGCTCTTCCACATGGCATTGATGGCCTGCATTACATGCGGAGGCATTTGTGAACATGTTGGTTGTGTTCACCCATGGGCCAGTTTGTATCTCTTCTGGAGTCATCTAGTTCCATCGACTTGATGGACTGGCAGTAACCTGTGGAGAATAGGCGGTCTCGATGTTGATGTTTGGTTTCAGAACCTGTTGGATGTTGGTCATTGTTTCATTACTGCTGCCAATACCTAGCTGATATGTTGCTGGTATGACAACATTGGTGCTATTCTGCAGCAGCATGTGCCTCCTTCCTGACTTTGTTGATGCTTTGGTCTCCACTGTTCCTCTCACTGGCAGCTATAAATCGTAATTTGATCATCTTCAAGTTTGCAAATAGATTCCATATGCATTGATAATTGACAATAAAATAGCAGTTGCATCATGACTCATGTAAGGGGACATAATGTTTGTGATTCCTTAAACAACACATCAGCAACTTTTCAATCTGATTCCTCCAACCGATAGATTCATATCGTCCCTGGAAAGTGGAATTACCTGCATGCGGCACTCTATAAAAACACTAAGCAATGCATGAATGGATATTAAACACCCTTATTCCTTGTCCAACATGACACCGAGCTGCACTGCTTTGCTCTGCCTCTGAATGCAGACAGCAATGACAGCAAAAAAGATGAGCGGATGGTTTGAGAGTATCCTCGAGCGCTGTTTTCATTAAATGTTCGGTGGAAAAGCGAAAATCCATATGCTATCCATGCGTTTCGAGGCTGTTTCAAAATGGAATTGCGATGCTAATTTACATTATCCTTTCCTCTCCCAGGGGGATGTTCGGTGCGTTTGTATCGACTTTGACCCACAAATAAGCATCCTAATTTCTTTACGTTGTATGACTCATGTAAGAGTGACATTCCCATCTGATTCAACAAAAATCAATTCTTGAAAACTAACAGTTATTGCTCGGAAAAAAATGTGCTAATTCATTCTGCAAGCAATGTTGCAAAACCAGAAAAAGACTACCGTGTATCGGTTAAACAACCCTACTACAGCCTCTATTGCAATGCTTCCTCGAGATAAACAAGCTTCTGGAGCTTCTCCAGTTCATATAACATCTTGGAGTGCTTTCCACTGTGGGGATTACACTGCACTAAATGTTCGAGTTGAGCAAAGTGCTTTGAATTGGGGTAGCTGTGCAGCACTTGATGCCAGGGGTGTCATTTGGGAGTCACGTGTCCTGGCAACTCCTGTGCAATGCCTGGTTCCGGGGTCTCAACAGCAGCATAAGGCAGGGACATCACACATAGCACATTCTGGTCCATGTTCACTTCCCACTTTCAGTACATCTCACAGCGCGCCCCACCTCTGTACTCCAAGAATCCAATTCCAGCAAGTTAAGGGGTTAGAGTGGTGTAAAATGTGAAGCACCCACCCCTTTTACCTCCACTGGCCTATTGGCTGCTTAGAGGGACAGGGAGTGGGAGGCATTCGTTCCTGGTTTATACCAGACACAGTACGATAATGCCTTAGGAGGAAGAGAATGCCCGCCCTCTGATGCCATCTTTAAGAGATCACATTGTCATTCAGGCCTCCCCGGGTGGTTGTCCCCCTTCTGCAGAAATGCCCCTAGTGCCATGCCTCTTAGTAGCCCTTACCTGCCCAGTCCCTCACACACATCACCACCACCCCTGCGGCAGGACCTGCCATCCTGTTCTCCTCCAAACCCAATGCCCAGGATTTGTAGACACCCTCACATTTAATAGGGGTTTGGGAGACAGGAAGCACAACGTTGAAATGTTGGGAATTATCATGCAAATGCCCCCCAAGCAAAAGAGACATTACCTGGCATATGATGCCAACACAGTGGCTTGTGAGGCTGTGTTGGCAAATTCACCTGGGCACTTGAGTCTCCAAGTTAGACATGGCATTTATATCAGGCATGTTGTACATTGACTTAATATAGCAGTACACGTTCATGATAGGCTTTTACGCTTAGGGCATGGGGGCAAATTGAAGGCATGAAAGACTACCTTGCATTTGATGAGTGGAAATGGCATATAAAATCTTAACTACCAGGCAATGGCACATCTGGGCATTGAAGGCTGAATTTAGCATTTGATGGTAGGACATGCACATGTGACACTGTACTATAAATCCTCTATATCATTCTAGAAAGATGTCTATTCATTAGGGTCTCGGTGTGCACACAGCTTCGATCATAATGACCCCGAGAGCCAGCAGCAAATCCCTCTTCCACAATTCTGTGCAGCTTTCTTCAGAGAAATAGTCAAGATGGCAGGCTGATGACAAT
The DNA here is from genome assembly GCF_040938575.1 of Ambystoma mexicanum. NCBI lineage: Eukaryota > Metazoa > Chordata > Amphibia > Caudata > Ambystomatidae > Ambystoma > Ambystoma mexicanum. Next base: position 796,067,869 of record NC_090935.1, on the reverse strand, counting down.
GGGGCGACAGAGGCTACAACCATTTCACCCTTGAACCTGAAGCTGTCCTTATATGGTGCAGGGTTGCACATACTTTAATGTTAAGGTGGCTGCTGTACAAAAAAAAAGTGAGCACCATGCAGAGAGTGCAGTGATTCAAGCATGTCACCCCTTTAACACAGACATATTTGCCAAATGCAGAGATCTACAGCCATTGTTATGTTACCAAAAGGTGCGTTGCATTTATGCACAGGGGGCAGGAAACACGATTGGTGCCATCTGACTCTGTTTACCTTTCTCAAGGGCACAGTCTGATGCATTCAGTACAATGTGAATGCATCAGACTGTCCATCTTGGAATGATAACCTTCTGTCAGAAAATGACGTATATTTGTATATGGTTATTCTATGTTTTGGCCATGTGCATTTCTCATTGGGAAGTAAGTATAAGTATACCACGCTTATTGTGACTACAATATATACTGGGAATGGCCATTCAAAAAGAACATGATAAAGTACCTCGTTGTAAAATTGCATAATGTGTGCACAGTTAAATAGTTTACATATGTGTTAAAAAAAAAATTAAAAAAAAAACTTGGTTTGCCGCTAGGACTGCCGACTCACCCTACTTTTAACAAGTAAAAGCACAGCCCCACCCCTCCTTCAGGTTATCTGTGTTTTTCTCTGGTCACGCTGCAGTCAGCAATGGCTGAGGTGGCTCGAGCTAACGGTCAACACTGACGCCACTACGCTCGGTGACAGAGAGAGAGAGAGAGAGAGAGAGAGAGAGAGAGAGAGAGAGAGAAATCGGCATACGATACTCCAGGTAGCTAGTAGTTAATCATTTACGAATAAGAGATTACAGATAACAAACAGGAAACAAGTCGAACATGGGTACTCAGGGCAACACTGTAAGTGCAGGAGCACAAAGTGATCAGTAGGGTGCCCAAAGGCCAGGGTCAACTTCAGAGAGAGGAGCACAGTAGGTGCAAAAGGACACCGTGGCCTTGTATGCTCCTTAGGTACAGCGCCAGGATTGTTTCCGGTGGGGAAGGACAGGAACACTAGCACCAGTAAGGTACACAAGAATGGGTCAGTTAAAGGCTTTTTGAGAGAGGAAAGTCTTCAGGGTTTTTCGGAAAAGGAGGTGTTCCTTGTTCCGATCGGACGTGTGAGGGAAGAATGCTCCATCGGTTCGACCCCATGGAGCCCAGATTCTTGCAATCCATTTTTCTGCTTTTAGGTTGCAATACAATCATGTGGTTGAGGCAGATCTGAAGAGTCTGGTGGAGCAATAATTGGTCATTTCTTCTGAGGTTTGCAGGGCCTAAACACTGGTACGCAATGGTTGTCCTGAAAACATTCCACTCTATCTACTTCCACTAATATACAACTCTGTGTAATTAAAGCACACTGGCAGCTAGTATCAATACATGACAACAGTGTTCTTGGTAGCTTGTTTAATGAGAGAATCCAAGAATCTGTGCACAGATTACTAGAAGTGGCTAGAGTTCAATGTTGTCAGGACAACCAATTCACAGATAATCTTTCTGTGACGTTGTGCTTAGACATACCTGTGTCCACATGAGTGCTACTCACATTTGGACAAAATGTATTGTGAGGTGAATGAGGCCGAACCTTGGAAAGCAGAGGTTGTTGTTGCCTAAACACCAGTAGACACAAGGAATGACACAAAGGGCTTTGAAGGTGACCCTAGCTTGAACTGGGAGCTAGTAGTATGATGTCAAAGGAAGAGTGATAGGTTCTACAGGCTGCCATCAAGGTATAAGCCTGGCTGTCTTGTCATGAAGGATCTATGACTGGTGGAGGAGACCGTAAGAGTGGACGACAATCAGAATGATTCAATAGTTGTCAGACAGATCCATGGAGATGATTTCTGTGTTGCGAATATTGAGGCAGCAGTTGTTCATCAACATCCAGCTCTGGACATAAGAGAGGTAGAAAGTAATCACATTGGACACCAGGGAGGGGACGCGCTCAACTTGAACAGAATCTAAATATCATCTACATAGGTCTGGAAGGTGTGAAGTGCAGCTTCGACAAGGCTTTGAAGTAAGTGTTTAAGAATCATGGGGAGAGTATGGAGCATTGACGGAGTTGTAAGTCCTGGGTTCACAGAGGAAAATGGCACATTTAGGGTGGAATCTGGTGTCCTAACGGCACCTTTGTTGAGGTTCAAAGTAGTTTTCAGGTGGTAAAGCAGGGTATCAAACCTGTAAACAGATCCAATAGAATGAGGACTTTAGGTAGACATCATATCTACAGACTGCAAGAGTTCATCCTTTATGAAGGAATATACAATCTTTCTAAAGTGGTATGTATCAGGTCTTTATCTACTGCTGTGTCATCAGGAGTTCTAAGGTTTTTTGATATCACTGTGGGATTGATATACTTGGAAATATCCCCTGGGGCGGGGTGCAGACAATCACGTTCTGCGGATCGCGGGCTGAAAGCGCTAACCTCGCCCCGTTCCATGGAATCTGCAGGTTGCTTCCCCCATCCTGCACTACCATCTTCTCCCCACTCGCCCTTCCTTTTTTTTTGTTCTTTGGAATATCCCCAACCCTCCTCATGCCCGCAGCGGCTTCTCTCTATCTCCCTCTGCAGGCTGTCATGGAAATGGAGGAGAGGCTCCATAAGCAGCCCCACCTTCCATCTCCATGGTGGCCACCTCGGAACAGTATTTTATAGGAATGAATGGGACACCGCACGGCCTCCTGTTCATTCATAGAAAGGATCCCGCTATCAGCACCCCAGATCACCGGATTGGCAGTCCGGGGTCCTAATGGCGTTAGTAACCTGTTCCACAGGTTATATCGGGGGTAATGTCCCAGTGCCCTAATTAAATGTGCTTGCTTCGCTCGGGAGTTTAACTCGGGCTGCCGGGCCGTTGCCCCCGGTATAGTCCGTGGAATGGGTTACTAACAGCATATTACATAATGCAGACTTCCAGAGATTTTGAGGGAAGGACTGCTGTCTCTGTTCTATATATAAGATATTTAAGTTTGCTGTGTTGCCAAAATAGTGTTTCTTCTATAGAGCTATTTATTGTAATTGTCTATTGTTCTCTACAATGGCCATGCTTAGGTTCACTTAAAGTGATTGAGGATGCTCTGAGTTTACGTGTTTTTCTTTGCTACCTGTCCTCTCTTGTTTCCTTATGAAGTTATTTCATGTGCTTTTGTTGGTTATCTCATGGTGTGGGTTTCCAGTTATGTTTTTTTTTTGGATTAGAGGTAGAACGGTTTGGATTTCAGCAATTTAAGCACCAAGGAAATGTTTGCATGCACAGTTCCTCTGCTTGGCTGCCATTTCTATTTTCTCTATTAGTAACCCGGCGAGAGACAATCTGAATGCAAGAAGCATTCTGATTGGCTCTCGCCAGGTCCCTACCCGGCCGGGAATCCCTCCGTCGGGATTCCACGGCCTTTGTCCCCGGTGGGGGGGCGTGGCAAACCCTCAGCCAATGAGGAGGCTCGAAACAGGGCCATCCCCGCTCCGAGCCTCCTTGCGGCAGAGAGGCTGCCTTCGCCCCCTGCCGGGGACACGGGTAAGTCTTTTTTTTTTTTTTAAATTCCCTTCCTTCCCTCCCACCCGCCCCCCCCCAATTTACCTTCTTGGTCCTGCGTCCCTGGCGTGGGACGAGGGAAGCCTCCAGCCGTGTGGAGACTCAGAGCGGGGCCCTCCCCCCTCTGCGCCTCCACACGGCTGGGGGCTTCCCTCGTCCCCTGCCGGGGACACAGGTACGTTTTTTTTTCTTTTTTTTTTCTTTCCTCTTCCCCCCGTCCCACTCCTGCCCTTCCAACCCCACTTACCTTCTTTTTGATCCTTTTTCGGGTGCGGACACGCTGGGAACACTTGTGTTCCCAGCGAGTCCGCTCCCGATGGCCGCCATGGAAAGGGAAAACAGACTCTGTTTTCCCTTTCCATGGCGGCGCCCATTTTCTTTTCTTTTCTTTTTTTTCTCCCGAAACACTGCAGTGCCCGAAACGCCACAGCGTTTCGGGACAAAAAAAAAGCTTTTAGTGCCCGATCACGCAATTTTTGCGGGCCGGGGTACTAATAGCAATAGAACCCTTGCATCAGGGGCATTACCGAATCTGGTAATGCCCCGGGGCCTTCGGTAAGGCCCTCGCTTCACTCGGGTCCTTACCTATGGTCCCCGACGCTCATATTCTATTGCTTAATTGTGACTGACTGTGTTGGAGTGTTTGTAATAATGGCATAGTGTGGTTGAAGGTGCATTCTTTTCCTTTTCTGTCATTGGTACAGTGTTGGGCATGTGGGCCAGTTCCCCTGTTGCACTGCTTGGTGAGTAGCCGGGCACACTCTACTCGAGAGGGAAAGTGCGAGCTTAGCTGTCGTGCTAGTGTGGACAATGCATGAGTAGGTAAGTGAGTGTTCCAGTGATGGCACTTACTGGAAGTCTAGTCCGGAGCGTGGATGCACCTTGGTGAGTGTATCGACTGATGCACTTTTCACTATACCTGCCTAAAACTAAGAAGCAGGTCCTTTCCTTTTGTAACACTGGCTGGTACATGGTTAGTGTGAGGAATGTAATGTCGATATGTCAAATCATCTTTTTATACAGACATGTACTAGCACTTCCGGTATTGCTAGTAATTTCTGGTAGGGTCATGGAGAACATCACAAACTGGAAGATCTTAACCTATGTTGGTTATTTAGCATTTCCGTGTTCGATCTAAATCTTACCTCATTAGTGCAACCAATATGAAAAGTAATTGCTGGCAAGCTGCTTACATTATTAGGAACATAGTAACATTACCCGAACAATGCCCCTACAATGCCCACACAGCTTTAAGGCTGCCAGAACTTACATATCAACGCTAAGCTTTGTTTTCTGAAGAAACCAGATCCATTCACTCAGTAAAAGCCATCTACCTCAATGCCTGCGGGTTGTATGTGCGCTTTACAAAATGTAATAAATAAATACATACACATTTCTTATTATTCCGCAGCCTGGCTCGTTCAACATCCAAGGACTGTAAGATCGGGTAAATGAACGGTTTTCCCTTTTGTATGTGTTTCACGAGCACAGCAAGAGAGAGGGGAACGGGAATAAAGCGACACGCGCACACACACACAAGCACAACTTGCATGGGCTGTAAATCTGGTGCAAGAAGACAATTAAAAGACATAATCAAAATCCAGCTCAATCACAGTAAAACAAACTCCAGGTGCTCACTTTGCAGCCCATTCACCTAAAGCTAACACAGTAAAAATGCCTCTAGGTGAGAGCAGTAAAGAACACTGAGGCCAGAGCTATGAAATCATCATTCTTCGGGAGCCAAGATGATATCCCTGTCAGGTTAAGATAAAGAAGCGTTCCCGTGTCTTTAAATATGGCCTGGGAGTAATAACAATTGAAAGGTCATAATAGATTTCCACTGTTCGGCGCTCGTAAAGTGATACATCAACCCTTCCTTCTCCAAATTGCAGCAATTCCTCACATCGCAAAAGCACGTGTAAATCTTATTTTTCCTCCTCTGCCTTCGTTTCTTCGGCCACACAATGTGAGCCACGTCCATTCATTTCCGGATGTTCGTGTGCGTGTCAAGCAGTGGTTGCAAAGAATGGATAGATTGTGAATTGCGAATTTCAGTTACTTGAATCTAATGTCAGCATAAGCATGCATCCCTCAGTCAAATCGCTTACAGGTACATTCTGGAACGTGCGCGAGCTGTGAACATCGCCAGAACGCATCTTTGCACACGCGCTGTACGTTGTCATTACTCAGAGTATGTGCTAGCTCAGGGCATGAACAGTAGTTATTTTCGCCAAGGTGAACGCGTCAGTGTAAAAGCACCTCTTAAATGTCGACTGTAGAAACACACAACCCCACACATTAGATAATTCAGCGTTTGGATCTACAACGCCAACTGGAAGGGCTGAGGGAAACCGCATGCACCGACTTTAAGGGATCCACAAAAAGAAAACTTAAATCCTTCACAATAGACTGTTTTCAGTGTTTCATGCTTAACAATAAACTTGGAGGGAAACAGTTGAACCAGGGGTGTTTCCCTGGCCGTTCATCAAGAGGTACGCTAGAGCGAAGGCACGCCTCAGCCATCTTTAAGCATGTCCCTACATGCTGTTTGCTGGTTTGTGTTGAACAATTCCTCAAAATGACCTGTGGCATTCAGTTAAAAAACATCTCATATTCATCTACACTCAATGTATTAACAAGTATCCCATTACCGAAATTCTCACAGGTCCTGTGTCCATATATGAGACCCTGCGTAGTGTGTTTATGTATTTTATGCTGATTATTCTGTATGTAAAGAACATCTCGTGGTGATCATCATTAGAGATATGACTACGCTTTTTTACCAGTCTCATATCCATAAAAGAGAACCGGTGCGGTACAAGATGGATTTCATATACATGCAATGATGTAAAAACTGTCGGCCATCTTAAACAGTGTTTTGCCACATTCACATAGTGGAAATGTATTCTTGTTTTGTAATCCCTCAGACCTTTAGGTCTACCTCAAGAGGTACATTTACAAGAAGTAAGCTATTTCACCAAATGTTTCCTATTGTGTTTAAATATAGATCACCTAAATACAATACATCGTCAAGCACCAAACCGGCCCAATGTATCCAATGCAAAAGTCCTGACATGACAATCACATGGGGATCCGCACTTGCGTCATGGTCACAATATTGAAATATATATTTAAAAGTGTAAAAATGCATTTTCACAAATCTACTGGATATACACTTATGATATATAGAGTCTCTATAGTACAGCAATTAAGTGTTTATATAAATGCAATTTATACATGAATTGTCCTGAATTCGTAAGCACTGGCCTCCACACCCAGAGAGCATATCTTCCACAAATGAAAGCCAAACAGGAGAAAGAGGTTTTTTAAGGTCTCTTTTGATTTCACTAAATCAATGTTCTGCTTCTTCTGTCCATTCGTATTTGCCCCCTTTCTTTTAAACAGATGCCTCAAGGGTTCTGTTTTATATGCAAAAAACTTGTAAAATGGTGCATGCAATTCTGCAGCCACAAGAAAGATCTTAATTGATCAGCTATGCTAAAATATTAGTTAACCACCTGTTTGAAACCTGAGGTCTCCAGCAGCCATGGCAGATTTGCTGAGAGGCGAAATATCACAGAAATGTCCTTTGTCTCTCGGACTCTAGCGCCTGCATCAGGAGTTATTTTGTTCTTCCCAGTGGAAGGCTGTCGGGGTCTACTGGCATAAAAGTAGTTGTTCCAGTCTTTTCTCTAGTCTGACCAGCACATTGGTAGTTCCCTTCAGGCTGCCAAGAAGCCTTCCAGTGGGTGTACTGTGAAGGGCTGCATGAAGTATGTCTAGAAGGGTGAACTATACAGGTGTGGTTCAATAACTGAACAACAAAGTTATAGAGTTGGAATGGCAGAAGGTTGCCTATATAAAGGGAAGCTATGATCAATGCCATGTGGATGATGCTCTGTCACATCGTGGTGCCGTACAAGTAACTAAACTCTTGGAACACCCTCAAATTAACTGTCCCAATGAGATGTTTCTAAAACAAGGGAAAATAATTTGTCCTTGTACTTCTCCAGTTTGATGTCAAAATGGCCACTATTTGCTCTTGGTGTTAGACAGCCTAACACCTGGTGCCGCCTTGGGCTTACCAGTGTCTCCATGGATAAGACAATGGCTCTGGGTGGGATGGGTCAGTCTCTCTGAAGTTTACCCGAGAGCCGCTGCAGTTGGTAACACAACTGGATCACACTGACGGAGGGTTCATCTTTCACATTTGCATCGGGGCTGATGTGGAGAGACTCGTCTACCATGTGCTAAAGAGGCACTTGAGGCAGCACACAATGTGCTGGGTAATCCTGGAGCCACCATCAGAGTTCAGTGATACAACTGGATCCACGGTGCACGCCAAGGACTTGTGCGACACTTCAACTATGCTCATTGATCAGTTCAATCGTAATTCTTATTCATTTTGTTGCATATTGGTTTCGCGTTGCACAAAAGATTTCCTCGCGGCATAAAGCCGCAAGGAAAACCTTTCTACAACGGGAAACCGATATTCAATAAAATGAGTAAGAATTGCGATTGAACTAATCAGTGAGCAAAATTAAGAAGTGTTCCATTTCAAAATAGGCCAGTATGGAGTGAATATTGAGCCAAAAAACAAACATCATAATTAGTCTAACAATTATATTCTTTCTATTAAACCCTCCTGACGAACCATCTTAAAAATAAGGTGGAGAAACACGTGTCGAGGGATTATATTGCATCTCATTACCAGTACAAAAGTTTCAAATGAATTCTAATTAACAATTTACAATTAAAAATAATTGATCTGTTCTTTTTTCAAGCTACTATCAAGGATACTTGTCAGTCTCAGTATCAATTGAATCCGACATTGCAGCCGATCCTTAAACTCAATAGCACACTCGTAACACCGTGAAATCTGGGACTCGCCATCAGTTGCTATAAGGCTGTGTTCATGTACCATAAAACACTTCAGCTATGGAAGTGTCACACAGTGGAAAGTCACTCTCACTGTGATGTAACCTCACCTCACCTCAGGAAAGTTTCTCCAACATGGTCCCAAGTTGCTATAGATAGGCGTGCTCCACTGGAACAGCTGTCCCTTATTGTTGTTCCAAAGGGCCACCTTCACCAAACCCCCACACCTCCTGCACCTAACGAGATGGCTGATCCAACACATGATGGATCCTAGGGAAGGCATTCTTACGGCATTAGGGCCAGTGCAAATGCAGCTGAAGGATCACCTGTGTGGGGGATATTTCTCTAATTTGTCACTGCATGTAGCATAGTTATTCAAAATGGCATGGTATCATACAAAACTATTTTAATGTAGCATATGACCCCACACTGCTACAAAACAAAGAGGTCCAGTCCTAAGTGAGACAGCAGGTCCCCAAGGAATCCTGGTTCCTCTCATATTCTAGATTGAGAGGCCTTGGGGTTTCTGAACCTCTTAGGATTCCTACCAGCAAGGTTGAACTAACTCGCCACTAGAAACATCCCTGGGTGCTACAAAAGCTAAGTTGGGCGCATTTATCTTTTGGGCCAAGTTGACAAATGCATGAGCAGACTCGGTTGCCTGGTGGTGCTGGGACAAAGTGCGTTTATGGACATTTGGAATCTTAATTGCTCACGGCAGCTGAAAGCGAAGACATCTAAATGTGCCTTAGGCAATCTACTAGTGAGTAAGAACTGCATTTTAAAAAAAATAGATTTTGCAGGAAATGATTCTGGGAGGAGGAGGAAAACCGAAGGTTTGTCAACTTTGTACAGTCTCTGACTTTGGATCAATTCCTTCTTATTTATAGTGGTATGAACATGTGGCTGGCTAAAATCCCAAAACGAGCAATTACAGGAAACTGATGAGAGATAGACTGGGACATTTTTGGGTTAGAACTGTACGGCAGGTTTGGTGTAAGGCCCTGATTATGGCTAACCGAGCCTGCCGCTGAACTAAGGCCTGAATTGACACACCTCTTAATCTAATTCTTACTTACCAAGTACCAGTTTGAGCAGGATAGGTTTTTGAAACCAATAGTTAAAAATCTACCATTAGATCTGATAAGCAAGCAATGCAGTTGCTTCTTTATTTGCAGTCTCTTCTTTCTGTAGAGCAACATGATGTTACATTATGGTGCAGAGTATTGACTGAGTTCTTTACTGCAGTAAAACAAAGGAAAATATCATTTAAACATCATGGATGGTCTGTCGACTGCAGCAATGGTATTCCGAGATATTTCAGTATATGTTTAATTTTGCACCCATGTTTTGAGTGTTTACCACGTTTGGCTACTAACGGTGGCCACTGGTCAAACATGGCCGTGCCATGAGAGCTTCTGCTTGTCCTTTTGCCATCTTGTTCTGTAGCCTTCTTCCTGACCTGAGAGGCCAGGGAAATCCTTACAAGGACTTCCAGTGCCCGGGAAAGCAGAAACATTTGGCAGGCTACTGGAGGGCTGTGAGTGTTTGATGGCAGGATGTGGGCTGGGACTTAGTGTGTCTGAGTGGTATGCATGAATGTTTCCGCCAGTGGTCTGATTGGACCACTGCTGGGGTGTGTGTGTGGGCTAGTCCTGTCATTGGCTAGTGAGGGCAGCAGCTCTTACCTAGCTTTTAGGATAAGAAGAGGACCCCAGCACCCCTTCCTCAGAGATCCTGGTGAAGCATGAAGGGGCCAAGAACCCTATTCAGCTCCGAGACCTGCAAAGAAACCAGATACCCGTTGAAGGAAGACCGGCTACCAACTTCTGCTGCTGTCCTGGAGGAGCTCTGTCTTGCTGAAGATCTTTAGCAGTCTTGCGAAGGAACTGTAACCCTTGGAGTGGATGGAACATCCATTCCTGACGTCTGCTCGGTACCCTGCAATGAAGAGCTGTCGGAAGTGTCCCAGGACCGTCCTGTGGCTGACCAACTCAAAATTTGGGCTACCGTGCTGCCGGTGTCACCATTCCAAGTGTCGACAAGGAAGTTGGGGCATCCTCAGCTGGCCCTATGAGACTAACCTCTGCAAAATCTCGGTGTCTTGGCCCCAGGGACACCCGTGATAGGAGGGAAAGTCTGACTGTGGCAGTTGAGTCCCTTTGTGTCACCGTGCTGCAGTTACCACTGTCTGAAATCACTTACCTGCCCCGAGTCCCATCCTGATAGGGGTCCTGCATTGAGTTTTGCTGCATTCTTCTATCGAGATTCCTTGCAACAGTGAAAGACACTAGCCAGATATCAGCGTGAACCTGCAACCCCAGTGAATTGAGGACTGTGGCTTTCGGTGGGAAAAGCAACCTCAGACCCTCTTCCTTTATCCTGCCAAGTCTGGGAAAGAATCAGAGTACTGGGGATAAGTTACAGAGCTTCTTACCTACCCCTATACTCCTATACTCCTATTATTAGTCAATGGGCTTTCAATAAACTTTATTCTAACACGTTTGGCTTTGCCAATGCTTGCTTGCGTACGACTTCTGAAAGTTGGGGCTACTTCTGTTAGCTCGTTTAACTTGTAATCTAACCATAAGAACCATTCACTGGACCCCAGAGACCCTACCTGCATTTCTTCCTGCTTCAAAGATTCTGTGGAACTTTACCTGAACTATTGCGCAAAAAGCCCCAGACAACTTGGGCTGGACATTTTTAGTTAGAGATCATTCTCTATGGACCTTGAGTGCATAATATTAACCTTACCTTTACTTTGCAGGAGTTTGTATTGAATAGTATGCCCTTTAATAAGTGAATGTATACATGTATCTATTTTTATTAGTGTTGTGTGATAAATCTACTTGCCAGTAGTCATTTTTCTATAGTTTGTTTTGACCAATAAATAATAATTGTATTTGAATACCTCCTGTCTATGTGTAATCTGTGATTCCCATTGTGTGAACTCATTGTGGACCATTTACAAGCTCACCACCTCTGAAGAATTTAGCCTAGACCACCTGTCATTGCTACCTGAACTAGTTTGGCTACAGCTCCCCAGAGTTGTCCCTGTCACAATATAGGTTGGCCTTCTATACATCTGTCCACCAGGCCAGAGTATAGAAAATCAGCCCTAACTCTTACCATATGAATTTAATCAGAAACAAATGCAAAACCAAAGCAAAGGCTAATAGCAAAGGCCATGGCCCCAAAACCCAAAACCAAACCGAAAATGCATTCAGCGAAAGTGAGCTAGACGAATAAGTTGAAGACACTACATGAAGCAAACATTCTTATCAATGAAATTGAACATTTGCGGTATTACTTAGATGGTCCGGTCCCAAGGTTGGCAAGGATGGCTTACTATCTAAAAGAATGCTAAAGAATATAGAAGGAGGGAATTGTGTGAGAAAGGATTGCCTAGATATTACTGTGTCCAGAGGTGTGGGGGGCACACATGTTGTAAACATAGATCCGCTACTAATACAATAAAATCAAGGAAACGTTGAGGTAGAAATACAGGAGGGAAACATGATGACTCAATAGAGAAATTTAAAACACCAGAACCAGATTTGAAGAAGAGTGGTAGGAACTACACTATACCTACAACTTTACATCACACAAGTAATATACATAATGAAGCTGCTCACAAGGATTCTAGGCCTCCAACGAGCGATACTAATTTACCCTCTATGATAATCATACTGACTTCTAGCAGTTTTGCCACTCTATACTCCTTTTCAGAACCCCTGAACAAGATAGTCTCGGGAAGATAGGTCAGGAGCAACGTGCTTGCCTTGAAATGAGACGACACTGATCAACACAGGTTTGATCCCCGGGTCGCACTTAAAAATCTCTGAGAATTAAGCATGTTACGAATAAATAACCTATTAAAAAATATATCATATTATAGATACACTGTTACCAACCCACTCAAATAATATATTGAATGACATAAATATAGCTGCACACACAGATATACCATTGAATTCAGCCTCAGTAGAGGCTAATAGCAAAAGCCATGGCCCCAATGTCCCCAATACAGATAAGACCTGCAGTTTTAACAGTATTGTTGGAAATATTTCCTCAGATTTGCATACTATAAAAAACATGATCGTTTTTCTCACTAATACAGTGTGTAATCTAAGAAATGATCTAATTGAGGAAGTATCTAAAATAAAAATAAAAACTCTTTGTACTAATTGCAAGGAAGGAAGAGGATATGGCTAGCATTAAGAGACGTGTACTGCGCCAATCATAGTAGACAGACATGTCAAAGACACAAGTCATTGCACCGTAGCAAAATCACTGAGCTATTCCATCGGCAATTCTATTACACCTACTATCTCCCGTGCACAAGCTCCAGAAACTTCCACTACGCACCTGCTCCATCGGAAAAGATTGCACCTGTTGCCTAGTAACAGCAAAGTGTGGGGCCCTAAACATGGGTCCTTAATCATCAACGGCCATGCAAGAGGCAATTACACCTCATTCCCTAACGAGAGCCAGGTTCATCATAGGAGAAATGTAAAGTGTCCATAAGCGTGTCCTGGGTCAAGTTTAAACACTTAGTCCACCACAATGCCAGAATTGTTCATGGGAATAGAGTTTAATGGCATAAAGCACCGAAACTGGCCGATAGTGCTTCTGAGGCACCTATTACCCGGATAAACACAGATTTGAAAAAGCAAGGTGCGTGTAATTCACATGCATTGAAGCCAATGTGCCTTTCCTTTTCCAAGATGGGCGCACTCCTTTGTCTACTGAGCGTTGCCATGATGTTCTGATCTCAATGTTGCTATTGGCTGCCACGTATTTTTCCAGATACTGGGACCCAGCAGGATACAGAGCTGGCACCAAGGCCCACACAAAGGCCCCTGTCTGGCCTCAGACTTCCCATTCTGCCTGCCTTTCCTGTGGGGTGGTTGTGACTGTCTCACGCTCTCCTCAAACTTAAACTTTACTTTTTTACACCATTTTCGAATCAAGGAGGCCTGCTGAGAACTCACTGAGTAGGTAGGCCACCTGGCCTGCAATGTATGCTACGCGCTCTGAATGAGCTGATAATAATGTGCATCATCCTGGCAGACAGCCGCCAGGTTATTACTGGGCATTTGCATCCCAAGCCCAGATTTAAAAAAGCAATCAGTGCTCTTTATTCACACGCATTGAAACCAACGTGCCTTCCCTTTTCCAAGATGGCCGCAATCCGTTGTCTACTGAGCGTTGCCATGAAACCCTTAGAGCAACTCTGCTATTGGCTACCACTTCGTTTTCCTGACCTACCGGGTGCCGGCAGGAGAGAGAGCAGCAAGACCCACACAAAGGCCCCTGGAGGGAACCCCCCTCCATGCTGCCGCTCCTAACTTTCTCTGGTCCATGCTGCACAACGAACAATCTGACTGTACACCTGCATTGTAGGACCTTGGAAAATGTGCTACTACTTTTCACCATTAAGCACCCTGGGTCACCTGCTCTGGCACCACAACCCATAACCTGCTTGCCTGCTGAATCCTGCCTCCCGTGCCCTACAGGCTGACTGCAACATGTATCTTCTTCTCACTTTAATTGTGTATCTGCCGTACATTTCAGATGTAGCCTGCTTTCTGCTGATTGCTAGTGCCAATCACACTATTCCTCTTCCAGGGCACCTTTATTATCTTTATCCTCAATGTTGTGCTGTATTGGTGTTTTTGGCAAAATTCAAATTTAGATGTGCTTTTGAAATCACTGCATCCTCCATTTTATGCTGTTTCTATTCCTGTTGGCAACATTTGAATCTAGGTGTGCTTTTTCAATCACTACATCCTCCATTCTGTTCTGTTTATAGTGCTTTTGGCAACTATAAATCCAGGTGTGCTTTTTATTTTGTGCACTGTTTGCTTTCCTTTGCACACACCCTCCTCTGCGCCTGTCTGGCTGCTAAGACACTTGCTGAATTGCTGTGCACTGTACAGCTCCCCTGCTTATCTCTCTCTCCTTCTCTGACCTCATGGCACTCTCCATCTCTTCTATCTATTCTAACTGCTATTCTATCACCTATCCTACCTCTCTCACAAAGTCTGGCAGAAAAAAGCTGAAAAAGGCTCTCCTGGACTCTAATCCAGGCCTCCCTATTGCTGACACTTACATCAATGCCACTTCCAGACAGACCATTACAGACATCCTCTTCACCGTCCCCTCCCCTGACCTTTGGAACTCCATCTGGTCTCCAGTCTTTCTCCTTTCTCCTCCCTTTCTCCTCCTCACCCATTAATGGTGGCACCAGGTGGGAAGTACTCCTTGCATACTTCTCATCCTCTAGGTATATTATTAATGTCTATCACAATGGCAGTATCATGGCCCAAGGTTCTCAACCTGTTCATATCCTTCTCAACCGGCGCCTGCCTTCTCTCATAACTTCCTCTCTTCTCATGCTACCCATGCTTCCTCTCCCCTCACTACTCTACCACCACTGATGGGAGTACCATAACCCTGTACACCTCCTCAGAAAACCTTCAAAGGTGGTAACCAGCTTCACTTAGCTACGCTGTATGCTTGCTCTGCTGTCAAACACTCCATTGAAAATTGTGTCCTTCCTGAAGATATTGACCTGGACATCCTCACCTTTCCAGAAACGTGGTTCAATGACAGCTCTGTCACTTCCCTTGCCACTCTCCATCCCGATGGCTACAACATCCTCTACAAACCCAGACCCAACAGGCCTGGAGGTAGAATAGATCTGACCTTCCCTGAGTGAGTCCCTGCTTCCATCATTCCTACTCAATCCTACTCCTCTTTTGCCTACTCCTCTTTTGAATGCCTCATCTGTAGGCTTGGGGTCTCACCTACTCGCTCTGTCCCACTCGCCACTATCTGTAGACCCCATGGCCCTATTTTGCTCTTCCTCTCTTAATGGGCCGACCTTTCAACCTCTTCTTCCAAGCTCCTCCTCCCTGGTGACTTCAACATCCACCACAACTCTCTTGAATCATCCACTTTCTCCAAACAAGTGCTCCCCTGCTCTTTCAGAACCATCAAGGACAACATTTCCTCTCTCACCTCAGCTCTTGCTCACTTCTTTAACCACTCCTTCACCACTGGCTCTTTCTATCCCTCAAGGACTCCCTTGTGCACCCTGTCCTACAATATCCATCTTTTGATCCCCCCTTCCCAGTTAACTATCACCCTATCTCTACTACCCTCTTCCTGGGAAAGCTTTTGGAAACGTTGGTCCTCTCCCAAATGAACCTCAACACTGATCTTGCTGGTTGCCTTCATGACCATCGATCCAGATTACGGGCATCCAGAGACACAGAAAATGAATGCTCTCCTGAACACCTGTGAAACCATGCTTGCAAATCTTGTCTCCAACTCTTCTGCTGTTCTCATTCTCCTCAATCTCTCTTCTGCCTTTGACATGGTCAACCATTCCATCCTCCTAAAACAACTCAGTGAAACCCTCAGCATTACTGGTGGGCACTTTATTGGCTGACCTCCTTTCTCACTAACCGCCATTCCCAGCTGCAACTGGGCCCTTACTCCTCCACCATCATTCTATCTACCTCTGACATGTCCCAGAGCTCTACCCTATCACCATGGCTCTTTAATATCTATCTTGCCACTCTTGCTCACCTGATATCCTCCTTCTCTGCTCATTTCCGTGTTTATGCTGATGACACACAGCTTTCCTTCAAACTTCCGTCTACTTCACCCTCTTCCTCTTCTCTCATTCCCAACTGTCTGTCCGCCATCCAGGCATGGTGTGCAGCTTATTATCTCTGTTTCAATGCCAGTAAGACAGAGATCCTCCTTATTGCGACACCTGTGCCCTCTTTTCCTCCTACCCTCTGACCACCCTCTTTGGGCACTCTACCCCTACCATCTTGTGAGGCCAAAAACCTCAGGGTCATCTTCGACTTCACTCTCTCCTTCACCCCTCACATCATGGACCTTACCAAGAAGTCTCACTTTCAGCTCCACCACCACAGAGGTATTCTTCCTTTTCTCACCTTCCCACAGAAGCTCAATGTCTCCAGAGCTCTGGTCTTCTCCAGGCTGGACTACTGCAACAGACTCTTTCTCAATCTCCCTCTTTCCTCTCTTTGTCCCCTCCAGCTTACCCAGAACAGGGTTGCTAGACTTATCCTTGGCCTCGAGCCTAGAGGTCACAGCTCTCTAGCTCTAAAATATCTCCACTGGCTCTGAGTGGCTACAAGGATAAATACTCCCCTGCTAGAGCCCTACACTCCCCTAATTTGAACTCTCTAACTGTCAACCACTTCTCCAAGCAGAGAGTGTGGGGTGGGGGCAGGTCTCTCTCCACAGCTGGTGCCTCCCTTTGGACCAGCCTCCCTGCCCTTCTCAGACTTGAATCGGACCTCCCTAAGTTCCGGAAACTGCTAAAAAACTCTGCTCTTCTCTACCTCTTTCCCTTCCATGCTAATCACCCCACTTCCGCTGTGACCGGTGGCCTGATCCTGATGAGTCTCAAAGGATCCCAGGCACTGCCTCCCAGTCACTACTCTTCTGCCCCTCCATGGCACTGCCCTGCGGGCCCCTGGTTGGTGGCTCCACATCACATCTTGAGAGTTGCCTGCACCAGCACTTAGCTTGAGGTTCTCCTCCTTGGCTCCCCTTTGCTCTTCCTTCCCGGGACCACCTGCAGCACTTGTCCACTCCTCTGTTCCCCCTCAATCCCCTTCCCTGCACTTCTCCTCAATGCCACAAGGCCCAGTAGGAACACACATGTATATTACTGCGTTTCCCATTGTTATTTTTTCCCCTGTTACCTTCCCATTTATCCTTGTGGCACTTTGAAACACAATTCTGTTGTATTAAGTGGCTTAAAAATGCTCAATAATATTAAATTAAATTAAAAAGGAGGTCACTAACAAATGTACATATCGGTTAAGGACAAATAGGGGTTGTCTCTCGGTAATTCTGGATGACACCTTCCACTGCTCACTATCTTCTATGCCAAGGGCTGAAGACAGGGTCTGGATCTGCATACAATTCAAGGGATAAGAACATAGCCCAAGGAGTTCTTTCAATTGATTATAGAACACTTCCCCCTCTTGGTTCATGAATCGCCTGCAAGCTTATCGGCCAAGCATGGATGTGCCTTGAATGGAATTTGGTTTTGGGTCTGAAGGAATGTCTCTTGCGAGTGCCATTGAAGAGCCAGGGATGGAGGGAGGGAGGGATTAGATTGACCTATTGATTATGGTCCTGGGTTGATGCATTAACCCCCACTGAAGTTACCCCTACTATTATCGAGTATGCCCAACCACTGTTAAACTCCTGTCATTGAATATCACTGGTTTGGCAAAAAACCTTTGTGACAGTAGTTGGTGTCACTTTATCAGTGAACACTGTGTAATTTGTTTACAGAATACAGGGGCTATTGTATAACACCACCTACAGGAAAACACATTTTATTTTATACCAGCTAATAAGGGCACAAGAGGACGTTGAAGTGGCAGGCTCCTGATATTGGTCGATTCTTCTTTAAACTGGGACATTTACGAAGGCGAATCGTGCTCCATGGATATCCAAAAGCTACATATCACCGTTGAATCTGAGTTGGTCACAGTATTATCTAAAATCTACAACAATCTTTGCACACTAGATTTAATTGCTTTGGTAGGGAGAAGAATTTCCATAGTTAGAAGAAATTGCTTGAAAGTGGATCACATAATCCTAGGTGGCGATTTTAATGTGCAGTTTGAACCCCAAGAGTTATTTCATGGTTTATTAGATGATGACAATGGAGTTTGGGACATTCCAGAATTAGATGTTTTGAAACTGAAAGGTACTTAAAAATGTGCTATTGAGGCAGCATGAACTCTGTACAGCTTGGAGTTTAGGACCTTCAATGGGAGAGCTTTGAACGATCTGCTGGCCGACCGACTTTAATGGCAGGCAATGAGTCAGCTCACATCACCTATTGGTTGTTCCCAAGAAAGGACTGGCATTTGGTAAAGTCGCTCCAAATTGTAGATTGGCAGAAGAGTGATCCATGGCACTCTATATAGGATCTAGATCGGATGGTTGGCTAATGACGGCCTCCATTAACAGGGGTCAAAATGTGTGTCTTGAAATGATTGGACACTCTAAAGTTAGGATTAGTTTGCAGATCCCAAGGAGAAGAAAACTATCCCTGTAATCTAGGCAAACATTTTGCCATAAGAAAAAATCTTTGATATCGAACATGACAATATCAGGAAGATTATCCAAATGTATGAGGATTTGGTTGAGGTGATAAACCCTCTGGTAACAAAAGTCAGAGAACACATAGAAAAGAGCTCAAACACCCATACACAATGGTTTGACAGAGAATGCAGAGGCAAACAAGGCAATCTCTGTTGAGAATAAAAATGTACAAGGATCCAATAGAGATAGACTACACAAACTAAGGCATGAGTATAAAACTTTAATAACACGAAAAAAGAATATTTGAAGTGCAGGCATGGATGGATGCCACTAAAAGTAAAGATAGCTCAGCATTTTGGAAACTCGTTACCCAAGGAAACTTCAAAAAAAGTGCTTTGAATGGGCACTTCTCAAAATTACAAAAGGAAGAGAGGCTTTCCATCACACACTCTATTGGTGTGACTAAGCAGGAAGTTCATTAAGAAGCCTATGCACCATTATGAGTGAAATCTGAGTGAGATTCAAGAGGCCATTATTTGCCAACAAACTGGCAAAGTCCCTGACCCTGATAGAATACCTATTGTTAAGATGGATTTCCTAACACTGAGCTGGTGGGCAGAGGTTCAAAAGGCCAGCCTAGTTTCTTGGAACGGAGTAACCTTCTGGACAAGCCAGACCAAATAGGTAGCATTGGCGGCTGTCAAGATTAGGTCTCAGGAGGGGTGAGGGTGATCAAAAGCCCACAATGAGCACACACAGTAAACAACACCACAAAGTACTCTCAGTCAGGTGTATATATTAAAATTACATATACTTGTATTAAAGGCCTTTTAAGTCAAACACAAAGTAATTATTCAGCAGTATTCACAAAACCAACACAACACTAACTATGAAACATATAGACAGTAACCAATGGCTGAAAGGGATATTACACAGTACAGATCCACAACCTGCAAAGAAAGGGGTCACACAGTGTGAATATCTTTTAGGCAGTCCTTCACAATTCAAACCCTAGCTAAGAGGCAGTCCAGTCCCTAAAATGAGTGGAGCCTTGAGTTCAAAATTACATTAGGTGCTGGTGCACACAGTCATGCGGTTAAATTCGAAATGGGGTGTCTTCAAGGGGCTTTAGCGACTCAGGAAGGAGGGTGACGCAGTGAAGAATAAGTTCCCACTATTCGAGGAGGGTCTCTCCAAGAGGGCAGAATAGGATCCAAGAGCTGGGAATAGTTTGGTAGTGCAGGCTACCTCGATAAAGAAGAGTGGCCCTCAGGGGACACTCATGCGTAAAAGTCTATGGATGCGCTAGGGGCCACCGGTAAGGGATGCAAGTACTTACTGACCCTCGGCGCACTCCGGATCAAACTTTGCCTGTCCAGTCCAGATCGGTTTCAGGTTCAAATACTGCAGTTGTGCGGTTCTATGGCTTTCAGGGGTTGGTCCATGATGGTCCATGGAGGTCCCAGTCTTCCCAGAACACTTCTGAAAAGGCTTCTTACAGGTTAAGCAGGAGGCTCTGAGAATAGTTGATCCCACTATTCAAATGGGTGAAAGAGCTCTTGCAGGCCTTCTAGGTTTGATCAAAAACAGGGGATCTGACGGGACAACAGCAGGGTGAGGGTGCCAAACCTTCTAGCAGGTCACCAGCAGTTCCACAGAGCTGCTGCTTCCTTTCAGGATACTTGACTCCTTTTAGTTTGGTGTGAACTCAGAAGATCGACCTGGAATGGGTGTAAAATGCCTTCTCTTATCCAAAATCTCCTTTGCACCAAAACAAAGACAAACCAAAAAGAGATCTGCTCACATACAGCCACCCCAGACATGGACCAATCACAGAATACAGTGGTCCCAGTCATCTCAGCACACCAATCATCCTGGCACCCACAATGTCTGCTGCCAGGAAAAAGCTCAGAGGAGTACAGCAGAAGGCTGGGCTGCACTGGCAAGTCAGGCTAGGATGGGCAGACAACAGCAAAAAGTTGGGGGGGTTCACAACTGGAGGGAAAATTACCCATAAATGGAAATCTTTCCTAACACTCACCCCTCCCAGACCAAGGACAGGGGGAGCTAATCCACCCCCAGATGATCTTCTTGTTCAGCTCAGTTAAACATTCTGGACAACCAATCGGCATTGCTATGTTGGACAGCTGGCCTATGCTCAATGGTGAAGTAAAACCTTTGCAGGCGTATGGTCCACCTGAGCAACTTAGGATTCTCTCCCTTCATGTTCATGAGCCACTTTAAAAGATTATGGTCAGTTTGCACAGTGAAGTGGATCCCATAGGGATAGGGCCTCAGCTTACTTAGGGCCCAAACAACAGATAAACATTTGTTCTCCACTGTGGACCACATAAGCTCTCTGTCATTAAGCTGGCAATTTATAAATCCAATCGGGTGTTCCTTGCCTTTTTCATCTACCGGTGATAGTACAGCAGCCACCCCAATGTCAGAGTCATCTGTCTGCACAATAAAAGGTTTTATGTAGTCAGGGGTCCTGCGAACAACGGCCTGGCAAAAGGAGTCTTTTAAGCCATTGAAGGCCTTCCCACACTCCTCTGACCAAGAGACATTCTTGGGTTTCTTTGGAGTTGTGAGAGCAGTCAGAGGGGCAGCTATGGTACCATAGTCTGCCGGGAAGTTTCCGTAATACCGAGTGAGACCTAAAAAGGCTATCACCTGGGTTTGTGTAGTGGGGGTTGGCCAGTCTTGTACTGCTTGTACTTTACTGGGTACAGTCTGAATCCTCCCTCCACCTACTTCATGCACAAGGTGGACCACTGAACCTTGACCAATCTGGCACTTGCTGGCCTTTATGGTCAAGTGGGCCTTCTGAAGAGCCTGCAGCCCAATTCTAAGGTGTTTCACATGATACTCGCAGGTGGCACTGAAAACTGCTATATCATCCAGATGTGCAAGACAGAATTCATCCAAACCAATAAGGACATGATTCACAAGCCTGTGAAAAGTGGCAGGTGCATTCTTTAACCCAAATGGGATTACCCTGAATTGCTAAAGGCCTTCTGGAGTTGAGAATGCTGTCTTCTACTTGGCATGTTCTGCTGGGGCTATTTGCCAATACCCTGCAGTGAGGTAAAATGTGCTAAGGTATTTGGAGGCACCCACAGGATCCACCAGCTCATCAGTTCTAGGCAAGGGGTATGCATCTGTCTTGGTGACAGCATTCAGAGCCCTGAAGTCCACACACAACATTAGCTCAGAGTAGAGTAACCTGCCTTTGGTATAGAACCACAGGACTGGACCAAGGACTACTAGAGTTTTCCATTACCCCAAGATCTAACATCTTGTTGACCTCCATCTTGATGTAAGATCTCATTTTATCTGATATCCTGTATCCCCTACCTTTAGTAGTTATATTATCTCATGTTTCAATATCATGTTTGCACCAAGGTGTCAAACCAGGAGCTAGGGAAAACTAGGGGGAGAGTTGCCTCAGCAAACGTCTCACGTCATCTCACTGACCAGAAGTCAGGTGAGGGGCCACTTTGACAACCTCAATGGAGCTGTCTGAAGGACTGCCCCGGAACAGATCGGGAAGAGGTTCTGGTCTTCCTCCTCTAAATCTGAAGCCCACAGCAGGGCAGCTATTTAAACCCTAGGGATGAAAGCCTTCAGTCAATTCACATAGAACACTTTTGGCGCCTGCCCAGCCCTTCCAAGGTCCACTAAATAGTTTACCTCACCCAGTTCCTCCACTATTGATTGAGGGCCTGACCATATTTACTGTACAGCTTTAGGCCTTATAGGGTTCATGATCAGGACTCGCTGCCCTGGTGTAAAGTTGACAAGGGAAGCCTTCTGGTCATACCAGTGTTTCACCAGAGCTTGCCCAGCATTCAACTTTTCACTAGCCTGAGCCATCAGGAGGACTATCCTCTTCCTTAAGCCTAGAACATAGTCCACTGCATTGGTAGTGATAGGGGAGTATACATCTCCCACTTCTCCTTGACTATAGCCAATGGTCCCCTGACAGGGTGACCAAAAAGAAGCTTGAAGGGGCTGATGCAAACCCCCTCTTGCGGTACCTCTCTGTGGGAAAACATTTCTACTCTGGGGCTCTTCCAGAGTCCCAGTCATGCATGTGAGGGTTCTATTGAACCTCTCAACCAAGCCATTGGTTTGGGGGTGATATGCTGAGGAATACCTGTAAGTAACCCAACACTCTTTCGACAAGGATTGCATATATTTGGACATCAAGTTGCTGTCCCTATCAGACACAACTTCTTTAGGGAAGCCAACCCTAGTGACTATGCCAAGCAAAGCTTTTACAATTGACTTGGCAGTTACAGTCTTTAATGGGATGGCCTCAGGATACCTGGTGGCATGGTCGACTAGCACTAGGATACACCTATTGCCTGAGGATGTCTGAGGGTCAAGGGGACCAACACTATCAATCCCTACTCTTTTAAATGGTACCCCCACACCTGGGAGTGGTACCAATGGAGCCTGGATGTTTGTGCCACTCTTCCCAGATAACTGGCAAGTGGCACAACTCCTGCAGTGACTTTCTACCTGGATTCCCATCTTGGGCCAGTAGAACTGCATGGCTAACCTTTTATTGGTTCTGTTGATGCCAAAGTGATCAGCAAGGGGGACTTCATGTGGCAGCTGCAAAAGTAAGGGTCTTACATGAAGGGGAACCACCAACCTCCTATGGTCTCCTTCTGTAGACTCTGTGGGCTCAGTGTACAGGAGCCCACCTTCCCAATAAATCCCATGCTTCCCAGGAGGTTCATCCTCAAGCTAGGAGAAGGCCTGTCTCCTTAGACCTTCCAAAGCCGGGCACTCACATTGGCCCTTACTGAACTCAACCTTGTCAGGACCACGTTGAACCAATAAAACTTGGAGTTCAGGGTGGTCATGGGGATTTAGAATTTCAGGCAACACCTCTTCCTCATCAGGTTCAGGTGTTTGGCCAACTACCTCCACCTCAGTGTTAGGTAGGTTAGGGGGAATGTTTTCTTTCCCTCTCTTGTCCTTTGGCTTGGCCTATGCCTTGGTCTTGGTTAAGCCAGCCCTTGTTTGTGACCTTGTGCATGGTCCCCCTGCTGTGTCATCCACAAGACCCTCATCTCTGAAATCATTCCCCAGCAGGACCTTACCTGGGACTTGCCTCTGAATGCGCACTGTAATCCTGACCATTGTACCATTTATAGTAAGATTGACAGGTATTACTGGGAACTTGAGAGGGGGACCATCAGCTAACGAGGTGGCATCAGGGGTGCTCTGGCAAGCTCCTCTGGGTTTACCAAAGTGGAATCCACCCCAGTTCTGCTCACCCAACATTCCCTAAGGGCAGGAGTATCTAATCCATTAATTAGCACACTATGGTGCTTGGTATTGTCTGTAATGCTAGAAGAAACCTTTGAGACTTTAGGCTCCCAGGGAAACTAGGACTACCTCAGATTTTATCTCAGTGGGGAAGGAGTCTGAGGAGAAAGATGCCCCTGTGATCTCTTCCTCCTCATAGGAGGGGAAGGCCAGACTCACAGAGTGGACCCCCAATGTTTTGACCTTACATCTGGGGTCCCCTCCGCATGGTCATTTGCTCCACAAGCCACGCAAGATCCACTGGGTTTTGGGACATAGGGAGGATTACTATAACCAGAGTTCTGCCTAAGAGTTTAACCCCCACAACCTAGAAGATTCTCTTGGGACTTACTCTTGTTTTTCTTTTTGTGGCTCTTTTGGGAGGAAGTTTTATCAGATCCCCCACCCTCCTTATCTTTGTTGTTTTCCCCCTACTCCTGCTTACCAGGAGTAGTATTGTTCTTATGGGACATTCTGTGTAACACCCACACATCTGTTGCACTATCCAATAACTATATTCTTTGAATCAGCGAAGTGCTACGTAAGCTCATGGAAACAAGATGCAAAAATATGTTCAAGCATGACTAAACATATCATACCCTCAAAGGTGGTGACCTTATAGCTCAGCCAGTCTAGTTATTCACTGAATCAGTAACATAGGACACACAAGTGTTACCTTCCTTCTTTTTGTACTCTCTAAATCTCTTTAAGTATTGAGCAGGAGTCTTCCCAAACTTTAAGGTGAGAGTTTGCTTCAATGTTGCACAATCTTTTCTTTCCGTCTCAGACATTTCCATAATGGTACTGCAGCCAGAATGGGGTAGTCGATTGAGCAGCCATGCAATCTTGTCAGCATCCACAACCTCTTGTACTTCACATGCACACTCAAATGCAGTTAACCAGTACATGATGTAATTTTTCTCATCATACATACTGAGCAGATCTTTATGAAATCTTGGATGAGAGCAGGACCCATATCCATGTGCAGATCCGTTGGAGGAGCCAGTTGTAGCCTGCATCTTGGCCAGCTCCAACTGGTGATCCCTGTCATTTTGTTTTTCTGCCTCCTCGACTCTCAGCTTTGCCATGTTGAACTGAAGCTCTGTCTGCTTAAACAGCAGTTCTTGCTTCTGGAATTCTAGCATAGCTTAAGCATCAGAGCTGACAGATAAAAGTTGGGACTCTACATCATCCCTGTCTTCAAGGACCCAATGGACGAGTGCAGGGGCATCTCTTCTAGAGCTGTCAATGAGAGCAGTGCCACCACCTTCTGCACTCTCATCCGAGGTAATGGCATTGAGTTGCACCTCTTGCCAATCCATGATCCTTTGGATCATTTCACTTTTGGTACCTTGAGCAGATAAGCCCCTCTCGGTACACAACATTGTCAGTGTTTCAGATGTGGAAGCAGTCAAGGTTATGTTGGTTAGTGTTTCCATATTTTAAGATAGGTCGTTGACCTTTAAAGTTAAGTTACTACTAAGGTCCCTATGTGTCCTGGGTAAGAGTAATCTGAGTACACTTACCAGTGCGCACACTGGTTACTTTCGATCCTATCCCACTGCTGTACACCCATTTTTAAAGATGGATTTCTGAACTCTGACCTAGTGAACAGAGGTTCAGAAGGCCAGCCTAGTATCTTGGAACAAGGGGACCTTCTGGACAAGCCAGACCAATCAAGGTAGCATTGGCATTGGTCAAGACTAGGTCTCAAGAGAGGTAAAGGTGATCGAACGCCCACAATGAGCATACATAGTAAACAACACCACAAATTACTCTTAGTCAGGTGTATATATTAAACATACATATACATGTATTAAATGTCGTTTAAGTCAAACACAAAGTACTTATTCATCAGTATTATCAAAAGCAACACAACACTAACTTTGAAAGATATATATAGTAACAAAGGGCCTAAAGGGATATTACACAGTACAGATCCACAACCTGCAAAGAAAGGGGTCTCTCCAAGAGGGCAGAACAGGATCCAAGAGCTGGGAATAGCTCAGTAGTGCAGGCTAACTCAATAAAGAGGAGTGACCCTCAGGAGACACTCATGCGTAAAAGTCTATGGATGTGCCAGGGGTTACCGGTAAGGGATGCAAGTACTTACCGACCCTCGGCGCACTCCGGACCAAACTTCACCAGTCCAGTCCACATTGGTTGCAGGTTCAAATCCTGCAGTTGCGCGGCTCTGCGGCTTTCAGGGGCTGCGTCCCAGAAACAATTCTGTGGTGGGACAGTGGCCAGGGACATCATTTAGGGGTCACCAGAGGTCACAACTGCGACCTCTGAGGTCTCCTTTGCGACCTCTGTGGTCACCCTTGCGACCTCTAGGGAAAAAAAGGATTTTTTTGCAATGCAAGCCCATGGGCTGTGGCCAGCACCATGTGGCTCTTTAGTTATGGAGTGGCTGGCTTTCTTGTTAAAGCCCCTTAAAAAAAGAAGAAAAAGAAGAAAAGGAGTGACACAAGTCTAACACTTTCAGCACTGACCCTAAATAAGAAAGATTAGGAATACCAAATAATGTGTCTTTCTGGAATTCTATACAATAATTGCTAGACTCATTAAAGGTTTATTTCAGGCACACTTCTGGGGGTGAGTCATTGATTTAGTCTGTTCTTAAATGCCTCAACTCAGCCTTTCATCCTTCTGAGGTCGATACATGAGTACCAACACAGGTTGGGTGATACTGGGTGTATATTTTTTCTATATAAAGCTTTTAAGTGTAAGTGCTATATAATAACACATCATTATCATTTGGTCATGGACGTCTGCTTGCATTCACAGTAATTTGGTAATATGGGACTGATCTTAAAGATACATATGGCGATCCATTCTTGTATGAAATGTACATCACATTATAGTGATATTGTAACCATATTTTTTGTAGTGTACAATGCTATGTGATAGCACTTCCTGTTTAACAACGGATGAAAAGTTGCGTTCCATCGCATCCCGCGATAACACTTCGGGTGGGGTTAAATGACATCATTTCCGGTGATGTCACCAGGGGGTCAAGGGTCAGGTGATTTCACTTCTGCTACCCCTGGCATTTTGGTGAAATGATGTCCCTGACAGTGGCGATTTCTCCACTCCTGGTGAAGGGATCAGGCCAGTTCCAATGCAGCGAGTCTCAGGGCACAGGGGGGTGGGCACATCAGCAAGGCACACATGAAGTTCGTCACCAGAGCTGGGCGACATGATGACCGTGTATGCTCGGGTTCAGCCATACTCTCCTAATTTTGTACCTAGGAATGCTAGGTGAGCAAAGCTCAGTGGAATGGTGCCTTATATGCAGAACTTACAGTTTCCAAAGGCTCATGTCAAAACTCGTGGTGCAAAAAATAGTTGGTCTCACTATTCCAATGGGTCAAAGCGCCCTTGCAGGCCTACTAGGTTTGATCAGAAACAGGAGGTCCGACGGGACAAAAGCGGGGTCAGAGTGCCAAACCTTCCAATGGGTCAACAGCAGTTCCACAGAGCTGCTTCTTCGTTTCAGGATACTTGGCTCCTTTCCTAAATTCGGTGTGAATTCAGAAGATCAACCTGGAATGGGTGTAAAATGCCTTCTCTTATCCAAAATCTCCTTTGAGCCAAAACAAAGAGATACCGATAAGAGATCTGCTCACATACAGCCATCCCAGACGTGTACCAATCACGGAACATGGTGGTGCCAGTTGTCCCAGCACACCAGACATCCTTGCATCCAGGATGTATATTGGAACTAGACAGCTCCCACCCACATCCTGGGCGCACACACACAAAGCATGCAGAAGCCAGCGAAAACTTCGGTTTGCGTGGGGGTCTGCATGACCAAATAAGGAATTTCCCGGGCCTGCTCGTCCTGGGGGAAGCAAAAGGAAAAGATGGCCAAAGGTCAGAACAAAGGACCTAGTGTCATGTCCATTTTAGACACTGCCAACTGTCCTGAGCCAAACACAGTAAAAGCGGTATGGACCATAGAAAAGAGTTAAAAATACATAAAAAGTAACCCCTGCCACCAGCTCTGTCCAGGGCACATGTGTACATTCACCAAAAATTCAACGAGGGTGTCCAGGGCCTTAAAATTGAAAAAGGGACCCAGCACACTGTACTGTGTGGTACTTTGTGCACTCATAAAATATTACTAAATAAGAGAAACAAAGTGAAAGATCAAGGGAAACAAACTCTCCCAGTATTGACAGTCTTAAGGGCATGCTAGTTTCCCCATAACAAAATGAGCAAAAGCCAGTGGAGTACATCAGAAGACTGGGCTCCACTGCGTAAAGTCAGGCTAGGATGGTCAGACAACAGCAACAAGTCTGGGGGTTCACAACTGGAGGGAAAAGTACCCTTAAATGGAAATATGTCCTTAACACATATCAACCTATATAAGGGATATACTGAGATCTGGTCATCAGTCTTTCTCTGCCTTTTTAATGCTGAGGTTGCTGAGTCCAGAGTACCATCATCCCGGACCAACACGTAAATCATACCACTTTATAAAAAGGACGGTAGGGAAGATCCTGTCAGTGACCAACTCATATTTTAGCATGATGAAGTTGGTAAAAATCTATGCAAAGGCAGTGTTGTTCCGTTTGTGTAATAGAAGAGCAGGTGTTGAGTCACCCGCAAGCAGGTTTCCAATCAGGGTCAGCACAATTGACCATATGTTTAGGCTTTTTGTGTTGGTCCAAAAATACAATGTGCTCGGAAAGGCCAATTTATATGTGGTATTTATAGACCTTAAAGCAGCCTTTGATGGACTACCCAGAGCTACACTCTGGAAAGCCCTTTGAGAATCAGGAGTACCATCTGGTATTTTTAGGAAAAAACCACATCCTATAAACAAATCGAAGCACTTCTGTTAGATGGTGTTAGACAGGATGCATGCTAGCACCAGCATTGTTTTGTATTTATATTAACAGGCTCATTGAATGTATCACTGCCTTAGAAACAGATACTCCTAAACTAGGAGGTGACAGGGTCCCACTTTTACTGTTTGCAGATGATGCCATCTTGATATCTTTGATTTCAACTGGTATTAGGAAGCAACTTCTCATCCACATCACGGACATCTCTAAGAAGTGCCACTACAAGCTGCACCTCCTCAGAGGTATTCTTCGTTTTCTCACTTTCCCTCAGAATCTCACTGTCTCCAGAGCCCAGGTTCTATCTAGGCTGGACTACTGCAACAGCCTCTTTCCAAATCTTCCTGCCTCTACTCACTGCCCCGTGCAACTAATCCAGAACAGAATTGTGAGACCTGTCCTTGGCCTCAAGCCCAGCGATCGTATCTCTCCAGTCCTGAAATCTTTCCACTGGCTCCCAGTGGGTGCAAGGATCAAGTTCCAGACCCTCTGCATTGTACAAAGGCTTTCTGGGGCCAGGGACCACACTACATTCAACTCTCTCTCTTTCTAAGCACTTTCCATCTCAAGCCCTCCACTCATCCACCTCCAACTCTATGAGGGCCAAATGCTTTTCCAGGCTGAGAGTGGGGGTATATCTCTCTTCTCGGCTGTTGTCTCCCTCTGGAATAGCCTCCCTGCCTCTCTCAAACTTGAGCAGGACCACCTCAGGTTCCAGAATCAACTCAAGACTTTCCTTTCTGCCTCTGATTTCTATCTCTCTCACTCCCCTGCTGATGTTCTTGTCTGCTGCACTAACTGGTTACCTGGCCCCCCTTATCGGTGAAAGTTGGCCCAACTTACAGGGGTACCCCTTAATTATATGGGTACCCCTAATCACACTCACACCAGAGAAAATGCACCCCTCTAGGGAAGCAAGGCAAAGAGTCTTATCTTGCAAGGATAACAAGTTTAATCTTTTACATAAGATGAGGATGGGGGAAAGATCTCTGCTCCCTGAACTGTGTGTTCTGTCCCTAACCGTTCTAAGCTCCTTCAGACTGGTGCCAGACAGGAGGTTAAATACTGTTGACTTGGTCACTGGATACTGGCATGGCTCCATCCAAAACTGTCCTTCTTCCCTACAAGGGGTGCTACAGTCTTCCTTCAATCATGGTTGAATTTCTGTTGAGGACCTACTACTTAACATACTGCTAGCCTATGCAAGAATTCACTGTAGCTCCTGTTTTTCACCATTGTGCTACATTATGAACATTTATATATAAAAATATTTTCCCGTCATGCTCCCCATATTTCATTCATTTACACTAATATTTTCATCTGGTCTTGAAATTTCTTTTAACCCTGGTCTTCCATAATTCTGCATGTCCTGCATTGAGCATGTACAAGCCCATTTGAGCATACATGGGTTTTTGACAGACAGCAAACAGCTGCTGAATTAGCTGCTAGCGAAGACCACGGCAATGACGGTCGTACATTTTTAGCACTGGCTGCATTCTTTTCAGGAAGGAAGGGGAGTATTTTTGACTCATACCTTGCTAAGAACTGCAATAGATTTTAAGATGTATAAATGTATTCAGCTAATAGTTATTTGCACCTTATATTTAAATACTAACTACCTTCTGTGAGCGCCCACCCATGTCTGTGTGTGATTATATTTGCATGAAAAAAGCATTTCTCAGTGTTCCACCTCCCCCGTCATCTCTTGCAGTGCCCAGAGGCAGTCAACAGAAGTCTTGCCTAATTCTAAAGCACTTGGTAATGAAAGAAGACACTAGCTCCTTCCTAACACGGGGACCAGACTCCTTCACGACCAGTATTCCCATGCACTGCCTCTGGGCCTACCGCTCAATAGGCACTGTAGCTGGAACCCTACAGTCCACTGCCTTCTTGCACTTACTTGGAACCAGCCACCCCGGCAGCACTTACTTTTGCTTTGCTATTGCACTCTCTCTTTCCCTCCCCTTACACTTCTCCTTTCCCTTCCCATTGCACTTGCATGATCTGAATGACACAAGGCCTAGTAAGATTGTTTCTTTTGTTCCCCTTTGTCTTCCCCTTCGTTGTTTGGTCGCACCTAGAAACACTTGTGTACAGACACGTTATAAATGGCTTACCATATCATAACTATCTGCCTTTAATGAGGAATGCAAACTCAATGGTTTACCATCGATATGGGTAAGAGTAAGGAGTCTTTCACCACCTCAAAAAAACACCTCGACTACATATGATCTTAGATGTTGGTAGTATAGAGCAGGTATCTAGGTACAAATAAGTTCGTGTTCACTTTGCAGAAAAAATAAATGGACTGAGCAGGTGGAGAAAGCAAACATCATACTTGGTAAATCATATGGCAGCTGAGTGATTACACCTATGGTGGCCATTTATAATATGAAAGCCAAAGTGGCGCCAATGTACAGCTCTGAGCTCAGGGGGTTTCCCAAGTGCACAAAAATTGAGACAAGAGAAAATGTATTCTTTTAAAAGCTGCTTTGTTATTTTCTCGCTTGAACTAGATCAAAGATCAATTAGTGATGTAATTTCCTTTCATTTTGTTTTTCACTGCGTAAGATTGTGCCCTGGGAAATTATAGGGACGCTATAAGCGACCTCCTGTCGCAGGATGGAGGTCATGATTTGCCCTGGAGCATGCATGTCAACATGTTTCTAAAGGCCCTGGGCCACACACACCTGTGGTATAATCCTTATGATATGGCAGCTCATAGGAAGGTTATCCACAAAATAGCACAGCGCACTTTTTAGCAAGGACAAGCTATCTCAGATTGCAGCAATTAAGCCCTTGCTCGCTCTTATCTGTGTTGCAAATTGAATTTTGTCTTTGAAGATTATGTAGACACAATATCTCTCCTTATACTTGACATCAAGGATTGGCTTCTGATCTCTGCACTGCATGATCTTTGGAGAGAGAATCAGTCAAGCACTTCCCCTTGTTTTGTCAAATATATATTTGAGTTGTGTTCTGCGTACCTAAAGCCAATACTGAGAGAGCATTCTGGGAGACAGCATCATGATGCATCAATTCTTTGCAAAATGACTGGTAACAAGAACATCATGTTTGCAGTCTCCACATTTCTGCACAGGGCCTGTCGTGTTAGTTCAAAATGTATTGACACTTCAACCTTAGGTTATTAGTCATTATGCACTTTAGAAATGTGGCTTATTGTTGTTGATATATGTTATTTATTAGCTACTTTTGCACATTCAAGTCATCCTGTACAATTCCTCCGGATTGTCTTGTTATTCTACGTTATGTAATGCAGTGTGACAATGGTTATTTTGACTCATCTATGAAATTGTCATTTTTATGAGTTGTGTTGACTATGTATTTTGTAAAGTGTTACGACACATGTCCAAATAAAATATTATGATGATGATGATGATGACGAATTGGGAAACTACTTCCTCTTCTTGTTTGCGATGGAACTGTGTATCCTGAAGTGTGCCATGGTTCGTTCTTTAGCTCTTCAGCGGTACTCTCCGTTGACAGCTGGCAGGGATCAGTTCCTTTTAAGGGGATAGCAATATCACAGTGTTTTTGGATGCCCTTCCAAACCTCCCCACTTGAGCACAAATTCTTCCACTGAGGCCAAGCTTTTTAGCACCTTCCTGTATCTGTGCTACTTGATTAAAGTCAAGGGCTGGTGCAACCTGCTTCATGGGATACGTCAAGGAAACCACACCATACAGTTTTCCTTCCTGGTCCTCATCTCATTGACCTCCCTGTGAAGATTTCTCTCAGCAACATTGCAAAAAAGAAGTAGTAAATCTTCCCCATCACTAGTTGAGGGAGGTGAGTGTGGGAGTGGGTGAGATTAATGTATGGCCTGTGCAATCAGGGCAGCAGCAGCAGTTGCTCTGAGTAAGTGCAGTCAGGGCAGCACAACTCTGGGTAAATGCAAGGTGGCAGGGGACTGTCGAGGTTACAGTTACAGCCGCTGAGTGTGCACTATGCCCGGAGGCAGTGGAGAGTGATCATGGAGGAGACTGGTATCCAGTGAGGCTTTGGGGGTAGCTAGGCAACCAGTCAGTGCAGCAGACAGGTAGGTTTGCTGGGAATGGAAAGAGAGAAAGCAGAGGAGAAAAAGACGGTCCTCAGCTGCTTCTGGAACTTCAGGTGGTCCGGCTCAAGTTTGAGAGGGGCAGGGAGACCATTCCAGGGGGAGGCACCTGCAGAGGAGAGAGATTGACCCCTGTCTCTGACTCTGCCTGGAGAAGTGTCTGACCCTTAGAGAGTTGTAAGTAGCTGAACGAAGGGCTCGGGAAAGAAGGTATTTTGAAAGAGAGAGTTGGCTGTAATGCAGGCCCCGGACCCAGAAAGCCTTGTGGGCGATGCAGAGGGTCTTGAACTTGATCCTTTCAGCCTTGGGAGCCAGTGGAGAGATTTCAGGGCTGGAGAGATCCAGTCCCTGAGGTTGAGGCCAAGGATAAGTCTTGCAGTCCTGTTGTGGATTAGTTGAAGAGGGCAGAGAGTAGAGGAAGGCAGATTGAGAAAGAGGCTGTTGCAGTAGTCCAGCCTAGAAAGAACCATGGTTCTGGAGACAGTGAGCTTCTGGGGGAAAGTGAGAAAAGGAAGAATACCTCTGAGGTGGTGCAGCTGGTAGTGGACCTTCTTCGCAAGGTCTGTGATCTGAGGCGAGAATGAGAGAGTGGAGTCAAAGATGACACCAAGGTTTTATTGACTCACAGGAAGGCGATGGAAGAGGGTGTAAGGAGGGTGGCAAGAGTGAGAGAGGGAAAGTGGGAGCAGGGGTCCCAGTGAGAAGGATCTCAGTCTTACTGGCATTAAGGCATTAAGGCAGAGTTTGCTGAAGCTGCACCAATACGGAATTGTGGATAGACAGTCAGGAATATATTGCTCACTGATATCCCATTGTCATTCTGCTTGCTCCTTGGAGTCCCACTTTTCATGTTCCCATGTGCCCCACTGACAGTTTCAATGGCTTTGTTCCTAGGTGCCACACTCTACTTTTGCAAAATTGGATTTTGACCCAAATTGACCCACTGCAATGCTGTTCCTAGCTCTCTCTATGAAGATGTTCCCCCATAGTGACCAAACTGCTGAATTGGTTCAATATGTTTAATGCCTCCATCTGCTTCACCACGATCAGGGAAAAGACCAGGCAGGCTGTTCACTTCTAGGAATCCTAGCCCATTCTAAGGTGCCTTAGGACTTCTTCTCACAATTAACTTATGCCAGGTGCACCTGTGACAAATTGAATTCTGCCTCACTTGAGTAAAAGGATCAGTAGATGGTCCACTCAGCTCTCACACTTTTACAAACTAAAACACAGCGTAAAACAGGGACAATCAAGAAATCTACCTCGTTTGCCGTTTGTGGTAACGCGGGCTGAGGGAAGGCTATACTCTCAAGAAAGGCGTGAAGGTGACCAGTAGTGACCAACACAACAAAGTATAACAGTCCAACATTAAGGGAATGTCCAATCGAGGTTCTATAAAAATATAAACACATTAATAAAACACATCATATGTATGCAGAACAATACTATACAAAAATCCACCTCTAAAGACAATAACTGAGAAAATGCAACAGACTGTAGAAAGTAGCACTATCTATTTATTTATGTATTTATTATTAATGTGATTTAGTTTAAAACATTAAACTTTACACATAGTTACATAAAATCCAAATATAAAATTGACAAAATGCAATTTTCAAAAGATGTTCAGGATGCGAGGAACACAAAGCAACCAGTTTTGGAGTGAGAGAACAGGGAGCTTCAGCTGGTCTGGCCCACCGGTTGCTCTGAGGCCTTTGCAAAGGACTCAAGGACAGGAAGCTCCAGTTCAGGGTCTGCTCTTCTGGCACAGAAGTTTTGCTGAAGAGTGGTTGGTCCTGGTCCACAGCACTGGCCACTCCCAATGTTCCCTGGGAGTGGTTAGCGAACAAATGTTCCTTCTGCTTTCGGTGGCTCCTTCTTCACCTTGGCAGCCAAAGGATTTGAACAGAGCAACTAGCCCAAAGGAAGTCCAGGTGAGAATGTTCAGAACATCTCTTTGGCCTTAAAGGGTCCTTGAGGAACTGAGGGAATTCTATTAGCTCCCTGGTCCCTTAGCGGCCATGTTAATCTGGCACCCAAAGTGCTTTGCTCCAGAGGAAATGGAGGAGACAGGAAAGGGAAAGAGAGACAGTGAGAAACAAGATGGTGGAAGGCTTCTTCCAGTGTCCAGAGCACTCCTGCCTATCCTTCTCAGGCCCCGTTCCCTTCTTCGGACAACAAAGACATTTAGCTATGCAGCACACTGGTGTGCGGCTACTCCTCCTGAATGGGTGTGTGCCTTTAATACAATGGCCGAGGACAGCTGTCTGCTGTGGGGCTGTCTCTGGTGTAGGGGGTTACTGGACCTCCCAAAGATAATCAAAGAAAGGCTGGGTCCTCTAATGTTTCTGTCCTGCTGTGTAGCAGTATCAGCTCATCTGACGTGAACATAGCAGAGCTATTTCACAGCAGCTGACACATGCACAATGTGGTGGCCATGATCATAAGTATCATCATGCACTATGCCTAAACTCAGGCATAGCTTATTCTTAGAGATTACCCTGCCACCAGCATGGGGTACTCATGATTATCATTATTTGGGCACAAGGGGCATATCTAAAATGGGCATCTTTTGACCTTTAAACCTTCTCTGCACCATGAGCGGAGCCGGTGCTGCAGATCAGGCTACTGATGTAGCAGGGCACAAGTGCACTATGCTTTTAGCATGGAGTTGCAACAAAGAGGGATCTGGTTAGCATATTACCCTCTTGGAGAAGGAATCAGCCGCATCATTGTATGTACTAATACAAATTTAAAAAGCCAGGGCTTTGCACCCTTGCCAGATGGCAATCCCTCACAACCCCACTATGAGGATGTCAGCACAGCCACATCAATGGATGTTGCAAATTCCCATCCATGTCTCCAATGACTTATCGTTGCACTAACTCACTTAAATGCTATACTCCAACACACAATGTGCATACCAACTCGTTTTTTTCACATCTCAATGGAAGGACCCTCCCAATTGGCATCAAACAGCAGAATGCTACACCTCTACAACCAATGTATACATCACAGTCAATGTATCGTAGCACAATGGACACACAAGTATCCCTTCTGAACACACATGCCTCTATGCTTGTGACATTGACTAAGGACACCTAGAAAAAGACCCAGGTGAAGAGTTCAGGGTGGTTCTGGCATGCACACATCAACACGACAGCACAGCTATCTTGCTTTTTCCCCTCTCTCCCTATTAACCTAACCCACTCGTTCTCTTTCAGATCCATCAGAAGACCTGGAGATCATGCAAATCACAGCCGTGTACTATAACAATTGCAGTGATCTAGCCTAATTTAACAACATACCAACCTCTAAAGTCATAGCTAATGTATTGATCAAACATGTGTATTGTTACTAGGAGATAGAGATGGACCCAGAACAAGATGTGGGACCAAAATAATTGCTCATATACAAAGTATTAGGGAGTCCACATACAATACAGTGTTCACTGCTCTACAATGGACTGCCGTTTGCACCCTCTAATGACAAACATTCTGCACACCTACAAACTCATTTTGTCTCAACCTGAAGTTAAAGAAGTTCTTTTCCAGTTGAAAATCGAATCACAATTTGAGCAACTTGCACTCAAGCCTGCTCCGAGCCTATAACCACTCAGCAGGATCAGTGGCAGATAATAACAGCTTTTATAACATGGAAGATAAAGCCACCCCTGAAGTCAGTATCCTAGCCCAAGGACCTACATCAGTGCTTACATGTCTTTTGACAGCATCCATACATTATATTTCCAATCTCCATCAATATAATGCAATTGATACCTGTTGTAATGCAGATGTATACAGCACATGAAGCATCTCAGTTATTCAGCATGACAAGCCTTACATAACCCTAATACAAATGGAATAATTATTATTAAGGAAGCAATTAGAGCACAGGCAATTCTCAGTCGCACTGCGCCTAAGAGTGCAATATAGGCATGTGTTGCAAGTAATTGAAGAGAGATATGGTTATAAGTCTGATGGATTTATTTGCAAAGTAGCCTGTAAATGGGAGATGGGACCTAAGATAAATTGAATGAAGGACAGTGCAAGAAAACTCTCTCATGGCTGTAAATGGGAGATGGGACCTAAGATAAATTGAATGAAGGACAGTGCCAGAAAACTCTCTCACGGCTTTGCAATTGCGGTAATTTCAGCACAGCAGGAATGCCAAAGTGATGTGAAAGGAAGCAGTCCTACTTGTCAGTAGTCCCACACCTCGCAGGCACCTGCAGCCTATGTGCACTTTTAATATTTATTCATACAAGCGTGGTGGTTTTGTGACTTTTTCTGCCAAACTTGTGTTTTTCTTATAATTAAGGAAGCAGACAGCAGGGGTAACTTGGTAGTCATGAACATGAAACGACTATGTTAAGGCAGGGACATGGCATTTGCCAAATATAACATGCTATGAGGTGCCCACAAATAGCCTATCGATCCACACTCTATTAGTCTGTCTCATTAAAGTGATCAGAAGAATGCATAACTTTGATACCATTTTGCTCTTTAAAGCCAAGAACTTCAACTTCCATGAGACAATATTTTGATATCATGTATTCCATACTGTCACACTTATGCCAATACAATCAATTTACCCATAGGCATTAAGCCCCATTTCTGGCACAATCCAGCTGGCCAAGCGACTGCTAGCCACGGGGACATGAGCAAACAGTTTTGCTGATAAGACACACTCACAGGTTTGTTACAAGCAAAGATAACAATTTCCCACGGTTGCTTGTGGATACTGCTTGCAAAGGGCTTGTGCTACACACCAGCCAAACCCACACACTCACACATGCATGTATAACGTTGCTGAAGAAGTGTTTTAAAGGTATATCAGTAGAACAATGGCTTAAAGATACACATGGTGTGTGGAATAATTTTTATTGGACAAAACTCACCTGGGCTTATACTCATCCTTTCCTTCCCAGCACATCAGACATGGGTATCCACGACATTGTGTCCTTGGAACAGTCATCATTCCAGGAGAATGCAGACCCCTAATAGGCAGGTGTAGTCACGCAAGGAGGAAACATGCCACAGAAGCACACATGATGGCAGCATCCATCCCAGCATCAAGGGCAGGCCTGGGTGTACTTTGGGGCCCAAAAGTTTTTGTTTGTTTGTTTTATTATTTATAATGCGTGCCAGACCCGAGGGTATCAGGGCACAGAAAGCAGCAAGAATATTTTCAGATTCGTTACAATGCTACAAGAATATGCAATGGTACAATATACAATACAGATTAAGGTCAATAGGCGCAGAAGAGTAACAGGGATATTTCTCGTTTAGTTACAGTGCTATGCAAGCATATAGAATAAGGATAAAGTCAATAGGTATATACAATGAGGATAGAAGTCAATAAGTTCGGAACAGTAGGGGAGAAAGGCATTTTAGGAAGTATGTACAAACAATTTATGTAAAGTGTACAGACAGTGAATTGCGGAGAAGCAACATTATATGCAGTGTAATGTAATAGGGAGGAGCCGATGGGGTCCGCACTGTATTTTAGTGATCCTTTTCTTTAATCCAGTTAATGATGTTATGTCTAAAATGAGGGTAGGTTTGGTCTTTCCTTAAGGCTGGGGGTAGGGAGTTCCACAGCTGAGCGGCTTTAACTGGGAAGCTGCGCCCTCCAGTTCTGGAGAGTTTGAACCTGGGTACTGTCAGGAGATTAGTGTTGGACATTCTTGTAAGTCGGTTTGATGATTATCTATTACATCTTTCTGTAAGGTAGCGTGGGGCGGTGTTGTTTAGGCACATGTGTATAAGTGAAGCTGTTTTTAACAAGATTTTATCATTGGTGGTGAGCCAATTGTTCAATGTTCTTGTCTCTGAGATAGGCTCTTTTTTGGATATACCTAGTGCTGCTCTAAGAGCATTGTTTTGTAGAATTTGTATTTTATTAATGATGTACTTGTTGTCCCCCAAATATAGGGCATTACAGTAATTCAATTTCAATAGGATTAGGGCTCTAGCCAGGGTAGCGCAGCTTTATGTACAGAGGAATGGCTTGGCAGCTCTTATTAGCTTGTAAGTGTAAGTAGTGGCGGATGCCATGGTATTGACCTGTTTGGTGAAGGAGAGGGTCGTGTCTAAATAGACACCTAATGTTTTAACTTCTTTGGCAACTGTGATGGTGTTGCCATCGATGTTGAAGCTAGTGTATTTGTGGCAGAGTTTTTTAAGACTGGGGGTGGTGCCAAGGATGATGAGCTCAGTTTTGTCATCATTCCGGCATAGACCATGAGAGGTCATCCATGCCTGAATGATGAGGTAAATTCTGTTCACCAAGGCCAAATCTTTGTTGTAATCTCCCGTCAACGGTATGAGGATCTGAGTATCATCGGCAGAATTGGTGCAGGTGATACCAAGACCATCCAGATTATCAAAAAAGGGGCTTTGTGAACATTTTATACATGGTTGGTGAGACACATGTGCGCCGTGGCACCCCACAGGTGATGGGAATGGGTCTGCGGATGCAGATGGTGAAAAGACACGCATGGTCCTGTTGTTCAGGAAGGATTGTATCCATCCTATTGCTTCTTGCGAAAATTGTGCAGCCGAGTTCAGATAGTTACAGAGGATTTTATGGTCTACCAGATCGAATGCCGCTGATAGGTCAAGTAGGAGCAGCAAGGCGGTGTTTCCCTTGTCCCTGAGGGCATCGATTTGGGCCTTGAGGTCTATCAGCGCAGTTCTGGTCCCGTTTTGGGGCATGAAGCTTGATTGACGGACTCCTAGGAGATGGTTTTGTTCTAGATACTTCTGAATTTCGATGTATGCTACCCTATCTAAGATTATAAGCAGGAAGGGCACTGTTGTAATGGGTCTATAGTTTGTGGGTATAGCGGGGTCTAGTGATAGCTTTTTGAAGAGTGGGAGTACCCAGGAACCCTTGAGGTTGCTGGGGATAGTGCCAGTGGTTAAGGATGCATTAATTAGCTTCGAGATGAAGGGTGATAATTCTCTGGTGGCATCTTTAATGATTTGGACTGGCCATTGGTCTCCTTGGCAATTAGAAGGTTTAAGGGTGAGGATGACTTTTTCCACTTCTAGGATAGACACTTTGGTAAAACTGAAACGGTGAGTGGGTTTGTGTGAGGGTAAGGGTAGGTTAGGTTGTGGGATTGAGTTGTGAAGGTTTTCTTTTTTTTTTAGCGATCTTATCCTGAAGGGTTGCTTCTTTGTTGGATAGAGCGTTTTGAATGCTAGTGCATCAGTTTTGTCCTTCACACAAATGTCTGGTCCAGGGATAGGAGTTTCAAGTTCTTTAATGATTATGAATAGTTATTTTATACTTGAATTTGCTTGCAGCATTCTCTTGTTATAGGTATCTTGTTTGGCTAGAAGTATTTCCTTCTTGTAATGGGAAGATATATCACTATGGTTGGACCTATTGATGTCTGATGGTAGTTGTCTTCAAATCACTTCCCTTTTTCTTTTTTCCAGTCTAAGTGATTTGAGGTGGGGAGGTACTCAGGTGAAATTTGGATTTGCTCTCTCTGAGTTTCAATGGGGCAATGGAATTTAGGGCTTTGGACAGCCGGTCTCCTTCAACCTCTAGACATACCGCCAGCACCCTGGCACACCCTATCAATGGATTTTATTACAGACCTGCCTCCTTGTTCGGGGTACAATACTATTCTGGTAATTGTGGATTTGTTTTCCAAAATGGCCCACTTTATTCCTTTGAAAGGTTTACCTTCAGCTTCTGTCCTAGCCAAAGAATTCCTCGAAAATATTGTTCGGCTACATGGATTCCCATCTATACTAACCTCTGACCGGGGAAGCCAATTAATTTCCCACTTCTGGCGCAAATGTTGTCAAATGGCGCAGATCGACGTAAGATTATCGACCAGTCACCACCCTCAGACCGATGGTCAGACCGAGAGGACAAATCAGACCCTTGAGCAATACTTACGGTGTATGTTACAGCAATCTGAAAGCAACTGGAAAGACATTCTTTGGATAGCCGAATACGCATATAATAATTCGGTACACTCTGGAACTGGACACAGTCCTTTTTATACTTTGTTTGGGCATCACCCTCGAACCTCAAACCTTGACTCACCTCAGAACCTCGGAATGCCTGCAGTAGAACATCTGTATTCTACAATTACCCAAGCCTTCAAAGAGGCAACTACGCATTTACAACAAGCCAAGAGAAAATACAAGGAGAATGCTGATCTACATCGGAGTGAAGCACCTCCGTATCAGATTGGGGATCAAGTGTGGTTAGCTACCAGACATTTACCACTCAAAGGGCCTCGAACTTTTAACCCAAAATATCTGGGACCTTATTCTATTACGGCAATAATTAACCCAGTGGCTGTTAAACTTGATTTACCAGCTAGTATGCGAATTCACCCTGTTTTTCATGTGTCACTTCTGAAACCAGTGGTACCCGGAACCCGACTACTCAAACCTCCAGAACCTATTCTAATAGATGGGGAGCCCGAATTCGAAGTGAAGAACATTTTAGACTCAAAAATGTTTAGGTCAAAACTGTTCTACCTAATTGATTGGAAGGGGTACGGACCTCAGGAGAGGTCGTGGGAACCCAGCGACCATGTGCATGCAGCTCGATTAGTCAGGAAATTCCACCGACTCTTCCCAGACAAACCAAAACCCCCGGAAGGATAACCTTGGGAGGGGCCTTGGGGGGGAGTGCTGTCATGATGCCCGCTCCCGGGGAGCCGGTTCAAGCCCTGCATCCCCGAAAGCAGACATCCAGTCCCCAAGGAAGGACCCAGCAACCCCATATAGGGGCCCTTTGGACAGTGTTCTGGCGCCTATGGTGCCAGGCTCATAAAAGACATCAGTCCTGGCGCCATAGGCGCCAGGCTCATTATGGAAGTGCTTGGGTGCACTTACCTGATGCAGACCATGCTGCAGGATCCCGGCCTCCTTGAGGCCTGAAAGGAACTACTTTACCTGTGGGAATAGTTTACCATCGGGGCGTGGTCGGGGAAGGATACATACCTGATTGGAGGAAGGATACATATCTGGAACTTCTTCCAAGACTATTTAAACCCCACCCGAACAGCCACACGTGCTTCACGTTGTTCTGCATCTAGCAGCTGGACGCTCACCGTGTCTGCTCCTGCATCCTGACTTCTGCCACGCCTGCCTGCATCCTGGATCACCTGCAAAGGAAGAGAAGAAGAGAACAGAAGAAGGAAAAGTCCTTACCTGCTAAATCCGCATCCCGGAGAC
Organism: Ambystoma mexicanum; assembly: GCF_040938575.1. NCBI lineage: Eukaryota > Metazoa > Chordata > Amphibia > Caudata > Ambystomatidae > Ambystoma > Ambystoma mexicanum. The sequence goes on along the minus strand of NC_090935.1, from coordinate 796,025,825 downwards.
ATCTCGCCGACAATCCTGAAAAGGAAGACTTTTATTTAAAAGCTCATCGCGTCGATCGCTGCAGCGCCGCATTCCACTCACCTTTACAGGGCGCCTCCATGTTCAGCAGCGATTATCCGGATTCGCAGTCACGCCCCAGCGCCTAGGGAGAAAAAGACCAGAACAAAAGGTGAGAGAGAGAAGGGAACAAGGAAAGCTAAATCTCCATGTTAAGACTTACCTGTTGATTCATTCCCTCTTCATTTCGGGTCCACGCCGCATCCTGGCACTTCCGGACCCCGGCCCCTAAGGGGAAAAAAAGACATCAGCGTTAATGAGCGAATGAAAAGACATTACCAAAAAACGCTCATTAAAGACTTACCTGATTTCTACAAGGATTTCACCTCTCATCTCGGGTCGGTGCCTGTTCCCCGGCATTCCGTACCCCGGCCCCTATGGGGAAAAAGACACTAGCATTAGTACATTAATGCATGGACACAAGGGGAACCTCTTATCAAAAAACTTACCTGGAAGCCAAGCAAGTTTGGTTCTCACCAATCCGAAAATCCAGTGAAGTAACTGGATACCAACGCGCCCCTGCATCAGAAGCAGGATGGAGAGCTCGTCTTTCCAGACCCTAAGGTGAGACGCTACGAGGAATCACAGAAGGGTTTCGAGGAGGGTGAGAGGGGAAAGTGGGAGGCTGATTGCATTACCCCGCAGACAGTTAATCCCCTATTTTCACCTACAGAAGGATACTTCTGTGAGCCAGACAAGCCAGATTTGGGGGCCCGGTCCAGTCCGTCTTCCGAACCCTGCGCATCACCTTAGAAGAGGTCACAGCAGCGCGAACCAGGCCAGCGCCTCCGTGGGAGTCAGGTGAGAGTTACAGATTAAGTGTCGACATGTTTCGGCCATGTAACGAATTGGACATCCTCTGTAGTGTCCATTCGGGAAACGGTGTCAAGGCCATCTTCAGGACAGAGGATTTCTTCCCACGTGTCTTCACGTACAAGGTTTTACCCCAAAATATGATGGACATTCAACATCATTGATCTAAAAAAATATGTATATATTTACAATTAGTTCATCAACAAATTGCTTTGATGTTATACAGACTGTCTACTATGCTAGGTTTAAGTGAGGTCAATAGATGTTCACTTTTTTAAATAACTAAGCCCCAGATCACACGTATGACATTAATTGTGGAACAAAATTACTATATATTTTAGCAAACAGCAAGTTACCTAAGACAAAAAACCTGTATACGTGCAATTAAAAAAAAAAAACAAGACTAACATACAAGAACCATAGATAATAGTGTGACATACAACTCTAAAGTATTCTCTTACTTGCTTCTCCAGTTCAAAAGGGACCATGACAATGGTAATTTATGTCACAATTGTGGTTGATTTCTATTCACAAGCCATACAGGCTGGAAAATATGATGCTAGATCCTGTGGCAGGTGGACACCTTGTTCTACATGAAAATAGAAGTTAAAATCATTTAGGGGAAGGTGTTTTATCAATTAATATTGTTCAAGCTATATATTGTATAAGCCAGGCCTTGGTATATAAATTCCAAGTAGAACGATCTCTTGAGGCTAACAAATTGCCAAAACGTTTTCAAGTACATAGCGTTTTAGCCGAGAGTTATTTGGGGATGATAATTATCAATCTATCAAAATAGTAACAGATGGACAAAGCCTATCAATGCTTACATAGGAGTAATTATTTGTGTCCCGCAAAGTAGAAGATATCACTTCTCTACCGTAAACTAGATAGAGATCCCGCCGACACTTTGCGAGAGGAAATTAAAAGTCTGATGGACCATGCTCTTCTGGAAGACTGCATCGATATAGATGAATATCATTCTTTGAAAAAACCTCTCCTACTATTCCAGCTTTTTATCTTCTTCCTAAGGTACAAAAACATCTCTCTGTACCACCAGGCAGACTGATAGTTTCGGTGATAAATTCAATCTTAGGACCTCTGTCCATTTACGCCGACTGGTTCCTTAGACCATTTGTTAGATCAATGCGTTCTTTCGTGAAAGATACTACCAGCATGATCAATCTCCTTGACTCCATGCAGATTGTTCCACAAGACCTACACGAGTATCCCCCAAAACGAATGCCTTACCATCATGGGCACCTATCTTAATAAACAGACAGACACCATCGGGAAAGTCCCCACTTCGTTTATTACGGAATGCATTAGGATAGCTCTGACGGAAAACTTTTTCCTTTACGAAGGTGCCTTCTACAAACAAATACATGGCACAAGCATGGGGGCAACTTTTGCCCCCGACCTGGCAAACCTCTTCATGGATAATTTGGAATCCACGTCTTTTTATCACCCTGCAAATCCATTCAAGAATAACATCATTAAATGGTTCAATCAGGTTGCTGTGGGTTTTCAGAGAGTGAGGATGTTGATCGGAAATCCGGCGGTGGCCATCTTAGAACAGCTAAAACTTTGTGGTTTAAGGATGCCGTGAATATAGTTAAAAGGGCATTTGGGTGTGAGGTTGAGGGGTCACAAATTGAAAGGATTGGATTCAGCCCCAAAAAGACAACAAAGTTACACAAAAAACTGTTGGAGAAAAAGGGTCAGTGGCTTTGGAACCTGAGCAACTGTGAGAAAAGCAGAGTTTATGGGTTGCCTGTCCAGTCTGTTTAGGGTGAGTATTTCCTCATTGCTAAGTGTTCACCATCTGAACAGTGTCTCTCTTTACCATTCTTCATCCATCATGCTTCTCCTCATCCCCCTCTTCAATTACAGCTGTTTCTTTTCCACCTTTCTTACTGCAGCTGCCTGACTCTATCCACGGATATAGTAGATCTCACCACCGTGGCCGTTTCACTGCTTTTTTTCACTGTGTTTATTATAGGCGCCATTCCCCCAGATGCTCTCTACATCCCCCTTGACGCCCCTAACCCTGACTAGATACAACTATACCCGTACCGCCCTAACAAATAAATGAAAAAAGTGGTAAAACAGTCATTCACCAAAAGTGGTGAAACTGGCCCTGTGAGTTGGGCAGGTACCTCTATGTACAACTAAAACCCAGGAAGCGAGAATTGTCTACTTCTGAGTTTTGTGAGCCTTGTCTACCCTTTGCAGAAATGTGGTGAACCAGTGCCTGAATTGGACCGAACTGGCAGTTTACACAACTGCCTTTTGACTAGTTGGTTGCAGCTACCACAATTGTAGTTCAGTCTTCCAACTCTTAAGAAAACAGTAATTTTCGTATGTCGTCTTTGAGATTACCACACAAGGTATTTCGTGGGTCATTACACAATGATTTATATGCTGCATGTGTACAAACTTTACTTCAAACTCACAGTGAGGCCCTTAAACTAAGTCGCAAACTGCCAGTACTACATTCTGTGATCTGAACAGATTATGCAAGGGTAGGTTCAGGAAGTCAGCTGAAAAATAATGATACGTGTTGGGCAAAATAAACATGTATGTCATGGTTGATTGGGATTGTCTAGAGAAATCAGGGGCAAAAGTAAACACATCTATCCTTCACAATCGGCACTCCCCAATAACAGCCACTGCCACCCACATTTACCATTTATTATGCAAATATCCAAACTTTTGGCATGTATGTTCTGCTGCAATTTGCAGTATTGATTCAGTCAATAAAATGCCACATTTCAATCACTATACAATGTACGCTTTAAGAATGCTTGCTACAGTCGTAGTCGAGTGTCAGCAACACCGAAGAAGGCCATAGAAGAGTGGCGATGAGACCTCACTGAAGGAAGAAGCCAGCGGCCTACGAACGATCAGTGGCGAGGAGGCAGAATTCCGGATGCTGAAACTCTTCCCTGGGGCCTCACAAAAAATTACTGGATGAGCACATGTTTACTCAGCACGGTCCAAATTCAAACCTTAATCTGGCGTTTGAAGAGATCTTTCTAAATTTAGTTATACAGTACTCCGGGGAGTTCTTTTGCAAAAACAACTGTTAAAGCAATCATTATTTAACTTTTCAAAATAAACCCAGAATCGAAAATAGTTTGAAGTACTGATAGAATTTATATACAAATAATGTTTGTCAAAATTCGAAGTAATTTCCAACCCTAAACTCAAATATCTGTGAAATCTAGGCATGTGGCGCCATTATCCCCTGTGACTGATACACCCAGGAGAGCACAGAAGCATGTAGGACAGAGATAAACGAATATGGCTTTTTCCCACGCTGTGGGGGGCGGCCATGACCGGTAATGGCCTGCTACGGCCTACACGGGGTCTGTGGCCCGTTACCAGACATGGGCGCACCCCACAGTGTAGGAGAAAGCCATTTGCACTGTGGGGCTTAACTGGGGTGCGAACAGTTTATTTTTTCCCCTTCAGAGATATTAACTATGGTGGCGGCCGGGTGACGGAGGAGTGCCGGGACTGTGGCACAAAGCTCTGGTATGGGAGGTAAGTGTGGAGGGAGGGAAGGAGCAGGGATTGGGGTTGAATTGTTTTGGTGGTGGGAGGGTGAGGGGTGGCTGTGGCCTCCCCACATGAAAAAAAGGCGCGGCATGGTGAAGGGACTTGGGTGGCTAGAAAAGCAGGAGTAGAATGTGTATTCTCGGCCACTGTTCCACCCACTTTATTGACTGAACACCCTTTCCTGGTGCAAATGCACAATTTAATGATGAAGGGCATATAATCTTCAATGTACATACATATCTAAAAAGGTATATTCAGAGACTGACTTCACTGCCCAGCATGCTGCCTTTGAATATCAAATACTTCCAGTTATAATGGGCCTCATTACGAGTATGGAGGTAGACATGCCGCTTTTAGCAGTATGGCTACCCGCATACTGGGTACCGGGTCCGGGTTCCAGGAATGAGGAACTACCGGGCCATTCCGACCTTAGAGGGCCCGGTAATTCCCTTTCCCGGGGCCCGGACCTGGTGCATCCCCATTCCCACTTGAGCCCCCATAGGTTTCAATGGGAATGGGGAGGATGCTAACAACGGGCCCGTTAATGACAGCCCATTGTTAGCATCCTGGTCTGCTAGCGGGTCCCGCTAAGGACACCTGGTTTTACCAGATGTCCTTAGCGGGACCCACGAGCAGACCTCATAATGAGCCGGTAGAGGGTTAACGGCACTGGCAGCTCTACCGGTGCTGTTAACCCTCTACTTCCTTCCTCGTAATGAGGCCCAATGTCATTGTATGGTATTCGAGTAGAGCCTCACTATGCTGGCAAGAAAATCTAGATTAAGGGCCAGTCACCTGTATGACAGGGTTGTTAATAGTTTTACAGTCTCTTCCGAGAGGAATGGCAAATCAGGTAACTGTGTTTTTAGAGCTGTTACCTTGCAGTCTGGATTTGATTTTGTTAAATTCCAGTGGGTGTGGATGTCGAGTAGAGACATCGTGAAGAGTGGACAGCTCCGGCCTTTGTGTGTTTTAACTCGTTTTTGTGATCCATTGGAGTTGACCTTTGATGCTGTCGTTTATCAACAAGGAAATCAGAATGGACGAAACGTGAACAGGTTCATTATCAGCATTGTATGAGCAGCTGAGGAATATTGCGAACAGGAGGCCCGTACGTATTTCCCAGAAACGAGTGACCAACCCTAGCAAGAGCGACTGAATAAAACAAGAGGGATTTATGGATTAGGCACAAATTAAGATTATTGTGTTAAATTGCATATCTATGTCATTTTTCTCATGTGGTGGTAGATTGCACAGGCGGAGGCTGTACTTAGTGGTGACAAATTGCACTGCATGAAACATTTTCACTTGTTATATGCGTTTTCATTTACTTTTAAATGACTGTTCCAAAATCTCCTCGCTGTTGGGTTCCCTGGTTCAGAAGAGCTGCAACGTTCCTTCTCCAGACACTGGGAGCTTGGAAGCCCAGGATATTTTCAGAGCTTGGAGCAGCAAAAATGTGCCTGCATTTGTTGAAGGTTATGTTATTTAGAAAACAAACAAGGCTATTAGCCACAATTCACTGAGTCACTAGTACTCATCCCCTACCCCCATCCCGACGAGTGAACAAAGAAGCAGAAACAAAAAGGTCTCTCAGAGGTCTCAAGCTTCTTTTGGCCATGCGTGAGAGGAGCGTCCAGCCCAGTTTTTCCCTTTGGATTCTGGGACTTGTAGATGTTTCTTTCCCATTTGAAATGTAGAAAATTACATACCCCAAAATACCAAGCAATTAAAGGCTTGGAAAGTATTTTCACCATGGCCACGGAAAAGCGTGAGAGCTCTCTCCATCCCCAGATATTGCGAACAGATGAACCCAGTTTGTTCCCGAAACAGCCCACCAGTTAAAAAATCCCTTTCTCCAATTGGACAGTCCACCACTGCAGATTTCCCCTTTCAACAACTTCCTCAAGCCTCAGGAAATATTTTAACTTGGTAATGTCTTGATAAAGCGATCACATATAAAGTCATGTTCCCTTCTTTCTGCATGAGATATTGCAAATGTTAAGTTTTATGAGTAGAAATGTTCCTGCCTCGAAACCCATACTGCCCATTAGTTGAGGCCAAGTGTGTACCCCGATTGTCTTCAGTTTCATCAGTGTCGGCAACAAAAACAGAAACATCTTATAATGATGTTTACAATCACCACAACTCCATTTCCTTTAAGGGGAGTCACTGGAGCTCGTCAGAACCTTTGGCCTGACTCTCTCTATGAATACTAGATATTTAGGTTCATGGCATCATAACGCATTCAGGGGTCCACCCTCTATAACTAGCCAGTGACTTCTTCATTTTAGACATACAAATAAATTAAGTCAAACGACTTGAATGTAAATGGTCGGTAATTTGTACTCAAAACCACCTTTTGATTTGAGGCTCTTGAAGGGCGCAGTAGAGCCATCCACAGTAAGGAACATTCTAGGGTTAATTGTGACACTATTATACTAACATTCATGGATAAAAAGATGACCTTACTTTGCCATCACCAAAATCCAAATCCAACACCTCCCTCTGAACAAATCACGTGGGTCTACTTTCCATCTTGTGATTTGAAGTTTACAGGTAACTTAAGAATAAGCGACTATATGATGGGCAGCAAAGGAGAGAAATAACAATCAAATATAAATGCAGAATAGCCATTGTGGTGATGAGATACTTCTTTTCGTTTATTGATTCCTATGGCCTTCCGGTGATATAGGCAATGTGGTTGTTTACATGCAAAGCTGCTCAAGTATGTACATTTATATTGGTCCAACACAAATTCAATTGCCTCTTGGTGCATGTTGGCCCAGCAGCATGTTTTGGATCAGTGTGGCTGACACCACTCCCTTTGGAGAACATCTGAGCAACCACATATATATATATATATATATATATATATATATATATATATATATATATATATATATATATATATATATATATATATATATTTATTGTTTGCTTGTTAGGCGCTTACACAGGAAATAAATTATGTATCGAAGCGCCCAGAGGGCAGCAGGGATGGAAAATGGGATAGCAGTACAATTAAATACAAAAAAATACAGAGGGGGAAGGGAAGCCCGAACCTACTATGCCTTGTGAGTATTCAGAACGTGCCAGTGCAGGAAGGAAGAGGGCAGTGGGGAAGGTGCTGTAGTGTCCATGCTCGAGGGAGAGCCACAGATGAAGTACCAGGTATGGTAAGTGCTATTCGGCCAGGAGCCTCATTGGGTGGAAAGTGCGAATCTCCAGTGCAGAGGGTGTGCTGAGGCAAGTGCTGAAGGAAGACAGATGCTGGGGGGATTGGGTGTGAATGGTCAGAAGCCCAGAAGATGCATAAGGGTCCAAGACACAAATCACAGCAACTGTGAGATTAGCAGAGGAAGGAAGAAGGGAAGGATGAGGAAAAGAGGAGAGTCTTGAGGTGTTTTCTGATTTTCAGAAGGTCCTGGTCAAGATGCAGCGGGAGGGGGAGGCTGCTCCAGAGGAGGGACCCAGCTGAGGAAAGTGAGCGCCCTCCTGCTCTCTGTTTAGCTAAACACTTTGCACACAGTATGAAATCACAGAAAAGAATAGGCATAAAGTCCTATAGTGTGCGCTTTGCACGTCTCAAAAATTACAGTAGGAGTCCTGCAGCGGTGCTGTGGTCAGAGTGCTGGGCATGCCTATCAGTGCCCAGTGAGGAGTGAGTTAATTGTATGTGGTGACCCGCATTGTCGTGCTACCCCTAGAAGTATTGATGTGAGCTACTATTTATTGTGATATGACATATATATTCACAATCATTGATCACAAAAACATTCTTGTGCACGGTTTATTAACAAATTCTGTCAGCTGACACTTGTTTCGACATTCAAGTCATTCTCAAGGCCTACTTCTTGTGATTCACAAACAAAATTAGTGTTCCTGACAGGGTATTCAGATCGGCGAAGTGCCACCTCCTAATGTCGTCATCATAATGGGGGAAATCTCAGTTGTATAACTTGCTATTTAGTTCTGTATGCTTCCGAAGTTTTAACTTCCCCCAAACAGCTTCTTTATGTTCTGTCTCATTGTTTGGTATACTTCGTCCTATATAAAGGGGCTTAATCCCAAGCTACATGTTCGCAATGCTATTTAGGCCTAACTTCGGAAGCATCAATCGCACCGGTGCATCCGACCTCCCCATTCCCATTGAGTCCAGCAACATTTTTCGCCACCCGCAATGGGGAATTAAAGGGACCGCCAGGGCTGTAATGCCACGGTAAGTCCCCATTTCCGGGCGCCAGAAAGAAAAATGACTGATACTTGCCTGCATTACCCCACATTGGGTGAGACGCTTGCCAATTGGTTTTTGGTGGCTAAATATTCTGCGATTCCATGCAGAAGCATTTTTCTGTTTCTGCCAGCAAGGGGCTTCAGAATGTTCTGACCAGCTCTATTATTTTTTCAATCAGTTTTTGAAGCATCCGTATCTGGGATTTTGTAACTATACGTTCAGCTCTAAGAAATAGGATATATATTTGCAGTGTATTGCTGGTGTTGCATTTGTTTTGATGAGTCTTTCATGATATTTTATATCTTTATCAAAGTATGTATACATTTTTATGAGAGATAGCTTAGGATCTTACTCATACAAATGCTGGAGTTACAATGTACACAAGCACAGTCTTTGCTCCAGTCACCCGCATGTTGTAAATAGATCAATCTGCGCGGGACCCTTTTCAAATCAACGTGGTATTAATGGCGATTTCTTTCTCATTTCCTATAAAGATGAGTGAAATACTATATCTAGTAGACTGTCTGAATTTCAGTGTGGTGTCATGAAATCAATGTATATTGCATCAAAAGAACCACACCACCACATGTACCTTAACCCTACATATAACTATGAAGTTTATTTTAAACATTAGTTATTTTTCAGACATTGTTTATGACCCCCAACAAGTTGGAGATTCTCAAATTCATTTTTTTGCTTGAGATGAACAATGTTCTCCTTAATAATGATGCTAGTGAAAAATGTATAATTTATGTGTTTCGTGTGCGTCCTCGAGGTTCATGGAATTCCTATTTCAAACAATGAGGACTTACATATTGGGCCTCATTACAACTCAGGCGTTAAGGGTTAATGCCGTCGTTAACCCTTAACGCCTGATTCCGATTTTAACGGCTGCTTTTAGCAGCCGTTAAAATCCATCGCGCTAAACCGCCTTGGTGCTAATTACGCCACCGTAATTTACAGTGGCGTGATTAGCGCCTTCCCCACTCCCATTATGCCCTATGGGGCAAAAATGGGAATGGGGAAGGGTAAAATGGGAAATGGGGATTTACCGCCCCACTCACCTTGGAATGGGGCGGTAAATCCGCCATCCACCATGGTGTAAACATAGTTTACACCATGGTGGTAAAGTTGGCGTACTTACCGCCTGGGTCGTAATGACCCCCATTCTCTCCAAACTGGTCCGCCCTTACATAATATATTCTATCACACCTATACTTGGGAAAGCCATTTGTGAGAGGTGTAGCGGCTTAGGCCAGCCCCTATATGTGTGGGTAGAGTTTGGGGAGACCTGTTATTGGTATTATTATGATTATTAGGATTGTTATGATTATTATTAATATTATTATGATTATTATTAAGTTATCTATTGAGGCTTCGGGAAGCAATAGAGCACTTTACAAGTCCTTTGGGGAAAAAAACAGTGAGGGAAGCATACAATGGAAGGGAGAGCTAACACCAGGCAAGCTGGAGGGCAGGAAATTAGGCAGAAAGATATATATAAGCAACCAGGGCAGGAAACAGGGGGAAGGGGAGATCACCCAATCTTGGGTTAGGTGGGAAGTGGAGAGTGTGTGGACCTAGGTATTAGGGAGGAGCCATTCCTTGAAGAGGAGAGTCTTGTGCTTCTTGAGCCCCTTCCTGAAATGTTGAAGCGAGGGGGGGGGGCAGCTGTTGACGGGGAATGAGGTTCCAGATTCTGCGGCATAGACATAGAATGCCTGTTTTCTTGTTCTTTCTTTACTGCAGCATTGGAGTTCAAGTCTGCACATGGCCTTACCTCCTGTGGGTCGGCGCCCTCCAAAGTTGCTGAATATCCCAGCTTCCAGCGAGAGCCTGTGATGTTTGATGAGGGTGGTTGATGTGGTTGAATTTTCAGAGTCCTTTGTTGAGTTATACTGTAGCATGGGACACACATCTCAGGGGTGCCAGGGCAGTTGCCTAAAGGACATTGCCACCATCAAGATGGGAGAGGACCAATGATTTGACAGCAGATCTGTAGATGTTTTCTGGATTGAAGATCTTGATTATGTGCAGGAGAGAAAGTTGGTACCAAGCCGTTTGAGTCTTCCTTGCTATGTTATTCTTGAAAGAAAGGTGTCTGCCAATGTCAAACCCAAGGGACAAGGCACAGGTGGCTAGCTGGTGTGTGAATCCCTTTAGGTTCACACCAGAGAGCCACGTCTGGATATCAGGGTGTTCGGTGGTTGGTCAGCAGTAGGAATTTGAACTTGGATGGGTTGAGCTTCAGGTAAAATTAGGTAATGGACAGGCATCCAGGACTGGTTCAATCTGAGGCAGGCCTTGAGCCTGGTGACGTCTTCGAGTGAGGATATGTTGTGTGTCATGAGTGTATTGGTGGATGTGGATGTTGTTTGGAGCCAGGAGGACTCTAAGCTGTTCTATGTCAAAGTTGAAGGTAAGGGGGAGAGTATGGATCCTTGCAGAACGCCACAAGTGATGGGTAGAGTTGGTGATTGGGAGAAATCCATTTGGATGAATTGATGCCAGTTAACAATATAGGATTTGAACCAGCTGGGGATGAACTCGCTGATCCCAATGTGGGGATGTAGAATGTCAATGAGTGTCTGGTAGTCTACGGTGTTGAATACTGCTGAGAGGGCAATGGTAGGCAAGGATGGCTATCATTAAGGATGTTATGTGCATTGTTCATCAAGTTTATGTTAGCTGTTTCCATGCTGCAACTGAGTCTGGAGCCAGATTGATAGCACTGAAGGAGGTTCTTAGCTTCAATGTGTTGGAGGAGTTGCAAGGCTACTGCTTCCTCAAGGATCATAACTACGAAGGGAAGATGGGTGAAAGGGTGGACGTTTCTGAGGTCGTCGGTATCCAGTATTGGATTGTTGAGAAGCAGGAGGATTTGTCTAGCCTTCAGGGTTATTGTTGAGGTTTCTGTGATGAAGTGACTTTTACCCCAAACCAGTATGAGGATGAGATGTGACTCAACCACCTACTCAGCCCTCAGACTACTACGAAACAAGAGTGATCCCAATCATACAAGTGAAAGAGATGCAGGCAAGAGATATATCTCCATGACTTTTTATGATACTGTGGGCGGAGGGCAAGCTACACTCTTAAGTGGAGTTTAAAGGTAGAGAGTAGCACCCCAAACAGCAAAGTACAAGTACAACTGCCCAAAATAAAGGAATGTCCAATGAAGGTTCTGTGAAATATATATATATATATATATATATATATACTTCAATTAAACACGATATGTAAAAAATAACCAAGAACTCACTATGCAAAACTGACCACTGTGGAAGTGACAGAAAGAAGCTCTATGGGTAATCAAACATGGGTAAATGCAATCAAAAACCACAATGTTTGTAAAAGGGTGTGTTATTGTGCAAGAAACGGGATTAAGGGTTACCTTACAAGTCTCTAAGAAAAGAAAGAAATACCAGGGGAGCAGTTATCAGTCAATAATACTGTCTTTCTGTTTTTGGTGGTTCAACAGCATCTAACAAGGCTTCTTATTGTTTTGCGAACAGATTCAAATCAGGTTCGAATGCTGTGAATCAAGGTGAAAAAGGTGTTGAAGTTTGTACTTGACCATAGCAGTGGCAGAGTCAATCTTTGGTTCCTGGGAAGGGGTGGGGGCTCCTGAGACAACACTGGCATTCTAAATGAGTCAGTTTCAGTGACGGTTTGTGAATATTTCCACTGTAGGCTCATGAATATTTCTTCCAAATTAGCATAAACAACCAGGCATAAAAGGGAACCCTGGCAAACATACAGCGTTTGGGAGGGTTCCCCTCCTAAGAAATGGTTCAAAATAATTATTTGAAATGTTGCATTTTACAGCTCGTTTTTTAGAACAATGCATTAAAAAGCCATCCAATTTACAATGGTTTATGTAGGGCAACACATTGAAAATAATCCAGTACATGCCAGATGACCAACAGTTTGCATGAGCAGTCCACAACATTTTTCTGATGCATATACCCACAATAGGCCTCATTACGAGTCCGGCGGTAACTGTGGCGGTAAAACCGCCTGGTTACCGCCGGACTCGTATTACCATTCCGCCTCCGTGACTCCCGGAATTACCAGGGCATTTCAGCCCCGGTGTCCCGGGAGTCACGGAGGCGGAATGGTGTTAATCCCCATTCCCATTGAGTCTAATAGAACTCAATGGGAATGGGGAAGTGGAAACACCGGCACCATCTCGTGATGGTGCTGGTGTTTCCATCTCCGCCTGCAGGCGGGAGGTGTTCAACCCGCCAGGTTTGACTTGGCGGGAAGATCAAATTCCGCCTGCAGGGGTCGGGATTGGGCGGTCCGGAATTAACAATGGCGGCGGGTTTACCGCCACTGTTAATTCCGGACCGCCCGACCCGTAATGAGGCCCAATGTACCTGTCTTGTTTGTTTGTTTTATTCACTTATTCACCTATAATGCGCACCAAACCCGGAGGTAACTGGGCGCAACAGTACAGAATATGGGTATGCTAGCAATGTCACTGTAAAAGGCTTTCATGATGTTGCGCCCACAATTTAATCCAGCATTCCCGAAGTACCACATTTCCTAATGCCATGCCTATATTGTGTACCAGAACTGCCACTGTAAAACACTTTCCTAATGATGTGTCCACACTTTCTGCCAGCATTGCCAATGTCAAAGACTTTCATGATACCATACCCCGCTATTTCTTAGCAGTACCACAATATATAACATTGAAAATGCTGCAGTCAAAATATAAACCACCAATGCAGCTGTAAAAGATTTAAATTATGCCTTGCCTACAATACATACCAGCATTGCTTATCGAAAACACATCCATGCTTGAGCACCAACAATATAAGGAAGAATTGCCACTGTAAACGCTTTCATAATGTCATGTTCGGTATATGTGCCGCCATTGCCACTGTAAAACATGTTCATGATGTTTTACTCCAATACATGCAAGCATTGCCAATGAGAACATTTTCCTGATAGCACATCCTACAGTAAATGCCAGAATTACTGCTGTAAAACACTTTCATGATGACATACCGCCAATTTATGCAATTGGACCACAGTCAGACCACTTAAAACAAATGCATGCCGCTAGTACGGCCATCCGACTTCACCAAACACACACATACAGACACACACAGACATGCACAAACACACACAAACACCTTAACTCAATCTTTCTGTCTCTAATACACACACACACACACCGACATACATGCATGTACACAGACTCACTCACACATACACACAACCTTTCAAACTCTCTCTCTGTCTCTCTCACATACACACACACACATCGCATACTGCACAGCATTCAAATCATGCACACAAGCATAGAACCACTTTTTAAATGGAAAATGTACAATTCAACTCAGTGATCTTACCTTCATGTCTGCATGCTGCGGTGAAGGGGAACGTGTGTGGCTTTCAAGGACAGAAGCAGTGGTGTGAGTGGTACCCATGTGTCCCTGTAACAGTCAATTACATTCTTGTTAGGCTCGCAGCTCAGCCAAGCAGGTGGTGGGAGCACTGGGACAGAGGAGGAGTGCATGGATGTGGTTACTCCTGCATCCCTCCGTCGATCAGTACCCTACTTATCATAGACTGAAACTGTGTGTTTAGCTTGATAATGTTAAAAGCATAGCAAAAGCACTCTCTGGCGTCCTATGCACCAATCAAATGTTCTTTTTTGTTAGTTATTGCTTCCCCGACACCCCACTCTGCAGTGCTGTAATCTGCCTCAATAATACATATACACAAATATCCGTCCTATAGAGTGTCATGGAAACTATCTGTAGATTGAAAGACAATCAAATACGGGCGTTGGCTCACTTCATTTGAATAAAGTGGACTGAAGGAAAGCCAAGGTAAAAGCAAAGCCACGAAGTGGAATAGCATGACAACCTTACCACTGAATGTGAGCTTCCAGGTAGCTGCAGAACATATAAAGGGTACTTGAGAAGGCACACTGTCTTGGGAAAAGGAGGTTGGGTCCTGGGTTGAACATAGCTTGTGTGCACTGCCCCAAGAGTTGTCGCTGGCTTCCTTGATCAATCCACTAACGTTCCAACGTTTCTCTTAACACCTTGCCACCAAAATACATGCCATTCCCACACGGTAAATCGGTGGCAAATCCTTTTTGCCAACTTTCTTTACAGACATATTATTGGCTCAAAGGGTTCTCCCAATAGATTCCAAAACCCAGGAACAGCACAACGGCTCTAAAATTATTCATACAAGAGAACCTAAAACCTTGCTCAGGTGCTCAAAGAACAGTAGTTCAGATTCACTGAACAATTTGGAGGGCTTCACAAAGTGAATCATTGCTAACCCATCTATGATTCCAAATGCACGTTGCTCCAAACGCAAATGTTGTCTTCAGGGACATAACACTGCAAATAGAATGTCTGTGAGCATTCCTGGGTTCACAGAGAGATGCATTCAAGATTGCGCTCCCCTGGTGGCAGCCTCCCACTGCACCTGGTCTGACCCGAGCCTCACCAGGAGCATGGAAAACTGTTAAGTCAAACAGATCTCTTTTCAAAGCCATGTCTGCAATGCAGTGCCCCGAACAGAAAACTCAAAGCAGAAGCAGGCTCGGACTGGCCTATAGGGCAATAGGGCAATGCCCGAACCAAAAACACAAAAAGCTAGTGTGGGCCAGTTGTTTGGGTCAAAATGGGCCACATTTTAGGCCAATGTGGACTAGTCTGATGGGTTACTTCATTGTGTGGCTAACAGTTTTCGCCATTGTTGCTGAATACATATTCTTTAAATTACACAATTTGCATTATATGTTATAAACAAAAAAGCCTTTGTGTACTATTCAAAGAGTCTGTCACAAAAGGAATGAATTGCCTTTTGCAACTGTGGGCCACTTTTTCATTGGTGCCCGAGACAATTTTATGCCCGAGTCCGACCCTGAACATCAGTGCTGATGTTGAGTTTAACATCTTCACTCTTAACGAGTTTACATGTAAAATAGGAATTTAACTTTTCATTCATTTGAAGGGCTATCGCCAAACAAGCTGCCTCAGCAAAAGCAGAGGTGGACTGTTGGTGACACACTGACATCTTCAGGTTCCCAGAATTCCATGTGCATTTTCTGAGCCAATAGATATCTAAGACCTGTGCGCAAAGTCAACATGTATGTAGGAGGGTCAGGTTGTGTAGCAGGTTTGCTAACACTGCCTTTTTTCCAATACATGCAGATGCTTGTGTGAATAATGACATCTTCACATAGGGCATGCTTGATTCTGGTGGTGAAGAGAACTCGGCTTGCAACATTCTGATTCAAATAGGAATAGTGATTAGTGATTTTGGGACAGATAGTTACATCCTTACTGGTGACATTTGGCTTGGGTTGGCCAGAAAGACAAAGCCAATATATAAAAGGGGCCAATGATAGTAAATCCTGAATGCAACGGCAGTATATACATGGAACCCAAGGTTATCACTACTGCTATACTCAATTTAGAAGCACCACCTCATTCATTATTCAACATTTCATTTTGTCACCTAGTTGGTAGCTTTTTGACACACTTCATGAAATATAGTATAACAAATTCCTGATTTAAAAGATATGAGCACTACTTGTATCGATAGTGTGCAGTAGGGACCCCAGCCTGCCAATATGACTGGGGGTTTCCCAAACAGCACTTGGGGGTGAGTAGCAGCACCCTTGAGATGGATGGGGATGCAGATTAATACTCTTGCATCAAATCAATAATGGCAACTCAATAGTTTGGCAAAGGGAGTCCGTTTAATGACAAGTACAAAAAACGGGGAGTTCATGAATATCAGCCATCGCTCGATCTTACGTCTTGCTTCAACTGCAATTCATTTCAGAAAAAACATAGTATTTATACCAAAAACTTGTCATCACTGATGTGTAACTATTAAAACTTATCATGCAACTTGCTTGGTGGTAGGAAGGTGACTTTAATATAGGTACTATATCTGTATATGGTAACGGGGAAAGGGGATTGGATAAATAAGTCATGTGGGGCATCTAAGCCCTTCCTTCAAAATGGCTACTGTAGACGTCACTAAAAGTACAACGTCTCATTGGTTCTACTAACTATAGGACCCTAGATTACACGGTCAACTATGATTAGATTGGCATTCACCCCACTCATACTTTTCCACTTGCTTAGCAGCGTGCAGAAAAGCCGGCCAGGTGCAGAGAGTTCATCTGCACCCCCAGCTTCCCTCCGATTATTGCTACAATCAATCATCACCACAGTGGTCATGTGTCAATTATTTCTTTGTGGTTGGCCTCAAATCTGCTTCTTGGTCTGGGAAAGTTAAGGCGTCTGGGCATGGCAAAGGTCCATGCCTAGGTGTGAAAGTTTCATCCCTTCTTGCTGGTCTGGTCACGTCATTCTGACACCGTGAAATCGTCTTATTCTTCATGGAATTTCATGTATTTGATTCAAATATGCCAGTTGTCTGGCATCTGTGGCTTATCTTGACCTTTCTGCACAGGATACTCTGTTCTTCTTCTCATTAATTGTATCCACTGTTGGTCTATTTCAGCCAATACGACCTTGGCTTCTTGGCATGATTACCTTCGTCTGAGTTTCTTTCTGTCTTTAATTCTCGATTTGCTTGCTGCAAAGCTCTCCTCTTGAGACCTTTAGTAACCTTTGGTTGATTCTGCTCTTGTGCATAGTAGAAGTATACTTATATAAAGTGCTCCCTTTGAGGTAGATATGTATAGGTGGCACTTGTCACAATCTATCTTACTACTAAGCATAAGCAAGCCTCACAATTGCTGAGCTCCTTGTGGTTACTGTGCATATGTACATGGTTAAACTAACTGAATATCTTCATCGACATATGGCATAATTTCTGACATCTTGTCATCAATTATTTCACTTTAGGCTCAGCATGTCACTTATCCATGGTGTTTCGTCTCTTTTCACCATTCTCAGGTCAGTATATAGTCTTCTATATGTGAGTCAGTCTGGTTTCTTATGATATCACCATTCGTCTTCTTTTAGTATCTTCTTGGCTTCTTCAGGTATTGCATTCCAACAATCATCATTCTGTCTCACGTGTTGATATGGTTTTCTCAATGGGTATCTTATTGTCCAGGTTTTCTTAGGTGTCGGTACTTCAATAGGTGTTGTTCTTCTGATAGGTACTAGACAGAGCCCAACTGGGGTCTCTGCTGATTTATTTGCTCATCATACATCACATATTTTGGCATGAATGTTTCTGTTACTTCAAAATGGGCAGTTGGAGTGCGAATCATGATTGGTACCTCCTCTTCACTCCCCACTCTGGTGTGGGCGATTCCTCGACCACTTTCACTTCTTCTTTTGTATCCACCTTTGCTGCATCTTCTGGATCTGCTTTTACTTCATCCTCTGGGTCCAGACATAGATGCCTGAATAAATATCTCTTTGGGGTCATTATCTTAATGACTCCCTTCAAGCTTCCTGCTGTTCTTACGTGCTCATCTTTGTCCACGTAATTAATTGATATTGTCCACTTGGACTGCAATAGATCCATCTTTCCACATTATTTCTGTGTTTCCTTGGATACCAACATTGTATTCCTTCTGATGCATAAATGCTGACTTTCGCAAAGTCTCTTATTTCTTCATCAGTCAGGTCCTTGGGTTTCCATCCTGACTCGACATTAATCATGATCTTCATCCCTATGGCTTTTTTTTGCAGTTTTCTGGCACAGAGATATTATTATCTTGATAACACAAAATCCAAGCAATATCATCACTAGCAGGGCTCCAAGGAATTTGAATGCATCCGCCTTCCATTGTGGAACCCATGAAAATAGTGATCCAAACCAGCTGTCATCGTCAACTTCGTCGGCTTCATCAATCATTTTATTCTGTAGTTTGTCAGCATACCTATGGCCTCTGTTAAGGTTCAATTTTCGTCCTCGTGAGATGGTATAAATGTGCAACATGATTCTCCAATTTTTGCACAAACACCTCCAACCATAGCTGTGATTATGTCAAGGACATATCTGTTCTGGAGAGTCATTAGTTGAATCACCCTTAACTCTTCCTTAATTGCATTGAATCCTTTTATGGTTGTGTTGATGGTCTGCAGTAACTCCCATCTGGTTATCTGCAAACATTTAGTATTTGCTCTGACCTTAACTATTGACGTCAGAATTGTTGTGAACACTGATGAGGTGAGGCTGAACAGCCTGTGTTCATACGGGATCACATGAAAAGCTTCTTCTGATTTGGCAGAAAAGTAATTTTATCTCTTCATTCAGTTCATCAGTTCCACAGATCTCTTCTTTCTCAGGTGAGCATCTGCTTTCGGGAAACTGTCAATATTCAGATCACTTTTTGCAATCACCCATGCTGGAACATGGACATTCACCAATGTGCATATACCTCCCAGTTTTTCGGCAGTTTGTTGTATGCTTTGGATCCACAGTCTTCATAATAATACATGATCACTGCAGTACTATGAACCATTCCCGGAGCGTCAAAAACTCATCCACAGTTCTGATTTTCTCCCATTTTCCGTGTGTGATTATTTCTGAAACAGAATTTTGGACTCTCAAATGGCACTATCGGCAAGGGTCTTCCTCTGTCTTCGACCCATGTCAGCAGTCTTGCAAGTCTCAGCCACAATGGCTTGCATAGCTTCTGCGCATTTTTAATTGCTTCTTTGCAGGCTCCAATGACCATCCATTCTCTCAAAATCACTACTCCTTTCTCCCATCCGTCTGGTGAAAGCACTGTTCCTCAAATTTGCATTTGACCTCTGTTCTTCCAACTCCAAGTTTCTTCGGGAGTTTAGCCTTGACCGTTCAGTCTTTGGTTTGCCTCACTTCTGATCTCTGCTCCTTTAACTCCAGACTTCTCATATCTGATCACAATGTTCTTTGTTTTTCCATTGTTTCTTGTCTTTATGTCCTGGACATTATCGTCATCATTTGGATCAGTTTCTTCAGTTGCCCATTTCAGTGAAGCATCACTTCCCATGAACTGGCCTCTGGTCTTGCACATTTCTACAT
The DNA here is from genome assembly GCF_040938575.1 of Ambystoma mexicanum. Lineage (NCBI taxonomy): Eukaryota > Metazoa > Chordata > Amphibia > Caudata > Ambystomatidae > Ambystoma > Ambystoma mexicanum. The sequence continues at coordinate 796,006,165 of NC_090935.1, read as the reverse complement.
GTGATAGACAGTGGGCTGTTTGGACATCAATTTCCACAGCTACGAAGATCTTTGACTTCCCCATGCTGTATGGCAAGAGTGCACAAACAAAGCATTCTTCCTGGGAATTTCATTGTCCAACTTCTTTCATATGTTGGTACCAGATGTCATTTCCCAAGTGTGTTGTGCTGTGCAGGTAGTCGTTTAGTTCGTTGTTGTTTTCTTGTGTGCTTCCCCTGATTCTCAAAGTTTTCATTTAGTTTGCTATCATCACATCCTTAATCGCATCCATATAGCTTCTTCCTGCTGGAGGATTCTCAGGCATCTCCATCCATGGTCCAGGCCTTTTCATCTGTACCATTTGAGTAGGAGAAAGTCTGGTAATTCTTTCCTTGTCCTCTTTTCTTTTCCTGGCTCTGGTTATGAATGGCCATGTTGATTCTGCTATCATCTCTGCACGTGATAGTTTTGTAGGACTTGTACTTGTTCTCTCCATTGGATCAGGTGTGCTTGTCAATGCCGTCTCTGTTTGTTTATTCTCCAACTCCTTTTGTCTCTTTAAAAGTTCAGCTTCCTCCATTTGTCTTCTCGCTTCACTTGGTGTGTAACTTCTCATCGTAGGTTGTCCAACCTTCTCCCCTTCTTTGGACTGTAGTTCTGCAGTTATTGACACTAGACCTGGTGTATTTGCACTCATCGTTTGTGTATGTGTGTTTTTGATTAACTGTTTCTCATGCTTGCTCTGCCGACCCTGCCTCCGGTGGTTAAATCTATTTGTTATCACAAGTGTATTTGTATTATTGCTCATTACATCCATTTCAAGTTTACACATTCCGCTATCAGACCTTCTAGGGACTGGAATGACTATGTAAGGTCTGAGCACCTTCGTGGGTTTCATGCTTACATCATTAGATGGCTGCACTGGAATCGGAACGCTTTGTGCACCAATAAAAAATGCAGTTCAAATTGTCAGTGACAGTAAGGCAATGATGAATACAATGCATAGGTACATAATTCCTCTATAGGTTAACCTACAACACTTATTTCTGGGACAATACGAGCATCTCTCCTCCTGAGGGAGGACAAGATTACTATTCTGGTTGCTCATCTCGATCATCTAAGGAAATAAAATTAACTCTTTAATACATTCTAGGTAATGTTATATCTGGGTTCTGCTGCCTCTGCTCGTAGGTTGCAGATACTGGAACGATTGTCCTTTATGCCTCAATAATAGATTGTCTCTTGTCTCTTAAAACAGTGCTCCTTTCTGTGTACAAAAATGTCAAAATAAGGCAATAAGTTCAGCAAGTCTCTTAGTTTGTGTGTTCAAAATAAACAAGCTCCCAATCAATGCCTCTTATGTGTTTCACTCCAGAAGACATGTTGTTTCGTTGTCAGCAGGAGTGAAGTTCTCTGGCAACACTTTCTAGATCTGTCCCTTCGGGGAAAGTTTACAATCTTCTGTGATTTTGATGAGCTTGAAGAGCAACCTCAATTATGATTCCGTTTAGGATTATACTCAAATGTTCTGTGTTTGCTGGATCTCAAAGAAATGTCAAGACATTGGTTTGTCGCCCGACAAGATCTGGACAGACTTCAATTAGGTGAATGAATAGCACACTGACAAGTCTATTTGCTGCTTCTTCTTCTGGGGACACTTCTCTTGTCCTCACTGTATTCCTGAAGCAAAAGGAACTGCTCCGCAAATCACAATGAGCGACCTCCTTATTGTCTTTTAGTTTTCAGGATCTTGAAGAAATTCAGTGATGTTAGTGAGCCTTCCCACTAACGACAGGTACGATCTCAATACTAACTTGAAGTAGATCAAAACGTCCGAAGTGATGTCACTACTGTGTGACACCATAAGTGAGTCCAAATAAGGCTACTGTATGAAAAGAGTCTGGATACTGTATTTGCTTCCAATTTATGTGTCCTCGATCAAAATTTGGCATATCCTTTCCTTATTAAGGCTTCAGTGTGCCACAGTCCAAAGTTCAAAGTCAACAGACTATGTTGTGGCTTATACGTGTAATGGTCTTCTTCACCCTGCAACTAGGATGCAAAGAGTGTCCTTATCCCCTTTGTTGCTCAGAGGAAATGTCCAAGAATAAGCCACAACTTTGCACAAAAGTTATTTGCCTTTCCTTTGCTGGTCATGCATCCTTTTTCCTCGTCATGGATCTCTTCTGTACGTGCTGTGGTTCTCCCCCATCGTCTGTAGTCTCTAGGCATTGGGGTGATGGCAGAGGGTCTTCTCCGTTATATGGCTTGATGTCACCCAAGAAGATCCAGGCTCTTATTCCCTGTATCTTGACTGCAGAGGGAGTGACATCCTCCACTCTGAATAGACCGTTGAACCTTGTCTCGTCCCACTTTTTTCTCTTTTGGTTTCTCACCAGGACTGTGTCCCCAGGGAACAGTTGTGGAACACATAAATCCTGAACTTGGTCTGTTGTAGTATCTCCTTCTGTGTTCTGTGCTGCCCTGCACCCTTTTCGTCATCGCTGCAGCTGTCCTGAAATTACAGTAAAACAAGATGTCATGCAATTCAAGTAATTTTGAATTTCTGATCCTCACACTTCCCTTGTTGGCTGAGCATCACATCTAGCTCTATCTTGGGGTGTAAGTGGCATATAAATCCTTCTGCCTGTCACTATTTCATGTGGCGTAAAATGGTGGTCAGACCCGGCTGGTTTCTGAGTGCATACAGTGCTAGTGGAAGGCAGTGTAGCCATCCTTTCTTTAGAGTAAGCTTCAACTTGGCTATCCTTTCCTCTAACAAGCCGTTGAGCTTTTCGAACATTCCATTACCTTGAGGATGATATGCTGAAGAAGACTTGTGCTTCATACTAAGCAACAAGCTGATCTGTTCAAATACTGCGTTAACAAAGCAAGGTCCATTGTCTGACCTCATGACCTCACATACTCCCCATCTGTAAAATACCTCCCTCACCAGAAATATGGCCGCACAGGTAGAGTCACAGGTAGAGTCTGGATGTGTACATGGACCTGCTTCTACCCATCTAGAGAATGGACACTCCACAACAATTAAGTACCTGTACCCATTACATACTTGAATCATATCAACATAATCGACATGCAAGTGCTGAAAAGGTCAGTTTGGCCTTGGGATGACTCCTCTAATTACTCGTAGTGTATGCCCAGCCGTGAAATGTTGGCAGATTATACAGTTCACAATAAAAAATGCAACATGCTCTTCCAAGTTCGGTATAAACCAGTCTTCATCAATCGTCGCTGCTAGATTCTCTTTTGTCATGTGCGCTGGATAGTGTAACTGTTCCAGAGCTATTTTCAATAAGGCTATATGCATCACCGGTTTACCAGTGCTGTCTTGTCGCCACAAGCTCTCAGAGGGGTTTAAAGAACTCCCTTGCCACTTCCAAAGGGTTTTTTCCTCCTGTGGTGGCTCCCCTTGGAGCTCCATTAACTGGGTTTTCTCCATATTACTGTAACCTTCAGGTTCACTTCGTGCAACAATCATTCTCTCATGCACATCAGTTATTTCCACATTCATTATTATTTCGTTATTGGTCGACACACGCTTGGCTTCTGTGCCTGCTGCTTGATTTCCTTGTGAGATAAAATCTGTCCCTTTCATGTGGGTGGTGCATTTCACGACCGCTATTCCCACTGAGAGTTGTAGTGCCTTAATCCGCCTATCAAATAAGGCTGCGTGCTGCACTGGCGTGCCGTCCACTCGGAGGAAGCCCCTCCTGGGTGCACTGTTGATGTCACATAGGCAGAGTCACTGTATACCGTCACTTCCTGGTCTGTGTGATTCTAAAGTGCTAGTATCAATGCCAATAATTCTGCAGCTTGTGCTGAATAATGTGATGGTAATCGTGCACTAATGAGTACTCAAAACTGTCCATTTGCTGTGTGCTTCATCAGAGCATTGCCTGTATATCTCTGCCCATCATTTGTATTGATTCTCGAAGAACCGTCAATGAAGATGATTTCTCCTTCTGCCAATGAATTTTCTTTTGCTGTGGGAATCACATCATAAAATTCTTCATAGTTCACGCAGTCATGTATTGGCTCTCCTTCAGTGACTGGCTCTGCTATAAACATAGCTGGATTCACTATCTTACATCGAATTATCTTAATAAATGGGTTTGATATGATCACTTCATAAGCAGAAGCTCTCTGAGATGTCAATGTGCCTTTTGATTTCTCTAGAATGGCAAATAGTGTGGGCTCTATGAACAACGTCATTGAGCATCCCATCACAATGGTTGTAGCTTTCTCTATGATGAACGCTGTGGCAGCTAAACTTTGTTCGCATGGGAAGTGACCTCTCATCACTGGGTCCAAGTTCCCACTGTAATATGCCAGGGGCTTGTACCCCAAGGTGGTTCTCTGTGTGAGTACTGCTGTCATAACACTGTCATTCGTGTATGAAAACAGGTAGGATTCTGTTACAACGCAAGTTGAGGGGTTGCAATGATGAGCCAGGAGACCAGGTTGGGTTAAGAGACTTTAGTGGGTTTGTGGTACATAAGTCACAGGTAATAAGCTACAGGCAGGATAAGTACATAAGGGAGGGAAGCATCCACCGGTCCCCCCTCTGTTCAGCTCATTTTCCAACTGAACAGGGAGAACCTTGGCACTCACACCAAAACATTCTAGATGGAACACTATAATACAAGCATTCCAGGCACAGGCTCACATATACTTAGGAAACAGCTAATGAACCAGGATAGGTAAGACATAACACATCTCCCCACTTACAAGACAATACAATGAAGGAAGGAAAAAGAAGGAAAAGTCATAAATGGACAATATATCTAAAAAAAACTATCCTTCCATATCCCATCCAGCAAACCACTAATAGTCATATGCTATTCCCTTCCAATTCCATGATATAGCTAAAAATAGCTAATCCACTACAAGACACTTGCCAGAACCATAATGGCCATTTATGGAACTCAGCTACAGGGAACCAGCCCGCAATCTAATAAACAAACCTGACCACCTACATCATATCATTAACCCTGTTACAACATTCTCCAACATCAAAAGCTTCTTGAAAGAAACTACAGGGTTAATACCCTCTATCTGCCAAATGCATATCATTTAGAGACACAAATTGCCTCCACATAACATCCTGCTGAGCACCAACCACATTAACGGTGACAAATAGCACCAATGTTGATACCCAACCAAATGATCAATCATTAACTAACACATTGACACAAAAATGTGCCAACATAAAACCAGGTCTGTAACCTAGCTACTAACCTTGAAACACCAATGCTCACCACTGAGCACATTAACATTTGAACCTATGTAAGTTCACTACCTGAACAAGAGAATGCTCGCCACAACTAAGCATATTAAACATAGGCCTGCTTAAAGGTCAGGGAACTGACCTATTACTAGACAATGAGCAAACCATGCTCTCATACTGGCAAACAGACGTTCACACAACCACGATCACACAGCTGACTTATTAATAACCTACACAGTTTGTTAAATAAACTAATGAACGAATTCAGCTTGAAAAATTTGGGAATATAAAATGTTTTAAGTTACACCACCATAGCGAGTCCCAAAAATCATGCTTGCAAAGTTCAGTTTTGACATATACCTGTGGAAAAATTGTTAGGTTAATAAAAACATTGTCAAAGTGAACATATCAAAGAATGCAGTAGTTCTATGGCACTCACAATATCCACACAAAAACAACAAGACAAATTCAGCATAACAAATTTTGATAATCCGAAAATTAGGTGCGCTGCAATAAAAATTCAAAATGTTATGCCTGCAGAGTCTTTGTTGATATGTAGCTGTGGGTTAGTTACTGCAAACTACACTATACATTTTATTACCTGCCATTTCTTTTGGTTGCAATAATTCCATTCCATTACCACTTAAAACCTGCTGAAAACATTGGTGCCATAGCCATTTCCAATTAAAACTTGTCAATAACCAACATTGGCACCATAACGTTAGGTCCAATGCAATTACTAAAACACTTGCCAAACAAAACACATTGGCACCATAATAAAACACTTCTTATTGGAACATAGCCACCATATGGCTCCAAAAAATAATTCAATTGCCCACCCTTGGGTAACACTCATGCTTACAGTTTGGCACACACCAATAACTATATTCACACCAATAAAGAGACCCACAGCACATGGCCACTGTAAATCAACACTCCTGCCAACGCTATTGGCTCAAAAAAACAGTAAACTCCTTTCTCAGAAGCATGTTATAGAATGCCATATAACAAACCATAAAAACTACACCACAATGCCTGCAAAATGTGACCCATGTTTTCATATATCACATTCCCAAAGTGATGCATTGCCTTCATTTTCATTTTCCAAACAACATTTTAGCATGTGATGGCCTTTGCATTTACAATATAAAGATACGTTGCATGGATACACTGCATGTTGCTTTCAACTCTTAAATATCAGCTCAATAAAATGGCAATGTCACAAAAAAAATTGCAATGTACATAAGGCAAAACATTTTGAGTTCGCACATTACACTTTAAAGAAAATCGAAAGGCAGAAACACTTTCCTGAAGATCCGATCAGACAAAATGGAGATGCTAATAGAAAATAAATGCCTGCCGCTTTCATTTTGATAGCCTTGAAATGCATCCTCCAGTCATTGCAGTACATGTAACGTTCCAGTAATGCGGAAGGTAATGAAAAGTCAATCCAGCTGCGCCTTTAACTCCTACTCAGTGTTAATATGACTTGCAGCCGCTCCTTTTTACAGCATGTTCAAACGCAGCTTGTAAAAGTCTTATGAACGTGGGCGTGATGTCAAATGCCCGGCTACTTCTATGCGCATTATCGCTGGAGCCACTTGCACTGCTGATAAGAAGAGTCTCTCTTTTGTTCCCCCATCCACTTGCTCTGCCAATAACACGCCATTGACTTCTTGTAAAGCGCCAAACTAAAAATGCGCCTATGCCTTCATATATTAAGAAGCCATTGCTGTGGCAGATGCAGAACAAATGAAAGTGAGCAGCGCTGCCCCCCAAAATCACTATAAATGTCCCTCACTAATCAGTCATGCAGGACATGGGGCGTGCTCACCTTGGGTCTAGGGGGTGGGGGGGGGGTTGGATGCTTCTGGTCCCTCACTCCTTTTTGGTGGGCAACTTCCTGTGCACCATATTCCTTCTGGCACAAGTTTGCTTCTTTTCTGTCCTTTCTTGCTGCTTTTCAGCCCCAGGTACACCTCAATCACCAAAATCCTCGTCGCCAGTGTTACAACGCAAGTTGAGGGGTTGCAATGAGGAGCCAGGAGACCAGGTTGGGTTAAGAGACTTTAGTGGGTTCGTGGTACATAAGTCACAGGTAATAAGTTACAGGCAGGATAAGTACATAAGGGAGGGAAGCATCCACCGGTCCCCCCTCTGTTCAGCTCATTTTCCAACTGAACAGGGAGAACCTTGGCACTCACACCAAAACATTCTAGATGGAACACTATAATACAAGCATTCCAGGCACAGGCTCACATATACTTAGGAAACAGCTAATGAACCAGGATAGGTAAGACATAACAGATTCCTCTGCATAATTGGGAATCCCTAAAACTGGTGCCGTGCAAATGGCCTTTTTTAGTTCGACAAACCCTTCTTCCATGGTTTCGGTCCATTCAATTTTTTCTTTCGTCCCCTGTGCTTTCTTTAGTGTTTGTAACAAGGGCTTGATATAAGAGCTGTAGTCAAAGACCCATGCCCTGAGATAATTGCATAATTCTAGAAAACTCTGCATTTTTTTATCATGTGTGGCTTGGCTGTGTTTAATATGGCATCAGCCCTTTCAGGGGTAACACTTTTGCCCTCATGTGAGATCAGCTGGCCTATGTACATCACTTCTTGTTGACAGTATTGTAACTTCTCTTTGTCAACTTTATATCCTTTCTCAGCCAATACAGTCAATAGCTGAATAGAATCGTGTCTGCACGTCTCCTCTGTCATGCTGCAAATTAAGATGTCATCCACATATTGCAAGACAACACTCTCTAATGCAATATTGCTCAAGTCCATCTTCAGGACTCTTGAAAATTGATGGTGACTCACGGTACCCCTGAAGTGACCTTGTGCTTTTCAGACGCATTTGTCTGAACGTGAACGTCGTCAAATCTTGTGAGTCTCTGTGCAATGAGATTGAGAAAAATGCATTTTGCAAGTCAATCACAGTGAAATATTACGCCTCAACGGGTATATTACATAGGATTGTGGGCAGATTAGGGACTAGAGGGAACTCGGCCCCCACAATATCGTTTATCGGGTGCAGATCTTGGATTAAACGCCAAGACCCTCGCTTTGATTTTTTGATAGGGTAAATCGCAGTGTTGCATGATGACTCTGACGTCACTAAGATGCCCTGCTCCATCATAGCAGAAATTGTCTTGAAAATCCATTCATCTGCCTGCCTAGACATGGGATACTGTCGTGCTTTTGGTAGAATTGCTCCTGGTTTCAATTTAATCTTTACTTCTCTGACTCCTTTCAACAACCTACATCATAAGGGACTGTAGTTCACATTGAGACAGGCACTGTTGCCATGTCGTCATCAAAATATTCAGAATGTTTTTGTGCCAGCATAATTCTCTGGGGCACCTCTCTTTTGATAATTTTCACCCAATAAGTGAGATTGACCTCAACTGTTGTTTCATCTACACCTGTTTGTTCTTCAAACAGATCGTCATCAGTGACTTCAGTCAGTCTGTATCCTTCCTCAACGGCGATTACTGTGCACCATTGTCTGCCTTCGTCATCACAACCGTCGATCGGTGCCATCTTTCCTCGCACTATGGCTGTGTGTATTGCCAGGGGAAACACTTGTTCCTTTTCCTCGTGCATAGGTATACTTGGCCTAAATAAAAACTCATCTGGCACTCTCATTGGTTTCTCTGTAATGCCTGGTAGCCATGACATTAATATACACACTCCATACGCGAATATTTCTGGTTCCAATGGAACAGCTCTCATAGCCGTTTGTCCTGCGTATGCTCTAATCATTTCACATACGTTCAAATAATGCATTCCTAGAGTTGAACATACTATGCCCTTCTCCGTGAACGAGATTGTCATGTTTAACTTCGTCATTAGGTCTCGTCCCAATTTATTTACTGGGGTTTGCCTTGAATATAGCAGTGGCACATTCATGTCACATTCTCTTATGGAGACTGGAAGTTTATTTATAAAAGGAACACGACTTGTTGCTCCTGTGAAGCCCTGAGTGTTTATGGCATCGCCGTACAAGGAAAACTTGCCTTCAGGTATACACAAACGTGTTGCACCTGTATCAAATAAGAAGGAATATTCTTAATCCCCTATACAGACATTTACCCTTGGTTCCTCCTGAGATTTTGGTGTCACTGATAGGATAGAACATATCAGGTTTCCCAGTGAGCTGTCCTAGTCCATATTTAACTTTGTCCCATGCTGAGTGAATGGACTTCCTCCATCACCAGTGTTATTTCTCATTCCAGAATTTAGTACCTGTCCTGTACTTGTTGTCTGTAACAGTTGCATCGGCGACTGTTGAGACTGTCCTTGCGGGAAATTTGTCATATTCTGAGGTTGCAAGCTTAAATGTGCTCCTGGCACTTAATGTTGCACCGTTTGATTTTGTTCAGCTCCATTTCCACCCTGCTGTAAAAAAAACAAGTGGATTCACCATCCCTACTCTTGTTCCTTGCTCAGTTTGCACCATGCCTTGGCTTCTGCATGTGCGTGCTACATGCCCTCTCATCCCACACCACCAAGATATTGGCCGCGGTCTGATTATTTGGCCATTTGACATATCCTGATTGACGTCTTGCAGGTTTTGAAAACCTCCCTGATTACTCTGGAAACCTCCCTGATTACTCTGCCATCCTCTTCCTCGAAAGCCTCTCCCCCTTGGGTAAAAGCCGGGAATTGTCTTGATCACCCTGCCCTTGATTATTGACCTCCTGCAGGTTTGATCCATCTGTGCTAGTTATCATTGCCCCTTCAATGGCATATTTCGACAATTTCTTCAATTTTTCCTCTTCAGCTTTTCGTGCAGCCTCTTTTTTGCGATTTTTCTCTTGCAGCAGCCTGCAATAGTGCGCTATTGTCAACCGTATTTAAGACCACGGTTTGGCCTTTATTCCTACCAATTTCTTGAGCTGCATCTGTACATGATCTGGCAGCCCTTGGCATAATATATGGTAAAATACGGGTATGGACTTCCCCCAAGATTTGCAAGTTTACAGCACCCATGCGCCTGGCAAATTCTTTATGTAAAGCAAAGGGTCCTCTGACTCCTTCATTTTTCGTGTCATTATAGCTCCCATGTCTGAAGTATCCGGGTATAGGAATCGTAATGCTTTCCATACTGCGGCTCTGCAACTGTTAGAGCTCCATCATGCGCCGTATTAACTGTAGTTACTCCAGGTTAGCTGCACGTGTCCACACATCGTCAGCTCTATCACCAAGTATGGTGATTAAAAGACCCTTAATGTCCCTGATAGCTAACGTGTTCCCTCCCGTCATCTTTTCAAGTTCATGTATCCATTTTCTGGCTCCCGATGTCAACATGGAAAGCTTATTTTTCAGATTTCCTCGATCAATGTGTGGCCAGGGTATATACTGTGGTCTAGTTCCTCCCTTTTCGAGTAACGGGAATTGTAACACATGGCACTCCTTATCCTCTCTCATCATTTTTCTATCCACTGCAGGGGTAATATTCCTGCGTCGCCGTCTACATGGCAATGTCCTTAGTCTGCTCACATATGGTGGTGGAGACACCCCCCTCTGACCATAAGATACTTCTTCGTGTCGGTCTAACTGTGTGGCTGATTCTGATGCCTTAGTTGCAGACCCACTAGAATATGACCATCTTATTCCCTTTCCTCTAGAGAAGCGTTTTCGTGTCTTCTCTCATCTTCTTTTTCCTCATATTCCTCTAGTTCTGCGTCTCGAGGCGTCCTCAGTGTCATACAACAGAGTGCTCTCAAGACGCTCATCCTCTCCTCTCCCTTGTGGTACCTGTTCTAGCCCCATTTCATCATATATTCTGTTGATCGTCTCTCCGATGCTTCTGGTGTTGAAGTCATCTTCAATATTTGCCCTAGATGTGCCTGGTACTGAATCATACTCAGGAAAGAATTCTTCTAAGTCTTCCCAGTCTACTACTGGATTTGGTTTTTTAACCTCTCTTTCCATATATTCAAGATCCCGTTATCTCTGTCTTTGCTTGTGTTCTATGTCGTCATTGAACTCTCTGCGCTTCCTCCCTTCCTCTCTTACTCTATCTTCTTCTTGTTTCCTCACATCTTTACGTTCATTTGCACTTGGTCTTTCCTCATCCCTTTGTCTTTTTATTCTCGTCTCCCGAATTTTGTGTTCTTCTTCTTCAATTCTCCTTTGTTCCTGCCTGTCCTGATCATTAGCTGCTCTTGGCTAATGATAGTGTTTCCTTTCTTGCTCTTCGCGATACAACTGCTCTCGTCTCTGTCTGTCCTTTTTTCTGATTCCTTTATCTCTCACTTGGTTTTCCTTTTCCTTCTCTTTCCTTTTTGAATCATCTGACTCTCCCTTTTATCTCACATCCTCAATGCCTTTACCATCGACTTTCAATAAAATCTGGCCTCCCATCCATTCGTTCTGTGTGAATGCCATCTCATCAGTTCTGTCCTCATCTCCTTTCCATCTGTTTCCCTCTCTACCTGTGTCTAGAGATGTACTTGCTTGTGCCTGGTTTACTTTTTCTTTCTCGCGTCCCTCCTTGTCCCTCAGGACTTTGGAGGTAATATCTCTGTCTCTGTCCTTATCTGGGCTTTTGTCACTACTTTGTGTAGGTGACTCATATGCCGGGTAACTATATCCAGTGGCTGCTTTACGCTCCCTCAACGGGTTTAATCTGTTGTCTTTAATGGCTTTGCTTTTTGTTTCAGACGGGGTGGGTGGTGCAAAAGGCATTTCACCCCCTCTGTGCATATGTTAAGTATCCAATCTAACAGTGGATCCTCCTCCTTTTCCTCTTGGTACATCTTCCAAAGCTCTAAACTAGCGAGGTGTTTAACTTTTTGCCAGTATACTTGGCGTGCAAATATGTCGTCATTTGTTGTAGGACTGTTTTAGATAGTGATCCGTCCTGGGGCCATGTCATAGACATCTTGTGGGTGGTTCCTTTAACCCATTCTGCACTGTACTTCTTCAGCTTAGGTGCATGTTTTGGCAACTGTTTGCACAAGTGTACTAACAGTGTAATGTCTTCCATGCTTAAATCTGTTTAGCTTCTCCTCATATAACACTTTGTTATGCTTTACGTTTCTTAACCAAAATCAACAATATGAGCGAGCACCAATTGTTGCAAGCTCCAACCCCGTTTTTTCACCAAAAAAAAGATATATTTTTTCAAACAACCATCAATTCATGTTATACAATGTTTTTTTTCTATACAATCGCACAATTCTCATGCTATTTTCCCCAAAAATGTTCTTACCTTGTGACGTCAGAAAAAAGAAAAAAACTCAAGAGAGACACGACACACTAGACAGACTCCGGCTGGCTACATAAATCTCATGCCCCTATCATTATTCCAACATGGACTGCAAGCCCATTTCTTTCAAAAATGTCCTTAATCGTTTTGGTGTCCTATAGCATCCTATTTTTTGAGGACTTTAAATGCAGGCTTCTTCTAGCGCTATATTAAAGCCTAGGTATTTGGGCGTATCCTCCTCGCTCGTGTATCCTCCCGGTATCTCTCTCTGTTCTCGGGTATCGTCCCGGTATCTCTCTCTATTGCTTGGCCACCCTCGAGTCAATATTTTCCCCTCAAATATATTATACTCTTACTCTGTTGTTATTTTTTGTCCCACCTCCCTCTGTTATCTTCTCTTACTTGTTCTAAGGCATGCAACTTTTTTGCCAAAACATTTAGTCTTTTTCACTCACCGTTCATATTTTTTTCCTCTATGAATGCTCGGGATCACCGTCTTTGTTACTGCCTCTCCGTGCTGTTCATCCGATTAGCTGCTCGTAGAATGGGAAGGGGTTTATGGGGGAAATCAAAGGTTCCTTCAGACTAACCAGAAGTTTCACTTTAGACTAACCACTATCTACAGGGAGCCTCTCGTTCTGCTTAGCTGGATGGCAAAGGACTCATGATATTGGAGAGGACCCGGAGTTACTTATGTCGATGGTCAATGGGTGTCTTATCTAATCGATTCTAATCGATAAACATCCTCTCTGCTACCAAGTGTGCAGTAGGGACGCCAGCCGGCCCATAGGACTGGGGGTTTCCCAAACAGCACTTTAAGATGAGAAGCAGCACCCTTGAGATGGACGGGGATGCAGATTAATACTCTTGCATCAAATCAATAATGACAACTCAAAAGTTTGGCAAAGGGAGTCCGTTTAATGACAAGTACAGAAAACGGGGAGTTCATGAATATCAGCAATCGCTCGATCTATCTTCTTACTTCAACTCCAATTAATTTCAGAAAAAACATAGAGGGTAATTCATAGAATTTCGCAGAAAAGTGTCGCAAGCGGCTGGCGCAGAGTGTCCGCGTGCGATTGTCTGCGCCAGGCACGTGCGCTAAAACCGATTTCTGCGCACAGCGTATTCATGGATTTCAGGCTCCCAAACCAGCCGTGGCGCAGAGAATCGCAGCGACCCTGCAGCAGCGCCAGTAACGCCCCCAAGAACGCCCTCGCGCAAGGAAAAGCCATCAAAATCGCTAAATTATCTCAAAGGGCTGCGCGAACCCTGGACCAGTTCACCGGGCTGCCAAACAGCAAACGCCAAGCGGGGAACGTGTATTTCAGGGGTGCGCGGGAAGTTGCATGCGCGATTGCAGCAGGGTACGTGTATTTCAGGGGTGCGCGGCAAGTTCCACACGCGATAGTCCCAGTGCGAGCAGGGTACGTGTATTTCTGGGGTGCGCGGGAAGTTGCACATGCGATTGCCCCAGTGCGAGCAGGGTACGTGTATTTCAGGGGTGCGCGGGAAGTTGCATACGTGATTTCAGCAGGGTACGTGCATTTCAGGGGTGCGCGGCAAGTTCCACACGCGATTTCAGCAAGGTATGTGTATTTCAGGGGTGCGCGGGAAGTTGCACACGCGATTGTCCCAGTGCGAGCAGGGTACGTGTATTTCAGGGGTGCGCGGGAAGTTCCCCACGCGATAGTCCCAGTGCGAGCAGGGTACGTGTATTTCTGGGGTGCGCGGGAAGTTGCACACGTGATTGTCCCAGTGCGAGCAGGGTACGTGTATTTCAGGGGTGCGCGGGAAGTTGCATATGCGATTTCAGCAGGGTACGTGCATTTCAGGGGTGCGCGGCAAGTTCCACACGCGATTTCAGCAAGGTATGTGTATTTCAGGGGTGCGCGGGAAGTTGCACACGCGATTGTCCCAGTGCGAGCAGGGTACGTGTATTTCAGGGGTGCGCGGGAAGTTCCACACGCGATAGTCCTAGTGCGAGCAGGGTACGTGTAATTCAGGGGTGCGCGGGAAGTTGCACACGCGATTGTCCCAGTGCGAGCAGGGTACGTGTATTTCAGGGGTGCGCGGGAAGTTACACACGCGATTGGCCCAGTGCGAGCAGGGTACGTGTATTTCAGGGGTGCGCGGGAAGTTACACACGCGATTGGCCCAGTGCGAGCAGGGTACGTGTATTTCAGGGGTGCGCGGGAAGTTCCACACGCGATAGTCCCAGTGCGAGCAGGGTACGTGTATTTCAGGGGTGCGCGGGAAGTTGCACACGCGATTGTCCCAGTGCGAACAGGGTACGTGTATTTCAGGGGTGCGTGGGAAGTTACACACGCGATTGGCCCAGTGCGAGCAGGGTACATGTATTTCAGGGGTGCGCGGGAAGTTGCACACGCGATACCAGCAGGGAATGTGTATTTCAGGGGTTCTGGGGAGTACTACACGTGGCCGTGTGGGTCCTCCCAGGTGTACGCTCCACAACCTCCACGGCCCCTGCAGGCAGCCCACACCACAGGGGACTACCCTGCACCCCTGCCCATGTCCCGCAGGCAGCCCATTCACCATGGGCATGCCCCCCAGCCAACCCACATGTCACCTTGCACTACTGATCAACAATGCATGTCTCCCACCACCCCCACCCCCCAGCAGTGCAGGGGCAGCCTCCACCAGGCCCCCACTCATGTCCCCCTGCACCCCCACCCCCCAGCATCCAGGGTCACCCTCCACCAGGCCCCCACTCATGTCTCCCACCACCCCCACCCCCCGGCAGTGCAGGGGCAGCCTCCACCAGGCCCCCACTCATGTCCCCCTGCACCCCCACCTCCCAGCATCCAGGGTCACCCTCCACCAGGCCCCCACTCATGTCTCCCACCACCCCCACCCCCTGGCAGTGCAGGGTCACCCTCCACCAGGCCCCCACTCATGTCCCCCTGCACCCCCACCCCCCAGCATCCAGGGTCACCCTCCACCAGGCCCCCACTCATGTCTCCCACCACCCCCACCCCCGGCAGTGCAGGGGCAGCCTCCACCAGGCCCCCACTCATGTCCCCCTGCACCCCCACCCCCCAGCATCCAGGGTCACCCTCCACCAGGCCCCCACTCATGTCTCCCACCACCCCCACCCCCCGGCAGTGCAGGGTCATCCTCCACCAGGCCCCCACCCATGTCTCCCACCACCCCCACCCCCCGGCAGTGCAGGGGCAGCCTCCACCAGGCCCCCACTCATGTCTCCCACCACCCCCACCCCCCAGCAGTGCAGGGGCAGCCTCCACCAGGCCCCCACTCATGTCCCCCTGCACCCCCACCCCCCAGCATCCAGGGTCACCCTCCACCAGGCCCCCACTCATGTCTCTCACCGCCCCCACCCCCCGGCAGTGCAGGGTCACCCACCACCTTGGCCCCCACTCATGTCTCCCACCACCCCCACCCCCTGGCAGTGCAGGGGCAGCCTCCACCAGGCCCCCACTCATGTCTCCCACCACCCCCACCCCCCAGCAGTGCAGGGGCAGCCTCCACCAGGCCCCCACTCATGTCTCCCACCACCCCCACCCCCCAGCAGTGCAGGGGCAGCCTCCACCAGGCCCCCACTCATGTCCCCCTGCACCCCCACCCCCCAGCATCCAGGGTCACCCTCCACCAGGCCCCCACTCATGTCTCCCACCACCCCCACCCCCCGGCAGTGCAGCGGCAGCCTCCACCAGGCCCCCACTCATGTCCCCCTGCACCCCCACCCCCAGCATCCAGGGTCACCCTCCACCAGGCCCCCACTCATGTCTCCCACCACCCCCACCCCCCGGCAGTGCAGGGTCACCCTCCACCAGGCCCCCACTCATGTCTCCCACCACCCCCACCCCCCGGCAGTGCAGGGGCAGCCTCCACCAGGCCCCCACTCATGTCTCCCACCACCCCCACCCCCCAGCAGTGCAGGGGCAGCCTCGACCAGGCCCCCACTCATGTCCCCCTGCACCCCCACCCCCCAGAATCCAGGGTCACCCTCCACCAGGCCCCCACTCATGTCTCCCACCACCCCCACCCCCCGGCAGTGCAGGGGCAGCCTCCACCAGGCCCCCACTCATGTCCCCCTGTACCCCCACCCCCCAGCATCCAGGGTCACCCTCCACCAGGCCCACACTCATGTCTCCCACCACCCCCACCCCCCGGCAGTGCAGGGGCAGCCTCCACCAGGCCCCCACTCATGTCCCCCTGTACCCCCACCCCCCAGCATCCAGGGTCACCCTCCACCAGGCCCACACTCATGTCTCCCACCACCCCCACCCCCCTGCCACCATGGGCAGTCTCCACCAGGCCCCCACTCATGTCCCCCTGCACCCCCACCCCCCAGCATCCAGGGTCACCCTCCACCAGGCCCCCACTCATGTCTCCCACCACCCCCACCCCCCTGCCACCATGGGCATCCTCCACCAGGCCCCCACTCATGTCTCCCACCACCCCCACCCCCCAGCAGTGCAGGGGCATCCTCCACCAGGCCCCCACTCATGTCTCCCACCACCCCCACCCCCCTGCCACCATGGGCAGCCCCCACCAGGTCCTCACTATCCCCAATCATGTGCGTAATGGTCAGCCTCCACAGCCAAAAAGCCCTACCAAGTAACCCATTCACCCACATGGAAATGGAAATCACATGTTACACCCCCAATGTTCATGAAGCTAATGAACCCATATCCGTCACACACAATTGTTGCAATTGAATGGGAAAACACACAACATGACATGCATGAAACCAATGAGATGATACCACACAGTGAAGTATGCAAACAAAATTGTATTGAAAAAAATAAAGAATGCTAAAGAAAGAAAACAAACTACAATGTGAAAGAGAAAAAATAAGCTGCATGTCCGTATAAAAACACAAAACTGGAAATCCAAATCCAAAAAAATTTTGTCCAAAGTCAAATGTAAAAAAATCTCCATGCAATAAAGAACTATGTACAAAAATAACAAGGGTCCATGAGCCCAACTGAACAAAGGAAACCTACTAAAAAACCTACCTAAAAATCAACTATATACAAAAAGTGGAGCAGTGTCCGTCGACTCCAAATCATAATAAGAAAGGAAGGAAACCTAAAACTAAAGAACTATATACAAAGGCGGCGGGCAAGTCCAGCGGCTCACTCCGTGGTGTCCCGGGCCAGGGCATCATCGAACTCCTGTTTGATGTCCCGGAGGCGGTCCAGTTCCATGGCCCCGAGGGTCCGCAGGGACGACGCTGTGTCCTCCTCCAACCCCCTGCGGATTGCCTCGAGGCACTCGGCCCGCCTCAGGGCCCTCCGCATGGAGTTCTCCGCCCTGACCATTGTGAGTGGCGCCTCTTCCGCCCGCCGCCGCTCTGCACCTATGGCGTGGCCCAACCGCTGCCACACGGAAGACACTCTCTGTCCTGGGTCCCCCTGCCCTCCGGCCGATGCCTGCCCCTGCGATGTCAAAAGCCCCGAGCCTTCATGTCTCCCACCATGTTGTTGCTGCTGCTGCTCTGCCTCTGCCCGTGCACTGCCTCCTGCTGCCTGCACATCCTCCGCCGGCTGGGGTGCACTTGTTGATGTGGCCACCCCTGCTGGACCTCCGACTCCCGACTGTGGCAGGGATGCCTCCTCCACCAGCCTGGCCGCACCGTCAGAGGCAGCTCCACAGGGCACCCAGGTGACTGATGGGTGGGAAGATGGCACAGAGGACGACTGGCGCGTAGGGGGTCCAGTTGAGGAGGGGGTCGGAGCAAGCCCCATCAGACAGCGGAATCCGGCCTGGGTGACCTGTCCCAGCAGGCTGACGTGGTCAACGAGCCATTCGAGATGACGTGCAGTCTCTCCATGAAAAGACTGCAGGTCACCTCGCATGGCCCGTTGACGCAACGCCACACCAGCCAGGGCAGGCTCAACCCGGACCTGGATGGCCACGTCCGCAGGCAGAGGAAGGCCAGTTGACGTCAGCTCATCCCCTGCCTGAAAACGGGTCTGGACGTAGGCATCCCTGCTGGTGCAAGATGATGCAGGGACAGGATCGGGGACAGGATTGCACACAGGCACCTCCGCGGCCGCCTGTTCTGCCTCCTGTCCCTGGTCCTGCACTGCACCACTAGCACCAGTGGGATCCCCACCTCCAGACCCCGTCTCTGGTGCTTGCGCGGCCCCCTCCTCCACCAAACCCCCCACCAACCTGGATGACTCCGTGCCATCTTCCCCTGTTGGGCCCTGTGGGGTCCCAGCTGCCCCTTCTGCTGCCGAGGAGTCCAACTGCAACCTCCGCCTCTTGGACCGCCCCCCGGCAGCTGCGGCCTGGGACGCGGCACCGGACTCCTCACTCCCCGACGAGATGACAACACGGGAGGGGAGCCGGCCCTTGCGTCTCTGGCTGGCTGTCGGATCCCCGCCGCTGTGCTCCACAGCACCTTCTCCGCCCTCTTCATCAGTTGACGCTGCAGACAGGGAGAAACAAAACACAGGCATCAGGGCACTGTACAATGGACACATACACGCATGACAGTTGCACATGAGTGGCATTGGCAAACCTCAGACATGTCATCACAATCACCAACACACATGTCATTACAACTGGCACACATGAGCCATACCACAGCCATATCGCAACTGCCACCACCATCCCTACACATACAACAGCATCAGCAGCCAAAGGGGAGCCAGACATCACATGCAACACAGGAAGTGCACCACACATGTACACACACCACCACACTTGCATGCATGTCTACACCTCTGCGAAGTGTCGCACTGTTCAGACGGGCATCCATGTCACATCTGCCAATCAGGCTTCCACATACCGCTGTCACATGCATCCATGTTGCATCACTGTTGCACACTTGTCAAATACACACACATGCACATGTACACAGTGCTCATACATGCAGCCGAAAACAACATACCTGCCTGACATCACGGACATGTCTACTTACATACACATTCATCCAAACATGTGTGCACGCACAACTGCATTTGCCATGCAAGCCCACACACACAAGCACCATCCATGTCTCACACATTACAGCCTTCGCATGTGTCAGCCCCACGGCCCTGTACACCCCCACCCATACTCGACCCCATACAAACAGATGTGCAACCGGCACAATGGCGAATGATCACCACACGCACTGCTCACAATCAGGATGCATGTACACTCACCGCTCGACTCCAGACGGGTCTGCTTCTCTAGGACCTGGACGTGGAGCGCTGGGGATATGCGTTCCAGGACCCCCATCTGTTCTTCCGACAAGTGGCCCCGGCGCCCCTTGGCATCCGCTGCCTTCAAGAGGCGCCGGGCCTTGTTCAGGGTCCTGGACCTGAAGTCCTCCCAGCGCTTCCTGACATGTTGTAAGTCCCTGACTGCCACCCCCTCCGCGTTGATGGCAGTCACGATGTCAGTCCAGATCCGAGTCCGTCCTTCCTTGTCGGCGCGGGAACTTCCAAAGAGGGCATCATACTGCCCCAGGACTTGCTCCACCAGGACACCGACTTCGGTGGCACTGAAGCTGGAGCCCCTCTGCCTCTCTGGCCGGGGGTTGTCAGTGGTCACAGATGGTGTTTGCCCCGACATGACAACCCCAGAGGCAGGAGTGGGTGGGCAACTGGGTCCTGGGGCTGGGCTGTGGAGCGATGGAATTCCAGTCGGGAGTCTTCGGTTCCAGCAGGGGTGGTCACAGCAACAGCACCCCTGGCTGATGTGCAGGCAGCAAATGGCAGTGCACGTGGGCAGCAGGCAGTCAGGCAGCAGCAGATGGCAGGTGGGAGCGTGCTCGGGGCTCTGGGGGGCAGTAGTTCGGCCTTCTGGGCAGGAGCGTGGTCTTCCGTGTGCTTACGCGTGGCCAGCTTGGTACGGAGTGATTTGGCACGTGAAAATCCTGCACGTCAGCGTGAAAACCGAGGAAAGGCCCTTAGCGCGTAAGCGCGTCAGCACGCATACGCGATTCTATTGGACCAAAGGCCCTCAGCGCGTAAGCGCGTCTGTGACGTGACCCGCACGGGTGTTTCCCACACAGCACGTGATGACAGAGCACACGTGGAAAGACTGCACGTCAGAGTGTCATCGCGTGTGATTGGTGGAAATGGCCGTACACGCAGAAGTGACAAAGCGTGTAATTGGTGGAAATGGCCGTACACGCACAAGTCACAAAGCGTGTAATTGGTGGAAATGGCCCTACACGCATAAGTGACAAAGCGTGTAATTGGTGGAAATGGCCCTAGCGCGTAGATGCCGCGTAAGTGACGCTGGACGTGTGGGCCTGTATAAAAGGTACGTGTAGAACACCATTTCCTTGTACGTGCTTTTCGTGGAGAGCGAGTGGGTGAATTCTGTACTTCTTGTCGGTTCACACGCGATTTACTTCACGGCGTTTCAAGTTCGTATTCCCTGTTACCTCTGACAGATTTTTCTCTTTTTTCTCTTTTACTGGTTTACCTGGGCCTGTTCCCTCAAACAGTGTTCCCTTCTACTGTTGTCCTGTCTCCTCAGACAGCGTACAAATCTTCTTTTGGCGGGGGTGTTGCCAACCAAACGCGCTCCTTTTTCACGCTCTTTTACCTGGCAGACGGTGAGTCACGCACGTATCTAACATCTGTGCTTGCCCCGTGTGTAGCCTACCCCTTCAGAGGTCATTCTAGGCTGCGTGTGACATGCATACGTTCATTCTTGTGTTACTGGGTGCCACAGCGTAGTGCAGGTTTTTCTTTCTGCACACGTGGTCTAGGAGGGGTTGCGTGCACGTCATCTCCCTTTTTTGGGGCTCCTGTGCGTAGCGTGACCCGTCATCTTTCCCCAGGGGTTACAATCAGCCTTGCAAGAGCACTAGGGTACAATTACCATCTGGTACCCAACCCCTTTGACCCCCAATTGCCCAGGACAATATTTTACTGCCACTCCCATACGCACATTAACATCAGTGCCATGGCTGGGAGGCGAGGATTCCGTAAGGGTGGCAAAGGTGGAAGAGCCACAAGTGGTGGCCGTGGTGGATCCGGTAGGGGGCGTGGTCGTTACTTGCAGGGTGAGCCTGTCCCCCCATGTGTGGAGGACCAGTCAAGGGCACCCATAATCCCCCCCCTTCCCGTTGAGGCTGATGTGGCTGACACCATCCATGCTCAGCCCTTGTTGGACCAGCCCATTGTGGCACCCGACCTGGCTGACTCCATGGCTGACTTCCAGGTCAGCAGGCCTATGACACGTGCGCTGGTGCACGTTGATGTCACCATGCCACGTGCATCTGGGCCAGCAAGGTCATCTGCTGCACCAAGTAGGCAGGGCGGAGAGGCTGCAGGGGCAGCTGCGGCTCCATCCACCCCAGCCCTCACACACCCAGCCCGGACAGTGTCGGTCCTAGTCCATGCTGCTGATATTCCCCCTGACACCATCACACTAGAGCCAATGCCTGCACCAACTCCCATGCTGAGTGTGCAATCCCACACTCCTGATAGAGAGTCCACCAGGGCTCCTGCCCCTAGTGTCCAGAGCGGCGCAGGACACTCAGGATCACCACCACCTTCCAAGCGGAAGAGGAAGAGTGCTCGTCTGGCACAGGCTGATGCCCCAGACACGGCTACACAGTCCGGCCTGTCCAGGAAGCCCAGCTTCACGGATGACGAACTGAATGCACTTGTCGAGTATGTGTCCGCACATGACAACGAGATGGTCATTGTTGCAGGATCTAAGACCACACCTGCACAACGCCAGGCACACTGGCAGACCGTTGCGGACATCGTAAGTGCCCTTGGAATCGTGAGGCGCACAGCCAATGATTGCTATAAGCGCTGGAATGACCTAAAGCGCAGGGCAAAGAGTGAGCTGGCCTCAAGTCATGCCGCAACTCTAGTGACTGGAAGTGGGTCTCCAGTAGTAGACATGGAACTCACTCCACATGAGTCAGTCGCTGGGACCTACGTCACGGAGGAACAGATCCAAGGCGTGGGAGATTTGGCTGATTACGAGGCATTGTCCGGTGAGTGCACATGCATGTGTGTGTCATCCATGTGCATGGTGTGTGTGAGGGCTTCTGTTTGTGTGCCAGGTGAGAGTGTGTGCGCCTGAGTCGTATGGGTCAGCCATGTGCTTCATGCAATACATCCTGCGCAGCTGCATTTGGCCATAGCTGTATCCCTTCTGCCAACAGTAGACATCTAGCCCAACTGCACGCCAGTTGCCCTTGAAGTGTCACCTTGCCACAACATTGTTGCAAAATTTTCCACTGTTCATTTAGTCAGATATTTTCCATTCCACCACTTTTACTAGGCATGTCGCAGTCCTCTAGTCACATGTCTGAAATGGCTATGGTAAAGTGGAGTGACTTTGTTACCTGGATATCATTTGTTCAAACATGTCCCTGTGCAATTGCACCATTTCGGACTGGCAGCTCCAGGTGAAGAATCTGACCTGTTTGAATTAGAAAAGCTATTACATGCGGGAACTGGACAGAATGAATAGGTGCTGCCCTCCTCTCCATCTTCACTCAATAGCAATGGTACATGCCATCTGTGTGATGGCATGTGTGTTTCACCCGCCAATCACAGGCCAATGTGTGATGCCACTGCCAGGCAGCATGCAGAAAATGTGTTCATCTTCAATCTTGGTGTCATCAGTGTGTGCCATTTGCCTGCCCTTCATACGCAGTGAGGGTGCATGCATGGGAGGGTTTTAGTCATGTGGGACATGTGTCAAACAAGTACTGGTTCTCTTGCTTCTCAGCCCTCATTGTGTGCCATGGTGCTAATGCCTGTTTCCATTTCTTTGTTTTTATGTCTTTGCAGGGGAAGACGCACCTGATACTGCTGGGGTTGTGGAGATGGTGCAGACCCGGGAGGGGCCCGAGGGCCGACCAACCACCAGTGAGGGACGTGGTGTGGTGGTGGGTGAGAACCCACAAGTGCTGCAGGTCCTGCTCTCAAGGGGTGTCTCTGGCTGCACCTCCCCCGAGCTGTACTCATGTGTTGATTCGGATGAGACCTACGTGCCGTCGCAGGTGAGTGTTCCAGGGAGGGATTCTGTTCTGTCTCACCCACCTGCACCAGGGTCAGAACCCTCAATGGGGATGTCAGTGTTGGCAGCTACGCCTTTGGTGGTTACGGATGCAGGGTCACACTCCGTGACATCTGATCCTGTTCCTGGGCCAGCAGATCAGAGGGGGAATGCAGTCCTGCAGCCTCAGGCAGTGCCGGCACAGCAAGGTGCAGTTCGCCTTGCCCCAGACAGGTGTGGTGCCCGCCGACGTGGTGGCCGTACGCCACCTGGCAATACTGCATGGGAGCAATCCATTTACGGTATGGCAACCCAACAGGCAGCATCATCCGAGATGATGGCTCAGGCCATGGATAGGGTGGCCACTTCCATTGTCCTCCCTGAAAGGCTGATGGAGCGACTAGAGCAGGCAACCGACACCATCTGCCAGTCACACAGGGAGGACATGTTGGGGTCCAACAGGGACAGGCGGGCGGCACTGGCGACTCTGCAGGAGGCCATCTCCATTGAGTCCCAGGGCCACAGGGAAGCCCTGAGGCAGGAGCTCCTTCACCTCAGGACGACTCTTGTTGAGGTTGAGGCTTCTACACACCAAAGGACAGAACAGCAGCTGGAGCGTCTCACCCGTACGCTCTCAGCTGAGATGCAGGCAACGAGGGCGGAGGTCCGGGCATCCCGTGAGTTGTTGCATGGGGACCTCCGCACACTCATCCTCCAGAACCAGACCTACCACACCCGCATGCTTGCAGCCATGGAGGAGCAGACTAGGGCCTTGCGTGGGCTGCCTCCCATAGTGCAACCACCTCCCGATGCAGCTGCACAGGGTGATAATAGCGACAGCAGTGATACTCCCACAATAGGGTAGCCGTGTGGGCCATGAGCCCATGGAGGTGTTTTTTTTTCCCAGGATCCACGCAGGTGGGTTCTGGTGTGCATCCTGTCCTCGGACCTCCTGGGTGGCCTCCCCAACCCCCCCGGGCCCTTCAAAGGCCATTTTTAATTTTTATTTTTTTTTATTTTTGTTTTTATTTTTATTTCTTTTATTCCCAATTTTTTTGGGACGATTTGTTGGCTTCCGTGGTTCCTGTGGGCATACGCTGCATTGTGGCTGGGCACATGCAGGCTTGTAATGTTTTTGGTTCAGATGCTTGGGTTTGAGTCACACACACCCCTCCTGCTTCCCGTTTCCATGGGCTTGCAAAGGGTGTGCCCAAGTGACAGTGAATTACACAGTGACGTTGGACTCCCATGAGCTGTGTGGGCAGTCTGTAGTCAATACTGTGTATACATTCCTAGTGCATATTGTTGTTGTGTTGTACACTGCATGTTGCATTGATGTGTAACTCATCTTCTGTGTCTACCTCCCAATTTGCAGGTCCCTTCCTCATGTCTACACAAGGACCTCTAGTCTGGAGATGTGGTCCATGTTGGCAGCAGTGCACCTACAACTCTACAGGCGCCAACACTGCACAGTTGGTAGTGGTGGGAGTGCAGGCATTTCCAGGTGGTGAGACTACTAATATTAAACATTAGTGATGTCATGTTAATGGTAGTACGTGCTCAAGTTTGTTGTTGGTCCGGCATTACTGTGAGCATTTCAGGTGTTGCAAGTTTCTAATAGGGACACTGTACATTGTGACACTAGTGTCATGTTTTGGGGATTACTTTGTTTACCTGCAAATAGCATGACATGGCACGGTGTGTCGTGTGGCGGTGCTGGGGTTGGGTTGGCTGACATGGCACTGTCCTCTTGTTGCATTTTGCAAGTAGGTATTCATTTTAGCTGCTTGAATGTGTAACTTCACAAAACTGCATTGGTGGTGTCAGTGTGGGTAGAGATGCACACATTGTGACACTTCCAGGTAAACAATCTCAGGCTGATATGGTTTTCACGGTTCTTTCTCCAGACATTCAGGATCAGTGTCAGGTTGAGTCATCATTGATTGTCAGATGGAATGTGCCAGGGCAGTGTGCACTCCACAGGGTTGTGATTTCTATGTGAAGTAATTAGCCACTAGCTGTGTACGGGCTGCCTCCCCCCGTGCCCTTTCACCTCCCATGCGCAGCGGCTGTGCATGTGGTTGGGGATGGGGGGGCACCACCATGTCCACGGCCAGGCCCTGGCGTGTTGCAACGTTGTGCAGGACACATGCTGCCACTATGATCCTGCACACTACTGGGGGAGCGTACAACAGCAGCCCGCCAGAACGGTCAAGGGAGCGAAAGCGTGACTTCAGCACTCCGAATGTGCGCTCCACTATGCCCCGGGTTGTAATGTGGGCTGCGTTATATCTTACCTGGGGTGGCGTGGTGGGGTTCCGAATTGGCGTCATCATGTGGGGGCTGAGAGGGTAGGCACTGTCCCCTGTGGAGGTGGTGATTGGTATCATTGGTGGGGTTGTGACCTTGCTCAGTATCTGACATGCATGCATGTGCAGTGGCATTCATACTCACCAAGCAGCCATGTATCGCCATGCCGGCCAGCTTCTAGGTCCCGGCTTAGGGTGGTCATTCGGTAAATTAAGCTGTCGTGGGTTGACCCAGGATAGTTGGCATATACTGAGGTGATGATTCCCTTGGCATTACATACTACCTGCACGTTGATGGAATGCCAGTGCTTGCGGTTCCTATAGATGTGCTCAGATGCCCTGGGGGGACGTAGAGCCACATGGGTGCAGTCGATGGCACCTAGCACTTTGGGGAATCGTGCCACAGCGTAAAAATCCAGGGCGGCAGCATGCCTTTCTGCAGGGGTTCTGGGCAGGTATATGTGCCTGCGGACTGATGGGCGTGCAGTGATGATGTTCAAGACCTGGTGTAGGCAGCGTGACTGGGTGGCCTGTGATACACCACCCACAATGGCACTTGTCCGCTGAAATGATCCAGTGGCTAAGAAGTGCAGTACATTGAGGACCTTCTCCAGGGGGCTGAGTGCTTGGGAGCACAGGTTGGGTGATGTGAGGTCGTCCTCCCACTCACTCACCAGGTCCAATATGATGTGTGGTGGAAACCTGTACCTCCCGTGCACCTGGTCATCAGGCATCCCGAAAAGGCTGGTTCTGGGTGTGAATATTCTGGTCCTGACTATCCTCCTCCTCCTCCTTTGGTAGGCCACGCCCACTGCTGCTAGTAACGGTATGTTCATCCTGGGTCTGAGCTAGTTATTTTGTTAGCGCACAAATTAATGCGTTGCGCGTGTTGTAGGCGAGCGTGTGACCCGCGCACCCCTGAAATCCAGTGCCCAGTCCAATAGCGTGTGGAAATTGCCGCGCACACCGGGATACAGGTGCGCTGACGTACTTGCGTGTGTAAGTGTCCGCGCACACCTGATATACACGTACATAGGCCAATCGCGTGTACGCGCACTTTTGTCCAATTACACGCGATGAGACTCTGACGTGCTGTCCAATTACACGCGATGAGACTCTGACGTGCAGTCTTTCCACGTGTGCTCTGTCATCACGTGCTGTGTGGGAAACACCCGTGCGGGTCACGTCACAGACGCGCTTACGCGCTGAGGGCCTTTGGTCCAATAGATTCGCGTATGCGTGCTGACGCGCTTACGCGCTAAGGGCCTTTCCTCGGTTTTCACGCTGACGTGCAGGATTTTCATGTGCCAAATCACTCCGTACCAAGCTGGCCACGCGTAAGCACACGGAAGACCACGCTCCTGCCCAGAAGGCCGAACTACTGCCCCCCAGAGCCCCGAGCACGCTCCCACCTGCCATCTGCTGCTGCCTGACTGCCTGCTGCCCGCGTGCACTGCCATTTGCTGCCTGCACATCAGCCAGGGGTGCTGTTGCTGTGACCACCCCTGCTGGAACCGAAGACTCCCGACTGGAATTCCATCGCTCCACAGCCCAGCCCCAGGACCCAGTTGCCCACCCACTCCTGCCTCTGGGGTTGTCATGTCGGGGCATACACCATCTGTGACCACTGACAACCCCCGGCCAGAGAGGCAGAGGGGCACCAGCTTCAGTGCCACCAAAGTTGGTGTCCTGGTGGAGCAAGTCCTGGGGCAGTATGATGCTCTCTTTGGAAGTTCCCGCGCCGACAAGGAAGGACGGACTCGAATCTGGACTGACATCGTGACTGCCATCAACGCGGAGGGGGTGGCAGTCCGGGACTTACAACATGTCAGGAAGCGCTGGGAGGACTTCAGGTCCAGGACCCTGAACAAGGCCCGGCGCCTCTTGAAGGCAGCGGATGCCAAGGGGCGCCGGGGCCACTTGTCGGAAGAACAGATGGGGGTCCTGGAACGCATATCCCCAGCGCTCCACGTCTTGGTCCTAGAGAAGCAGACCCGTCTGGAGTCGAGCGGTGAGTGTACATGCATCCTGATTGTGAGCAGTGCGTGTGGTGATCATTCGCCATTGTGCCGGTTGCACATCTTTTTGTATGGGGTCGAGTATGGGTGGGGATGTACAGGGCCGTGGGGCTGACACATGCGAGGGCTGTAATGTGTGAGACATGGATGGTGCTTGTGTGTGTGGGCTTGCATGGCAAATGCAGTTGTGCGTGCACACATGTTTGGATGAATGTGTATGTAAGTAGACATGTCCGTGATGTCAGGCATGTATGTTGTTTTCGGCTGCATGTATGAGCACTGTGTACATGTGCATGTGTGTGTATTTGTCAAGGGTGCAACAGTGATGCAACATGGATGCATGTGACAGCGGTATGTGGAAGCCTGATTGGCAGATGTGACATGGATGCCCGTCTGAACAGTGCGACACTTGGAAGAGGTGTAGACATGCATGCAAGTGTGGTGGTGTGTGTACATGTGTGGTGCACTTCCTGTGTTGCATGTGATGTCTGGCTCCCCTTTGGCTGCTGATGCTGTTGTATGTAGAGGGATGGTGGTGGCAGTTGCGATATGGCTGTGGTATGGCTCATGTGTGCCAGTTGCAATGACATGTGTGTTGGGGATTGTGATGACATGTCTGAGGTTTGCCAATGCCACTCATGTGCAACTGTCATGCGTGTATGTGTCCATTGTACAGTGCCCTGATGCCTGTGTTTTGTTTCTCCCTGTCTGCAGCGTCAACTGATGAAGAGGGCGGAGAAGGTGCTGTGGAGCACAGCGGCGGGGATCCGACCGCCAGCCGGAGACGCAAGGCACGGCTCCCCTCCCGTGTTGTCATCTCGTCGGGGAGTGAGGATTCCGGTGCCGCGTCCCAGGCCGCAGCTGCCGGGAGGAGGTCCAAGAGGCAGAGGTTGCAGTTGGACTCCTCGGCAGCAGAAGGGGCAGCTGGGACCCCACAGGGCCCAACAGGGGAAGATGGCACGGAGTCATCCAGGTTGGTGGGGGGCTTGGTGGAGGAGGGGGCCGCGCAAGCACCAGAGACGGGGTCTGGAGGTGGGGATCCCACTGGTGCTAGTGGTGCAGTGCAGGACCAGGGACAGGAGGCAGCACAGGCGGCCGCGGAGGTGCATGTGTGCAATCCTGTCCCCGATCCTGTCCCTGCATCATCTTGCACCAGCAGGGATGCCTACGTCCAGACCCGTTTTCAGGCAGGGGATGAGCTGACGTCAACTGGCCTTCCTCTGCCTGCGGACGTGGCCATCCAGGTCCGGGTTGAGCCTGTCCTGGCTGGTGTGGCGTTGCGTCAACGGGCCATGCGAGGTGACCTGCAGTCTTTTCATGGAGAGACTGCACGTCATCTCAAATGGCTCGTTGACCACGTCAGCCTGCTGGGACAGGTCACCCAGGCCGGATTCCGCTGTCTGATGGGGCTTGCTCCGACCCCCTCCTCAACTGGACCCCCTACGCGCCAGTCGTCCTCTGTGCCATCTTCCCACCCATCAGTCACCTGGGTGCCCTGTGGAGCTGCCTCTGACGGTGCGGCCAGGCTGGTGGAGGAGGCATCCCTGCCACAGTCGGGAGTCGGAGGTCCAGCAGGGGTGGCCACATCAACAAGTGCACCCCAGCCAGCGGAGGATGTGCAGGCAGCAGGAGGCAGTGCACGGGCAGAGGCAGAGCAGCAGCAGCAGCAACATGGTGGGAGACATGAAGGCTCGGGGCTTTCGACATCGGAGGGGCAGGCATCGGCCGGAGGGCAGGGGGACCCAGGACAGAGAGTGTCTTCCGTGTGGCAGCGGTTGGGCCACGCCATAGGTGCGGAACGGCGGCGGGCGGAAGAGGCGCGGCTCACAATGGTCAGGGTGGAGAACTCCATGCGGAGGGCCCTGAGGCGGGCCGAGTGCCTCGAGGCAATCCGCAGGGGGTTGGAGGAGGACACAGCGTCGTCCCTGCGGACCCTCGGGGCCATGGAACTGGACCGCCTCCGGGACATTGAAACAGGAGTTCGATGATGCCCTGGCCCGGGACACCACGGAGTGAGCCGCTGGACTTGCCCGCCGCCTTTGTATATAGTTCTTTAGTTTTAGGTTTCCTTTCTTTCTTATTATGATTTGGAGTCGACGGACACTGCTCCACTTTTTGTATATAGTTGATTTTTAGGTAGGTTTTTTAGTAGATTTCCTTTGTTCAGTTGGGCTCATGGACCCTTGGTAGTTTTTTATACGGACATGCATGTTTTTTTTTCTCATTCACATTGTAGTTTGTTTTCTTTCTTTAGCATTCTTTATTTTTTTCAATACAATTTTGTTTGCATACTTCACTGTGTGGTATCATCTCATTGGTTTCATGCATGTCATGTTGTGTGTTTTCCCATTCAATTGCAACCATTGTGTGTGAACGACATGGGTTCATTAGCTTCATGAACATTGGGGGTGTAACATGTGATTTCCATTTCCATGTGGATGAATGGGTTACTTGGTAGGGCTTTTTGGCTGTGGAGGCTGTCCATTACGCACATGATTGGGGATTGTGAGCACCTGGTGGAGGCTGCCCCTGCACTGCTGGGGGGTGGGGGTGGTGGGAGACATGAGTGGGGGCCTGGTGGAGGATGCCCATGGTGGCTGGGAGGTGGGGGTGGTGGGAGACATGAGTGGGGGCCTGGTGGAGGATGCCCATGGTTGCAGGGGGGTGGGGGTGGTGGGAGACATGAGTGGGGGCCTGGTGGAGGGTGACCCTGGATGCTGGGGCGCGGGGGTGCAGGGGGACATGAGTGGGGGCCTGGTGGAGGCTGCCCCTGCACTGCTGGGGGGTGGGGGTGGTGGGAGACATGAGTGGGGGCCTGGTGGAGGCT
Source organism: Ambystoma mexicanum (assembly GCF_040938575.1). Classification (NCBI taxonomy): domain Eukaryota; kingdom Metazoa; phylum Chordata; class Amphibia; order Caudata; family Ambystomatidae; genus Ambystoma; species Ambystoma mexicanum. Next base: position 795,975,591 of record NC_090935.1, on the reverse strand, counting down.
GCCCATGGTGGCAGGGGGGTGGGGGTGGTGGGAGACATGAGTGGGGGCCTGGTGGAGGATGCCCATGGTGGCAGGGGGTGGGGGTGCAGGGGGACATGAGTGTGGGCCTGGTGGAGGATGACCCTGGATGTTGGGGGGTGGGGGTGCAGGGGGGCATGAGTGGGGGCCTGGTGGAGGCTGCCCATGGTGGCAGGGGGGTGGGGGTGGTGGGAGACATGAGTGGGGGCCTGGTGGAGGGTGACCCTGGATGCTGGGGGGTGGTGGTGCAGGGGGACATGAGTGGGGGCCTGGTGGAGGCTGCCCCTGGTGGCTGGGGGGTGGGGGTGGTGGGAGACATGAGTGGGGGCCTGGTGGAGGATGCCCATGGTGGCTGGGGGGTGGGGGTGGTGGGAGACATGAGTGGGGGCCTGGTGGAGGATGCCCATGGTGGCAGGGGGGTGGGGGTGGTGGGAGACATGAGTGGGGGCCTGGTGGAGGGTGACCCTGGATGCTGGGGGGTGGGGGTGCAGGGGGACATGAGTGGGGGCCTGGTGGAGGCTGCCCCTGCACTGCTGGGGGGTGGGGGTGCAGGGGGACATGAGTGGGGGCCTGGTGGAGGGTGACCCTGGATGCTGGGGGGTGGGGGTGGTGGGAGACATGCATTGTTGATCAGTAGTGCAAGGTGACATGTGGGTTGGCTGGGTGGCATGCCCATGGTGGATGGGCTGCCTGCGGGACATGAGCATGGGTGCAGGGTAGTCCCCCGTGGTGTGGGCTGGCTGCAGGGTCCGTGGAGGTTGTGGAGCGTACACCTGGGAGGGCCCACACGGCCAATTCACGTGTGGTACTCCCCAGAACCCCTGAAATACACATACCCTGCTGAAATCGCGTGTGGAACTTCCCGCGCACCCCTGAAATACACGTACCCTGCTCGCACTGGGCCAATCATGTGTGGAACTTCCTGCGCACCCCTGAAATACACGTACCCTGCTGAAATCGCGTGTGGAACTTCCCGCGCACCCCTGAAATACACGTACCCTGCTCGCACTGGGGCAATCGCGTGTGGAACTTCCCGCGCACCCCTGAAATACACGTACCCTGCTGAAATCGCGTTTGGAACTTCCCGCGCACCCCTGAAATACACATACCTTGCTGAAATCGCGTGTGGAACTTCCCGCGCACCCCTGAAATACACGTACCCTGCTCGCACTGGGCCAATCGTGTGTGGGACTTCCCGCGCACCCCTGAAATACACATACCTTGCTGAAATCGCGTGTGGAACTTCCCACGCACCCCTGAAATACACATACCCTGCTCGCACTGGGCCAATCGTGTGTGGAACTTCCCGAGCACCTCTGAAATACACGTACCCTGCAGAAATCGCGTGTGGAACTTCCCGCGCACCCCTGAAATACACATACCTTGCTGAAATCGCGTGTGGAACTTCCCGCGCACCCCTGAAATACACGTACCCTGCTCGCACTGGGCCAATCGTGTGTGGAACTTCCCGCGCACCCCTGAAATACACATACCCTGCTGAAATCGCGTGTGGAACTTCCCGCGCAGCCCTGAAATACACATACCTTGCTGAAATCGCGTGTGGAACTTCCCGCGCACCCCTGAAATACACGTACCCTGCTCGCACTGGGCCAATTGTGTGTGGAACTTCCCGCGCACCCCTGAAATACACGTACCCTGCTGAAATCGCGTGTGGAACTTCCCGCGCACCCCTGAAATGCACATACCTTGCTGAAATTGCGTGTGGAACTTCCCGCGCACTCCTGAAATACACGTACCCTGCTCGCACTGGGCCAATCGTGTGTGGAACTTCCCGCGCACCCCTGAAATACACGTACCCTGCTGAAATCGCGTGTGGAACTTCCCGCGCACCCCTGAAATACACATACCTTGCTGAAATCGCTTGTGGAACTTCCCGCGCACCCCTGAAATCCACGTACCCGGCCAAATCGCGTGTGAGACTTCCCACGCACCCCGGTATACACGCACACGTTTTTTTTGTCAGCGGGTGTCCGTGTTTGTGGGTACCCCTTTGCACGTCATTTGTCCTGGAGGGCCACAGTATAGGACATTCATCATGGCAGTATATAGGTGCTATTTGTTGGCGCACCTTTTGGCGCACATTTCTTACAGCCGCAGAGACTCTACCGCCTGCTTTCTTGTGGCGGTCGTGTTTGTGCCTGTGCGCTGGTTTGAGCGTGCGCTTTTTTGCCCTATTCTATTCCATGAATATGTGTTGTAGGCGAGCGTGTGGGCGTTCCGCACACTTGTGCCCTGTACTTCCCCCGTGACGCCCACGTTTTGGCAAGTTGTTCCCCATTCCGAGTGTTACGCCCGTGTTCCGCCTACTTTTGTTGCGTGCGCCGCGCTATGTGCGAATTTCGCTGTGGCCTGTGCGATTTTCGCTGTGACCTGGCGCACGCTGTTAGATGGCCTGTGCGCCAACGTGCGCCGCGCACTTTTTTATCGCACATCCGCTGGTTTTCTCACGCACGGCCTTCCATGAATCGATGTGCGCTGCTTTTGGTGCGATTTTCGCACTTGCACTGCGATTTTCGCTATTCCACTGCGATTCGCACGTTTTTGCCCACTTGCGCCGTGCTAATTATTCCATGAATCGGCCTGATAGTATTTATACAAAAAACTCTTCATCACTGACGTGTAACTCTTAAAACTAAGCATGCAACTTTATTGGTTCTAGGAAGGTAACTTTAATATAGGTACTATATCTGTATATGGTAACTGGGAAAGGGGATTGAATAAACAATGTCAGGTGGGGCATCTAAGCCCTTCCTTCAAAATGGCTACTTTAGACGTCACTAAAAGTACGACGACTCATTGGTTCTACTAACTATAGGACCCTAGATTACACGGTCCACTATTATTGGGTTGGCATCAACCCCACTCATACTTTTCCACTTGCTTAACAGTGTGTAGAATAGCCTTCCAGGTGCAGGGAGTTCAACTTCACCCCCAGCTTCCCTCCAATTATTGCTACAATCAATCATCACCTCAGTGTTCATATGTCAATTATTTCTTTGTGCTTGGCCTCAAGTCTGCTTCTTGGTCTGGGAAAGTTAAGGCGTCTGGGCATGGCAAATATCCATGCGCAGGTGTGAAAGTTCCATCCCTTCCTGCTGGTCTGGTCACGTAATTCTGACACCGTGAAATTGTCTTATTTTTCATGCAATTACGTGTATTTGATTTAATTCTACCAGTCATCTGCCATCTGTGGCTTATCTTGACTTTTATGCAAAGGATATTCTGTTCTTCTTCTCATTAATTGTATCCACTGTTGGTCTATTTCAGCTGATACGACCTTGGCTTCTTGGCATGATTATCTTCGTCTGAGTTTCTTTCTGTATTTAATTCTCGATTTGCTTGCTGGAAAGCTCTCCTCTTGAGACCTTTAGTAACCTTTGGTTGATTCTGCTCTTGCGCATAGTGGAAGCATACTTATATAAAGTGCTCCTTTTGAGGTAGATATGTATAGGTGCGCTTGCCGCAATCTATCTTACTACTAAGCATAAGCAAGCCTCACGATTTCTGTGCTCCTTGCGGTAACTGTGCATATGTACACGGTTAAACTAACTGAATATCTTCATTGCGCATATGGCATAATTTCTGACATCTTGACATCAATTATTTCACTTAGGGCTCAGGATGTTACTTATCCATGTTATATCTTCTATGTGTGAGTTAGTCTGGCTTCTTATGACATCACCATTCATCTTCTTTTAGTATCTTCTTGACTTCTTCAGGTATTGCATTCCGACAATCGTCATTCTGTATCACGTGTTGATATGGTTTTCTCAATGGGTACCTTATTGTCCAGGTTTTCTTAGGTGTCGGTACTTCAACAGGTGTTGTTCTTCTGATAGGTACTGGACAGAGCCCAGCTGCGGCTCTCTGCTGGTTTATTTCCTCATCATACGTCACATATTTCGGCGTCAATGTTCCTGGTACTTCAAAATGGGTGGTTGGAGTGCGAATCGTGTTGGCCCCTCCTCTTCACCAACTTAATTAGTCTAACAAAGTCATTTATTTGCAAGCTTACATGGTCTTGCCCATTTCCTTAGGCAGAGATGAACTTAATGATTTAAATTCCCCCCAAACATTTCAGTCTTTAAGGTTTGAATGGTAGACTGTGTTAAAAAAAAACTTTTTTCAAAATGTATGCTAAAACACCAAATATCGCACACATTCCCATTCCAGTTCCTCATTATCAAAATGCAATGGTTAGTGAGCAAAAAACCTATAATTTGGAAAAATCATATGATTGTTAGCTTAGAAACATGCTTATAATATTGAATATACAATCTGTGAGGATATCAAACATAAAGAACTTCAGTACTACAGCTGATGTGACATACAGCATAATAAAACCCTAGCACTTCAGTGACAAAATGTAGCTAGATAATTAAGTTGAATAAGTTCAACACAGCAAAACCTTTGAAACTTAGTAAAAATATTTATTTGGTCATGTAAGTGTTGTAAGCTATATCATCTTAATTCTAAGCCCTTCATGTTGTGCAGTGCATGTTCTTACAACACACACGCACACATGACACACACACTTATGCCACATGCTCTTATCCCACATACTCATGTGCCACACACACATAGGCACATGCTCTTACAAAATAAATGATTATGACACATATCAGAATCAACGTACATCTTTTGTAGGAAAACTACAGGCAAATGTTAGAGATGTACATTTTGTTCATGAGCACTAATATACATATGACAACTTACATCAAAGTTAAGACTGAAATTTATATAGTTTTTCGTATGTATATGAAATGTACATGAGATATACATTGTATGCATGCACAAACTTGTATACACCTAAACATATAAAAACTCACATCAAAGGGAAACCTCACTTTTATGTGAGCATTTATATACAGGAAGAGCATAGGGCATGTGCATTTCTTATGATTTTACACCAAATACTTATATGCCACGTATATGCCATACGCACATGCCAAACACTTACTCACCAAATACTCATAAGTAATACACCACACACTCTTATGACACATGCTATTACAATTCACACAATTTTGACACAATAATGACACCCAGCCACCAATGTGTAGAAGGCCTAGAGGAAAAGTGCTAAATTAATGGACATCTTGAACACAAGCTGCCCATGTATAAAATATACATTACATGCATGTACACTATTATGCATACACAGACTTACATACAAGTCAAGATTAACTTTGATGTCAATATTCATGTGTATATAAGACAAATATGAAGTGCAAATTGCAAACATGTATAACATATAAACAGAGTGGCCCATATGCCATAAACTGATACACTCATGTGGCACACACTCATACTACTCACAAAACAACAACATTGACATTAGATAAGAGATAAGGCTCATCTATTAAAAAGTAAAGTCTACATAGAGTGGGATAAACAACATTAAGGTACAATATCTCATTGTATGCCACTTGGAATTGTGGGATGTATTGAACCATTCTGCTATAAAATGCGGCATCACTCTGCTATTCATGGTGCAAGAAACAGCAACAATGGCGCTGAAATTCTTGTGTGCGCCAAAACCTCCAAAACTGCATTCTTCAACACACAAAAATCTGGATGCACAACCTGCCACCCATGTTGCATGTGTGGTGGAATAGAGCACACACTGCAGAAAAGGTGCCAGTGGGCTCCATGATAAGCAAACCTAGAGTGCAGAGAGAAAAGCAGCACTTTGCAAGTGAAACTCCAAAATGTGCCTATAAATGACATTTACTTTGGGGTTAAAAACTCCAAAATGCCTGTACACAACACTTCCTAACACTCATAGTCTTGCTTGGCGCTAACATTCATTTGATCTAATGAAGCATTGTGAATGTGCAAAGTCCTAAAATGTGAAGAGCAAAACATTTTCTCAGAAAAACTGGATTGCCTGTGGATGACAGCCCCAGTCAAAATCTGTGTGCAGCACACCGGGTTACATGTGAATGACAGCTCCTGTCAGATGAGCTCTCCTGATTAAACTTCAAAGTTATCTAAACTAAAAGTCTGCCAGATAAGCAAACATAAAAGGAGTGTTGCTGAAAAGAATACAGATCTCAGTTGTTTTTGATCCCACAGGTTTAAAAGCTAAGAAAGTAATTTATCGATGTCATTTGATGCAACAAGTTTGGTTTCTGCTGGATTTTAAGAAATGAAGAATAAATTAGCCTGGCTGGGCCTGTAAGAAGTGGAAAAACAGGTTTCCCCCAAGGGGAGGGAAATCCTCTCAGCAGAAACTCACTGATATATGATAAGTGTGGGTTAGGCCAGACTTTTGTCTACAGCCAGGGAATGATCGATGGCAGATCCCCAGGCCAGGAAATGGAAATGTGAAGGGGTTGTAACCTACTCCTCGAAGTAATTCCCCAAAGGTGGGGCTGCTCCTTGACTCCAGGGAGAGACAAAAGGTGGACCATTTGCTGCTAAGAATAAATAATGAACAATTGTTAGAGACTCATAACTTGTTATCCAAAGTGGTAAAAAATTTAAAAAGGACAGATTTGTTAGTCTAATTTTTGGCTTTACGTTTCAAGAGGTGGTGAAACTGTGTAACATATTCTGGACAGGAATGGCAATATATGTGGTTTTATGTGAACTGTATTAATGCTAGAATTGTTAAACTTTACACACACATCCCTCTGGTAAATACACATATTTGTGGAAATTTGCAGAAAGTTTTGAACATATGTTCATAGCGAAATGTACATAATTCTGCAGAAAGGTGAAACAAGATCTCACAGCTGCAGGATTTTGATGAACAGATACTACATAAAATATGGAATCTTTGCGTGTGATTTTTGTAGAGGTTACCAATGTATAAATATGTATTTAGGTAAAATTCAATGTCGATACTAGTGGCTAGGGGAGGTTTCTAAGGACTGTAAAAACCAAACCATAAATGTGACATCATCTATCCTTGAGCCAATCACTCACATGCAAGGCGGAGATGATGTCTTGATCCAATCCCAGTTCACAGGGGCACGCTTAGTTAAGCCAGCCCATACACCCATTTTTGTGATGTCATTTGAAAGGATAAATAGAGACAGCTGACAACACATAGGGACTCATTGACTCTTCTGATTCCAGCGAAGCACTTTGTTCCAGCATACAATATCCAGCCTTTAACATCCTTTCAGATCCATATGCCAAGAATCTTGCCAAGCAGTAGCTGAACCATTTTCAGCAAGGCCTCAATCCTCAAACTTATTCTCACAACCCAGTGGAGCGCTTTAGTGAGGGAAAGCATCCTGAACTAGCATCCTGAAACTATCTGGCTTGCTACCATGAGGCTTGCCTGATGAACTTGCTATCCCGCTGATTTGAAATGGTATCAGGTAATATTATCCCCACCAAAAATATCACCGTACATATGGTCGTCGGGAACGGCCATAGGCGATATTTTTGGTGGGGATAATTTATGGGATAAATGGATGGAGGGTTGCGAGGGTGTCCCCCGCAGGTTCCATGGGGTAATATCGCCGCAAAAATATGGCACCATTTTTGTATGCCGATATTATTGCGGCAATATTATCACATGGAACCTTTGAAATACCCAGAAACAAGAAGGGCATATCCTGTGCAGTCCGGTGACCGGCCTAGCTGATCCAGTCCTGCACCTGATGGGCTGTCTTTCCTGTTTCAGTGTGATTGACCCGTTATATCAAAAATCGCATAAGGAAAAGTTTGCTGCGAATTGACATTTTGAAAAGTTTACACGTTTGAATTAGCTTTAAATTATTTCCCACTTTGATTTTGAGATTCCTATTGTTTCCGTTTGATTAAATCATTGCTTTTGTTTGCTTGCATCTGTTCAAAGTGGCTCCCGTAGAAATTTAAAATAATTTCAGCATTTCTGACCACATTCAGTGTTTTTGCTCAGCCAATTTCAAAGCCATCCTGACAGTTGAAAAGTCAATTCTGTTTTTCTCTTGTGTTTAAAGGGGGAAGGTGGGAGTAATATTCTGTTTGATCTGTGTTATTCCTGAGTACCTGCTCTCTCCTCTCAACTATTTAAATTGCCTATTGGTGGGTTTAGGGGGGTTGCAGGGGGAACCCCTAACCATAGTGCTATCTGTTCCAAACCAACCCAAAAGTATCCTTTTCTGTGCTGCATTTGTTATGTGCTCATTACTTGATTCCTGGTGCATTAAAGATATCATTCCGTGTTCTGTCACCCCATTGGTGATGGTTGTTACCTATTAAAATATATTGTGATTTAAATTCTAAATACATAAATAAATATGTACCTTTGCAAATTAGCCTGATTCCTGGTTCAGTGTGACCGGGGGGGTCTCATGAGAAGGGTGTGATATGAGTTGTATATCATTCAGAATATTGAACTTATAGATAAAAATAAATAAGGGTTTCATTTGTGCACTACATGCTGGGCGAGACTTGGGTGTGTGCCAGATTGAAATCACTTACAAAATTCAACCATGAAACTTGGAGTATAAACACCCACTTCGTACCAGAGTTTGTGGGGCCCTGGGATAGTACTACTTTTCATTAATTTTTATCTTTTCACAAGTGTTAGTTATGTGTTTGTGAGAATGTGCATTCCGTTTTGAAGTGCAACATGGAAAGTTAGAATGTAAAAAAAAAGGATGTTAGGAGGGGGAAAGGGGTTATTTGCCTTCAGGGTTGGTGTGAGGAGGGTAAAACAGTAGCATTTCGGAAGTTTGAGAGTTTGTTGGGGACATGAAATAGTATTTGTTCAATTTATTTTCATTGTTATAGTGAGTATGTTCGACATACTCCAGGTCTGCTGGTATTGTGCATCTCTGTTAATATACACTACACATGCACCTATAGAAAGCATTTGTCCCATGCCCTAAAGATCCCATGAGATTATTTAACACTGATGCATACTTTCATGTGGTATCAAAAGTGAGGTAATCAATGATGTGATCAGTCTGCTTTGGTTTCCAGTGATGTCAATAAGTGATGTCATAAGTGATATCATATATGATGTCATTGACAATGTCATCTGAGAAGCCATCAGTGTGGTCATGAGCTGAGCTTGCTGGATTTCAAGGGCTTTTTTTTTAGATTTGGAAGGCAGAGATAAAGTCCTCATTCTCTTTATTTAGAATGATTACAATGGTATGCAAGCAGCAAACGTCACCTTTGTAACTATATCTGCTCAGCGTTTCCCATAAGTGGATATAGATATTGTTGTTGTGGCGATATTACTGCACTGACACACTGGAGAAAAAAAAATGTTTTTCAGAATATATGAAAAATATAAGTATGTAAACAGTTTCAAAGGTTATACCAACATAAGTTTGAAAACAAATGTAGAAAAATGTTTGTTTGCACGTAGCCATTGTGAGGTTCTTAACCAACTCTAACAGGGTAGAGAACTCAAGAAGGACCAGGAAGCATAAGTCACTGTTATTCATGATTGTAAGAGCATTATCTATGACCTGGGCGATCACTGTTTCATTGCTACATTTTGATATGAACCCAGAACTTTTAATCAGGTGCAGGATGTGTTGATTAATCCAATAATAGAGTTGGGAAGCAACAGCTTTCTCAATGATTTTACAAATAAATTGGAGGTGAGTGATTGGTCAGTTGTTTGCATGTTCAGCTGGGTCACAGCTGGGTTACCTTGAACAAATACTTGCCTGCTACTTATAATCCAAAATCTGTTTTGTCTGTATTGTGTTTAATGTTTTAATGCTCTCTAGCGGGAACACACTAAAGGAGAGAACAGACACCAGGGGTGTTGCTAGGTATGGAACAGGTGCAGGGCTTTGCTAATGTCGGGACTGTCAAGACCCTGGGCTATCTACCCTTTTGGTTGTAGCCCCTGATCTTCTATCCGGGGCTCCTTAACCTTCCCATAGCAACGCCTCTGCCAGACACTCCAGGGAAGGCAAACAAGCTCCGGAAAACAAAAGTACAAAATGAGCACATAAGTGATGATCTCCAGATCATAAATCTTTCCAGTAGAGCTTTTACTGAAATTATAAATGTCATTACTATCCACAGGGCTAAAGTGGTCTCCAGCGGCAAGACTCAACTATGATAGGATATGATAGTTTATTTATACAGAGTTTATACACAATGTGTTTTAAAGCGCTTCAAGGCAAGGGAGGGACCAAGGGGAAATACAATGACATTCCTATAGGTCATGAACAGTAAGAATGTGAAATTAACTATCATACTCGGCCTAACGAAATTTCAGATAGTGCAAGCTACGACATAGATAAGGAAGGGAGGGGAGAGTGGGAAGGAAATGGAAACAGACAGGTGACTACCGTACTAGGCCTGGTGACATTTCTGGTATAGCCAGAGAAAACAAAAGTGAGGGAGAGAGGTGCAGAAAGGGAAGGGAGGAACAAAACAAGTGACTATTGTACTAAGCCTGATGACATTTCAGATAGTGCTGTAGGGATGGAGGGGGGACAATTAAGGGGAGGAGGCAGGAGACAGACGAGGTTGCTATCATACTAGGTCCAGGGACTATTCTGATAGAGTAAGTGCATGAAAGAAAGTAAAGGGAGGGGGAGGAGATAGGAAAAGGGAGAAAGGGAGAGGATGACAGAACAGAGAGTAAGCAGTCAAAAAGTGTGGAGAAGCAAGAGGGGGAGCGATTACAATAACAGAAGTCGGCAGTAACACATAATGTTGCAAGCCAGGATACGAGATAAAGATGGGAACAGCATGATTCAGGGCCACAATGAATACAAGAGTGAAAGGAAGTCCAGCATGAGAGTTAAGAAAGGGTGACACACCGTGAATCAATGAAGTCCATAAAGGTCAAATCCAGCATTGGCCACAAGACTTTGATGGTGAAACCAGAATGCATCAGGACAGACTCCTGCAGGAGAAGGCTGGAGGGGGTTAGGGAGAGCAGGGAAGAAGAATCAAGCAAAACAGGGAACACCTGTTTGTGGGAAGGGGGCACAAGGGAACATCATGGCCTGTGGGGACAGAGGGAGCATTATGATGCATGATTATCTGCTCTCTGGGCAGGGGTTTGGGTCCTGGGTCCTCCTGGTCCGAACAGGTCCAAACAGGAATTTCCCTTTTCTTTGTCTGCCCTTCGCTCGTACGCCCGGTGCCAAATGTCCATCTATCTGCATCGAAAAAGGCAACATGCATAGAATGACAGTCAGAGTTAACAATTATGGACATTCCAACATGAGTTACCATTAAGAACTAGAAAACTCATCCAGTACTACACCTGACTCTGAGTCATCCAATAACGCATGGAGCCATGATAACTTAAAAAGATTTAGCATGCGGGGCGCACGGATGAGCCCGCTCTCCATGTGAGCTCCGCACCCGAGGTCCTGAAAGGGGTCCTAAGCCCCCACTTTGCGGCCCCCCTCAGAGCTGTCGACAGATCATAAGGCGTGGGAAGGTGACCCCCCACGCAGGAAAAAACCCGACTTAAATCGGAGGTGCCCTCGCTTGGAAAAAGGCGAAGACGTCAGGAGCCCCTGGCCGCGACCTGTGCAGCTACGCGGTTGAAGTGAAGCCCTGCTGGCCTACGCTCAAAGGGAAAGCTGACCCGCACGGCCTCCTCGGATGAAGCGAACACCGACCCTGGCGAAAGAGACTGCCCTGGGCCTCCTCTGTGCTCCCAGGAGAACCCTTCCAGAACTCGTGTTCGCCCCAACCAGTCTGATCAGCCGGGCTCCGCGAGCTGAGAATTGCCTCGGTGCTGATGGCCGCGTGGGCTGGACCCAGGCGGGCCCCCTTCAACTGGACAAGGTAGGCGACCGTCCCTCTCCTTCTGTCCACGGGAGCCTGCAAAACTGCTCTGTGCTATCGCGAACCACGACGGCATTATTTCAAGCCTCCAGCACAGCCCTGGCACAATGAGGCCTACTCCTCCCCCTCCCCCTACTCCTGCTGAGGGCCGCGTAGCGCACAAGGCCCTAAAACGACACTCTCCGGCAGGGAGACAAGGCCCAGCGCTCACCCCGGCGAGTTAAGTGGAGTACCCACGCACCCAGAAGAACCTGTGCATGATAATCGGATGGAATCAGGACACACCACGCGGAACGGGGCCTCCTTTTGAGCAGCCAGCATAACCCCATACTACTGCCAAAGGCCTACAGGTGACACTCCCCAGCAAGGTGACAGGGCCTAGCGCCAGCTACAGTGAACGAAGTGAAGTGTTTGCACGCCCGAAGGTGCGGCTGCCCTCCCCCCAGGACAGCCCTCAAGGAACCTACACACGACAACTGAGTGGAATAGGGGCACATCATATGGCGTAGGGTGGACACTTCATACACAGTTCCCGTGCTCTACGATCATAGTCGCATTGGGCTGCGGGTAATGACTACTGAGGCCCTCCTGCCCCCGCCGAAAAACTCCGACCAGAGGGTCCCTCTACTCAGCCAGATCGAGAGATCTTACACCAAACTTCTCAATTCACGGGAAAGCTACCAGGACTGACGGTTGGGCCCCCGTACCAGGGGCGTGTGCCACCTCAGGTAGCAAACTTTTTGCGACCGAACTAGGGCATCCAGCCAGCTCCCTAAGGCCGGGAATCGCTGTGTGGGAGCACCACGAACAAGCTACCGGTGCACACACGGCACAACCAGTGAGTCCAAACCCCACTCCCATTACACGTAGGGCTGGGACATCGGAATATATGCAAGAAAGAGTAAAATTAGCTACGTACGCCTACGCACCCTCCTCCAGCAAACATACTACCCCTGAAATGGCAACTCAAGTGGCAACACAGGGGGACACAGCCGCCACGAAAGACGATGTTGCAGCATTATTGGCAGAGATAAAGAATATGGGGGCCAACATAGGCGGCAAAATCGATAGGATCACTCAACGCATGGACAAGATCGAGGATAAACTGGACAGAGTGGAAAAACAACCAAACCTCGATAGACACCATGGAGACACAACTGGACCATAGGATAACAGAACTCGAGTGGAGGGAGGAGGACTACAGGTTGAAGATGGACGACTTGGAAAACCGGGAGCGACAAAACAACCTTCGCTTCTTCGGAATCCCGGAGCAAGACGGGGAGACAGAGGAAGGCCTAAGATCAACACTCCATGATATTATTAAGATCTTGGTTGCTGAGGACGAGATCGATGAACCAAGGACAGAACGGATCCACTGGGCCGGCGGCCTGGCGGGAGGACCTCAGTCAGTCCTCGCCCGCTTCCACAGATACCAGGACAAGGCAAAGATCCTTGAGAAAGCGAGGCGCGGAGGTGTCATCACTCTTAATGGAGCACAAATAACGATATATCAGGACCTGTCTGCTATGACACTCGCCCTGAGGAGGATGTGTGGCCCCCTGATGAAATGGCTAAAGGAACGAGACACCCGGTACAGATGGGGTTACCCCTTCTCCCTCACTTATGAACACAATGATGCGAGGATCAGGCTGCAATCTTAGCGAGAAATAAAGGCATGTATATTTGAACTAGTGGAGGCGAATGAAAAGAGGAACGATGGAGACGCACCGACGAATGAAGGGAGAGAATGGAGGCGCCAAGGCCCCAAGAGACAGAAAGTTAAGGGATCGAGGAAATATCGGAGAGGCAATGTTTCCCCGGAGGGTGGCAAATGAACCAAATATACCAGAGATGCACCAAAAGACCTTTCGTGATGCTAATGCTTCAAAAGGGGCCTACTTTTGACTCAGTGCAAGACTTATGCTCAACTGCTGTAAATTAAGGTTTGAAAGGAGGGGGGACGTAATGAGGGCTCAGACTCATTTGCTAGTTATTGTTAGTAAAGGGACCGTGAGGTAACGGTTCCTGCTGGTGGTTCGTGGCCGGTTCAGTGCGATCAACTGGACCCGCGCGGATGCCGTTGTATGGGGGGAGAGGAAGGGAGAGGGGAGAGATTCCAAGACGTAAGGGAGATAAAATATGACACAAATTCCCTATACATCGCTGGGAAGGGTAAGACACTAGTGCAGGAAGAAGAAGCGATGCCCGGGGTAGGGTGGCTTACTAATGCGAATGTCTTCATGTTGTGTATAGATGGCCAACCCTAAAGGCAACACACAAGGCCCCCTGAGAGTGGGGACACTTAATGTTAAGGCACTCAATTCCCTGACTAAGAGATCATTGGTTTCCAGGGAATTCTGGAGTGCCAACATTGACATTCTGTTTCTTCAAGAAACTAAATATATGAGAGGGGAAGAGAGACCTGTCTTGGGGAGAAATTGTAGAATAGAATTCTGGGGCTCGGGGATACTGCGCAAGGGGGTCGGATGAAGAAGGTCATGCCCTGTTGGTGACTGGGACTATTGGTGGGGTTGAAGTAACGCTGCCCACAATCTACTCTCCCAATCTGGGACAGCTCAGGTTTCTTTCCAGAACCATCCCGAAAATAATGCTGGAGGCTACTGGTCACATTATACTGGGTGGAGACTTTAACATCTGGGCAAATCGGGACTTAGACCGAAAGGCGGGCAACCCGACCGCAGATGATGAAACAAGAGGGGATCGCAATGATTATGCTAGTATGATGCAAGTATATGCGCTGACTGATGTGTGGAGAGAATTGCACCCCGGAGAAAGGGGATACATCTTCTATTCGGCCCCCCACAACACCTTCACTCGCATAGATTATATTTATCTCTCACGAGACCTGTATAACGCCACATTGCATTCAGAAATCACTCCAATAACCTGGTCCGATCATGACATGGTTTTAACTGATATTCGCTGGGAGGATTTGCCGACTACGGGGGGGGAATGGAGATGTAACGAGGCCCTGTGGAGAGACCAGGTCTTTAAGGATGAATTGGAAACAGAGATCAGAGAATATTTTAAAACCAACAATACTGGGGAAGTCTCTAAACAGGGAGTATGGGAAGCAGCAAAGGCAACCTGGAGGGGAATCCTCATACGGGAGGGAGCCAGGAAGAAAAGGGAAAGAGCGCTCATTGAAAACAGGCTCATGGGCGAAATATGCCGGCTAGATAAAGACGCCAGAGAAGGTGATACCACGAACCCCAGAAAGATCCAGGCCAAAATAAAACGGGAAGAACTCTGTCACTTAGAGCATGACCAGATAGTGCACAGGCTCCATCTATTGAAACAAAAATTTTATGAAAAAGGAGATAAAGCCGACGCACTACTGGCAGCTTAACTTCGGCTTCAACGGGCGGAACATAGGGTAACAGAGATAACACACGCTGACCCTACTCAGGGGCAACCCAAACCCTCTATTCCTGAATTATTTGCTGACTTTTATGAATCCCTTTACACCTCCGAAAATTATCCTAACTCCAGTGAGATAGACAATTACCTGGCCGACATCGGTCTCCCCAAGGTTGCACCCACGGACTCGGCCCTCCTCGAATCCCCCATAACAGAGAAAGAAATACAAGGAGCGATCAATAGACTAACGCTAGGCAAATCCCCTGGCGAAGACGGATACACAGCCGGCTTCTATAAAACCTTCAGCACCCTCTTTACTCCATTTGTAGCCGAGTTGTTTAATGAAATTCTTGAATCAGGGGTTGCCCCAGACTCTTTCGTCCGTGCACTTATAATGGTCATCCCCAAGGAAGGCAGAGATCCCAAGCAATGCGGGTCATATCGCCCCATATCCTTACTTAATTTGGACGCCAAAATTTACACAAGGGTACTTGCCGCCAGATTGGAGACCTATATGACCCACCTTATCCACCCCGACCAGGTTGGATTTATAATTGGGCGACAAGGAGCAGATACTGTGAGGAAGACGCTCCATTTAATTTCTGCCTCCCAAACTAGGTGCGACGACCCCGCCTTACTCTCCAAAGATGCTTAAAAAGTCTTTGATAGAGTAGAATGGGGCTTCCTAGCCGCAGTTCTCCGCACAGTGGGGATAGGACCAAAACTCAGAAGGGGTATACAGGCAGTCTATACCTCACCTAAAGCATCAGTAGCCGTTAACTGGGGGTACTCAAGGTGGTTTGACCTCAAAAGCGGTAGCCGGCAGGGATGCCCACTCTCGACCATTCTTTTCACCTTATCGGTTGAACCCCTGGCCCAAAAGTTGAGAGAGGACACCCAAGTAGAGGGCATGCGGCTGGGGCAAATGGAATATAAGGTGGCCCTGTACGCCGATGACTTACTCCTCCACGTGACTAACCCCAATGCATCCATCCCCAGAGCACTCCACCTCCTACGGCCGCATATCAGGGTTTAAAGTTAATAAATCCAAATCCATACTTTTCCCTCTCCAGGGGTCTGTAGAAACGAACAATGATAAATATCAGCCCTTAGGCCTCACGATAGAACACCATAAACTAAAGTATCTAGGGATATATCTCACAAGATCATTGCGTGAGCTTTACGATGCTAACTTCCCGGCGCTTCTCGATAAGTTCCATGCGGACCTTGCCCGGTGGGACAAACTGACCATATCCTGGTTAGGACGCCTTAACGTAATAAAAATGACCTGCCTTCCAAGATTTGTATACCCTTTTCAAATGCTCCCTATCCAGATGCCGTGGCACTTTTTAATGGAGGTCAAGAAGGCAATTATGAGATTTCTATGGCAGGGGAAGAGGGCTAGAATAGTATACTCTAACCCAGTGGTCTTCAAACTTTTTTGGCCTGGGCCCCCCCTGAGCAAAGTTTGGGTAGGCCAGGCCCCCCCAAAAGTGCCAGATGGAAAGTATGTAAAAATCGCTATGAACTTTTGCGTGCCGTCACCGCACCCTACTCCCAGTACAGACCCTGGGCTCTCCCCACCCTACTACCACCACTATCCCAGTGCTGCCGCCCATCCTGCTCCCACCACAGTCCCATAACACAAGCATACACACATCCATAAATATTTAAATAAAAAATAAATCGCCATTAAAACATATCTTGCGTAGTTTCTAAAATGCCCCGCTCCAGGTTGCTCTGCCCGTATGTGCGAGGAGGCGCAGGAGCACCCCCTCGAATCCCTTTGCACATACATACATGCAGTGCCCCAGCCAGCATTTCCAATGAGGTATGTAAGGCTGGTGAATCAAAACACCCCCAGCGTTGCATGGCTCAGTGATCATGTGTGGCTAGGGAAATAAACTGTCAAAGGCAAACAGAGTTTCCCTTTGACAGTTCAGCCAGCCCAGTAGCACTCCCTCAGCTGAAAAAAGCAGCTGAGGGAGTGCTCAGTGTTTCACTGGGCTGGCTCCTCGGTTCCTCCATATTGGGTGATGTGTCCAGTGGGTGGACGCCCCCTCACCCATTACGGATGAGCCGGCAGGCTTGGACTGGCCTATAGGGCATTTGGGAGAGGACTGTACCAAAAATGCAAAATGCTAGTGTAGGCCAGTAAAAATGGGCCACTTTTTTGGCCAATGTGGGCCAGTTTGAGGAGTTACTTCACTATGCAGATAGTAGTTTTGACTATTGTTGCTGAATAAATATTCTTTAAATATCACCATTTGTTTACATTTGAACAAAAAACAACCCCTTGGGTACTATTCAAACAGTCTGTGACTAAACACTGAATATCCATTTGCAATTGCTGGCCATTTTTTCATTGGTGCCTAAGACCGTTTTATTGCCCAGTCTGACCATGTGAGCTGCCCCTTCCCATTTCCTCCAATCTAATCTAATAAAAATAAAAAAAACATTTTTTTTGTTTAAATTTCTTTTTTTTTACCTTTCATGCTGGGCTCTGGCGCCCACTCTGGGATGCAGCTGCGCCCCCCTGGGGGGGGGCGCGCCCCCCAGTTTGAAGACCTCTGCTCTAACCTGATACTGCCTAAAGACAAAGGCGGGGTAGGCCTCCCTGACATTCAAAAATATTATGAGGCGGCCCAATTGCGGGTGCTCATACCACATCTCCGCAACCAAAAATTGCCCCAATGGATTGCCATGGATAACCACTACTTGTCCTCGGCAACAGTTTCTGAGTGACTATGGTCCCCTAGGAGGAGGGTGTTACAGAGAACTAAAGCGCACCCAATGTTCGAAACCATATGGGATATATGGCGGGAAGGCAAAGATATGGCAAAGATCACCACGTGGCCGTCACCACTGAGCCACCTGTGGTCCCCCGGCATCAATGACCAGATTCCCAATGTGGAGAGATTCCAGTCCTGGTACGAAGCAGGTCTAGAGAGGGTGGGGCAACTCCTTAAGGAAGACTCATTCATCTCGCTTCCTGTGCTTGAGAAAGCACTGGGAGTGGGTACACTGTCCGTGTTCTACTTCCTGCAGATTAAGGGTGTCTTGACGAAACCCGAGTGGAAGGACAAACTAAGAAGGGAACTCACCCCGTTTGAAACCATATTGGATTCCAGAACAGAATCGAAAGGTTTAATTGCAGCCCTATATAAGGTACTAATAGAAGCAGGTGAGGGCTCCACGGAACCCCTCAGGCAGCGATGGGAAAAAGACATAGGGGACGACATCGACCCAGAACACTGGGACAGGATATGTCGAGCAGCATCCAAAGTCTCGATCTCGTGTCAATATAAGTTACATGCAATCAAGCTGTTAAACAGATGGCAATATGACCCACACAGGCTCTCCAAAATGTACCAGTCATCTAGTCCATTGTGTTGGCGAGGTTGTGAGTCCGTGGCAGACTATTGGCACATGTGGTGGAGCTGTCCACGTATTCAAATGTATTGGAATGAGGTACTATGGTGGATCAAGGACCTGGACGGGATCCAGAGAACAACTGACCCCTATCGTATTCTGTTTGGATTTGAGAAAGTTGATGATGAATGGAGGAGGGTCACAGATATAGCTGCACACTTGTTATTAGCTGCCAGGGCTGTTATGGCTACTAAATGGAAATCCCCTACTGTCCCAACCGAAAATGAGTGGGTCAATGTGGCCTCTAATATGTGCATTATGGAAAAGATCACATCCTCCATACATGGGAGATCCACACAATGTGTTATCCTATGGATGGACTTCTTTAACAAGTACATGCCAGGTACAACACACTAATGCCAAGAGATGGTCCATTCACACGTCCCGAACCTTGGAAGGTCCCCTTACCAGCAAACCATGTAATGTACTACAGAGAAATACTACGATACATCACCCAACAAGGGGGCCTCAGACGCCTCAAATGCTTCAAGCGACTCTAACACCTACCAAATGACTCGCTGTTCATTGTATAATACCATCCTCAGCGGAAGTACCCAAAGTCTTGTGGGGTGAAGGGAGGGAAGGGGGGAGGGGAGAAAAGATAAAAGAATTGTTGGAAAATACTGCTACGTCACATTGGGGTTAATTTGGTGCCGAAAGTTTGTAAGGTTAATGTTGAAAATGTGTGATTGGATTATCAAAGAATGTCCTTTCCGACAATACAATTACATATGTCAGTTAATTTTCTGTGTAATGCTGTTATCTTTTATGCAACAATCTCTAATAAAAACAAATAAAAAAAAAAGATTTAGCATGAACACAATGCTACCACAAGAAAGTGGTTTTAAAATAAATCTAGATTCAACCCAACAATGTAGAACTGCACCCATTTGGACATATTTGTGTCGCAATAAGTGCCTCTGCCTCAAGCACGTTAAACATTTATATGTAATGGGACCGACAGATATGTATCGAAGATAAACAATAGCAAGTTTAAAGGGTATTAGGTAATAAAATTGCAGCAACAATGTTGCCGGTAAAATAAATCTCAGCAAAAACGCTGTGGTTTGACCCGGTAAAGGTGTACCCCATTATACCATTTAAGGGGAGCGGGATTGCGGGGGGCTATCCCCCGCATCCTTTACATGATTGTGGCGCAAAAAACACTGCATTTTTGCTTCGATATTTTTGTATTCACTTCCATTTTTTCCGCGATTTTAAGACATGGAACCGTTTAAATATATAAGTTAGGAATAATGCACAGAAGAAATAAGTTTTTTGAACAAAATGAAGCACCTAGTGCCCTGGTGGAAATGTAACATAATGATATGCATTTATGTTAGAAATCCCTTCTTTTTATTGTGCATTGTTTCTAAGGATTCATTTAATTCAATAATGAATAATTTGTTTTTTGCACAACTAGTACACAATAAGGATGAACAAGTACCAAAATAACGAAAAATACAGACTTATGAATGTATTTTCAGTTTCTTTAAACATGTAGATTGTAATTTTTTACAAAATATGTGACTTACCAGGAACCCCCAGTCTCTGAAGGTCAACAGTGCAGCTGGAACGACTCCTCCCAGCAGCCCAGCAAAGGCGACCTCAAAGCAGCTCCGCAAAAGTGAACTCCCTATAATTCTGTCAGAGCTCGTCCAGGAAATCTCTGTTGCTTACGCAGCCTGTCTTCAGAAATACTTCCCTCCAATCATATTAACAGAAAGTGTATTAGGTTGCCACCCCTGTTTCACAAACAATGGGATCTTCATACTGTAAAAACAGAGATTTCCTGGAGATTATTGTGACTGCTGTACGAATGACCTAATATATATCAGGCAGGCAGAGTAGACAAAAAAGGAATCCCCTTTTTTTAATTGACACTTTATAATGTTGCAAAATGAATATTGTTCTTTTGCTGCATGTTTTCCTTTCTTTTTTGTTACAGATGATGCAAAGTGAATCTCGTTCCGCTGCTGTACATTTTTCTGTTTATTTCTGTAAAAAAAAGAAGGGTAAAATGGTGTTCTGAAATGCAACTGTTTATAAAACACAAAAATACATGAAGGCAGACGTGTAGTGTGTTTTTGTCTTTCTCTTTTCTTAGTGCATCTGGAATAGCACTTGTGATATGGGGAAGATTTTGAGGTAGTGCATTTGTCATTTTTCCCATATAGATAAAACAACAAAAAGAATAAGTCGTCTAAAAGTAAGACTTAGCAATTATAAATAGCTGTGTGTGTGATTCCACTCAGTGTATGTGTGTGTGATTTCTGAGTGGAATATAATACAATAGTTCTTGCTGAGCAAACATGAATCAGCAAAAAAGAGGCCTATGGAAACATAATCGCACTAATGTAAATAAATTATTGATAATACCACATGTTATTGTGAATACTTTATGGAAACATAGTTCACTGGTGTAGATAAATCAGTGATAACAGCCATAGGTGGCACTCTATATGAAAATGTGGTGTTTCTGAATAATGTAGGTCTGAGGCCTCTAGAGATCACACGAACAGTCTAAACAAAAGAAGGGGGTTTTGTATGTTGGGGCCACAAATAAAACAAAGAAATTATGTTCACCAAAATACCACAAACAAAATGTATACCACTATAAAGCCAAACCTAATTGAAATGCAAGGAGTAGTCATTGCCAAATTACCATTATTTTTGGTGGTAAGAAAATACCGCCAGGCCCCAAATCTACAGAAAATACCCTACTGCCTTAGGGCGACTAGCTTGTAAGGTGACTGGAGGCAGCGTTTGTTACGGCACGATAGGTCCTGAGGCGACCTGTTTCTGTGGTGAGTGCTGACAGGCTCAATTGCAGATGGGGAGGCGATTGCACATGGCATGACACCCTGTAAGTATGGCTGGACATGTCATCGTGCATTTCCGATGCAAAGTACACCAGTTACATACAACTTCCTTATCCACTAGTTGCAAGTAGGTTTCACATTGTTGCCTTGTATGTGTGGTGTGTCAGCATTGTACCTATTGTTGGTTGAATGGGTGTGGTGATTTTTGTTCCCTCCTACAGCTTTGGGTCCATGGCTGGACATGATGGAGTCAGCAGTCCTGCAGTGTGTCCACTGGGTGATGTGTTGGAATATTGTGAGCATATAAGTGCATAGGGTTCAAGTGGATGTTTAATGTGGTTGGGTTGTGGCCATTGCACAGATTACAGATTACTGCACTGTACTCTGATGTATTGGGTCTGTGTATTTAATAGACTGCTCGGAGCAGGGGCAATGCTCTGAAGGTTTTGTGGTTTGGTTGGCAGCAGAAAAATACTATGGGCCTCATTACGACCCAGGCGTTAAGGGTTAACTCCGTCGTTAACCCTTAACGCCTATTCTGATTTTAACGGCTGCTTTTAGCAGCCGTTAAAATCCATGGCGCTAACCTGCCATGATGCTAATTACGCCACCATAATTTACGGTGGCGTAATTAGCACCTTCCCCACTCCCATTATGCCCTATGGGGCAAAAATGGGAATGGGGAAGGGAAAATGGGAAATGGGGATTTACCGCCCCACTCACCTTGGAATGGGGCGGTAAATCCGCCATCCACCATGGTGTAAACGTAGTTTACACCATGGTGGTAAAGTTGGCGCAATTAGCGCCTGGGTTGTAATGACCCCCTATGTGAGTGGAAGTGGGTAGAGGTGCTAGAGGCTGTGTTATGTTTGCAGATTTTGCTAAATACCTACATGTTAGCATGCATGGCTATATTATGGTGCAGGGGTTGGGTAGGAGTGCCGGTGGCTGTATTATGTCTGTGGGTTCTGGTACCTGGGCACATGTTTGCATGCATGGCTGCATAACATTGCCGTGGGTGTGGCCAAAGGCCGTAGGAGTGCTGGTGGCCGTATTATGTTTGTGGGTTCTGGTACCTGGCCACATGTTTGCATGCATGGCTGCATAACGTTGTGGTGGGTGTGGCCAAGGCCTAGGCTCTTGGGTGCATGGCCAAACAAGATTTTTTACAGTACAATGGTGTTTTGTAACATTAGGAAATGGTGGAAGGAGCTTTTGCAAGCAGGTCCAGAAATGGTGGCTGATGAATGTCCTCGTTCTCCTGTGCATTTTCTCACTGGAGTTCAGTGAGGAGTTCACAGTTTGTAGTATTTTACTTTTTCCGTTGTTGCAGACTTTTACATGGTGCTTGAGGAACTGCTGCAATGACTTCATAGAGTTGTGGCAACCGTTACAAATTGATGTGCAAGGTACTTTGCAGCTGCACCACATTGGTCCAGTGGCATAGACAGTGGCATCTAAGTGTTTCTTCTTCCATTATGCTATTGTGTACCTTTTCATATCCTTGTACAGTGTTATGTATGGCAATTAGCTTTCTTTGCTCTTTTTTGTATGATGTCTCATTGAAGTATGCCTCTGTGCTGGTGGTATGCCTCCACTGACCTGTATTGATGTAGTGGAGTAGTGGTGGTAGTGGTGGTAGTTTACAGAGGATTTTGTTAGTGGCTTCATACTCATTCAATTTAATTGAAAGATTTTTCATTTTAAGAACATTGCACTGTCTACAACAGTTTCCAGGATTACTCTTGTGCAGCAAGGTTTAAGGGTTGAGCGTGATTTCTCCCCTCTGCTTATACGGTTCTGAAGGACTTTGCGGTGGACATTTGTTTGTAAAAATACTTTTTTGAAATGCTTCCCTGTGGTTTCAATAGCATTTGCAAATACTCCATTACCAGTAGTGACAGTTGCACTCTTTTCAGTATCCTTCACTACCTTTATTTTCATTTCTACATTTTGATAGAAGCATTAAATTCTCCTTACTGGTAGGTGATTTTGTTTTCCTTTGTACCTGTATTAGCTGTGTGTTTCAACTTTATCTACGAAATCTCCTAGGGATGCATGGCTACTTTGAATGCTTTTAGGTACAGCTGGGCTATTTCTGCATTGTTTTCTATGGAGCTAGGCATTCTGTAGCAGCTGCTGGAGAAAAAAAGTAGGTCTGCACATTTTGTGATGTATATGTGTGAATCTGTGCATGAATGGATGAATAAGAGGGTAGGAATACAGATAGAGGTGTGTGATTGTGCAATAGTTTGTTAATGTACAGTTGGAACACTATATTACTATTTGGGAGTTACTATAATGCCGGCGACATGATAATACAAAGTGAGCAACTGCTGAGGTGCCCTTAGTAAGCATGAAGCAAGTACCAGTGGGTTGATGCAATTGTATACCTTAATATCCAAGAACACTGCACTGTCTTACTAAGAGGTGCACCTCCACAATACCATTGCACTTAATTTGTTGGCTGTCGAGAGTAGGCTTCCGCTGGGTTGCATTTTGAAATGGACACGCCACTGGCTTTAGGAAAGAGGTGGTTACTGCAACTGTTAAAGAAGACCATAAAACAATTTGTTTCTTAGTGGCATACTGACTGCATTTGGAGAGTGCATTACATGAAAGGGTAGGGGGATGTATTGGCAGGAAGACTTAGAGTGTGTCTTTAATTGGATGGGGATTTCGAAGCATCAGCATTGTTGGTAAGGGGGTATGTGGTTGATTTGTAAGTGTACCGTATGACGTGCCATTTAACAAGTGTGTGAATTGGAGTAGGACCATTTACTTTGCAAATGGATTAGTCCTAGTTGTGGAAGAGTGTGAAAAAGGTTGGGAAAGGTGCACAGTTTGGAAAGGAAAATATGTTTGTGTGTGAAATTCCATTAACTTTTCTACACATATATGGTTCCTACATGAGTACAGCAATTATTACACTTCTTGGATTTATGTGTCCACATTTATGATTGGTACTGTTGTCAATGAACACATACATTTTTGTGCCTTTCTAACTAATGCTACATTCTGTCAAGTGTGCAAGGTAAGTGGCAGGCACCCTCTTTTTAAGGATGCAATGTATGTACTTGGTTTAGGTTGGTAGGATACATTGAGTGCTGCTTTTGTGCAATCATTTTCTGAATTTTGTAGGAGATGCGTTAGTGCAGAAGAAACTGTGTACCTTTGTCGGAAGGAAAGAGAGTTCCTGTTTTGATATTGCAATGGCTGATATGCATAAATGAAAACTTTCAAAGCACATACCATTGAAGTGGCACTTGATGTTAGGTAATGGGAGAAATGGCAGTATGCTTGTTGAGTAGGTTATGGAGGTTCAGTTGAAGATACCCTGCCCAGAGGCACTTATAACAGAGTTGTAAAAATACTGTAGAAAAAATATGTATACCTGTACTTTGTGGTGATGGGTGCTGATGTGGATGAATCTGGATGCAGAAATCTTGGCTAGTTTCACAGAACTTTCTACTGGAATCACACAAGACTTGCACTCCGAATGTTTAACGGTACATATGGAGTGTTGTACAGAAGTGATAGTCTTACATGCAGAGGTCTTGGATGTAATTGGTGGATGCGTGTGTGACTATTTAACAGTACCCAATGAGGGAGTGCTGGAAAAATAATAGTGGATAGGGAAGAAGGACTGTTCCTGCTTTGCTGGGGCACGGCCCTCGCGGTATTTGGGGAAGCGCACGTGCCACATCCTGCCCTTCTCAGCATCCTGGGCATGGGCATGTGACTGTGGGGATTATCCAATCAGGTGCTGAGGGTGTGCTTCACAGGAAGGGGCGTTAATACTTTTTTTCATTACTCTGCGTAGTGAGGCTGGCAGAGATGGAGAGACACACAGTGTTGATCGTGGGTGATGCCTTTGTGCTAGATCTGCACCGGTATGCCCTGAAAAGCGACTTTGATGGCAATTTCGATTTGGAAGGAGTAGAGGCTTTGTGGTGTAGTGTTGATGTATGCAGTTTCGGCCTTGTGCTTACACTTTGCAGAGAAGTATCCACTTTTGCAACTGTTCATCGTGTCGTAGTGCACTTTGGAGCCTTGAATTTGGCTTACATGGCTTGTTCATGATTGTTTCGTAAACTAAAGAAGTTGATGAAAGCAGTGAAGCAGATTCTTCCCACTGCCAAGGTGGTTTTCTTATCTATACCACCAAGAAGAGTATGGGACTATCTCAATGAACTTTGTCGCCAGCCAGAGGTTGGAAGGTGTATTATGAACAGAAGCATGTGTGAATTTGTGTGTGCTGGTGGGATGTTCTTCTGTAACAATGACATAATTATGGCTCCTGCGATTTCTCCAATTTTGGAGTATGTTACAAATTCGATATCCACTAGAAGAGTGGTTTCTCACTTGTATGGTTTGGCTCGATCGTTGGTGTCTCCCTCAGCATCCCAATATAAGGCTAAATTGGAAGGCAACTTAGCATGTTCTCTGACAGAGGCACAGTGGGGTTTTGTACTTACTCAGTCCAAATCGACCTCCACCAACAACAGGCATCGCTTGACCCATTATAGGTTTCTATGTCAGGTGTATTTCTCCCCCCTTTCGCTGCATAAATTATTCCCACACAGGTCCCCAAACTGCAGGAGATGTCAACAGACCCCGGCTGACTTCTTCCATGTGGCTTGGCTTTGCCCTCATGTTCAAATTTTCTGGACGGCCATGGCAGAGGTCATGGAGAAGTTGGTAGATGTTCCGATCCCTTTCACTCCTGAAACTTGGTTGTTGGCGTTGGTAGACATGCAGTCTAGCAGTGATAAACGTTTGCTTGGCATGGCCTCGGTGGCCGCAAGGTCTCTGGTGGCACGCTCGTGGGGGGCAACCACAGCCCCCACCTTACAACACTGGGTGAATTTTATGTTGATGTGTGAACCGAGAGAGACGCAGTATAATCAGACGCATCCTCTCAATAATAGGCCCAGAGACTATTGCATGGCTTTCAGGAGCTATGTATCGGATAAACAGAACTGTGTAAGCGTCTCTTTGCCCCAGGGGGTGCTGGAGAATGTTCCGACATTGCTTTGAAGGGGCACGACCACTGAGTCGGAACATTTATTGGGTTTTTGGTGTGGAGTTGTCCGGGGGTTACGCCCTCTACTGCACATTGAACACTTTGATTTTTCTTTTTGTTGGATTTGCAATTGCGACATAAATATGCTGATGCTTTATGGTGATATACATGAGAATGTGAGGAGGAGAAGAAAACAAAAACCCCTATATAAACTGAAAAAAAGTGTTTGTTTACAAACACCTACAAAGAAAAGGCTCTTTCCAGAGCTACCATTAAAGACGAAATCCCCTACCCTGATTGAAATGTATTCCCCCACGCCCGCACACAGCACAATAAGTCAGTGGACACCGCGTTAGTTCCATGTTTACACGTGCCACATCTGGGGCTTTTGGGGATGGCGGGCATGGACATGGGACTGTGGAGGCTAAGGGATTGCTCAATAAGGTTTCTGGTGTGGTGTGTACGAGGAACCTGTGGTAGAAGGTGTATTTGTAAAGAGGAATGCAGAAGCCTATGATCATGGCTGTGTGTTTCAGGAGGCAGAGTGTATGGAATTTGCGCAAGTCCTAGATACATTGGTTTAAAGTGAATGCAAAACACTGTGCAGTGGCTGCTCATTTTGGATTCTATCATGTGGATGGGCACTGGTATGGAGTACGTGCAATGAAGTGGCTGATGTTAGTTCCTCTTTGTGCCACTTTGGTAACGCGCGATCATACAGACATTATTATTCTTCATTGTGGAGGGAAAAGTTTAGGACATGTTACCGGGATTTGTCTGCAATTTGCGATGAAGGAGGACTTTGGCCAGGTGATGCGTATGTTTCTGGACTCCTTCATAATTTTTTTGTCGCATAACACAGACACAGCTGTGGCTGCATTCCTCTTGCTTTGGTCTGCAAATGGAGAAAGTGAGGCACATTGTCAAGAAGGTTATTTGTGCCTTTTTCCGACATGTGGCTATGTCCTACTTTCACAATGGAAATATTACGTTTAATAGCACAAACATTTTCCCCACAAACGGTGTTCATTTTACTGATCCTGGCAATCAGGTTTTTCTGTAACCTATCCAAAATGCATCGCTGCCATTTTTGGAAGTACAACAAATATTTTTCTAGTAGGTGTTGTGCACTTCAACCCTTCGAAATGCAAACAAGCTAGCCAGCCCTTTCTACCCAACCCGACTGCAATGTTTTTCACAGAGGCACGCCTCCCATTATTTACTGCGCAATCTGTGGAGCGTATAGGCTGTGCGGCGGCCTGCATCCTTTCATTGGCAATTCCTGCATTTTTTTTCTTTTTCACTTTTTCCATTGTTTTGTATATTTCTTGGTCTTGTAACACACAACACAGAAGGCAAGGCAGGGAAGAGAGGGCACGGAAGGGGCACCACCCACTGGGATAAGAAAGGAAAAGTGCAGAGAGAGGAAGATGTTGGGTGGCCCTTACGTAAGTAGGCGGCAGTCATGATCATGCTCCCAGACCGAACCTTTGCAAGCACTTCGAAGTTGCTCACCCTGCAGAGTACCGCATTGCAGTACATGCACAATACAATGACCTTTGACAGCTAAAGGTCTGCTGTGCAGCATATGGTCTGCAAGGATGCTTTAGGGATCTGCTGCCCTACAGGAGTGTCCTTCGTGTTGGCAGGATCAGATGCGGAGAATGTTGTAGAGGAAAGTAACCTACTGTATTGTTGGAAGAGCAGTACCCTGCACACTGCTACCTTGTGTTTCAATTTGAGGTGTGGTCGCATGGAGGTGGTGCCATAGCTGTACAAGACAAGTTTTCTGCACTTGAATAAGTGCATCTAACCGGATTAGCAAGACATTTCAGCAAGTCTCCTACGCTGGTAAACAGTTTCCACACCCAGCAGTCACACAGACATTGGGGATTTGCTCAACTTCATCCTCGTTCTCCTCTGGATCCCTATCTACATCAGCATGGCTGTTCCCTTGTCCAGGCCCTTTGGAAGGAGGTGGTGGTGGTGATGGTGAAGGTGTGGGTTTTGCTGGCATAGAGCCAGCATCCATGGTTGCCATTAGTTGCAAAGGTAATATAGCACTGCAGTATTGCTCCAAAAGCAATTCCAGCTCAAGGCATTGCTGCCCGCTACTCTGCTCTGAAAAGCCAACAAGAGAATATGGAGCAGCTCTGGGGTGTGGCCTTTTGTAGGGCTGCTGTGGAGCCCTTGTAACCCGAAAAGAGTCCAACAACATTCAAACAAATACTTACATGTTCAATGGCACACTGTGGGATGTGTGTAAGTGTGTACTTTCACAATAACACATCATACATTGCAGAACACAGTACTTTTCCGATGTCCGAGAGCCAGGATCGTGTCCGGGAAATAAGGGCCCATGCGCAGCGTGGATGCGGTCACATAGGCCCTCATTACAACTCAGGCGTTAAGGGTTTAACGGCGCCGTCGGCGCCGTTAACCCTTAATGCCTGATTACAAGTGTCCCAAAATGTATAGGAATCTTAACCTTTCGAAAATAGTAAAATAGTAATTAGCATAATGATAAGATCCCAGAAAATCACATCAGCTTGACCCGATGAAATGAAAGGAGATGACATCACAGGAAATGATGTCACGAGAACTTTGATCTTACAACATCACAAGAAATTACTTCACTTGCCATATGGCCTTGAAGTGATCGTAGGAAAGGACTGCCTGTCCTCTGACCCAACATTGAGAAAGAAATGTACCAAATGTGTGAGCTGTGAGCACTGTGACCAGCTTTGTCCTCATTAAGACATATTTTATCTTCAAACATTCAATGAGGTGATAACATATCTGTATACCCTAAGTTAAGTGGCATTCACACGGGCAAATGCAGATTGTAAAGTGAGAGCTGCAAAGAGCACATTTAAAGCCTCAGAACAAAAGTAATATAGAGAGAAATGTATTGTTGTTTTGTTAGACTGCTGACTTGCAACATGAGGTTGTTGCTGAGGGCCTCCCTGCGCCTCATGGCCACTTTCCACTAAAGAGTGGAAAGACCCTGATGGCGTACCTACTTTTGACACATCAATTGCCAAATATTTTTTGAAAGTATGGCAGTGTGAAAAACCAATGAGGTGATAACACTTCTGTATACCCAAAGTGAAGTGACAGCCGCAAAGGCTCCAGCAAATGGAGCTTGTAAAACGAGTGCTGCAAAGCGCACATTTAAAGCCTCCAATGAAAGTCATATAGAGAGAAATATATTGCTGTGTTATGAGACTGCTGGCTGAGAACATGGGGCAGTTGCTGGCCCCACCCCCTCGGGCTCAGGGCCCTTTTTGACTGAAACAGTGGACAGGATCTGATGCTGTAGTGAGACAGAGCACTGCCTCAGAGCTCTGAACAAACAGTATGCCTGGAAGAGCTCAAACAGGCAGCTCTGAGATGCACAGGATGTTTGTGGCCAGAGCTGCTACAGGAGTCTTCAACTTTTGGATCTCCAGATGTTTTGGACTACAAATCCCAATATCCTGCTGCATTGACAGTGATAGCTAGAGCGTATGGGATCTGTAGTCCAAAACGTTTGGAGCGCCAAAGGTTGCAGACTCCTACGCTATTGTATTCTATATGAAACAATTTTAAGAAGTTGGTTTAAAAGACAGAATCTTTATTACTGTGCCCTGGAGCTGGGAGCCATTGTATTAGAAAATTGTTTAAAACCAAATAGAAAAGCGTGCTTTTCTGGTTTGTCATTGTCATTTTACTTTTCTGGTCTATTTTTCTATTAAAGGGAAATAACACATTTGCACTGTCATGTCATGTAGATTACTTTTTCATAAAAACTTGGAGGCCGATTCATTCACTTTGAACGATGCAAAATGTGAAGGTCATTCAAGGGCAAGCTGCACATCAATCAAATTAATGTGACATTTAACGCGCCCACTGTACACTGTAGGATGCTGTTCCTTGCTCCCACTGGGCCTCAGGCAGCCAGGCCTGCTGCAGCCATAAATCAGTAGGTTTGGACACCAAAATCCATAGGCGGTAGGACTGCTTGAAATGCCATAGCCTATCGCATGAATCGGTAGGGTTGGCGACAGGGGCGGTGTTACCAGAACACAGAGGATGACATACATATGCACATAGCTTTGGAAAGGACAGATGTGTACTCCCACAATTATTTAAAAGTGCATTAGAAGATGCGGACATGCGGCCAGTACTGCAGTCCTACGGATGCCTGCATTGTGATTGCACATACGCCGGGCAGGTGCAGTCTCCCTAGGAAACCTCCATTTTGCTTACCTGCAGTCATCTCGGACAGTACTGTGCGCCACAGACTCACCATGCAATTTTCACACAAAAGGAAAAGCCACTCACACACTCACCAACACTTTACATGTACACCTTTAATTTCTAAGAAACATAGGCACTATTAGGAAAGGGAAGCGGTAGCACAAATTGATACATACACAGAGGAATTTGGGATTTCACACCAAGTTCGTCATGAAGGGAGACAAGGATTGAGGTCTCATCGTAACGTCTCTGCTCACAGGGATTTTGTTGGGGATGGTGGGCTGGGAAATAGGTAAGGGGTACACGTGAAGGTGGGCCAGTGGTATTTCATGTTTCCAATAATATGTCTTTGTACAACATCTTTTAACGCGGCTAAATAGTTTAGCGATTGTTCCATTTTGATGTCCAGGCTGTCTAGGTTGCTTTTTGCAGTGTTTCCTTCATTTCCTGTGGCCATATGCTGTTGTGGAAGAGGTGCCGCTTGGGATGCATTCCTTTCATTTCCAGTATGTCCTGTTAAAGATAAAAATGTCTGTTAGGTGTATATGAAGCAAAACATATTACTGTCTTACTTTTTATACTGTTCTTCAGTGCTGCATACAAAAATAACTATCATGGTATTTCACTGTTGTACACTGCAGAAGCTGTGCAATTATAGGAGAAAATTCAGTGTACTTAGCGCGTTGTAGTGACGTTCTGCTCTCAATACTTTGCAGTCCTTACTCTGCCATTTCCTTCTTCGTTTCTATATAAAGCAGCAGTGCAGTATTATTGTTGGACGCAGACGTTAATTCGCCTATTGGTGCATTCCATTATCATGTGTACTCTATGCCTTTGCTCTGTTTGTTTCACAAGTACAGAGTTTGCAGACCTAATCCATTTTTCCTTGCAATGCACATACATGGTGCTCTTTGTACATGTTCCTTCTCTATGCTGAATGGTACCACTATGTAAGAGATTCCTGCCTTTTTCAGCAGTTTGAATGCTAGCCGCTATCTGCGAACAGATGCACAGTCCGCGGGTTACTGTGCCCATCAGCATGCAAACATCCATTTCGTATGCTGTATGGTACATCTATACAAATTAAGGGTATACTGGTAAAAACCTATCAAATTCAGTGAAAAAACATTGTTAGAGGGACATTATGGTTATGTTGCGCTACTAAAAACCGATGAAATTCAGTAAAAAACATTGTTAAAGGCACATTATGGTTCGGTTACCCTAAGAAAAACCTAGCACATTCAGTGCAAAAACTTTGATAAAGGGACGTTATACTTAATTTGCAGTAACAACAACCTATCCATATTATGGGTACATGTAAAACTGAAAAACCCCAGAAATTCACCAGTTATGGTAAACTAAGCAACCCTAACTCGCCCCACTACTGTGCTCTGCTAAGACTAACACCCATGTCATCACATGTCACATATAATTTTTTCACTGATATATACATATATATATATATATATATATATATATATATATATATACATATATATATATACATATATATATATATATATATATATATATATATATATATATATATATATATATATATTCACTACAAAAAAAACTTTGTTGAGGGGACGTTATGGTTAAGTTGCCCTAACAAAAACCTGTACACTTCACTAAAAAAACCTTTCCTCCTCCCCTTTATGCTTCAAATTAAAACCGAAAACCCCCTGCCATTCGACAGTTATGGTAAACTAAGCCCCCAACCCTGCCACCACCCCTGTGCACTGCTAACACTAACACCCAGACCATTTAAAATGTCATCTCAAATGTCAATGACGACATCACTTGTTTAGCCCTTTTCTTTTCCTTCCCTGCCATACATATATATGTACATTCAATAAAACAATTTCACTAAAGGGATGTTATACTTCACAGTGCAACCAAACACCACTGCACATTCCCCCATTATAGTAAGCCATCTACGTGCATTGCTAAGACTAACACCCAGGACATCAAAGATGACATCACAAATATTATTGATGGCATCACTAAAGTACGTCGGTCAGAACACACCAGCTGAACTTTATGGACCAATCCCTAGCTCTGCTCATTCTCATTTACATGCGGCTCCACCCTTGAATCCCCAGTGGTGATATGTGCTGGCTGCTAACTACCCCCATGTTCTTGGACATGTACAGGATCAGAGCGTGACGATGGTACATTAAAATACTATTCCCCTTTTTCCCCTTTAAAGTAGGCTCTGAAAAGAGCCGTTTTTTTTTTTTTGGCCAGATACCGTACAGACAACTTGTATTTTTTTGTATTTTTTGTCCTTGCTTTACTCTTGCAAACATTACAGAACCTTCTCTAAAGCAAGCCTTACGTTCCAAAAGAACATCGCATTTCCCAAAGAAGATAGCGCAACACCATCTCCTTGAAAGTAATCCTCATTGCTTGGAGCAATGTTATTGTGGCTGCAAAAAAACATACCATCTTGTAGCATGAATGCATGCATGCCGCGATTGATGATACACCTCCCGATGCTTTGATCTGGACAGAAAACAGAAGTGTTGTTCCATTGTACTCTCGGGAATAAAGCAGAAAAAATTACTTTCGTTGTTGGGAAGATGGTCATGAGTGCTTCAACCAACTGTGCCAAATCTGCCAACAAAGTACGTGAAGTCACATATCCCAAATGGCAAGCACTGTAGTGCAAAATTACCACATGAGGAGTGGTCATTCTACGCATGTCTCTTCAAACTTGCAGAATTGTTGCAGCATTGGCATCAGTGTCAGTGCTCCACACCACCTCCACTCCTCTCACATCAAAACAGTGTGCCACATGCCTACTCTCGGCATAGTGTTGTAAGCCTTGCACAAAAATGTCTCCAAGCATCAAAACCCTGACCCTCTCCTCCTCTGCCATCTTTAGTGTGCGCACCGTCTTTCGACACAAAAGAGTAACATGAACATCTGATTGGCTGATGCCGACAGTCGTCTTTCCATGCAGGATTTGCTGTAGTGTCAGTCTAGGAAAATAGATACCACACGATTAATGGCAATGTATCATATTGGTCAAAGACCAACCGTCTCATGTATTGAGTGTCAGAAATATAGACTCATAAGTTTGACCAATGTGCGGCCATTTTTGATGTAACTAGAATCGCCATTTTGTTCTCTATTGTTTGCTCATTGCTTTTTCTGCTTATTCTGCTTAGCCGAAAGCTTATTCTGCTTATTCTGCTTATTCTGCTTCACTGTTTACTTTGTTGTACAAAGGGAAAGAGCAAGGCCGCGAGGCAGGGAGTTATTCGTTGAAACATAACGTAGGCAGCCCCAGCTAGGAACGTTCTATCACCTCCCGCATGTGGCCTTGGAAGAGCACCACAGCATTTAATCATTTCACTGATGCCAGCTAGTCTCGTTAATATGGTAGAAATGCTAGAAAGAAACAGCTAAAGGCTTGAATTATGCTTTTCTTACGGCCCACCTTTCCTAAACCCAGCAGAGCGTACTGAATCCCAGGACACGAATAGCAAATAGGAGATAGCAAGGCTTGGAATACGACTCTTCCCCCGTAAGCAGCTTGCTCGCAAGAACAGAAGCGCTGTGTTCTGTTCAACAAAGAAATATGTCTCCAGACTCGCAATGTTGCATATTGTTGATAAAATAGATGTTCGAAGGTGTCATATTCGTCGAAATTGTCAATCATTAGACCCAGTTCAAAGAAACTGTACAAAGGGCGTAATGAACATGTCATGAGTGATTGCAGGATGTCCATTTTGTATATATGTAACTGATGTACATTATTTGCTCTCTTGCATCCCTCGGGGTCTGGAGACACACGTTGTGGGGCGTGAGACCAAGTTGGCCAACTAGGACTATTTGCTTTGCAATAAACCCTAGCTTTTGGGAACACAACCTTGTGTCTAGCATATCAGTTTGTGTGTGGTGATTTGCCTTGTTTCCACTACGCGAGGGTCCCCTAGGGGCCCCTTCAGTAGATACCCCTATGTGACACACCCTACCAGAGACAAGCCTTACCTACGTGCCACACGCAGCCTGCCCGGCAGCCACATCACGCAGTGCGGGGGCCGCTTCGCCCAAGCCTGGCATCTTCATCTCGGCTCGGCGCCCGCCGGCACATTTCCTACGGCTCCCAGGTACGGCATCAGTCCCCCTGAGGCCCTCCCCTCAGTGAAGGGTGCACCGGACCCGATTGAGGCCTCCGCACCCACGTGCGCAGAGTAATGAGTGAACATTCCTCGGTGACTCCCTCATTCTGGACCCCCGACCCCAGTAGATCTGTCCGCAGTGCCCCCATGCAACTCCACATTGGGCAGCTAGAAAAGGGCAGAAGTTTCTGACGCCCACACCCACCGCCTGTCCCCAAAGGATTGAAGCGGGATACGGGCGGAGGAATAGGCCATAGTAGGAACTGATAAAGAACCGCGCAACCCAGTGGCGGCAAACTTAAACCCCCCAGTGACTTTAAACAGCATTAACAGATCTCAACACATCTGGAATGCCCCCACCCCACCAAAATAGGGAGGTCAGAGAACTCACTTGCATCTTTCTGTGGCATAACCGCCTGCACCCCTGCGCACCTCCCTCACCGCCACGCCAATGCATGTGACTTTGTGGCCTTCTCTTCCTGTGGCAATGTGACCTATTTGACATTGAACCGGGGGTGTAAATCCGACGCGACTTGACCATCACCAGGTTGCAGCATCTCGGGTCCTCCCTGCAGCACGCGCAGAAGTATATTGTGCCATGCAGCGATTCAACACCAGTGTACGCCGCTCCACAGAGCCTCGGAAGATACTACACGTACATTACCAAGAAAAGCCACCACAGGCCCCAGACGTCCAGTATGGCCTAAACGTTATCCTGTAAATGATCTCAGCCGCACCCCACAGCTGAATACACACCCCAAAACTGTTACCAGCGAACCTGTGACAGAGAATGGTGCCGGGCCTGTCGACCCACGTACTGTCCACCTGACATCACCGCCAGAGATCCGTATGAACACCAAACATAAGCTTTCATACTTCGCCTACACCCCCACTGTTCCCTCACTTACTGAACCTACGATGGCGAACAGCATCACCACGGGAAATGACCTTGCCGCAGCAACGAAAGTATATATTGCAGCCCTTTTGGGGGAAATCAAGAACCTGGGCGCTAACATAGGAGGCAAAATAGACAGGATCACTTAAAGACTGGATAGCATTGAAGATAGACTCGAAGGGGTGGAGAACAATCAGGCTACCATTGACACACTCGAGGCGCAACTCGACCAGAGAATGACAGAGAATGACAGAGAATGACAGAGTTAGAATACCGAGAGGAAGAGTTCAAACTTAAGCTCGATGATTTAGAGAACAGAGAGGGACGGAACAACATCCGCATTTTTGGAATCCCGGAAAGAGAAGGAGAAACAGAAGCTGACCTGAAGGAAACACTCCACAATATTATCAAGCTTCTAACGGCAGATGTGGTTGTGGATGAGCCAATAACAGAGCAAATCCATAGAGCTGGAGGCCCCTCGGAAGGGCCACGATCAGTTCTTGCCCGATTTCATCATTTCCGGGATAAAGCTTGAATCCTTGAAAGGGCCAGAAGGGGCGATACGATCTCGCTGGGAGGAGCCCAAATTTCGGTATATCAGGACCTATCTTCTTTGATGTTAGCTCTCAGGAGGATGTGCGGTCCCCCTCACAAAGAAACTTAAAGAGAAGAATATCCGATACAGATGGGGCTACCGGATCTCGCTAACATTTGAATATGAAGGAACTAGATACAGACTAAGATCTGAAAAGGAAATAAAGACATGCATATGTGACCTACTTGGCTCCCCAGAAGAAGACGCCAATCGGGACAAGAAACAAAGAGAAGAACGAGAATGGCGTTTCCAGGGCACTCGGAGAAAGAAGATGAAGGGGTCATGAAAATTCCGGAGAGGTAACCTTTCCCTAGAGGGGGTAAACTGAAACTCCACAATACCGGTACGACCAAAACAAAACAGTTAATTATGTGGTACACGCAAGAGACATTAGCATCAACATAATCCCGCAACTCTAATGAATAAAATTACGGGGGGACCATGGAAGGGCTCATCTCAAATAGAGATGGTACATTTGGACAAGGGGCGTGACATAACGGCCCCTATAGGTGGTTCGACACCAACTTGATGCATTCAACCGGGTTCGATTGAACGCCACCAACTGGGAATGGGAGGAGGAATGGGGAAGGATGAGGGGGGTTTAAGAACTTGGTAACGGTCAGAGCAGTATTCACAGTAACACAAGACAACCAATGCAGTGCACGATTTAAAGCAGATAAGCAACAACGAACAGCCAGTAAGAGACACCTTCCTGGGGAAAATAATCAATGGCAATAAACACTGATGCAGGGCTTACTACCCCCTTGAGAGTAGGGACACTCAACGTTAAAGGGCTCAATTCCCCAACAAAACAGTCACTTGTGGCCAGAGAATTCTGCAGGGCCGAAATTGACATTCTCCTTTTGCAAGAAACAAAATACATAAAGGGGGAAGAGCGACGAATCCTACTGAAACAGTTTGGAACAGAATTCTGGGGCTCCGGTCCACTGAGAAAAGGGGGGGTTGGGATTCTCATCAGAAGAGGTACAGAATTCGTACTCATAACAGGAGAGACTCAGAGATTGATCACGCAAAACTGAATGAGGCAAAGGAGAAAAGAAATGAATTGAAGCTTCTAGAACACGAACAGAAAGTGCGCGAGCTGAGATTCCTGAAACAAAAATTCTATGAAAAAGGAGACAAGGCGGACGCACTTCTTGCTGCTAGGCTCCGAGAACAAAGACCTGAATGAAGAGTTCTAAAAATAATCGATGATACCCCCCAATTCACACTCTCACCCTACTAATCCAGAGAGCTTTGCCAACTTTTATGAAACCTTATACTCTTCCGAGATGAATCCCGACCAACCAGAAATAGAATCCTATCTGTCCTCAATAAACATGCCCTGTATACCGCCCGTAGACGCCGATCTGTTGGAATCCCCTATAACCGAACTGGAAGTCCAGGCTGCGATAAAGAGACGCACCCTAGGTAAATCCCCGAGGGAGGACGGCTACACAGCAGGATTCTATAAAACCTTTATTACTCTCCTCACTCCCTTCCTAACGGAAATCTTTAATGAAATAATAGACACTGGGAAACCCCCGACTCCTTCGCCAGAGCGATGATCATGGTTATCTCTAAAGAGGGGCGAGACCCCACGAAATGCGGGTCATACCACCCCATCTCATTGCTCAACCTTGACGCGAATATCCACGCAAGGGTTCTGGCCGCAAGGTTGCAAACACTAATGCCCCAACTTATACACTCTGATCAAGTCGGGTTTATATTGGGGAGGCGGGGATGCGTAAGACCTTACACTTAATTCACGCTCCCCAAACCATGGCCAATGACCCAACTCTCCTATCCATCGACGCAGAAAAAGCCTTTGATAGGGTCGAATAGGGATTACTGAAGGCAGTATTGCGCAAAGTCGGGATGGGCCCAATGTTTAAATACAGGCGGTATACACGAACCCCAAAGCAGCAATATTCTTAAATGGCGAATATTCTAGATGGTTCAGCCTAGAACGAGGAACTCGACAAAGGTGCCCCCTTTCTGCAATCCTCTTCACACTCTCCCTAGAGCCCTTAGCAATAACAATGAGAGCTGACCCCATAGTGGAAGGTATCCAATTGGGGACAATGGAGTATAAAGTAGCCCTTTGTGCAGACGATATTCTTCTCCACATTACCAATCCTACAACTTCAGTCCCCCGAGCTCTCTTCCTATTAGACGAATACAGTAAACTTTCATGGTTTAAGGTGAACAAACAGAAATCCACAATCTTTCCATTGCAAGGCCAGGCAGAGGCGAACGCCACAAAATTTTCCACACTGGGTCTCAAAATCAAACATGTAAAAGTACAGTACTTAGGAATACAGATCACTAAACAACTAAATGACCTCTATGTCTGACAGTTCTGGGCTGATCTGGCGAGATGGGACAAGCTCACGATATCCTGGTTGGGGGCGACTCAATGCGATTAAGATGGTATCCCTCCCCTGATTCTTATACCCCTTCCAAATGCTACCCATTAGAATCCCAAACAGTTTTTTTGCTGCAACCAAAAGAGCCATCCTTACATTTTTATGGCAAGGAAAGAAAGCGAGAATTTTGTACAAGACGTTGATACTCCCCAAAGAGAAGGGTGGGGTTGGCCTTCCTAACCTGCAAAAATATTATGAAGCCTCCCAACTTAGAGTCCAGATCCCACCATCTACGCAACTTCACAAATACTCAATGAGTCAATATGGACAACCATTACTTCTCACCGGCCACAGTATCTGAATGGCTTTGGTTCCCCAAAAAGAGGATCTGTAGAACACTTAAAGATCACCCAATGCTAAGTACCATATGGGACATTTGGACACCGGGCAAGAATATGCTAGACATCACCACATGGCTCGCCCCCTTAAGCCATCTATGGTCACCTGGAATCAACGATCAAATTCCGAACATAGGAAGGTTCCAAGCATGGTACGAAGCCGGCCTAGAGAGAGTTGGGCAACTACAAAAAAAGGACTCCTTCATATCTCTTCCAGAACTAACAGATGCCCTCAGAATTGGCCGCTTATCCACTTTCCAATACATACTAATAAAGGGCATTTTGACGAGACCAATGTGGAAGCCTTACTTAATGAGAGACCTCACACCCTTTGCGAACATATTAGACTTGAGAACAGAAATGAAGGGCCTGATATCAGCAATGTATAAAGAATTGATGGGAATTGGGGGGAGGGGGGCACAGACCTATTGAGAGACAAATGGGGAACAGACTTCGGTGAACAGATCACCCCTGACCTATGGGGAACCATATGCCAAGAGGCTACACAAATCTCCATCTCGAACCAATACAAACTTCACGCCATTAAATTGTTTCATAGATGGCAATACGACCCTACCAGACTATCCAAAATGTTCCAAACAGCTAGCCCGGAATGCTGGAGGGGATGCAGAGAAAATGCAGACTACTGGCATATGTGGTGGGGCTGCACCCGAATAAAAGTTTTCTGGAATGAAGTCCTAGGTTGGATAAAAGAGATTGATGGCATCACCAGAACAGCCGATCCTTACCTTATACTGTTTGGTCTCGAGAAAAGAGAAGTCGAATGGATCAGAGTGAGAGACTTAGCCCCACAGCTGCTGTTGGCAGCCCGTGCTGTACTTGTTATGAAATGGAAATCCACCTCAGTACCCACCAAAAACGAATGGATTAACGTCGCCACCAATATATGGATAATGGAGCATATAACGGCGTCACTGCATGGAAGGTCAGCACAAGCGGAGGCCCTATGGATGGATTACAAGAACAAATACCTGCCGGTGGACACTTTCGTGGTTCAACCAATAACCTGCCCCGTGAGGGGTCAGACACAATCTAAAAATGACCCACTACACTGCACTGGAGTATTCCCATCTTTGAAGTCATCCCTACGACAC
Source organism: Ambystoma mexicanum (assembly GCF_040938575.1). NCBI lineage: Eukaryota > Metazoa > Chordata > Amphibia > Caudata > Ambystomatidae > Ambystoma > Ambystoma mexicanum. Next base: position 795,935,417 of record NC_090935.1, on the reverse strand, counting down.
ACAGAGACCGTGATTTCTATCTGCAAAGCACTACAACGATTGAGCTTAGAACTGCACGACCGACTGGGGGTTGGGGGGTGGGAAAGAAGGGGGGGGGTCAGGTACTCATACAAGGCTTAATCAGAGACAATGAGCCTGTGAGCACGAATGGCATGTATATTGAATCTCACTGATTTGTCTTGCAACCTAAAGCTTTGAACTGTTTTTGTACCATGACTCATGTTTGTAAACCAAATAAAGACAAATTTACAACAAAAAATATATACTATGCAAAAAGTCCAGCTTCAGAATTAGACAATTTAAATACTACTCTTCTGCATTGTACACCCAAATATTTACAAGAAGAAATTGACCGTATTCAGAAAAAGTATTTTGGAAGCGAGAGCCGCTTACAAAATTCAACAGTTTTAGAACATAATAGTGACAATTCTGCACATAGCAACCTTCTATTACACACATACAGAAAAGAAATAGTAAAATTTAAAAGGTTATCAGCTGAAGCACCAATCCATGTGTGTGTGTGTGTTGCTGCAGAACATTTTACAAAAGGAACACAAAACATGTGGACATAGCATATATAATAGAAGACAATGAAGACTCTAAATGGTTTGAATTAGCTTTGTACCTTTTAGCTGAAAACAAATATGAAATAACTGAACGCCTAATTTGTTGCAGTTACTGTACTGCAAAATTAGACAACAACCACACTCCTTCTCGTGCTATTACAAATAATTTGGAATTGTTTCCATTACCAAAAATCCTGCAACAGCTCAATTTGTATGGGAGCATAATAATTCAAACAGTTCACCCATTTCAAGCAATTATACAGCTTCTTCCAAAAACAGCAAAATTACCTTCCTCTGAATTGGTGAAAGGCATTCGTGGCAAAGTAGTTTATTTGCCATTAGATCTAGTGGAAAAAGTACACACTCTAGGAGTGGAACGTTCAATAGAGCATTCTTTAATAGTCTTGGTAAATGGAGTACCAACAAAGGACAAAATAATTTGGCAACAATTAGTGGACTTACACAAAGTTAGACAAGCATTGCAATATCTAAAAGACAATAATGAGTACTACAAGGAAATACATATTGATGAAAGCTTAAGGGAAACAACTGAAATAATTCAAGAGACATCAAAAAATTGACAATTTGAACTTCTGGATCCAGCTACAGTATCCACTCTTTTGGACCATTACGCAATTCATCCAATGCATTCCAATGAAAGCATAGATGATGCACTAGAAACTTACCAAATGCGACAAACCAAATGGTCAATAATGAGTATTTGGGAATAAAAGTATAGAAGCACGTGCTTTTCCACTGCTATTTCCTACTGGCAAAGGTGGAAGATACAATGATAGACCCACTCAGATTGGGGCATCAGAATACCGCTCATTACGAAGGTATTCACAAGATGCCAGATTTAGACAAAATGTGGAATACATATTCCACCTACTCTATGAAAGTGAAATAGCAACATATGGAGTTGCACACATTCTTAAATCTGGAGCCCACTTTCAAAATATGACAACTATGCAGTTAATACAAAAAGTACAGGAAAAAGATGAGGTTTTACAATAAAGTATAACAAATTTGTTTGCAAACATGCGTGGTACAAAGGAATACTGGTTCAGACGGCACGGAAATGTACGTTGCATGATCAGAAACCTTGGACCACCAACTTGGTTTGTTACGCTAAGTTGTGCAGAATATGCATGGGAAGATTTACATGAGTTCCTACGCATAGCAAACAGCAACAAAAACAACATAGATATATTAACACCTGGAGAACTTTGCTCTCTAGATCCAGTTAATGTCTCAAGATATTTCCATCATTGTTTAATTGCAATGCTACACTTTATTTGCAATAAAACTGTTCCTCCCCTTGGAGAAGTGCACTTCTTTTGGAGAAAAGAATATCAAGCGAGAGGAGCACCACATATTCACATGCTGTTATGGATCAAAGGTGCACCGAAATTTGGTCACGACAGTGATAGCACTGTTTTGCAGTTTATCCAAAAATATGTCACATGTGAAATCCCTTCACAACAGGCACATAGTGAGCTGCATGGGCAGATTTTACAATTTCAAAGACACAAATGTGGCAAATATTGTCGCCGCAAATACAAAAACAAAGGTAAATACTACACCAAATACCGCTTTGGTTTCCCTAAACTAGTTACAGTAACAGGTGAAGTAAACAACTTCATGTCTTCAGTTCGACATAGTGTTAAAGGTAAATCACCTAAAAACACGTATTACATAAAAAGAAGGGAAGAATCAAAATATATTAATGATTACAATGCAATCATTGCCCTGTTATGGAATGCAAACATAGATCTGCAGTACACTGCAGACAATTCAACTGCTATTGCACGATATGTTACAGCCTACTTGACAAAAGCAGGAAAAACAAAGCTTCAAGACCTCTGGGATGACCTAGCATCAGACAAAACATTATCACAGAAATTGTACAGCCTAGGCATAAAAATGCTCTCTCATAGAGAATGTGGGACCTATGAAGCAGCAGATTGTTTAACCGGCACTGCTTTGTATGGAAACTCAGACAACATAGTATGGCTCAGTCTTGGTCCTGCAAAATCTAGAAAAAGAGTTCTAAAATCATATGAGGACATAGAAACAATTGCCAGAAATGATCCCAACAGCCAAGACATTCTAAAAAACAATTTACTGGACACATACTATCGGAACAGGAGTACTACTCTGGAAAACATGTGTCTATACCACATAGCTCAAAACTTTGCAAACAAAAATAATGTAAAATCCGATGAAAGCAAACGCAGATATAGAGTGACTGATTGTGAAGGGAGCTTAGTGAAACTTAACAAACGAAGCTTAATTAATCATGTGAAATTGTCATTAAAAAACTCCTCAACAGAAAGAACTACATTACATGTCTCTGTTACAACTTTTCAAACCATGGAGAAAAGAGGAAGACATACTGGATAATTATGAGTGTTATGAAGATGCTTTCAAAACAAATGAAAGCACTATCACCGATGTGAACTTTACGCAGTACAAAACAATGTTACACAATGAGCAGCAACAGGAGGAAAAACTTCAGGCCCAACTAGATAAAGACTCTTCCGACAGTAGTCAACCTTGTGTAACAGGAAGTCAAGAACCATTAGGACAACCACTAATAGCAAATGAGGCTGAAGTAGCTATAGACAGAAGACTTAACTGTACAACAAGCAAAACTTAACAACGATCAGCGCACCATTTTTGAAGAGGTAACAAAACAAATTGTACATGGTGTACAACCAGAAAATAAAGAATGTACCTGCCAAAATGACAAACCTATACTGCTATACGTCAGTGGTAAAGCTGGATTAGGGAAACTTTCTTAATCAAAATCATCAGCAAGTTCCTTCAACAATTGACAAACAACAACCTGTCAGCTGTTGTAACGGCCCCCACAGGTTTAGCTGCCTACAACATAGGCGGTGTGACTTTACACCGATTACTACTGCTTCCAGTAGAGCATCAAAATAAATTAGACTACTACAAACTTTCTGCAGAAGCTGCAATGGAATTACGTAGACTATTGAAACAAATGAAAATGCTACTAATAGTTGAAGTGAGCATGGTCTCCACCCTAATGTTGGCTTTGATTCATCTCAGATTGCAAGAAGTACTTAAAAAAATAATAACGAAGAACTCTTTGCAGGGAAACACATTACCGTTTTCGCCGATCTTCTACAATTGACACCAGTGAAAGGTATACTGATTTTTAAAAACTTAGGCCACAAACTCTGCCGGAAAACTGTTGGTAGCATAGGTAATGTTAACCTTTGGCAACATTTCCAATACAGAGAATTAACTGAGAACATGCAGCAGTCTGCAGATCTCACTTATGCCAACATCTTAAAAAGTATTAGAGTTGGAGTATTATCGCAAGAAGCACAAGTTGTATTGAAAAACCGGCATATACATGCACTTTATGGCGATAATGCATGTGCAACTGATGTTATGGAAAAAATAGCACACACAAATGTCAATTGCATGGCCTTAATGCCAACTCTTGCAAACTGTTTCAAATTCAATGAAACAATGTTAAAGAAAGAAATGCAACCAATGATAGAAATTAGCGCCACAGACAAACTAGCCGTACATGGTATCACAGTACCCATGTGTGAGCAAGCCACAACAAGACTGAATAGTTTAGAAAATTCAATCTCCAACATAGCTGGGTTGGAAAAAATATTGAAATTTTCCTTAAATTGTAGAGTAATGCTTAAATGTAACCTTGACGTAGAGCAAGTGCTCGTTAATGGAGCACTGGGCACAGTTGTTGGCTTTCAATGATACCCACGTGATAACAACATTCATTTTGTAAATATTCGCTTTGATAAAGTTTCAGAAGTGAAAAGGATAGGGCGCTCAATTGCTCGATTCCTTCTCTTCAAAGACATGTATGTACGAAGAGAGCAATTTTCTCTAACTCTTGCATATGCAGTTACCATTCATGAATCCCAAGGTCTTACCCTAGACAAAGCATTGATAGATATTGGTAACACAGTCTTTAAAGAAGGCATGAGCTACGTAGCATTATCACGCTTACGTACACTTGACAGTCTATTGCTAATAAACTTTGATTCAAGTAAAGTCAAAGCTGATATTCCTTGCATTCTAGAATACAATAGATTGCATTCACTGTACACCCCTCATCTGAAACAATACCCTGTTCCAGATAAAGTGAAACGTGGTAAAAAAAAAAAAGTAAATGAAACAGAAATGCAACAGAATGCAACATCAAATTCTGTAAAGAATAGAAAAGAAGCTAAAGTTTCATCAATTGCTGCAAACACCAGGGACGTCAGCAAATAAGCAACAGAAAAACCGAAAAATGCACTCAGATACAGAACTTGCTGGCCCATTCAAATGTGTAAATGAAAGTGGGGTAAGTTGCTATGCAAATGTTGCAATGAATATTCTATTTCAATTGCAACCACTTGTTAACAATATTTACCTGCACAGTACAGACCAATTGTGTTTGCAAATGTTAGTGCTGCATAGAAATGCAACAAGCAATCCTGACAACACATACAGTGTTCATGGAGTAAGGCAACAATTGGACGACTGTGCTGGAATGGTGAGATTCACTATGAACTGACAAGTAGATCCACAAGAATTTCTAATGTACATACTATCAGTATTGGAATACAAAAGCATACCTGTAAATGAAATCTTCCAAATTTCGTACATGTGGAAACATACATGCACTTTCTGTAGCAAAGTGCTACAGGAAGAAAATGAGCGATGTGTGTATGTTTCCATACCAAATAGTGAGAGCATTCCATTTCAGCAACTTGTACAATATGCAAACCATGGCAGATTGTAGTATTTGCAATTCAGACAATCTCTCCACCTCACTGATACAATCACATAGTGCCTACATAATACTTATGCTTCTACGTTATAATGTAGATGGCACCAAAAACAACTGCAAACTGACTGGATTCACACACGGTCAAGTGTCACTTGGAAAGAAAACCTTTACAACAGTAGGAATAATCTACCATGCAGGAGCTACAACCAATGCCGGTCACTACACTGCATACATTAAAAAGAATTCTGGATGGTTTGAATGGAATGATAGCACCATTACTCTAAAGCAGAGGTTGCCAGCTATCCTAACAAATGCGTATTTAATGTTCTTGAAGCCAAAATGTACGAAATAATGTGTACTTCAAGATTGTCAACAAATTATGTGAAAGACTACAAACAGTTAGAATACGCCCACAGGTATCTAACTACCCAACAGGATGGAAGAATGACACAAATAAATGATTATCACAGATCATTGGAAACAAATGCACAGGTAGAATACACCTATACGTATCTAACTGTTGTTACAAATCGGTAGGAAGGCAACAAACAAAACATTAATGGGAAAGATGAAGGAAACAGGATATAACAACGACACAAATGAATGAGTATCACAAATCTTTATGAACAAATGCACAGTTAGAATACGCCTACAGGTATCTAACTGTTGTTAAAAATGGGCAGGAAGGCAACAAACATAACATTGATCGGAAAGATGAAGGAAACACTGAAAGGAAAAAAGGAAGTAGTTAGTACCATAGGAAATGAAGGTTTTTTTTAATCCAACAAAGATTTTCTTTCCCCAGACCCAAGGATTAGAAAAGCAAACACAGAAACTGAGCGCAATGCACAGTACACTGGTTTGTAAACTAAATATCAGGGTAAAAAAAAAAGGTTAACTGTCTATTATGCAATGTAGTACATTTTAAAAAAATGCAAAAACTAACACTTTTTTCTTTCATCACAGAAATGGAGAAAGTGATACTTCCGCCAAGTACGATACCCATTTTTTTAAAAAATGTATGTGGATTCTGAACAAGGTAAGGAGTAAGTATATTGGCAGGCTTTTTCTACACATGGGAAGGTACATGTCTAATCTATGGTACTAATATGCTGCACTGCCTGTAGGCTGCCCTTCCATCTTCGGTCAGTAACCTACCACCTAAACCTTACAAACAAGGTACAAGGAGTATAGTTCCTATCCACAACCATTGCTGCATATGGAAACCATGGATCTTGTAAATTAGCTACTTATAAATTTACTTTTCCGACCATCGTCAGCAGCCATGAAGCTAAGACACAAGGGCATCAACACAACTAGCACATTCCACCACACCCATATTGACTTGTAACTCCACTGCTTATGACTTCAGTCTTGCGTGCATGGGCTTTGGCCATGCACCCAAGAGTGCAGGGTCTCCCCACAAACACCTCAGTGAAGTGTGGTAGTGGCAGTTTTTCTATAGGTGTGATATCCTTCAGTGCTTCTGGCCAGAGGCTTCACTCCTAGCTGTATGTCCATAGATCTTACATAGGATGGGTGTGCAGTGGCTTGCACGTCTAGTACTTATAAGTTTGCTCTTGGGTGCATGGCCAAAAGACTGCACACACTCCCCACAACTTGCCAATCAAAATGCAACACTATGGGTGTATTCATGGGTGGCACATGCAGAGGTGGTTGTGGCCACGGCCTACTGTCTTGGAAGTAAGGCCTTCGGCCGACGGCCATGCATCCAAGACTCTAGACCCTGGACACAACCACTGTAGCATTTGACACCCATGGCGGCGTAGTAATGAATATAATAATAGCCATTGCCAAAAATAATGCATTCACGGCATGTTGTCAATTTCAATGTTCCCTAATACCACACGTGTCCTTAAAACTGTAACAACTCCCCCGTGCAGTGCACAGGCTGAAATACTGGCCTTATTGGACCCCTCATTTTCGGTACGTACAAGGAGGCCATAGAACATACGTCATTAAGTAGGCATAAGTGTATTATTGGGTACAAGGCTTTCGGCCCTGCACCCAAGAGTGCAGGGTCTCCCCACAACCACCTCAGTGATGTGTGGTAGTGGGGGTTATTCTATAGGTGTGTTATCCTTCAGTGCGTCTGCCCCGAGGCTTCACTCCTAGCTGTATGTCTGTGGATCTTACATGGGATGGGTGTGCAGTATCTTCCACGTCTAGTACTTACCACTTGAATCTAGGGTGCATGGCCTTTGGCCATGCAGCCAAGACTGCACACACTCCCCACAACTTGCCAATGAAAACACAACACTACAGGTGTATGCATGGGTGGCACATGCAGCGGTGGTTGTGGCCAGGGCCTACAGTCTTGGGAGTAAGGCCTTCGGCCTTTGGCCGACGGCCATGCATCCAAGACTGTAGGCCCTGGCCACAATCACTGTCGCATTTGACACCCATGGCGGCGTACTAATGTATATAATAATAGGCATTGGAAAAAATAATGCATTCACGGCATGTTGTCAATTTCAATGTTGCCTACCAATACGCGTGTGCTTTCTACAGTTACAGTGGGGGTTATTCTATAGGTGTGTTATCCTTCAGTGCGTCTGACCAGAGGCTTCACTCCTAGCTGAATTTCCTGTCCACTACATGGACTGAAGTGCTATCGTTATTATACCCCACATTTACTGTGCGTACAAGGTGTTCATAGAAGTTACATCACGACGACCGACCCCCAGAACAAATGCGTTGATCACCCATGTCTTACTGTCTGAACCTTTCCCAATGCTCTGTGACACAGCAAAAGAGTTTCATGAAAAGAGCATGTTTACGCTGGTTGTTGCTCCGCTTTCGGCGGATCCAAGATGTCGGGTGCATCTAAACAATCTGATGCAGAACATGTCTCGCAGCAGCCAATGAGCAGAGACGTCTTGTGTCCGCGGTCATGACGCCAGCCTCTTAGCCAATCAGTATCTTGTTCGTCGACCGAACAGGGAAGTGTGACCGTGGAGCGAACACAGATATCACTCATTTTTTCAGACCTACTTTTTGATAATTATAAAGAAAAATACTGCATGGATGGTGACCAAATTTACAAAAGCATGCTTTCTGGACTGCAGATTTCGTCAAAATCCGTCCAGCGGTTTGACCTGTAGCCGTGCGCAAAGTTTTTCCCCCATTCAGTCTATGGGAAAAAAGACATTTTGGGACCCCCCCTATAACTTTTCCCCCCCTTGACCAAACATCTCCAAACATTGCAAAGCAAATTCAGAGTGACCCACATACTTTTTTGCAAAGTTTGGTGAGGATTCGTCCAGGGGGAGCGGAGTTATAAGCCGCCCAATGAGTGCTCTTCCTACGGAAACAGCAACTTAACCATAACTACACAGCCATTACAGTGGCTGTGTAATATACATTATAGTGAAGGAAATGCCACACTATAACCATGTGTAACAGGTTCCATAGTATCCCCGGAAACTGGTTTGCTGATAATTTTTGACTTTTAGCACAGATTTGGCTGATAAATCCCCCCCCCCCACACACAGCCCACGCCCTAGACTGGAAATGTTGGGAAAGATTTATTACAAAATTGAAAAGTTATTAAGAAAGCAAAACAATGCTGTTTTTGGCCTACTCTCATTCATGTCCCCATAGAGAAAAATGCAAAATTTCTGCACACCGCACACCAAAAAACAGAATTGGACGAGGTATGAAACAATTTGAAGTGTTGATTTAATTTCCAGAGAAGGGGTCTGTGGTTATACCGTCCAGTAATTATTAAAACATTTGGTAAAATATTTGACGGCGAAGGGCGAGCCCCCTTCTCCCAAAATGATAGCTATTTACGTGACCCACAATGCATCAGCAATGCTTTTCAGAAATTAAAAAGCAGTCTTGTTTTATTGTTTGATGTGAGGGATAGCCGTAGTTGTAACCTGGGTTAATCCAAAAACAGAAAGTGCAAAAAAAGACATTTAGAGGAGGAAAAAGGATGAAATGATTTCAGGCTAGAGGTGGAAGATAGGGAAAGAAGACACCATGTGAAATTGGGGAATTGGGGATAGTCAGGGGACAGAGATAATTATTCAGGCAGCCCCACACAGCCACAGTACCTTTGAAACAACCACTGATATTCTTTCACTGGTCATTCAAGGGCAAGCAGCACATCAATCAAATTAATGTGACATTTAACGCGGCCACCGTACACTGTAGGATGCTGTTCCTTGCTACCACTGGGCCTCAGGCAGCCAGGCCTGCTGCAGCCATAAATTGGTAGGTTTGGACACCAAAATCTGTAGGCGGTAGGACTGCTTGCAATACCGTATCCTACTGCATGAATCGGTAGGGTTGGCGACAGGGGTGGTGTTACCAGGACACAGAGGATGACATACGCATGCCCATAGCTGTGGAAAGGAGAGATTTGCACTCCCACAATCATTTAAAAGTGAATTCGAAGATGCGGACATGCGGCCAGTACTGCAGTCCTACGGATGCCTGCATTGTGATTGCACATACGCCGGCAGGTGCAGTCTCCCTTGGAAACCTCCATTTTGCTTACCTGCAGTCATCTCGGACAGTACTGTGCGCCACAGACTCACCATGCAATTTTCACACAAAAGGAAAAGCCACTCACACACTCACCATATCTTCACATGTACACCTTTAATTTCTAAGAAACATAGGCACTATTAGGAAAGGGAAGGGGTAGCACAAAAAGATATATACACAGAGGAATTTGGGATTTCAACAAGTTCGTCATGAGGGGAGAAAAGGATTGAGGTCTCATCGTAACGTCTCTGCTCACAGGGATTTTGTTGGGGATGGTGGGCTGGGAAATGGGGAAGGGATACACATGAAGGTGGGCCAGTGGTATTTCATGTTTCCAATAATTTGTCTTTGTACACATCTTTTAAGGCGGCTAAATAGTTTAGCAACTGTTCCATTTTGATGTGCAGGCTGTCTAGGTTGCTTTTTGCAGTGTTTCCTTCATTTCCTGTGGCCATATGCTGTTGTGGAAGAGGTGCCGCTTGTGATGCATTCCTTTCATTTCCAGTGTGTCCTGTTAAAGATAAAAATGTCTGTTAGGTGTATATGAAGCAATACATATTAACTGTCTTACTTTTTATACTGTTCTGCGTACCAATGGAGTTACTATCGTTGCTCATTTTGCCAAGAGGGAAATTATCTTCCAGCCATTCTAGGGTGCTTCGCATTGCTGCATGCAAAAGAAACTATCATGGTATTTCACAGTTGTACGCTGCAAAAGCTGTGCAATTATCGGAGAAACTTCAGCGTTGTAGTGACGTTCTGCTCTCAATACTTTGCAGTCCTTACTCTGCCATTTCCTTCTTCGTTTCTATGTAAAGCAGCAGTGCAGTATTATTGTTGGACGCAGAAGTTACTTCGCCTATTGGTGCATTCCATTATGATGTGTACTCTATGCCTTTGCTCTGTTTGTTTCACAAGTACAGAGTTTGCATACCTACTCCATTTTTCCTTGCAATGCACATACATAGTGCTCTTTGTACATGTTCCTTCTCTTTGCTGAAAGGTACCACTATGTAAGAGAATGCTGCCTTTTTCAGCAATTTGAATGCTAGCCACTATCTGCGAACATATGCACAGTCTGCGGGTTACTGTGCCAATCGGCATGCAGACATCAATTTGGTATGCTGTATGGTAGATCTATACAAACTAAGGTTATCCTGGTAAAAACCTATGAAATTCAGTGAAAAAACATTGTTAAAGGGACGTTATGGTTCGGTTACCCTAAGAAAAATCTAGCACATTCAGTGCAAAAACTTTGATAAAGGGACGTTATACTTAATTTGCAGTAACAACAACCTATCCATATTATGGGTACACGTAAAACTGAAAAACCCCAGAAATTTGCCAGTTATTGTAAATTAAGCAACCCTAACTCGCCCCACTACTGTGCTCTGCTAAGACTAACACCCATGACATCATATGTCACATATCGTTTTTTCACTGATATATATATATATATATATATTACATGGCCACGGTAGTGGCCATGTAGTTACTGTTAAATTGCTGTTTCCATAGGAAGAGCACTTTTTGGGCGGCTTATAACTTCGCTCTCCCTGGACGAATCCTCGACAAACTTTGCAAAAAAAGTATTTGGGTCACCCTGAATTGCAAAGTTTGGTGAGGATTCGTCCAGGGGGGGGTCCCAAAACTTTTTTTTCCCATAGACTGAATGGGATAAAAATTTTGCTCGCATCTACAGCCCAAACCGCTGGATGGATTTTCACTAAATTTGGACCAGGAGCAGCGGCTTGGTCCCGAAAGCGTGCTTTTGCAAAATTGGTGAAAATCCGTCCAGTAGTTTTTTTTTTAAATGACCAAAAAGTAGGTAAAAAAAAATATGTGATATCTGTGTTCGCTTCGCGGACACACTTCCCTGTTCGCTCCGCGGACAGGACGGTGATAGGGCCAGCAGCTTGCGTGATGTCTGCGGACATCTGACGTGCTCTCTCATTGGATGCGGTGAAAGCGTGCAGTGCGTCTGGCTTCAGAGACGCCCGCCATCTTTTTTTCCCGCATGAGAGGCTTTGTCAGGTCAGCAGGAGCGTGTCTGTCTCTTGTCCCCCCACCCCGCTCATGCCCCGTGTGTCCTTCCTGTCCCCCCACCCCCACTCATGCTCCGTGTGTCCCCTGTTCCTCCAGCCCCCCGCTCACGCCATCGCACACCGTGGCCAGCGGAGGGCCGAGGAGCGGGATCTGCCGCACGAACTCATGTCCGGCATGTCCGTGTTTTTGTTTGTCCCCCCAACGCCCGCTCATGCCCCGTGTGTCTCTAGCCCTCCCACCCCCCACTCATGCCCCGTGTGTCTCTATCCCTCCCCTACACCCCCTGCTCATGCCCCGTGTGTCTCTCCCCTCACCCCCTACTCATGCCCCGTGTGTCTCTAGCCCTCCCACCCACCCCCCGCTCATGCCTCTAGCCCTCCCACTCACCCCCCGCTCATGCCCCATGTGTCTCTATCCCTCCCACCCACCCCCAGCTCATGCCCCGTGTGTCTCTAACCCTCCCACCCACCCCCCGCTCATGCCCCCTGTGTCTCTATCCCTCCCACCCACCCCCCGCTCAGGCCCCGTTTGTCTCTATCCCTCCCGCCCACCCCCCGCTCATGCCCTGTGTGTCTCTATCCCTCCCGCCCACCCCCCGCTCATGCCCCTATCCCTCCAACCCACCCCCCGCTCATGCCCCGTGTGTCTCTATCCCTCCCACCCACCCCCGCTCATGCCCCGTGTGTCTCTCCCCTCCCCCCCACCCCCTGCTCATGCCCCGTGTGTCTCTATCCCTCCTGCCCACCCGCAGACGTCCCGGTTTGGGAAGGAAAATCTTTTTTTTACCAGCTGGGGTTCCCACTTTGAGGACCTAAGATGCTCGTGGTCTTCATCTATTGAAAAGGATGTTATGGTGACGTTGCACTAATAAAAACCTATGAAATGCAGTAAAACAAAATTGTGTCACAGGGACGTTATGGTTAAGTTGCACTAATAAAAACCTATCAAATTCAATGAAAAAACTTTGTTAAAGGGACGTTATGGTTAAATTGCACTAATAAAAACCTATGAAATTCAATGAAAAAACTTTGTTAAAGGGACGTTATGGTTAAGTTGCGCTACTAAAAACCTATGAAATTCAGTGAAAAAACGGTGTTAAAGAGATGTTATGGTTAAGTTGCGCTACTAAAAACCTATGAAATTCAGTGAAAAAACTTTGTCAAAGTGACGTTATGGTTCCAAGTAAAATCGAAAAACCCTTGAAATTCGCCAGTTATGGTAAGCTAAGCAACCATAACTCGCGCCACCACCGTGCACTGCTAAGACTAACACCCAGGACATCAAAGATGACATCACAAATGTCATTGATGACATCACTGATGACATCACATGTCTTGCTCGCTCTTTTTTCTTTAGCTGACATGTCTAGGCCACATGGTTTTCTTCAGTAAAAGTCAGAAACTAAAAATGTTATTTTATTTGTAGATGTATCCTTCAAGTAGGTTCTTACAGTAATTCCCTTAGAGTCCAGTCACATCATATGAAACATATACATACGGGAAGACACAAGCTTGAAAGACAGCAATCATAGTTCTGTTTTTTTTTTTATGGCTGTACTTTTCCTGTGGGTCCAATCACATCAAGTGATACATATACATAGGATAAATAGCAGCTTTGAAACAGAGCAATCATTTATTTGCATGAAAATAATCAGTTAGGTTATGAATTGTTTCTGCTACTACTTGTGCTTTTTTGCTAACTTCACTTTCCCTGTATATACCCATAATGGTATGTGTTCTTGTCTCTTTGTGTTTTGTCTATAGTAATGCAATTATGTAATACATGGGTTTTATTACCTACTTATTGCATATTTCACAGTACACAAACATCTGTTAACAAAACAATTATCATTTCAATATTCAACATATTAACATTATGAATATTATACCTTCATCTTGTACGCTGCACACAATGCTATTTTTCTGTATGAGTAGCTTAGTATACCAGATAGAACCCCATAATAGAATGCTATTTATATCAATGCATCGTTCAATGCACTAATTAGGGTATGATATTTATTGCAATGATCCTTGACACTTGTTTCGCAACATTATAATAAGAATCCCTTGTACACATATTTCATGAAAAGTACATACACATGTGATATCATCAGTGATGTCATCAATGACATTTGTGATGTCATCTTTGATGTCCTGGGTGTTAGTCTTAGCAGTGCACGGTGGTGGTGCGAGTTATGGTTGCTTAGCTTACCATAACTGGCGAATTTCAAGGGTTTTTCGTTTTTATTTGGAACTATAAGGTCCCTTTGACAAAGTTTTTTCACTGAATTTCATAGGTTTTTAGTAGCGCAAATTAACCATAACGTCCCTTTAACAATGTTTTTCACTGAATATATATATACATATATATATATTCAGTGAAAAAACTTTGTTAAAGGGACGTTATGGTTCCAATTAATCCCGAAAAACTCTTGAAATTCACCAGTTATGGTAAGCGAAGCAACCATAAATCGCCCCACCACTGTGCACTGCTAAGACTAACACCCACGACATCAAAGATGACATCACAAATGTCATTGATGACATCACTGAAGACATCACATGTTTGGCTCACTCTTTTTTCTTTTGCTGACATATCTAGGCCACATGGTTTTCTTCAGTAATAGTCAGAAACTAAACATTTTATTTTATTTGTAGACGTATCCTTCATGTAGGTTCTTACAGTAATGCCCTTAGAGTCCAGTCACATCATATGAAACATATACATAGGGGAAGACACAAGCTTGAAAGACAGCAATCCTTTTTGTGCATAAAGATAATCAATAGACATATCAGCACTTTCTGATAGTTCTGTTGTTTTTTTTATGGCTGTACTTTCCCTGTATATGGTCATATTTGTATACATTGTACTCACACTACTTTCCTTAGGGTCCAATCACATCAAGTGATACATATATATATAGGGTAAATAGCAGCTTTGAAACAGAGAAATCATTTATTTGCATGAAAATAATCAGTTATGAATTGTTTCTGCTACTACTTGTGCTTTTTCGCTAACTTCACTTTCCCTGTATATTCCCATAATGGTATGTGTTCTTGTCTCTTTGTGTTTTGTCTATAGTAATGCAATTATGTAATGAATGGGTTTTATTACCTACTTATTGCATATTTCACAGTACACAAAAATCTATTAAGAAAACTATTATTTCATTATTCAACATATTAACATTACTAATATTATACCTTCATCTTGTACGCTGCACACAATGCTATGTTTCTGCATGAGTAGCTTAGTATACTAGATATAACCCTATAATAGAATTCTATTTATATCAATGCATCATTCAATGCACTAATTAGGTTATGATATTTATTGCAATGATCCTTGACACTTTTTTCTCAACATTATTATAAGAATCCCTTGTACACTTATTTCATGAAAAGTAAATAAACATGTGATGTCATCAGTGATGTCATCAATGACATTTGTGATGTCATCTTTGAAACCGTGGGTGTTAGTCTTAGCAGTGCACGGTGGTGGCGCAAGTTATGGTTGCTTCGAATTTCAAGGGTTTTTCGGTATTACTTGGAACCATAACGTCCCTTTAACAAAGTTTTTTCACTGAATTTCATAGGTTTTTAGTAGCGCAACTTAACCATAACGTCCCTTTAACAAAGTTTTTTCACTGAATTTCATAGCTTTTTAAAAGAGCAACTTAACCATAACGTCCCTGTAACACATTTATTTTTTACTGAATTTCATAGGTTTTTATTATTGCAACGTCACCATAACATCCTTTACAATAGATGAAGACCACCAGCATCTTAGGTCATCAAAGTGGGAACCCCGGGTGGTAAAAAAAAGATTTTTCTTCCCAAACTGGAACGCCTGCAGCGTCCTGGTGTAGGAAGGAAAATCTTTTACCAAGATGGACACCATGGAAAGGGAAGGCGGGGTGTATAAAGAGAACACAACTGGGCATCAGCGGGGGGTGGGGGGAAAAGGAGGGAGACACTGGGCATGAGCAGGGGGTGGGGGGAACAGGGGAGACAAAGGGCATGAGCAGGGGGTGGGGGGTAACAGGAGACAGACACGGGGCATGAGCGGGGGTGGGGGGGGCAACAGCAGGGAGACACGGGCATGACCGGGGGCGGGGGGAAAACAAGGGAGACACGATGCATGAGAGGGGGGTGGGGGGTAACAGAAGCGAGACACGGGGCATGAGCGAGGGGTGGGGGGCAACAGGAGGGAGACACAGGGCATGACCGGGGGTGGGGGGCAACAGGGAGACACCGGGCATGACTGGGGGGCGGGGGGCAACAGGAGAGAGACACGGGGCATGAGCAAGGGGGTGGGGGGAAACATGAGAGAGACACGGGGCATGAGCAAGGGGGTGGGGGGCAACAGGAGAGAGACACGGGGCATGAGAGGGCTGTGGGAGGTAACAGGAGAGAGACACGGGGCATGAGCAAGGGGTGGGGGGAAACATGAGAGAGACACGGGGCATGAGTGGGGTGGGGGGCAACAGCAGGGAGACACAGGGCATGAGCGGGGGTGGGGGAACACGAGGGAGACAAGGGGCATGAGAGGGGGGTAACAGGAGAGAGACACGGGGCATGAGCAGGGTGTGGGGTGCAACAGCAGAGAGACACGGGGCATGACCGGGGGTGGGTGGCAACAGAAGGGAGACACGGGGCATGACCGGGGGTGGGGGAACACGAGGGAGACAAGGGGCATGAGAGGGGGGTAACAGGAGAGAGACACGGGGCATGAGCAGGGTGTGGGGTGCAACAGCAGAGAGACACGGGGCATGACCGGGGGTGGGTGGCAACAGGAGAGAGACACGGGGCATGAGAGGGCGGTGGGAGGTAACAGGAGAGAGACACGGGGCATGAGCAAGGGGTGAGGGGAAACATGAGAGAGACACGGGGCATGAGTGGGGTGGGGGGCAACAGCAGGGAGACACAGGGCATGAGCGGGGGTGGGGGAACACGAGGGAGACAAGGGGCATGAGAGGGGGGCAACAAGAGAGAGACACAGGGCATGAGAGAGGGGTGGGGGGTAACAGGAGAGAGACACGGGGCATGAGAGGGGGGTGGGGGGTAACAGGAGAGAGACACAGGGCATGAGCGGGGGTGGGGGGAAATAGCAGGGAGACACGAGGCATGATCGGGATGGGGGGAAACAGCATAGAGACACGGGGCATGAGAGGGGGTGGGGGTAACAGGTGAGAGACATGGGGCATGAGACGGGGTGGGGGTAACAGGAGAGAGACAAGGGGCATGAGAAGGGGGTGGGGGGCAACAGCAGGAAGACACGGGGCATGAGTGGGGGGTGGGGGGCAACAGCAGGGAGACACGGGACATGAGCGGGGGTGGGGAGCAACAGGGAGACACGTGGCATGACCGGGGGCGGGGGGAAACAGGAGAGAGGCATGGGGCATGACCAGGGGGTGAGGGAAACAGGAGAGAGACACGGGGCATGAGAGGGCGGTGGGAAGTTACAGGAGAGAGACACGGGGCATTAGCGGGGGTGGGGGGCAACATGAGAGAGACACGGGGCATGAGTGGGGGGTTGGGGGGCAACAGCAGAGTTACACGGGGCATGACTGGGGGTGGGGGGCAACAGAAGGGAGACATGGGGCATGACCGGGGGGTGGGGGGCAACAGGAGAGAGACACAGGGCATGAGCGGGGGGTGGGGAACATGAGGGAGACACGGGGCATGAGAGGGGGGGTGGGGGGTAACAGGAGAGAGACACGGGGCATGAGGGGGGTGTGGGGGGCAACAGCAGAGATACACGGGGCATGACAGGGGGTGGGGGCAACAGAAGGGAGACACGGGGCATGACCGGGGGTGGGGGGCAACAGGAGAGAGACACAGGGCATGAGAGGGGGGTGGGGGTAACAGGAGAGAGGCACGGGGCATGAGCGGGGGGGTGAGGGGCAACAGCAGGGAGACACGGGGCATGACCGGGGGTGGCGGGCAACAGCAGAGAGACACGGGGCATGAGAGGGCTGTGGGGGCAACAGCAGAGAGACACGGGGCATGAGAGGGTGGTGGGGGTAACAGGAGAGAGACACGGGGCATGAGCAGGGAGTGGGGGGCAACAGCAGGGAGACACAGAGCATGAGTGGGGGGTGGGGGGCAACAGCAGGGAGACACGGGGCATGAGGGAGGGTAGGGGGAATATGAGGGAGACACAGAGCATGAGAGGGGGTGGGGGTAACAGGAGAGAGACACGGGGCATGAGCGGGGGGGTGAGGGGCAACAGCAGGGAGACACGGGGCATGACCGGGGGGTGGGGGGCAACAGCAGAGAGACACGGGGCATGAGGGGGCGGTGGGGGCAACAGCAGAGAGACACAGGGCATGAGAGGGCAGTGGGGGTAACAGGAGAGAGACATGGGGCATGAGCAGGGGGTGGGGGGCAACAGCAGGGAGACACAGGGCATGAGTGGGGGGTGGGGGGCAACAGCAGGGAGACACGGGGCATGACCGGGGGTGGCGGGCAACAGCAGAGAGACACGGGGCATGAGAGGGTGGTGGGGGTAACAGGAGAGAGACACGGGGCATGAGCAGGGGGTGGGGGGCAACAGCAGGGAGACACAGGGCATGAGTGGGGGGTGGGGGGCAACAGCAGGGAGACACGGGGCATGAGGGAGGGTAGGGGGAATACGAGGGAGACACAGAGCATGAGAGGGGTGTGGGGGTAACAGGAGAGAGACACGGGGCATGACCGGGGGTGGGGGGCAACAGCAGAGAGACACGGGGCATGAGGGGGCGGTGGGGGCAACAGCAGAGAGACACGGGGCATGAGAGGGCAGTGGGGGTAACAGGAGAGAGACACGGGGCATGAGCAGGGGGTGGGGGGCAACAGCAGGGAGACACAGGGCATGAGTGGGGGTTGGGGGCAACAGCAGGGAGACACGGGGCATGAGGGAGGGTAGGGGGAATACGAGGGAGACACAGAGCATGAGAGGGGGTGGGGGTAACAGGAGAGAGACAAGGGGCATGAGCGGGGGGTGAGGGGCAACAGCAGGGAGACACGGGGCATGACCGGGGGGTGGGAGGCAACAGGAGAGAGACTCGGGGCATGAGCGGGGGGGCGGGGTAACAGGAGAGAGACAAGGGGCATGAGCGGGGGGTGGGGGGTAACAGGAGAGACACGAGGCATAAGCGGGGGTGGGGGAACAGTAGAGAGACACGGGGCATGAGCTGGGGGTGGGGGCAACAGCAGGGAGACACGGGGAATGACCGGGGCGGGGGGCAACAG
Organism: Ambystoma mexicanum; assembly: GCF_040938575.1. NCBI lineage: Eukaryota > Metazoa > Chordata > Amphibia > Caudata > Ambystomatidae > Ambystoma > Ambystoma mexicanum. The sequence continues at coordinate 795,916,263 of NC_090935.1, read as the reverse complement.
GAGAGACATGGAGCATGAGCGGGGGAAACAGCATGGAGACATGGGGCATGAGCGGGGAGTGGGGGGCAACAGCAGGGAGACATGGGGCATTACCAGGGGTGGGGGGTAACAGGAGAGAGACACGGGGCATGAGCAGGGGGTCGGGGGCAACAGGAGGGAGACATGGGGCATGAGAGGGGGGTGGGGATAACAGGAGAGAGACACGGGGCATGACCGGGGTGTGGGGGGCAACATGAGAAAGACACGGGGCATGAGCAGGTGGTGGGGGAAGACAAGGAAGACACGGGGCATGAGAGAGGAGGTGGGGGTAACAGGAGAGAGACACGGGGCATGAGCGAGGTGTGGGGGCAACAGCAGAGAGACACAGGGCATGACCGGGAGCAGGGGGGCAACAGGAGAGAGACACGGGGCATGAGAGGGGGGTGGAGGGTAACAGGAGAGAGATACGGGGCATGAGAGGGGCGTGGGGAGTAACAGGAGAAAGACACAGGGCATGAGCAGGGGGTGGGGGCACCAGCAGGGAGACACGGGGCATTGAGTGGGGGGTAGGGGCAACAGCAAGCCAGAAACGGGGCATGAGCAGGGGGTGGGTGGAACACGAGGGAGACACGGGGCATGAGAGGGGGTGGTGGGTAACAGGAGAGAGACATGGGGCATGAGCGGGGGGTGAGGGGCAACAGCAGGGAGACAAAGGGCATGACCAGGGGGTGGGGGGCAACAAGAGAGAGACACAGGGCATGAGAGGGGGTTGGGGGCAACAGGAGAGAGACACGGGGCATGAGCGGGGGTGGGGGCTAACAAGAGAGACACGAGGCATAAGCGGGGGAAGGGGGAACAGCAGGGAGAAATGGGGCATGAGTGGGGGGTGGGGAGGACCAGGGGAGAAACGGGGCATGAGCGGGGGTGGGGGGAACAGGAGAGACACACGAGTATGAGCGGAGGGTGGGGGCAACAGCAGAGAGACACGGGGCATGACCGGGGGCGGGGGTTACAGTAGAGAGACACGGGGCATGAGCGCGGGGTGGGGGGCAACAGGAGAGAGACACGGGGCATGAGAGAGGGGTGAGGGTAACAGGAGAGAGACTCAGGGCATGAGCGGGGGGTGGGGGGCAACAGCAGGGAGACATGGGGCATGACCGGGGGGTGGGGGGTAACAGGAGAGAGACACAGGGCATGAGCGGGGAGTGGGGGGCAACAGCAGGGAGACATGGGCCATGACCGGGGGGTGGGGGGCAACAGGAGAGAGACATGGGGCATGAGAGGGGGCTGAGGGGTAACAGGAGAGAGACACGGGGCATGAGCGGGGGGTGGGGGCAACAGCAGGGAGACACGGGGCATGACCTGGGGGTGGGGGGTAACAGGAGAGAGACACGGGGTAAGAGCAGGGGGTGGGGGGCAACAGCAGGGAGACACGGGGCATGACCAGGGGTGGGGGGCAAGAGGAGAGAGACACGGGGCATGAGAGGGGGTGGGGGTAACAGAAGAGAGACACGGGGCATGAGAGGGGGTGCGGGGCAACAGCAGGGAGACACGGGGCTTGAGCGGGGGGTGGGGAGAACACGAGGGAGACACTGGGAATGAGAGCAGGGTGGGGGGTAACAGGAGAGAGACACGGGGCATGAGCGGGGGTGGGGTGCAACAGCAGGGAGACACGGGGCATGACCGGGGGTTTGGGGCAACATGGGAGGAGAGACACGGGGCATGAGTGGGCGGTGGGGCGTAACAGGAGAGAGACATGGGGCATGAGAGGGGGGTGGGGGGTAACAGGAGAGCGACACGGGCATGCGAGGGGTTGGAGGGGTAACAGGAGAGAGACACGGGGCATGAGCGGAGGGTGGGGGCAACAGCAGGGAGACACGGGGCATGACAGGTAGTGGGGGGCAACAGCAGGGAGATACGGGGCATGACCAGGGGGTGGGAGGGCAACAGAAGAGAGACACAAGGCATGAGCGGGGGATGGGGGGTAACAGCAAGGAGACACGGGGCATGAGCGGGAGGTGGGGGGCAACAGCACGGAGACACGGGGCATGACAGCGGGGTCGGGGGGAACATGAGGGAGACACAGGGCATGAGCGGGGGCTGGGGGGCAACAGCAAGGAGACACGGGGCATGAGCGAGGGGTGGGGGCAACAGGAGAGAGGCACGGGGCATGAGAGGGGGTGGGGGTAACAGGAGACAGACACGGGGCATGAGCGGGGGGTGGGGGGCAACAGCAGGAGACACGGGGCATGACCAGGGGGTAAGGGGCAACAGGAGAGAGACACAGGCATGAGACGGGGGTGGGGGGTAACAGGAGAGAGACACGAGGCATGAGCGGGGGTGGGGGCAACAGCAGGGAGACACAGGGCATGAGCGGAGGGTGGGGGGCAACAGCAGGGAGACACGGGGCATGAGCGGGGGTGGGGGGCAACAGGAGTTAGACACGGGACATGAGCGGGGGGTCGGGGCTACAGCAGGGAGACACGGGGCATGAGCGGGGGGTCGGGGGCAACAGGAGAGAGTCACGGGGCATGAGCGGGGGGTGGGGGCAACAGCAGGGAGACACAGGGAATGACCGGGTGTGGGGGGCAACAGCAGGGAGACACGGGGCATGACCGCTGGGTGGAGGGAAACAGGAGCGAGACACGGGGCATGAGCGGGGGTTGGGGGCAACAGCAGGGAGACACGGGGCATGAGCGGGGTGTGCGGGCAACAGCAGGGAGACACGGGGCATGAGTGGGGGTCAGGGGAACACGAGGGAGACACGGGGCATGAGCAGGGGGTGGGGGGCAACAGCAGGGAGACACGGGGCATGAGCGGGGGTGGGGGTCAACAGCAGGTAGACACAGGGCATGAGCGAGGGGTGCGGGGCAACAGTAGGGAGACAAGAGGCATGAGTGGGGGTGGGGGGCAACAACAGGGAGACACGGGGCATGAGCAGAGGGTGGGGCAACAGCAGGGAGACACGGGGCATGAACGGGGGTAGGGGGAACACGAGGGAGACATGGGGCATGAGCAGGGGGTGCGGGGCAACAGCAGGGAGACACGGGGCATGACCGGGGGTATGGGGGAAACAGCAGGGAGACACAGGGCAAAAGCGGGGGTGGGGGGTAACAGGAGAGAGACACGGGGCATGAGCAGGGGGTAGCTGGCAACAGCAGGGAGACACGCGGTATGACTGGGGGCATCAGGAGAGAGACACGGGGCATGAGCGGGGGTGGGGGGCAACAGCAGGGAGACACGGGGCATGAGCGGGGGTTGGGGCGCAACAGCAGGGAGACACGAAGCATGACCGGGGGGTGGGGGGAAACAGCAGAGAGACACAGGGCACGAGAGGGAGGTGGGGGGTCACAGGAGAGAGACACGGGGCATGACCGGGGGGTGGGGGGCAACAGGAGAAAGACACAGGGCATGAGCGGGGTCAGGGGAACACGAGGGAAACACGGGGCATGAGCAGGGGGTGGGGGGCAACAGCAGAGTGACACGGGGCATGAGCGGGGGTGGGGGGGTCAACAGCAGGTAGACACAGGGCATGAGTGAGGGGAGGGGGGCAACAGTAGGGAGACACGAGGCATGAGTGGGGGGTGGGGGACAACAACAGGGAGACACGGGGCATGAGCAGAGGGTGGGGCAACAGCAGGGAGACACGGGGCATGAGCGAGGGGTGGGGGCAACAGGAGAGAGGCAGGGGGCATGAGCGGGGGGTGGAGGGCAACAGCAGGGAGACACGGGGCATGGACCAGGGGGTAAGGGGCAACAGGAGAGAGACACAGGCATGAGACGGGGGTGGGGGCAATAGCAGGGAGACACGGGGCATGACCGGGGGTTTGGGGCAACATGGGAGAGACACGGGGCATGAGTGGGGGGTGGGGCGTTACAGGAGAGAGACATGGGGCATGACCGGGGGGTCGGGGGGGAACACGAGGGAGACACAGGGCATGAGCGGGGGCTGGGGGGCAACAGCAGGGAGACACGGGGCATGAGCGAGGGGTGGGGGCAACAGGAGAGAGGCACGGGGGCATGAGAGGGGGGTGGTGGTAACAGGAGACAGACACGGGGCATGAGCGGGGGGTGGGGGGCAACAGCAGGGAGACACCGGGCATGACCAGGGGTAAGGGGCAACAGGAGAGAGACACAGGCATGAGACGGGGGTGGGGGGTAACAGGAGAGAGACACGAGGCATGAGCGGGGGTGGGGGCAACAGCAGGGAGACACGGGGCATGACCGGGGGTTTGGGGCAACATGGGAGCGACACGGGGCATGAGCGGGGGGTGGGGGCAACAGCAGGGAGACACAGGGAATGACCGGGTGTGGGGGGCAACAGCAGGGAGACACGGGGGAATGACCGCTGGGTGGAGGGAAACAGAACAGGAGCGAGACACGGGGCATGAGCGGGGGTTGGGGGCAACAGCAGGGAGACACGGGGCATGAGCGGGGTGTGGGGGCAACAGCAGGGAGTCACGGGGCATGAGCGGGGGTCAGGGGAACACGAGGGAGACACGGGGCATGAGCAGGGGTGGGGGGCAACAGCAGGGAGACACGGGGCATGAGCGGGGGTGGGGGTCAACAGCAGGGAGACACAGGGCATGAGCGAGGGTGGGGGGCAACAGTAGGGAGACACGAGGCATGAGTGGGGGGTGGGAGGCAACAGAAGGGAGACATGGGGCATGAGCAGAGGGTGGGGGCTACAGCAGGGAGACACGGGGCATGAGTGGGGGTGTGGGGAACACGAGGAGACATGGGGCATGAGCGGGGGGTGGGGGGCAACAGCAGGGAGACACGGGGCATGACCGGGGCATGGGGGAAACAGCAGGGAGACACAGGGCAAAAGCAGGGGGTGGGGGGTAACAGTAGAGAGACACGGGGCATGAGCAGGGGGTAGCGGGCAACAGCAGGGAGACACGCGGTATGACTGGGGCCTGGGGGCATCAGGAGAGAGACACGGGGCATGAGCGGGGGTGGGGGGCTACAGCAGGGAGACACGGGGCATGAGCGGGGGTTGGGGCGCAACAGCAGGGAGACACGAAGCATGACCGGGGGGTGGGGGGAAACAGCAGAGAGACACAGGGCACGAGAGGGAGGTGGGGGGTCACAGGAGAGAGACACGGGGCATGACCGGGGGGTGGGGGGCTACAGGAGAAAGACACAGGGCATGCATGGGGGTGGGGGTAACAGGAGAGAGACACAGGCATGAGCGGGGGGTGGGGGCAACAGCAGGGAGACACGGGGCATGAGCGGGGAGTGGGGGGAACACGAGGGAGACATGGGGCATGAGCGGGGGGTGGGGGGCAACAGCAGGGAGACACGGGGCATGACCGGGGGGTGGGGGTCAACAGGAGAGAGACACGGGGCATGAGAGTGGGATGGGAGGTAACAGGAGAGAGACACGGGGCATGAGCGGGGGGTAGGGGGACAACAGGAGAGAGACACGGGGCATGAGCGGGGGTGGGGGCAACAGCAGGGAGACACAGGGCATGAGCAGGGGGTGGGGGAACAAGAGGGAGACATGGGGCCTGAGCGGGGCATGGGGGGAACACGAGGGAGACACAGGGCATGAGCAGGGGGTGGGGGGCAACTAGAGGGAGACACGGGGCATGAGCGGGGGGTGGGGGTAACATGAGAGAGACACGGGGGGGGCATAAGCAGGGGGTGGGGGGCCACAGGAGGGAGACACAGGGCATGAGCAGGTGGTGGGGAGAACAAGAGGGAGACACGGGGCATGAGCGGGGGGTGGGTGGGAACAGGAAGGAGACACGGGGCATGAGCAGGGGGTGGGGGGAACAGGGGCGACACAGGGCATGAGCGGGGGGTGGGGGGAACACGAGGGAGACACGGGGCATGAGCGGGGGTGGGGAGAGAACAGAGGAGACACGGGGCATGAGCGGGGGGTGGGGGTAACAAGAGAGAGACACGGGCATGAGCGGGGGTGGGGGGAAAAGGATATCCACTCCTCCGTCCTCCGCAGGCCACCGTGCACAGATGGCGTGTCTCCTGCAAGTCTGCAGCAGCCTGGGACGTTCAGGAAGTGTAATCCACATGATCCTCACACAGCCCCATTGGAGGTTCCACTGTCCTCTGATCTTATCACATCGGAATTTTCGCTTGTTACATTGTGATAATCACTTGTGAAGTCTGAAGTCACCGCAGAGCTTTCCACAGATGCCAATATACGAACAATACACTAAGATGACGGGCGTCTCTGAAAATAAGACGCACTGCATGCTTTACTACAGCCAATGGGAGAGCACATCAGATGTCCGCGGACATCATGCAAGTCGCTTGCCCAATCCCTGTCCTGTCCGCGGAGCGAACAGGGAAGTGTGTCGGCGAAGCGGACACAAATATCACACATTTTTTTCACTTACATTTTTGTCTTTTTTAAAAAACTACTGGATGGATTTACACCAAATTTAAAAATGCACGCTTTCGGGACCAAGCCGGCGCTCCTGCTGCAAATTTGGTGTAAATCCGTCCAGCGGTTTGGGCTGTAGGCGTGAGCAAAGTTTTTTCCCATTCAGTCTATGGGAAAAAATACGTTTTGGGACCCCCTATAACTTTGCCCCCCCTGGACGAATCCTCACCAAACTTTGCAAAAAATTTCAGAGTGACCCAAATACTTTATTTGCACAGTTTGGTGAGGATTCGTCCAGGGAGAGCGAAGTTATAAGCCACCCAAAAAGTGTTCTTCCTATGGAAACAGCAACTTAACCATAACTACATATATATATATATATTTATATATATATATATACATAAATATATATATATGTATGTATATATATATATATATATATATATATATATATATATTCAGTGAAAAAACTTTGTCAAAGGGACGTTATGGTTCCAAGTAAAACCGAAAAACCCTTGAAATTCGCCAGTCATGGTAAGCTAAGCACTGCTAAGACTAACACCCAGGACATCAAAGATGACACCACAAATGTCAAGTGCTGATAACTCTACTGATAATTTTACTGCACAAAAAGGATTGCTGTCTTTCAAGGTTGTGTCTTCCCCTATGTATATGTTTCATATGATATGACTGGACCATAAGGGAATTATTCTAAGAACATACTTGAAGGATAAGTCTACAAATATAGTACATTTACAATTTTTAGTTCCTGACTGTTACTGAAGAAAATCATGCGACCTAGATATGTCAGAAAAGGAAAAAAAGGGGGTGTCAGACATGTGAGGTCATCAGTGATGTCATCAATGACATTTGTGATGTCATCTTTGATGTCCTGGGTGTTAGGGTTAGCAGTGCACGCTGGTGGTGCGAGTTATGATTGCATAGCTTACCATAACTGGCGAATTTCAGAGGTTTTTCGGTTTTACTTGGAACCATAACGTCCCTTTAACAACGTTTTTTCTTTGAATTTCATAGGTTTTTAGTAGTGCAACTTTACCATAACGTCCCTTTAACAAAGTTTGTTCACTGAATTTCATAGGTTTTTAATAGCGCAACTTAACCATAACGTCCCTTTAACAATGTTTTTTCACTGAATGTCATTGGTTTCTATTAGTGCAACTTTACCGTAACGTCCCTTTAACAAAGATTTTTCATTGTTTTTCATAGGTTTTTATTAGTGCAGCTTAACCATAACGTCCTTTTCAATGGATGAAGACCACTAGCATCCTAGGTTCTCAAAGTGGGAACCCGGGGTGGTAAAAAAAACGGTTTTTCGTCCCGGTGTAGGAAGGAAAATCTTTTAACAAGATGGACACCATGGAAAGGGAATGCGGGGTGTATAAAGAGAACACAACAGGGCATGGGTAGGGGGACCTGGAGGGAGACATGGGGCATGAGAGGGGGTGGGGGGTAACAGGAGAGAGACACGGGGCATGAGCGGGGGTGGGGGATAACAGGAGGGAGACACGGGGCATGAGCGGGGGTGGGGGGCAACAGCAGGGAGACACGGGGCACAAGCAGGGGGTGGGGGGCAACAGCAGGGAAACACAGGGCATGAGCGGGGGGTGGGGGGCAACAGCAGGGAGACACGGGGCATGAGAGGTGGGTGGGGGTAACAGAAGAGAGACACGGGGCATGAGAGGGAGGTGGGGGGCAACAGAATGGAGGCATGGGGCATGAGCAGGGGTTGGGGGGCAACAGCAGGGAGACACAGGGCATGAGCGGGGGGTGGGGGGCAACAGCAGGGAGACATGGGGCATGAGCGGGGGTGGGGGTAACAGGAGAGAGACACGGGGCATGAGCAGGGGGTGGGGGCAACAGCAGGAAAACACGGGGCATGAGCGGGGGTGGGGGGAACACGAGGGAGACACAGGGCATGAGAGGGTGGTGAGGGGTAACAGGAGAGAGACACAGGGCATGAGCGGGGGGTGGGGGGCAACAGCAGGGAGGCATGGGGCATGAGCGAGGTGTGGGGGGCAACAGCAGGGAGACACGGGGCATGAGCGGGGGATGGGGGAACACGAGGGAGACACGGGGCATGAACGGGAGGTGGTGGGCAACAAGAGGGAGACGCGGGGCATGAGCGGGGGTGGGGGTAACAGGAGAGAGACACGGGGCATGAGAGGGGGGTGGGGGGTAACAGGAGAGTGACACAGGGCATGAGAGGGGGGTGAGGGGGTAACAGGAGAGAGACACAGGGCATGATGGGGGGTGGGGGGCAACTGAAGGGAGACACGGGGCATGAGCGGAGGGTGGGGGGCAACAGCAGGGAGACACAGGGCATGAGAGGGGGCCGGGGGGTAACAGGAGAGAGACACGGGCCATGAGCGGGAGGTGGGGGCAACAGGAGAGAGACACAGGGCATGAGCAGGGGGTGGGGGTAACAAGAGAGAGACACGGGACATCAGCGGGGGTGGGGGGCAACAGCAGGGAGACACAGGGCATGTGCAGCGGTTGAGGGGCAACAGCAGGGAGACACGGGGCATGAGCGGGGGAGCAACAGGAGAGAGACACGGGCATGAGCGGGCGGCAACAGCAGGGATACATGGGGCATGACCGGGGGATGGGGGGCTACAGGAGAGAGATACGGGGCATGAGAGGGGGGTGGGGGTAACAGGAGAGAGACATGGGGCATGACAGGGGGGTGGGGTGGTAACACGAGAGAGACACAGGGCATGAGCGGGGGTTGGGGCGCAACAGCAGGGAGACAGGGGGCATGAGCAGGGGGTGGGGGGCAACAGAAGGAAGACACAGGGAATGACCGGTGGGTGGGGGCAACAGGAGAGAGACACGGGGCATGAGCGGGGGTGGGGGGCAAAAGGAGATAGACACGGGACATGAGCGGGGGGTCGGGGCTACAGCAGGGAGACACTGGGCATGAGCGGGGGGTCAGGGGCAACAGAAGAGAGTCACGGGGCATGAGCGGGGGGTGGGGGCAACAGCAGGGAGACACAGGGAATGACCGGGTGTGGGGGGCAACAGCAGGGAGACACGGGGGAATGACCGCTGGGTGGAGGGAAACAGGAGCGAGACACGGGGCATGAGCGGGGGTTGGGGGCAACAGCAGGGAGACACGGGGCATGAGCGGGGTGTGGGGGCAACAGCAGGGAGTCACGGGGCATGAGCGGGGGTCAGGGGAACACGAGGGAGACACGGGGCATGAGCAGGGGGTGGGGGGCAACAGCAGGGAGACACGGGGCATGAGCGGGGGTGGGGGTCAACAGCAGGGAGACACAGGGCATGAGCGAGGGGTGGGGGGCAACAGTAGGGAGACACGAGGCATGAGTGGGGGGTGGGAGGCAACAGAAGGGAGACATGGGGCATGAGCAGAGGGTGGGGGCTACAGCAGGGAGACACGGGGCATGAGTGGGGGTGTGGGGAACACGAGGGAGACATGGGGCATGAGCGGGGGGTGGGGGGCAACAGCAGGGAGACACGGGGCATGACCGGGGCATGGGGGAAACAGCAGGGAGACACAGGGCAAAAGCAGGGGGTGGGGGGTAACAGTAGAGAGACACGGGGCATGAGCAGGGGGTAGCGGGCAACAGCAGGGAGACACGCGGTATGACTGGGGCCTGGGGGCATCAGGAGAGAGACACGGGGCATGAGCGGGGGTGGGGGGCTACAGCAGGGAGACACGGGGCATGAGCGGGGGTTGGGGCGCAACAGCAGGGAGACACGAAGCATGACCGGGGGGTGGGGGGAAACAGCAGAGAGACACAGGGCACGAGAGGGAGGTGGGGGGTCACAGGAGAGAGACACGGGGCATGACCGGGGGGTGGGGGGCTACAGGAGAAAGACACAGGGCATGCATGGGGGGTGGGGGTAACAGGAGAGAGACACAGGGCATGAGCGGGGGGTGGGGGGCAACAGCAGGGAGACACGGGGCATGAGCGGGGAGTGGGGGGAACACGAGGGAGACATGGGGCATGAGCGGGGGGTGGGGGGCAACAGCAGGGAGACACGGGGCATGACCGGGGGGTGGGGGTCAACAGGAGAGAGACACGGGGCATGAGAGTGGGATGGGAGGTAACAGGAGAGAGACACGGGGCATGAGCGGGGGGTAGGGGGACAACAGGAGAGAGACACGGGGCATGAGCGGGGGTGGGGGCAACAGCAGGGAGACACAGGGCATGAGCAGGGGGTGGGGGAACAAGAGGGAGACATGGGGCCTGAGCGGGGCATGGGGGGAACACGAGGGAGACACAGGGCATGAGCAGGGGGTGGGGGGCAACTAGAGGGAGACACGGGGCATGAGCGGGGGGTGGGGGTAACATGAGAGAGACACGGGGGGGGCATAAGCAGGGGGTGGGGGGCCACAGGAGGGAGACACAGGGCATGAGCAGGTGGTGGGGAGAACAAGAGGGAGACACGGGGCATGAGCGGGGGGTGGGTGGGAACAGGAAGGAGACACGGGGCATGAGCAGGGGGTGGGGGGAACAGGGGCGACACAGGGCATGAGCGGGGGGTGGAGGGAACACGAGGGAGACACGGGGCATGAGCGGGGGTGGGGAGAACAGAGGAGACACGGGGCATGAGCGGGGGGTGGGGGTAACAAGAGAGAGACACGGGCATGAGCGGGGGTGGGGGGAAAAGGATATCCACTCCTCCGTCCTCCGCAGGCCACCGTGCACAGATGGCGTGTCTCCTGCAAGTCTGCAGCAGCCTGGGACGTTCAGGAAGTGTAATCCACATGATCCTCACACAGCCCCATTGGAGGTTCCACTGTCCTCTGATCTTATCACATCGGAATTTTCGCTTGTTACATTGTGATAATCACTTGTGAAGTCTGAAGTCACCGCAGAGCTTTCCACAGATGCCAATATACGAACAATACACTAAGATGACGGGCGTCTCTGAAAATAAGACGCACTGCATGCTTTACTACAGCCAATGGGAGAGCACATCAGATGTCCGCGGACATCATGCAAGTCGCTTGCCCAATCCCTGTCCTGTCCGCGGAGCGAACAGGGAAGTGTGTCTGCGAAGCGGACACAAATATCACACATTTTTTTCACTTACATTTTTGTCTTTTTTTAAAAAACTACTGGATGGATTTACACCAAATTTAAAAATGCACGCTTTCGGGACCAAGCCGGCGCTCCTGCTGCAAATTTGGTGTAAATCCGTCCAGCGGTTTGGGCTGTAGGCGTGAGCAAAGTTTTTTCCCATTCAGTCTATGGGAAAAAATACGTTTTGGGACCCCCTATAACTTTGCCCCCCCTGGACGAATCCTCACCAAACTTTGCAAAAAATTTCAGAGTGACCCAAATACTTTATTTGCACAGTTTGGTGAGGATTCGTCCAGGGAGAGCGAAGTTATAAGCCACCCAAAAAGTGTTCTTCCTATGGAAACAGCAACTTAACCATAACTACATATATATATATATATTTATATATATATATATACATAAATATATATATATGTATGTATATATATATATATATATATATATATTCAGTGAAAAAACTTTGTCAAAGGGACGTTATGGTTCCAAGTAAAACCGAAAAACCCTTGAAATTCGCCAGTCATGGTAAGCTAAGCACTGCTAAGACTAACACCCAGGACATCAAAGATGACACCACAAATGTCAAGTGCTGATAACTCTACTGATAATTTTACTGCACAAAAAGGATTGCTGTCTTTCAAGGTTGTGTCTTCCCCTATGTATATGTTTCATATGATATGACTGGACCATAAGGGAATTATTCTAAGAACATACTTGAAGGATAAGTCTACAAATATAGTACATTTACAATTTTTAGTTCCTGACTGTTACTGAAGAAAATCATGCGACCTAGATATGTCAGAAATGGAAAAAAGGGGGTGTCAGACATGTGAGGTCATCAGTGATGTCATCAATGACATTTGTGATGTCATCTTTGATGTCCTGGGTGTTAGGGTTAGCAGTGCACGCTGGTGGTGCGAGTTATGATTGCATAGCTTACCATAACTGGCGAATTTCAGAGGTTTTTCGGTTTTACTTGGAACCATAACGTCCCTTTAACAACGTTTTTTCTTTGAATTTCATAGGTTTTTAGTAGCGCAACTTTACCATAACGTCCCTTTAACAAAGTTTGTTCACTGAATTTCATAGGTTTTTAATAGCGCAACTTAACCATAACGTCCCTTTAACAATGTTTTTTCACTGAATGTCATTGGTTTCTATTAGTGCAACTTTACCATAACGTCCCTTTAACAAAGATTTTTCATTGTTTTTCATAGGTTTTTATTAGTGCAGCTTAACCATAACGTCCTTTTCAATGGATGAAGACCACTAGCATCCTAGGTTCTCAAAGTGGGAACCCGGGGTGGTAAAAAAAACGGTTTTTCGTCCCGGTGTAGGAAGGAAAATCTTTTAACAAGATGGACACCATGGAAAGGGAATGCGGGGTGTATAAAGAGAACACAACAGGGCATGGGTAGGGGGACCTGGAGGGAGACATGGGGCATGAGAGGGGGTGGGGGGTAACAGGAGAGAGACACGGGGCATGAGCGGGGGTGGGGGATAACAGGAGGGAGACACGGGGCATGAGCGGGGGTGGGGGGCAACAGCAGGGAGACACGGGGCACAAGCAGGGGGTGGGGGGCAACAGCAGGGAAACACAGGGCATGAGCGGGGGGTGGGGGGCAACAGCAGGGAGACACGGGGCATGAGAGGTGGGTGGGGGTAACAGAAGAGAGACACGGGGCATGAGAGGGAGGTGGGGGGCAACAGAATGGAGGCATGGGGCATGAGCAGGGGTTGGGGGGCAACAGCAGGGAGACACAGGGCATGAGCGGGGGGTGGGGGGCAACAGCAGGGAGACATGGGGCATGAGCGGGGGGTGGGGGTAACAGGAGAGAGACACGGGGCATGAGCAGGGGGTGGGGGCAACAGCAGGAAAACACGGGGCATGAGCGGGGGTGGGGGGAACACGAGGGAGACACAGGGCATGAGAGGGTGGTGAGGGGTAACAGGAGAGAGACACAGGGCATGAGCGGGGGGTGGGGGGCAACAGCAGGGAGGCATGGGGCATGAGCGAGGTGTGGGGGGCAACAGCAGGGAGACACGGGGCATGAGCGGGGGATGGGGGAACACGAGGGAGACACGGGGCATGAACGGGAGGTGGTGGGCAACAAGAGGGAGACGCGGGGCATGAGCGGGGGTGGGGGTAACAGGAGAGAGACACGGGGCATGAGAGGGGGGTGGGGGGTAACAGGAGAGTGACACAGGGCATGAGAGGGGGGTGAGGGGGTAACAGGAGAGAGACACAGGGCATGATGGGGGGTGGGGGGCAACTGAAGGGAGACACGGGGCATGAGCGGAGGGTGGGGGGCAACAGCAGGGAGACACAGGGCATGAGAGGGGGCCGGGGGGTAACAGGAGAGAGACACGGGCCATGAGCGGGAGGTGGGGGCAACAGGAGAGAGACACAGGGCATGAGCAGGGGGTGGGGGTAACAAGAGAGAGACACGGGACATCAGCGGGGGTGGGGGGCAACAGCAGGGAGACACAGGGCATGTGCAGCGGTTGAGGGGCAACAGCAGGGAGACACGGGGCATGAGCGGGGGAGCAACAGGAGAGAGACACGGGCATGAGCGGGCGGCAACAGCAGGGATACATGGGGCATGACCGGGGGATGGGGGGCTACAGGAGAGAGATACGGGGCATGAGAGGGGGGTGGGGGTAACAGGAGAGAGACATGGGGCATGACAGGGGGGTGGGGTGGTAACACGAGAGAGACACAGGGCATGAGCGGGGGTTGGGGCGCAACAGCAGGGAGACAGGGGGCATGAGCAGGGGGTGGGGGGCAACAGAAGGAAGACACAGGGAATGACCGGTGGGTGGGGGCAACAGGAGAGAGACACAGGGCATGAGAGGGGGGTGGGGCTAACAGGAGAGAGACACAGGGCATGAGAGGGGGTGGGGGTAACAGGAGAGAGACACGGGCATGAGTGGGGGGTGGGGGGCAACAGCAGGGAGACACGGGGCATGAGTGGGGGGTGGGGGTAACAAGAGGGAGACATGGGGCATGACCAGGGGGTGGGGGGCAACAGGAGAGAGACATGGGGCATGAGAGGGGGGTGTGGGTAACAGGAGGGAGACACAGGGAATGACCGGTGGGTGGGGGCAACAGGAAAGAGACACAGGGCATGAGTGGGGGGTGGGGGGCAACAGCAGGGAGACACGGGGCATGAGTGGGGGGTGGGGGTAACAAGAGGGAGACATGGGGCATGACCGGGGGTGGGGGGCAACAGGAGAGAGACATGGGGCATGAGAGGGGTGTGTGGGTAACAGGAGGGAGACACGGGGCATGAGCGGGGCGTAACAGGAGAGAGACACGGGGCATGAGTGGGGGATGGGGGGCAACAGGAGGGAGACACGGGGCATGAGCGGGGGGTGGGGGGCAACAGCATGGAGACACGGGGCATGAGCGGGAGGTGGGGGAACACGAGGGAGACACGGGGCATGGGTTGGGGGTAACAGGAGAGAGACACGGGGCATGAGCAGGATGTGGGGGGCAACAGCAGGGAGACACAGGGCATCAGCAGGGGGTGGGGGCAACAGAAGGGAGACACGGGGAATGACCGGGGGGCAACAGGAGAGAGACACAGGGCATGAGAGGGGGTGGGGGGTAACAGGAGAGAGTCACGGGGCATGTGAAGGGGGTGAGGGGTAACAGGAGAGAGGCACGGGGCATGAGTGGGGGGTGGGGGGCAACAGCAGGGAGACACGGGGCATGAGCGCGGGGGGTGGGGGGAACAAGAGGGAGACACGGGGCATGAGCGGGGGGTGGGGGAAACACGAGGGAGACACGGGGCATGAGCGGGGGGTGGTGGGCAACAAGAGGGAGACATGGGGCATGAGCGGGGGGTGGGGGAACACGAGGGAGACACGGGGCATGAACGGGGGGTGGTGGGCAACAAGAGGGAGACGCGGGGCATGAGCGGGGGTGGGGGTAACAGGAGAGAGACACGGGGGGTGGGGGCAACAGGAGGGAGACACGGGGCATAAGCGGGGGGTTGGGGAACACAAGGGAGACACGGGGCATGAGCGGGGGGTGGGGGGCAACAGCAGGGAGACACGGGGCATGAGTGGGGGGTGGGGGGAACACAAGGGAGACACAGGCCATGAGCAGGGGGTGGGGGGTAACAGGAGAGAGACACGGGGCATGAGCAGGGGGTGGGGGGCAACAGGAGGGAGACACGGGGCATGAGTGGGGGGTGGGGTGCAACATCAGTGAGACATGGGGCATGAGCGGGGGGTGGGGGGAACACGAGGGAGACACGGGGCATGAGAGGGGGTGGGGGGCAACAGCAGGGAGACACGGGGCATGAGCAGGGGGTGGGGGGCAACATCAGGGAGACACAGGGCATGACCGGGGGTGGAGGGCAACATCAGGGAGACACGGGGCATGACCGGGGGGTGGGAGCAACAGGAGAGAGACACGGGGCATGAGCGGGGGGTGGGGGGAACACAAGGGAGACACAGGGCATGAGTGGGGGGCAAAAAGAGGGAGACACGGGGCATGAGCGGGGGGTGGGGGAACACGAGGGAGACACGGGGCATGAGCGGGGGGTGGGGGGCAACAAGAGTGAGACACGGGGCATGAGCGGGGGGTGGGGAGTAACACGAGAGAGACACGGGGCATGAGCGGGGGGTGGGGGGCAGCAGGAGGGAGACACGGGGCATGAGCGGGGGTGGGGGGAACACGGGTTAGACACGGGGCATGAACGGGGGTGGGTGAGAACAGGGGAGACACGGGGCATGAGCGGGGTGTGGGGGGGAACAGGGGAGACACGGGCATGAGTAGGGGGTGGGGGGAACACGAGGGAAACATGGGGCATGAGCGGGGGTGGGTTGGACAAGGGAGACACGGGGCATGAACGGGGGGTGGGGGGAAACAAGAGAGAGACACGGGCATGAGCGGGGGGGTACAAGAGGGAGACATGGGTAATGAGCCGGGGTGGGGGGAACGGGAAATCCGCTCCTCGGTCCTCCGCAGGCCACCATGTACTGACGATGGCGTGTCTCCTGCAAGTCTGCAGCAGCCTGGGATGTTCAGGAAGTTTATTCCACATGAACCTCACACAGCCCCATTTGAGGCCCCGCTGTCCTCTGATCTTATTGCATCGGAATTTTCGCTTGTTACTTGTGATAATCACTTGTGAAGTCTGAAGTCACCGCAGAGCTTGCCACAGATGCAAATATACGAACAATAAACTAAGATGGCGGGCGTCTCTTAAAATAAGACACACTGCACGCTTTACTGCAGCCAATGGGAGAGCACGTCAGATGTCCACGGACATCACGCAAGTCGCTTGTCCAATCCCCGTCCTGTCCGCGGAGCGAACAGGGAAGTGTGTTCGCAAAGCGGACACAGATATCACACATTTTTTTCACTTACATTTTTGTTTTTTTTTAACTACTGGACGGATTTACACCAAATAAAAAAAAGCACGCTTTCGGGACCAAGGTGCTGCTCCTGCTGCAAATTTGGTGTTAATCCGTCCAGCGGTTTGGGCTGTAGGCGTGAGCAAAGTTTTTTCCCATTATGTGTATGGGAAAAAAAAAAGTTTTGGGACCCCCCCTGTAACTTTGCCCCCGCTGGACCAAACCTCACCAGGGTGGGCCATATACATTTTTTGCAAAGTTTAGTGAGGATTCGTCCAGGGGGAGGGAAGTTATAAGCCACCCAAAAAGTGCTCTTCCTATGGAAACAGCAACTTAACCATAACTACATGGCCACTACCGTGGCCATGTAATATAATAGTGCAGCAAATGCCACACTACAACCATGTGTAACAAGTTCCATAGGAAACCCAAAAACTGAATTGCTTTTAATTTTTGACTTTTAACACAGATTTAGCTGATAAATCCCCTCCACGCCCCACACACAGCCCACGCCCCAGACTGGTAATGTTGGGAAAGATTTGTTACAAAACTGAAAAGTTGTTAAGAAAGCAAAACAATGCTGTTTTTGGCCTACTCTCATTCATGTCCCCATAGAGAAAAATGCAAAATTTCTGCACAGCGCACACCAAAAAACAGAATGGGATCCGGTACGAAACAATTTGAAGTGTTGATTTAATTTCCAGAGAAGGGGTCTGGGGTATACCGTCCAGTAGTTGTTAAAATATTTAGTAAAATATTTGACGGCGAAGGGCGAGCCCCCTTCTCCCAAAATGATAGCTAATTACGTGTCTCACAATGCATCAGCAATGCTTTTCAGAAATTAAAAAGGAGTCTTGTTTTATTGTTTGATGTGAGTGATGGCCGTAGTTGTAACCTGGGTTAATCTGAAAACAAAAAGTGCAAAAAAAGACATTTAGAGGAGGAAAAAGGATGAAATGATATCAGGCTAGAGGTGGGAGAGAGGGAAAGAAGACAACATGTGAAATTGGGGAATTGGGGATAGTCAGGGGACAGAGTTACTGTTCGAATTTTTTTGTTGTTGCATAACCTGGGTTATACTTGGGGATAACCGCGTTTATAACCACGGCGACAACAGAGGATGCAAGCGGGAATGAAAGTGCGTCACACAAAACGAAGAGTGATAGGTGGTAACGGAAGAGGGCTAAGGAGGGAAAAAGCACCTGAGGAGGGAGGAGGAATATGGGAAGAGGAGGGGGCACTTGTTGAGTGCTTGTGAGGGTGTAGAACAGTTTAGGATCTTTCAAACTTTTTCGTATAACTGTGGTTATACCACGGGATAACCCAGGTTATGGGTAGTTCAAAGCATAATCGCAGGCATCAGAAAAAAGTTTTTAAAAAAAGGAAATTTGACAGCTACTGCAGGAATGGGAAAATAATTTTAAAAACACTGCCACTTAGGTTTTTTAAGGAATGCCATGACTAGTGGGCCCTAAGGAAACCTATAGGTGGAACAGGTAAAGTGACCACGGTCGAAGGCCATGACTAGTGGTCCGTAAATAAACCTATTGATAGAACATGAACAGTGGGCACAGCCGAAGGCAATGGCTTGTGGTCCCTAAGGAAACCTATAGTTGGAACATCTACAGTGGTCACTGCCGAAGGCCATGTATATGGGCCCTAAAGAAACCTAAATAAACCTATAGGTGGTACATGCACAGTGGCCGGGACTGAAGGTCATGGCTAGTGGCTTTGAAAAACCTACAGTATAACAAATTCTTTGAAATTCACTGAAAAATGTTAGATCAGATTTAACTCAACCCTTGAATTTCAGCAGATGTGGCAAGTGATCATCATCTTAACTCTGCATCCCCCCTGTTGCAAAGCCCTTGAGCATATGCATAGCAGATGGGATTCACAATGACAAGCAAAGTTAGAGGCTGCCACGATAGATCAGTGTGTTGAGCACTCACTGCTGCGATTTGGGTGTGAACACATCATTAGATTGTAAAGGACATCAGTGGGGGCACAAGTCAAAATATTTTTTTTGTCAAAAGTGTGCCATACTTCTCATTCATTTTCCCATGGACAAAAAAGCTACATGTTTGCCAAAGCGCACAGCCTAAACCGCTGGACACATTTAGACCATGTCTAAAACAACTTGGACACGAAGCATTAACTCACAATCCATGTATGGTTTGGGTTATTCTATGTTGTCATTATTTTTAAATTTGACGTAGAAGGGGTACCCCAAAAAATATAGTTATTTCTCCCTTGGTGCATTGTAGGATCATGGTTTCAGAAATTAAACGACTGCCATCTTGTTTTTCTCTCGATGCGAGAAATATTTGCGGCTATAGCCAAGGTTATGGGAAAATGAAACGCAGTAAAATGCTATTTGCAGGCCAGAAAACATACAAATGCCATCAAGGTAGAAGTGGGGGGATAGCTAGAAAGCACTGAGTGAAATTTGGGAGTTGGAGGGGGTCCAGGGACCAAGTTTGCAACACAAAGCATTCTCTAGCCTCGGCTATATGTTTATGTTTATGTTTCTGTTTGTGTTTACGCGCCTTAGCCCACAGGCATCAGGGCGCACATGTAGCAAAAGACAACAACTGACAATGCTAACAAATCCTGTATAAGGGTGGAGCAAAAGAGAGGTGAAGGGGGGACAGGTTTGTCATTTGGAGATGGAAAGATCTATTATTGGAATAGAAGTGTCTTGTGCCTTTTCCAAACGATTTGGAGGCTCTTCTCTGAACGCATTTCCACTGGGAAGTCGTTCCAGGCTAGAATAGCCAGAACCGGAAAGGAACAACCTCTACCCTGGCTTCTTTTGATCCTTGGACAGATGAGACAATGGGTGTTATTAGATCTGGTTGATCTCCCCAATGGTTGGGGAGTAAGACAATTTTTTTAGTAAGTAGGAGCTTGTCCATGTAAGCATTTATGTGCCAAGGTGAGGATCTTAAATTAAATCTGTGAATTGACAGGGAGCCAGTGAAGTTCCCTCCTGGCTGTAGTTATGTGTTCTCATCTTGAAATACCTTTTACAATACGGACAGCTTCATTTTGAAACACTTGCAGTTTTTGTATACAGTTTTTACTTGCTCCCACTAGCATAGCGTTGCAGTATATATATCTGCGAATAGCCGACATCTGAAAGCAAACTGCCTCAGTGGAGGTGAGGAGGCCGCCTGGGAAGTGGGAGGAGCTGGCACAGATGAGGACAGCAGGGAAGGACTTTTTTCCAGCTGTTTCGCTGATATTCGCGGCTATATCTGAGGTTACAAAGGACTACAGATAACCGCGGGTATGTATAGTTCGATATCTGCGGTTACATTTTAAAACACATTTGTTTTTAAAACTGTAGAAACAAGGGGGGTGAAAACTCACTGCCCATGGATGAAGGCCATGGCCAGTGCCTCAATTGCCATCCAGGTCTCTCATTCATGCATTAACCTGATCAGACACTGTATAGCTTGAAAGTGCGTAAAGGGCCAGCCTATCCAAGCCATGTCGCCTGATAAATAAGCCAAACTTACAAGACCACTTAGAGGAATGGGCCAGATCTTTCCTTGCTTTGAAGCGAAGCAGGGCCAGCCCCACTTTGAAGCTAAGCAGGGTCAGTCCCGGTTATTGTATGGATGGGCATCTGAAGTATTTCCTTTTTTTAATCTGTGCTACTGTCAGTCCTTGAAGTTTTTACACTCAGAGACAATTTTTGGCCTTTTGCTGAATTGCATTCTGGTATTTGTAGTCTCCCAGTCAACATTTAAAAAAAGGTATTTTTACACCAACAGTGGGTTTCCCATCCCTGCAGTAACTCAGACAAACCCGGCTTAAATTCAAAGTGAGAAAGGGGTCAGCCCACTAAGGCCATGCTGCCTAACATATGGACCCACCCCCCCCTTAGAAGAACACTTAGAAAAACATGACCTAAGGAGGCTGGATCCTTCCTAGCTTTGAAACTAAGCAGGGTCGGTCCCGGTTACCTCATGGATGGCAGACAGTCCACAGTAATGAATGCTGTGTGTTTTCTTAGTTTAAAATATCTCATAACACACAGCATTCGCATTTTTATAAAACAGAAAACATGAAAAAAATCACATTTATGCTGAACACTGCTATCAGAGAACTCTAGCCATAAGGAGTTTGAGACACAGCACTTAACCATTATGCAACAATGATGTTATTGTTTGGATTTTCACAAGTTTCATACCTAGCCTTTTATCATTGAACATATTAATTTATAGACTAAGTATGAAATGTGTGCCCCATTAAGCACCAAGCTATTGTGGCCTAGTGGTTAAATGCTATTCTTTGAACTCTTGCTGACCAGGATTCAAAGCTGTATGTTTTTTTTTATTTAACTAATTTGATTTAATGAAAAGAAAAGCAACACAACTGGGAGGTGGTGAGGTTTGTTGCAGTGCAGTCCTGTAATCTTATTTAGCATGAGGGCATTTAGACATGGCTGCAATGTCAGCTACGTCCAGGCATCCCTTGCGCCAAAATAACAGCACCAGAATGGCTTTTGTGCCAAAAGGGCTGCGCTGAAATCTACGCTGCAGCGGAATGCCCGTACCAAATCGGCCCACACCAAAATGATGGTGCCGAAAAGGGGTGTAGCACTTGGAGAACGCTGCCTAACCAGAGTGTGCGCTCCATGGCAAAACATGTAATATCACTGTGCATTGCCTAAAAACATTGTGAGTTCTCAAAGTTTTAAGTAGCTCCAAACACATCGCTGCCACATTACTTTTTTAAAACCGTGCTACTGTCAGCCCTTAAAGGTTTTGCACTTAAGAGAAAATGTTGTTGTCTTTTTCTGAATTGCATAATTCTATAAGGATTTATATATTTGAGTGACACTATGGTTTGTGTACTTTTCAAGTTAGCTTTATAAAGCAGAGTATTGTTGAAAGTCAGACATGGGGGTGATGAGAGGAATTGATGAGAGGGCAAGCAAGTCATGAGTATTTGCCCAGGATGTGGCAAGAGAGTTTGCAATCCTGCACACTGGTGCAGGTTTTTTCCCCTGATTGTGGCAGCTTTTCAGGGCACAAGTAAAGGACACATGTGGCTGAAGAGCGTAACTTTGTTTCAGAGGGTGGCCACACTCCCCTGGGATTTTTTTAGGTTGGCAAGCTTGCTCAAGTATTTGGCTATCAGCATTTTACTCAGTTCATGGACATTATTGGGATTGTGGGGGGCGGTGAGTATTGTTATTTTAAGGTGTATCATACATACGTGTTATATGTTTAATTCTATTGCAGCGTTTGTGTCCAGTGGCCAGATTCTCGGGGCAGGCCATAGGCCATGCCCCCAAGAATGTGGCCACTGGCCGCATGCACTATAGTAATATGTGTATAGTAAATGTAGGTACCATAGGGTAAGTATATCATGTTTTTTAACATGGTGGAATGATATTATTGAAGTGCATATCGTATTTATGATGTAGTACAATTGAGGATAGTGATTGTCGATCTTTGCTTCTTCTTTGATACTGTCATCCATTTTGTCCTTACTAAACAGCTCCATGATACATTTGGCATTACGGACCAGGCACTGTACTGAGAGACCTCTTCCATCATTAACCACCCTTCACAGATGCAACAGGCCTGTTTCTCCTCCACAACTTCACTCTCTACTTGCAGTATTTCCCAGGTTTCTAGGTTGGACTACTGCAACAGCCTCTTCCTCAACCTCCCCTTTGTTCCCTACCCTCCCTTCATCTAATCCAGAATAGGGCTGCAAGGCTTATTCTTGGCCTGAAGCCCAGGTGCCGTTTCTCTGCATGCCTTAAAATATCTACACTGGCTCCTGGTGACAGCAAGGATGGAATTGAAGGCTGGACATTATCCAGAAGGCTTATTGGGGCCTGGGACCACGCTAATTACAACTTTGTCTCCCTACATACTCCTGTGCTAGAGCCTTCCGCTCCTGTAACTTGAATTTTCTGCTTGTTAAATGCTTGTTGAAACAAAGAGCAGGAGGCAGGTCTCTCTGTTTGGCTGGCGCCTCTCTTTGGAAGAGGCTCTGTGCCCTTCTTATACTTGAGCCAGACTTCCTTAAGTTCCGGAAACTTCTCAAAACGTTGATTTTCTCTTCCTGTTTTTCTCTCTTTTCTCTCTCCTTTCCTTATAAACATATGCTACTGCCATTCAAACTCATAAACCTGACATGTTGCAGGCTCTATACATAGTCAACATTAGCTTTCTTCAGCACTGTGCTTGCGGATCCACCGTCTGGTGGCTGTGCATCCCACCCTTGGGACTGCTCAGCCCCAGGACTTAGGCAGTGGCCTCCGACTTAGGTACTCCTTGACAGTTCCTTCCCGGGCTCCCTTCACCACTTGTACATCCCAGCTCCCCCTTCTATTCATACACTTCTGTCACTGCACAGTTATGTATGAAGTGATTGCTGGGTGGATGTGTTAGTGTTTAAAAGCAGTCAATGAGGAATGTTAGAAGTAGAAAAGTAAAAAGGGTATAAGGCTTGTCCTGGTGATGGTGTGCATGTGACATTCAGGTCTTTTAATGATGTCTGGCCTGGAAAGGGGACCGTGGAGACCGTGAATAGTTATGAAGGTGCATGGATTATGGTCCTTATTGTATGCTAGAGAAAAGTATTTGTGACAGAAAATTGTTTCTGTCCTTTTTTCTTTTTCTCTACTATACAATTGTACATTATTTCCATTAGCATAGTACAACATGGCAATGGAAATGTTGGAGAATTTAATTGAGTAGATGGAATCTATAAGATTTCTTTTGTTCTATTTTTTAACTGTGAGAACTGTGAGAGGTGGCTCCAAAAGGAGCCTTTTATTTTGCTGTTTTTTGATGTTGTATTTTTGTCTTTGCAGGAGAGGCTAAGAAATAAGGTGGGGGATGTCAATAAGTGAAGGGGCACGAATGACAGATACGGAGGGGCAGATGGACAGGGGAAGACGTTGTGTGTGCGTTAAATATAAGGTAAGTGCAGAGTGTCTCATGCTAATTGATTGCAGCCTTGAAAGCGCTTTGAAACTGCTTGGCCCTGCAAAATGTTGTGTTGCAGTTCATACAGAGTACTATTGTCTTGGAAAGATGTGGATCAACAGCCTCTTCTATGGCTTTCAAGGTAGTTGGTGGGATCTTCTGCCCCACAGGAGTAACTTGTGTGGTGGCAGTATTGGTTGAGGAAGACGAGGTAGAGGAAGGCAGGCTACTACTTCCTGAGAAAGGAACAGTCTTTCTCAGAGCATCCCTGTGGTTGGATTTGGTGTGGCAGCGTATGGAGGTGGTCACTTATGAATACTGCCCAGTTTGTCCACGACTGAGCCCACCATCAGTGCATTTCACCTCGGTTGCCTTAGCTTTCGCTACATCCCAAACGGTGGTAAAGAACAGCCACACCCATGATTCTCTCTGGGTGCTGGAGGTAGGCATTTCCTCTATCTCATCTTCCTGGTCCTCTTGATTCTTTTCTGCATCATTTCGCTTTTTCCGTTGTCCAAGCCCTCCAGCTGGTGGTGGTGTTGGTGTGGAGGGATGACCATGGTTGATGCCTTTTATGAAGTTAACTAGCAGTTGCGCTAATATTCTTCCAAGCATGTGCTCTCTTCTGGAATGCAGATGGAAAACCAGTAAGAATAGGTCTAGGAGCTGCGCAAGGGAACATTTTCAGCTTGAAACTTCCTAGATCAGCTGAAAATGCAGTTGCAAAAAGTTTGCGAGGCACCAACCCGTTCAGGAAGCGCAAACCCTTTCGCGGACAAGACCTCAGGCAGCGCGCGTGTGCATGATCACTTGAGGCTTTCTGGAAAAGTCAGATATGACGTCAAACGTTCACGAACATCGGCAAAAAACGGTGCAATAAATTGCATAAATTTAATAGAAGTGTTAAAAATGTGGGTAGGAGGTGGGGAATGGCACAGTGTTAAGGTGAAACTTTCTAGATCGGCCGAAAAATGTGGTCGAAAATGTTGCTATATTGTGGGTTAGTATGATATTAGGAAGTTGTAGCAGATTGGGGTGCCCTGGTAAAAACCCATGAAATTCCCTGCAACTAAAGTTTTTTCCTTGAATATATATATATATATATATATATATATATATATATATATATATATTCAGTAAAAAAAAAAACATTGTTAAAGGGACAGTATGGTTAAGTTGCACTAATAAAAACCAATGAAATTCAGTAGAAAAGGAATGTTATGGCTACAAGTAAAACCAAAACCCCCCAGAAATTTGCCAGTTATGATAAGCAAAGCAACCATAACTCGGGCCACCACCATGCACTGCTAAGACTAACACCCAGGACATCAAAGATCACATTACGTATGTCATTGATCACATCACTGATGGTGAATTTCTGGGGGGTTTTGGTTTTACTTGTAACCATACCCTTTAACAAAGCTTTTTACTGTATTTGATAGGTTATATGTATATATGTTCAAGGAAAAAACGTTAGTTGCAGGGACGTTAAGGTGAGAACTTAATGCAACAAAAAACTTGGATATTCATCTAAAGCCACCTGTTCCCCTGTTGCACAGACTATGACCACAAGGATGACATCACAAATCACATCCCTGATGACATCATTAATTAAATGGTGTATGGGAACACTGATGACAATACAAATCACATCTCTGATGCCATCACTGGTGACAACACTAATTGCATTGTATATAAGTGATTACATCAATAATGTAATTAGACATAACATCATGTATAAGTTAGCTCATGAAAACTTTGAGTACCTTAACAATTTAGGCTGTGGAGTTGGCCATGACAAAGGCTGGGGTCAGTGGCCAGCACCAAAGGCCCTAGTTAGTGGTTGGTTAGTGTTCAAAAATACCAATGTGCATGGTTAAAAGCCATGCCTAGTAGCATGTCACTGTTTTCAAATATACAGTGGGCAACGTTGAAAGCTGTAGCCAGTTGCAATGGCTAAAGGCCATAGCTTGTGCCTATTAATATATCACAATATGCATTTGGCACAGCAAAAGACTGTGGCCACTGGCTAGTATTGTGTTGAAAATCATGGCTAGCGGCTGGGTAGTGTATATAATATACAGTGGGCACAGTCGAAGGCCATAGCTAGTGGCTGGTTAGTGTTGTGTAATACACAGTGGGCACAGCCAAAGGCCATCGCTTATTGTGATTTATATTTTTAAAATGTACAGTGGACATGGCCAAAACATGTACAAACTGATGAAGGTCAAAGACCATCGCTAGTGGCCCATTTATATGTTGGAATATATAGTGGGCACAATCAAAGATTGTGGCCACTGGCCAGTATTGTGCTAAAGTCCATGGCTAGTGCCTGTTCAGTGTATATAATGTACAGTGGGCACTGTTGAAGGCTACATCCACTGGTCAAAGCCAAAATCTATGGTTGGTAGCTTGTTAGTGTTTTAAAATATTCAGTGCACATGAGTGAACATTGTGACCACTGTCCATAACTGAAGGCCATAACTAGTACCCACTCATGTGTTAAAATATATTTGGCCATGCACACTGACCATGGCTGAAGGTCATGATTAATGCCAGTTACTGTTGTAATGTAATTAGTGATGTGATAAATGATGTGATCTGTGATGTCATCATTGTGGTCATAGTCTGCGCAACAGGGGGTGTGAAGTTAAGGTGGCTTTAGGTGAATTTCCAGGGTTTTGTTGCATTAAGTTCTCACCTTAACATCCCTGCAACTGAAGATTTTTCCTTCAATTTCAAATATGTTGTTACAATGTATTGCTCACCTTAATGTCCCTGCAACTAAAGTTTTTTCCGTTAATTTCAATGTTTTTATTACAAAGTATTGCTCACTTTATCATCCCTGCAAATGAATTTCAAGGGTTTTGTATTCCAAACATAATTAACATTAATAATACAGACTTACTCCCTAGACGAAAGTGTGCAAAACAAAATAGCATTGGACGTTTAAAAAAAGTAATGAACAGCAGAAAAATAACATGAGAGGAAATCTTTCAATACATATGCTGCCAAAGTTTAAAAGGTGCTCACCTTTTAAACCCAGAAATCTGTAGTGAAATATTCCATGGAAAACAAAATCCCAATATGAAACAAGTGCTTGTGGTCTTGTGAGTAAGCTTCTGCACTTGGCACATGACAACCTGAGTAAAATCCTGGTAGCCAAATACTTGAGCAAGCTTGCCACCCTAAAACAATCCCAAGGGGTTGCGTCCACAGTCTGAAAAAAAGTTATGTTCTTCATCCACATGTGTCCTTTACGTGTACCCTGAAAAGCAACCACAATCAGGGAAAAATAACTGCACCAGTGTCCAGGATTTCAAACTCTCTTGCCACATCGTGGGCAAATACTCATAACTTACTTGCCCTCTCATCATTTCCCCTCTGCACCCCCATGGCTGTCTTTCAACAATACTCTACTTTATAATGCTAACTTCAAAAGCACACATACCATAGTGTCACTCAAATATGTAAATCCTTATAGAATGATGTCAGGCAAAAGTGTACAATTAGGCATTATTCTCCCCATCTTGACTGTGAGACTACAAATACCAGAATGCAATTCAGCAAAAGGCAAAGAAATTGTCTCTGGGTGCAAAACTTTCAAGCACTGTCAGTAGCACGGTTTACAAAACAATAATGTGGATGCCGTCTGTTTTGAGATATTTAAAACTTTGAGAACTTAATATATTTTTAGGCAATGTGTAGTGAGATTAAATTATTTGCCATGGAGTACACCCTTTGGTTAAGCAGCGTTCTCCAAGCGGTATACCCCTTTTCGGCAACATCATGTTGGCGCGGCCCGATTTGCCATGGCCATGCCGCCGTAGCGCCCCTTTCAGCGCAAAAGCCATTCCGGTGCAGTTATTTTGGCACAAAGGATGTTTGGACGTGGCTGACATTGCAGCCACGTCTAAATGCCCTCATGCTAAATAAGATCACAGGACTGCACAGCAACGAACCTCGCCACCTCCCACTTGCATTGCTTTTATCTTAATTAAATTAAATTAGGTAAATATAACGAAACCATACAGCCTAAACCTTGGTCTGCCAGAGATCAAGGACCAGCATTTAACCACTAGGCCAAAATAACTTAGTGCATTGTGTGGCATGCATTTCATACTTAGCCTATAAATTAATATGTTCAATTATGAAAGGCTAGGTATGAAACTAGTGAAAATCCAATGAATAGCATGATTGTAACATAGTGGTTAAGTGCTGCATCTCAAACTTCTTAAGGGCAGGGTGCTTGGATAGCAGTGTTCATCATACATGTGATTCTTTTTATTTAATTTTTTCTGTTTTATAAAAATGCGGATGCCATATGTTATGAGATATTTAAAACTAAGAAAACACACGGCATTCAGGACCGTGGACTGTCTGCAATACATGCAGTAACTGGGACCGTCTGTGCTTAGTTTCGAAGCGAGGAAGGATCCAGCCCCCTTAGGTCATGTTTCTCTAGGTGTTCTTCTAAAGAAAGCTTGTATATTAGGCAACATGGCCTTGGTTGGCTGATCCCTTCCTCGCTTTGAAGCTACGCAGGGTTCGTCCCAGTTACTGCAGGGATGGGAAACCCACTTTTGCTGTAAAAATAACTATTATTTGAATTTATTTTTATTGACTGGGAGACTACAAATACCAGAATGCAATTCAGCAAAAGGCAAAGGATTGTCTCTGAGTGCAAAACCATCAAGGACTGAGGTAGCATGATTTAAAAAAAGTAAATAATTCAGATGCCCATTTGGTTGCCCATCCATGCAGTAACCACTGATTAGCTTCAAAGCAGGGCTGACCCTGCTTAGCTTCAAAGCAAGAAAAGGGCTGGCCCATTCCTCGAAGTGGTCTTGTAAGTTTGGCTCACTTACCAAACAACATGGCCTCAAGAGGTTGACCCCTTTCTCACTTTGAAGCTAAGCAGAGCCTGTCCTGGTTAATGCATGAATAGGAGACCTGGATTGTAATTGAGTCGCTGGCTATGGTTTTTCACCCCGGATGTCACTATATGTCGGAATTGAAACAATATTATGCCTCCTATCGTAACAATTGTATGTGTATTGGCCTACACCAAGTTGTCTAAATATCATATGCAAACAAACTCCACGGCAAGGTCTTGACCTTAGAGAAAGCAATGTAAGTCGCCATCTTGGATTAAGCAGCCATTTTAGGTTCTCTTGTTATATGGAAGTCACCCTGAACATCAAAATGGAGGCCAAATGACATTCTGAGTAAGATTCTGGCCATTGTGACCTCCGTCCACATGAATAATTAATATGCCTGCAGGCCACTTGTCGGGATCGCGGACTGAGACCTTGTCCTTCCGTTAACCTATATGTAAATGTACAACTATATCAGTGAAATCAATCGAAATGCATATATTACAGGATTGACCTGGCAAGGAACCCATAGGCCCGGCTCATAGAATTGTTAACACGCGAGAGGGTTGGCCAAGGGCTGAACAAATTGTATAAAAGGCTCAAGTATTCCAATGTGCGCTCTCTCGCTAACGCATCAAACCCTCGTTGAAGTTCGTTACGTTACTCTGAGAGCCGGATAGCTATCCGTTTGTCAATTGACTTGGTAACTGTTGTAGCTTTTAAATAAAGCACTTGTATGTTCTTTGTAACCTGTGTTGGTGTGTTTCTTGGTGGGCTTCCCGGCCTCATACTATTTTTCTGTTTCCACAGTTGGCGCCCGAATAGGGACCCTCAAGATTGATGCCGGATCATTGAAGGTTGACGCAGACTATCAAACCGGGATCGGACGGTGTGATACTGCGGGCCCGACCGAACAAGACGCGATACCTCGGCAGCGCTGCACAATCCGATCCTTGGACGATAGTAGTGTGGTCTGACACGGCATCTTGACGAGGGTCCATTTTTGAGGCGGGCAGATTTGTTGAAACCATCAAACACAAGGTAAAATTTGTTAGGTAAGTTCTTTGGTAAACCGTACGGTCCTCCTTAGGTTTCGTCAGGTGCAGTCGTGACCCGGCTCTTAATTTAACCCTGACAATTTGAATTTGGCGTATTGTATCTGCAGACACAATTATTGACCAGGTAACACCAATTTTTTGTGAAATGCCTGGGAAATTGTCTAGCTGCTTTAGGGCTCTGTTCCGCAGTGATCGACAATCTTTGAAATTTAGCCGCCCGGCACCACAGGAGGGGTCGCCGGCATGTACTATGTACTGTAAGTATGGCATTGGAAGTATAGTATTTAATGATATTTGGCACAGACAAACCAGACATGCCTCTGAATTTCAGTGGCCAGTCAATGGCAGTTTCGAGATCCCCCGTATTGAATACCTAGAATCGGTCTTGCTAAAAAAGAAGGCCAGACCTGCAGCATTCGATGTTTTGCAGAATTGGAAAAATGAAGCGTTGCAGCAGCTTAAAAGTAGGGATAAAAAATGCACGCCGTCATAAAACAAATGCAGAAAAGGCGTTGTTATATGATAAGGAAAAACATTCGGAGTCAGTCAAAAATATGTATAGGGCTTTCTCACTAGAAATCCAGAAAATGTATCCCTCTAAAGATTTCCATGTTTCAGATGAATTTATTGAAAAGTTGTTAAACGAACGCAGGCCTGGTGCCTCTGCGCCAACTCCGTATGATCCTCTCCCGGGTGCTCTGCCCATTCCTGCTGTTATTCCTGCTGTTATTACTGTTCCCCCTGTACAACCTATTGTTCTTATTCCTCTAGTTGTTGTTCCTGCACCTATCCCGCCACCCCTTCCTCTTGCGCCGATAGTTGCACCCATATTGAATTTGCCCGCACCTCTGCTCCCGAGTGGTTCTGAACTGACTGAAGTTGATCGGGGTGCGGGGTCAAAGATTTTCACTTGAAATACTGTTTCTGAAGACAAGAAACGGGAATTATTTGCATGGGCTAAGCACTGTATGGAGAGAGGTGATCAAGTTAACGTTTTTTCCACATTATCAAATATGGGCAATTTTCCTGAGAAAAATGTTTTTATCGAAGGTTTGGGGGCTCATTTATGCGTAATGTGGGGTAGATTACATAATACGGATCTCCCACAAGGGGTGAGGGATCTAAATACTTTAGCACTTTCGAGGGACACAGAGGAGAAAGTACATGGTCATGTTAAGAGATTGTTTGAGTATAGGAGGGTCTTTGAAAAATTACGGGATGAGGATGGTGAAGACGACAGTATGTATGTACAGAAAAGGTTCATTCCGTGTCGTAGATCGGCATCTGAGGAAGTACGAATTTGTACCAAAGATGCGATTCGATGGATCTCGGATTCATCAATACCGCCAGATGAAGTATATGACACATATAGTCAGTATACAGTAGAAATGCAGAGGAAGGTGATTCAGGTAATGGTACAGTACCTGCAGGATGAATGAGAGTTATTGGGTATTTGTAAGAGGGCCTTTTCGCCCGACACTTCTTCAGCTGCCTTAGCGCTCGACCTGGCTTTGTTGCTTAGTAAGCGGTCAGAGTTACCTATATCTCAGTTGCCTATGAGAGAGGTTCCTCCGACACTTGTCCCAAAGGTTGAGATTCCTGGTAACGCTGGGACTGGTGCACCCGCTGTGGACATCCCTGCACATTATGTATCGCAATTTGTTCACGTCCCGTTCTCACAACAGGAAGTGAACACTATTAGACAATCAATTCCCGATATTAGGAAAAACCCGACAGGATTCTACAAAGAGATAGAGTCCGTTTTGCAGTCCTCTGTGTTCACCTTAAGTGATATTGACTTGCTATTCCCTGTACTCCTGACCGTAGATTTATGGAAGCAAGTTCGAACAATAGACGATGTGCCAGGGTTGGGAGATACGTGGGCTAACATGACTAGGTCTGATGGGGAAAGACCAGCTGGTGAGAAACCACCTCAGGTAATACTTACCTTGCCTGATAGAATTGTCGCAAAATTGAAAACCATAATTCCTGAGAAAATAATTATTTGGGACAAGCTTACGGCCTGTGTTCAAGGAAAAACTGAAGGTGCCACTGAGTTCTTTAATAGATTGAAACAGGTATTCTCTGACTTCAGTGGACAGGACTTGGGCACAGAGTCTGGGAAAAGGTTGTTTGTGGACAAATTTGTACGTGGATTGTTGCCCGACAACCAGTTACAGATTATGTCCTCTGAGAGCGCTTGGCAGGCGAAATCCCAATCTGAAGTTTTGCACATGGCTCAGTATTATGAGAACCGTGTTAATAATGAAAAAGAGAAAATAGAGAAGAGGAAAGGGATTTGAAGACTAAAGTATTGTTACAACAAATTGTTAGAAATCCCAGAGGAGGTATTTCACAGTCCAGGGGTCAGTATGTCCCAAAAGGAAACGCTCCTTTGGGTCCTGTGAATGTTAATCATTGTGCCTATTGCCGCCAGGAAGGTCATTGGCGAGCACAGTGCCCCGTCCTTCGCCAAAGGTCAAACAATGCATTTGGGAGTATGGATAGGCGACCTAGAGGTCGCCCCGGAGCGGGGGGCCCTGATAGAGGTCAGTTCTCACAAGATCCTCAGCAACCTTTTTCACGGGAAAATCAGGCTTCGAGTGTGGACACGAGAAACATATTTGATCACCCTTCTACTGCAATCTTTCTGAAGAGCTTCCTTCTGATGACATTTCATTTCGTTTAAGACTACCCGAAGCAGGGTTTGGAACCTTCACCTATTCCCGTTAATCAGAAAGGTCCCTACATTGAATTGTTAGTGGGGAATAGGAAACATCAGTTTTTGATAGACACTGGAGCACAGAAGTGCTCCATTGATCATTCCCGGGTTCCAAACATTCCACTGTCAGGGCAAACAAATGTTTCTGCAGGGTTTTCTGGCATACCAATTGCTTGCCCGGTTTCTTCGCCGGTGTCTGTTTCTTTGGGTCCCTTCACGGACCATTGTCCCTTCCTTCTGACTTCGAATTGTGGAGAGAATTTGCTGGGGTTAAATTTGTTGAAGAAATTGAATGCAGTAATTCATTGTTCCTCTGACGGAGTACGACTGACGGTTTCACCACAGCAACTTCCCAATTCTCAGTTTCTGACTCGACCATTGCCTCCTGAGTTTAGCGTTGTTCCGGAATGTTTGTGGCCGGTTGACGACAATGATGTCGGGGTGTTACAGATCGAACCCATTAGGATAGTTTTGAAACATGGAGTTAAACTACCACGCATTCCGCACTATAAAATATCAGTTGAGGGCGAGCGTGCTTTGAAGTGCATTGTCTCCAATTTTGTGCATCGAGGAGTGATTGAAGAGATTGCAGGTAGTTTATGTAACAGCCCGATTTTGCCTGTATACAAGAAAGGCGACAATGCAATCCCATACCGTTTTATAATTGATCTACGTGCTATTTACAAAGTTGTCGCCCCACAATTTCCAATTGTGCCTGATGTAACAACGATACTAACAATGATCCCTGCTACAGCTACGCACTTTAGTGTTGTGGATCTAAAGAATGCTTTCTTTAGTATTCCAATACACAAGGAGAGTAGATATTTGGTCACGTTCACCTTGGGGGGACGTTCATTCACATTTACTCGAGCGCCTCAAGGGTATACTGAAAGTCCAAGTATTTATAGTAGGGCTTTGAAAGTGCAGCTTGATACCCTCGAATTGCCACCTACTTGTACATTGCTTCAGTATGTCAATGACTTACTTTTAGCTGCAGATTCTGAAAGTGCTTGTAAAGAAGGCACTGTACTGTTGCTTATTCATCTGGCCGAAAATGGTCATAAAGCTTTGCTCAAGAAATTTCAATATTGTTGTCAGGAGGTCGCCTATTTAGGCTACCTCCTGTCAAAGGAGGGGAGAAGATTGACACCTGAAAGAATAAAACACATTTCTGGCATGTCTGTTCCAAAAACACAGAAGGAAGTCAGAGCCTTAATAGGTATGGCTTCATACTGCAGGTTGTGGATCCCGAACTTCTCACTAGTGATAAAACCGATGTTGGCTTTGACAAAGAAGGGCATTTCTTTGCCGCTGAAATGGAAATCGGAACATCAAAGATCATTTGAGCTTCTCAAAATTGCGTTATGCTCTGCACCGGTTCTGGGTACTCCAAATTATGACAAAACCTTTGTATTGTTTGTGCATGAATGTGATGGATGTGCTTTGGCTGTATTAACACAGGAACACGGAGGGAAGAATAGGCCGTGCGGCTACTACTCTTCCGCCCTTGATCCTGTCGCATGCGCTTTGCCAAGATGTTTGCGAGCTGTCGCTGCTGCTGCCGCGACTGTAAAACAGAGTGAGGGGATGGTCCTAGGCCATGATTTAATTTTGATGGTACCTCACTCTGTAGATGTTCTATTGAATAAAACCCAAACGCAACACCTCACCTCTGCACAATTGACGAGGTATGAATTAATTCTGTTTGCCCCTCACATTCAAATTAAGAGGTGTTGTGTTCTTAATCCGGCTGAACTCCTACCTTTCCCGCAAAATACTGTTTGCGGTGACGAAGAATTACATGACTGCCTGTATACCACTGAACAGGAAACGAAGGGCAGGATAGACCTTATAGATACTCCTTTGGGCAATGCGGAAGGGTAGCTGTTTTGTGATGGCTCCTGCTTCAAACCCCCCGATGGTACATCTGCAGCTGCCTACGCAGTTACTACATTGAATACGGTTGTTGAAACTAAGAGAATTCCGCATAACTCCGCGTAGGCCGCAGAGATTATAGCGTTGACCCGAGCTTGTGAACTCTCCGAAGGGCATACAGTAAACATATATACTGATAGCCAGTACGCCTTTGGGGTGGCTCACAACTTTGGGAGGCTCTGGTCGGAAAGAGGGTTCCTAACCTCACACGGGACCAAGATTCAGCATGGTCCCCTGATAGTGCAATTGCTCTCGGCACTCTCGCTCCCTAGTCAGTTAGCGATCATGAAATGTGCAGCACATCGTAAGGTCATAGATGATGTGGGAAAAGGGAATGCTTTTGCTGACCAGATAGCCAGGCAAACAGCCACAGACCTTAGCGCAGACATGTATGCTCTAAGGGAAACAAAAGATGCCTATGTAATGGATGAGGGTATCGGGTCTGTGCGAGATATCCAAACTGATGCCACAATAGAAGAATCTAAAATGTGGGCCGAAGGAATGGGGAAATTAGATGACGATGGGTGTTGGGTGGATACATCTGAAGGGAAATGGTTGCTCCCTGATTCATATGTGCTGGCGATGGTTACGATGGCACACAGTCCTACGCATGTGTGTGCTCAGCAGATCACGAAAATGTTAGAACAAGTCTGGGTGAATGATAAAATTTTGAAGATTGCACAATGACATGTTCAGAATTGTATGATTTGCTTACAGCACAATGTGGGGAAGGGGACAGTAACTCCAAGGGGTAGCTTTGGGCCCCCTTCCGTTCCCTTTGAGGTCATCCACTTTGATTTTATTGAAATGGAACGGTGTAACAATCTAAAATATGTTCTTGTGATTATTTGTGGTTTTAGTAAATGGGTTGAGGCTTTCCCCGTTAAAGGTGCTACTGCCATGACCACTGCAAAGACTATGGTAAAAGAATTCTTTCCACGATTTGGGCTTCCAAGGGTAATTTGGTCGGACAACGGTCCCCATTTTGTGCAGCAGTAATTTTGCAGATATGCACAGCGTTACAAATTGAAAAGCGATTTCACTCAGCTAGGCATCCTCAAAGTGGTGGGTTGGTAGAAAGACATAACGGTATCCTAAAGAATAAGCTTGCCAAAGCATGTGCCAGCACCAAACTGAAATGGCCAGATGCCTTACCTATTGTATTGTTAGCTAATGCGTACCACACCTCAAACTAAGACTGGGCTCTCTCCATTTGAGGTAGTGATGGGGAGACCTGCTAACATTTGGGGCCTTCCGAAGCCCAAAGTCCTGAGGGAGGTTGAAAATGTATTGCTTGTAGACTACTGTAACCAGTTGACTAAAATCTGTATCTCATTTGCCATCAGGTCCAATCAGCTTTACCTGTGCGGTTTACGGGCCCAGGACACGATATTCAGCCTGGAAGTTGGGTCCTGGGAAAGGCCTACGAAAGGTCTTCCTGTCTCGCGCCTCGCTGGAAGGGACCCTACCAGGTGCTGTTGGTCACCCAGACAGCAGTGCAGGTGGCTGGAAAGAAGTATTGGATCCACGCGACGCATGTCAAGAAACCTCCTCACCTGACGCCATACGTTACAGAAGAAGCAGAACCCCTCGCTGATGCTACAATCTCTGATCCTGGAGTAGCAAATAGCGCTGTGAGTGTGTCGGAGAATTTCTCTGAGCCCGTGGAGCTTGGGGAACAGTCCATTTCGTCTCTGCACTCTTTGAAAAGGTCACTTCCAGAAAACACTGTTTCGAGTTCTGCAACTTCCGTCGCCTCCGATACGTTGCTTCCCTTAGGAAGTGACGTTACCCTATTTCCGGATCAAACAGTACTGGGTACCACCAGGTACAACCTTCGACGAAGAAAATAGAACTACGGCACGGGTTTTTCCTGTGCATCTGGAAAGAAGAAGTGATTGAAAGTGTTCTCTTGTAAAAGAAAGTTCTTTTGGACAAACAGGGAAAAAGGGATTCTGCTGACTAGGGTTGGGGAAGGACTAAGAAGTTGCGCGACCGTAGTGTCGCCAGCAACGAACATTGGGGTCGTCGATTGAGAAACTACGATGCCTGCCACCTCCACTGCTGCTGCTCGCATTGGACTTGTAAATAAGGGGGTGACCAACTCGGACAACGAACAATGTGCCTGGGCCCCGAAAACGTATTGCTTTGTTGTGTTACTAGTAATAGGAATTTGTATAATTACCGCTGTGGGACTTTGGTACTTCGAAGAAATTTACCCTCTAAAACCTCTACTGCCAATTGAATTGTACCTACTGCTTTGACTCCCTCTGTACACCTTCATACTTTGTCACCTAGAGACTCCCAGCATAGACGAAAGTGCCATAATAACACTTTAATGATAATAATGAATTCAACGCATGGCATTTTTAATAAGAGTAATTGCTGGATTTGCACCCATTTATCGCAACATGGGAACAAGGGGCTAGGATGGTATATTCACCCTTTACCTTTAACGACTGCTTGCTATGCCTCTCTTAGAGCACTATTCTTTGGCCGTTGGAATGATAGCATCTCAGGGAACTTTGATGGAACTAATTTAAATGATTTTGAGAAACGTGAATTGACTCCCCTGGGATGCTTGCTTTTTGCAAATAGAAGTAGACCTAATGTTGCTTCTATTAGGCCATCTGATAAACTATCTCTTCCTTTTCAAACTCTAATTTCCTTTAAAATGGCTCCGATAGGCAATAAGGACGCTGTGCCTCCTTCGTACTCTATTAATCATAGCCCCGATTCAGTCCCCTTTTGTGTACAAAGAAATGGCAGTCGGTCAATGGGAGATTTTGAAGGTTGTATGAACATTGTAAATTTGACCGGGGAGAACAGGCCTCTGTATGTAGCGGGGGCCTGTCTATTTCGTTTGCGGTAATTTAGCATTTCCCTGGTTGCCCAAGGATTGGCAGGGAACCTGTTATTTAGGAATCCTGTTACCTGGGGTATTCATAGCTAGTACATTGGAAGTTTCTAAGGCTCGCCCACGGCGGGACGAGAACGGAGATACCCCTGGGCAAGTATTGGGAGATATAGCAAAATCAGTTGTGCCATTTTGGGGACAGATAGCAAATTCTGAAAATATTAGGGGGCTAGCAAGAGTACTGGAGAGAACCATCAACCGGACCACGGATATACTCTACAATATGACACTGGAACAGAAAGCAATAAGAGTGGTAGCACTCCAAAATCGGATGGCATTAGATGTCATCCTGGCAGAACGTGGTGGAGTATGCAAGTTAGTGGGGTCCGCTTGCTGTGTTTTCCTACCAGATTCCTCACGACAATTTTCAAAGCAATACAGAACTTGCTCATCCCTAGTTCTGAAGTGCATGTTCCTGTGGGAGATTGGAATATTAGCGCATGGTTCTGGGATTCTCTATGATCCTGGGGTTGGAAGGTGCTTTCTGTTATACTGGTTATTTTGGGAATCCTGCTATTCCTTTGTTGCTGCTTCTAATGTCTACCTAGTACATGTGCAATGCTAGGGGGATGTTGTGCTCAGGCAGTGAGCACAATAGGGCACAAAATGTATGCCCCAGATAAAGCATCTAAAGAGTTTGTGTTACAAGAGGTTCTGATGAACGACCTAATGGCTATAGATATTACAGACACTGATTCAGGATGTATGGATGACAATGCATGGAGTTATTTACAAAGATATTAGAAATGATATTAGCACTTGGCATAGGCCAAAAAGGAGGGTTTGTCGGAATTGAAACAATATTATGCCTCCTATCGTAACAATTGTATGTGTATTGGCCTACGCCAAGTTAAACATCATATGCGAACAAACTCCACGGCAAGGTCTTGACCTTAGAGAAAGCAATGTAAGTCGCCATCTTGGATTAAGCCACCATTTTAGGTTCTCTTGTTATATGGAAGTAACCCTGAACATCAAAATGGAGGCCAAATGACATTCTGAGTAAGATTCTGGCCGTTGTGACCTCCATCCACATGAATAATTAATATGCCTGCAGGCCACTTGTCGGGGTCGCGAACTGAGACCTTGTCCTACCATTGACCTACATGTAAATGTACAACTATATCAGTGAAACCAATCGAAATGCATATATTACAGGATTGACCTGGCAAGGAACCCATAGGCCCGGCTCATAGAATGGTTAACCCGCAAGAGGGTTGGCCAAGGGCTGAACAAATTGTATAAAAGGCTCAAGTATTCCAATGTGCGGTCTCTCACTAACGCATCGAACCCTCGTTGAAGTTTGTTACGTTACTCTGAGAGCCGGATAGATATCCGTTTGTCAATTGACTTGGTAACTGTTGTAGCTTTTAAATAAAGCACTTGTATGTTCTTTGTAACCTGTGTTGGTGTGTTTCTTGGTGGGCTTCCCGGCCTCATATTATTTTTCTGTTTCCACATATAGTTATGAAAATATCTTTAAAAATACATGTTTTTTAAAATGTAACTGCGTGTACCGGACTCCACATGTCTGCGGTTATCTGTAGTCCTTTGTAACCTCGGATACAGCTGGGAATATTGGCAAAACAGCCAGAGGAAAATATGCTTCCTGCCCTCCAGGCCATTACCAAGTGCCCCCCTCATCTGTGCCAGCTCCCCCCCCACTCCTGAGATGTCCTCCTCACCTCCCCTGTGCTATCCCTTTCACCCCAGAGCACACGCTGCTTCTGTGATGCAGTTTGCTTTCAGATGTCAGCTATGCGCGGCTATAGTTTAGGCTACAGAAAGCTCAGTGTTGCAATCTCGGTCCCTGGATCCCCTCCAACTCACAAATTTCACTCAGTGCTTTGTAGCCATCCCCCCACGTCTACCCTGGTGGCATTTGCATGTTTTTTGACAAGATGGCGGTTGTTTCATTTCTGAAAACTATGATGCAGCATGGGAGATATAACTATCATTTTTCGGTAAGGGGCCCCTCCTTCTCCATCAAATTTTAAAATAACGACAGCACAGAATAACCCCAAATCACACATGGATTGCGAGTCAATGCTTCATGCCCAAGTTGTTTCAGACCTGGTCCGAATCCGCCCAGCGGTTTAGGTTGAGCGCTTTGGCAAAAATTGACCTTTTTGTCTATGGGAAAATTAATGGGAAGTAGGCTGCACTTTTGTAGAAGAAAAAAAAAGAAATTCTGACGCGTAATAACTTTTTTTATCTTTTAACAAATCTTTACGATACTTTGCAGTCTTGGTGGGGGGAGAGGGGTTGAGCAGACGTTTAATCACTTCAGAAATTCCAGCCAAATCCGTTACTCGAATCAAAATTTATTAACAATAGAATTTTGAGGGGTTCTTATGTGTTTCTAGCTCACCTTCTGCCCTATAATATAAATATATATATAGATTAAAAACAATGCACTACAATAAATATGAAAATTCCACATAGAAGATACAATATTGACAAAAACAAAAATCCACATAGTAGTCACTATATGTGGAACGAAAATTGCAATGCTTCACAGAATTACCTTCTGTAAACCAATACATGAATGATGTTCAGCAACCAAATCAAGTCCAATTCATATGTCTGAGTGTGTGATCCAACTGAACAACCTTGTGAACCATTTCTAATCAAAGATGATACATGCTCCTCAATCCTTGTCAAATTCCTTGATTCAGTCTCTATTTTTGTGAATCAGACATATAACCACCTCACCTGCCTTACTTCTGGAAACAGAATTAGAGATGACCCTTCAATTTCACAAAAGGTAGAAAAGTGTGTTTTATCTGCATAGCAAGGGGAGTGCCTGCAGCTCTTTCAGAATGCAGACTGTTACTGTTATTTCACTCCTGCTTTGGAGGGAGCTAATTGGCTGGCTCCTCCATACCAGTAGCCAATGTGACTTCATGCATTGTTGTATGTGGCCATCGTGGCATACTTCTTGTTATATTCTTCTGCAAGAAAATGTGATATACAATTTGTGCATGCATATTGTAATTTAGCATTTCGCAAATTGATGTTTGAG
The DNA here is from genome assembly GCF_040938575.1 of Ambystoma mexicanum. Classification (NCBI taxonomy): domain Eukaryota; kingdom Metazoa; phylum Chordata; class Amphibia; order Caudata; family Ambystomatidae; genus Ambystoma; species Ambystoma mexicanum. Next base: position 795,875,997 of record NC_090935.1, on the reverse strand, counting down.
CAGTTGGTGTATAATTCTCTCCGAGCACTTAGTGCAAATGTTTTTGCATGACACAGTTCTGTGGGGATGTGTATTTACAGGTGTGTGAGTGTTTGTGTATGTGTGCGTGTTTGTATGTGTGTATTCCCCAGTAGATCAGTCTCTCGCACCTCAAACACACCCACACACACACACAAACACACACAAACACACAGTGAGGAATTGACATCTGGCCAGGGTTAACATTTTTATTAACAAAGAGAATGATGAGGGTAACTCTGTCTCAAAAAGGGGTAATCTGACAAACAAATTCCCCCTTTCTAGTCGACTAGTGCCCTGCCTCATCAGTAGCCTGATCCGCAGCACCACTCTACACGTGGGACAGAGCAGGTTTCAAAGGTTATGAGATGCCCATTTCACAGCCGCAGAGGTGGCATTTCAGATATGCACTCTTGTAGCCAAAACAATGATGATCATGAATCACTCATGCTGGTGGCAGGCAATTTAGGATCATCATAGTATTGACTTAGGGTATGCCCTAAATTACATATATGCCTATGTTTAGGCATAGTGCATGGTACTACTTATGATCATAACTGCCACATTCCAATTGTTAATGCACATGTGTCAGGTCCTGTGAGTCCCATCCACTGTTGAAGTGATGTGTATTCTGGTCAGTGCAGCCGGCCAAATGGCAGGATGAAAACCTGGAGGGCCGAGCCTCCTCTTTGATCGCTTTGTCAGGGTAGATAACACCCTAACCTGAGACAGCTACACATCAGGCAGCTGTACTGGGCCCGGGCATCAAGTGAGCACACCCATTCAAAAGGGGTGTCCTCACACCAGGGTGCTGCATCTCTAAAGGCCTTTATTCTCAGTGAGAAGGGAAGAGGGTCGGATTATGATAAGCAGGAGGGAGGGAGGCTTCAACCATCATGATTTTCATTGTCTCTCTATCCTTTCTCCTCCACCTCCTCTAAATCAGAGCACTTTGGGTTTGACATCAAAATGGCAAAGTCCACCTGGTTCAATAGCAGGGATTGGACCACCAAGGCAGGCTTGTTTTAGTCCAATCCCCTGTGGACTCTCTTTCCTGTCTCCTCCACTTCCTCTGGAGTAAAGCACCTAGTGTGTGAAATCAGAAGAGCAATGTCGAGTCCGTTCAAGAGCAGGGATTGGACCAATAAGGCAGGCTAGATTTAGTCCAATCACCTGAGGACCTTTTTCTTTAACAGAAGGGGTCTTCCACTGCTTCAGCAGATTTGGCCAGTTCCTCTTAGATCCTTTAAGGTCACAGATTAATTCTGAAGATCTCACTGGACTTCCTTTCGGGGAGTTGTACTCTCCAAAGCCCTCTGCCTGAGGTGAAGAAGGAATCATCCAGAAGGAAGATCTGGCACCTACCACTCACAGGGCTCAATGGGAGTAACCCCTGCTGTGGATCAGGACCTACCACTCTGCACTGGAATCTCCTGAGCTGAGAGTTCAGACACTTAATGGAACCATCATAACCTCAAGTCCCCCAGAGAGATCCTAATAGGAATTGGAGGACCAGATGAGCCGAAGCTCAATGTTCACTACACCAAACCAGTCACTCCCTGTTCACTGCACCTTGAACAAGAGGGAAGTCGCTGGTTGCTACGCTTCTTCTCCACATCAAACATAGCTCAGATCCATGTTCAACTCCTGGTCTGACTATGTCAGCCCATCAAGAACTGAATCCATGTACTGTTGACTGTGAATTGTCCCCTCGATCCACTTTGACCCTAGAGACTGGTAAGGTCATGATCGTTCATGTTTTCAACAAGATATCATTTTTTTGGTCAGTACTTTACCTACCACCACTGGAACTAGGCTCTGAGTACTACTTTCGCCAGTCTGTCACATCTTCTCTCTTGCTCTGGGGTGGGTTTCTGTGTAGTATTTTCACTTTGTTCTACATGCAAATGGTGTGTTTTGATAAAAGTATATATATTTTTATAGAACCTTGATTGGACATTAACTTTATCCTGGACTGTGATATCTGTGGTACTCTGCTGTTTGTGTCACTACTGGTTCACCTTTACACCCGCCTTAAGAGCATAGCCTTCCTTCATCCAACTTTAGGACAAAAGGCGAAGTAGGTATATTTCTTAACTGTCCCTGTTTACCATTATGATTGTGCTGTGCTTTGGTTTGTAGAAGTGTGATGGTGGTGTGGGCAATTTTTCCCCTTGTACTCTTGCAGAGCAGAGTCCAATCTGTCACACACACACACAGAATCACCCACACAATTAATGGGAGGACATTTTGAGACTAGTTATAAAATGTCACTCATTATTGGTCTCGTTTGCTTATTGACTTGGTGATAGTTCATGATTACCACAAAGAGCATGGCCTGAGAGGAGAGTGTGGATGGCAATTGCAGAGCAGGAGTAGTCTCTGCACAGCAATCACAGTGAGGAGGAAGTTGGCAGCAAGCTAAGTGGTAGCTTCGGAAGAGGGATGGGGTGGTACCAGGTGAGCGGGGACACTGAATGCAGGGAGACAGGGACAGATGGGGAGGGGTCACATGCATAGGGGGAGGTGCTGGTTGATAAAAATAATGCATCTATTTACCGACTGTGCATGCACATGTCCTGAGGCTCCGGATGGTCTGGCGCCTTCCTCAGTGGTGCCAGACAATCTAATGTTGCATCAAACCATCTTTGGTGGCAAATTTGCTGCACTCCCCATCAAAGCAGGCACATTTTTCAGTGTAAGTGCGTGAACAGGTAAAAACAAACACAACAGAAAAGCTAAGTACACAAATATTTTAGGAGATTGTTAACGAGAGCTACAACAATCCCTCTGTCGCAAATGTCACAGCAGCCACATCTGCCTTGACTTGGAATGCCATGGAAATCCAGGCAGCCATTGAGGTCTCTGAATACTAATTCAGGCCCTGATCCATAGAATTTATTGTACAGTAAATAGGGACGTTGTGCGCCAAATTGCGTGCAGAACACCTTTCGTCGATTCGCTGGACTTTGTGGGGACTTCGCGCTAGATCGGCACATCTCTGCAAGTACTGAGTGTCTTGCACGAGACACCACACAGAGGGACGTCCCACAGGCAGTCCATGACATGCCCACAAATGCGCACAACCAGGCTTACTCATGGATCTGACCACATAACCTCCCGTCGCGAAAAATGCTCATGTAAAGCTCCTGATCTATCCGCCACCAAGGCAGGCGTACAGACACCTGTGCATAGGAATCACTGTGCAGCTGTGAGATTTAGGGGGTGCGTACATGCAGACAGGGTTCTGATTTAACTGAGGGGTGCGCGTACCCAGTGTGGCGGGGTGCAGGAAAGGTTTATGGGGGTTTGCACGCAGATTAACTGGAGTATTATCTGAGTTCCGAAAAATGGTACGTTTGTTGCTGAGGTGCTGTTAAAAGTTACGGGGGACCCACGCAGTGTCACTGAGGTGCTAGCTTGGTTATGGGCGACCCCACGCAGTGTTGCCAGGGTGCATGAGTTCTCGTCCGCAAAGCCAGCAAAGGTAGGAGAATGTGGCTGGATTTACGTTGCATAGGGGCTTGTCAGGGGCGTACCAGCAGCAACTTGCATATAGGGTTACTTTACAAGAACAATTCCATGAATATGCTAAGCATACAGAAAAACCTAAGCGCGCAGGCTCGCGCAGAGTCATTCTTGGCACGGAAGCTTTGCCGGATCTATGTGCATTTTTCCAAGAATTGGCCCTTTAATGTTCTTTAATTGAACCCTCCTGAACTGTGACTATCATGGCAATTACACAAGACACATTTTCTTCGAGAAGCCTGCATCCCCTCCAGTCATGTGTAAGGTCACCAAAATGGCAGGATGACAATCATAAAAGTGGGGCGGGTCGGGGAGGGTGGGCGCAGTAAAGTGTATAACGCCCCCTACCTTTTGGGGAAAGCCACCATCACCCCCTTACTTTCCACGATGGCAGAGAAGCACCTAAACCTGCAATATCTCCCAGTTGCTGGACTGCTTTTGTTCATTTCTATCGGCTGGATGGGGATTAATGCCCCTTGTCGAGCTGCCAGAAAACTCTGCTCAGCAGTGATGTGTGCTTGTCTTCTGCAATTGAGCATGGATTGCTGCAGGCAGAGGGCCTGATTTTACAAAAGCGTTTTACAATGGTGCCCTCTCATTGAAAAATGCCTTAAAATCAGGCCCATGGTATCATTATAGGTAATGGATGGGGGAGTGCCTGCAGTACTGGACATGTCACTTGAAAGGTACGAATGTTAGACGATTGGAAGGGGGATGCTTCTTAAAGCTGCCTGCTGTAGGGGATAGTGACAAACGAATGGTGGCCATTTAAATACATTTGTTTTATTGTCTTTTTATCAGTCATGTAAAACATACAGGTGTTGGGTGGTGTGGAGGAAAGGAAGGACCCAAGTATGAGCTTTGAATGGGGAGGAGAGTTTCTGCTTGGTGCGGAGGAGGGGCGAAGAAGGGGGCTGGGCTGGGGGAACCTAGTGCGCTTCGACCCCTGCAGACAATAACATGAATCGTGTAAACTGTCCTAGATATAGTTAAGAAATCAAGATATCAATGTCAACTTGATCCTTCGCACAAAAGTATCCAATGTTTCTTCCTGCCCATATGATCCTCAGATGCAGATTTTGTATTTGAACTTGTCTGTTAACGTTACCTCATTTTAAATTACATACATAGGTTTCAGACAACAGAATATCACTATTGATTTACAAGAAAGCACCCATAATTTCCCGTGTATCAAATTACCAAAATGAAACGAGTTTTTATCAGTATCATAGGGGTCAGTGGACTCTCTCAAAAACACCTTGTACCGGGACTGCTCACGCATGTATTTACTATGAAGACAGGAGCAACACTTATACACTGCACATACTCAATACCGGCTTGCTTTCCCCTCTGACTTCCCAGGTGTGTTGCTTTCCTTTAAGGAACCCGTGAACTGTAAAGTAGACCGTTGACGAGCTCTGCTTTTTATTCTCACCTTCAAACACCACCTTTACATAGCTGGGGGCTCTGTGTACTGTCATTCGCTCTTTCTAATAAGCCCCCCTGCTGCTTTTCTAGTTCACTTTCCGCTGGCTTTCTATCAAAGGAGAAATTCCTATGTTCTTAGAAGACATGCTGTTCAATTGCTGGTCTGATTTGTTTTGTTGATGTGCCAGCAGTGTTGTGGCAGTGCCAAATTTGCCGCGTAGCCACCTCGGTAACCTTCAACGGTGATTGCTTAGTTTGCAAAACACTCTTTACAATGGACTCAGCTGGCAGCGTTGACTACCGCGGTAACCTCCTCATTATCACTGTTGGGGAGTCCGGGAGGGTGAAACGGGGTCTTTACTCCGCCAAAAATCGAGCATAGCAATAGGACATACAGAAAACAAGACAATATTTGTTTTATCTGCTTTTTATTACCATGTTATAGCTGAACGCTTTTCATGCCAGATTATTTTCTTTGCAAATATAAAACACAAGTAAAAATACAAAATGAAATACAATTTTCACAATTCACTGTACCATAGATAATTACTTATCCAATAAATAATCGAATAATGATACCCAAATGATATCAAGTCAAACTCACAATTAATACACAATGAATGCTTAAAAACCAAAGCCAGGAATGCCACTATGTTCCGGGTACCTTACAGATATTATAAAGTGCTATGTCACAGCAGGAGTATTGCCCAAAAGACATCTACCCCAAAAAGACTCACTGTTATGGACAAATTCATTTAATACGTTTGATCATTCTCTACTTATCTCAGGGCACTAGTCAGGACATGTCTGAGTGTCTCTATTTCGTTGGTATCTAGAGATAGACGACACGTTCCCTCTGTTGTTGGGATGGGCCGCGGGCAGCCTCAGCAGCATAGCAGGGGAGTTGGGTAAACCAAATCATCAGGAATCTTCTTACCTTGGGCTAGGATATTTCATTAGGTACCCTTGAGGTCCCGCCTGTGTGTACGTAGGTATTAATAGTAGTTGTGTGGACAAATACTTGGACATACATTCCAAATTCCTATGGTAGTAGGCCTGGGCCTTTTTCCAATGCTGGGAAATCAGTGTATTGGTAGGCTCAGAAGGATCCAACTCCCAGGTGACTAGCCCAAAGAAATGAGTGCATAGAAGGCTTAAGCAGTCAAGCTTTTTTTTACCCCAACCCCTTCATCTTTCAGAAACCCGGAAATCGGAGTATTCTGCAGTTTAACAATTTGAATCCATAATCTCCTCTGCCTCATTCATACCATGGTGCACAAAGAAGTAACTCCCAGTTCAAGCCTGATTATACCGAGGGCACCCCATTGGCATCTCCCAGTATACGTCGCAATATTGACCCTTCCAGCCTATCTAACCACTTTCTGTACAGAGTGCCCCAGGTCTCCAAACCATACAGGATCCGGGGAACCAGGGTTTGTTTGTATAATAACAGAAGGCCACCAATACTAAAGCCACTTCTGGCTTGTAAAAAGTGCATTATTGCCCCTGGTTTCTTGTGAGGTTTGAGTTCTAGGGCTGTCATCCAAGCAGGTTCAGTGTGTTTGTAAGAGATTTCATTGACCAAATAAACATAATATGCAGCCCATTCCAATAGCATATTATCTATTTTTATAATAATTTCTGATGGGCGCTTTTTGCCATCAAAGACCATCAAACGAGTCTCATAAATTTATTGAAAAATCGTTTGCAGTTGCATAGTTCATTAGGGTACGCATGGATCTCGTTATACTGACTTTAGTATGATCCATCAGGACTCTGTCGTCTGTGTATGATAATAATGGCACATGCGGCAAGGCCTTTTTAGGAGCGAAGATTCTGGCCTTATTGAATAACTCAGGATGATCATCCAAACAGAGGTTGAATAACAAGGGCACTAAACTCCCCCCCCCCCCCGCGCTTCACTCCTCTATTTGTAGATATAGATTCAGTTGGAGGCCCGTCCCCTCAACACACACCGTACTGATGTGCCAGATTATAATTTTGACATAATATATTGAGGAGCCCTTTATTGATGCCCCAGTTCCTCAACTTGGTCCATAATTTGATTCTATTAACACAATCGAGGGCTCTGCTAAAGTCCACGAAAAAAAAGGCATACAGCGAGGTCCTTTTTTTTACTTTGCTCTAGCTATAAGAGTACACACAATTAGTACATTTTGTATGGTTGAACAATCAGGTCGAAAACCCACTTGAGTAACATACAATATGGTTTGCTCTTTAGCCCAAGCATCCAACGCTCTCTGTAAAACGTACCAAAAATACATGCAGACACATCTAACATAGATAAGACGATAGTTAGAAGCGAGGTCTCGTTTCACTGACCATCTTCAAAAATGAGTACCAATAGTGACTGTTTCCATGTTTGTGGAATGTTGTTGGTATCCACAATATACACAAAGTAAGTGTGGAAAACAGCCGCTCAGGCTGATACCACATTTTATGAATGCCCATATTATGTCTTCAATGTTCGTGGTCGAACCTCGATCATGAAGCCATACCTGGTGACATCACAATCCGAATTGCTCAAGTATTGCTTCGAACCAAAGCCTTCTTCAGTTTGACCCAGCCTTGACATCTGCTTGCTGCTGGACTACTCCACCTGCCGCATTTCAATTTGAATAAAACCACTAAACAGTGCCAAGAAGCCTGGTTTGCCATTGTTGAACTGTCAAGACACTGAAAAGACATTATAGCCTGATAACTGACCCCCTCGTCCATTTTGTGGCACGAGAAGCTGGCTGGGTCACTTTAATCTCTTTTGCACTTCAATGACACATCATTTACAAGCACATTATCGGTTTTATTGCCTTTTGCACCCCGGTTTCATTATCTAGAATGCCACATCTTGCTTTCTTACATATTTCGTCTTCTTTCTTCAGGGGTGAGTTTTTGTAATGTTTTCTATTTAATTATTATTGCATGTGGTGTGTTTAATTAAAATATTTATATTTGTATAGAACCTTGATTGGACATTACTTTACATTTTGACTGTTGTACTTTGCTGTTTGGCTTGCTACTGTTTCGCATTCACACGCCTCTTGATAGCATAGCACGCTACTGCAAAGGAGGTATATCTCCTAACTGCGCGTATTTTAACTTTATGATTGGGCTCCCTCTTGGTTTGTAGAAGCGTGAGGGCTGAGTTGAAGCTTCAGCCTCTTCTCATTCTTGCGCACGTCCAGGGCTGAAGTCAATTTGTCAAAGTCACTTGAATTGTTTTCCTTTTCCTTAGAAAAAAGAAAAGAACATGAGGTTTACTAGAGATTTTCCCATGAGAATATAAGTTCACAGAGCAAAACCTGCTCAGACAACTAAGGAGAGAAATATTTGAAATGTCCAGATCTTTCCGTGTGGGAGCAAAAAATCACAGACTAAAACATACATTTTCATGAGAACCGAATATCACAGGAAATGATGTGTGGTTTGTCTCTGGTGCTCCAATATTGTTACTCTAATTTCATCGTTCTCCTTCCTCTTTCACTTACCTTGTGCCAGCCAGGCCTTTTTGTTCCTTCCTACTCTGTCTAGCATGGGAGCAGCCCTTTACCTCCTCTAGCCTCTGGGTGTTGCTTTCTCCACCTCCAGCTGAACCCAACCTTCTTCTAATATTACCAGGGACAGCATTTGGGGGTTACCAGGGGTCGAAACTGCAACCCCTGAAGTTTCCTTGCACCCTTAAAAAAAGAAATATAAAACTAATCGTTTCTTTTTTTTTTAAATGCTTGCTCCTGGGCTGTGGTGAGTGCCATGGCACTCTGTTTCTGGAGTGACTGGCTTTCTTGCTCAGGCCTCTTAACCACATAGGGTTCCAAAAGTGTAACACTTTGAGCAGTGACTCTAAATAAGAAAATAATAGTAATAACAAATAATGCGTTTTTCTTGAATTCTATACAATAATTGCTAGACTCATTAAAGGTTTGTTTCAGGCACACTTCAGCGGGTGATTCACTGATTTAGTCTACCTCAATTTAAACACCTTTGATTTAAACACCTCAACTAAGCCTTTCATTCTTCAGAGGTCGCTAAATGAGTATCAACACAGGTTGGGTGATATTGTATGTACATTTCTTCTATATAAAGCACTTAAGCGTAAGTGCTATTTAATAACAGATCATTATCATTTGGCCTTGGACGTCTGCTTGCATTCACAGTAATTTGGTGATATTGGCCTATACCCACTGATATTAATTATACATATAGTGATTCATTCTTCTATGAAATGTATATCACATTATAGTGATATTGTCACCATTTGTTTTGTAGTGTATTTAGGAACAATGTTATGTAATGCCACTTCCTGTTTTGTCAAGGGGTGAAAGGTTGTGTCCCATCGCTTCCGGTAATGTCACTTCGGAGTGAGGTCAAATGACATCAGTTCCTGTGATGTCATCAGAGGCCATGGGTTGTAAGATGTCACTTCTGCTAGCCCTGGCATTTTGGTGAAATGAGTCCCTGAATATTACCTCCTTCACTGCCTAGTTAACATCTCGTCATGATGCTGACCCCTTCTCCTCTTGAATGCACCACCTCCTGATATTGTCACCTCTTCCTGGCTACCAACCTCTCCTGATATTACCAATTCCCCTCCTTGACGTCCACCTACTCTTATGTTATCACATCCCTGGTATTATCATCTCCTCCTGCTCCTTCTCCCCCACTCAACTACTGCTCCTCCAAATCCACTCCTTTATCTATCTCCATCACTCTCCAATGGCCTGCCACAACTGCCTTCAACAGCCCAACCAAAATGACTGGGTTCCTTTTTTATGCTACCACACTTTCTCCTCGAACCTGGGAAGTGGCTGCACCAGTCGTCTGAAATTGGGATGGCACTAAGATCAGTTGCTATTTTAGAGTGCCCCTGGGATAACTTTTGTCTCAGGAGGCTGGTCAAAGCCAATAATTGGCCTCTCCACCATCGTGGAATTCCCCCTCTTGCTCTCGTGCGTTGTTTTTGCAGAGCGTGTGCCTCTTGTTCTTTCTGTGTGTAGGTTTACTGTTGGGAAAATACTTAGCAAGCTGTTTAGGCTCTCAATTTATATAGATAATGTGTGCACACCAATGTTCCCTCTAATTAGTTTTCTCTATTTGCGGAACCGGTTGGCTGTTGGGCGCACATTATTTTCCAGGCACTTTGTGAGCTACAGTCGCAGAAGAGAGTTTGGAAAGGAACTTCCTCTTCCCAGCCACTGTAATTCTTTAAAAATCTTACAACACTTTTTCCAAACACATGTGCTAAAATAAAAGATGTCATATGTGATTATACAGAAAACTCAACCAGTCCAATACTTCAATATCTGGCACAGTACCTTGCAAACGTACTTCTGCACAGAGAAAAATGTCGGCCTCATTGCCAGTTTGGCGGTAAGTGGTAAAGTTGGCGGTAACTCCATTACCGCCAACTTTACCACTGTGCCAAATTTTGATTTTCGGGCCTGGAGTGGAAGATTTGCCTCCAGGAAAACCCTGGAGGTAAATCCTCCAACTCAATGCCAAAATCATCGGAATCTCCATTGTGGTATTTCCGCCAAAAAGCCAATGGACTCAATATGAATGAGGAATAACTGTAATTAGTTTGAGTGGTATTCTGGCGGATTTATGTCGGGATACCGCTCCAAGTCATAATGAAGCCCTGTATGTTTTATGCCACTCGAAAATCACTCATTTGTATTACAAAACACAAATATCTCTTAGTTGTGTTCCCAGATATCTCGTACAAACAGTATTTATTCTTGAAGAAATGTTTCTTTGTATTCTGAGTTTTCAAAAAAAGGGAATTTTATTCTTGATGCGATAATCTTGTGGTCAGCCGACACATGTTTCGACCCAAGGGCTCTTTATCAAGGCTGGTGCGTTATTGCTCATTGGCCGTTAGGTAGGTTGGCTCTTGGTGGTGGATTAGGGTAAGTGGGTTCCACTCCTTGAATAGGCTGGCTTGTCAGCCTGTTACTGTTGCGAACAACCTCCCTGGCATTTGTGGCCCTCAAATATCTCTTGTCATAACTGATGTGGCCGTCAAGAAACAGAATACATTTTCCGATGGATTAATGGCAATTAAAAGCAATGTGTGAAAAACATGCTGAAAGGAGTTCAAGTGCCACTTTAATGAAGTAATTCAAGGGCCAGGTGAACAAGCTTCTAATAATTTGTGTAAGGATGATAATTGCATCAGAATAAATGCACTTTAGAATATAATGATCCTAAATTCCTGTGCCTCTGCTTACCATCCACATTACGTTCTTCTGTGAGTAGTGATAACACCAGCCTTAGAACTGAGAGACATATACTCCATGCATTTTTATTCCCTAAAAAACGAAAATGTGCCTAACAAAACGAGAAACAGTGAACATTGCTTCAACCCACAAAGCTCCACTGATATTTTTTCGAATTATTGACCAGTAGAGCAGTGGCATTAATGCCCGATCTCAAAAGGAATTTTATGGGGAAAGAACATATTTTAATAATCAGAAAGTATCCATATTAGCAAAGCTAATTACTTTTTTACTCCCTGAAAAATCATTTGACTCCAAGTAGGGACAAACATCTGATTAGAGCCTTGCTTGTACCCCTGACATAGGAAGTGAAATGACAGGGCACATAATAAGGTGTATAATTTTGCCCACCCTTCCGCACCACAGCCTAGATAAAATTAAACAAGAGCTTTACTGAGGTTTATTATGGAGCCCTGTTGAAGAAAATCACACATATATGCTGTTTAAGTTAATTGCATCAATTCATCAGAGATACACATGATGTAGTGCCTTCTTCTATAACTGTGGATCCCTCTTCTGTAATTCTTTGTGATTAGTTAAATAAGATGCAGGGAGATTTTAGAGATTACACACACAGAACACATGGTTATATTGATAAGCCCTCAGCAGTCGAGCATAGAAAAAAGGTGCTGTTGTCTAGATGGGTACTAGAATTTCCTATCCTTTAGCAAACACGTAACACATTTCCTTCAGTGTACTGCTGAAATGTGTGATTAGGTCTTTAAAATGTGCTGCTTTGTTCATCACCCGCTTCCACCCATACCCTTCCCCGGTCCCTGTGCTTGGCTCCAATACTAGTTGATAGAGCTCTGTAAAAAGTGAGGGATTGTAGCAGTAAACACTCACTGGGATATTTGCAGACCCACAATGCTTTGCAAGCAAGGCATATTTAACATATGATGAGCATTTTAAGAATGTCATGACTCTGCATGTGCATAATTCTTTTGCAGTGCATACAAGTTTGTTTGCAACATACCCCACCCTTATGTCATTGTGTAGTATTACACAAGTGCTCAGTGAAACTGTTTTTGTATAGAAACGAGTTATCATATAATGTGTGAAGGTCTATGCCCAAAGGAAACTATGCAAATTGTGTGAAAAGCATTCTCCTGTCTGAATATCCGGTGCCTTGATACTATGGACGATTAATCCCAGGCATAGTCCATACCCATTATCCCTTGTAGGCGAAGTAAATTATATTGCAATGTTGCTCTCTACTTATAGGGTAATGTAGGATAATGTTAGTAATAGAAAAGTAGGAGAAGCTGAGCATCACATTTGTCCTTTCAACATATTTAGAGGGCAAATTAATATTTGAGTTTCATAATGCGTTAACTTACAAGGGGGCTGCTTCAAAGCACTTGTGTGACATATGTACAAAGAAGAGGAAGTGTGGGATTTGGTTACACATCCAAGTAGCCTGCTTACTTACAGTCAGTATCCGATATTTGAGCTGGGAGTTAGATTATATAGGGTGGATGACACTTTTGGTAAGGCACAATGCGTAACAGAAATTCTGGCGGGTGCACATCATTCATGTTACAACAAACATAAAACAAGTGGATGTGGGTACAAGTCTGCTAACTTTTTGCAGAGCCAAGAGGGGAAGAGTCGAGGTTGTCCGGTAGTATCTTAATGTACTTTCGGGTTGAAGTTAGAGTCATAAGATAAAATTGTGGTAGAGTCAGGTTTAGGAGTTGATGGGTGGGGAGGAACATTTTTGGTTAATGTGTGCAGGCATATCTTGGTTAGATTCTTCTGTTAATGGAGCCAGTTTTTCATATTAGTTTTTAACCTCTTGTGTTGTATTTTGCTGTTAGGGATTTTAGGTGCATAGTAGTGTAATGCAAATTAGCAGAATATCAAGACTAGTTGCTTATTTTAAGAGAAAAAAAATTTCAGGTAATTGCTGTGGCTTGTGCCCTATTAAATCTTTTTGAATAGGTGAGAATTGTCTGTGTGCACTGCTAAAACTCTTCTGAGCGGCACCCAGAAGGAAGCTGGGCAAGCGCACATGTGCACAGTTTAGAGGGAACCTTGGTGTACACATTGATGTTGTACCATTGTATCCTCTGCAGGGACACACTCTGAAGGCAGACAATACTTCTGTAACGGTAGTTCTCATGTGGCTCAATCAGCAATTGACAAGTTGCAAACTCACGGTCTCCTTTATCCTTTTAAATGACTTTCGTGAAGTTAAAGCCAGACTTGCAGCCATATCTAAACACTTCTTATATCGACTAAATTAGCCTGACCCTGATAAAAGGGAAATGTGGGTTCTTCAAATGGGGAATTTGGGTGTGCCTATAGGGATATTCAGGCTGTTCCAACTTGGGGAGGTCATTTTGTTTTTGATCATTGCACTTAATATAACCCTGGGAAAGGGACAAATGATCTTGAACATGTAGCTTTGATTGTTCTGTGCCATGTGATGGACACCACGGGTGGGTGACTCAGCGAAAATCATCATATCCTCGGGGCCCCACCATCCACTGGATTGGGGATGTCTCTTGAGTGACCCTTCATGCAGCACCTAGAACCAATCAAAGGATTTTGTCACAGTGCCTATTAATTTCCCTCTGTAGCAAACAACTGCATATTTCATGGCCAATTTCGTTTGTTATGCTGCTTCAAAAATGTTCTTTAACAACCACTTGTGTTAATACAGTATTCTCATGTTTATTAGTAACTCGGTGAGAGCGAAGCAGAATGCAACAAGCATTCTGATTGGCTCTCGCCAGGTCCCTACCCGGCCGGGAATACCTCCGTTGGGATTCCCCCGGCCTTTGTCACCGGCGGGGGGCATGGCAGCCCCTCAGCTAATGAGGAGGCTCGAAGTGGGGCCATCCCCGCTCCGAGACTCCCAGCGGCTGAGAGGCTGCCTTCACCCCCGCCGGGGACGCAGGTACTTTTTTTTTTTTTACATTTAAAAAAAAAATGTTTTCCCCTTCCCACTCCCGCCCTCCCAACCCCACTTACCTTCTTTTTGATCCTTTTTTTGGGAGCGGACGCGCTGGGAACACTTGTGTTCCCAGCGCGTCCGCTCCCGATGGCCGCCATGGAAAGGGAAAACGGACTCCGTTTTCCCTTTCCATGGCGGCAGCCATTTTCTTTTTTTTTTTCTCCCGAAACGCTGCAGCGTTTCGGGACAAAAAAAAAGCTTTTAGTGCCCCGGTCATGCAATTTTTGCGGCCCGGGGTACTAATAGCAATAGAACCCTCGCGTCGGGGGCATTACCGGTAATGCCCCCGACGCTCGGGTTCTATTGCTTAATTAGACAAGCTCATAGTTATTAATAAGTGGTCAGACTAATCAGTGAAGGCTTTTTTTTAAAAAAAAGGGTTTTTATGAAGACAAACATTAAGCTCCATGTTCAGTTGAATATGTTTAATGAAAAGCATGCATATGCAGGTAAACTATTATTTCTTTTATAAAAATGCATTTTAAAGGTGCATGGAAAGGGCATACCACAGGATGTTTAGGAAGAGGAAAGCCTTTTGTGAAGAAGCACACTTTGGGATATGACAATATCTGTTCCTGTCATTGTTAAATAGCTAATGATTTGTATACGTAGCAAAAAATTCAATGTTGATAGGGCAAAATGAGAGTGCTTCTTCATTGTCAGTCGTTGCATAGGCTATCAGATTGTCTAAGACAAACCAACATATTAGTTAATTATGACATGCAATCACTTGACATCTTATTTTAAGGGAACATTGTTGAAGGGCAACATCAGAGGAACTCAGACGTTATCATTCCTAAAGCAACCATACCGTACTCAACACCGTGCATCACTCATGATGCCACACATTGTGAAAAAATGCCATTAAAAGTAGCTCTTGAGAATAATCTTTAAGGTCCATTAAGGGAATAGACAAATGTTGCTAATTTGCCGTGGCATGCAGTAATGCCCAGTCAGAACACTGTCCAGGTCATTGCCTTTGCCCTTCGACTATGCCAGAGGCTCCCCCAAAACCCCAAATTGCCCACTGGGCATGACCTGTGATGATGCCGAGTGGCGGCTTTGTTCATTGCATGGCATCTTGGCCGCTCCAATCAATCATTTTGCCCACTATGTCCAGCCTATAGCCAGGGCAGTGGTTGCTCTGCTTTGGGCAAGGGTGAAGGCCATCCCCAGACTCCTCGAAGGACCTCTTCATGTCCACTGGGTAGCATCAGAGGCCATTCCCAATGGACAATGTGCCTTAGGTTTGGCCCCCAGTCATTTCCTGGATATCTCCAAGATACCCATTAATGGCTACAGTGGAAATTATAGCAATACCTTAAGTACCCCCAAGACAAACACTCTATGTCTGCAGCCATGCCTGGTGGCTGCTTTGCCCAGGGTTTGACCTTTGGTCATGCTGCAGGCACCTCCAAAACACTCAGTGTGCCCACTGGGAATAGCATGCAGCAAGATGATTAAATCTTATGAATCAGAGAGTTGGCTCTGATCCAGTTGCAACACTCCCTGCTATGGCCCTCACAACCATCCTCTGGACCCACATTTCTGGGTCTGAATCCCCCGGCCCAGTTCAGACCGGATCAAGATCCCCATACCTAGCTCATACCCGGCTTTAGGACTACTTTCTAGAATGTGCTGTTTATTATTGTTGATGCTAGTTCCTCTTCTGTTAACTATGCATGACAGGGTTTTTTTTATATCTGTGCCTGTATACAGCACATGTGCACCAATAGAATATGCTTGGCATATGTCTTGAAGTAGAGCAATACATTTTTTGAGTATCACAGTACTTTCCAGTGATGTCATAAGAAATGCCATTGATGATCTCATGTGTGATGTAATTGATGATGTTATATGTGATGTCATATGTGGTTTTATCAGTGTGCTCTAGTTTTTAATTATAACTTCAATAATGTCATGTTATAAATGATGCCAAGATGTGACATAGTGATGTCATCTGTGATGTTACTATGGTGCTCTTGCAACAGGGCTGTGCAACAGGGTGGCTTGGAGTTACGTCATTGCAGCTTCTAACATCTGCTGAATTTTAGGGCTTTTGCGCATTAACCCAGCCCCGTAGAATCACTTCAACTAAAGAGTTTACTCTGAATAGAGAGGGTTTTGTTGTGTTGGAGGGATTTATCATAAATGTGTCTTTACAAATGCTTTTGACTGAATTCAAAGGGTTTTGCTATCAACCGCAACATCTACTACAACATTTAATTTCTTAACTATGGAACATTTATTTACAAGTTTTATATCTTTCTCTTAACTGAAGTGTGGAATTTCTGGAGGTTTCTGACAGTTTGTGGCATTCATGGAAGTCAGTGACGGAGGAGGAAGGTGAAGAGCCTCCCCATGAGTTTGAAAAAGGTGGTTGGGAGCAGTGAACGCAGCAGATGGTGGCAGAGCTCCTTACTCCCCTAATACATAAATATGTACATACACGCACTTACCTGAAGCCCACTTTACAGCTAACATTTCCTCCTCTATCGTATATTTTTTCTCAGCACCTTTTTAGCAGCCTTGATGCAAAGGCTGTAGTGCATTCTTTCTCTTGATCCTTGTGTATGAGTGTGGCTTCTAGAGCCACATTGCCTGCATCCGTCACAATTGTGGTCCTCCTTCCTTAGTCCTAACTGCTCAGTGCAGATGCATTTCTCAGGGCTCTTTTCAATTTGTGGAATTCTTCACTGTATCCTTCCATCCATTCATGCCTAGCACCACCCTTCAAAGGGAGATAACTACAGAGCATGTGCCATACCCCAGCCACACACAGACAGAAGGAGCCCTTGCCACCACAAAGACTTCCAATAGGTAGTTTGGGTGGAGGCAGACTTCACAAACCTCCTCTAGTGCCTATCCCTGAACTATTCATTTTTTTCATTGACCAGAATCACCTGCAAGAGAAAGCTCTACAGAGGGTTTGCAATGACCCAGTAACACAGGGAGTGCAAGGCATACCTCTTGCCACCATCAAATACTCCAAAGGGCAGATTGGAAACAGTCACCCTTAAAGTATGCTTTCACCCGTTATCAACATGTTCCCCGCTGCCATGAGACAGGGGTAAGATTCCAGGGCGTGAGTGGCACTGTCTGCGTGCATTTTGGGTCTTTCCATGGCTCAGCGCCATCACCACACTCCCTGGCTGCTTGAAGCAAGCTCCTCCTCCCCCCCTCCACTGCCCACCCTCGCTGCATCCCATTGGTGTGCCCAAAGTCACGAGATTCAGAACACCAGAGGGGCACCGCAATGGAGAGAGCATCTGCTCCTTTCCCCGCTGCCACGGCACAGAGGTAAGATCCCATGGCATGAGTAGCCCTTTCTGTCTGCATTTTGTCCACTTTGGGCCTTTCCAGCCCACAGCCCTCTCTCTGTTGCCTGCCCTCGCTGCATCCCACTGGTGTTCCCCAGGTCACAAGACCCAGAACACTAAAGGGACACGGAGATGGAGGGCGCATCTACTCCTTTCACCGCTGTCACGAGACAGAGGTATGATACCAGGATGTGAGTAGCCCTTTCTTCCTGCATTTTGGCCATTTTGGGAATTTCCAGCCCTTATTGCCCACCCGTGCTCCCCGCCTGCTTGCAGCAAGCTCCTTCTCCTCCCTCGCCCTGCCCGCCGTCCTTGCCTCCCATTGGTGTTCCCCAGGTCACGAGTCTCATACACCAAAGGAACACGGTGACCGAGAGCACATCCACTAGTTTCCCAACTGCCACGAGGCAGAGGTAAGATCGCAGGGTGTGAGTAGCCCTTTCTGACTGAAATTTGGCATTTTTGGCACTTTTGATCCCTCAGCGCCCTCACAGCGCTCGTCAGTTGCTTGAAGCCAGCTCCACCCCCTCCCCCACCCATCCCCGCTGCATCCGATTGGCGTTCCCCCAGTTGTTAGGAAAGATTTCATAATGGTATGTAATTTTCCCTCCATGTGGCAACTCCCAAACTTTTTGCTGCTGTTTCACACCCTGATCTAGACTTTGCCAGAGAAGCGCAGCCTTCCGCCGCACTCCTCTGGGCTTTCACTCAATTCTTATGGGGAAACTGACATGCCCTTAAAACAGTCGGTACTGGGAGACTTTGTTTCCCTTAGTCCTTTCCTCATGTTGCAGCTTTTGTGGAACATGAAACAAGAGTGCACTGTAACTAACTTTACCGCGCTCTTAGGTCTCTAGTCATTCCAAAGGCCCTAGAAACTCTCGCTGGACTTATTATGAATTGTGCAGGTGTGTTACAGACAGGACTGGTGGCAGCTATCGTTTCTCTTCTGTTTTGAACCCTTTTTCGCCATGTTATCCGCGCTTACCACGTTTGGCACAAATGAGTGGCCTGGCTCCAAAATGGCCATGCCACAAGGTTCTTTGTCCTGTCCTCTGACTGTCTTGCCCCTTCACCTTCCCCAAGTCGAGCCGACCCGGGTCAGTCCTTATTTGGTCATGCACTTTCCCGCGAAACCCCAAAGCTTTTGCGGGCTTCTGCATGCCTTGTGTGTGCCTTCAGGATGCGGGCTGGGATGTCTGTTCCCAATACACATCCTGGGTGCCAGAGAGTCTACAGTGTCCTTAATGCCTGGGACCACCGTGGTCCGTGATAGGGTCACGTATGGTGTGAGTGTTTGTGAGCAGATCTCCCATTGGGTCCTCTCCATTTTGGCACGAAGGGAACTTTGGATAAGAGGAGGCTGAAAACACCACTACCATGTCGATCTCCTGAGTTCACACCGAACGAGAGATAAGGAGCCAAGTATCCTGCAAAAAGAAGCTGAGTCGAGGAACCGCTGGTGACCCGCTGAAGGTTTGGAACCCTGAGCCGCTGTTGTCCTGTGAGACCCCTCTGCATCTGATCGTCCTAGAAGGTCTGCGAAGGTGCTTCGACCCATTGGAATAGTGGGATCAACTATTCCCGGCACCTTCATCAAACCTGCAAGTAAGCCTCTTCAGAAGTGGCCCTTGGCCAACCAGTGAGCTGACCAGCTTATGCAGGACGCTTTGCTCTGTCACCGCCGCCATTTCGGGAAAGCCCTCGAAACTTGGTCTACTGCTTGCTCTGCGCCCACGGCACCCTCACACTGAAATTCGTACACTTGGCATTCCCAGGTCTGAAGTGATACGAGTACGCCCGGACCAGAGTAAACGCGGTTGCCGTGTTGCCCTGCTGCGGTAACAACCTGTGCACGTCCGCTGCATTTGGGACACCCTCTACCCTGCATCCTGCTACGCAGAATCTACATGGTGTCGAGACGTGCTGATCATCGCAGCTGAACCTGCCATCAACGTGAACTGAAATGGAGAAGTCTGGGTCTGCCTGCGTCGGGGACCGGTGAGTAGGCCATACCCCAACCTGTGGCCCCTCGCGCAGGAGCCTGTTTCTTTTCTACCGCTGTTGCGAAATAGCAACTCTATCCCGCACTCTCACCCTGCCTGTGCCCACAAGTGGAGGCCTTGCTTGAGTAGTGGGGACTTGTTCTGCATTGCTTCATTCACCTTCCTGAACTGCCTGAGACCCTTGAAGAGACTCTACTTTATCCATTGGCACCAGCGCGTGCAGGTACTTTTGAGAATAAGGCTCCTCTCTTCGTAGGGCTCGGACTTCCTCCTAGTTAGGTGTATTTCTGATGTCGAACTGGGTCTAATGAGTACTTGCACTGCCTGTTTTCCTCCCCATCTAGGTGGTCTACATATTACGTGCTCATAACTCCTTAGACCCCTCGGTCGTGTATATATATTGTATTGATTGTGATGTGTTGGTTTACTTTAGTATTATTGTGATTCTTTGCTATGGTCGATGTTACAAAGGCCTTGCAATAAATGTGTCTATATTTGTAATATAACACCTGTCTGGAATAATTTGTAAGTGTCCTTGCTTTGTGTGCTCATTGAGGTCTTTCTGTCACCCTCAGCCCTCTTGAGACTCAGTCTTGACCACCGCCATCGCTACCCTGATTGGTCTGGCTTGTCCAGAGGTTACCCTGTTCCAAGAAACTAGGTTGGCCTTCTGAACCTCTGCCCCTCAAGGTCAGAGTTCAGAAATCCATCTTAACAAATTGGTGGCAGCAGTGGAATAGGACTGAAGGTATCCAGTGTTGCGCACGAGCGAAGGCATTTCAAGATATTCCTACCAGGACACATAGTGAATTATTGTAGTATAACTTTTTAAAGGCCATAGTCTTATCTAACAGTATGGAAACAAGTACCGTGTTAACTTTAAATGATTCTAAATCCGAAACATTGAAAAAGATGTGTGCTGAGAGAGGTGTCTCCTCTCAAGGCACCAAAATGGAAATGATCCAAAGAATCATGGCCTGGCAAGAAGCTCATCTTAGCGCTATAGCTTCAGAGGACAGTGCAGAAGGAGGTGGGGCTGCTCTCACTGGTAGAACTGACAGTTCTGCCACTGCACTGGTCCACAGCGACCATGAGGACAGGGAGGATGAAATGTCCAATGTTTCCTATTTCCTTGAAACACTTGTGTATAGGCGCGTTATAAATGCCATAACATATCATATCATATCCTCTGCCAGTGATGATGGGGAGGACATACTTGAATTCAAGAAGCAAGAACTGCTGTTTAGGCAGAAGGAGCTTGATTTCAATATGGCCAAACTAAAAATCGAACAGGCAGAAAAACAGAAAGACAGGGATCACCTTTTGGAACTGGCCAAGCTTCAAGTTGCCAATGGATCCAAGGGTCCTGGACATGGGTCTGGGGCTTCCTCTCATCCAAGGTTTACAAAAGATCTGCTCAGTGTGTATGAGGAAAAGAATGACATTATGGACTGGCTGAATACATTTCAGTGTGCATGTGAATTTCAACAAGTTGACAATGCTGATAAAATTGCCTGGTTACTTAGCAGACTGCCCCATTCTGGCTGCAGTGCCATTATGGAAATGTCGAAAGCTGAGAGAGCAGATTGTGCAATGTTGAAGCAGACTCTCATTGTAAAGTTTGGAAAGACTCCTGCCCAATACTTAAAAAGATTCAGAGAGTATAAGAAAAAAGAAGGTGGTATTTAGCTATCTTATGTAACTGAATCCTTTAAAAACTTGACTGGCTGGGTCGAAGGTTATAAGGTTTCTAACTTTGAAGGTATGATACGTCTTGTCATGCTGGAACATATTTTTGCATCTTCTTCCCCTGAGCTTAAGCAGCATTTGGCAGATTCAAAGGAGATAGATCCTAAGAAACTTGCCATTGCAGCAGATTTATGGGTGTCACATCGAGTGTCCCATAAGGACAAGACTCATCCTGGTAAGCAGGAGGAAGGGAAAAAGTCCACAGATAAGGAGGGTGGGGAAACTGATAAATCTTCTTCCCAAAAGGGCCACAAAAAGAAAAATAAGGGTAAGACACAAGAGAACTCACAGGGTAGCGAAGGTCAGCCTCCGAAACCGAACTCTGGTTATAATAAGCCTCCCTATGTAAACAGACCCAATGGATCTTGTTTTGCTTGTGGAGCAACTGACCACGTGAAGGGGGATCCCAGATGTAAGGTCAAAACCTTGGGGGTCCACTCTGCTAATCTGGCCTTCTCCTCCTACGAGGAAGAAGAGATTACCGGAGCATCCTTCTCTTCAGACTCCTTCCTCAGTGGTATAGAAGCTGAGGTAGTTTTAGTTTCTCTGGGTTCCTGGGAGCCTAAAGTCGCAGAGGCTTATGCTAGGATTCCAGGTAACACCAATCACTAATTTAAAGACAGTGTGCTGATCAATGGAGTAGATACTCCAGCTCTTAGGGATAGTGGGTGCAGTCGAACTGTAGTGGATTCTACCTTGGTAGACCCAGAGGAAGTTGCCAGAGCTACTCTGATGCCCACTAAGTTGGCTGACGGACCACCTCTCATGTTCCCAGTAATACCTGTAAATCTTACTATCAATGGTACAGCAGTCAGGATTCCAGGGAGCATTCAGAGGAGTCTCCCAGGAAAGGTCTTGGGCAATGATCTCAGAGCTTTAGGGCTTGTGGGAGATACTGCTGACAGACCCTGCACAAGGTCTCAAACGAGGGGAGCATTGGCCAAGACCAATGCCCTGCCCCAGCCAAAGGGGAAACCCAAGGCTAAAGGAGTCAGAAAACCAAAAAGAGGGAAAGAAAATATTCCCCCTAACTCGCCTACCACTGCGGTGAAGGTAGTTGGTCAATCACCCGGACTTGACGAGGAGGTGGTGATGCCTGAAGTATTTGACCCCAATGACCACCCTGAACTAAACGATTTGTTAGTAGAAGGTGGTCCTGACAGGGAAGAATTCAGTAAAGGCCAACGTGAGTGCCCATCTCTGGAAGGCCTAAGGAGACAGGCCTGCTCCCAGCTTGAGGGTGAACCTCCTGGGAAGCATCAGATTTATTGGGAAGGTGGACTCCTGTATAGTGAGCCCACAGAGTCTACAGAAGGAGACCATAGGAGGTTGGTGGTTCCCCTTGCTGTAAGACCCTTCTTCTTGCAGCTGGCGCATGAAGTGCCCCTTGCTGGTCACCTTGGTATTAAGAGGACCAAGCAAAGGTTATCCATGCATTTCTACTGGCCCAAGATGGGGGTGCAAGTAGAAAGCCACTGCAGGAGTTGCGCCTCCTGCCAGTTATCTGGTAAGAGTGGTTCAACAATCCAAGCTCCATTGGTACCACTCCCAGTTGTGGGAGTACCATTCGAGAGGGTAGGGATCGACATAGTTGGTCCCCTTGACCCCCAAACATCCTCAGGCAATAGGTTTATCCTGGTATTGGTCGACCATGCCACCAGATATCCTGAGGCCATCCCATTGAAAACTGTGACTGCCAAGTCAGTCTCAAAATCTTTATTCGGCATCTTTACTAGGGTTGGCTTCCCTAAAGATGTTGTGTCTGACAGAGGCAGCAACTTTATGTCGAAGTATATGCAGGCTATGTGGAAAGAATGTGGGGTCACCTACAAGTTTTCTTCTGCATACCACCCCCAGACCAATGGTCTGGTGGAACGGTTTAACAGGACCTTAAAAAGTATGATTGGGGCTCTGGAAGAGCCTCAGAGAAGAAAATGGGATCTTCTTTTACCATGCTTACTGTTTGCCTACAGAGAGGTACCACAAGAGGGTGTTGGCTTCAGCCCCTTCGAACTTCTGTTTGGTCACCCTGTGCGGGGACCCTTAGCCAAAGTCAAGGAGGGATGGGAGATGCCCACTCCCCCTATTACTACCAACGTAGTAGATTCTGGCCCTCATATCAACCCAGGCGGTAAGTGTTTAACGGCGCCGTAAAGAGCGTCGGCGCCGTTAAACACTTACCGCCTGATTACAAGGTCCCTTAGCGGGATGGTGACTTTAATGCCTGTTTTTGCAGGCATTAAAAACCAACCCGCTAAGGGACCTTGGCGATAATTACGGCAACCGTAATTTACGGTGCCGTAATTATCACCTTCCCCATTCCCATTATGCCCTATGGGGCAAAAATGGGAATGGGGAAGGGGCCATTGATGAATGGGGAATTACTGCCCCACTCACCTTGTAATGGGGCGGTAATTCCGCCATCCACCATGGCGGGATCGTAACCTTAGCGGCATGGACCATGGTGCTAATAGCACCATGGTCCTCCGCCAAGGTTGTAATGAGGGCCTATGTGTTAGGGCTCAGAAAAAGGATGGTGTTCCTGATGGGTCTGTCTAGTGATAAATTGAAGGCAGGACAAGCCCTGCTGAAACATTGGTATGACCAGAAAGCTTCCCTCATCAACTTCACACCTGCTCAGCAAGTCCTGATCATGAATCCCATAAGGCCTAGAGCTTTACAGGATTTGTGGTCAGGCCCTTACACAGTGGTGGAGCCCCTGGGTGAGGTCAACTATTAAGTGGACCTTGGAAGGCCTGGACAGGCTCCAAAAGTGTTCCATGTAAATAGGCTGAAGGCTTTCATACCAAGAGTTGAAATCGCAGAACTGCTATTGGCTTCAGATGTTGAGGAAGAGGAGTCTGAACCTCTCCCTGACCTGTTTCAAAGCAGTCCTTCAGATAGCTCCTTTGAGGGTGTCCGAGTGGCCCCTCACCTGACTTCTGATCAGCAGGCTAAGGTGAAGAGTTTGCTTAGGCAATTTTCTCCCCTGTTTTCACAGTCCCCTATTTGACACCTTGGTGCAAACATAACATAGACACAGGAGACAGTGAACCTACCAAAAGTAGGGGATACAGGATGTCAGACAAAGTACGGTCTTACATTAAGATGGAGGTTAACAAAATGTTACATCTTGGGGTGATTGAACCCTTCAGTAGTCCTTGGTCCAGCCCTGTGGTTTTGGTTCCAAAAGCAGGTACTTCTGAATTGAGGTTCTGCGTGGATTACAGGGCTCTGAATGCTGTCACCAAGAGAGATGCACACCCCTTGCCTCGAACAGATGAGCTGGTGGATACCTTGGGTGCCTCCAAGTACCTCAGCACGTTTGACCTCACTGCAGGCTATTGGCAAATAGCCCTTGCAGAACATGCCAAGGAGAAGAGAGCATTCTCAACTCCGGAAGGTCTTTACCAGTTCAGGGTAATGCCTTTTGGGTTGAAGAATGCACCTGCCACATTCCAGAGGCTTGTGAATCATGTGTTCAATGAGTTGGATGAATTCTGTCTTGCATATCTGGACGATATAGCAGTTTTCAGTGCCACCTGGGAAGATCATGTGAAACACCTTGGGATTGTGTTACAGGCTCCTCAGAAAGCCCACTTGACCATAAAGGCCAGTAAATGCCCGATTGGACATGGCTCAGTGGTTTACCTTGGACATGAAGTAGGTGGAGGGAGGATACAGCCTCTACCCAGTAAAGTACAAGCAGTACAAGACTGGCCTACCCCGACTACACAGACCCAAGTGAGAGCCTTCTTAGGACTCACGGGGTATTACCGAAATTTCATGGCAGACTATGGCACCATAGCTGCCCCTCTGACTGCTCTCACCACTCCAAAGAAACCCAAGAAGGTAACTTGGACTGAAGAGTATGAGAAGGCCTTCAATGGCTTAAAAGACTCCTTGTGCCAGGCCCCTGTCCTCAGGGCCCCTGATTACCAAAGACCTTTTATTGTGCAGACAGATGCCTCTGACACTGGGATAGGAGCTGTACTATCACAAGTAGATGAGAAGGGTAAGGAACACCCTATTTGTTTCACTAGTCGCCAGCTTAAGGACAGAGAGCTCAGATGGTCCACAGTAGAGAAAGAATGTTTCTCTGTTGTGTGGGCCCTACGGAAGCTGAGGCCCTACCTCTATGGGACCCACTTCACTGTGCACACTGGCCATAAGCCCTTAAAGTGGCTAATGAACATGAAGGGAGAGAATCCAAAGTTGCTTAAGTGGTCCATAAGTCTACAAGGCTTTGACTTCACTATTGAGCATAGGCCAAGTGTCCAACATAACAATGCTGATGGGTTGTGCAGAATGTTTAACCGACCTGAAAAGAAACTCATCCAGGGGTGGATTAGTTCCCCCTGTCCTTAGTCTGGGAGGGGCGAGTGTTAGGAAAGGATTCATAATTGTATGTAATTTTCCCTACATGTGGCAACCCCCAAACTTTTTGCTGTTGTTTTACACCCGGATATAGACTTTTCCAGAGAAGCGCAGCCTTCTGCCGCACTCATCTGGGCTTTCGCTCAATTATTATGGGGAAACTGACATGCCCTTAAGACAGTCAGTACTGGGAGACTTCGTTTCCCTTAGTCCTTTCCTCATGTTGCAGCTTTTGTATAACATGAAACAAGAGTGCACTGTAACTTACTTTACCGCGCTCTTGGGTCTCTAGTCATTCCAAAGGCCCTAGAAACTTTCTCTGGACTTATTATGAACTGTGCAGGTGTGTCACGGACAGGACTGGTGGCAGCTATCGCTTCTCTTGTGTTTTGAACCCTTTTTCGCCATGTTATCCGCGCTTACCGCGTTTGGCACAAATGAGTGGCCTGGCTCTAAAATGGCCATGCCACGAGGTTCTTTGTCCTGTCCTCTGACCGTCTTGCCCCTTCACCTTCCCCATGTCGAGCCGACCCGGATCAGTCCTTATTTGGTCATGCACTTTCCCGCGAAACCCCAAAGCTTTCGCAGGCTTCTGCATACCTTGTGTGTGCCTCCAGGATGTGGGCTGGGATGTCTGTTCCCAATACACATCCTGGGTGCCAGAGAGTCTAGAGTGTCCTGAATGCCTGGGACCACCGTGGTCAGTGATAGGTTCACGTATGGTGTGAGTGTTTGTGAGCAGATCTCCCATTGGGTCCTCTCCGTTTTGGTGCGAAGGGAACTTTGGACAAGAGGAGGCTGAAAACACCACTAACATGTCAATCTCCTGAGTTCACACCGAACGAGGGATAAGGAGCCAAGTATCCTGCAACAAGAAGCAGAGTCGAGGAACCGCTGGTGACCCGCTGAAGGTTTGGCACCCTGAGCCGCTGTCGTCCTGTGAGACCCCTCTGCATCTGATCATCCTAGAAGGTCTGCGAAGGCGCTTCGACCCATTGGAATAGTGGGATCAACTATTCCCGGCACCTTCATCAAACCCTGCAAGTAAGCCTCTTCGGAAGTGTCCCTGGGCCAACCAGTGGGCTGACCAGCTTACGCAGGACACTTTGCTCTGTCACCGCCGCTGTTTCGGGGAAGCCCACAAAACTTGGTTTACTGCTTGCTCTGCGTCCACGGCACCCTCACATCGAAATTCGTTCACTTGGCATTCCCAGGTCTGAAGTGAGACGAGTGCGCCCGGACCAGAGTAAACGCGGTTGATGTGTTGCCCTGCTGCGGTAACAACCTGTGCACGTCCGCTGCATTTGGGACACCCTCTACCCTGCATCCTGCTACGCAGAACCTATACAGTGTCGAGACGTCCTGGTCATCGCAGCTGAACCTGCCAGCAACGTGAACTGAACTGGAGAAGTCTGGGTCTGCCTGTGTCGGGGACCGGTGAGTAGTCCATACCCCAACCGGTGGCCCCCACGCAGGAGCCCATTTCTTTTCTACCGCTGTTGGAAAATAGTGACTCTATCCCGCACTCTCACAATGCCTCTGCCCACAAGTGGAGGCCTTGCTTGAGTAATGGGGACTTGTTCTGCATCGCTTCATTCAACCTCCTGAACTGCCTGAGACCTTTGAAGAGACTCTACTTTATCCATTGGTACCAGCGCGTGCAGGTACTTTTGAGCATAAGGCTCCTCTCTTCGTAGGGCTCAGACTTCCTCCTAATTAGGTGTATTTCTGATGTCAAACTGGGTCTAATGATTACTTGCACTGCCTGTTTTCCTCCCCATCTAGGTGGTCTACATATTACGTGCTCATAACTCCTTAGACCCCTCGGTCGTGTATATATATTGTATTGATTGTGATGTGTTGGTTTACTTTAGTATTATTGTGATTCTTTGCTATGGTCGATGTTACAAAGGCCTTGTAATAAATGTGTCTATATTTGTAATATAACACCTGTCTGGAGTAATTTGTAAGAGTCCTTGCTTTGTGTGCTCATTGAGGTCTTTCCGTCACCCTCACCCCTCTTGAGAATTAATTTTGACCGCCGCCATCGCTACCCTGATTTGTCTGGCTTGTCCAGAGGTTACCCTGTTCCAAGAAACTAGGCTGGCCTTCTGAACCTCTGCCCCTCCAAGTCAGAGTTCAGAAATCCATCTTAACACAGGTCACGAGACCCGGAACACCAAATTTAAAGCGCTCCACTAGGGCAGCCTTGTCTGTGCAGTCTGCAAATGGCACATGCAAAGGGCACCTTCCTATTGGCACCTACCATTCCTATTTGCCCTGGCGTCCCAGCCCTGCCAGATGCCATGCTATCCTCCTGCAGCTCGTTCCAGGTAAGGGACACCACTCATGCACCTTCCTCCCAGAACTCTCCCAATGTAAATCTGCTACTTTAGTCCCGCCACTAGTGGCGGAACACTTGCATTTTCCCTTCCAGGAATGCTCCAGGTGTGGGTCTCACCTCTGTTTGCATTTCACAACAATTGCATTTTGACCGTCTATGTCTTCCAATTTAGATTGGAACTTTGAAATGTGCTACTGTTCGTGCTTGGCCACACTGGCTTCTCGCCTGAATAAGGCTCTTAATTTAGATCACCACTTTGAATCTCACTGATGTTTGTATTTTGCCACACTTGAATTTACATGACTAGGTTTTCCCAATTTGGATTGCTGCTTGAGTCTCGCCTCTGTTCGTGTTTTGCCAGACTTGCATTTTGCCTGTCTGGGGCTCCTAATATGGCTCGCCATTGTTTGTGCTGTGCGACACCTGCATTCTCATGTTATGTAATGTTAGCTAAATGTATACTGTGCACGTTCAAAAAGGGCATCTTGGTGTTAGGAAACCCATAGCTAGGCTAGGACAGAGCTATAACCTAGAACAAAAGTGTCTTCAATGATCGTCTACATTTAAGGTGATTTTGAATACACCTAAGAGCCAAAGGCAGGGAATTCCACAACTTGCCAGAGGCAACAAAAACACACGCCCCCCCCCCCCCATCCCAGAGAGAAGAAACTTGGGTACTGAAACTAAGTAAGCACTACCCGAGCAGTTTGTTGCCCCCTTGACCATAATAGGCCCGGTGTACGAGGCAGAGAGACTTGAACTCAATCCTATTAGCCACAGGAAGCCAGTGGAGTGACCGCAGTACCGGAGTAATGTGCTTACCAATAGGGAGAATTTATGGCTACCCGGCCATCTGGATCTTGCAGTACCTGCAGCCAGCGAATGAGGCCCAAGGGGTGAGATGGGAATAGGCCATTGAAATAGTCTATCTGATTTAAGACTAAGGAGCAACTACCAAGAGCCTCAGATGAATAGGTAGGAGTGGTGTTACGGGGCAGGAGCTGGCCATGGACATCGCACCAGCTCCCCCGTATGATTCTATGGGACACCAGCACCAGGAGGCCCAGTGCCTGTGAGGTCGGAAGGGTGGGGGCTGGCCATGGTCATCATACCACCCACACCCTGCAGTGCTATGGGACACCAGCACTACGGAGCCTTCAGTGCCTCAGTAGGTGGCAGGGCTGACCCTGCCAACTCATGCGGCCCGTCCTGCCTGCTGTGCAGGGGGCCCCATGGCAACGTTGCCTGCAGGCCATGTCTAACCAGGGCGGGCCTGCAGGCCACAAGAAGTGACACACAGGCAGATTAGTTAGTCATGGTGTCTGCAGCCGTTCTCCCGCACGTGCCTACAGGGCTCCCTTTTATTAGCGTGGGCCATGACGACGTCATGGCCCATCTTAAAAGTGCAATACATGGGCGAGATCCCATCCCATTAAAGGGGTGATACACATAGGAGGTTTCACTACACAACAAGTGGCAGCACCTTGCACAGCACCTTAAGATTAAAATGGCCCCCTTTGCAGACTGCCCTGACCTGAAAGGCCATCGAGAGTGAAGACGAAAGATACACCCCCAAATTTGTAACCACTGTCACTGGCAAAGAGAAGTCACTGAAAGCAGATGGTCAAAAAGAAGGAGTCCAGAACCCAGGAATCAGAGGGAAACCCACCATCAGCACCTATGTCTTGTCCCCATTAAGCTTGGGCCAATTGCTGTTCATCCAGCCCGTCACGGCCACCAAACAGTGACACAAGCGTGACCACCCCTCAGTCTGGTTAACACATAAGTAAACCAGGATTTTCGTGTCGTTAGCATATGAGTAGCAGAAGAGGCTGCGGGAGCAGATGAGGCAAACCAGAAGCTGCACACCATTTGCCATCACCCTACCCTCAACATACATCATCCTCGGCCCGAGTGCGATGACCCATAGAATTCAGCTGAGTCCCATGCAAAATTCGGTCCATCTGTTCACATAGCTTGACTCTCATGACAATCACAGCACCCGTCCTTACACCTGATAATATGTACGGCTGCTAGGGCCCTAGCCATTCCCTACCTACCTTCGATTAGGCTATAATGCACACACACATTTTAACCACTCCTCTCACCACCTTTCAACTCAGACCACGGTCTTCTAAAGGGCATAAAGAACAGCACTTTGAGACCATACCAGTGGATGTAGGTGTTATACAAATGCTATATAACATCACATATGCTTATATATTAAATCTGGATTTCTAGAAAGTATACCTTGAAGCTTCAAGTGCCACAGCTTAGAAATACCTATTCACTGACTTACTTGAAATACGGTTTCTTCACAATCACCTCCACTTGCCTGAATGACTGTTTGCAAGTATACATGCAAATCTGTATTCACGATGACTGTTTGAAAGTATATATTCACACATTCAAATCTGTATCCACTTCTTCCTTCCTTACTATTCTATCATCAAAGTCGCATTGCCAGGAAAATGAAAAGCATCAGTGCCCGGCACGCATTTAGAAAAATGAAACAAACGCACCAATTGGTGTATTTGAAAGCCTTATCCTATTGTAACCCTGCACATATTGCGGCGTGACCCTCGCGCCGGTCTTCTTTTTTCTTGTTTTTTTTGGCCACCTTGGAAAGGAAGAAGGGACGCGCAGTCCCTTCTCCCTCTGCCATTGAAGGGGCCCCTGCGGGACCCTCGGATGTGGAAACAAGGCACAATCACCACACACAAATGGATCCGCCAGACACAAGGTTCTGTTCCCAAAATCTAGGGTTTATTGCAATACAAAATAGTCCCAGTTGGCCAAATGGTCCCACGCCCCGCGACGTGTGTCTAACAGACCTCGAGGGACGCAAGAGAGTGAGAGACGCACATCATTTACATATATACAAAAGGAGCACCTTACAATCAACAATGACACAGTATGACACATTCAATGCCGCCCCAAATTCATTTCCCTTTGAATTAGAGGCGATGATTGACCATTGTGACAAATATGACACCTTAGACCACCATATTTAGTAACAGTTTTCAATCTCCAATTTTACAGACACCATTCTTTATTTGCGAGAACACAGCGTTTCTGTTTTCATGGGCAAACTGCGCGTAGGAGACTGGCACATACCAGGCCTCACTATCTCTTAGTTTCGATTCTCGCTCTAGAGGTCAGCCCGCTCTCCGGGGCCTCACTGTGCTCAGATAGGGGGGCCGTAAAGAAGAACATAGTTCAACTCTTTAAATGCTAGTTTCATACATTGCTATTCTTTCAGGAGACTCGCTGGCATTCGTGTACTGATTAAAATGCCTTGCTCCCTGCCTTCAAGGATATATAAGGGAGGGAATCGACCATTTCTGTCTGGCTTTCCAGTGTAATGTTTCAACATGTTTCTTAGCCTTGGATCATTGACGCGAAATAATATCTACAGCAAAGCAGTTTTACATGAGGCAAAGTGGCAACTTAAGAGAGAGCAGAGAGAAAACAAAATGGCGATTCTGGTCATCTTAAAATGGCCTCACTCTAGTTGAACTGATAGATACGTAATAACTAATGAGTATATATTCTTAACAATGTAAATGAGGCGATTGGTCTTCAGCCAACCAATTAATCATGCATTTCCTTCCGCCAAGGGGTGTTTAGTATTTCTGGACTGACAAACCCTCCTCTTGGCCGTATGCCAAATGCCTCATCCATACATTGCATCCTCCTCCGACCAAGTATTTGGATCAGATTTGGAATCTGATTCAAATTCTGACTCATATACACTTGTTGTCTCCTCCTTATTATTATCAATGTCGATTGCCATGAATTCTTTAATGGTTTCAGATTCATTACTATTTTGAGTGCTTGATTTACTAATGTTTTTTCGTTCCATCATTTGTACACATTCTTCACTAATTTCAGTACATACTATAGGGAGACAATGTATGCAACAACAACATGTCACGATTATTCCTAGGATTGCTACTAGGATTGCAAATAGCTTTCATCCCCAGGATCGTAACACTTTCCAAAACCAGGAGATTCTGTTCAATTCCCAGCCTCCTTCAGCGGGGTGGAGATCCGAGCTTAATACATGCAATTTTCTTATTGCCTCAAAAATCGTGGGGGAGGAGTCACTTACAAATACGCGACACGCTGATCCCACGATTTTGCAAACATCGCCACGAACAACTAAGATTATATCAAGGGCCATTCTATTTTGCAGTGACATCAATTTAATTCCTTTCTCTTCAAGAGTCATATTATATAATATATCAGTGGTTCCATTTATTGTTTCTTCCAATATCCTAGACAGTCGTCTTATGTTATAAGAGTTTATCGCCTGGCCCCAAAATGGTATGAATGATTTTGCTGTGTCCCCTACAATCAACCCGTCTTCATTTTTCCGGCGAGGTCGTGACCTGGTCAATCTGGTTATATCTGATGTTTTTAAAAGAAACACCCCAGGAAACAGAAATCCCAAATAACACGTGCCTCCCCAGTTCCTAGGTAACCAAGGATATGCTTGTTCTCCACATATGAAATACACAGGATGTCCCACATATATTGGTTCCACATCTTTATCAAGGAATGCTATGTTCCTGCATCTGGTAAATGTTCCTACCTGGAAAGAACCCTTTTTCTTTAAACAGAATGGGACAGAATGAGGGTTATAATTCACTGTATATGAAGGGGGTTCCGCATCCTTATTCCCCTGTGGGTTCATGTGGAACGTGATCACAGAAGTTTTATAAGGTAAAGATAATCTATCCTGTGGCATTATTGCTGCTGTAATTAATCGTCTTTTATGGAATATGGAGCAACCCACCGGTTTCATAATCACTTCCTCAAATTCATTCATGTTTGTTTTATCTAGTTGACCAGTTTCACTTTCGTTCCATTTCCCATAGTATAGGGCACTCAGAGAGGCATAGCATGCTGAAGTCAATGGCAGGGGCTGTACATACCACCCTATTCCTTTGCCACCATGTGGAGGCAAGTGGGCACAAACCCAACAATTGTTTTTTCTTAGGATTGAGTGTGTCATATTCATTATTAATAGCAATGTGTTGTTTCCATATCCTTCCCTATGTTTCTCTTCCATTGGGGACAAGGTATAGGAAATCACATGGACTGGGCTTTCCGTTGTGGAAATGTTCACAATAAGCAAAAGTACTTCAAGAGGGTGCGTTTCTTCTAGGTACCATAATACTGATATGGTCAATATTGGGGCTAATATACTCATTATACACATTATTATGGTTAGACCCAACATACAATTCTTTCGACCATCTCCTTTTTTTCACATTACTATGTACTGCGTTTAATTCGCTATCAGCATTGGTGCAGAAGGGGGCATTTGCTGGTTCCGACTTTCTTCTCTCGTCCTTCTTCTTCTGCTGTGCTCGTCGTGAATATCTTAGAATTTCAGAGCAGCTGCCTTTGTGCCACGTACGCCCCGCTTGTTCGCTCGGGTTCCTGACACATGGATTTAGCACCGAGGAGTAGCGTTTAATGAGCTGTCTGACTTGCACAACTCTTACGCCACCCTCCTCTAGGCCTCCGGTTCCCACTTCATCCAAAAACAGGAAACAGAGGCAAGAAAATCACAAAGAGATAAAAATGTGATCACTCCTTTTTTCTGCTCCGCAGGTTGTACCGATTTGCTCCTGGTATCGTGTGGTTGACAAATAGTGCGGGTGCACTTCCGGTCTCAAGCTTGGAGTCAGCCTGGGGCACAATGGCAGATGATGATGGGTGCCCAGGCGACAATGCAGGCTGTGGCGCAACAGAAGATGGTGGGCGCCACAGAGGTATGCGCTTGATGTCCGCCAGCAGGGGTGCAGCATCTGCTGGACAACGTTGAGGCACTCTTTGCCCTTCTGCTTTTATGGCAATTTCATCAGGCTTTGTTTCAGATTCAGGCAGCTTCTGTGGCAAGGGACTGGCAATGGCATTTTTCGTTTCTGGAACCGCTGCTGTCTCTTTCTGGTCTTTGTCCCGATCAGTTGACATGTCAAATGGCGATGGGACTTTCTTGGCGTGCGTGCCATGAATCCACGCCTTCCGTCCACCCACGCAATACGCTGTCTGCGTGGTCAGGAGTATTTGGTACGGCCCACGCCACCTGGGTGCCAGCGATGTTTTCCGTTCGTAGTTTCTGATCAGCACCCAGGTTCCTCGCTCCAATGCATGTCCTGGGCCAGGGTACCACACCGGTAATGTCTCCTGCACCTGCGGATGAATCAAATGCAGTTTTTTTACTAACAGATTACAATAAATGCTGAGTACAGGGTATTCTACCTCTCTCATTCTCTTCGGCTGAGGTGCGCACCACACATTCGCCGGTTTCCCCATTATAATTTCATATTGGGAGAGCCCAGTTCTGGCCTGCACTGATGTTCGCATACACAGTAACGCTATTGGCGATGCATCTACCCAACTTAATTTGCTGTCTGCACAGATCTTACTGATTTTGGACTTCAAGATTCCGTTGTGGCGTTCAATAAGACCGGCCGACATCGGATGTCTCGAACAATGGATTTGTTTATCGATCTGTAATCCTGCACAAATCTGCAGTATCACTGCACCTACAAAATGCGGACCATTGTCCAACCATATGACACGGGGCAGACCGAAGCGAGAGAACTACTCTTTTAACATTACTTTCGCTGTGCTCATGGCTGTGCAGTCTTTCAATGGATATGCTTCCACCCATTTGCTGAATGCACATATGTTCACCAAAACATACTTCAGATTTTGGCATCGCTCCATTTCTATGAAGTCAAAGTGAATCACTTCGAATGGCATAGAGGGAGATCCACAACTTCCTGTTGGAGTCACCGTTCCATTTCCCACATTGTGCTGTAGGCATGTAATGCAGTTTTGTACCAGCCTCTCGCCATTCTTTTTTATGAGTGGATTTTCCCAGACTGTGGCTAAATGTTGGACTATTTTCTTTGCACAGATGTGTGTGGGACTGTGAGCCATTGTAACCATTGCGTTTACATAAGCATTTGGCAGCATCCAATTCCCACTTTTTTCTTGTCCACCCAACAACCCTCCAAGTCCAGTTCTGCAGAGCCCTTGGCCCATTCCTGTATTTCGTCAGCGGTAGCTTCCGCCTGCATCTCTTTAACCGTTACAATTCCATTCTCTATCATGCAGGTCACTCCCTCCGATTGTACTGTCAACATTTTTGTATTCAAATCATTGGCAGTCTGTTTCGCAATTTTGTCTGCAAATGCGTTTCCTTCTCCCACTTTACATGTCATCTTTTTATGCGCCTCGCATTTCACTATTGCCAGGTGCTTTGGACACATAAGTGCAGACAATAATCGTACAATCAGAGGGCCATGTTGAATTCTAGCCCCATGGGATGTTAAGAAACCTCTCTCGGCCCATAATCGGCCAAAATTACGAACTACACCAAAGGCGCTCTGGCTATCAGTATAGATATTCACGCTCAAGTTCTCCGAAATTTCACAAGCTCTTGTTAAAGCAATTATCTCTGCTGCTTGGGCAGAGTTGTAAGGAATTCTTTTACTCTCCACAACACATTTTAATGTCATAACAGTGTATGCGGCAGTTGATGTGCCGTCAGGTAGTTTAAAACAGGAGCCGTCACAAAACAGTTCCCCTTCTGGTTCTTTTAGGGGTATAGCACTTAGATCAATTCTCCCTTTTGTTTCTTCCTCAGTAACCATTAAGCAATCATGGGGAGGTAATTCATTCTCACCAATGTTTTCCCCTGGCGTTGGCATTAATTCTGCTGGATTCAAAGCGCTACACCTCATAATTTGGATGTGGGGCGCGAACAATACAATTTCATATCTAGTCAATCTAGCAGAAGTGAGGTGTTGCGTCTGCGTTCTATTGAGTAGAACATCTATGGCATGTGGCACCATTAAAATTAAAGTCTGCCCCAATACCATCCCTTCTGTTTGTTTCACTGACACAGTAGCCGCTGCAACAGCTCGCAAACATCGTGGTAGTGCGTGCGCTACAGGGCCCAGCGCAGAAGAAAAATAACCGCACAGCCTATTTCTTCCACCTTGTTCCTGTGTTAAAACAGACAACACGCATCCTTCGTTCTCATGCACAAATAGCCTAAAAACCTTTTCATAATTCGGTGTGCCCAAAACTGGAGCAGAGCTCAAAATGGTTTTTAGCTAATCAAATGCTTTCTGACATTCTTCATTCCACTGCAAAGGCATCACAGCATCCTTTTTTGTCAATTCCACGATTGGTTTCACAATCAAAGAGAAGTTTATAATCCATTGACGGCAATATGAAGCCATACCTATTATCGCTCTCACTCCTTTCTGTGTCGTTGGAATAGGCATACCAGAAATGCTCTCTATCCTCTCTGGTGTTAATCTTCTCCCTTCCTTTGAAAGTAGGTGACCCAAATAAGCTACTTCCTTCTGACAGTACAGGAATTTCTTTAGGCTTGCTTTATGTCCATGCGTAGCCAGATGAGTCAATAATAGAACTGTACCGTTTTTACATATCTCTTCCGTGTCAGCAGCGATTAGTAAATCATCAATGTATTGCAACAACACACAGTCTGCTGGTAATTCTAACATGTCCAGCTGTTCTTTCAATGATCTACTGTATATGCTCAGACTTTCAGTATAGCCTTATGGAATGCATGTAAATGTGAATGATCGTCCTCCTAGAGTGAAAGCAAATAAATACCTGCTTTCTTTATGTACTGGAATGCTGAAGAAAGCATTCTTCAAATCGATAACACTAAAGTATTCTGCCGAAGCAGGGATCATTGTCAAAATCGTAGTGACGTCTGGCACTAACGGGAATTGGGGATCTACTACTTTGTTCAGTACACGGAGATCAATTATGAAACGGTACGGTACCTCATTACCCCCTTTCTTGTACACTGGAAGAATGGGGCTGTTACATACACTACCTGTAATTTCTTCAATCACTCACAATTTTACCAAATCAGAAACAGTGCTTTTCAATCCTTTTTCTCCTTCTGCTGAAATGTTAAACTGCGGAATACGCGGTAGCATTACTCCTTTTAACACAATTTGTACTGGCTCTATTTTCAAGCATCCCACATCATTGTCATTCACAGCCCAAATGCAAGTTGGTACCTCACTCAATTCTCCTGTTAAAGGTTTTGTCACAAATTCAGAAGTCGGCCTAGTCTGGGGAGAAATAGTCAAAAATACCCCATCTGGTGTACAATGGATAACTGCACTTAGTTTTTTTCAATAGATTTAATCCTAAAAGATTTTCCCCACAATGCTCTGTTAAAAGAAATGGACAATGTTCAGTAAAAGGCCCTATTGTCACTGCTACTGATTTGGACTCAGGGTTTATTACTGGGGTACCTGCGAATGCTACTGAGATATTCTGTCGCCCTGACAGAGGTATGTTTGGAACCAAGTGATGATCTATCGAGCACTTTTGTGCCCCCGTGTCTACGAGAAATCTATGCTCTTTATTCCCGATTTTCATCTCTACGTAGGGTCCTTTCTGATTCACGGGAATTGACACTGGTTCCGACCCCTGTCCTGGGCTGTCCTATGTCCTGATGTGTAATCACCACTGTTATTATAGTATGCACCTGTCTGAGCATCAAAAATATTCCCCCCTCTTCCTCTATTTCCAGTTTGTTTACCCTGCTGATTTTGACTTTGAGTAGGAGTAATTTAATTCGGAGCCTAACCTTGATTCTGTGCACCATTCCCTTGATTACTTTGGTGCTGTGACATCTGATTTCTGTTGTGACCATTTGTTCCCGGGTGCCCTCTGTGAGGCCTTCTCTGACTATAGCCGCCTCTATTTTGCAAAGGTGGACATTGTGCCCGCCAGTGTCCTTCCTCTCTGCAATATGCACATTGGTTTAATCCCAAAGGTCCACCATGCATGTTCGAATTTCCCCTGCTTTGTGCATTTCCCCTTCCCCTGTTGTGTCCTGCTACCTGTTGGAGTAACACCCCGAATATCGTTTGCAGGGCTTCTATTCTTATTTGCAAAGGGTACTCATTACATATCTCATTTATTTCCCCTACCGAAGTCCTAGGGCTTCACATCCATCTAATCGTTTCCCGCACACAACCTGCAGTCTTTGTCTATCACCTGTCTGATCCGGTGGCGGCAAGGAATTCTGCATATACAGTCCTGACTCTCTCTTCCTGTCCCTCTCAATATATTTTCTCCTATTCCACAGGTGTGGCGAGTACTTCAGAATATTCTTCATCCAGTTCATTCTTTATTTCAAACAGTCGCTTCACATGTTCTTCTACTTCCTCATCTCTCCCTCTACAATGGGCTAATGCATTTAAATCCAACAATCGTTGCGGTGGTAACTTCCCAATTAACTTTTTCCATTGTCCCAACAAATATTCCCCCATGCATTCCAACAATACCTGTCTTTCATTGTTCCTTCTGAAGTCATATAGTGACGCGAGCGTGGATGTCACATCATTCTCGTCTATATACATTTCCACCTGTTCTTGCAGCTCACGCTTTCTCTCCATGCTGATCGCGCTGCGAGTCACTCTCATACATTCATTTTGCTCAATTCCACTCATGGGAGAGGCGGTCGGAACAGTGGCACCCTCTTGGTCGGGAGGTGCGGAGGGGGCAGTTAGAGTGGGAGATATCTGTTGGGGCTGTGGTAATTGCGAAACACTCGGGGCTGGCTGGCTAGTGGGCAGTGCAGTTATTGATGTAGCCTGTGGCTGTGCTGGGGTTGGGAGGGGCTGAGCAACGGGAGGGGGTTGAGCGGCAGCTACTGATGTAGTCTTTTTAGTCTCACTCCTCGGACCCTGTTTTGTTTCAGTTAAAATTGTGTTTATTAATTTGTCTGATGAGTGTGGATATATTTTTTCTATGTTTAATTAATCGTGCTGCCTTGTCTTTCTCAAACTATTACTCCACTCCTCCTCCTCCTTCTCCTCAGCTTTCTCTGTTTCTGACTTATGCCTGCGCGCATTTTTCTCTCTACTTCTAAATCAGAGCATTGCTTCCCTCCTCCAGTCCCTATGGATATCAAGTGCCCCAGGGCGTGCTCTCTTACTTATCAAAACCTTTTCCAGGTTATCTATCCGGTCCATCTCAAAACTCCCATTCCTCAGCCACTGAAGGTCTGTCTGCTTTCTGGTTTGCTTATGCCAAGTTTCACAAAACATTATCACTCCCATACCATACTTTATATACATATCATAAGCCGGCGTTCCCCCCGGTGGTGCTACCTGGCCAGTTTCCAAAGATTGTTCGCCGCAGCGGAAAAATCCTGCTAAGGTGGACAATACCCCAGGCATGTTTTAACCTTATCCTTGGCTAATCAAACTTACTCTGGGTGTTTGATTTTGCAAAATCAAATCTCTACCAATATCAGGATTACTTACGAGTCGGGGCACGACTCACCTGATTAGTCAATTTGTCTTTTCAAGACACAATTCATCCGTATACTGACGCAACCAATGACGTTGTGTCTGCGTATCTCGGTTCCACCTCGTTTCGGGACCCTCAACCCCCTTGTTCGTTGGCCAGGGATGTCGATCAGTGATCAGCTGTGTGCAGATCTGCAAAGGAGTCTCTATCGCTTTCGCAGGGGTGCCCCGAACACCTCTTGATCCCGGCTCGATTGCTCCCGTCCTCGCCGTTCTTACCGCCTTCCTTATTTTGCAACGTACATGATGGAACAAGTGGGGGAGGGTCCCTATTTGGGCACCATCTTGAAGGGGCCCCTGAGGGACCCTCGGATGTGGAAACAAGGCACAATCACCACACACGAATGGATACGCCAGACACGAGGTTCTGTTCCCAAAATCTAGGGTTTATTGCAATACAAAATAGTATCAGTTGGTCAAATGGTCCCACACCCCACGACGTGTGGCTAACAGACGTTGGAGGACGCAAGAAAGTGAGAGACGTACATCAGTTACATATATACAAAAGGAGCACCTTACAATCAGCAATGACACAGTATGACACATTCGATGCCGCCCCCAATTCATTTCCCTTTAAATTAGAGACGATGATTGACCATTGTGACAAATATGACACCTTAGACCACCATATTTAGTAACGATTTGCAATCTCCAATTTTACAGACACCATTCTTTATTTGGGAGAGCACAGCGTTTCTGTTTTCATGGGTAAGCTGCGCGTAGGAGACTGGCACATACCAGGCCTCACTATCTCTTCGTTTCGATTCTCGCTCTAGAGGTCAGCCCGCTCTCCGGGGCTCACTGTGCTCAGATAGGGGGGCCGTAAAGAAGAACATAATTCAACTCTTTAAATGCTAGTTTCATACATTGCTATTCTTTCAGGAGACTCACTGGCATTTGTGTACTGATTAAAATGCCTTGCTCCCTGCCTTCTAGAATATGTGAGGGAGGGAATCAGGCATTTCTGTCTGGCTTTCCAGTGTAATAATATCTACAGCAAAGCAGTTTTACATGAGGCAAAGTGGCAACGTTAGAGAGAGCAGAGAGAAAACAAAATTGCGATTCTGGTCATCTTAAAATGGCCTCACTCTAGTTGAACTGATAGCTACGTAATAACTAATGAGTATATATTCTTAACACTGTAAATGAGGCGATTGGTCTTCGGCCAACAAATTAATCATGCATTTCCTTCCATCCAAGGGGTGTTTAGTATTTCTGTACTGACACCATGGCGCCATTTTTGTTGTTTACCTTTTTAATCATTTACTTTAAGGGCGTCCATTTCATTTGTTTACTATGGCCACCATGGAACGAGAGAACAAAGTTCGAACCCCACTCCGCGGTGGCCATTTTATTTTTATACTACAAAACACGACGCATCTCTCAACCAGAAAAAACATCATTAGTACCCTGGTCTAGAGGGTAGGGGTATTAATGACAATAAGCCCTTCGCTGGGGGATATTACCCCATCAGGTGATGCCTCCAGGGCCTTCGTTAAGGCTCTCGCTATGCTGGGGCCTGTAACCATGAGCTCCGGGGGCACCTGATGCGGTAACTGCCCCCTGCTCAGGGTTTATGGCCTAAGTCATGTTATAGTTTCGATTCCCCTCAAATACCCCGTGTTTACCATTGCTTCCTAAGTCTTTTTACCATCTTTAAAAACAAGAAATGCTACACCCACATGCCTGCACATTCACATCAGACACCTACATCAGTTGCCAACCCTTATATTAGACACCCAGCCCCCTGTATTAGACAACATGGCCCTCCAAATCCACATACCACACACCTAGTGCCCCCCAATCCTTGTATCAGTCTTCTAGGCCCTCCCAATCATCATTTCAGGCAGCCAAGTCCCCCAAATATTTGTACCAAACCTGAGCCCTCCTCAATCCCCATCACAATCCCAGGCCCGGCTACTCTCTCCATCAGATACCCACACCACTGTCCACAGCAACCAAACTAGTCATTTCACTCAAAATTGTAATGCTGGCTGTGACAGAATATAGATCATCATTGACAATAACACACTCATGATGGACCTCAAAATATATGCCAACACTGTCTCTTTAAACCATATGTTTGTGATGACTGTCTACAGTATTTGCAAGCGTGGCATTATAAACAGTTGTTTATGCTGGCTGTATCCACATGTATGTTACCATTGCCAATATAATTCCCTGACCTGATGGTGCCCACAATGCCAGCGTGTCAGTGTAAAACCTGCTTTTGCTGCTTGTGCAGTCCCTCTCTCCGAGCAAACAGTGTATTCTACTGGGATGTTTTATGAGTGTGCTCTCAGTGGGCCTACTACAGGCTTTCAGGGCAAAGCCATCCCAAATGGGTTCTTACAGTGGCTACTACTGGCATGTTGCAGCACAGCCATCACAACTGTGTTATTACAGGAGTCCAGCATGGCATGTTGGGGTAAAGGCATCACAAGTATGTGCTTACTGGGGCTACTATAGGCATGTTGGGGCAACATCATCACAAGTGCATTCATACAGGGGCTACTGCTCACAACTTGAAACAAAGCCATAACAAGTCTGCTCTTACATGGGCTACTGCAGGCATGTTGGGGTTACATCATCAAATGTGCATTCTTACATGGCTACGCTACTACTCACAATTTGGGCCAAAGCCATCACAAGGGTGTTCTTACAGGGGATGATATTCTCATGCTGGGCAAAATACATCACAAGTGTGTCTTATGGGAGCTACGGAGGCATGTTTGGTCAAAGCAATCACTAGTCTGTTCCTATAGGGGCTTTGACTGGCATGTTGAGGCAAAGCCAATGCTAATACTGACATGTTGGGGGAAAAGTTGTCATGTGTGTTCTTACAGGTGCTACAACCACCATGTTGTGGCAAATCCATCACAAGTGTGTTCTTACAGGGCCACTACTGGCGTGTTCTGGCAGTGTGATCACAAAGGGATTCTTAAAGGGGCTATTACTGACATGTTGGGGCAGAAAGACATCATAGGGGTACTTTCAGGGCTAGTATAGGCATGTCGAGGCAAGGGGGTCACAAGTGTGCTCAAATAGGTGGTTCTGTTGGCATGTTGGAATACAGCCATCAAGGGTGCATACTGTCCAGTACTACTACTGGCATGTTAGGAAAACGCCATTGTGAGTTCTTACATGGGCTCCTATTGGCATATTGGGGTAAAGTCAGCCCAGATGTGTTTTCACAGGAGCTACTATCATCATGTTGTGGGACGTCATCATCAGTGTACTCCTACAGGAGTTACTACTGGCATTTTGTGGCAAAGCTACGATGGGCGTGTACTTTAGGCAAACATTGCATGTTTGGGTCAGAGCCATCAACGTTATATAAGTATGGTTTCAAACACCAGCATTTTGGTGCAGATCCGTCATGGTTGTGTTCCTACAAGTGCTACTACTTGCATGTTAGGGAAAAGCCATCAGTGATGTGTTTGTGCAGGAGCTAATAGAAGCATGTTTGAACTAAGCCATCATTTGAGTGTTCTTATAAGGGTCAATTCTGGCAATGCCATCACGGATGTGTTCTTAAATGGGGTAAATAATTACAAAGTTGGGGACAGTGATTGCTTTACCATGCTTTGAATCACAATCCCCTTCTTACATGATAAATCAGGAGCTGAGTTGGATCTAGGTCCACCTGCAAGAGAAAGAAGTACAGAGAGCTTTCCGGAAAACAGCCTCATAATGGGGTATGCACACTGCACATGGGGGCAAAACCTAAAAAGGAAGATTTGCAAGGATGAATAGGACTACGGTAAAGCAATCACTGTTCCATCAAGAGTCAAAACACAGACATTGAATCGAGTTATAATGATGTACGTGGAATATGATTTTGAGAGTATCATTCTAGGAGAAGAAAACCTGTTAGAGGGTT
The DNA here is from genome assembly GCF_040938575.1 of Ambystoma mexicanum. Lineage (NCBI taxonomy): Eukaryota > Metazoa > Chordata > Amphibia > Caudata > Ambystomatidae > Ambystoma > Ambystoma mexicanum. Next base: position 795,832,687 of record NC_090935.1, on the reverse strand, counting down.
TATCATATCCATATTGCTTCTTTAGGGAATAACTATCTGCTAAGAACATTATTTTAAGGAACTGGAAGAGTGAACAAACTCCATCTGTTTCAGAATGGATGAGGGATTTGGAACAGATGTCAAAATTGGAAAGGTTAATATCTTGTGCAGAAACAATAAAAGAGACTTATATGAAGATTTCTGGGGTAGATTCATGGAGCTGCGATATTTTTTGCATTAATGGATTGTTATTTTCTAGAATATCCTGAGCTGCTATTTTAACCACACAAGTGAACCTATTTATCTGTGTTTGTGAAGGTAAGTTGTAACATTGTAATATTGCTATTTTGTGAAATTTAAATAAATATGTGAATTTTAAAAAAGCATCAGACACTTTGGACCATGCTCACTCCTACCCCACCCAAACTCACTCTTTCCTAACCACTTAAACTCTTCACAACTCGTCTCTACCCCCATCAATTCTACATTACTCCACTTACCCTATTTTACACCTCGCTGCTGCCACCTTACCTCACACCTCTCCTTCACCATCCACCAACCCTAAATTAGTAATGATAGCTTCTCCTTTTTCCTTCACCCAAAATAGCTCACCCATGTCACTACCCTGTGGTCCTCATTACACGGATGGTGGAGAACCATGGCGCTATTAGCGCCATGGTTCATGCCGGTAAAATACCGGCACCGCCTTGGCGGAAAGGGGAGTTACCGCCCCATTCCAAGGTTGGCGGGGCGGTAATTCCCCCTTCCACCATTGCCCTTCCCCATTCCCATTTTTGGCCTATAGGGCTCAATGGGAATGGGGAAGGCGCTAATTACGGTACCGCAAATTGCGGTACCGTAATTAGCTCCCTGGGTCCCTTTGCGGGTTGGTTTTCAACGCCTGCAAAAAGCAGGCGTTAAATCCCCCAACCCGCAAAGGGACCTCGTAGTAAGGCGGTAAGGATTTACCGGTACTGGTATTTTACCGGTACCAGTAAATCCTTACCGCCATCCGTGTAATGAGGCCCTGTGTGTTTTGGGTAGAGTGGTGTGAGTGTGTGTTGGAGAATAGTGCTGGATAGGAAATAAAAGGTCCTGGGTTTTGTTGGGATGGAAATGACTACATCCCAGCACCTGAGGTGCTTTAAGGTGAGGCGAATCAACTATGAAATAGTGTAGTGTATAAGGGGGAGAGAACCACACTATGAGACTCGGTGCAGAGGTAGTATAGCGCGATCAGCAGATGTATAGCATTAGGAGACACATAGAGAAGAAACGCCATTTTGTAGTTATGACAAAAGCACAGTCTTGCATGACCCCGCTGCACCAGTCGAGCTCCTTGGAAAGATTTGTCTAGGCTCAACATCATTAAGGCAAAATGAATCTGCACCACCAGTTCTCACAGAAGTTCACTTCCCCCTGTCCTTTCACTGTTGAAAACATTTAGTATCTTTGGGAGGAATGCAATCTGCAAGGCTGTGACACAACACCAGGCTCCGTGTAATGCCCATTCATCACAACCAAGCTGCCAGCAGACCTCAAACTCCCACCAGCCAACCCAGAGCCAGAGCCCAAACTCACCCTTGCATTCCATGATAAGCAAATGACCCCCCAGTTCTAGCATAAACCCTGTGACCATAAACGATCTAAGCATGCGCTACTGTTTCACCCCCAACCATAAAAAACATCTTTTGAAACATGGGGTACAGAGAGGGATACATTATAGATCAAAGCAAGGGTGGAAGCCTTGAGTGCAAGAGGAGCAGTATCAATCAAGCCCAGAATTTGTGGGTCAGTATGACTGTATTTCTTCCTCCCTTCCCCCTGTCACCAATCCCTAAGCTGCCCAGTTGCATGCCAGAGTGATGTATTAGTAGGCTTAGTATGCTAGCTTAGATTTAACAATGTATTTCATGAGCGACCTGTCCTTCACGACAAGATGAGCCCAGCTGACCCACGTGGAGCCTGACCGACAGCGAAGGAACCAACAAATTGTAGCATGGCTTCCCATATGAAGCAGGATCATTTATACCATAAGTCCAATGTACTGTGTGATTTTAGACCCTATATGTGATGACATCTATGACAATGTGGCCCCTGAATAGGCACTGACATGTATTCTGAAAGCAGAACATTCTCGAGCAGCAGAGTCCTTTGCTGATATTTTGTATTCTGTACAATTAAACCTTGTTATCCATGCAAACTATCTCCTGGCTTATTTCCCTAGAGGGTTGTATTCACTCTGAAGTGTGCATAAACAGGGACTTGCCTTCATTTGGTGACACTGGCGATGTGATCCCATCTCCCCAGTACCTGCCGAGGTATCCAGGCAGCCTCTCCGAAAGAACCATACCCACCTACAGTGACCAGTGCCAAAACGTGTACGCTGAGTGGCCTTGTGGGAGCCGTCTTTGCAGAATCCCCCTCCCCCCGTTCTTTGGAGTGGGTTGGGGCCCCAAGGAGAAGTGCAGGCCAGTTGTGGAACTCCGTGAACTGAGGCCCTTAGGAGAATGTGAACATGTGAGTATAGCCTGCAAGGGATAACAAAGTAAGGGTGGGTGTATGGAGCAGTGTGAATAGTGTGAACATGCAGTGATTGAAAGTAAGAGTGGGATATGTTTATGGATTGTGGTGATTTTTTGGCTTTTTTCCTTATTTTTTATGGATATTATGGATAAGGAAAATGGAATAAGGGAGCCTCCCCGAGTGAGGGGAGAGGGTGGAGAAATATTGGAGCTCTGTATAAGGACAGAGCTGAGGAAAAGTAGTGGTTGTTGTTTTAGCTTGTTATTTTAGTATATTTTGTTGGTGTACTTCCAAGTGTAAGGAGGAGGCCCAGGAGAGGCTCGTATAGTGTGTGTGGGAGCATCAGGAGAGTGTGTAGTGAGTGTGTGAAGAAGCTTTATTGGAGAATAACGGGTGAGGGGAAGTGAACTGATGATTTTTCTGTGAGTTCATTGATAGTATTGACGTGTACTAAAGACAAGTGTGAACTGTATATGATTTATATGCTTTAAACAAAACATATGCTTCGGTGGGCACTATGGTGGCCACACCAAGCACAGCCCCACCCCTGCCATACGTCTCATCGTCGGAGGTTACTGGTCACACCAGAGTGAGTGCGAGAGATTTAGAGATAGCACTGGCGTCAACGCATACTGAATTAGCGAGGCTATGGGCAGCATGCGATGTCACTAGGGCAGCAGAGACCGCGATGCCACCCACAGGGGCACCCCCACAACCACCAGGGATGAATGGTGACTTCCTATTTAGAATAGATAGTGCAGCAATAAGAACCAAACCTGTAGAGCCTGATGGAGAAACTGTAACGCTCACCTGATTCTCGCGGAGGCGCCGGTCTTGACTGGGCGACTACCGTATCTTCAAAGGTGATGTGTAGCACCCGGTTGGCTCTTTGGGCTGGACCTCTGTGCACTGTATGCCTGACTTCAAGAGTAAGATGTCTGCAGATAGAAAATATGGGATTAATGAACTGGGGTGATAGGGGTGTCCCTATCTCTTTCCTTTTTTGCTCTCCTGTAGACCCCCAAAGGTTAACGCTCTCACCTTAGGTAAGTGAATGCCAAGCTCTCCATCTGCCTCGGGGCAGGGTGCTGTAACCAGTTTCTTCACTGGATCGGTAGCGCAGGCCTCTTGACTTCAGAGGACTGCTGTCTGTCGTTTACTGCACGAACGGTAAGTTTCAAGTAATTCTATTGTCTTTAAAGTCTTTAGTAATGATGTCTCTTGTTTTGCAGGTTCCGGCGATGGCGGATGACGGGCTGAAGTGAGTTGAAGATGGAGTCCGTGTGATGAATAGAAGCGCCTGGAAGCACGTAAGTAAGCGCTTGTTGCCTGCTTCACGATGCGCTCTAACTGTCTTTTATTTTGCAGGTACGAGTTCGGAGCGGCTGCAGGGTGCCGGAATACCCACTGGGTTAGAGTAATGGCACGTGAGTATTAAAGTTCCCCAATGTCTTTAAACGCACCTTGTTTTGTCTTTCAGATGCAGGATGCAGCGCCGAAGGCCTCCGGAGCGTGCGAAGAGTTGGTAAGCTTTTGTCTTTCAGATGCTGGAATGCAGTGTGAAGACCTCCGGAGCGCACGAAGAGTAGGTAAGCCTTTGTCTTTCAGACGCCGGAATGCTAACCTGTTCTTTCTTGTCTTTATAGGTGTTGCTGAAGACTGGATTCAGGATGGTAAGCCTTTTTCCTTAGGCCCAGGATCCGATGCAGAAGACACGATGAGCGTTCTGCTGCAGAGGATGCAGAATAACGCAAAGCAAGATTCATCCACCGGGTGTGGTTTAAATAGCCTCCCGTAGTGCTTAGGTGTCTCCTTCCACAGCCACGCCTTGGTAAGAAAAGTTCCTGCTTTCCAGAAGAGTGCCAGTGTTCTGTATCTAGGGAGTGGCTCCTTCCCCACCCAACAGGAAAAGTAGTTCCAAACAGAAGAGGATCAGAGGCTCAGCTGGCAGGCAAGTAAGCAGCATGGTCTGCTGCAGGTAAATCCACCCAAGCATTATGAGCCCGGCGCTTCCAGCGCTGGGACTGGGCATATTTATGAGCCTGGTGCCACTGGCGCCAGGACTGGGTCCAAAAGGTCTCAATTGGGACTGGTTGGCCCTCGGAACCTGGGTTATGGATCTGCTTCCAAGGGAGTTGGGAAAACCCTGACCTTTTGGAAGCAGAGATCATGACAGTGCCCCCCCTCAAGGCCCCTCCCAAACCGGGCTTCTCCGGGGGTTTTGGCTTGTCAGGAAATGTTCGGTGAAATCTTTTGATTAGGCGAGGAGCGTGGACATATTCAGCAGGTTCCCAGGATCTCTCTTGGGGGCCGTAGCCTTTCCAGTCAATTAGGTAAAATAGTTTAGATTTGGAGATCTTGGAGTCCAGAATGCTTTTGACTTCAAACTCGAGTTCTCCATCAACTAGGATGGGTTTTGGAGATTTAGTTAGTCGGGTTTGAGGTTGCACGGGTTTTAATAGAGAGACGTGGAAGACCGGATGTATCTTCATGTGCGGGGGCAAGTCTAACTTGACTGCTACTGGGTTTACTATGGTAGTGATGGAATAGGGACCAAGGTATCTTGGGTTGAATGTGCGTGGCCCTTTTAGAGGTAGATATTTGGTGGATAGCCAGACTTGGTCCCCTACTTGATATTGAGGGGCTTCCTTCCGATGTTGATCTGCTCCTTTCTTGTATTGTTCTTTAGCCCTTTGAAGGTGAGAAACAGCTTCCTTAAAGGCTTGGGTGATTGTAGAATGCAGGTAGTCTACTGCTGGTGTTTCAAGATCTTGGAGGGGATCCAACTCCGAGGTTCGAGGGTGACTGCCGTACAAAAGAAAAAACGGTGTTTTCCCAGTTCCCGAATGGACAGAGTTATTGTAGGCATATTCGGCTATCCAAAGGATGTCTTTCCAAGTTTTTTCAGTTTGTTGCAGCATGCAGCGTAAATACTGTTCCAGAGTTTGATTGGTCCTCTCGGTTTGTCCGTCGGTCTGAGGGTGGTGACTGGTCGATAGTCTCACATCAATTTGAGCCGACCGACAGCAACTTCGCCAAAAATTAGAAATAAATTGACTACCTCGATCCGAAATTAGAACCGAAGGAAAACCGTGTAGTCGGACGATGTTTTCGAGAAATTCTCGGGCCAGAGTTGCTGCTGTTGGCAAGCCTTTGAGCGGAATGAAATGCGCCATCTTGGAGAATAAGTCCACGATTACTAGAATCGTATTGTATCCGGAGCATGGAGGTAGATCGGTGATGAAGTCCATAGAAAGCGTATGCCAAGGGCGAGGTGGGATGTCAATAGGACGTAAGAGGCCTGCTGGTCTTTCCTTTTGACTCTTGTTTTGGGCGCACACTCCACAGGACATTATAAAGTCTCTGATATCTTTTTTCCAAGACGGCCACCAGAAGTAGCGCTTGATCTTTTCTGAGGTCTTGGCCATACCGGGATGACCTTCCATTAAAGAATCGTGATAACAGGAGATTACTTTTTTCTGTAAATCTGTGCTGGGTAGGTATAATCGTTCCTGGAAATACAATAAGTTGTCCTTTACTGCAAAGTCCTTTCCCTGCAGATGCCAATTCTGTATGTCTGCTGGAGTTACAAGTTGCCTGGCTTTATCCTTAACTTCCTCTATGGATTCTGTGGCGATTACACCCAGAATTCTTTGTTCGGGAATGATTGGTACAGGTTTAGGGTTGATCAAGTGTTCTTCCACTCCCATCCGAGAAAGGGCATCAGCTTTACCGTTCTTTGTACCAGGTCGATAGGTAATTATGAAGTCAAACTCGGCAAAGAATAATGCCCAACGGAGTTGTCTAGAGGATTGGGCTTTTGCGGTTTTCAAATATTGCAGGTTTCGGTGATCCGTAATCACGGTAACGGTGTGTCGGGCCCCCAGCAGATAATGCCGCCAAGCCTTAAAGGCAGACTTGATAGCCAGAAGTTCCTTGTCAGTAATCGTGTAATTGATTTCAGGAGGCGAGAATTTGCGGGACCAATATGCCACGGGATGCAACTGATTGGTTACCGGGTCCTTTTGTGATAGAACTGCCCCCATGGCAAGGCTTGAAGCATCAGTTTCCACGATGTAGGGGAGTTCGGGGCGAGGGTGTTTTAAGATTGGTGCGGAGATAAATTTAGTCTTCAAATCCTGGAAAGCTTGTTCCGCCTCGGTAGACCATTCAAAACGTTTGTTTTTCTTTAACAAGGCAGTGATGGGCTGGACTATTCGAGAGAATTCGGGGATAAACCTGCGGTAAAAGTTAGCGAAGCCTAACATGCTTTGCACACCTTTTACGGAGGATGGTGATGGCCACTTGAGAACTGCATCGACCTTCTTTGAATCCATACGTACTCCGCCAGGTGATAATATGAATCCCAAGAATTCAACTTCAGTAACGTTGAAAACACATTTTTCCAACTTAGCGAAAAGTTTGTGTTGACGCAATCTTTCGAGGACCATTTTCACGTGTTTTCGATGTTCAGATTCCGATGAAGAATAAACGAGGATGTCGTCAATGTAAACAACAACACATACATCTATGAGCTCTCTGAGGACATCGTTCATAAAATATTGAAAGGCGGCCGGGGCATTGCAAAGTCCGAAGGGCATGACCTGATATTCAAATAGCCCATACTTGGTGCGGAAGGCAGTCTTCCATTCATCGCCCTCTTTTACTCGTACCAAGTGGTAAGCTCCTCTAAGATCCAGCTTTGTATATATGCATGCTTTTCTGACATGGTCCAGGAGTTCAGGGATCAAAGGTAACGGATATCTATTCTTAACGGTGATCTGGTTCAGGGAGCGATAATCGATACAAGTTCTAAGGTCTCCTTCCTTTTTTGGAACGAAGAACAAAGCTGAAGAAGCAGGGGACTTGGAAGGACGAATAAACCCATTCGCCAGGTATTGATCCAGGTATTGTCGAAGGTGAAGGTTCTCAGGCTCGGTGAGGGCATAAATCCTACTACAAGGAGGAGTAGATCCAGGTATCAGGTCTATCTGGCAGTCATAAGACCTATGAGGAGGTAGAGTGTTAGCCTGATCCTTCCGGAAAACATCTTGGTATTCAAGGTATTCGGGAGGTAACTGGGGAGTCTCTGAAGAAATTGCTGCCAGTGCAACACCAGGAGGAGGGTGACAAGTAGAGACACATTCTGGAAACTGGACCGTTCTTGCTCGCCAATCGATCAGAGGATTGTGTTTCTCTAACCAAGGTATTCCTAGAATAATCTGAAACTGAGGGGCCTTGATCACATCGAACACGATCTTCTCATGGTGTCCATCTTGACTTACTAGCGTCACCTCTTGAGTGGTATGTGTTACAGGCCCGGAGGCTATCTCCGTACCATCCACTGTAGTAATGACGTCCTTTACAGCCTTGGGACAAAGAGTTAGATTCATCCTCAAAACCATTTCATGATCCACATAATTGCTGATGGCACCGCTGTCGACGTAAGCTTCAATTGCATGTAATCGATCCGGATTATCAGGGCTAATGAGGACCATAGGTATCACGAAATGCGAGGTCACAGAACTGGTTTTCACGCTCGGCAAGAAGACCTCTATTCTTGTCGGGCGAGGTCGTTTCCCTGCTCAGAGTTTGTAACTTTGGTAACTGCAGCTCCTACTGCCTTCTTGGCAGGTTTCACCGGACAGTCTCGAAGAAAGTGCCCTGAGTTTCCGCAATATAGGCATAATTGCAACTGTTTTCTCCTTTCCCGCTCCTTTTGTGTTAGAGGACCTTTCAGACCCCCTATTTGCATGGGTTCCCCGGAGTCTACTCCTTTGGAAGGAGTTGGCGGTTTGGAAAATACTCGAGCATCAAACTTGGAACGGTCGGCCTTCCTGTTCTGCAGTCTATGATCTATTTGAACGACCAAGTCTATATAATCCGAACAGTCTTGTGGGGGATTCACTACTTGGGCTAAAACGTCTTTGAGCTCTCCACGTAGACCTCTATAAAACAGCGTAATCCTTTTGTCCTCAGGCCATTGAGTTTCCACAATTAGTCTATTGAAAGATGCAATATAAGCCAAAAGGTCTTGATTACCCTGTCGCAACGAAAGAAGCTCATTGTCCAAGGCCTGCCCCTGTGAATGTCTTGCGAACAGTTTTTCCATACTAAACTGAAAGGCTTGAAAATCATGGAGAACCGGATCATCTTGATTAACTAGAGGGATCGACCAGTCTGCCGCATTGCCACTAAGGTACGAAAGTACAAAAGCTACTTTAGCTTGATCAGTTGGAAAGGCTGCTGGCCGGCATAAGAAGTGCAACCGGCACTGATTGATAAATACTGCAAACCTCTTTGGGTCACCAGAAAACCGTTCGGGCGGAGCCAGAGGTACATTCCCAGGTAGGTTGATCTGCACTGGATTCATAGAGGATGTTGAAGGAAGATTTGCCCCTGATGCGGGTAACGGGGTTTGTCCGGCTTGTGACTGTAGCAATTGTCTAGCAAGACCGTCTGTTCTGGTTTATAGACATAATTTCGAAATCAAAAATTTCGAAAGTCAAAAAGTCGAAAAAAAAATGTCGAAAAAAATAATGTCGAATTTATTTTTTATGACGTTTTTTTTTCGAAATGGGGGGGTTCCCCCCCCAACCCCTGTTTTTTTTTTTTTTTTTTTTGTTTTTACCTTTTTTTTAACTATAAACTAGAGCCCAAACAAAAATATCGAAAAAAAAAATAATTCGACATTTTTTTTTTCGACATTTTTGATTCGACTTTTTTGACATTCGAAATTTTTTTTTCGATATTATGACTGGACACCGTCTGTTCTCTCCTTGGAAATAATTAGTTCCCTTCTTAGAGCATTCGTTTCCTGACGAGCTGCATGCACTTCCGCCCTTAGTTCCCCAAGTAACCGGGCTAGGTGGTCAGTATCCGAGGTTTCCATAGCGCCTGGGCGAGAGTTTTGCGGTAGGCTTTGCGTTCTGTAACGCTCACCTGATTCTCGCAGAGGCGCCGGTCTTGACTGGGCGACTACCGTATCTTCAAAGGTGATGTGTAGCACCCGGTTGGCTCTTTGGGCTGGACCTCTGTGCACTGTATGCCTGACTTCAAGAGTAAGATGTCTGCAGATAGAAAATATGGGATTAATGAACTGGGGTGATAGGGGTGTCCCTATCTCTTTCCTTTTTTGCTCTCCTGTAGACCCCCAAAGGTTAACGCTCTCACCTTAGGTAAGTGAATGCCGAGCTCTCCATCTGCCTCGGGGCAGGGTGCTGTAACCAGTTTCTTCACTGGATCGGTAGCGCAGGCCTCTTGACTTCAGAGGACTGCTGTCTGTCGTTTACTGCACGAACGGTAAGTTTCGAGTAATTCTATTGTCTTTAAAGTCTTTAGTAATGATGTCTCTTGTTTTGCAGGTTCCGGCGATGGCGGATGACGGGCTGAAGTGAGTTGAAGATGGAGTCCGTGTGATGAATAGAAGCGCCTGGAAGCACGTAAGTAAGCGCTTGTTGCCTGCTTCACGATGCGCTCTAACTGTCTTTTATTTTGCAGGTACGAGTTCGGAGCGGCTGCAGGGTGCCGGAATACCCACTGGGTTAGAGTAATGGCACGTGAGTATTAAAGTTCCCCAATGTCTTTAAACGCACCTTGTTTTGTCTTTCAGATGCAGGATGCAGCGCCGAAGGCCTCCGGAGCGTGCGAAGAGTTGGTAAGCTTTTGTCTTTCAGATGCCGGAATGCAGTGTGAAGACCTCCGGAGCGCACGAAGAGTAGGTAAGCCTTTGTCTTTCAGACGCCGGAATGCTAACCTGTTCTTTCTTGTCTTTATAGGTGTTGCTGAAGACTGGATTCAGGATGGTAAGCCTTTTTCCTTAGGCCCAGGATCCGATGCAGAAGACACGATGAGCGTTCTGCTGCAGAGGATGCAGAATAACGCAAAGCAAGATTCATCCACCGGGTGTGGTTTAAATAGCCTCCTGTAGTGCTTAGGTGTCTCCTTCCACAGCCACGCCTTGGTAAGAAAAGAGTTCCTGCTTTCCAGAAGAGTTCCAGTGTTCTGAATCTAGGGAGTGGCTCCTTCCCCACACAACAGGAAAAGTAGTTCCAAACAGAAGAGGATCAGAGGCTCAGCTGGCAGGCAAGTAAGCAGCATGGTCTGCTGCAGGTAAATCCACCCAAGCATTATGAGCCCGGCGCTTCCAGCGCTGGGACTGGGCATATTTATGAGCCTGGTGCCACTGGCGCCAGGACTGGGTCCAAAAGGTCTCAATTGGGACTGGTTGGCCCTCGGAACCTGGGTTATGGATCTGCTTCCAAGGGAGTTGGGAAAACCCTGACCTTTTGGAAGCAGAGATCATGACAGAAACAGCCAGCCTAGGTTATGAGAATGCGGGGTCCCGAAGAGCGGATGAGGAATATTCGAGTAATTTTGATGCCACGGAAGAGGAAGGAGAGGGAGTGGCCAAACAGGGACCCCAGGCCACACCAAGGCTAGAGAGTCTATGGGACAGACGATTAAGAGGGAGGTTTAGCAGAAGAGCATGAGCACGGAAAAAGGGAAGTGCAACTAAGGGCGGGAAAGGAAACATGAAAATGCAAATACAACTAATACACAAGGGCGTAGGGCTTGTACCCTAGGCACAAATGGACAAAATAACCTCCTTAAAGTGCTCCCTCAACTCACGACGGGGGCTGGGAAATGGATCTATGCATTTTAATAAGAGCACAGCAGGGGTACCCTTAGCAATAGGGGACATCAAGAGTTTGTTGGTAGCAGCAGTTGGAGAACAAGCAGAGACTGTGTGCATTAAAGCAGGGTACCCAGGAGTAACAGTGAGTAATGATGCCCATGATGTAGCATCATTGAACAAGATTAGAGCATGGGTATGGGATGTGTTGCGGAGAATGTTCCCACACACCCCAGATTTATAATCAATAATGCAGTGTACGATGCAGGAAGAGGAAGACGCTGCACACTACATTCTTAGAGTGCAAGAGATGTGGCGAGCGGAAACGGGCAGTGCCTGGGATCAGTTCACATCACTTTTCTATTTTATAGTGAAAAGAGACAGCCACAAAGAAGTACAGAAAGCACTTGACAAGATAGATGGGGGGAAGCTTAGTGATGGCCGAAATTCAAAGTATTATATTTCACCACTGTAGGGCAAGAAAAGGAAACTATTCAAAGGCAACAGGCTGAGGATGCAACACTAAAATAAACTAGTGAAGTAGCTGCAGTATCGACAGGGCCATCGACAGAGCTGACGGGAGAAGAATGGTGCGCCTCTAACGTGACACAGGCAAGGTTAGCGGCAGTGTGGGCTGAAGGAGGACAAGGGCATTGGGGAGGAAATCAGCAATTTTTGGGACACCAGCGGCAGGGAGGACGGACACCAGTGGCAGGGAGGACAGCAACGAGGACAAGAGGCCTTAGAGGAGGGGGATTTGGAGGTCCGGGACCAAGAGGTGGGGGACCAGGATAGTGCTGGACATGTGGGATGTGGGGTCATTTTTCAAGAGAGTGTTGCAGCAGGCAGGGAAGGAGTTCCAACTACAACCAGCAGAATTATGATTGTCCTCATCCAGGTAGCCCCCAAGGGCCACCTCCTAGAATGACTTCATTGCCGTATGACAGTGGCACCATTTCAAGGTGCTACAGTTGTGGGGGGAAATCCTTTCTCCTTCCCTGGGACAAACACATACCCTGACTAGGACAGCCCACAGAGAGCACCTGCATGTCCAGTGCTCTCAATGACCCTAAGTCAAAAGGAGGAACAGTTGGTGGAGGCAGAGATATGGAACAAACAATTCCTCTTTATGGGGGACTCAGGAGCGGAGGGGTCGTGCATTAGCGAAGGTGACTTACTGCTATCAGGAAAGACTCTCAACATGCAGGGATTCTCTGGGTCTGTTTTAACAGTTCCGTACACAAAATATCTAGACATCAAAGTGGGATGGAAGGTCATAAGTGCCCCTCCTATGCTCCGGGAGTTCTCCTGTCAACTTGCTCGGTAAGGATCTGTTTATCAAGTTGAACATGACAATCTCATTTACAGACAGAGGTATCATCTACATTACACATGGCATGTGCTCCCTAAGAGCAATGCTCATGATACATGCCATGGCAAGTGATGTGGCAGTGCGAGGTATCCCTGTCAACCCCAACATGTTCATTTATGGCATTAAAGTGCTTGCACGAGCCGTCCCCCAGATTACCAAAACCTGCTGGAGAGTGCCCACTGACTTAATTTTTTGCCCTGTAGTATTCCCTGAGCTGGTTGCTGGCATAATACTCTCATTAGACTTAGAACGTTTACTAGTGTCAGCAAAAAGGATTGTAGTACTCGGTACTGCCCCCCACAGGTGCTATGCATTGATCCCACAATGCCCCTGAGAGAATTGACCGATGAAGAACTTTTTGAGGATGACAACAATGATGTAGAAATCATCATCGAGATTTACATACACTGTGAGATCATGGTGCAATACAGAAAAGTTCAGAGTCCCCTCATAGTTGTTGTCGCACCACCCCCATTCAGCCAGGCAGACCTGCAGTACGTCCCCACACATTTATGGACAACAAACCCACACCATATAGGGATGTTGAAAGAAGTGACCCCTGTAAAACTTAAACCAGGGGCAATACTCCCGTGGGAGAAAAAGTACCCGCTGTCCAGAAAAGCAGAGCAGGGGATCAGGTAAACACTACAGGCCATGCTATATCAAGGGATCATAGTACCCTCCAGTTTACCTTGCAATACGGTAATATACCCCATTAAAAAGGCAACAGAGGGCAGTTGGAGGATGATCCAGGATCTCTGCTCCCTTGATGTAGTACAGAAGGCGTTTCCTCTTGTCCCCAACCCGGCATCCATTTTGTTCAGCATCCCCAAGGAGGCAACCCATTTCACTGTAGTAGATTTGAAGAACGCCTTCTTCTCAGTTCCCCTACACTCAGTCTCACAGTACCTCACAGCATTTACCCTCGGCGGAAAGCAGTACGAACATACTCGTTTGCCTCGAGGGTACTGCGAGAGCTCCGGTATATTTTACACAATACTGCATGAAGACTTACGTAATATCAGGTGCCTAGCATAATATTCAATACGTGGATGATTTACGAGTGTGCAGTGACAGTGAGCAAAGCTGTGGAAGGGACTCCATTGCACTATTACAGTTTCTGGCAAGGAAAAGGTACAAAGTTGACAAGGCAAAACTCCAGTATTGCCATCTGGAAGTGCTTTACGTGAGGCAAATCATCTCCATAGGCGGAAAAATAATCATCCCTGACAGGGCACCAACAGTGCGTGCCACTTTTAAGCCACTCACAGTAAAAGATATGCAAAGATTCTTAGGATTAAGCATGGATTCCAGATTATGCAGCATACAACAAGGACACTCCTACAGGGCCTCAAGGAAAACACAAAAAGAGAGCAACAAAATAGAGTGGACCCCAGAGATGATAGCATGTTTGAATGACTTAAAACAAAGGATACTCAACAGCACCGGTCCTTGACACCCAAGATTGCACACCCATAAGCGCACTATGGGCCAGAAGCCACTAGCATATTACAGTGGCACACTCGATTCTGTCATGCAGGGACAGTGCACCTGTGAGCAAGCTCTTGCAGCTGCAACCTTTGCAATTGAAAAAAGCTACACAATTGTTACGGGGTGCTCAGTGACATTGTATGTGGAGCACTCACTCTTTGGGATCTTGGACTGCTCAAAGTCCACCCTCACCACACAAAGGGGATCCGCCTATGATATCATATTGTCGAGCCAACACATTCACATTGTAAGGTGCAAAACAGTGAACCCATCCATGTTCCTCACACAGCCATTTACCACCGAAGATTTGCTACAGCATGACTGTCCATCTTATGAAGGGGAAGATGATGATATCCCCAATGCCAAAAACAGCCCCCTAGAAGAGGGAGAAATCCTCTTCATTGATGGGTCAGCATCAATTGATCAAGTGACAGGTGAAAGACATGTTGGGGCAGTAGTGGTACACCTAGAAGAAGGCGAATATGAAACGCTCGTAACAGGAAGATTGACCATACATTATTTAGCCCAAGCAGCTGAACTGGTAGCACTCAATGAAGCCCTACGGGCATCCAAGACATCTTATCTCACCATATACTCAGACTATGCCTATGTCACCACCACAGTGCATGCAGGTATGTCACACTGGAGAAGGATGGGATTCAGGCAAGCAGATGGCTCACCAGTACAGCATGCTGCCCTGCTCAACACACTGATTTCCGCCCTCACCCAACCCTCTGTACTGGTGGTTGTTAAATGCGCAGCACATACACATAATACTGACCAAATCTGGTTCAGGAATGTAGCCACCGACGCGGCAGCAAAAGCTGCAGCATACCTCCCAGTGCCCACATCTGCTGAATATGTTGTTACCACAGTAAACCCAAGACCAGAAACAGACGCATACACAGTGCCCCCTGTCGCACAGATAATTGAGCTAGAACTTAGGGCACCTCCAGAAGAACAGGGCACATGTCTCCAATGTGGGTGCGTGCAATCCCCCACTGATCTCTAATGGAGACAACAAAGTACAGTAAAAGTAGTGAATCCAGTGGAATTACTGCACATGGTCTTTGAGCAATTGCATTACCGTTCTCTTAGTTCTAAGCAACATATTGCAGCAGACATCCAAGAAGACTGGTGTATCCCCAATTTACATGACCACCTCTCAACTATGGTCGTCCAATGTACCACCTGCCAAATGTTTAGTACAGGGATGATACTCAGAATATTGCAAGGAACTCTGCCCCACCCTGTCGGCCCATTCCATGAGCTGCACATTGACTATGCAGACTTGGAGGAACATTGCAATGGGGCACGATATTTGATTGTGGTGGTGTGTCCGTTCTCAAGATGGGTTGAGGCTGGTCCATGCGCCCAGCCAGATGCCAAGTGTTCTGAAAAATTCCTCTTTGAGAGGTCTTCCCCGCAGGGGAGTGTGTGATGTTTTAAGATCAGATAATGGCACCCATTTTTTCAATGAGCTCTTCAAGGAAATAACAGCCCTTTTGGGAATAAAACATTGCATGTGTTCAATTCACCACCCACAAACAAATGGGATGGTAGAATGAATAAACGGTCTGCTTAAGAACAGACTCTCCAAGTTATGTAACACCCTGAAAAAGAATTGGGTGTATTGTTTGCCCCGGCCCTGTTTCATCTGCACACACAGCCCACTGGGGACCACC
This sequence comes from Ambystoma mexicanum, assembly GCF_040938575.1. Classification (NCBI taxonomy): domain Eukaryota; kingdom Metazoa; phylum Chordata; class Amphibia; order Caudata; family Ambystomatidae; genus Ambystoma; species Ambystoma mexicanum. The sequence goes on along the minus strand of NC_090935.1, from coordinate 795,816,999 downwards.
AGCTTTTCCCCCATGAAATAGTCACTACCAGACGCATGCAAGCACCCATCTCCCCCATGAGGAGAGTGTCAGATGGTCATAGAGCAGCAACAATTCTGGGGGAATAATTTAAGTAGTATCGTCCCAAATGGCACACACAGTGAGATAAATTGCAAAACAAATGGCTCCACCAAACACAGAAGATGCACAATCATCAACTGCCCCACAAACTGACGCTGCACTCACTCACTCAACCACTGTCGCCGGGGGAACTGGTCTATGTCAGAAGCTTTGTGTGAAAATGGAACAAACACAGGTTCCATGGGTCCTACGAGGTCTTGTTTTCCACCCCCCCTTGCAGTGAAAGTGAAGGGGCTCAGATATTGGATACTCCTCTCTGACATCCACAGGGTCCCACTCAACTCAACACCAGGTGTCCAACGATAATGCAACACGCTACCTCAGATTGCGTAGTTTCATGCTGACAATATGAGTGCATGTGAAAGATTTCAAAGTATACCTTTTTGCATTGCTGCAGGAGCACGAGCTACGTACATTAAAATAGTTCTCTCTCTTTCCATCACTTTCTCTATTCCTTTTTCTTTCCCTCCTCCTTTCCACTCCTTACCTCACTTTCCCTAAATTCCCAAACCTCACATCTGCTTACCTTACCCGTTTTTTCCAGGCTGCAGGTATTGCTACAATGGAAATGCCTATGCATGTTCCTCAACTGTAGATAGAAATAGTATTAGAAGCACACAAATGTATAGTTATGACTGTGGCCTTCACTGTGTGGCCATTTTGTTTTCAATATTGATGTTTTTATTAGGGATATATTGGGGAATATCTTTTATCTGGGCCGACCATCTAAAGGAAGTGGGGTAGGAGACCACTGGGAATTGGAACACAAGTATACCCTCCAATTTAACCAAATTGACCCCAAGCCCAGACCCGAAGGAAAGAGCGAATGAGAGTGTACGACTTAATTCCTCAGAACCAAGCAATATAACAATAGCTACCTATAATGCAGCCCCCACACATAGTAACAGCTCCCATACAACTGTATGTAGAAGTAAAATGTGAAATAATACTCCCAAATGTCAAAAACAATTTGTGTAATACAAGCAGTAGTACAATTATTATGAAAGGTAGAAGTAGGGTAACCAAAAGACATGTACTAAGTCAGATTAGACAAGCGCGCCAACTCAAATATAATGCATACCATGGCTTAGGGCTAAACAGATTTGAAGATATTTGTCATCCCGAGCATTCTAACAGTTGGTACTCTGACATGAGTACAGTGGGAGGACGAACCACAAATGGGAGTTGCTATGTCTGTTCCTTAATACTGAATGCATCTGGGGCACCCAAGGTTTTAGTACCGCAGGAGGTACCAATGATAGAGGCACAATGCCTAATTCACCTTGCGCTATGTAGGATCAAAGGCACGCTCCAGGAACGCAACGTCCACCTGGAAGACGTTAATCTGCACACCCAAAAATGCAAACTAGTTCCACCAACCCCAACTGTTTAAAAGAACCTTACCTAGTGATCGAAGGGGTGTAATACGCTAACAATAAGTTGCAGCAAACAACCCTCACGTGCAAAGCTGAAGGACCTTTAGGATTGCCCGAAAAAATTGCAGGGCTTGTGGAACAGACTTGAGCACAGGCATGGACAGAGCACATCACAAAATTTAATTGGATTGTAGCAATTGGGAAGCCAGTATAGGTGCACCAAGAAAGGACTTATGAACTATGTTTTTACAGTTAAGGTACTGTTTCTGTCAGGTCAAACGAACGGTGTAACAGAACTGTCATAATTCCAGACCTCAAGAAAGGCACTGCAGCACTGAGGGACTATTACTGGTTCTGCGGCCAACAAAAGTACTTGCACCTCCCGCCTTTTTGGAGGGGCTATTGTTCGCTAGCCATGCTGCCCTGTTAGTAGTCCCAAAAGAACACCTGAAATGGGGCCCCCTGCCAGATGTAGCGCCCACAGTGTCCCCAACAATCGAATCACAGCACACAATGCCACCACCAGACTTTCGCATCCTCCCTGAGAAAGAGCCCTATGACAACTGCGAAGAAGAAAAAGATCCTCGAATTATATATCAACAGACTCATCTGAACTGCTCACGTAAACACCTAATGAATACAAGCTCTGTAATTCCGCAGAGACATTTTACGAATTTCTAATACCCAGCATCCACATGCGAGCCAATGCAAAATGGCTCCAGATAGTCAAATGGGAGCTGATCCAGTTGGCCAACGACACTGAACAAAGATTTAACTTCATAAAGGCGGAGCTAAGGGCCCTTAGATTAATGACAATACAAAATAGGTATGTGTTGATGTTAGGGATAATTCTTAGAAATGTGCTAATTCCCTCCCCGTTAGACATCCCCAGCAACTTTGCTGGATTTTGAGGACTTGATTTTTTTAACCCGGAAAGAGTGTGACCCTTTTTCCCACTCTTTCATGTATTTTATTGTGATTTTTGAACACTGTGTTTCTTTTTGTTGTGGAGTCTGACAAACTCCATAGGCATCATCTTTTACATTGTGTCACACAGCACCTTCAGTGCAATGACACAGGGAAGTCTTTCAGATTTCCCAAAGGTTTAAATACATTCTCTTGGATAAACTACTGTTTCCAAGAGCAGTAAAGTGAGATTGACTTTACTTACCATTGTAACTTTCTAGACCCAGCACACCCTATCTTACAATAGAGTGCTGGAGGGGTTACCTAGTATCACCGTTATCTCGTTTCTCATGTAACATTTTTTATGTTACCCTTTTCGCACTCAAGGGCTGGTGGCAGTGGTTTAATTTGAACTACCATGGTGTGCCTTTACCGCGGGCTGCGTTCGCAACTACAGTAAAGCACCCATGGGAGCCATCTTTGTCAAAATGGCGCCCAGTCTTCTTTTTTCACCATTTCTTGTGTGCGTTGCTTTTAAGCTGGCCTGGAGCTTTTGGAAGATCCTCTGGACTCCCAGGAAGCAGGACACAACAGAGCGTGGGACACAAGAAGCAAGGAAAGTCCATCTCAACAGCCAGGGACCGTAGTGTTGCTAGTTGCTGTAGAGGCGAGGAGCTGAAACACTGAATAGCCACTGAAAGTGAAGTTTGCCAGTTGCGAGTTTTGACCATACCAGTGCATGCAGGAGTCCCCCAAAGTCCTCCCTCTTGTCCCCACAACTGAGGCCCAGGAACAGTGAGACCTGCAGAGCTGCACAGGAACAGAAGTCATCTGTTACATCTTTTCTTCATCTTTAAAGGTACTGTAAAAAGTCTGAGATAACTTACATCTTACTGTAGAGTGATTGCCACTTCTGCAACACACAAGTCTAATCAGCTTGTGGCTCTACATTTGATTCTTCTTTTCACCAAAGACTTCTAAGAACTTGTGCAAAGATGTTTCCATTTACTTACCAGAAGTGCTTCATCCTATACAAGACTTTTGCCCATTGACTTTGGCTGGGCCTATTGAACAGAATGACTCTTCTGGGAAAATCTAAAAATATTTGCATGCTTAAGAATATTTGTTGTCTCTTGTTGTTCTAATAACCTTTGCCTTTTACAAACTTTTAAGAGTATTCTAAATGCCAACAGTAAGATATTAATGGCCCCAGCACCCTAGTTATTGAAGTCACCTGTGGGTATAGGTTGTGTATGTGGGCCATCCCAAAAGGGTCTTTACTGATTTAGAAACTCAGAGTGTACAGTAGTGAAGTGTATTTGTGTGTTACTATTCTATTGCTCCCTTCTGAAGAAGGCTTTATAACCCACTGATAAATAAATTAATAATTGTTTATGCAAGAAACCTTGAGTGCAAGAGTTTATTTGAATACCTGTAACAGTGTGTAACTCCACTACAGCTCACATTTTCCCGTCTTAAGATAAGCCTGGCTTCTCAACATGCTAACAAAACTGTCTAGTACAAGCTTATACCAAAGGTTGGGTTGCCTATACCTGTCGTCAGAGTTGTGTGTAGTGGTCCCAGAAGGTACTGCATACAAACTTTGCCTAACAGTTGGATCGACTGACAGCCATGGAAGGAGATGTTTGCAAAAAGATTGGGAGTTCATGTTGCACATTTGTACCTTCTGAAGATACTGAAAATGGGACATTGTCACACATCATTGCAGCAGTGAAAATGAAAAAAGATTAATTCATGAAGATTAGTTTACCCTGAAGAAGATTAGTTTACCCTGGCCTTCAGCTAGGCCCCATCATGGCTTGGAACATTGATCTTGGTGATTTCCTGCATATGCCAAATGGGTCTATAGTGTTTTCCCAAAGCAGTACTGCCCTACGAGACTCGGAGGTAATATAGCGTGAACAGCAGATGCATAACATTAGGAGACACATAGAGAAGAAACGCCATTTTGTAGTTATGACAAAAGCACAGGATTGCATGACCGCGCTCCACCAGTCAAGCTCCATAGAAATATTCGACTAGGCTCAACATCATTAAGGCAAAATGAATCCGCACCACCAGTTCCCACGGAGGTTCACTTCTCCCCTGTCCCTTCACTGTTGCAAACATTTAGTATCTTTGGGAAGAATCCACTCTGCAAGGCCATGAGACAACACTAGGCTCTGTACAATGCCCATTGATCACAACCAATCTGCCAGCAGGCCTCTATCCACCACCCAGCCAACCCAGTGCCCACACCACTGACCCAAACCCCACACCCTTGGATTCTATGATAAACAAACAACCCCCTAGTCCTAGCATAAACCCTGCGATCATAAAAGATCTAAGCATGCGCAACTGTTTCACAACCCAAGCATAAAATACATCTTTTGTAACACGAGGTACAGGGAGGGATAAATTATAGATCAAAGCAAGAGTGGATGCCTTAAGTGTGAGAGGAGTGGTATCAACGAAGCCCAGAATGTGTGGGTCAGTATGACTGTATTTCTTCCTCCTTTCCTCCTGGCACCAATGCCCAAGCCGCCCAGGTGAATGCCACAGTGATGTAGTAGTAGGCTTAATATGCTTGCTTAGATTTAACAATGTATTTCATGAGCGACCTGACCTTACCTTCACTCCATGATTAGATGAGCCCAGCTGGCCCACGTGGAGCCTCTCCGACTTCGAATGAACCAACCAATTGAAGCCTGGCATCCCATATGGAGCAGGATCGTGTATCAAGCATCAAGTTTAACATGGATGTTTCCCTGTTCCCATTAATCCCAGACATTTCAAAGTGAAGAGATGGAAAGATGGGAGTAGTAGAGATGATTTATACCTACTGACACAATGGGAGCGTGCACAATTCACAAGTGTGTCGCAGTAAGGATGAGAACAGTAACTGGAAGATGTTTTCTGATTAAAAAGTGTTTTTTCCCCCAAAAAAACAAAGGAGATGGAGCAAGACAGACCACTGGTAGCCTACCTTGTGTTGGACACCTGGAGAACAGGCATGGTGCTTTTGGACATGCCGTGGAGCAACCGGCAGTATGTGCACCTCCGTTCCGTGATTTGCGCATGGAGTTGTCTCGGGCATGGCAAGCAGGGATGCTGTGCATCGGCGGAAACCCACGTAGGGACCGAGGTGTTATGTGGGCACCGGGAAGTTGGCCCTTGAGTGTGGAGTGGGGAGTATAGCCCGGCGATGGAATTACAGACCGCTCAAACCAGAAGAGTAGGGGGCCGAAGGCAATCAGCTGCCAATCAAGGAGCCTAATAGAGGGAGATTAGCATACGCGTCTGGCGATCATGTGATGAATTGGTCACATGGCCTGGGAAACAAGATAAAAAGACGGACTACAGAAGGCAATACAGGTAACCACGAGTGGCCAGAAGTGGAGAAAGACGCTAGCCGAGCAAGTCAACGTGTTCGAGGAAGATGGGTTAAAAACCGAAAATTCAGAGATTGGAAGGAACGGACAACAAAAAGAGACGACATAGGTAAGTACAAGAAACTGATACAGGTGCTGGCTGTTGAGAAACAATATATAATCTTATAAATAGTAAAACTGAGTACTTTGTGCGTGTCTTACCATTGTAGAGAAAAGTTGATGTGGTGCCTGGGGCAAAAAGGGAGGACTGGAGAACGGTGTTCCAACCTACCAGCGAATGACAACATCGCAGAAGTTGTTAGTAGACCCCGTTTTTAGGACCCAGTTCTGCAATAAGATCAGGTTAGTATGAAAATATCTAACACGTTGTTTTGCGATATGGGGATAACCTACATAAGTTCTAACAGGGGAATAATAGATATTCTTCAAAGATAAACAAGTATCTTGTTGCTTTTTAGGGGAAAAGAACGGAGGGTGTTCTAAGATAGCATCCATTAGCCAACCACCCAGGTCAACCAACAGGTCAACCAAACAGAGCCATTTCTCAGAAAATCTAAGACTTAGAAGTTTGAGAAGTTGAAGTGAATAAAATTGAGGTAACTTAAAGATATTCAACCCTAGATAATTAATTAAGGTCAACATCTAATTATCGGGTAGACGTGACAGACAACAATTGGTTGTAACATTAGGAAGTCCATCGAGTGTTCTTATAATATTTGAAGAGTAACCTGCATATACCAAATTGCAGAGACGTATTGTCCTACTAATTGTGTAGAAGGAGTTAATTTAAAAAATGTTTACTCCTTAGTGCTGTCAATAATGACAGTGGGTTATACATATTAGAAATGTAAACCGGGATGAGATTCAAACACTAATATTTGAATGTCCCATTCTTGCTTCCCATAGCTGTCCGTCTGATGGTGAGATCTTATGGATTGATAAATGGAACCTCATTGACAGTGGATCTATAGAAAGAAAATTCTAAAGGAAGACAAACAAAATTGTACATCGAAATGAAATGCGGTATAAAATAGTTTTTACCCCTGAAGAATTTCCTTGTGAGCTGTATGAAAGTGTATTAGGAATGAAACATGTCGGGTATGGTTTGAATGCGGTATGAAAGTAAGCATGGGTGACATTAATACAGAGTGAAATGTTTTATGGACTGTGTTGCAGTGCTCTATGAGAGAGGGGAGCAAATAACAGATTCCTATGAAATTTTTATTTCGATAAAATTGTTAAAAAGTGTATTACTACATGTTATTAGATGTGCACTGTGAATTTCAAAATCATTTAGATTAATATATGTTTGTAAAAAAAATGCATGGAGAACCCCTGCAATCATAAAAAAGTAAATTGTAAAAAAAGTGTTTTAATAACAATGTGTTCTAAAAAATAATAAATTACTATTTTTGATACAAATTGGTGTTGTATATGACAATATAATGATTGTTAATCATATGTAAAAAGAGAATAATAACCAAAAAACAGTAGTGGGGAAGCAAGTGACCATATAAACATAGTGTATTGTTTAAGTACCAGTTCGTTGGAGGGCTGTTTATAAGTGGTCGGTAAATGAAGTACCTCCGGTCTCTTGAAGTTTGATTGCAGGATCGTGTATACCATATGCCCAATGAACTGTGTGGGTTTAGACCCTATATGTAATGTCATCTATGACAATGTGGTCCCTCAGAAGGCACTGACCTGCATTCTGAAGGCAGAACTTTCTCTAGTAGTAGGGTCCTTTGCTGATATTTTGTATTGTGTACAATTATACCTTGTTATCCTTGAAAGCTATCTCCTGGCTTATTTCCCTAGAGGGTTGTATTCACTCTAAGGTTGCGAAAAAAGGGACTTGCCTTCAGTTTCTTTGGGGACTGGGAGGTCCTTATTGTTTCATAGGGGCATTGTGAGGGACTGTGTATCTGATACAGATATTGTGGTAGAGACTGGGCAACTCATATGGGCTTGCGAGTGCCTGATTTTCTTATATATGGGAGAAGGTTGTTTGATATAGGAGGTGGCCTCTAGTGTTGTTTTCTCGTGGAGTGTGTGAGGGTGCCTAGTGAGGCAGGGTAGAGGAAGCTTTGGAAGATGTGGGGAATCGGTGGAGACTTACAACTGTGATGTGACTGACTTTTATTTTCTTCTATGAATGCGAGTAGGGTAACAGAGAATAGAAACAAGTTTGATGCATATGCCTCTGCAGGTTTCAAGAGAGTTGTTCAGGCAATGGGGTGTGATTGGAAAGATAACAACTTGAAGGTAAGTTGGTGAAGAGATGTGTATTTCTAAGCAGTGTCATTGTGTGATGACTTGCTTGAAGCAGCATGGTGTACCTTTTAATAATCCAATTTTAATACTTAAGGTGTCCCTCTTTAGCAACATCTGTTCATGTGAAGTTGCCTGTACCCAATCTACCAATCAAGAGTTCTTGTTGCTGACAAGAGTTCCTTCTTGCATCCCTGTGTGGTTGTGTCATGGCAAATTACCTGTACTTCTTCATTTTGCAGGTTTTTGCATTTGTTATTGTCCTTTAAAAAGGATTAGGGCAGGGATAGACACTTGCTCAGATTTGCACATTTTGTCTCTATCTAATCAGTCTATTAGATATAGGGTATTTCTATCTGCAGTGATAGTAAGAGCTCCTTGAACAACACTCTGTCTGGCTAGACTATGGGAACATTGTCTCAGTTCAGTGGAACCTGGATAGCTGAAACCTTGGGCAACCTTAGATATAAAAAACACCCAGCTTAAAAGTGCAATGATGATATCTGCGATGCTATCACTGATGAAATCAAATGATAAATGATAGCAGTAGAGGCGAATGATGATATAGAGGGATACAGCATCACAAATTCCTTGAAATTCAGTGACAAACTTTAGTTAAGGTTAGTCAGCTTACTGCAACAAAACCCACGAATATCGGTCAAAAATGTAGTTGAAGTGATGCTAAGGTGATGGTGTAATGCAACAAAGTCCTTGAAATGTGATAGCTGTAATGAAGCTATGCAACCCTAACTACAGCAACCATGGTATGCAGCCCATAAGTACAATGACAGCACAGAAGACATTATTTATGACATACATTATGACATATTAATATCAATGGAAACTACAGTTGAATGATGATATCACAGATGACATCACATATGACATCAATGGCATCAAATATCATTATGACAATGTGGATAACATCAGTTTAGTTTAGTTTAGATTCTTTATTTGTACCGTGCGCCGAACCCTGAGGTAGCTGGGCACCAAAAACATAAGCGAATGTTACAGACATATATCAGCATTTACAACAAACAGCAACAACACTAAGTGCAGTTCGACCATGGTTACATGGTGGTCGAACGTTGAGAAATTCAGTTACAATACCAGGCTGCTAGTGTTGCAGCGAGGCATACAAAGAGATTAATCAGACATGGTATTTTGAAGGCAGGTTAACCAAGCAATAGTGTTTCTTACAGAAGAGCCAGCTCTTTATTTTGGCTCTAAAGGTCCAGAACGAGGATTCCATTCTGAAGCTGAGGGGTAAAGCATTCCAATGTTTGGCGGCTAACATGGGGAAACTCGCTCCACCAGCTCTTTTTAGGTTAAATCTGGGATGGTAAGGCAATGCGAGTACAGGGCTTTAGTCGGTCTAGCTGGTTGGTGTTCGTTGAATTTATCATCCAGGTACTTAGGGGCAGAGTTTGTTAGGCATTTGTGGGTGATGACAAGTGTACGAACAGATATTCTATCCCGTACTGTGAGCCAGTGGGCGTCCTGTCTGAAGTTAGTGATGTGGGTCGATCTCAGGATGCTCAATGCAGATTTTAAGGCATTGTTTTGAAGGACCTGAAGTTTGTTGAGGTTCTGTTTTGAAGTGCCTAGGAATAGGGTGTTTCAATAATCAATTTTGGACAACATTAGTGTCCTGGCTAAAGTAATGCAGCTACTGGGTGAAAGGAACGCTTTGCAGCATTAATTAGCTTGTTAGTGTTGGCCGTTGTAGAAGCAGCAGCATTCACTTGCTTCTTCAGAGAGAGGGTGGAGTCTAAGTATATCCCCAAAGTTTTAATTTCTTTGGCCACTTTGACCAGATTTCCATCGATGTTGATGGATACATAGCGTGGATCTAATTTGATGAGGCGTATTTGGGAGCCGACGATCAGGAGCTCGGTCTTTTCGTCATTGATGTATAGACAGTGGTCTGCCATCCACGCCTGAATTTCCAAGTATATCTCATTATTCAGTTTGGAGTCACCTTCATAGCACCCTGAGAGCGTAATGAGAACCTGAGTGTCATCAGCATAATTCGTATAAGTGACACCATAGTTATCAAGATGGTCAAAGAGGAGCTTAGTGAAGAAGTTGTAAAGTGTTGGCAAGACACACAAGCCTTGTGGTATGCCGCAATAGATGGGAATTGGGTCCGCTGAGACTGAAGGTGCGAAGACCCTAGTGGTGCTATTGGACAGGAATGATTGTATCCAAGTAGAGGCGTCACTGGAGAAGGCAGCTGCTGTGGACAGGTGTTCAGTGAGGATCTGGTGATCAACAAGTTTACCATTGTCCTTAGCCTCATCCAGTTGGAATTTTAGGTGCATGAGGGCTGTTTCTGTTCCATGTCTTGGCTTAAAGCCCGATTGTCTGAGGCCCAGTAAGTTGTTGTCCTCCAAGTGTTTCTGGATTTGTAGATAGGCCACTCTATCTAGAATCTTTAGGATGTAGGGAATGGTGGTCATGGGCCTGTAGTTGGTGGGAGTTTTAGGGTCTAGGATAGATTTTTTTTATGAGATAACCCATGCCTCTTGAGATATTTGGGTACTGAGCTAGTCTCGAAGGAGGAGTTAATTATGGCAGTAATGAAAGGGGCCAAGTTCTTGGCGTCTTCCTGAATCACTGTGGCAGGGCAGAGATCTCCTTGGCATCTAGAGGGTTTGAGGCCTTTAACAATGTTTTCCAATTCTTTAGAAGAAACCAGTGAGAAGGAGGAGGGTGGGCATGCAGTGGTTAGGAGGTGGGGTAGTGTTGGCATTCTTGGCCAGGCTGTTCTTTTTTTGCTTAATTTTGGATTGGTGCATAGCAATTTAGTCTGCGAGAGCTTTCCGTATTTTAGCACGCACACCAATCTGCGTCTTTTACACAGGCTTCTGATGGTGGGGCTGGGGACTCAAGTTTCCTGAGAATACTGAAGAGCTCCTTGGTCCTAGATTTGGCATTAAGGATTCTGTTGTCATAATTCTCCTTTTTAGCACTGAGGATGACTAATTTATAGGAGGAAGCAGCCGAGGTGAATAGCGCCTTGCTAGTGGTATTGGCCATTTTTCTCCATGTGAATTCTGACACTCTTTTGGCGTTCCGGGGGACTTTTAGTTCAGTGGTGAACCATTTGTTAAGGTGGGCTATTGGTTTAGCTTTGGTTAGTTTAATTGGGGAGATGCTATTTGCAGCTACTTCAAGTGTGTTCTTGTAGAGGTCAACTAGCATGTTTGAATCTAAGTCCTTTTAGTTGGCTGGGCATAAGGGGGCGTACATTTTGGAGTGTTATGTTTTGGTTGTTTCTGGCAAGGATTTGCAGAGTGATGCAAAGATTTGGAGTGGAGGGTGCATTCCCCTGTATGGTGAAGGAGATGTAGTGATGATCAGACCAGGAGGTGGGCTCATTTTGGAGGATAGTGGTAGGATAGTGGTAGAGCAGTTGAGATCTGCCAGCCAATCCAGAGTTCTTCCTTTATTATGGGACAGTGCCGTGACGCTGTGGTTAAAGCCGAGCTGGGAGATTGAGTTTTCCAGTGATGTGGCATTAGGTTCCTTAGGATCATGGAGGCCTAGGTTGGAGTCACCAAGCAAGACGATGTGTGATCCTGGTTTGGTGTTATTAGTCAGAAGGTCAGTGATATCTTCCTCGAAGGATGAGATATTGATATTGATATTTTATTTTTATCACGCTCGTACACAAGTGTTTCACAGCGCGACAAGGCAAGGGAGGGGAACAGGGGAGAACAAAACAGCGATCATACTAGGCCCAGTGACATTGAGAATGCGCAATTGCATGGGAGAGGGGGAGGGCAAAAGTGCATGGAAGGGGGGAGAAGTGGAAAGTGCCCTCCAGATGTGACCTGGAGGGTGGTAGATGAGATGCATAAGGATTGTTTGGGACGCTGAGAGGGGGATCTTGACTGACAATCATTCAGTTGACGGGAGGCTGACAGAAGGGGTGGCTCTAAGGCCTAAGGACGTTTTAGCAATTTATGCTACTCGCCCTCCTTTGTTGGCATCTCTGTCTTTCCTGATTATTGAGTAGCCATCTGGGATGGCTAGTGATAGTTCTGGGCCTGCTGCCTGGTGTGCAGCCATGTCTCAGTGATTGCCAGGAAGTGCAGGTCATTGGTGGAAATGAGGTTTGCAATGTCTAGCGCATGGGCAACCAGGGATTGAGCATTAATGAGAGTGCCTTTAATGATAGGAAGTTTAGCTAGACTCTGAGTTTCAGGTGCTTTAGAGGTTATAGGGGGGCATGGAGTTGGGCTGTTGAGTTGGAGGTTTACCCTGTGCATCCTACGGTGAGGGATCCGGGAGCATAGTCTCAGGTTCCTGTCCTTCACTGGACAGGGAATCCAAGATGTGGGTGGTGATGCATAGAGATGGATCAATTCTGAAGGGCTGAGAGATGAATTAGGTAGGGAATCCACTTTGTAGTTGTTGTGATCTGTGGACTCTGCAGGTGAGTGGGATGATTGCATCAGAGGGGGTGACTGGGGTGGCGGTAGGAAGGAGGATGGGGTGAATTAATTAAATAGTGGGAGGAAGGTTGCCATGGTTAAGGTGACACTGCAGAAGGCGGCCATATAGGCAGGGACGTTTCAATGTCGACAGCGGGTGGGCCGGTAGTGCTTGTTCAGTAGAGGTACCGAAGGTTAGTTCAGTTTTGAATGCAGCACATATGCCATAGGGTAGTACAGTTTGAATGCAATGGGAGGGTTCAGCACATGCGCAGAGGGCTAATTCAATTAGATGCAATGGACAGGCTCACCTAAATACAGTAGGCTAGTTCAACTTGAGTGCAGTGGGCAAGTTTCAATACATGCGCAGAGGGATAATTCACTTAGATGCAATGGACAGACTGACTTAAATCACATATGACATTACTTATGACATGACTAGAAAGTAATTGTTAGGCTTTTTGACATTGTTTGTTGATAAAAATGCAATCCTTCATGGAGTAGACCTCTTGAGAGTTTTTTAGAGTGAAATACTCTTCCAAAAGAAGATGAACAATTGAGACAATCTCAGGAACTGGCTGAAAGGTTTAAAGAATGAGGGCCTGACTGGCTGGGAAGCCCTGAAGATTCTTGATAGGAAACCATCTGCCCCAATCCTTCGACATCTGTGGCTGCTAGGCCGCCTGGTGAGTTTCTTTCGTGCACTGTGCAGTTCCTCTGTCTGTTTCTCTCCCACTTCACCCATGGTGTTCTCCATCTCCCTTATCTACTCAAAATGCTACTCTATTACCTATCCTACCTCCCTCTTGAAGCCTGCCAAGAAAACATTTAAGAAAGCTCTTCCTCGTGTCTAACCCAGGCCTGCCCATCGCTGACACATACCTCAATGTTTCATCCATGCAGAATATCACTGAAATCCTCTTCGTCATCCCCTCGGCGGACCTATCGACTCCCCGTATGGTCTCAACCCTCTCCCCCTTCTATTCTTTGGAACCAGATGGGAAGTACTCTTGGCACACTTCCTTTCCTCTCAATGTATCATTTGTGTCTATCACAATGGCACTATTATGGCTCAGGGTCCTCAACCAAACCTCCTCCTTGATCTGTGTCTTCCGTCTCTCATTTATTTCCTCCCTTCTCTTTCCATTCCCCCTACCCCTTCCACCCTGACCTCTTTGTCACCGCCGACAGGCATCCCACACCCCTGTATCCCTCCTTGGAAAACCTTAAAAGGTGTCAACCAGCTTCACTTAGCTACCGTGAATGCTCGCTCTGATGTTAAACACTCCTATGATATCTGTCTCCTTCTTGAAGACTTGGTGCTACGTCTTCACCCTTACTTGGCTTCAATGCCAGCTCTGTCACTGCTCTTGACACTCTTCTTTCTGAGGGCTATAACATCCTCTCCAAGCCCAGGCCCAACCGAACTGGAGATGGAATGACCATGATCTTCCCTGAATGGGTGCCTGCTACTATCATACCCACTCAATCCTACACTTCTTTTGTATGCCTCATCTGCAGGCCTCATGTCTCTCCTTCCCTCTCGCTTACTCTCGCCAACATCCACAGGCACCCTGACACGATCAGCCTTTTCCTTTCTGAATAGGCAGACCTCACCTCTTCTCCCCTGACCTCTAACGCCAAGTTTCTCCTCAGAGACTTTAAAATCCACCTTGACTCTCCCTCCGACACCATTCTCCACTCCAGTCCAACCCACTCAGCTGGACACACCTTGGATGTGCTCATCTCAGGAGACAACTCTCTAACCAACTCAATAATCCTCTCTCCTGGTCTGACAATGTTCTTCTCTCCTCCCACCTGGAGCTCCTGGACTCTCTGGCTGAGCCACCTTACGCACTGCGAGCCTCTTTCTCCATCATTCGACCGGTGAAGCAAGTGTCAGTTGCTACTTTCGCCACCACTTTCATCACCCTCCTACTCCTGCTATTGACTCTCAAACTGACACTGCCCTCAATAACCTTCACCCTTCCATCTTCATAACCCTGGGCAAAATTGCCCCTGCCATGAGGATCCAAATGAAGCCTGCCTCCAAGTGCAAAAGCTGGTACAATTCGGACCTAGCCTCACCGAAACAAAAGTGCAGAGCTGCTGAATGGAAGTGGCAGAGTTTGGGCATATCCAAGGAAAAACTGGCCTGTCGCCTCCTCCAAAGGTAATACCGCTTCTCCATCCGCTCCAAGAAGAGGGCCCATATCAAGCCTGCATCACTGGAGCCACCTACAACATGGCTGAATTGTTTAAAATCTGCAAGGAACTCACCAATCCTATAGCAGTTTCCACCTCTCCTCTTCTTCCTAGTCTCTCTGCTCTGCACTGGCCTCCAATTTTATAAATAAAAAACACAACATCATGTCTTCACTCTCCTTTAACCCCCTCCCTACTCCCCCTCCTGCTCTCAGGCCTCCCTTGGCCCCCCTCTTTCCTTCCCCCACACTCTCCTCCTTCTTGCCCATATCACCGGATGAGATCTCAAAAGTTGTCCGCTCTATGAAAGTATCCTCCAAACAGGTGCTCCCCTGCTTCTCCAGAAGGTGTCCAGTCAAAAGGTCGAATTCAAAAAGGTCGACTACAATACGTTCGACTGAAAAGGATTGAGAAAAAAAAAAGATCAAATGCCTTTTTTAAATGTATTTCTTTTTTGTTGGCCTTGGTATAGGTTAAATTTGTGGTTTTTGGGCAAACAAAACGGTTTGGGGGGAGGACCCTCCCAAAACAAAAAAGAAAAAAGAAGTGCATTCGATTTTCTTTTTTTTGGTCCTTTTGATTCGAAACAATTGCATTTCAAATCTTTGTATTCGACCCTTTCACCTACAACCTCTCCAGAACTATCAAGGACAACATTTCCTCTCTCGTGCCTGCCTTATCTGATTTCTTTAACCACTCCTTTGCCACTGCGTCCTTCCTTCTACCCCTAAAGCACTTCCTTGTGCACCCTATCCTAAACAAGCCATCTGCTGACCTTTCTTGCACTGCTAGCCCTATCTCCTCTACCCCTTCCTGGGCAAACGATTGAAGGATTTGGTTATCTCCCAACTGATCCACCACACCAAACTTGTTTATTGTCTCCATGACCATCAGTCTAGCTTCGGAGCATCCAGAGGCACAGAAATGTATTTATTTATTTATGTTTTATTTATTTAAAATGTTATAACGTGTTGCATGCCCAAGGGCCTCAGGGCACACACAAAACTGACAAAGATGAACACATAGAAGAAAAGTTAGAAAAAGGAATCCATAATAGGGGTTCAGTCAAGAGGGAGGTTGAAGAGGTGAGTCATCAACCTCTTTTTGAACTTGTTTATTGTTTCAACTGTTCTGAGAGCAGTAGGATGAACATTCCAGGCCATCATCACTTGCACATCAAAACAAGATCTGCCAGACTTCACCAGCTTAAACCTAGGCTGCACAAGTCTGGATTGATCCTTGGATCTAAGACTGTGAAAAGGTGCATATATCTTTAGGTGGCACCTAAGGTACTTTTGAGCTGTATTGCTCATGCACTTATAAGTAAGCATGAGAATCTTATGTGTAATGCGATGCTTCACAGGAAACCAGTGCAGTTCCGGCCTAGAAGCTGTTATAGGGGCGCCTTTGGACAAGCCAGAGATACCACAAACTGCTCCATTCGGGACTACCTGCAGTGCAGCTAGGTTAGACTGGAAGGAGCCGCTCAAGAGACTGTTGCAATAGTCCAGACATGAATTTACGAGGGCAGAGGCCGGGATGGATGCATTGTTTTGTGACACAAACGGCCTGATGAGATGGAGCAGTTTGTTAACCTGGCCACAAGAAGACCGAATCTGAGAAACATGCTTGTTCCATGTCAATTTTGCATCCAATATAATAGCAAGGGTTTTCACCTTCTTTGCCACTGGGATGATGATGTTAGAGATTCAGCAGACAAGGGTTTGAGGTTAGGGCCAGAGACCACAATTAATAGTTCTGTTTTTTTGTGTTAAGAGCCAGGACATTGTCTGCCATCCAATTGTGTATGGCAGAATAAATGGGATTAAGATTCGAAGAATCCTTTGAATACAGGCCTGAGAGCCTCATGATGACTTGGGTGTCATCAGCATAGTTGGTATAAAGGACACCCAGGCCATCCAGAAGTCTCAAGAAGGGAATAATATAAACATTGAACAGTGAGGACAAGATGCACGATACCTTCAGGACTCCATATGTAATGGGTGCTGGTGTGGAACAAGCATTGTCAGTAGCAACTCTGACATTGCGAGGGCCAAGAAAAGAGGCACCCCACTATGTTGCTAAACTCGAGCAGCCCACTATGGATTCCAACCTGTCCACCAATAAGGCATGGTCCACCAGATCAAATGTGGCGGGCAGGTCAAGAACCATCAAGAGCACCGGCTGACCGTGATCTACAATATTGAACAGGATTTATTTAAGATCCAACATGGCAATCTCTGTGCCATGTCTGTCTCTGAAGCTTGATTGACGTGCTCCAATAATGTTGTTCTCGTCAATGAAGCTCTGAAATTGAAGATATCCAACCTTGTCCAGGATTTTAAGAAGAAACAGTACAATAGTTATAGGACAATAGTTGTCAATGGACATCAGATCTAGGTTATCATTCTTCAGGAGTGGGGTAATCCAAGCCTCCTTGAGGGTAGGAGGTACAGATCCCTCAGCAAAGTAAAGTTTGACCAGTTTCGTCACACAGGGACTCAACACATCCAAACAGCCAATAAAAAGTCTTGATGGACAAACATCCCCCCGACATGAGGTGGATTTCATATTAGCAACAATCTGGGAGATATCAGTCTTGGTACTAGGCATGAACTGAAATACAGGTTTATTTTAATCTGGTGGAAAGTCAGGTTTGGTAGGGTCAGTCAAGGGGTCTCTCGCCATATTGCTTGAGTTCCTAATATTCTCGATGGAGCTTTGATGAAACGTGATTTTATCGGTGAAAGAATTGTGAATTTTCTGACACCAATCAGAATTCTTCATGGGTCCAGCCATGGTCCCAGGCTTCCCTATAAATTCCTTCAGGATGGCAAACAACTGCTCTCCTGAACACCCACGAAGATCTGCTCTCTAACCTTGATTCCATCTCTCCTGTCATCCTTATTCTCTTTGATTTTCCTCTGCCCTTGTCATGGTCAATCATTCCATCCTCATTAAATGGCTCTGTGTTACCCCTGGCATTGTGGACCTGGAACTGGACTGGCTGACCTCCTTCCTATCTAGTCATCCTTCCCAGGTGCAACTGGGCCCTTTCCTATCCTGGGCCTCACTCTCTACCTGCAGAGTTCCTCAGGGTTCTTTCCTATCACTGTGGCTTTTACCTTGACCCTCTTGCACACTTAATCTCTTCCTTCTTTCCTCATTTCCAGTGTTATAGCGATGACAAACAGCCTCCTTCATACTTCCCTCCACTACCTTCCCTTTCCCCTCTCTCATTCCCGATTGCCTGACTGATATTCGGGCATAGCGCACTGCTAACAATCTCTGTCTTAATGCCAGTAAGGCTGAGATTCTTCACATTGGGACCCCTGCTCTCTGTTTCCCCCACACTCTCTGGTCACCCTCCTTGGATACTCTCCCCTCACCATCTTGTGAGGCCAAAAACCTTGGTGAAATCTTCGACTCCTCTCTCTCCTTCTCCACTCACATCATGGACCTTGCCAAGAACGCCCACTTTCAGCTTCACCTTCTTGGAGGCTTTCTCCCCTTCCTCAACTTCCCCCAGAAACTCAATGTCTCCAGAGCTCCGGTCCTCTCTAGGCTTCACTTCTGTAACAGCCTCTTCCTCAATCTGCTTCTTTCCTCCCTTCGACCCCTTCAATCAATCTTGAATAGGACTCCAAGAATTATCCTTGGCCTCTAGCCCAGGGCCCACATTTCCCAGCTATAAAATCTCTCCACTGGCTCCCGGTGGCTGCGAGGATCAAATTCAAGACCCTCTGCATCATCCACTAGGCCTTCTGGGGCCTGCCATCCCACTATATCCAACTTTCTCTCCCTAAATACCTCCCTATTAGAGCCCTTTGATACTTTAGCTACAACTCTCTGCAGAACAGGCATTTTAGCAAAAAGAGATTGGAAGGTAGATCTCTCTCTTCAGCAGGTGCCTCCCTCTGGAATAGCCTCCCAGACCCTGTCAGACTTGTGTTGACCTCCTCAAGTTCCGGAAACTTCTCAAAACCCTGCTTTTCTCCACCTCTTTTCCTCTCTCCCTTCCCTGCTAATTCCCATCTGTTGCTGCGACTGTCAGCATGGTCCCTTATGAGTCTTACAGGATACCAGGGCCTATTGACCAGTCCATACAAGTACTCCCCACTTCAGCACTGCCTTTCCGGGCCCCACTCCTCGACTAGCACTCCCCCTGAGTCTGGTCCACCCCGTCCTCACACTTAGTTGGAGGTCACCACCCTCAGCACCCAGTGTCACTTGCCCTACTACCCCCTAGGCCACCCTCAGCACTTGCCCAGCCCTTGGCCCGCCCACTGCACTGTATGTAGTTCCCCACCTATTGTCACACTTCTCATTACTGCACTTGCACAATCTGAATGTCACAAGGCCTAGTAGGATCGCTGTTGTTGTTTCTCCCCCACCCCCTTTGCCTTGTGGCGCCTGGAAATACCATTTGTTGTAAAGGCACCTTACAGATACTCAATAAATAAATTAAATAAAATAAAACAAGGATGTCCACAAAATGTGGTAGAAGCTCCATTTGAGAAGACATAAAATGTATAGGACACAAACAGTGACTAGAATAGTAAATATATTATGTCCAATACAACATAGAACAACCACTGAAAGAGAATAAGTAAAATCTTAAATATATTTGGGAGAATTGTAACAGTGCACTCTGGTTTTGTGTAAACCATCGGTAAACAGACATCAATGACGTTCACAAATTCTCCATGCACTTCTTGCTACTGCACTCCGAATAGCTCATCTGTGCTCACCTTTCGCTTGTCTTGTTGCACCTTGAAACACTTGTGTATAGTTGCAATATAATCACCAAATAAATACTTTAAAACTCTTCAAGATTCCAGGTTTAAACAGCTTTGCACAATTCTTGAAAAAATTCAAACCCTACAAATATGGAATCAATGTGAGTGGGGACATGATATGACGGTCAGGTCACATGAAAAATAATACATCATAACCATCATAATACATTGAAACCCGCAATGCAATACATGCCATGTGCACATGTGTGACAGGAAACACGGGTGCATGGGGAGAACTATATAAGAGTTGTGTGAATTCTGCAGCCTATGAGGGCTATGAAAATGAGAATTTGACATACCCTCTGGAAAAAGAAATCAAAAATACATAAAGGAAATAGCTCAAGCTTGAAGTATTTTTCAATTTACTATATGCTTGTACATCAGAGTGCACACAATCGAGAGGAGCTGTGGAGACGAAAAGAGGCATGCTAATTGAAGTCTTGCAGACCAAGATCCCACACATGCATAACATTTATGAATAATTGCATGCCATTGTGGGAAATTAAATTATAAACTGATATTTCTTTCCTCTAAATTTTGATAATGCACAGCCTACCTCTTAGCAGGTTCCAGCGAATTGGAACTTTTCTCTCCAACACAGCACAAGTTCACTGGCTCACCCACCAACCAAGATCATATGTCAAACTGCATGTATCTATATGTAAGGATATTTGGCATGTTACAGCACAGAGTACAGCACTACTGCACAAGTAGCATTACAGCACTACTGCACAAGTAGCATTACAGCACTACTGCACAAGTAGCATTTTTTTTTTTTGCAGCACCACCACAAGGGTGCGGTGCATTGCTATATGGGTTAGCAGATTAACAAGGAAAGACAGGCTATTCAGTCAAAAAACGATTTTAACATATAAGATGCAAATATATTTTTACAGTTAAAAGCACACGTGTTCATTTAAAAATGCACACTATTTTTCACCTGAAATGCCTATATTGCTAGAGACACATTTGAAAATTAACAGCTAACATATTAACCATTAACCTGACTAATAAAACCTTATTTTAATATAACTCACTAATAAAATGTGTTCTCTACTGCAGAATTAGGCATACTTTGAAAACCAGTTAAATGAGTGTGCAGATTTTTCCTCTCTTCTCTGCCTGATTATCCGTGTTGTTGTGCACAGTAACTGCAGGAGGAAGGAAGTCAGATTTGCAACAATTGCAAATGTATAAGCGAAGCTATTGTTTAAAAGTAGGAGGATGAGAGATGATGGATTTCATTGGAACACGTCATAAAGAGGGCTGAGAGGAAAGTTTTAGTGGGCAGTAGCAGGGAAAAAGACAGGCAGACATCTTTCTGCACTACTGGGGAGAAGACCTGGCTGTGGGGGTGTCCTGCTGCAGTCGAGACTGGTGAAAGCTGAAAGAATTACCTTTCCACTGGCAGAGGCAGTCCTATCTGAAAAAGCTGAGAATTCCAGGCAATGACCCCGGCTTGAGGAGGCAAGCGTTCCTTTTTGTTGGAGTTAAGCCAAGAGAGCCACATTCACAGAGAGAATCCTCTGAACAGATAAGGTAATTACCTAACTGGGGAAGCTGTGTGTGTGCACGAAAGTATGCAGTCAGTGTAGAAAAATGAAAGTCCCGTGCGTGTCTTAATCAAGTGCTAATGTTGCAATTTAAGTTCTGTTCTCCGCCACTATAATTGCAGTGTGTCATTGAAAATGCTTTGATTGTTCCCTTTTATTGCTGTAAAGAATGAGATCATGTCTAAATGCAAATTTTATAATACAGAAAATATTTGAAAACAGACGGGTGGTTTATCTTCTATTTACCATTACAATGCCAATGATGTGGGGAGATTTTTAAACAGTGCAATGGTCATTTTAAGACAGATGTGTGTATGTCAGAATCAGTATGAATAATTGTGAGTGACTGTAGTATAACTTGTTGGAGGTACATGAGCCAACGGGAAGAGAGACTCTCTGAACATAGCTCCCTACCGTATATAAGGTAGTGGAAATTACCACAAGACTACCACATATAGCTCTCTGTCGTAAATAAGTCAGTGAGTTTGCCCATGGTGGCGCACCAACACTATCCCTGGAAATTGTGGTTTCCCTAGAATGCAGGTCTGAGGTCTCTCTAGTGATCACACGAAAAATCTAAGCGAAGATAAGGGATTCTGGACATTGGGGCCACAAATAAAACAAGGGAATTATGCTCACCAAAATACCACCAACCACGTATACCAAATATGCAGGTCTGGGTGCTGAAATAATGCATGTCCATTGTATTATTGTTGCACATGGCCAAATCTGAATACAAAGAGTGATTATTGCTAAGTTATTTCTCGGCGGTAATAAAATACCGTCAGGCCCCAAATCTCCACAAAATACCCTACATATTTATGGTGCGTTGGCCGGGAAAGTGATCACAGAGTACCTACTGGGCGTGGCAAGCGTGTCTCACACTGCCATTTGCACATTAAAGGGAACCCATTTTATAATAGCAGTGTGCCACTAAAAACGAATTTCAGAATGTCACAAAGGGAAACCACATTCTCAGATCTAGTACAATATTTAGAGGCAAAGTTATTTGCACATGGGAATTGGTCTTCGAACAGTACCTTAGAATGGAGTAACCGCATTCAGGGTGAGGTGCAGAAAGAAAAACTAGACAATATTTTTGCAGAAGGCAGCATAATTCAGGTCTGCCTTACAAGATTATTGAATGCAGCCGATAAAAGTGCAGAGAAAGGCTGTTTAATACGGCTATGCGGCAAAATATGGTTTATTTTAAACAAGTCACTGCGAATGCAAGAGAATGATACTCAGCTAATTAACAGGTTAAAGACTGAATTAGATGGGGCAAGTAAAAATCAGGAAATGTTGAGAGCAGAATTGGATGTATGCCAAAAAGACATGCAATTAAAATGCAGAGACTTTGATACTCAGTTATCCAAAAGCAAGAAACAATTTGAAGATAGTGAGCAAGAATTGACACACTTAAAAGCCTTAGTGGATCACATTAGGCAGGATAAAGATGAGGTTGTTTCAGAAATGCAGATTTTACAAAAAGAACATTGCGAAAAAGAAGGTGATCTCCAGAGTGTAGAACAAGAAATGATTAAAATGATTCAAGAAAGAGACAAGAGAAATAAAGAGTTCACTGAATGCCAAATGCAAATGTGCGATATGCAGGAGGCAATTAATAAAATGAGTGATGAAAATAATTATTTGCATGATGAAGCCAACAGACTCCTTAAAAAGTGTAAGGACTTAGAACAGCAAATGTGCATTCTCAGGTCCCAGGAGAGGCGGCAGGGTACCACATTCAATGGAGTGGAGGTGAATTCTAGCTCTGCCCAAAGAGCTAGTGCCCCAGTGACAGGGCCGGTGACTGAACTTGGTTGCAGCGCCCTTGGGGGATTTGATACTCCCATTGGGGGCAGCCACCAATCTCATACACCTGAAAACAGGATTGAATCACAAAATAGTGCAATTCCATGCATTGCAACAAGTAGCCCCATAAAAATAATGAAATCCATTAAAGCCCTGATCAAACCATTTAAAAAGGGAGGTGAATGCTGCATTGAGGATCACTTAGAAGCGGTGCATGACATTTTTAAAGCGCTCCAGATACCTAAGGAACAGTACAGACAATATTTTCATTTAACTTTAGATGCCCCGACGGCCAGCATCATAAGGGGATTAAATGAACAGCAGAATATGACATGGCTGGAGTTTGAAAAAGAAATTAGGCGTCATTTTTCTCCTTTTCAGTCATTGCAGGAGGCAAAGAAAGTTGCGTACACTATTACTGCTGGACCTAATACATCACCTCGCCAATTTTTACAAGACTTAAAAAGAGCATTCTCTCGCTTTGATGTATCTTTTGACTCAAATTCCAATGAGTTTAAAACCGCATACTTCTATGGGCTACAGAAAGACATCATATCCCAATTGGTCCGTGAATTTGACCGTGACAAGTCCCTTGAATGGATTGTACATCAAAGCACCAAGCTATATGAGGTACTCTATTGTCAGGGTAGAGAAAGTGATAAAATGAAAGATACTAGGCCTAAATCTAAAGAATCCTCAGCCACAGTAATGGAAATCAGGTCAGCCAAAATGTCCCTTGAGTCTGCTCAAAGCCAAGGTAAAAATAATGTGACACCTGAACAAAGGGGTAATCAACAAAGATCGCCATTTACTGTACCAATGTTCCAATCACATGATCCTAGTAATAGAGAGAGCTACATCAGCCCTAGATATTTAGGAGATAGACCCCGGGTAAGATACCGGTCTGATATGGCAGGTATGAACAATAACCAGAGACAAAATCAAGATCAAAGAAATGATGGTCCCTACCAGTCATTGGGGACACAGAGCAGATTTGATCCCAGCACCATGATATATGGTAATCAGGATAGGCCACGATATGTGGATCGATTTACTGATAATGGAAATCAATATAGGGGCCAGTACCCACAATCTGAGAGACAGGACATGAAGCAAAACGTGAACTACAGTCCACGCCAGTACAATGATTCCCCACCAGGGGACTATAATCAAAGGATGGGTGCAACCCGCTCCCCTCCACAAATGAATCAAGAGTTCAGAAACCATCCCAACCGGTATCAATCACCTGAGAGGTATCAGAATAGATCCAATCAGGGGGAAAACAACCAATATCGACCTAGGCCACAGAAAGAGGATCCTAGAGAGGTGGAAAGGTTCCAATGCCTTGAGGCCCAAGTGAAAATGTTAGCTGAGCAAATAGGAAAGCTCTATACAGCGCAAAAACAACCTTCCAAAGAGGGGGCTGATGGCCATAGCAATGACCGGGGGGCTTCCGAAAAGTGACTAAGTACTCATGATAACTGCAGTGCCAAAATGACAGATTGCTCTGATATAATTTTGCATAACGACTCTGAGATGTCTAATGGATTAAAAATGAAAGTACCAGTAAATGAAATTGTGACAGAAAGTGCAAATACTTCTAAAAAAGAGGTACGGTTTAACCTAGAGCTAAATAAAACAGTAAAGATTTGCACAAATGAAAAAGAAACATTAGGAATTCCAAAAGAACAAAGGGACAGATTTAAGAAAAATGACTCATGCATGGGGAATACCAGTGAACAGGGAGTAAGTGGGGATGCCATAGCTCCTTCCCTGGGCAAGCAAAACAATTACCAAACACAGACAGAAAAAGGAAATACTCACAAGGAGGGTACAAGTCAATCACCTGAAAAATTCTTTGAGCCACATATTTTTGAAGAGGCTGAAAGGGCTGGTATTACACTAAATGATCACAAATGCACAGAATTAAAAAATGACAAATTGCTGAATGATGTTGTGACACATGTTCAGTTGGAAGGTTGTAATGTGGTCTCTGATGTTACCCAGATGGATGGGCGAACGGTGGCCACACTCCAAAAAACCTCTGAACATGGAGAAATGAATAAAATACCTCGCACAGAAATGGGTAAAAAGGAGGGAAAAATGTCTTTTCATTTACCAATGTGCTTAGCCAAAAGTGAAAAAGACCTGAGAAAGGTGAGCCCTGAAATCAGTAAGAATTCACATTTCTTATGTGTATTAGAGGAAGTTGAGGACAGATATTATGCACCCATCACTGTAGAAGAAAAATGCCACACCTTTGCTATGATTGACACTGGCGCACAGGCCACAATTATGTCCAAGGAGCTGGTAAAGAGTATCAATGAAGGGAGGCCTCCACAGAGTCAGATCACAGTGAAGGCAAATCAAGGCCCAGTGCATAACTTTAATGGGGAGGAGGTGCCCATCATAGGTGTAACTGAGGTTGACATAAAAATAGGAAAGCACAGAATGAAACAAGAGGTATTGATCACATCTATTTGTGAAATTCCATTTCTGATGGGGACAGATTGCCTGAAAAGATTGTCTCCTCTCATAGATGGGGTGAATGGAGTGCTGTGGTCCTTAACAAAAAAACCATTGAGGCCTAAGAAACTAAAATCACAAAACAGCAATATAAAAGAATGTCACACCGTTGCCAAAACAAATGATGCTGTGGAGGTATATCTCCAGAATAGCTGCATACCTAGTGTCACTGTTATATTAATGTGTCAAGACAAAGATCAGAGCGACAATGAAAAACTACCTGTACAAATATACTTGGACCCAAGGAAAGATTGGCAGACTGCTATAGATGAACACACATTACGTTTTTACTTAAAAGAGAATACATGCAAACAGAATATTGTTCCTAAAACAGATTCAGAAAAACACATTACCACTCTGGCAGAGATACACATGGAAGATGAGCAACCATGGGTTCACGCTGGTATAAATGATTATCTTAAAACAATAAAAGCCACTTTAGCGCTTGAACATGAAAGGAGTTTCATTAATGAGAAATTGTTGCAAAAAATTATGGAGAGGGAAGAAATCCCGAAATTTAGGATTAAAAACCAATATGTTTCTGGGTTGGACAGTCCAGAATTTGAAAACCGAATTACAGGCAGATGCATGCTTAAAATTAGCATTGGGCAGAAAGCAATTTACCATAATGTATGGATAGTGAGTGGAGCACAAAATGAATTTTACATGGGCAATGACATCATGCACAGAATGTGTATGGTGTTAGATTTCCTTAATCAAAAAATATGGTCACGCCTAGGTGGGCCGGCGCCTGAATTTGAAGACAAAAGAAGGGCTTATCATTGTGCACAACTAGTTCCTTATGCAGTCGAATTACAGATGAGGAAAAATACTATTGTTCCTGCATTTACAAAACAGTTTGCAATAACACTGAAATGCAAAAATGGACAGCAGATGAAAGGCTCTGATGCATTTGTATGCCTGAATGAATCCATAAAACAGCAAGGCCTGGATTATGAATACATTCCATTGGTAGACATTGGTGAGGGATCTGTAAAAATCATGGTGAATAATAAAGGTTGTCAGGATATTCATTTAGAGGAAAACTCCCCATTAGGAATGGCCATACAAAAATCACATTATACGGCAGATTTAAATAACATGGTGATTGGGAATATTCCTGAAAAATATGTAGATGCCAAGGGCGAGTTGCCAGAACACCTGGACTCTCAGCCCAAAGGAATATTTAAAATTCATTCTGTGTATCCTTATGATTCAAATGAGACAGTGTGCTGCCATCAAGAGGATTGCATAATATTTAATTTAAATGAAAATGAAACAGGAAATCAGCCCATTGAAGTGGAAGCTGATATGCCAAAATATTTGAAAGTGGCAGCTCTACAAAAAGACACAGCCACACAGTTAGAGGAAAGCGCTGAGATTCCTTTACCAGAAGAGTTTCCAGAATTTTCCAGAATGGTAGAAGAGCAGATCTCCTTAGCGGATGCATGTAACAGCGATGAGGATCGACGCAATCTGAGGGAAATATTTATGGAGTTTAAGGATGTATTTGCAAAAGATGCTTATGATTGTGGTTTAACTGATTTACATGTGGCCACACTACCAGAAGGTTGTAGCAGAAATCCAGTGTTTGTACGCCAGTATAGACTACCGCTGGCATGTTTAGAATCATTGGCAGAGATTATTAAAAATTTGGAATCACGGGGAATAATTAGGCCCATTCATAGCACATCCAATACGCCTATTTTAGGTGTGTTAAAGCCAAATGGTCAATGGCGGCTGTGTGCAGACTTAAGAGAGTTAAATAAAAGAGTACCAGTATCTAGATGGCCACTACCATTCATTGATCAGGGCCTAGCTCAGATACATGGTTCAAATGTATTTACCACGTTAGATCTCACATCTGGATATTGGTGTGTGCCATTGGCAGAGGAGATACAACACCTATTTTCCTTTACATTTGACAGGACTCAATATGCCTGGCTTAGAGCTCCGTTCGGGTACATCAATAGTGGGAGTGAATTTGGCATATTTTTGAGAAAGGCCATGCCGGATGCAGCGGAAAGAGGGACAATAGTTTATGTGGATGATGTCTTGATAAAAAATGAAAACCTTAAAAGCCATTTTGATGAAATAAGACATGTGCTTGGCCAATTGCAGAAAGCAGGCGCCAAAGTATCTTTGCAAAAAGCACAATGGTGCAAGAAAAAAGTGAACTTTCTAGGGCATGAAGTGACTGAACATGGGCTAAATCCACAAAGGAAGAAAATAGAGGCCATACAAAGATTAAAAGATCCTAAAAATGTGAAAGGAGTAAAAAGTTTATTAGGGATGACAGGCTATAACAGAAAGTTCATTGAGAATTATGCAGAAATCACTCAACCATTGACTAAACTGCTTAAACTAAATACTCCCTGGAGATGGGAAAGAGAGCAGTCTGATGCAGTGGCTAGATTGAAGGAATGTCTTGTAAAGGCACCATGTTTAGCATACCCCATAAAGAACAGGGATTTCTTTATAGAAATAGGATTTTCTGAACATTGTATGTCAGCAGTGTTATCACAAAAACACGATTTGAATCACAAAACCATTGCATATGCAAGTAAGGCATTTTCCCAAGTTGAAATGAAATTTAATGGATGCGAAAAGGCCCTATTAACCACTGTGTGGGCGCTACAACATTTCCGCCCCATTGTTCAGGGAGAAAAGGTGATTATTGAAACAAATCATCAACCTTTGCAATTTTTAGAGAGTAAAAGAATTAGATCAGGCAATCTAGCGCAATCCAGAATCACTTCATGGACGCTGGCATTACAAGGTTTTCCCGTAGAAGTAAGATATGGACAAAATAAAAAGAGCCCAATAGCTCAAGGGTTAGCTGACTTACATGACTGTGCAGCTGAACAAATAACAAATGAAATGGATGTGGAAGCTAGTTTACAGGAATTTGAACAATCACCACACAAAGCTTTTGATGAAAAAACATGCAAGGATTTGCCAACTGTATATGTGGATGGTTGTGCTTTTCACATTGAAAATGACAGTAATAAACAATTAGTGGCAGGAATAGGAAATGTCTGGTTGAAATGTGAAGGCGTTCCTAGTATAGGGATGAGGATTGGAGATAGGAGCAGTCAGGTGGCGGAATTGGCAGCCATCTATAAAGCAATTGCGACTGCAGTTGATAAAAAGTTCAGTGAAATTGTCCTGGTGACTGATTCTGACTATGCACGGAATAGCTTTGTGGAGTATTTGCCTGGTTGGAAAGCAAGAGGCATGATTACATACAACAAAAAGCCACTTAAACATGGAAAAATGATACAAGCCATAGACAAATTGGTGTCAGAAAATAATTTAACAATATACTGGAGAAAAATTCGTGGGCATTTAAAAACACCAGGAGAGGATAAGGAGGGAAATGATAAGGCAGACCATCTGGCTAAGATTGGGGCTGTGATGGGAGAATTGCTACCTATTGATTATTTAATGGGTGAAATACAAATTGATGCAGTCACACGTTCTAAAGCACCAAAGGAGGTAGATCAACCGGTGGTGCAGTGGAGTCATGACACGCCAGACCAAGATTTGATTGAGGCACAAAAGAATGATCAAATTTTGGGAATCTATTATAATCATTTGATAGATCCTGAAAAAAATCCTTTAACAGAAAATGATTGTATGGGAAAAGAAGAGTTGAGGGTGTTATTAAAGAACAAAACACGAATTAGATTACAGGATGGGCTCATGATTAGAGAGTCCATAACAGGGCAAATACAGTGGGTAGTACCCCTTTCATTCAGAGGACTAATGCTACACCATGCACACGATGCCATAACTGCAGGCCATAGAGGTTCACAAAAGACATTAGAAATACTAAAAGATTATGCTTACTGGCCACATATGTCCCAAGATGTGGAATTATATACTAGAGGATGTCTAGTATGCGCCCAATTTAAACCTGCTTCACCAATGCATAGAGCACCATTGATGAAAAGAGGCCTAACTCTCCCATGGTCAGATTTGCAAATAGACTATGTAGGTCCTTTAAAAAGGTCGAGCAGGGGACACCGTTATATTTTGAGTGTGGTATGTTTGATGTCAAAGTGGATTGAGTGCATTCCTGCACCAGATTGTAGTGCGCAAACAGCAGCCACATTGCTGGTGAACCATGTGTTCTCAAGGTTTGGGTTGCCACAAAGAATTGAGTCAGACAGAGGAAGTCATTTCACAAGTACTCTAATGAGTAAGGTATGGCAAATACTAGGTGTGAAAAGGAAACTACATATCGCATATCGGGCGGCGTCTTCAGGTACAGTTGAAAGAAGCAATAGGTCTGTTGTGGACATTTTAAAGAAATTTGTGGCAGAAGCAGGTTCCAGCTGGGATTTGCGTTTACCATTGGTTTTGATGGCAATCAGGTCGACTCCTGCCAAAGCAACAGGTGTTAGCCCCCATGAGGTCTTAACAGGTAGGAAAATGGTGTTACCACAACACCTACTATACAGAACACATGAGCAAACTCTAGTGAGTGCATCCACAGTTCATGAATATATTGATGAACTGAGGAGGCATTTACAACATGCATTTGCTTTTGTGCAGAGAAATCTGGAAAGAGCTGCTGACAGTGCTAAGTCATATTATGACAAAAAGACATCAGTAAAGGAATACAATGTAGGGGATCAGGTGTACAAGTTTCATTTTGGAAAAAGTAAACAGAAAAATTCTAAATTTCTGGCAGCCTGGCAGGGGCCATTTCGAATTATAGATAAAGTCTCTCCTGTAGTGTATAAAATTTTGAAAAATGAAGGTGAAACAGCAATAGAGCAGTTTGTCCATGTAAATCAAATCAAACCATGCCATCCCAGACATGAGATCAGGCAGCTTGAGCATGTGGAAACGGATAGAGTCCCTTGAGAAAATAAATGGGTGTGATCAGGAGGCAGTGACAAAGAAGTTAAAAAAAAAAAAAAAGTTGATTGTTATGATGGCACATAAACACTGTAATATATGTGAAAATATATAATATAAATAAATAAATAAATAAATAAATAAATAAATGCACATATAACGGAAGCTCGTGGTTGGTGTGCAGAGAGAAAGTGTATTAAATATTGAATGCTGTTTTATATGTGTTTGTTTTCTTTTAACTTGTGTTTAATTTCAGAAAAAAGAAAAAAAAAAACGAAGTATTTTTACCAAGCATGTTTTATTTTTGGCAAAAGGATGAAGTTAGTATTGTGCTATGTACTTAATCTGTTTATTTTCTATTTTGATTTAGACGATTAACATTATTTGATCGGAGGTTCCGGGATCAGAGGCCACGGGAGACGATGGAGTCCTGGAGTCCCCTGGATGAAGACCAAAAGATGCCTGCCTCCAGGTGGAGGTGAAGACAAAATAACCGGAATGCCAAAAGAGATGAATACTGTGGATTCAAGATTGCCAAGATGAGAGAGTACTCGAATGAACCGAATAACATCGCTGGTCGGGACATACCAAAAGAGACAAAGCAAAAGTTCCGGCATATGAAGTTCCACGTATTTATTATTTTAATTATTTATTTTAACTTGTTATATTACTTATTTGTTTTAGTTAGTTGTTTTATTTCATTGTTTTTAATTGACTTGGAAAATTTAAACTTAAAGTAATGCCACTTCCACTGAGAAGGCAAATGTGGAACATTTTATGAACTGATGGACTCAGATGAAATGTTAATTGCAAATTTTCATTGATGCACATGAATATTCATTTTGTTGGATTGCTATATTGTAAAAAAAATAGAACAAGTTGTTTTTAGGAATTGGCTTGGATTATAGCCAAATTCTAAAAACAAAAGGAGGGTATATGTAAGGATATTTGGCATGTTACAGCACAGAGTACAGCACTACTGCACAAGTAGCATTACAGCACTACTGCACAAGTAGCATTACAGCACTACTGCACAAGTAGCATTTTTTTTTTTTGCAGCACCACCACAAGGGTGCGGTGCATTGCTATATGGGTTAGCAGATTAACAAGGAAAGACAGGCTATTCAGTCAAAAAACGATTTTAACATATAAGATGCAAATATATTTTTACAGTTAAAAGCACACGTGTTCATTTAAAAATGCACACTATTTTTCACCTGAAATGCCTATATTGCTAGAGACACATTTGAAAATTAACAGCTAACATATTAACCATTAACCTGACTAATAAAACCTTATTTTAATATAACTCACTAATAAAATGTGTTCTCTACTGCAGAATTAGGCATACTTTGAAAACCAGTTAAATGAGTGTGCAGATTTTTCCTCTCTTCTCTGCCTGATTATCCGTGTTGTTGTGCACAGTAACTGCAGGAGGAAGGAAGTCAGATTTGCAACAATTGCAAATGTATAAGCGAAGCTATTGTTTAAAAGTAGGAGGATGAGAGATGATGGATTTCATTGGAACACGTCATAAAGAGGGCTGAGAGGAAAGTTTTAGTGGGCAGTAGCAGGGAAAAAGACAGGCAGACATCTTTCTGCACTACTGGGGAGAAGACCTGGCTGTGGGGGTGTCCTGCTGCAGTCGAGACTGGTGAAAGCTGAAAGAATTACCTTTCCACTGGCAGAGGCAGTCCTATCTGAAAAAGCTGAGAATTCCAGGCAATGACCCCGGCTTGAGGAGGCAAGCGTTCCTTTTTGTTGGAGTTAAGCCAAGAGAGCCACATTCACAGAGAGAATCCTCTGAACAGATAAGGTAATTACCTAACTGGGGGAGCTGTGTGTGTGCACGAAAGTATGCAGTCAGTGTAGAAAAATGAAAGTCCCGTGCGTGTCTTAATCAAGTGCTAATGTTGCAATTTAAGTTCTGTTCTCCGCCACTATAATTGCAGTGTGTCATTGAAAATGCTTTGATTGTTCCCTTTTATTGCTGTAAAGAATGAGATCATGTCTAAATGCAAATTTTATAATACAGAAAATATTTGAAAACAGACGGGTGGTTTATCTTCTATTTACCATTACAATGCCAATGATGTGGGGAGATTTTTAAACAGTGCAATGGTCATTTTAAGACAGATGTGTGTATGTCAGAATCAGTATGAATAATTGTGAGTGACTGTAGTATAACTTGTTGGAGGTACATGAGCCAACGGGAAGAGAGACTCTCTGAACATAGCTCCCTACCGTATATAAGGTAGTGGAAATTACCACAAGAATACCACATATAGCTCTATGTCGTAAATAAGTCAGTGAGTTTGCCCATGGTGGCGCACCAACACTATCCCTGGAAATTGTGGTTTCCCTAGAATGCAGGTCTGAGGTCTCTCTAGTGATCACACGAAAAATCTAAGCGAAGATAAGGGATTCTGGACATTGGGGCCACAAATAAAACAAGGGAATTATGCTCACCAAAATACCACCAACCACGTATACCAAATATGCAGGTCTGGGTGCTGAAATAATGCATGTCCATTGTATTATTGTTGCACATGGCCAAATCTGAATACAAAGAGTGATTATTGCTAAGTTATTTCTCGGCGGTAATAAAATACCGTCAGGCCCCAAATCTCCACAAAATACCCTACAACCTTCAAAGCAAATACTTGGTGGCTAAACTCCACACCTCTGGAGGCTCCCACGCCTCGCGTAGCAAAACTATCAAACGATTGGGGTCAAAGCTAGTCCACACAGATAAGACTCTCAAGCAGTCCCTCTCCTGCCATGCCCGACAACCTGGAACTCAATTCGGTTGTAGGCCAATAATGACCCTACCATACCCCAGTTTCGTAAAAAAGTGTCTCTTTCAGCAATACCTGTCGGATGTATTCAAATCCTTCTCAACCTCCACTAATATTACTACGTTACTGTATACAATGCCAAGCCCAATTCTAGCGCAATACTGTTGTAAAATGCTCTGATGCTCTTGAAATAGGTGACATTAGACCATCCCTGCCTATCTTATTCTCTCTACTTCCCCTTTATTCCAAATAGATACCATCCCCCTAACTCAATGGACATGTCAGAATTTCAGCAGCATTCTAAAACCTCAATTGCAACAAACTACTGGGCCTTCATGTAAATAATTGACTTGTAGAAAGGAAAAGGTATGTTTAACATTTATTCAGGCTAGATTCCCTTCAGTGATTATTCTATTTAACCTCTTAAATGCCAAGGGCGAGGTATCTTGTCCTTGGGATTACCTCCCCTTGGCACTTAACGGGTTAATGAAACAGAAAACGTTAGAAGGCATTGAATGGCAAAATACCAAAATCACCAAAAAAGGCCTTGGCACTGGGGGGGGCGGGGGCCATAAATGTGCACCACAAATATACCTTTCTCACTTTCAATGGGAAATTTAAAAATGTGAAAATGGCTAGCAATAAATTACTCTATCCCTTTTGTCTGGGACAATTTAGCATTAACAAAAATATTCTGCTTGATGGAAAGCCCAGGAATTCCTTAAATTATCTTCTTTTTCTAGGATGTCCATTTAACTCCCAAATATTTGTTTGTGCTAGACTTCATTACACAGAGAAAGAGTCAGTGGATCTCACTGTATACACACACCATGGAACAAGACTATAAAATATATATTTGTACAGAAACACACACACTTCTGAAATGTTTCCTAACTTATCACAATGCATCATCAATTGATATATTTCTACCCATCAGTACTGACAAACAACATGGACCACAATTTTATTAATTCCCTTTTTAGTAACTCCCCTAAGTAATAATTTGAATTATGTGAAATAATAATGTCCACTTTATGTTATACAAACATATGAATTTATTATGGCTGTCTCACAGACAACTGGGCACCCTCTTATGGACCGGTTCAATGCATCCCCTCTAGGAACAGGTGGGCATCAATCAGCAAGATGTGATCAGCTTTCCTCCACAGCCTGTCTGCTGTCCCTTCCTCTGAAGAAGGTGTGAGACTTAAAATCCTATTATGCCTAACTTGAAGGGCTCTGGTCATATTCCAAAATGGGTCCCAAAAGAAGCATTCTATTCCTTCTCCTTCCTGTTGCTGTGGGGACCTTATCCCCACCCAGCATGCCACTAAGATGGCAGATGTCACTCGCTGAAGCAGCCCAATAGGCCAGAACCGGAGGACATCACCAAAGCACAATAACACACATGAACTTTTCGCTGACACCTAAAAGCAACAAACATAAACAGGCACATAAATAAAGATTGAAGACACAATGCATTGAAAGGAATGGCAGACACTGGAAAGGCTCAAAACACAGAGAGAGGCCTGACACACTGATATCCCAGAGAAACACAGACAGAGCTGGCAGTGCAGTGATTGTGCCCAACCCTGCCAGGGATGCCGAGAGTGTTTCGAGTCAACAGAAAAGATTGACTAGCTGCAAGGGCTGGGAGCTGAACTTCTTCATCAATGCAAGCAGAGACATTTTAATCTACGGCCCCTACATACGTGATCTGAACCTGATCTGAACATGGGGAACAAGGCACATTCATCCGAGGAAGGCAGAGACTGTTGTTCACACCAAACTGCAGACAGAAGATACAAAAATGTAACACAGCATGATGTTGGAGGCTGGAATGTCCTTGCTGAGGGCCAGAGGAGTCAGAGAGGTGGTAACCTGATTGGGAAACAGGCAGTATCCCGAGGCCATTCTCTCCACCCATCTTTGTGCTCATATGCTAGTAATTTTCCCAAGCTCAGAAAGCTCATGTTGGCCTCTTGTGGGTGGTCCTAGGTGGAGCTAGATGATATGTGTATGTCTGCCCATACTGTGCAGCCAATCTCATCCCATCTAAGGTCCGGTCAAGTTGGGAGTGCATTGGAAGCTTTAGTAATCCGTGTGCCTCTCCCTGCTTTTGAAATCTACTAATACAAGCAGTAATCTGTCTAATTTATGGACTCCTCTGTTCCTTGGGCATGGAGGATTTCCCTCAAGCCGACCTCTGGTGTTCACTCTGCTTCAAATTGGCAGCAGAAGGGTGGTTGCTAACACCTTTGGCAACAAATGCCATCTCCCCTGCATTCCTGCCTGCTCCCCATGGGACATCCAGAGATCAGAAGGTTGAGTGGCAGGCTGTGGGAGTGATGGCAGTGCCTGAAGACTTCAGCAGATCCACAGAGATGTTGTAAGTATAGGTCCAGAAATTTGACAAATACAGGTGGGGGGAATTGGGGGAAAAGGAATGTTTGCTGTCTGTCGTTTTGTGTTGTTGTGAGGAAAAGAGAAAGATAATAAAAAGGTTACCTCTGATATAGGCATTCTCTTGGTTTATGGATGAAAAATGTAAAAAAACACAAAAAAGTCTACCTGTGAGTTAGGCAGTTTAACTTGGTTCATGGATGATTATGTATGGTTACTTTTATCTAGGTATTAGCAGAAAGCACTAACTTAGGTTGTGGAAGGTGTTTTTTTATTTATCTCATTGAGATGTATTCCTATATAGGCGGTGGTATAGTAGAAGGACCACAAATATTTTTTGGATACCCTGTGTCTTGGTGAGGCAGGAAGATGACTGCGTGTTATGTTATGTTTGTTATTTTGTCTATGTTGAGAGAATTGAGGGTATATCTTGTAGTATTATCATTTTCTTTTGAGGGTTTGTGACGTCACATGTGAGGTTGTTGAATAGGACTTAAAGTGCTAAGAAGGTGGTGGATTTTATTTTGGTGAACCTTTGCTTGAATTGATTAAAAGTGTTATGCCAATTAGGTGAGGCTCGAAGAGCACATCAAAGAATTGTACATTAACCTTTGAGGGCCAAGAACACAGTGTGGGCAGTGCATGGAGCATGCTCTTGTAGATGATTGTGAGCCGGAGAGGCTGTTGGAGATTTTGTGAAGATTTGTTGTGATTTGGAGAGAATTGGTTCAACATTTATGGCAATTGAGATATGCAATGTGATCCATAGTTAAGCATGGAGTTGTTGGTGAAGGACAATGGAAAACATATTGGGGTTTTGAAGCTTTCGAAATTGAAAAGTGTGGCACTATTTGGGGTGGGCTTGAAAAGCACGTGGAAGAACAGTGGAATGGCCCAGAGTGGAGATCACAGTGAATGTGGCTCTTGGTGTGTTTGTGGGCTTTGAGTGCACTTAAATATGCAGGGTGTACTCAGAAATGCACAAATTGTGTGTTTTTTTCCCTATTCTTTTGTCTCTTTCATGCCATGGCTGTCGTCTGATATCTGTGTTTTTTTATGTGTCTCAATGGACTGCTCTGCTTTGCCAGCAGAAAGGCAAAACTCCCACTTAGAAAAAAAGCTTTTTGCAATTATCTTGAAGGAGGTCATATCTCTGCCAAGGCAGGCAGTATGAGTCGCAGGGGAATCAGGCAAGGGAGAGCTTGAGCAGACAGACTAAAATTCAGCTCTGCTGGCAACAACACATGTTGCTGGTCTTTAAACCAAGCAAAAGAAAAATGTATTGAACATTTTGGTGGGTAATTGAAGTGTGGTATGTGGGGTCAACCTCCGAAGGAACAACATTTTTGAGCGGCTGTGGCATGGGAGAAACAACACACATAGGCATTTGAATATAGGGAAACCAGCATTGGTCAAAACACATGTCAATAAAAAGGGCATATTTAGAACAAAGGCATCTTTTTTTCTTAGTCACATATTTATTGCCTCATTTTCCATTTTTTCGGGACTGACTATAAACAGAATCTAGGGGATGAGTGCTATACAGAGACACCAGACCTCATAATTGCTTATGAGATGTGATTTGGGAAGCAGAAGAAAAGAGGGCTATGAAGTAAGTTAATGAAAAAGGGGATGAATCCCTTTTAGTGGTGTGATCTGAGGCACTTACCACACAAAGTTGCACATTTATATTGGGAGAAACAGTCAGCACACCTTACATATCTGAATCACTAAATTAATTTTTTTAAAGTGCATTGCAAAAAAAAAAAAATATATATATATATATATATATATATATATATATATATATATATATTGTGTAATTGCCATTCTCTGCACATAAAAATCCAAGCAATAAATGCATCTATTTACGATCTGTATGAATTCATTCAGAAAATGTTTTAAAAAATAAAATTAAATACATCAATTACAAATATTTTAACATTAGCCCTTAAACGTATGACAGGAATGCCGACATATGTTCCATGTTCTTGATTTCTTTTGAACAATTCATCAGGGCAACCGATTGTTGAAGAAGATAATGGCATTTCAGGATTTGTCTATGTACAACAATGCACTCTTCAGTCCTATATTTTGCAGGATTAAGTGTCCTGACAAAGAAAAGCTCAGCAGTCATCTGTA
The DNA here is from genome assembly GCF_040938575.1 of Ambystoma mexicanum. Taxonomy (NCBI): domain Eukaryota; kingdom Metazoa; phylum Chordata; class Amphibia; order Caudata; family Ambystomatidae; genus Ambystoma; species Ambystoma mexicanum. The sequence continues at coordinate 795,779,382 of NC_090935.1, read as the reverse complement.
AAGCTCTGCCTTACTCACTTCATTGTTGTGATGACATGTTTGGGAACATATATTATTTTAGATACTGCCCCAAAGCCAGGACTCATTGGATTGGTTATTCCTATTAAAGCTTTCACAAAATATATGGGTATTAATGCTTTTTTGACAGCAAAGGTAACTTTTTGGGGACAATCAGAGTGGCAAATTTAATTATAGGAATTTAAGATTGAGTGGTTTGTAACAAGGAAGTGCAATGGAAAAGTATGTGCATTGATTGATTTTGATAGGCTATGTATTAATGTCAGAATCCTGAAGAATCGAATTCTGTTGAACCCGTCGTGAAGAAGCGCGTTCTTCCTACCAATGTGCTTCTCAGGGGTACGATAGGACAGACTGAGAAACCAATTGGTCGAAAGATGTTATGGACACACTGGAAACCCTGATGGCTGTAGGGAAAACACGAGTGGTTACCAGTTGTATCAGACAGCATAAAACAGATACCAAAATTAGCCAAAACACCAACCTGAGGAAGAATGCAGAATATGTCAAGAAGGTAGTTGTACCAAAATAATCGGCCACCAAGGAGGGTGGAATCTGAAGACAATAAGGAATCATTTTAGTGTCAAAAGATTTCAGTGAAAGATAGGAAGGACGTAAGAGTGAATAATCTTACCAGTGTGTGGAACAGGAGTTGTTACCAGAGTGTGCCTTGTCCGTGTTGTTTATAGGAAGGCAGAATCCAATTCCGCGAAAATGGGGGTCCAGAAGAATCTATCCCGCTGGCACGAGGACGCCTAAAGTGCCAAGGCAGTCTCTAGTCCGGCACCAAATCCTATACCCTCCAGCACAAGGACCCCTTAAAGTGCTAAGGCAGTCTCTAGTCCAGCACTGTGTCCTATACCCACCGGCACGAGGACGCCTAACACACCATCCTGAGGTAAGCAGTTGTTTCCAGATGACATGAGTAAAATCTCTCTGACAGGTTAGGAAACAGTCTGAAAGCAGAGTCCAAGAAAAGGCAGAAGACACAAAAGCAAGAGGAGATCAAGGCAAGGAAGCGGTCAGTAATCCAGCCAAGGTCATGATACCAAATCTGGGCAGAAGTACAAAAAGTCACTTAGCAAGCCAATCCAAAAAACGGTCCGAGGTCAGTACACCAAAGGAAGCATCAATGCGAGGGCAATCCGAGAGAAATGACAGGAAACAGGCCGTAGTCAAGAAACAAGGAATCCAACGAGAAAAACGCTGCTGTCGAAATGAAGCGATCAGAAGCGCTGAGCGGAATCGGAGGAGGAGTTAAATACCAGTGTTCCGGCAATATTGCGATCACATGATCCGAGACGTGCTGAATCACGTGGGATACGACGTGTCCATTGCCCCAGTCGCCATGGAAACCCCCAAACACAACGCCGGTAACGCTGGCAATGATGGAAGCGCCTGTACGCGCTGGCGAGTGGGTAAAACACAGACCTCCGCAGCACTCTGCCAGCTGATACTGTCCACTGTGGCCTGCAAGGTGAGAGGCTCGACAGGGGCACGTCGTGAGTCGGAAGCCGTGTTCTGACAGTATCCTCCCCCAAAGGTACCCCTAAACCCTGTGATGCCAGGAAACGGGACAGCAAAAGGGAAGCATGAATGTTAGCCTCGGTTTCCCAGGTGCTCTCCTCTGGACCGTATCCTTTCCAATCCACCAAGAATAGTCTCACTCCATGAGAGACTTTAGAATCGAGGATGGTATTGACCTCATAGTCCTCCACTCCCTGGACTACTACAAGGGGAGGACGAGCAGGAATCCTAGTCTGTTGCGAACATGCTTTGACCAGAGATACATGAAACACTGGATGTATCTTCCATGAACGAGGTAATTCCAATTTAATTACCAAGGGATTTAGGACCTCTTTGATAACATAGGGACCAATAAAATGTGGCAGAAGATACCTATGACCAGGGATACGAAGATTCTTCGTAGAGAGCCAAACACGCATCCCCGGGACATAATCGGATGCCCGTCTGCGGTTACGATCAGCGTACTGTTTAGCCTGTCCCATGGCCTGTACTAGGTGTTCCAAAACACTAGCATGAACTACAGATAAATCCCTGATACAGGAATGTGCAGCCGGGCAGTCTGCTGGAAGAACCAAATCTAAAGGCAGAGTGCGAGGATGTTGACCATATAGTGCAAAAAAGGGCGATGCCCCAGTAGAGGAGTGGATCGAATTATTATAGGCAAATTCAGCCATGGGAAGAACTGTCAACCAAGACTCCTGATGTTGGAGTATAAGGCATCTGAGGTATTGTTCCATTGTAGCGTTCACTCTCTCGGTTTTATCATCTGTTTGTGGGTGGAAGGCCGAGGAATACCAGTCGTCCACATCCACCGAGGACATGAGGTATCTCCAAAAACGTGAAGTAAATTGGGACCCCCTATCAGATATTATTATCTCAGGAAGCCCAAAAAAACAGAACACGTTTCGTAAGAACAATTCTGCAAGCTTGGGCACAGATGGTAATCCCTGGCAGGGAACAAACAAGGACATTTTGGAGAAACTATCCATCACCACCCAGATGGTATCATATCCTTTGACCAATGGCAACTCGGCTACAAAGTCCATTGAGATCATGACCCATGGTCTAGCCGGTACAGGTAACGGTTGCAGCAGTCCCATATAATTCGCTGAGGTAGTTTTGCACTGAGCACAAATTGCACAAGCCGATATATATTGTGTGATATCTCGAAGCATTGAAGGCCACCAACACCAACGTTTGAGTTGCTCTAAGTTCTTTCGAGGACCGGGGTGAGCCGCGATGGTAGCGCCATGACACAATGCAATGGCTGCGTAGCGAGTAGTATTATCAGGCATATATACTCGGCCTTGGACATATGGCAGACTCTGGACAATGTCCATGTTGTACTTTTCTATCTTTGCTGGCTCTTTTGCAACCCAGCGTTGGAGAGTCATTTTTAATGTGGGTTGCAACACACAACCACAAACCGCTTGTGTAGGCTTACATGAATGATAAGCCACTGGGTGAAGATCGCCAGAATCGGAACAGGGCTGCGATAAAACTGCTCCTACTGCTACATCAGAAGCGTCTGCTTCTACATAGAACGGTTGTTTGACATCAGGATGTAGTAATACAGGCGCAGAGGTGAAGGCCGATTTCAGAGCATCAAATGCTTGTTGAGCCTTATCGTTCCAAACAAACGGTTTCTTGTTGCTAGTTAGCCTCGTGAGAGGGGTTGCAATAGACGAGAAATGCCTGATAAAGTGGCGGTAAAAGTTAGAGAAGCCTAAGATGGATTATAACACCTTCCGAGTAGGATGTATCGGCCAATCCGAAACAGCCTTGACCTTATTTTTACTCATTTGAACTCCTTGACTAGTGATGTCATATCCAAGGAATTCAACATGGGCAGCCTGAAAAACACACTTTTCCAACTTAACAAAAAAATGGTTTTCTCGAAGGTCTTGTAAAACTTCAGAGACATGTAGCACATGTAGTTCCAGTGATGGAGAATAGATTAGTATATCATTGAGATAAACTATGACAAACCTGTCTATCAAGTCACAAAGACATCATTAATAAAGTTCTGGAAGGTGGCTGGGGCTTTACAGAGTCCAAATGGCATCACCAGGTACGCAAATAGGCCGTATCTGGTCTTGAACGGTGTTTTACATTCATCGCCTTGCCGAATCCTTACCAAATTGTAAGCCCCCCTAAGATCTAGTTTAATAAAGATCACTGAAGAACCCAATTGGTCCAACAAAACAGAAATCAAAGGGATGGGGTATTGGTTCCGTATGGTGATCGAATTGAGTTCACGATAGTCGATACAGGGTCTCAAATCGCCTTCTTTCTTTGGTACGAAGAACAGAGGGTAGGCGAACAGAGACTATGAAGGACAGATAAACCCCAGTTCCTGAGCCTTGTCCAGATATTCCTTCAGAACAGCATCCTCCTTTTGTGTAAGTGAGTAAATGCGTCCTGACGGAACCTTAGCATCAGTTTTCAGATCGATGGGACAATCATATGGCCGATGCGGGGGCAGTTTCTCAGCTCTTCCCTTATCAAACACTTCTTTAAACTTGGCATATTCTACAGGCAGGGTGGCATTAATAACACCCCCAATCGTGGCTGCTGAATCCAACAAAGCCTGACTGGGACCCGTCGTTACGGAGCCAGCCGAACTACAATGAGTAAGACAATGCTGAGAGTTAAAGGCAATAGCCCCAGTACCCCAGTCAATACTTGGGTTGTGCAGTCTAAGCCATGGTAATCCCAATATCAACTTAAATTGTGGTGCCGTAATAACATCGAAAGTGATGATTTCTGAATGTTCATCACCAACCGTCAATTGTAGGGGTACGGTGTGCTCCGTAACCAATCCAGAAAGAAGAGTAGTTCCATCAACAGCTTTAACCAATCTGGAAATTCCTTCGGGACAAGAGGTAGATCCCATTTCAGGACATACTGCGCATCAATGTAATTCCCAGTAGCCCCAGAGTCCAGGACCGCCTCTGAATCCCAGGGGACTCCCTGCGGATAGACCAAAGTGGTGCTTATAGTAAACGGCATAGACACACAGGAACCCTTCGAATGACAGCTCAGTGTAAGGGTTCCCTCTACTGCTGGGCATTCGCGTTTCCCGATTTGGAAGTTTATTTGGGGCAAGCACAAAGCAAATGATTAGAGGACCCGCAGTAAAAGCAAAGATTGTTTTTTCTGCGATTTTCCCGTTCTTCAGTTGATAAAGGGCCTCTAACTGCCACTATTTGCATAGGTTCCTCTTGGCTTGACATGGGAACAGATAGACCAATGGGGGTAGTTACCGTTGATCTTTTTTCTCCTTTCCTCTCGGCCCTTCGGGTGTCAATCTGGAGAACTAAATCCAAAAAATCAGGAAACGAAGTAGGAACCACAGGTATGGTTGCTATAGTATCCTTAAGAGAATCTGATAATCCCTTATAGAACAGTACCGCCTTCTTCACCTCCGGCCAACTGGTCTCTGCGATCAATTGATTGAATTTGGCAAGGTAAGACAAGAGAGGAGTGTCCCCCTGGCAAAGATTTAACAGTTCCAAATCGTTGGCCTGTGTCTTATATCGTGTATGAAAAACCCGAGTCATAGCATTAATTAAGGCGTCACAGTCAAACAATGAAGGGCTCCCTTGTTCCAACAACGGGTTCGACCAAACTGCGGCCATACCTCCAAGATTAGACAAGACAAAGGCCGCCTTAGTAGTGGCATCAGGAAACGAAGAAGGACGGCACAAGAAATGCAACCTGCATTGATTCATGAAGGTTTTAAATGTTTTAGGGTCACCCAAAAACCTCTCCGGGGGAGCTAGAGGAAACTGAGCTGCCATATAAACTGGGGCAGGTTCAGGTCTAACCGGGGTCGCCGCCTGGCCTGAACCAGAAGTGGATGCCAACGGCTGGGACCCAATGGTAACCTACCTCAAGCCAGCCTGCATTTCATCAATCCAGCCTGCATTTCATCAATGCGCCGGTGGGTGTCAGTGTGTGCGGCTATCAGCACGAAGATCAGCCACTAACTGAACCAAAGTAGCCAACGGGTCAGCTGCAGTGTCCATTAGGAAAGGCTTCAGATTCTGTCAGAATCCTGAATAATCGAATACAGTTGAACTCGTCAAGAAGAAGCGAGTTCTTCCTACCAATGTGATTCTCAGGGGTACGATAGGACAGACTGAGAAACCAATTGGTCGAAAGATGTTATGGACACACTGGAAACCCTGATGGCTGTAGGGAAAAAACGAGTGGGTACCAATTGTATCAGAGAGCATAAAAAAGATACCAAAATTAGCCGAAACACCAACCTGAGGAAGAGTGCAGAATATACCAAGAAGGTAGTTGTACCAAAATAATCGGCCACCAAGGAGGGTGGAATCTGAAGACAATAAGGAATAATTTTAGTGTCCAAAGATTTCAGTGAAAGATAGGAAGGATGTAAGAGTGTGGAACAGGAGTTGTTACCAGAGTGTGCCTTGTCTGTGTTGTTTATAGGAAGGCAGAATCCAATTCCGTGAAATGGGGGTCCAGAAGAATCTATCCCGCTGGCACGAGGACGCCTAAGGTGCCAAGACAGTCTCTAATCCGGCACCAAATCCTATACCCGCCGGCACGAGGATGCCTAAAATGCTAAGGCAGTCTCTAGTCCAGCACTGTGTCCTATACCCGCTGGCACAAGGACACCTAACACACCATCCTGAGGTAAGCAGTTGTTTCCAGATGACAGGAGTAAGAGCTCTGTAACAGGTAAGGAAACAGCCTGAAAGCAGAGTCCAAGAAAAGGCAGAAGTCACAAAAGCAAGAGGAGATCAAGGCAAGGAAGCGGTCAGTAATCCAGCCAAAGGAAGCATCAATGCGAGGGCAATCCAAGAGAAATAACAGGAAACAGGCCGTAGTCAAGAAACAAGGAATCCAACCAGAAAAACGCTGCTGTCGAAATGAAGCGATCAGAAGCGCTCAGCGGAATCGGAGGAGGAGTTAAATACTGTTGTTCCGGCAATATTGCGATCACGCGATCCGAGACATGCTGAATCACGTGGGATACGACGTGTCCATTGCCCCAGTCGCCATGGCAACCCACAAACACAGCGCCGGTAACGCTGGCCATGACGGAAGCGCCTGTACGCGCCACCTCGCGGGTAAAACACAGACCTCTGCAGCGCTCTGCCAGCTGATACTGTCTGCTGTGGCCTGCAAGCTGAGAGGCTCGACGGGGGCACGTTGTGAGTCGGAAGCCGTGTTCTGACATTTAAGCTAGTGTCATTAGGACATTTTAATGGATATGTATGGATAATGGATTGGTGTTTAAGGTCCTATGACGTAAAAAAACCTTCTTTAACGATTAGTCTACATTGGATATGTTATAATGATTAAAAGTGGGGGTGCACATCTATGACAGCGGGAATCCATTTTTTTCTCCAAATTAGGATTCATCCCCTTCCGTTGCATACATACATTAGACTGACTCCAACAAATAATTCATTCGATCGCACAGGGCGTTTTTCGATTTGCAAAGCATCAAATAGTTCGGCTGTTTTAAATTTGAGTTTGTACCAGACATTTTTCAAGCATTCCATTTGAGCACCCCTGTTTAGGAGAACAAGACATTTGTAGAGGCACATTAGATAATATTTTGTTTATATATCATTTTGCCCTTGCAAGTGCTTTCATTAGCAATGAGTGGGATTATTTAAAATGAATGAAGCAGTCACACAGAGGGCAAGGGAGAGATGCTCTTGATTTGTGAAGGGAAACGACGTTTGGAGTTAAATGCATTTGCGGGAGGACAAGTTGGCAAAGGGAGATGATTGCTCAATGTTTCCCCACACACACTAGTGAGACAGGGATGGCTTCAAGGGTCAAGGCAGGGCCACAATGACACAGACAGGCATAATTATGGGAAGTGGGAAGCCCCAGATATAGATGCACATAGTTTAACTGTGCAGACCATGATAACAGGAGGGAGGAAGAACGCGAGGTAAGATTTGGACATATTTTTCAAGCATGAAAGAAAAAAAACAAGGGAAGGGAAATTGGTAAGACTCGAGAGAGCAGACAACACACCCTTCAAAGTAGAGTTGCATAACCACATGAATAGGATGCCGAAGATCACACAGTGTCAGGTGCATGCACCATGATTTGAACTTACATCACAGACAAATGCAGCCACTGTAGACACCAATGCATATGCAGACACAAACATAAGGCAAAGGGTGTAGTAGCATTGAGCGGGAACACCTATTTAGGAGAACAAGTTCTTTGTACACCATTTATGTCAGCATTTTATGGATAGAGGAGACAATGGGGTGTGCCATTAGAGTGGAAAGCAGCTCCTCATGAAATGCACACACTGTCGGCATGGCTGGTAGGGACAAAGGGCAGACTGTCACGGGTACTAACAGGGGTTTAGTTCAAATGAAAGACACGCATAGGGAAAGAAGATTGACAAACAGGGTACGAACGAGCTCAAAAGTTACGATGGTGAGGGAGGACAGAGTGACTACACACAGGATAAAAATGAGGGAGTGAAGTGGGAAATTGAGACACCTCTTGAGGAAGGGGCAGGTTGACTCATTTGATAGCTGGTGGCGTGTTCATACAGAGTGAATGAGTATTTAATATACGTTTTGTGTGTTGAGTAAAAATAAAAACCGGGAAAGGGAGGATTTGACATCAAAATTAATCATGTTTGCGCTGTCAGCACACAAGATGGTCACACATTGAGGGGAGCAAAGTTGTAGGTGTGGGAATAGAGGGCATAGTACACAAACAAGGTAGAAACAGAGAGATATTTAATTGGGGGTTTTGTCCAATTTCCTTTTTTAGCCAAGAGGGGAAGTGGGCAACACCCATGGCACATATGGATTCTCTCCACCCCCATGATGTCAGACAATATTTCTGCAACAAATGTATAATAACAGATTGAGGAACAGAAATCAGGTGTTCAACTGGACACAGGAAGAAGGCCAGGAAGGAGGGGCTGTAGCCGGAAGCAAAATTTGGAAAATAGGAACTTCCCTGCAAGTAAAAAAGCAACGTATCAAAGTAAGTAACACAACATTTTGGATATTATTACTGGACACTGGATGTGTCATAAGATTTAGGAATTCCAAAAAGAGAACCAGGAAGACTACGTAATTCGTGGTTAGCTCACTGTGTGCTCTTCCAAGAAAGCTGCACGTATTTACTATTGGCTGTTTATGCTCTTTGCAAAAAGTTCCAAAATTTTGTCAAAAACAGTTCCAGATATTTAATCTTGTTCAAAAGCAGTATGCTTATCCAGATAATTGTCATGGTAGTGTTAGCCAATGTATTTTGGAAGTAATTCCGTCAACAGGGCTACGCAACATATGTCTTGAATTCAGTTAATACCATAAGCATAATTCCCCAAAACACAACAACCGTGATCTATAGTGAATGCAAGCAGTGACTTTCACACAGTGTGCCAGTGCATATAAGTACATACCAATGGGGCTGTTTGTTAGGTGCACAAACCGAACAAGGAAAGGGAAATTCAAAAAGCAAAACGCAAAATCAGGGTGAATCAAAATATGTAAGGAAATGTCTTACCGCTGCAAGTGGCAAAGGCTACCAAATAATGAAACATGAAGTTTACCTGGTCGCTTCTTGAAACAAGGCTCTATATGGGTGAAATAATGGGACTGTGTTAAGCAAATACTGGGCGTTGGAAAACTTTGTATGCTCTTAAATCAATGCTGGAATCAACACGGTTGAAACAATGTTACCTGGAACAACATGGAGATGGAAAAACCATCTGGAAAAGATCCAGTATCATAAAGGTAAAATGAGAGTGTATACGGATATTGGAGTGCTGTGTTGTCAAATATATGTGGGGGAAGGGATGTAAAAAGTATCACCTATCTGTCGCTGCAACACATGCTGCATAGAGGTGTCCAGGTTATCGTGGATCTCGCAAGTCGCTAAGGAAAGGGCTCTTAGTGTGCTTGTTGGCTGACGTTGCTAGGTGACGCATCGTGTCGCATCCTAGGACATTCAACAGCATTCGCCTCGTGCCCCATGCCTCCATGGAAACCGACGCACGGGATAATGGCCATCTTCTGATTGAAATAAGAACTGGGAGAGTAATGCTTAATGAAATCCGCCATTGTAAGGTAGGCAAAACATGTAAAATGTGCAATTATATATACACTGTTGATCGCATTGCTAGTAGTGTTGAGCAAGTGTCTTAGTAGGGACCAAAATCTTTAAATAGGTAAAGACTCTGTGGTGGCTGTAATCTGTGACTTGGTGTGGGTGCATGTTAAGGTGCTGGCAAGGGGCTGGAAACAATAAATAATGAATGCATGTGACACGAAATGTTCTACTGTACATGCTGAAAAACAGTGTAATATTGTGGGGGGGAACAGATAACAAATCTAGATTGTTAAGTCTCATGTGTCTGTCAGTTCTGGTTATAAGAAAAAAACGTGTGACAAGTGTTTCCTATGAAGGCTGGCAAGCCAATGCAAAGAAGCTAGCGTGGGTGTTAACATCTTATGGGGAGTAGTATATAAGCTTAGTCAGTATTGGACATTTCCTGATCAAATGTAACAAATAAAGTTAATTTCGTCATTGATTCCTCCTGGTGTTATAGCATCTAGATGATCAATCCAGTATGTTTTACACTGGTCCAGTCTGAGACTCAAGTTTTCATGTACATTGTATCTAATGATAGTCTCAACTATTTGGAATCATATTTGGCTGATGTTGTCAGATTTTTAGATCCAGTGTCTTCTGACTGCAGAGTTGATGTTCTTATTCCTTATGCATGGCCTGTGCTCGTTCCATCTTGTTTTAGCATGATGCTTAGATTGTCCCACATAATATATACCACATGGGCATTTGATGCTATATATGATGTTGGATGCATCACATGTGGCACAATCGCAAAGCTTGATTTTTTCTCCTGTTCTTGGATGATTGATTGTGTCGCCCTTTGTCACAAATCCACAGTTACTGCAACTTAAGCAAGGGTAGGTGCCTTTTTTTCTTTGTAGTGATTTGATGGTCCATCAGTCTAGTTTTCACTAGTTGGTCTTTCAAATTCCTACTGCGTTGGTATGGAAAGATAGGCGTATTGGTGAACAGGTGCTCAACCCTTGAGTCTCTGGTCAATGTTCTCCAATTCTTCATAATGGTTGTCTTGATTCTGTGGCTTTGTAGGGAATATTAGGAAACAAATACCAATGACAGATTGTTTTTTCTTTCTTAAGGACTCCGTGTGGTGTTGTATTAGGTAGTGTATTGGCAAGACGGTCAGTTGCTGCAGATATTTCTTGACGTTTGTAACCTTGTGCTAGAAATTTCTCACCCATGATTTTGACCTCTTTCTCGTGATCTTCAGGGTCACTGACAATTCTATTTACACGTAGCATCTGGCTGAGGGTAGGTTTTTTATAAGACTAGGTTGATGAAAAATCAATCTATGGAGTAGATTGTTGCAGTCAGTATCTTTTCAGAATGTTTTGCGTGAATTTTTCTTGGCGGATTTCAATGGCAACGTATAGAAAGTTAATCCTTTCTTTGGAAGATTCAAAAGTGAACTGCATTCTGGGGTCGATAGTGTTCATGTATGCAAATAGGCCTTCCAAATGTTCCTGTGTACCTTTCCATATGCCGAAAATGTTATCAATTTAGTGGATCCATAGTCCAATGTATTCCCGCCATACTTCATGTTCCAAGACGTTGTCCTTTTCAAATGTATGTATAATGAAATTTGCAAAAGTGGGTGCCATTGATGCTCCCATTAAGGTGCCGGAAACTTGTAGAGAGAAGTCTTTTTTGAATTTTCTGTAATGAATTTAATTAATATGAGGATGAATTCCTTGGAAGCTTGCATCTCATCTTCTTTCAATAACATGCATTCAATTGCTTCCATGCCCAGGTTATGGGGAATTGATGTGTATAATCTTTTTACATCAATGGCAAACATAATATAGTTTTCCATATATTTTGTGTTCTGAAGTTGTTGAAGGAAATGTGCAGTGTCTTTGATATAGGTGTTTGTCTTCTGTATCAAGGGTTGAAGAAAATAGTCGATATAAATGCCTAATGATTGGAATATGCTTTCCATACCTACATCAATTGGTATCCCTGGTGGTTTGGCTGGATGCTTATAAATTTTGGGTAATATATATAAATTCTGTATTCTTGGATGTTTTTTCAGGAGAAATCTCTTGGTGTGTTGATTTATCCATTCTAGACTCTCAACCTTTTTGAGTATTTATGTTAGATTAGATGTGATCTCCGTGGTGGGGTCTGTGTTTAATCTAGCATATACTGTGGTGTCGTGCATTTGCCTTTCATATTCTGCTTCATAGTCATTGGCATCCATTATAACTAAAGCTCCTTCTTTATTGGCTGAACTGTACACAATATTTTTATCGCCGTAATGGTTCTCGAGTAAAGAAAGTTCTGATGTTTTCAGGTACTGTACTTAGGCCGTTTGTACGTGATTTGTTTGAGGTCCCTTAGGGTTTGTTTTTGGAAAATTTCGATTGAAGCAATGTTTATTGGTGGGAAGAAATAACTTTTACTTCTGAATTCTTTAAATTCATCTGTTGTTTCTGTTGCATCCGATGTCTCTGTATTCTCTAGTTTGTTGAAGAATACCTTCAGTTTAAGTTTTCGGACAAACCAGAATAGTTCCACGTTTCTTTTGGATAAAGTCATGCTGTATGTGGGCACAAATAGCAGCCCCTTCTGTAGCAAGTTTGTATCTGCTGTTTAACTCTCTATTTGATAAATTAATTACTAGGTCTTCTTTTTCTGTCTTGTCACTCGTCTCTTCTCCCTTAGGTTTCCTTTTCCTTCTCCGGGGCCTTTTTCTCATATTTTTTGTTCTAAACAACCAACACCAGAGATAGTAGGTCTGTCACTATTGCACATTTGTTTACCAAATGCTGTGTGCAGGCCACAGTTTACATGTTTATTTTTAACATGGCTCCTTGCTCTGCATCTTTTCTTTGAATTAGATTTCCCTGCAATATCTTAGTTAGGATATGGGGTTGGTAGACTACGGAGGAGAATGCAATCAACTGTTATTTGGTATTAGCCAAGGAGGAGATATGGCAAGTATAGCATAGGATGTACATTTCACATAGTGGTGTAGCTAGAATGTACTGACAGGATAGGCCTGCACATAATACACAAGAGCCTCGAGCAAGGATCCACACAACTTGAGAATTTATTTAGAGAAGATAATTATTTCATCCCAGTGTTTTCTGTAGCATACACATATGGAACCGTCTAATTGTGGAACTATTATAGGCTACTGCATACCTTGAACTAAATCGCTAAAAGACACAATTAGAGCAACTGTCCCTTATATTGACTCAAATAAAAATTAACCCAGAGAAAATTGATACTGTTTACTAGAGTACTTTCAAGACATACAACAGAAGAAGCTCATATTTGAAGTGCGAAATAATCAAATTATTTTTGCATGCGTAATAAGTTGATGTTATTGAAATAAACTAAGTATTATTAAAAAGGGGGGATTAATTTATGATTCAATTTGTTGTCTTGAAAGGCTGCTAATAGGAGTGTTGGGGGTTTTGAATCACAAGGCAACGATTGCAATGCAAATCAGTTCATCATTCACACTTACTTATTGAAAATAATACATGTCAATATTACCCATGTAAATATTAAATGCTATTAGTTTTTCTTCTGCATACAAAGAGGTGGCCATGTATGATTTCTCTTCTGCCAAAGAACAGTGAGATGCATGCAAAGTCATGCTATGCTGAATATGAACATTCTAAAACCAGTTAGACTAGTAATGCATAAACACACTATACACTTTTCTCACCTAAAATCACTACTTCATGCTCACTCATGTTCCTTGTAAATATGTTGAAACAGAGCCCTCAGCCTATGTTTTCTAATCCCTGCTGTTTGTAGTGCATTTAATTTACATTCAGGTACATATTATAATTGCATGTCTACATGTACCGGAATGCAGAGCACTTCATATGTGAGAGATCCGTTTATATGGACATTTATCTATTGTGCACAATTGTTGAACGGCAGAATGAACAGCTAACATACTGCAGCCACCCAAGGGTGATGCTGCCACAAAACATTTGTGTTCAGTACTGTGCCTGGTTCCACTCCCATTCCCAGGAGGTACAGGAGCAGCTGAGCTGAAAACTTTGAATATTGCCTAATGAAGTAAAATGACCTACAGACAAGGCCCTCAGGCTGATAGGGATCTCTGGGTTACCTTTACTCCTGTATTGTCCGTTAGTCCCTGTTAGAATGAGTCTGATCTTTTTAGGTGTGTCAGTGTTTTGACTGGGCCACTGATCCAGTCTTGTAAAGGGAGGGAGCTTGGCCCCTTATGCCCCTGGTGATGCTAAAGCAATTTCCGGTGCACCCCATCCAAACCCCACCTTAACTGCAGCAGCTTCAGTGCGGCCTCAGTGAGGGAACCACACATAATACCGGCCGAGTGGGAGGGAGGCTGTAGCCGGGGTCCATCCAGGCTGCCACAGAGGACGTGCCTGTGATCAACAATGGGAGGACGCCGGAGCAGGGCAGCACTGCGGGTGAAGCAGAGGTCCCTTGTCATCAAGCAGAGACCCGCAGAAGCAGCCCAGGTCCCTCACAGGATGTAGGCCCATACCAGAGGCTGGGACAGGGCATGTACCCACAAGAGAACAATGCTTCAGTGAAGCAAGGGAGAGGCATGGGGCTCCGGCCAATGGCGCCACCCAGATCCTGTGCTTCAAAAGAAGACCCACTATGTCATCAGGGGCTCTCTCTTTTACAGGAAGCCACAACCACTTCCGGCAACCTAATTCCCAAAATAACCCCATGGGAAGGCCAAAAAGAGGGACAGCGGTCCCCTGTGATTTACATGGCTGGAACATTGAAGAGTTGTGCAGAAAAGGGAGTGGGGTTCATAAGCCCTTTTGAAGATTCCCCAAAGTACTTCTCCTGTCACACCCCGTCAGCCAGGTAAGTCATTGGTTAGGGATAGTGGGCCATTCCTGGGAGAGAGAGGAGTATTTAAAGGGAAGTTTGGAGTCGTTTAAGTTTGGGTTTAGTTGGGCGAGGAGAGGAGGTGTAATGAGGACATCCGAGAGACCGGAGGAGGAGAGCATGGAAGAAGTGTGTGGGTTGCTGTAGAGAGGGGTCTGTGAGTGGTAGTGAGAGGAGAGACATAGGAGAAGTAGTAGTAGAGGAGAAGTAGTAGTGGTAGTAGTGGCAGAGTGATAATGGAAGCAGTAGTAGAGAAAAGCGGTAATGGAAGCGGTAAAAGATAACGAGTAGTGGTAAGTGCGTGCAGGTAACAGCAGAGAAGTAGTAGGAAGGGGAAGAGAGTTAACAGTGTAGGGAGCAGTAGGGCCGTAGATAGGGGAAGTAGTGTAGTGAGTGGAGGCAAATAGGAGGGGAAGTGAGAGGATAAAAATAAGGTAACATCAAAGTGTGGAGGTAAAAAGGTGGAGTTTAACATTAGAGGGATATTAAAGTGATGGGGTGGAGAACCTCTTGCAACACCAGAGTAGAACGGGTCCAGGTGAGAACGTGCATGCCTGCTGAACAATTGACACTGGTGGGAAGAAGGCACCATCTCAAAGCGCCCCTAACACACTAAGTGGGGTTCAGTGAGAGAAACGTTAGGAGACCCCTAGGGAGACAGTACTCCCTAGCCAACGTCTCCTGGAGGACATCTTTAGCCAAATGAAGAGATCAGACAGTAGGTGTCAAGGACCAGTAGCAATAACACCTGCTATGGACGCTAGGGAGGAGGGAAAGTCCAGGGCATGTCGAAAGAGAGAGTGACGGCCTTCGAGACAAAATTCCCAAAAATTCCATTTGGCACTGAAACACAGAGATCCCAACAGCCAGTCCATCTTTTCTTGTAACAAAATAAACACCCTTGAGCTGGCCATTGGTGTCGGCATGGTTGATTCCAGAGAAGCCCCGTTAAAGTGCATATGAACGCTGTCAGCAATATTCCTTTAACTCACAGACAGAAGGAACCACTCCCTTCATGCTCATGCCTTCCCCTGTATGTTATGTGACAGTTTTGGTCCCTGGGGAACTGAGGACTAGCCTTGGCCCTCAGGTCATCGACTCTCTATGCCACTGATTTCATGTGCAAGCTGTGATGCTTTTCCCATAATTGTGACCTTCCATTTAAAATGTTGTTGGTGTTTTTTTAATCCCTGTATGCTCAAAATGTACAGTAATTGCTATAATCATAGGAGTAGTTTGACTAAGTTAGAAATATAGCTAGTTGAGGGTGGGAGACAGCACAGATAACGGTGGGTGGGATGCTTATTAAGGCAATGATTCGTGGTCAGGAAAAGGTGGGAGATGGCAGCAAATACAGGTTCTTACTATGTGATGCTCTCTGGGTGTATGTGAAATGATCGCCTATGACGCACCTCCCTGGTATTAATTTCGTGGAGTCAGCAATTGAATTATTTAAATTCGCCATGTCAATTACGCTTGTCTATTCAAGTTGATAACTTGCAATAAGTTTTTGAAAAATAGTTGTGTGTGAATTCTATTAACTTTTGTGTGGTACATATTTTGTCATTTGTTTGTATATTGGATTTACTTATTTAGCAGAATGTTTTGATTTGATGTGATCAAATAAACACTTGTATAGCTAGTGTGGATAATGAGTTGTCTGCTTCTGAAATAAGTATTTAGCCGCAAATATAATACTTTTGTATAAGGCAATCTGGGGCACTCTGAATCTACCTGTCACAGAGTGAGATGGGATGGTCTAACAGGCATACCCTTGTATTTGAAGGGGAGTGGATACGCAGTGTCTCGTCCGAGTGTTACTTTTTAAACCAGCACAATTTGTGTACTCGATGTGTTTATATAAACAAAGCTCTGACAGTATAGCCATCAACTACAGGATGGACTATGCCAATAAACGGTAGGATTTCCTTCCCCAGGGCATTCTGGGAAAGGCAGAGAGAGTGTGCAAGGTTGATGTGTACCTGGTGTGCAGCTTAGCTAGACAAATTAATATGTCTGAAGCCAAGGAGCCACTGAATTGGGTTAATTTTATCAAAATAATCCAATTGGAATTTGTCTGCTCTGCTTTGAAATGCGTTTTTGTCCCAGTTCCCATATTTCTGATTGCTCCTTTTTCAGGTTATCTTCCAGGGAAAGAAGTTCATTTTCAGTTCCGGGAGGTCATGTCTAAAACAGACTTCTGTTAGAGCTACCAAAATCATCATTATTATTGGCACATTATTGTATGGTATAGTCAATGGGCCTCATTACGACCCTGGCGGAAGACCATGGTGCTATTAGCACCATGGTCCATGCCGGTAATTCCCCCTTCCTTCATGGTCCTTCCCCATTCCCATTTTTGCCCCATAGGGCGGCACCGTAATTAGCACCAAGGTCCCTTTGCGGGTTCCTACTTTAACGGCTGGTCTACACCAGCCGTTAAGGTCGGGTCCCGCAAAGGGATCTCGGAATTAGGTGCTAATAGGTTAACGGCGCTGCAACCTTTTACGGCGCCGTTAACCCATTAGCGCCTGGGTCGTAATGAGGCCCAATGTTTGTCTGAGAGTACTGAAATATTCCAGGCACTAGTAGTAACATTAGGGGTTTGTTACTATGTCCAGAATAATGAAGAATCTGCTCAGAGGAGTTTAGTAATATAATGATGTTGATCAATGTCATTGGGAGGAAGTTCCAGGTATGCCAGAGGTACACTGGAAGTTCGCGGACTTGGAGGGCCCGACACCCTCCCCCAGGATACACAGAGGTCTCAGTCAAATGGCAAGTTCAAACTGCGGTTTATTACTGACAAAACCAATTGGGATCAGCACAGGAAGAGAGAATATTCATGCACTCGTCTCATAGGCCAGTTTTACTCTTGGATAGCATCAGCACTTCGTCACAACCCTGGCCTCTCTCCAGAAAACCTATCTGGCCAAGCAATTCGGTATTGAGTATGTTATACCATATACAGGACATTATATATGTTATTCTACTGGCCCTCACATGTCAGGTGGCTGGCCTGTTCCATCCCCATTCTCTAACTATAACATTGTTGCAGTGTTGTGGACTTACCATTGGTTCTTGCCCATCGCTAACCCACCCCTAGGGTACTAAACTGTGAATGGCTAGAGCTGACGTCCCCAGGACTGGGACCCGAAAGCGTTCTATGCTCACTGTGTATCTTTTCAAGGTGATGAGAATGATTATGTATCTGTATTGTAACTTGTGTGTACCACCTTTGCTTTATGAGAGTGCTCTCCTGTCTGACGCAACACTTTGTTGCGTACCGTTGCATACTTGTTGCGGTCTGTGTCTGGCTGCCTGCCACCAGGTCTCCTTTCCCACCAATGATTGATGTCCATTGTCTGCTTCGGCAGCGTCACGTTTTTAGAGACCACTAATTTGAGCTGCGCAGCTCTGAATTATGAGGATTTATTAGTATGGAGCTGGTCCCTTTGTTGTCTGGGGATTGGAATGTCATCCGTATCTCTTGACTTTGGCTGCAGGTTCTGTCTCACACGTCTTGCTCTATGTCCAGCCTGAATCAGCTCAGCTTGTCTCTTGCTCATAGGCCTGAGGCCTGCTGTAGTTTTCCTAAACCTTTTAATGTGGTTTCTACAGTGTCCATGCTATATTAAATTTCCATATGTTAATCACACTTGGTTCTGTCACATCCCATAGGTGCTCCTGCAGTTCCATAAGGTTATTCGCGTATGAATGCCCCTCTATGGGAACTATTTATAATAATAATTTAGGCAGATTTGTACATCATCTGGAGACAATCAACGAATCTTCATTTTGGAATCAATGTATCAATACTCAGAATCAAAGTCTACATATGTCTCTGTTTAGGATATGGAACATAGTTGGGAAACGATTAGATCCAACGGGTAAAAACTGTGAACTGTATAAATGAGTAAGACTTGAATGATTACAGTATTAGTGTATACGGTGGATACTGAACAGGGACCCTATGGTCTTTCACCTTTAGGGCTACTCTTGTACTTATGTACTCTTTTCTTTTGCAAATGGTTGCCCTTTGCCTCAGTATGAAAATGTTGTGAATATGGTCAAGAGTAATATGCGGTACTGACTAGGTACACATTGTACATCAGGACTAAGCATTGCACTGGGATCTGCATCTAGAACTAATCGAAGACATTGAATAAAAATTGAAAGTAAATGTAAGCGGAACATAACAGGAATTGAATTAATTGGAATTTAGTGTTTCTTTTAGCACATATAGATTGACTTTTATGTGAACTGTTTGTTTGTTTTAAACTCTAATTATGTACATTCTTCTAAGTATGTATTTCGTTTTACTTTGTTACATTGTATTATTTTATCATGTGTAAACTTTTTTCAAAACTCTATCACATTAAATAAAATTAAAAAAATATTTGTGTTTCAGCATCTGCAAGCTTTGCTCAGGATCTCTTGCGCCTTGCGGTTTCTGCGTTGCTGCATTGGGCTAATGGCAAAAATAATAAAAGCGATGACAGTATGCATATGTATCTGTGCTCGGTATAACTGTATGCTCGTGTTCTTCATGTATTTGAGTGTGTGTTTGTGTCCCAAAGTGCGGATGGCACATGCACTTCATATCTAATGCTGCTATGTCGGGTGTCTCTAATGACGTCAGCAGCATGGCCTTTTGGTGTTTAGTCCAAGCTGTCCATGCAGGTGTCTCTGATCATGGCCTGCGGCTTTTCATTCACGCATGGATAGATCTGTATGTCCTTTGGTCATTATGTCTGAGGGAATACCTCTCAACATGTTTGTCAATCATAGGCTCATTAGGAATTTGTCTGAAATAGAATGGTTGATTGCAGTGTTTCCTGGCCTGAATTTAGGAGGAGGGGATGGGGGTGCTGGCAAGATCCTGAACCCCTCTTCAATTTCTCACGATGGTTAATTTCCCTTTGTAATGTGAATTGACCACTTCCATTTGCACCTAAGTGAAAATGTTCCCCTCCAGGCAATTTTTTACTTTACTACCAAACAAAGAATGAAACACAGATGAAGTCACCTTCAATCTTGACTTACTTCTTTTTCACAACATTTATAGGTAAATGTAAAGGCATCTGGCATTTAATAATTTCAGGAGACATTTACAATGGATTCCTGTTGTACCAGGTGATAAATTCAGGTGGAATCCATTGCATTCCCTCTAGCTTACACATCACATGCTGGTGGCACTGCTGTCACATATGACATCAAGAGCAAGAATAGCAGGCAGACATGTTAAGTTCTTCTTGCTTCCCACCCCCACCTGACAAATTGAAGAAAACCTAGAGAATTTGTAAAAAATGTGGCAAACGTATACCTCCAATTTACCATCATTTATTACTGATTTTCCAGACTTCTAAAATGAGCCACAGTTTGTTGACAACTATACTGTGATGGCACGACATACACTAAGATGATACACACCTTGCTGCCATTCCCATTTTATATGTACAAAAGTATGGTAGATACAGAGCTTGCAAATTGATTTTACACAGGATTGAATAGCTCATTCCTTGCAAGATACAATGTTTCTTGGTGATAATATGACTATAAGTGACAAAATAGAAAGTGAATAAAAGGATTGGATGATATGAGACACATTGGGACTCATTGTGAGTCTGATGGTAATATATTGTTAAAACTGTGGAATTACCGCCAAACTCAATTACCATTAATGCCATTTGTCCCTGTGGCATTAACACTAGATTACAAGTGGTGATATGGTGGTGTAAACCCCAATGTTTGGAGTGTATAGGACTCCAGGGGAACTATTATCAGATTTACCACAGGCAGTAATTCTTTACAATAAATCTGAAGCGTTTTGGGGACAATGTACCTACATTAAAATGAAAAAAGTTATTTCCTCCACTTTACTGGCAAACCCATAGTACAGCAGTGCAGTAATGCAGCAGTAACATAGAGATATTGAAATTAACACCACCTTACTAATATTTTTACCACACTGTCATACTCATAACAAGCCTCATTTAGTGTTTTATTATTATTATTATTATTTATTTTCAAGCAGGCATACATATTTTTGTTTGCCTATTATTCAGGATATATACTTAATATTAGATTGTTTTCATTTTCTACAATTCTAGATGTTGTCAGATTCATGTGATAATACGAATTAGGCTCAGTTTGGGTTTACTAGGCTCAGTTTGGGTTTATTAATCAGGTTCATCCTTTAAAGGGATCTATAATAACGTAGTATTAAGGAGAGCCTCATTGAAGCAAGGCATAATCAGTGGATAGGTATTTTTCTTTAAGTAAAAGGCAGGTTTATTTATTGAGCTGTCTTTATTGTTAAGTGGACAGTAATAGCAGCTAAGTTCAGCTGTCTAGCTTCCTTTTAGGAGTAGTGGACTGATGGCGGGGTTCAGGAACTTGGGGTGCTATCTTGAGATTATTTACTTTACTTGACTCTGCTTCAGAGCTTCAATGACAAGAAAGTTGAAAAGTAATTTTTGGACCAACTCTCCACAATTTTGCAGCTCGCCTGTCTGTATGTACTCTGAGGCATGTTCAAGGCAGTGGGCAGGTGAGGAAAAGATGCTGCATTCTCGTATAATCCCTAGTTTGGTATCTGGCACAACTGAGCACAAACAGGGGATCTGGGGCTAGAGTTGAGTCTGCATACATTTCATGACCTCAGCTAGAAATGTCTCCCTTTACCTCTACATTCATAACATATGCAAAGTACCTCCACGTCTTGATTGACAGGCAATAGGACACTTACCTTTTTTGAATAAACACATTAACACTCTTGAACACTACCCATCAGCCATGCAGGGGATGCGTTTGATGTTTAATTTCCTTCTCGAGTCGTATAGATAAATAAACAGTTTAATTGCAATGCTGGCAACATATTTTCATACAACATCGTTCCAAGCCAAAATAGTTCAGTCCTGTTTTAATGTTGTTGTACCCTTATATGTGCAGCCTACATCTTAATTATGGCATCCATATATGTTTCCAATAGATAACTGACCCTTAAACCCAATGCATTGACCATGGTTACTGGGAGACGGCCATCCACACTTTCTTCCTCCCAACTATTATAGACTTAACTTTGTTTTATTTCAGGCTCTACTTGTCAGTTTTTACATCATCAATCCATAATGATTTCCAATATCATTCCTGAGTACCTCAACCATTCCAAACACATGAGCAAGTCCTTCTGTTGTCTTCATGGCTTTGTTGTGAGGGTCCAGTTTCAACACTGCCAAGGGGGGGCACAGGTATCAGTTGTGCAAGTAATGTGGTGATGTGGTGGGTGATGTTGGGAGTGGGGATGTCATTAAATGCAGTGCAGCATCAATAGGGAGACACAGGGGAAGATACCATGAGGGAGCACAATGGAGGCTGGATGGTTTGGTGTAGTAATAGGATAGTTCATACAGCACGGGCACTGGGTGGGGGAGCAAGATGCTTTAGGGGGCACCTGGCAGAGTGCCTTGGGACAATATGTGAACTGTATAGAGGCAATTCTTCTGTAGGCCATGTCAGGTAAGCACTTTCGCAGACAGCTTATAATAAAAAGGTTGCATGCTGTTGGGACAGAAGTATGTATTTTTTAATATTCAGCCAAAACAGTGTGCGGAAATGTTGCAAGACTGGCGTGTTCCAGGAGAACGCAGTTCCATCGAATTCACTATAAAAGATACTTTTGAAGACAAATGAGCCAGGCACCTGGGTGCACTAGGACAATTGGCAGGGAAATAGAAATCAAATACAGTTAATTAAAATACAGCTACAGTGTGGTAGACTTTTTTCAGACTACATTTGGTTGTAGGATGGGAAAAGGGAGCTGGGGGGCTAGAGCACTGGGATAGGGTTTATGGGGCACAGAGAGAGGTTTTGGTGCCCCTACTGTGCAACATTGTAAAGTGTCCTCGTTGATGTTCCCAGAGGCACATCACTGGTCAGACTTTGTGTGAATGTCTTGCCCTTTGCCATCTCAAGATCTTGTGTCCAATCAGTAAACAGCATTTTATCTATTCTATATTGGGCATTGCCAATCAATGGCAAGCAAGTGTTTTTGACTGATCAGCACAATCATATAATTACGGCTGGTGTGGGAAGGGTTGTGATGTCACAAGGGGTTTTAATGTGATTTTGGTCCAAGACATAATTCACCCATTAAGGGTCATGCAATGTACACAGTCCCATAGAGGGCTGTCCTAGTACCACCAATCAGCTCCTGGGACCACCTCTGAAAATGTAACTTAAATGTTGTGTGATCATTCTTTAATTTGGTATACAAAGTTTAGCCACAGTGGGCACCCTTGAGATCACATTTAATTCAGTTCATTTCCACGGAACTGTCTGAAACTGTCTGAAATGTGATTACCAGCTTTTTGGGTCCAATAAATCTGCGTTACTTCTTGCTTGGTGTACCCACTACTTTTGCCAGAGGTCCCCTGGTATAGCTTGATCTGCATAATTGTAGTTTTCCAGTCATTATGTGCTAAGGTTCTCCCTTCCTTACAATGGGAGGGAGGAATCAGAGGTAATCCTTTGAGGGGCAGCTCTCAGTTTGTTCATTCTAACTCGCTCACACCTTCTTCTCTTGGTCAGCCACTACGGCCCCATTCTGTCACACATGTTGACAGTCATTGGCTCAGTCAACTGTCAGTCATGTAGTCACTATGTTATTGTTACTCCTTTTGAGCTTCCATAAAGGCACCATGCTGCAACTTATTGTTTGAAAGTACAAAGAATGTCAATATTGTTTAAGATTAAGATTAATTTACGCATTATGGCATGCTCCATTGCTATTGTCTTCTCAGGATCAGTGTGGCAATTTCTCGCCATTCAGGATTCATAACTTTCCATCTATTTTTAAAAGGTAATATTTTATGGTTTGTTCATTAGCATTTCTTGGTTGTTTGTCATATGCCAATAACTTCTTGTAAATGTGATATATTTTTAAATTGACTTTATACAGGTCTACTGGTATAATTTATCTTTTTTTGGATACTTCACATGCACATTATTTATTTCAAGTCAATGGGCCTCATTATGATTTTGGAGGTAGCCATGCCGTTCTTAGTGGCATGGCTGCCTCCAAACTCGTGTCCGGGTCCCGAAAAAAGGGAATTACCGGGCAATTCTGACATTTGCAGGCCCGGTAATTCCCTTTTCTCGCGACCCGGACCCTGTACATCCCCATTCCCATTCGAGCCCCCGTAGGGCTCAATGGGAATGGGGCGGATGCTAACAACAGAACCTTTAATGACGGGTCCGTTGTTAGCATCCTAGTCTGCTCCCGGGTGGCGGTATGGCCCAGACGTGCATACCACCACCCGCGAGCAAACTCGTAATGTGGCGGCCCGGAATGAACAGTGGCAGTACCTTACGGGCACCATTCATTCCACGGCCGCCAGCCTCGTAATGAGGCCCAATGTATACTGGTATGTATAACATTTGTATTATCTCCAAAAAAAATTGTAAAACTGTGCTAACCTTTACTTCACATTCAGGCTGGAAAAAGCTAGTTTGTGTCTGTTTGCATGATGTATGGCAAGTAGAGGCTGTTTGCCTCTTGTATGTTGGCTAAATATGTTGTTAATACTAGAGTTCTTAGCATGTATCTGCCAATGTACCCATGATTCTGCAATCACCCATACCATCCTCAAATACAAACTTGGTGTGTTGTACGCACTCTACTGAGTCAAGTAAAGAGCATATTTCCTAGTGTGTTATATGTTCAAGCACTCAGGTTTCAGATGCTAGTCTGTCTTTTGAATGGGTTAATAGGTATAACTAGATGGCTAAATATGAGTACATCTTGTTTTTGTGCAGCATCCGTGGGTAAGGACGTGTGACTGTCAGTTTGGTTCCACACATGATTGGTTGTCATGGGTCTAGGAACGATGAATTATCTAGGCCATGTGTATACAGTCCCTTGGATCCACAGATAATTGTGTATCATCATGCAATTGAAAAACAATGTATTTATTATGTATCTATTAGCTTGTATATACAAATACTGATATTGGCAGTTTCTCTGATAGATAGTTAATACTGCTGAGACTGAGTAACCATTATTTCTTCCAATATATATACTTAATGCATCCGCTGATATGAAACACCGATTTTTCAATGCTGACCATTGTGAGGCCCAAGTTAACGTCTCGTCAATAATGATCCCGAGGTACTTATAGGAAGTAACTTGTTCAACCTTTCTTGACTCCAACTTACATGTTTATTTCCTTGGTGTATGTTTTTGGAAAATACCATAATTTTGCTTTTATTGATATTGATAATCAAACCATTATCAACATAATGGGCCTCATTACGACCCAGGCGGTAAGTTACCGCCTGGGTCGTACCCTTACCACCATGGTGTAAACTATGTTTACACCATGGTGGATGGCGGATTTACCGCCCCATTCCAAGGTGAGTGGGGCGGTAAATCCCCATTTCCCATTTTACCCTTCCCCATTCCCATTTTTGCCCCATAGGGCATAATGGGAGTGGGGAAGGCGCTAATTACGCCACCGTAAATTACGGTGGCGTAATTAGGACCATGGTCCCTTAGCGCCATGGATTTTTAAAAAAAGCAGGCGTTAATATCACCATGGCGCTAACGGACCTTGTAATCAGGCGTTAAGGGTTGGCGCCGTTCACGGCGCCGCTAACCCCTTAACGCCTGATTCGTAATGAGACCCAATATGTGACTAGAGAGTCGAACATACGCTGCAGACCTACCAGTGTGTAATCTAAGATTAGCAGGTCGTCTGCATATGCAAGCCATCCAATAGTCACAGCATTAATCTTCACTGAGTTTGCTTCGGGTATATTGAAAGCTTTCTTCATGTCTGACAAATATAAGTTAAATAAATTGGCCGCAATCATGCATCCTTGTTTTACCCCACAACAAGTTGCCATGAAATGGGAGAGTCTTTCAGCTGCATTCAATGTCATTCGTATGGAAGTTTCTGTGTGGAGTAACATCAATATTCTGAGTAGACCTTGTGAAATCCCCCAAGAATTCAGTTTCTGCCATAATCTGTTTCGTAGGACAGTATCAAAATCAGCAGAGAAATCACTATACGCACAATAAACATCTAAATTCCGTTTTCCCCATGCATGCTCTACTGCAGATGTTAGCATCAATAAGTTATGTGTTGTACTAGATTTGTCCCTAAAGCCTATTTGGTTCGATGGTAAGATTTATTTCTCGGCAATCCATGCATTCAATTCCCAAATCAGTACCCTAGTGAAAATCTTAGAGCAGACATCAAGCATCGCTAACATTCGGAAATTTGCTGGCTTGTCCCATGGCCTCTTCTTATGTACCGTTAAAATGTACTGGTTTTCCACGAGGGAGGAATCACACCTGATTTACCAATTTGTTTGAATAATAACAATAGCCCGGCTCCCCATAGATCAGGTTGTTTTTTGAGTACAGAGTTGCAGACTCCATCAGGGCCTGCGGCGCGTGAGTTCTTAAGATTTTCAATAATCATAATGATGTCCAATTCAGAAGCCTTACAGTTCCAAATTACATTTGGAATTGGAAGGATATTTTCAGACAAATCTACCCTCCCCAAAGTGTAATTTGTGTATTTTCACCACGTTTCCTCAGTGATACAATTAATTGTCAAGTTTTGTTTTTGCTGAGCAAATGCCATATACCTTGAGTATTATTAGATAATGCCAGAGTCGCTATTTTTTTCCATTGTTTGATCTCACATTCCCTTTTATGCAATTTAAGCCACCGTTAATAATTCTTTTTGAGATTTTTGATGTGGCATGCAACTGCGTGTGCTGATAGTAAGATATCATTTCTGCTTAACACACTCCGAATTCCAGTGCAAAGGTCCTTTTTTGCTTCTTTAATCATCTTATCATTATCATGTCTACGAGGTAACATTATGTTCGAACGTTCACCTGCAGATTTATAGGTTCTCCTCTCACCTACATGTTTTTGAATGTTCTGCATAAGCTGGGAGAAGTTTGACATTATTAGAGTCTCAGTGTTCTTTCCCAACACACCCTCTTTTATGAACGGGAACTACTAAAAGAAAAAGGACGGCAACTACTTGGTTAGCATTCTCAATTTTACGCTGATGCCATACTATGCAATTTTTGCCATCGCTTATATGAACCTTCCCATTTCCATCATAGTCAAGGCCCTCGTCCCATTGGCCAGGAAGAACAAACGAGAGGCATAGTGGTAAATGATCACTCTCCTCTCTCTTGACAATACCCATGTCCCTTATATATTGAAGTCCCATATTATTTGCAAAAATGTAATAGAGAGTCGCAGCGGATCTGCCCTCGATTCTAGTAAATGCCATTTTAGCATCACCTGCAGTTTGACCATTTAATTTCTCTAAATTATGGGCATTTAGTATATTACACCATTTGATCCCTTGCCTATTGTGAGTCGTGAGACCAATAACAGATCTTTGCGAACTACCCGATCAATCTTCTGAGATCTCCAATTTTTGCATTCAGGTCACCCATGAGCCATATGGGTGATGATGATTTTACAGCTTTGACACAATGTCAGCGGTCTTCACATTTTCTAGCGTCATAACCATGTTGGGGGGGGGTGGTCATACACATTGATAATTACTATTGCTTGCATTAGCCAGGTGGTTGGACAGATACCAACATGCCTCCCTTTGGTCTAGCAAGAGGACCCTTAGTGGCAACCTGACGTACAGTACTTCGATCGTCCAGCTGAACCTCAGATGTTAACCAGGTTTCTTGAAGTACTACAATTTTAAACAGTGCCAAATATGCAATTAGACCCTCCTCTTCAAACAGGTGTGAGTGCCCTTCAGTATTCCATGAGTACAACAATTGGAGTGAATTTGGACATTTGCGAGTCTCAGCAAAGTGTGACTTAAAGGTTAATGGCAGCCATTGCCAATAACCTTCTGGAATATCTTTAGTGTCTCCCTTCACCGTGTTGGAAGCCTGAAAGCATTTGCTTTTATCAGTACCCCGTTTCTCAGAACTATTTAGAGTATTTACAGGGGCCACAGAAATAGCAAGCCCCTGTGTTGGTAAATCTTTACGTGGTTTCACGAACGGTATCTGCACTTTTTGAGCAGCATATCCCAGGCATAATAGGTCTACTTGAAAAACCATGGTATAATTTAGAGTTGCTTCAGCTTCAAAACATACATTAGTGATATATTGGTTTGTAAGTTCTAACCGTCTGTTATGTAGATTCTTAAGCATTGCTATTTCTTTATCATAGTCGTCCATATCTGCCCTTCGTCGAAGTCTCGTAGGGAGTAATCTATGATGCCCGGGGCCTAATAGACAGAGACATATGGGATCTGTTTTCTTCAAGTACAGACACCCAATGAAACCAATTAAACTAATTTAGTGTATCGCAAAACAACCACCCAGTTAGCACAATCACATATCTTACACTATGTATCAAAACACTGTCAAAACACAAGCAAAACACAGGACTCAAGACTCCAGCGACAAGGTACCGGCACTAGCACTGAGTAAGGAGACACAATTGCTTGCCACGTTGCACACTACTCAGTGGGTATGCAGAGGCGAAAATGCTCGGTATGGCAGAACAACACAAGTCCTGACTTGTCATAGAGGTCAGACAGTTGTACACAGTTTTATACTCATATAGCGTCTTTCATGAGAACATATATTTTACTGGATGCTACTCCTCTTACTGTCACTCAGCAGACCCGTGGCACTAAGAAGACAGTTGCAGACTAGGTATAGATGGCTGGCTTGCTAGCGTGCGAGCAGCAGAACAGCAGAACAGCCACTTCCAAGCCACTTATCGGAGTGTGCGCACAGGAGCATGCGGGAGGCAACTTTTGCAACATATTTAGGGACTAAAAATCAACGTGAACTTGGTAAAATATATTAGGTAGTCCATTACAGTCTATTGGAGAGTGCTGGATAGTTTATGATGTGCGTACCAACACAAACTCCTCCAGGTCGTAGATCAAAGGGACGTAGTCACCAGCAGAACAGCCACTTCTGAGCCACTTCTTGGAGCGCATGCGTAGGAGCGCGCGGGAGGCAACTTTTAATGACACAGCAAAGGGGGCGTGGCTTTGCTACCTAAAATTAAGCAAATAACATATTTAGGGACTAAAAATTAACGTGAACTTGGTTAAATATATTAGGTAGTCCAATAAAGTCTATAGGAGAGTGCTGGATAGTTTAAGATGTGCGTACCAACACAAACTCCTCCAGGTCGTAGATCAAAGGGACGTAGTCACCAGCAGAACAGCCACTTCCGAGCCACATCTCGGAGCGCGCGCAGTAGCGCGCGGGAGGCAACTTTTAATGACACTGCAAAGGGGGACGTGGCTTTGCTACCAACACAAACTCCTACAGCTCTTAGATCAAAGGGACATAGTCACCAGCAGAACAGCCACTTCCGAACCACTTCTCAGTGCGCAGGAGCGCGCGGGAGGCAACTTTTATGCCACTGTCAGTAACATAATGAGGCCCGGTGGAGAAAAACCTCATTAATAATGTTAGTTAATGTGCTTTTCCATTATTATTGTGATAAAAAAGTAAACACACCATGTCATTTTGTACCATGTGTGAGGAATGTTCTCTTAACTTCTACAGTGCTTTCCCATTACACGTTCACTGAATGTCCTCAAATTGATCATTTAAAGTCAATCAATAAATCAATCAATGTCACTATAGTTTGAGAGGATGACCGGAGAAGTCTCTGCGGCTGATGAAGACTACATTTGGAGCAAAGGTATCCCATGCCAGAACCATGAATGGCACGGTGTACCAAGCAGAGCGCTTTAAACTTGATTTGACTGCCGATCGGAAGCCATTGCAGATGACGGACAAAGGTCAAATAGTGAGCTCCAATCTAGCTGACGAATTTTGTTGAATCTGCAGGTGGGGAAGCAGCACAGCGGGTTGCCCCAGATAAATGCCATACAATAATCGATGGAACTCATAATCAAGGAGGTAACCACCAACGTCCGAGACTCTGGTGGAAGAAGAGGGAGAACTTTTCCTAAAGCTTTCAATTTAACAAACCAAAGCTGACAGACAAAGGATATTAGAACTTCGCTAGATCCTGATGCAAGTAACTTGGCCCTAAAGACACTGGCCTGTAGTCAACACTCCACAAGGCACCAGTGGGAGGAGAACCAAAAGCTAGGACCTCAGTTTTATCACCATTGAGCTTTAACCAGTTCCTTGCCATCCAATCTCGAATCTCAGACAGGAAATTCCTCAACTTCGAAGGAGGATTCACTGTTGGGGCCTTAATACGGAAAAGAATCTGCGTGTCATCAGCCTAGGTGTAAATGGTCACACCACGGTCAGCAATAAGATTGGCCAGAGGATGCAGATAGAGAAAAAAAAACTGGGGGGACAAAGTCGAATCCTGAGGGACACCGCAAATAAGAGCCAATCGCAGGGATTTAAATGGAGAAAGTGACACAGTCTGTAATTGGTCCAGTCAGGAATGAGGAAAAAACATAAATTGGGGGGGGGGGCAGCAATACCAATCCCTTCCAAACTCCATAACAGTATCCCGTGATCGACAGTGTCAAAAGCTGTAAAGCAACCATTTCAAACCCATTACAACTCAATGAAAATCTTTTTTATAGAGACATGATAGTTAAGTTATGTTTAAAAAAGACTGTTTTTAAATAAGTGATGAACAATGCAGTAACCTTTTGTAACATGATCAATAATAAAAACCTTTGAAATCCAATGAAAAAAATGCAGTTTAAGTGATGATATGAATAGGATTGCTTTAAACAAGCTTGCAAAATCAGTGAAATATCTTTAATTGACAATACATGATGGTTGCAGCACATGAAATAGAAAAACTAGAAATGCAGTAGTTATGGAAAGCCACACAACCACAGCTCATGCCTCCATCATGCACTGTTCATAACTACACACATGAAATCACAAATGGCATCATCAATGACATCCCTGATTCAATCATCAATTATGTCATGTGTGCATGATGACAATTTAAAAACATAATGCAACTAGGTTACACAATGCATTTCAATCATACAATAAATATGGCCTGTGAAGATGCCCTCTTTACTGACAGCACAAGCCTTAGCCTGTCAGTGAGATCATGCCATGAAGATGTAATGGAAGGGCTGTATATGAAGGCCTTAATATTGAGAAATGGACTTGTAAAGACTGGAGGGGGGTGTGTACTTCTGCTCTCTATATGGAAGAAGAGAGGCACAGAGGACCCCAGCTAAGATTCTCTATTGTGGTAGCAATGGACGAGCAATCAAGGCCTATCTTCTCAGGAGGTGATGCAGGCTGGTTCTTAAGTACAGTGTAGTCCCCAAGCACCCACAAAGGAATGTCCGCACAATGTATTAGTTAAAACACAGTCTTTATATAATTAATATTCATGGTTATGTACAATATCACAATAACTCACTTTGTACTCAGTTATCTATAATGGCAAATATACAGTCCTACGTGGTACCACAATTACTATTAGATCTCTTTAAAGTGCATCAACTGCACGGTTAAATGTCACACCAATCAGTTTGTAAAGGAAACCAACAATAGATATAAGAGAAAAGCAGTTGGTGAGCATTGGCAGAATACTGGCCCCAATACCTGGACACAGTTCTGTGTGGAGATCCCCCCACCTGGGCAACCTGTAAAATAAAGATATATCACAAGCCCAGTCCATATATTGTTCACAAGAGACTTTTCAATAGTTCTGCAACCCCAAAGTACCTGGTGTTGTAGCGTTCCTCGTCGGGGAATCGACAGCCCTTCTTGAGTGCTCTCCCTTTAAGGCAGGAGTCACGGGTCGTCGAACGTCCGACGGAGAACAGGGTGAACTATGGCGGTGAAGTGGCAGCTTCTATCCTAGCAGTGCTCGTCAACGGGGAAGCGTAAACGTCCTGCAAGGAAGAGGTGTGCGGGGCACCACAATGACGATAGTTCTGGACCACAAAGAGTTTGAAGAACTGTGGCCCAGCAAGGGCATCAAGTTTTCCAGTGGGATAAGACGCACGACAATGCATTTGAGAGCGTCCTTGGATCAAATGAAGTTCTTAGGCAAACGGGAGCACTGCGGCTCCGGTCGGCGACGACGGTGGCAGACAACAGTCTGGGCGCTTCTCCTTGTGATTCCGCGGTGGTCCCCGTCTCGGGTCGGCAGCCTTTCGAAGGTCGGTCTACCAAGGAGCTTTGGCAAAGATGGTGCACGATGGCCCCTCGTAGCTCGGGAAGAGGGCGCCTTACCAGGTCCTCTCTGGGTCAGTCCTTGGAGACACAGCAGCTTTCACATCAACTAAGTAGAGCAACAGCAAGACTTCTCTTCCAGCAGGGCTTCAAGGTTTAAGCTTCAGTTACTCCAGTTACTCGTCGTAGTGGGCTTCAGCTTCTGAACATGAATTCTAGCAGTGAGAGGCCCCCAGATATACTAGTTGGTCTCCCATTAATTCTGCTGGGACACACTCAGGGAACCAATCGGTCAGAAGGGCATTCATGCAGGCAGGCAGCCAATCAGGTGCATAGTGCATTCAGGCCATTCACTTCTCTCCAGACACTCACAACAAGTTATGTGCATTGGGACAAGTACCCAGCCATTCAACACTCCACACTGTATTCATACCAGTTTCGGGCAGGGCTGTCTCAGTCATTGTGTCAAACACCAGATACTAGACACCCACAACACAGAATGCGTATTCGTCACACACTCCATTCACCCAGGTCCCACCCACAGATGTACCCACAACATACAGTCATTGGGAAGGCTCCAGCCAGTCTGGTCAGCACTTCACAACAACACCATATATGGAACTTCCACCCAACAGGCGGTCAGGGGGAAGGGACAGAGTCAGGGCTTCCCAGGACTTTGGGAAAACAAGGTAACAGGCAATAGAAAGCAAGAGGCCACAGGGGCCATCTTGTTTCCTATCAGGAATCAACTGATTCCAATGTCAGGGCCTGGGTATCCCACAATGGAAGATACTCAGAGCACCTGTCAAATTCAGCATGGAGCTGCCACCAGCCCATACCCTGCTCTGCTCATGGGCATGCCAGGCGCTTTGGAAGAGCCCCTAAGGAAGAAATGGGATCTCCCCCTGCCATGCCTGCTTTTGCTTACAGAGAGGTACCTCAAGAGGGTGTTGGTTTCAGCCCCTTTGAGTTACTCTTTGGATATCCCGTGAGGGGGCCCCTTGCCTTGATCAGAGAAGGTTAGGAAGCCACCCCTCCAGGTCCCGCCAAGCAAGTGGGGGACTATGTGTTAGGCCTCAGACGGAGAATGACACAGATGATGGGTCAGGCATCAGCGAATCTCAAAGCCAGGCAGGAATTAAATAAGTACTGGCATGACCTTAAAGCCTCACAAGTGGATTGGACTCCAGAACAGGAAATCCTTGTGATGGAGCCTACCAAGCCTAGAGCTTTGGCAGACAAGTGGACTGGCCCCTTCAGGATCATCTCCAAGATGGGCGAAGTCAATTATCTGGTTGACATGGGTGTCCCTGGGGTAGCCCCCCAGGTATTCCATGTTAACAGGCTCAAGCCTTTCCACAGGCGAGCAGAAGTCTCATGTCTCTTGCTAGCTTCAGAGCAAGAAGAAGATGAGAGTGAGCCCCTTCCTGAATTGCTGCATAGCAACCCTCAGGATGGCTCAGTGGAGGGAGTACATCTCTCTCCAGATCTGACGACAGAGCAGCAGAGGGCCTGTAGGGCTTTGCTCCAGCAGTATGCCTCTCTGTTTTCCCTGACACCAGGCCTTACACTGTGGTGTAAGCACGAAATTGACACTGGTGACAGAGTGCCTGTCAAAAGCAGGCGCTACCGTATGTTAGATACAGTTAAGAACCTCATCCATGCTGAGGTTGCCAAGATGTTGAATCTGGGTGTTATTGAACCCTCAACCAGTCCCTGGTCCAGTCCAGTGGTCCTTGTCCCCAAAGCAAGTTCCCAGCCAGGTACCAAGGATTGGAGGTTCTGTGTGGACTACCGAGGAGTCAATGCCATCACCAAAACCGACACACACCCATTGCCCAGGGCCGATGAGCTCGTGGACACCATTGGTGGTGCCAAATTTGTGAGCACCTTTGACCTTACCTCAGGCTATTGGCAAATAGCTCTGACGGACCATGCCAAAGAAAAGACGGCATTCTCAACATTAGAGAGACTCTACCAGTTTAGGGTCATGCCTTTTGGGTTGAAGAATGCCCCTGCCACCTTCCAGAGATTGATCAATCATGCGCTCAGTGGGCTGGAGGCCTTTTGTGTGGCCTACCTAGACGACATTGCCGTCTACAGTTCCACCTGGGAACAGCATTTGACGTACTTGGATAAGTTGCTGCAGGCCTTGAAAAGGGCTAACCTCACTATCAAGGCCACCAAGTGCCAGATAGCTCAGGGGAAAGTCACATATCTTGGTCATGAGGTAGGAGGGTGTCAAATCCAAACTCTCCCCAGTAAAGTACAGGATGTACATGACTGGGAGACTCCCACTACTCAAACCCAAGTTTGAGAGCCTTTTTGGGCCTCACTGGGTATTATCACAATTTCATGGCAGACTATGGAACCATAGCTGCACCCCTGACAGCTCTGACTTCACCCAAACAGCCTAGCAAGGTTAATTGGACTGAAGACTGTCAGAGGGCCTTTGATGGCTTGAAAGAAAGTCTGTGTAGGGCACCCTTTGTTGTGTGCGCCTGATTACAGCAAGTCCTTTATCGTTCAAACTGACGCCTGCGACACCGGAGTTGGAGCCGTTTTGTCCCAGTTAGATGACAAAGGGAGGGAACATCCGATCATATTCATCAGTAGACTACTCAAGGGTAAAGAATTTAGGTGGGCTACTGTTGAAAAGGAATGTTTCAGTATAGTTTGGAGCCTTAGGCGTCTTAGGCCTTAACTTACGGAGCCTACCTTCAAGGTCGAAACAGATCATAAGCCCCTGAAGTGGTTTATGCAGATGAAGGGTGAGAACCGGTAACTGCTCAGGTGGTCCATTAGCCTGCAAGGGCTAGACTTCACCATAGAGCATAGACCTTGGAAGGGTCACGATAATGCAGATGGCCTTTCCAGAAGGTATGTTGAACGTCTGGATGAGGTTGTCTATCTCGTGGGAGATTAGGCACCTAACTTCAGTCTGGGGGGGCGACTGTGATGCTGGAAATGCATCAGAGGGACAGGGCCTCTGTATCTTTGTCCTTTACTGCCTTTTATCGTGTGTTCTGTTGTGTTTTCTGCGCAGGAGTTCATGTGGGACACCTGGCAGTGCAGCTCTCTCTTTTGGTTTTGGTGAACAGACCCATGGGATACCCTTATGGCACCCATGGGTATGGGTACAACCCTGTGCCCCTAGTGTACGGGGAATCGTAAACGTCCTGCAAGGAAGAGGTGTGCGGGGCACCTCGATGACGATAGCTCTGGACCACAAAGAGTATGAAGAACTGTGGCCCAGCAAGGGCGTCAAGTCGTCGGCGTCTCTGTGGTCTTTGGGTGGCGGGAAACCCACCGGCGGATACTCCTTGGTGTGTTGACTGTCAGGCCTTCTCCAGAGGGATAAGACGGGCGACAATGCAGACGAGAGGGTCCTTGGATCAAATTAAGTTCTTAGGCAAATGGGAGCGCTGCGGCTCCAGTCCGCGACGGCGGTCGTCCATGATGGCGGACACCAGTCCGGGTGCTTCTCCATGGGATTCCGCGGCGGTCCCCGTCTCGGGTCGGCAGCCTTTCGAAGGTCAGTCTACCAGGGAGCTTTGGCAAAGATCAGCTGGTGCACGATGGCCCCTCGTAGCTCGGGAAGAGGGCGCCTTTCCAGGTCCTCTCTGGGTCAATCAATGGAGACACAGCAGCTTTCAGATCAACTAAGTAGAGCAACAACAACACTTCTCTTCCAGCAGGGCTTCAAGTTTGAAGCTTCAGTTACTCCAGTTACTCGAATTCTAGCAGTGAGAGGCCCCCAGATATACTAGTTGGTCCCCCATTCATTCTGCTGGGTCACACTCAGGCAACCAATCGGTCAGAAGGGCATTCATGCAGGCAGGCATCCAATGAGGTGCATAGTGCATTCAGGCCATTCACTTCTCTCCAGACACTCACAACAAGTTATGTATATTGGGACAAGTACTCATCCATTCAACATTCCACACTGCATGCATACCAGTTTCGGGCAGGGCTGTCTCAGTCATTGTGTCAAACACCAGATACTAGACACCCACAACACAGAATGCATATTTGTCACACACTCCATTCACCCAGGTCCCACCCACAGGCGTACCCACAACATACAGTCATTGGGAAGGCTCCAGCCGGTCTGGTCAGCACTTCACAACAACACCATATATGGAACTTCCACCCAACAGCCGGTCACGGGGAAGGGACAGAGTCAGGGCTTCCCAGGACTTTGGGAAAACAAGGTAACAGGCAATAGAAAGCAAGCGCCCACAGCGGCCATCTTGTTTCCTATCAGGAATCAACTGATTCCAATGACAGGGCCTGGGTATCCCAAAATGGAGGATACTCAGAGCACCTGTCAAATTCAGCATGGAGCTGCCACCAGCCCATACCTTGCTCTGTGGGCCACACACAGGTGCCCAAAAACATACACTAGGGGCACAGGGCTTTACCCCTACCCATGGGTGCCATAAGGGTATCCCATGGGTCTGTTTATCAAAACCAAAAGAGAGAGCTGCACCGCCAGGAGTCCCACATGAAATCCTGCGCTGAAAACACGACAGAGCACACGATAAAAGGCAGTAAAGGCCAAGGATATGGAGGCTCTGTGCCTCTGATGCATTTCCAGCATCACAGGACTAAGATCAGTGCCCTTAGGAAAAGGCCTGTGTCCGTGGTGAACATACACTAAACATAAAAGAAGTACACAGACAGGTGATACCATTTGAATGCCGTATATTTTTTATGACAGGTCCTAATCCTCTGCTCTTGCTCTGGTGATCACACTTGTTTCCTCACTACCAGATGTTACCTGATTGTACCTTAGAATAGTATGTATGCACAGTCTAAGTATACCCTTTACAGCCACAGAGGTGCCTAGTTTTTGATATATAATGTGACAAGATAAGTAATCTGACCTTGTTAATAGAGTATGGGAACCCCTCTCAGACTAGGGTGGAGGGATACCAAGAAAGAATCCACAGCAAGTCCAGCCCCAGGGGGGGACAGTGGCAGTTGGGAGGGCCCCATTCCTTGTCCTCTCTCAAGTGCCAGTCCTTTCATGTGCACTACCAATATGCATCACCCCATGTCTCTTAACAAAAGCACTGGCCAAGTTATCTCGTTCATTTGAGAAATGCTGGAGAAACTGCAATCATGTGGGGAGACCACCAGCAAAACAACAGCCTATCGGTGTCCCATGTAGTCCAATGTCAGAAACAAGCTGGGGCGAGAGAGCCAGCAAAAAGAGATCTGGAGCTTCTGTGCACCTGCTTTGAACCCTATGCGATCTGTGTTTCAACATCACATCGAGAAAGAAAACAAGCAAGCTCCTATGCGGCTGTGTCTAATGCACAGTAGCAGAACTGTTGTGACAACCCTACATTACCCTGGAACACCAACAGCTTCCAAGAATTGGATTTACCTTAGTGTGAGCCAAACAATTGTCCCCTGACACAAACCTGGACACTTTAGATCACAGGCCACCATTGTTGCACCATGGTAGCCCAACATGGAGAAAATAGCCAGGGCTTTGCCCACTCTTTGAGACCTTCTACAATGATGACCCTCCTAGGGAGGTAAGATAGGGCCAGATTGACTAGGGACAGATAACCAAACATCACATAGGGAGAGGGAGTGACAACAGGAAATAGGAAGGTGTGGGTTTTTCCGGGGAGGTCAAAGGAGGTATCAGATCAACAGAGGCCAGCAGGAACAAGGATGGCGGAGAAAAACATGGAGGTGAGTTATAGATCAGGTAAGGCATTGGTTAGTGAGTACAAGTGGTTCTGCATAGTGAGATTCTCTAAAAGACAAACACGTGTTGTTAATATCGGGAGTGTAGAGAGTGAAATTGAAGTGAATGGGAGAATAAAATAGAGCTGACTGAGAAGAAGGTGGGGAGCAGTTGTAGTAGTCGTGTGTAGGATGGAGTAGTAGTGTGGAGTAGGGAGCAATAGTGTGGAGGAGAGAGTGGTAGTGTGCAGTAGGGAGTGGTAACACTGAAGTATGGTATCAAAAGTAAAAGGATTGAACGCCATGGATGTGAGAGAGGAGGAAAGAAGCAGGAAGTAGAATGAGTGAAGGGGAAGCGCTGAGAGTAGGGGAGTAGAGGGATGGGAGAGTTGAGTATAGAGTGAGGGAGAAGAATAACAATGCCTGAGATGACGACAACTGGTTTGGACAGAGTGTCTGAAAGCCACATTTTTGATAGTGTATGGTGAGTCGAGGAAAGCAATGAGGCATTCTAAATAGAGAGATCAAGCAGACAATAGGGTTCAATATTCTCTATCTACTAACCAAGTTACTAGTTACACCTGTACTGATTTGGAAACACTACATCAAGACAAGAGAGAGAGGGATAACTATCACCCTGCTGAAACTTTTAATACAAACTCAAAAATCATTTCAGGGATTTTTGGGTATTCCTTGTGCGATCTGTGACAATATATAAACCTTGAGTCCAGGTTTAACCTTATCAGAGTTCTGAAAGGACTGGATGTATAATTATACTGTTAAAGCACTCCATATTGGGCATGCTCCTCTTCAAGTTCCATGATGTAGCTGTGGCATATGCAAATGCATCATACGGTTGCTATATTCTCATCAGAACCTCAGAAGACAGTTTCATAAATGACAAACTTGTTTTGTGAAACATGGCCCCACTCATGAGAGGCTTGCCTGTCACTCTGAAAAACACAACCAGCGCATCCACCACCTTCAGGGTCATATGAGTGTAGTAGAATCGGCCATACCCAACCTTGAAAATCTAAAGTATGGACTTTGCTTTCTTTATTTTTATTAAGTAAATTTGCCGTGTCCCCTCATGACCTGACCCATAATTCTTTTGGGACACTGCTAGTGTTAGTGTCATGTATTCTATAAGACTACAGATTTATACTTCAGGAAAAAGGCTGATGGAAAACCACAGCACTATATTCTCTGTTTTAACCATGTATTTTACTGAGTCTATGAAGTTACAATCATGCAACCCGAGGCCACCTGACAAAAATACATCATGGTGTGTCTTAATGGTTTTACCATGGAAAATACAAATATGTTGAACAGAATAGGTGCACCTGTCTCATTTTAGCACCTAAAATATTGGAGCAGGCAAACAATTGCAGTTTGGAAACATTGACAAATGTCTAATCTTTAAGCCCATAAGCAGATTTACTATACCATGGTGAATGTATTAAAATGGTTGTTTGTTTCTTACCCAGGCAATCTAGCCAGGTGGTTCAGATTTGTGTCCAAAATAAATAGAAATTGGAAACATTTCCCAAGTGCCCCATTTTAGGCCCACTAGCATATTTACTCTGCCTTGGTGAATGCTTTCAAATAGCCTAGCTCTGAGGTTCAGCTTTGCCTTCCAGACCTGTCCCTCTTGGAACCTCATTAGTATGAACGCTAAATGTCTGCCTATGTGTGTGTGATAGCGTTTTGGTTGAACTTGTATATAGTCTGAAGACAACTTTATCTAAAGTCCTACCATTTTCTTGCCCACAAATCTTGACTTGTTGGTATTAGTAACTTGATCACTAGTTGTGTTCTCGGAATGTGCCTGACAGAGGGCATTTTCATTGACATGCAATTAGTTTCAAGAATTAACAGAAATGAAGACAATCATAGTCTGCAAACTCAATCGCCTCCTCAAAGCAGTCAACTTCTCTCTTCCCAAAGTGATGTCAGTCCAACAACAAGAATTGAAAAGTGGCGTGGAGTTCTGTTTCCAATAGACATTGGATTGATTTGCAAAAATGACCCTCCATGAGTCAATCAGATCCAAATCTATCGTGTCCTTGCACAATACATTTTAGCCATGCAGCAAGAAAAAAAACATATGCAACATATGCATCCAACTGCTGTATGTAAGTTTAACAGGAAGCCTCCAATGTTAGTTTCCCATTGGCATTCGGAGCACCATTTCCCTATGGGGTAACATTGTTTTTCTGAAAATTAAAGTAACGACTAAATGACATTGCAAATGATAGCTTACCCATTCATTGTCCAAATGTTAATTTACAAAAGAGAAAAAATACCTTTCACATTAATTTTTCTAATGGAGAAATGTAATTTATTTGCTAAATGTATTCTATGCTTTTTTCCCATTGGAATTCTATTTCAAATAACATTGTTTTCAACTGCATAATACAGTTCAACTAAAACTATGAGGGTCAGCTGAATAATGTATTTTTAAATAACAGATTGGAGTTGATTTTTAAATAAATGAAATTGCATGCATGGGACCACAAACCTGTGGATTTATATGCTTTTTGGTCCCCCTAATTTCAATGTTCAACTTGTGTGAGGCGGGGAGCACATGAAACGAGTCATAACACACAATTGCCATTACTCTTTACTTTTATTCTCAGTTTTGCAAAAAGCTAAATGTCACCTGCTTATTATACTTTGCAAGGAGCATTTGCTATGGCAGTTCTATGAAATCCACCTATTTATTTGCAGGTGCTAATGTTAGTCAGATTCCATAGTAATCAATTTGTTTTACCCTGCATGAAAATATCATGCAGATGTAAAACACTGTGCTCATCCAAGGTGGAGGAGGAAAGCACGGTGGAAATGAAAACTCCATTCTGTACCCCTTCTCCGCCTTGGTAGACAACAGCAATGGACAGGTGCAATAAAGTACGGTATACAAGCATTACACCTTGCCTTGTTATTGCTCTGTCCATTTTTAATATGACCCCCACTGTGCTTGATAAAATAAAGTCTCACACATATGTGGTGAACATGATAGCAGTTTAATGTGTGTGTTGTGCATTGTTAATACAAATAGCGCACATGTTTTGTATGAAAAAAAACTGCGCATGAAAATAATGTGTAGCACATCTGTACAGAATTAATGCTGATTCAGTATCTTGAAAACAAAATAAAGACATTCTGCAAAGAAATGCTTACGAAATACACAGCTGGTTCAGAGACACTAGACCTCACATGACTTAATTGTAAAATGTGCCCCACTGCTTTTGCAAAGCAGAAATCATGCCTGCAAGCCTGTCTATTCAGTGTGTCGCAAGACGAATGTGTGTGAAATCCAATAAAATCCAATAAAAAAGAATCCACATATTTTAAGTATTAAATTGCTTGCTTTGTTTGGAAAAGGCCATCAACACAGGTGGCTGCACAAAATATGTGACAATTGAGAGCAGAAAGAACTGTTCGTTCATGGATTAGATTGCCGAAGTTCTGAGCCTATTGACATCCAATGTTATTTTCTATTTTACAAACTAATCAAATTATTGGCTTAATATTTCTATTGTCCCATAAATCATCTAGAAGAGTAAATAGTACCCGGATTAACAGTATACAAGGGCCATATTTTCCATCTGTCCTTTGCTCAACACTCTCCACCAGCTCTGTGCTAGACACAATACTGCGTATCTTAGGCCATTGTGTGTTGCTTTAGACCTCAGTGTCATTGATGGGATGTCCTTCGTGAGTGCTTTTTGAATACTGACTGGCAGATATGGCTGAAATTGAATCATATGTCAACCTCTTACAAAGCAGCCAATACTTGAGGTCTGATGACCTTTTGCCTTTTGTCTCTTGCCAAGGTGTCACCTAATTCCCCTCCCCATTAATGTGTCAATGTTTGACTTGCTCTCTGCAGGTTAGCCACAGTCATTGTGATGACCTTATTCTGCAACTGGTTCAACACATATTTTTGACACAAACTCCTATCAGCCTACCCAGCACAGTTAGTGGAAAGGGGGGAGTGGATGTGTAGCTTGAAACAATTTGAGCCACAAGCTGCAGAACATGCTTGACTTCTGTTGGATGCATATTCTAGCATAGCAATGTATCCACTGATGTATATTAATGTGTAGTAAGGTCAATTGATATGTACATTTCGGATTTCACATGTGCCTGTGAACCTTACTCCTTCTGATAACCTATGTCCTTATTCGGCAACAGTGACCAGACAGTACAGGTCATCATAGTCAATGGGAGAGGGTTCATGGGAGTTTCAGTCCAAACCTTCTAGAGAGGTATTCGGTCACAAAATGTTTTTTGGCTACAAATCCCATCAGCCCTACTCAGCATAGTCAACTGGAAGGGTGATGGGTGTTGCAGTCAGAAACACCTATAGAGCTCCAGCTTGCAGACAGTACCCTCATTTCCCATGGAATGCCTATGCCAGCAAGCTATTTACTCCCTGATATTTAGTAATATTTAGTAATATCAATTGGCATTACTTTTTTTGATTTTTCATCTGCGCATAAGCCACACCAATTGCCAATGGGGGATGGTTCATAGGGGTTTTATTGTAAAATATCCAGAGAAACATTGTCTCGCTGATTGTTTTTTACCACTCCTTTCATCATTCCCATCCAGCATAGTCAATGATGAGGGATGATGGCAGTTGTGGTCTAAAACAGCTTGAGAGTCACAGGTCTAGATCCTGTCCCAACTTCACTATCCCATATGCTTGCTCCATCATACCAATGCAACCTGTGATGTTTATTAATAAATAGCAATGTCGATTAATTTGTATCACAAGTCTAATATTGGTCTGCTTTTTTTTCTTCATCTTTATTTGAAGATAGATACATATCTAAAGAATACAAATATATATAAATGTGTCTGCATACATCAGTCAGTCCCAAATGGGGTGTGTTTTTTTGTGGTGTTGCAGGAAAAGTTGTGTTTGTGACTGAGGTACATGAGAAAGACACTTACCTGACTGCGGTGGGGGTGGAGGGCACAGGTAAGGGCACATGTAAGTGTGGATGCAAAAGTGGCCATGCATTTTGGCAGATAATCAGCAATAATTTATTTGTTGTCTTAGACTCCAGGGTCTGGTCCAAATCTTGCTTGGACAAAGGATTGAACTGTGGTCCACAAACTAAGGGGTCATGGATGCCTTGTTGTCTGACATAACAAAGCTGACTTTTTAAAAATAGTCTTCATGCTGACTGGTATTTTAACAAAATGAAGATCATCTTACCTGGAGAATGTTTACAGTTATTAACAATGGCCTCCTAATCCTCTGGAAAATGCATCAGAATGGCTAGTCGGTGCCCCAAAGGTGCACCCATGCTTTTATTCCTTGAAACCAGGGAGTGAGGGCAGGCTACCACAGAGAGCAACCAGAGCAAGACATTGCAAGAACAATGGGGTGTAAGGTGCCAATGTCCATTTTACCAGGATGCATTTGTGATGGGAAACCACTGGTAATACTGGCAAATGGGGCAGCCATCCAGTCAGGTGAGCATGGTGTTGAGGAAAGGTGGAGGGCAGTGTGATGATTGGTAAAAGTCTTGAAGAATAATTATCCTAAGAGCACTAGCAATGCTCTTTGAGGATGCTGGGGTGCTGGGATGCCAGTCATGTAATGATTGGGTGCACATCATGTTAATGGGCTCATCATGCTGTGTTTGTTCCTAGAGGATATTTTGGAAATCTCTAGTAGAGAGTGCCCTGTGTTGCAGCTGCACCTATACAGCCAGCACCCCAATACCCTTTTGTATTGCCCCCTTAATAGCTGAGCATTGTTCCTTTGGGGCACATGTGCCCAGCTTGAAGCACACATGCAGCCGAGGGTCAGCCTGCGCACTCATGCATGGTTTGGTGCTACAAAAGTTCCTCCTCTTCATATGAATGGCTTTCCCGAATGTAAAGAACATCAGCCACATTTAGCAACATTTTAAGGTTTGAAGGCATTGTCTGGCCCATGACTCCCTGCCCCCCCACTCAATGGTGTCGTTGGCTGGCTTCTTGTGACTTCTTGTACCACCAGCTCCTCATTGAGATTGAAGGCACATCTATCTAGCCCCTGAACATTCTCCCACCACATTGTGTCACTAAGTAGGAATTCCCCTCCTTTCCCAAGATATCTAGGACTCATAGGATTATTAGAAGTGCCGATGCAAAAGAAAGGAGACATAAACCATCTGTATGTCAAGGGCCCTAACTAATGGGAAGAACTAACAGACAGTAACGTAGCCCCATCCAGTATCAAACCCTTTCATTGCAATAGACAGCACATAGAACTGGCAATGGCAAATCTTTTTTTCTGTAATGCACGCATGACAGTTTTAGCTTCACGGGAGAGAGGAAATGAGAAGAGCACAGTGTTTCTTTTTATAGGATTATTTCTATATATAGAGTCCTAATAACAAATGCAAATACAAGTTGCATTCCTTGTGGTGCCAAAGATCACATATGCATCACTGCTGCATTACACCTGATTTATGTTTATCTGTAGGCCGAGTCCGACTCAAACTTAAGCCAAATACCTGGCAGCCCTATTTGATTCTCTCTTCTTTAATGCCAATCACCTCTCCATGGTGGCCATCTTTAAACCTTGTGCTGTTCCTCCCACTGGCATCACGACTTCCAAACAATCATGTAATCCTACAGTATGTTAGCTAGGTTCCATCTGACTTGTTTTTTTTTAAATGTTCACTAGTTTTCTACAGCACATACGACTGACATTTGTAATATTGGCCACCACATGTTGAACTCTTTGCCATGATACAAGATCTATTTTGTCAGTGAGTAATTCTATGGAATATATTTATTTTTTCTCCATCATCAGTCTCAGCTAAAAGGTATACTTGTTCCGGAGTCACAAAGGACACTTCCGGTGATTTTCAT
This sequence comes from Ambystoma mexicanum, assembly GCF_040938575.1. NCBI lineage: Eukaryota > Metazoa > Chordata > Amphibia > Caudata > Ambystomatidae > Ambystoma > Ambystoma mexicanum. Next base: position 795,735,090 of record NC_090935.1, on the reverse strand, counting down.
GAGCTGTACTAAAACCTCAGTTTTACCATGACAATGGGAAGTGAGTACTGTATATAGTTTGGCTTTGGACTACAATGCATCTAATGAATAAAATGAGAGACAGAAAGGCATTATAAAAACAACAAAAAACACAACACGTTAATGTCCAATTTATACTGTGATAAAATAACATTGGTGGACTGTCAACGCCTGGTGTCATATGGATTGAGGGGTTGAATCCGCTTATTGAAGGGTTCATCAGGATTGAATCCTGGTTCCTAATCCATGTGGGTACACCAGTCTGACAATGTTCCAGATAAATGGGGACTTGAATTCCCTGTGCTTGAAAACACATCTATGCCACACTCCACCCAGTGCTTCTCTGTTAGTTTGCATACAGGGAAGGAGGGTGTAGAGGTTTTGACACCCGGGCAATGCCAAAGAGTCACCTAATGGGAACACGATAAACATCTTCTCTGAAGGCAGTGCTTGGCGTATATCAGAGATAGATTAGTGGATAAAACGGTGGCTACACGTGTCACTAAGATGGCCGATTCATTAACAAAATGAAATATGCACAAATGTCACTCTCAAGTACAGATGAAGGGTAAGAGGAATTCAGTACTGTTAGTGGCCACTGGAGGGACTGGGTGAATTGTCAGTTGCCTTATGGATTCATGGTCTTGCCTAAAATGTTTTATGTTTATGGGCATTCATATTGACACACCAGACTATGATGTCGATTATACCTTCAGAGAGCCGTCAGGGTCGCATTCAGAAAACAGTATGCAAAATACCTCCATGCATGTATGATTTGTCTTACAATTGACTTAAAGTAGGTGAGAGGATAGAAGTGAGAACATGTTCAGTCATGTTGTGCGTGTTTCCTCAATTAAATGACATGCATTGTTTGAAAGAAAACGGTTCCCAAACTCTGCAAAATGGCCTAGTATTGCGGTTAACCTTTCACAAACTTTGAGATTTCAGGAAATCAAAACCACTTTCCAAACGTCTGTTTTATTTACACTTTAACAGAACTAGTTTACCATCTAATACTGTCACATTTATTTAAAATACTCAACATCATCTTCTAACAAAGTGTTCAAACTGTGTTAATGTAGTAGTTTTCTTGTGTGGTCAATTGATTTTAAGTCTGGATTCTAGATGTACCATCAACTCCTCTTGCATTAGAACACACGTAATCCCCTTAATGTATTGTGACTATAAAACATAAGTCATTGTTTACTTATTTCAAAATTAGAATCAAGCAATTATAGACTCTTCATTAGTATTCTTTACTTATAAATGAATTTCACATTTGCAGTTAATGAGTTGCTGTCTCAGTTATAAATAGCATACGTTTAACCTTCTTTATGTCTAGCTTCCAGTGCTTGTGTTGTGTGTCAGTCAATGTGAACACATATGCAGTACTTCTCTCGTGCATGCATCAAGAAGTCTTCTGCAAAGTTTGAGAGAAAACCATTGAACTGAAATAGTTTTCCATTAGCCGTAAAAGATCTATTGGTAATGAAAGAGATTGCTTTCATCAATTCTAGGGCAGGAAAGTGTAACAAGCTAAATGGCGAAAGGCAGTTGGGTTTTTAGTATAACTAAATAATATGGTTATATTCTCCATTGAAATCAATATTAGGGCATTCACTGCTCAGTGAGTTGACGAGTACAGCCCCAATGGAACCATGGCAGAATAAGCATGTTGCCACTACATCCTTCCAAACGGCCCTCTGTGAAAAAGATCTCACAGTGATTGAAAGAAAAACATTCATAGAAATGAATCATTTCCAAACCACAAATGTTCTATGGGCTGTGTGTGATTGGCTTGTGTTATTCAAAGGTCAGACTCACGTCTGAATCACAGGGATATGTTGTGGAATGTTTGAGTTGATAGTTGTGCTTCTAGTAGTGAGAGCAATGCCACACACTCAAACTCATAAGTGTGTGGGACTAGTAGGGTGGGTGAACAGCCTGTAATTTTGGCTGATTTATTTCCACAGACATTTGGCAGAGCTTTGGATTGCGCCACTGGAATTCAAAGTTTAGTCCTCTCTCTGAATTCAGAGATTCAGACACATTTAATAGCAGATTTCTTCATTAATAAGCTTTTCTGCTCAGGACTTCCTAGTAGTGCAGACCCTCAGTGAGCAGTCAGAGTTACACCCCTATGGGGTGAATAACATATTTTATGCATGGATGTTGGAACCTACAAATGTGAGAAACTGGGTAAGAATCTGTCTGTAGGTCATTCACTCTGGCATAAAGGGAAAGAGATGGTTGAGCACTAGGAGAAACCTTGTGGTGGTATTGTGTCCTTTGGCAACACAATACACACAATTGTTACCAGCACCAGTTTTTTATGAATTCAACTAAGTTACATTATTTTCCATTCATAAAGCTGCAGTATAATTGAGCCATGGATCTGGACTTACACACATATATTGGGCCTCATTCCGAGTATGGCGGTAAGGGATACCGGTCACTGTTAATGAGACCGGTGCCGGTAATCCCTTACCGCCGCATTCCGAGTTCCCTTTGCGCCCTCGTCCTTAACGCCTGCTTTTAGCAGGCGTTAGGGACGAGGGCGCAAAGTGGCTTTTTAGCCAATAACGGTGACCGTAAAGTACGGTCACCGTTATTTGCAATTTCCCCATTCCCATTGAGTCCTATGGGGGTTCATTTGGGAATGGGGAAGGGCCCTGGGGAATGGGAAATTACCGCCCTGGTCAACTCGGAATAGGGAGGTCATTTCTCATTCCACCAGGGTGGTGCCGGTACGGGTCCGGTGCCGACCAAGGCGCTACTACCACCATTGGTTAGCGCCGGACTCGGAATGAGGCCCATTGTCATTACTCAACAGTTTGTAAGGCGTGTATACTGGAGCTAGGTGGAGCAACTAAGTGGCAGTGCATTATCTTGCAGCTCTTTTCTCTTATTACCTTTCCCATGAATTGAGGACACACAGAGATGCATGAATGGTTGGTTGGTGCAATAAGTTTATTTGGAAAATAGAAAGTATTCTTAATTTCCTCACCAAACAATCCCTCCTTTTCAAACTCATATTACTCAAATTTGTTTGGCTGGTCCTGTGTTGTCAAAGGTTTACACCATTGATAATCTGGTTTCCGATCTCTTTTTCATAAGGCGAAAGAACTCTATAGCATACACATTAAACTTTGTTATGAAATCAGTGTCTATGCATTATATTTTATAGAAAAATATTTAAATTATTGAATAAATATTTCCAAATTTGCTTACGACTACAGCCCAAACCGCTGGATGGATTTTCATTAAATTTGTGGCAGGAGTGGCGGCTTGGCCCCGAACGAGTGCTTTAGTAAATTTAGTATACATCCGTCCAGTAGTTATTTTTAAAATGTCCCAAAAATCGGGTAAAAAAAAATGTATGATAACTGTGTTCGGTCCATGGACTCACTTTCCTGTTCGCTCCATGGACGGGCCTCCGATTGGTCAAGAGGGTGGCGTAATATCCACATACATCGGACGTGCCCACTGATTGGATGGTGAAAAGCATGAGGTGCGTCAGATTTTTGCTAACGCCCACTTCGTTGGATTCGCGGACAGCCGTGGTTGTCCGCGAACATCGCAGTGAAAACATGATAAAAAACACGACATTACATTTGGCAAACTAATGAAAGAATCTCTGTGGAGGTGAGGAGTGATGAGGATGGGATGGGATATGGCCTTAAAAATCCCAAAAAATTGATGCTTTTTCAACTCCGATATCCGCAAACAGTCCAGATGCCCAGGACAGTCCTGTGAAGTTCGCGAACATCTGAATTGTTCGTGGACATCTATGCCTATTTCTGCATTACAGGGTTGGTGAAAAACAGTTTTGTATGGCGTATAATTTTGGCGCCATTCAATGAAACTGCATGAAATATTGGGATTTCATTCTAGACCTGACTCTGCTGAATGATTCTGCCAAGAGGGAACAAAATTAGAGGGGGGTCCTTAAATATTTTAAAGGTTTATAAATGTGGTAGCATTTAACAAATCTGCAGACAAGTTTGCAAAATGGGTCTAGGCCTAAATATGAATGTTTCTGCAAAGATTGGTGAGATTTTGTCAAGAGGTAAAATTAGAGAGGGCACTCAACATTTTTAGATGGCTTTAACTTTGTTGCCATTTGACGAATGTGGACAAAAGTTTTCAGAAAGATTATAGACCCAACCTTGAATGTGTGTGCAATGTCTTAATGGATTTTGTCAAGTGGGGGCTATTTTATATACATACATTTTGACACTTTAAAAAAAATAAACATGTGCGGATTTGCAGCAAACTTGTGCAAGGAGCCTTGGCAACGACCTGAAAGCATGGTTTTGCAAACGTGTCTCTGTTTTATTTGTTGAAAAGTATCATAATGTAGGTACAAAATATGGTGACATGCCTTTGGTAACTGAGATATAGCCTGTGGTGCCATGGGCAGTGGCCAGATTGTCCAGGTCAATGCCATCTGGCTACTGGCCATGACCATGAGGGACCATCAATGGGGTAAAAGTGGGCATGGCCACCAGGGACCGGCTATGTGGTAAAGTATTTCGAAATTGGGATAGGTTTGAATGTGAAAGAACATTCTGCTTGTGGGAACAGGTTGTCAGCAAGTAGAAATGTGTACTGTAATTTGCTTGTTGGAGCATGCAGCATGGCCGAAGCAGTAGGTTTGAGTGGGAAGAAATGGTGGACTAGATTACAGCAAACGTGCGCAATGAGCATTAGCAAGGACCTAGAATCATGTTTTTGGAAACATGCCTTGTGTTTTATTTTTCCAAAGTGTAAGAATGTAAGTAGAAAAACTAGTGATCTACATTTGGTGTCTGGATAGGGGGCCTGGCCCTCGGAAAATTCAAATGTGCACTCTGATTTGCTTGTTGGGGAATGTAGCATGGCCAAAGCCTTTGCCCCATGGATTTGGAGACTGGCCATGGCAGCAAGCTGAAGTGGGAGAATGGAAGACCAGGCTCCCGTCCTTCACCTCTCGCGCTTGGCCTAAAGGGTCACGACCCAGACACCCGCCACGAGAAGAGTTTGTCCATTTACCAGACGACCAGATACCCTGGTACAGGAACATACGGATGTGTCCATCTGCCTGCCCAGCAGCCCGCACTGGCCATGCCAACACCTGCGGCACGGACCAACTAGACTAAAATCTACACGTCGTTAGAGATGCCATGACGACCTAGACAACGGGAAGCACATCTGTACAAATATACACACTGGACATTCCCACACCGATCTACACGAAGAATATACTCAGTGCTATGACGTAGGCAACAGGCATATTCACGGACGTGCATCTTTATTATTTTTACATAGGCTTTCAGAATGCAGAAACGCAAGACGCGTCATGAACTCATCTACAAAGCTTGCTCACGCTTCTCTTGAAACCAGTTACCACCATGAGAGGTATAATGAAGACACGATACTGGTCATGGAACTATATGCTACTATAACCTAAAGCACCAATGCACCAAACGGACCACTTATGCACCAGGCCCAAGTAGGCCTCAAACAAGAGCTCCCGTGGACATTAACAAAGCAAGAGTCAGGTTGCTGATCCTGCAGAAAGAGCCCGGTGAAGCAACCAGCCAAGGTCGCAATGTTGCAAACCCACATTCCAAGAACAAAGCATCAAAGGCACGATGTTGCAACCTCGCACTCCGCGCACCAACGTTAAAGTCACACCTGCAAATTAAACCAGACACACAGTGGAAAAGCAATATTAATTGTGCAGAATTCTGCCTCAAACACGGTCCCTCCCCACGTGACCAAGCCGAACCTGACGAGATGCCAAACCCAGGAGAGAAGAGGCGTCTGGATCCCTCGCTACGAGACACAGGCAGATACACTTGAAAGGCAATGGACATCTGCGACAGTGGGAGCGGTCAGCCTTCCAGCTATGAATAAATCCTCACATTGTCTGCACGTACCCATAATGAAACATTGTTGCAAATTGCAGGTACACCGAGAGCTGGGAACAGCGGTGATCCCAGGCTGGGAAGCTCACGGGCGCACCAATCAGAACATGGGGCTCTTATCACTGACGCCAGTAATATTAACCAATCCTCAGGAGTCTTCATGTAACAATTCTCATGTATCTAATTGTAGGGACAACCCAGATATATCACCTGACTACCCTTTGTCCACTAATATTGTTCTCTATATGTGTGCTATACTAACCCTACCACTCGAGCAACCAATTAAGAGTGGCGATAGGTTTTTTGTTAACTTTCTGAAGTGACGCAAGTAGCGCGTCATAATACAGTAAAAAGGGCCTGCGAGCCCCACGATTGTGTGTGTGTCAGGACGGACGCGTACGCTCATTGACCCATCCCTGCCGTTTTGTCTAATAAACAGCAGAGTCACCTTGCTCCTTGTGTGTGTCTCATACTCTATCTCATCTGGGATATACACGGGAGGAGTTGGGGCCTCCCTGCCTGGAGGTCTGCGGACGGCCCGGCCGACCCCGGCAGAATTTCCCCCCGACAAGTTGGAGGCACTGCTGAGATCTGTTTAAGATCGACTTTTTATTTTTACTTTTTCCAGGCACTCCCGTTGCGAGGAGGCCCGGCGGCGCGGCCCCCTCTGCCGTTGCCCCCTTCTGAGGACTACAGGACCATCGCGGAGCTGCGAGAAGACCGGCCAGCGCAATCCGGATATTGGCCCTCGGGAGCCGGTTGAGAAGTATCCCGCCCGCGGTTGGCGAGTGTCCAGATGTGGTCCAGACGAGGGGAGGTGGCAAGCCGCTTGGAGGGGTGCACGCAGTCGAGCGGCCCTGCATCGAGAGAACTTGGTGAGCATGACACGCACAACAAGCAATGCGAAATTGTGAGGGAGGGGGAGGAAGTAAATAAGGGAGGAGGGAGGTGTTGTACAGATGCACGGCGAAGGTCTAACAACTTAGTGTTGCCAATGGAATGAATGGTAGCGAAATGAGTGCGAGAGCAGTCGGCTACGTCATGCGAAAGAGGGGGGCGGAGCACGAAAACATCACGTGCGGCCGCTCGTAAGACATTGATTGGCCTAAGTCGCGACTACGTGTAAGGGTGGGTGTGTGTGGTTTCCTACGATTTGGCATTTATTGATCAATGAGTAGACGAGGATCCCTATTGTTCGAGCAAGAAACTCGATAGGTAGATGACGTTTCCCTGTAGGCGGTAGCTAGTTGCCTAGTTGCCCAATACGGAAGATAATTGGCTGGTTAAGCCCTCCTGTTGAGGGGCGTATCACACGCGAGGCGACGCAGTGTGCGCAGTCCGATTATATTATTGATTTGATTACCTTGTTCCAGGAGTGACAGGAAGACAGCTGTAGGGTTAGCGGGGGTAGATTGCAAGTGTATTTTGAACTTAAAGAACATATGAAGAATGTACCAGTAGCTCGAAGAAATTGGTGACGTCACCAGTAGGGATTTAATAGGATATCGCGAGCACAAGGAACTTTGGTTTTGAGAGTGGTGGGGAAGAGAAATATGATAAGGGAGCGGACACGGAGATAAACGATAGACAAGTGGATCGGGAAAAGGAGAAGGGGAGAGGGGCGTGGCTGCGCACGGAGAACGCCGGCCACGGCAAGTGTAAAAGGGGGAGGAGAACGGGGAAACAGGACGACTGTATAAGAGCGTCGTAAAGGGTACGCAGCCGCAGGGGGCTGCGTGCGCTTCGGCCGCAGGGGGCCGTAAGGGAAGGAATATACAATATAAAATCATACACATATATACATATTTTATTTTATTTTTTTTTTAATAATTTTTATTGCATAATCTGTCAAAGGATTGTCGTAAGTCCCCACACTTGCGGGGCCAGGTAAACAATATAAGGTTGTATATTGTAAACTGCTAGTGAAGGGAAGGGTAACAAGTGGAGCGCCACTATGTCACACGGGACAGGGTCGGGAGGGTGGGGGAACACCCTCACTACCCCACTACAACACATATGCACCACACTGCCACCCCATAGGGAGAAATTAATTAAGTACAGCATAGAGTGGACCCAGGGGACGGATAACAAAATGTTAACACAATGGCCGCCTAATGGTAGTTTCGATCCATATGCCCAACATTCACTGCTAAACCATCTGCACAATACATACAAGGGGAAGAAGTTGGCAAACCATGTGGAGGTGTTTAACTTATGGAGGATGTTCCAGGGGTCCCGACCAGGACCAAATGGAATGTTCACTATGGGGGAAACACCGGAAGAAAAGGAGATTAAGAAAGAAGGAGAGGATGGGAAAAAGGGGCGTGAAAGCACAAAGAATACGGGGAACGGAGGAGAGGGAGGAGAAAAGATTGATAAATCAGACGACATAAAAAAGGAACCGAGCAACGAGATACCCATAACACCGGGAGTGAAAACAGAGGGAGGAGGGTTGTACCCTTTAAGAGAATTAGGAGAAATAGAAGGACAGTTAAGGGCGGCTGAAGGATACTCGAACCCGGCATACAGCCCTCCACCACATGTGGCTCATAGGAAGATACCAGTGGGGGAGGGGAGGATTGGAGAAGAGCAGACTGTAGAGATAGGAAATGATGAGTGGGTAGCTGCACAAATATTATTAAAATTACGAGGTTCACTAACTGGAGAAGAGAGAGAGGTAGTAAAGAGAACAGACGAGGATAGTGCAAGAGAGAGTGAAATGAGGGGGGAGGAGCTATTACGACAAAAGGAAGAGATTTTGGAGGAAAGATTAGCAAAGCTAAGGGATGAGCAGAATGAATTGATCAAACAGCTTGAGAGGGAGGAAAGAGAGAGAGTGAGGAAAAGGAAAGAAGGTAAGAATGAATTGGAAAAATTAAGGGAACGAAATGAGGAGCAAAGGAGAGAAGCTGAAAGGGTAAAAGCAGCAGCAGACAGGGTATCAAGAGTAGTGCTGAGAGAAAAGAAGAAGGAAGAAGAAGAAAAGGAAAAGGAAATGGCAATATGGAAGAGGAGGGTACTATCAGAGACAGCTAAGAAATATGAAGAGGGGAAAGTAATAGAAAGTATAGTAGAAAGAGAAAGGGTGAAATGGGAAAGGAAGAAAGAGGACGAAAGAATATTGGAACAGATGAGCAACGAAGTGATCGAGGAATTGAAAAGGAAAAGGGAGGAAAATAGTAGGGAGATGGAGGAGAGAAGTGAAGGGGAAAGAGAAGGGAGGAGTAGGGAGAGTGAAAAATGGGGGGATGTATATAGAAGTAGAGAAGTAGCAACAACATCAGCACTAGGGGGAGCAGTCGGTAACAAAGGAAAAGGAGAAATAGACCTAATAGATTTGGAAACAGTAACAATAAAAGGGAAAAAGGCAGAGTGGGGGGTACCATTTATGAATGCTTTTTGTAGTGAGGAGGAAGAAGGAGTGGAGAGGGAAGGAAGAAAGAGTGAAAGGGAAAGCTTAGATAAGCTATACCTCACTCGAACAAACATAGACTCGCCATGGATCAGTAGGAGAAGGGAGGAATTGGAGAGAAGTGAGGAGGGAGTGAAAGGACTAGTGGAAAGACAAACCTATGAAACCACACCATCCCCATCTCCATCACGCCCTCCCCAATCACACCCTACATGCCCAACCACTGCACGCTCGCTGCGCAGAATAAAGCTTGCGCCCTTCATGGACGAACTGACACCCTATGCATGTCGGCTTAGAGACCTCCCTAGTCGCAGGCAAGACAGACAAATAAACGCGCCCATATTAAACACAGGAAATGACGAAAAGAGGGGAAAGGATGGAGAAGGAGTTAGGAGCAGGGGTAATAAGGACGAAATTGAAGAGGTAAAGGAACCGGAAGAAGAGGAGGGGTGTGAGGACTCGATATTATGGAACATAAAGGGTGACACAAGACACAACTTAATGCCACTGTTGGAGAGAGGAGGGGTTAGACCACAGTACGTCCCTTGGAAGCATACGGATAAAGAAAATATAAAATGTAGGCTCCCATCACTAAGTGGAGGTGCGGGTAAGTGGATATATGAAATGGAAAAACACACCGCAGGACAGAAACTAGCAGTAGGAGATGTGAAGGGCCTGTTAATATCAATATTAGGGGATAGAGCGGATGACATTTGGAAGAGAGCGGGATTCCATGGGGTAACAACAACAAACACATCGCATGATGGGGCACCATTTGCAAACTGCAGACATGCGCTATGGCAGGCATTGAGAGTACAGTACCCAGACACATCAGACATAGGAGCAATTACTTCCCGTAAGATGCGTGAGAATGAGGATCCTGTTGATTATATCCAGGATATCCAAGAGAAGTGGCGCATGGAAACTAGAGAACAATGGGACAAAACACCAGCCATATTTTATCATATACTAGTACAAGGGCTCCCAGAAGGAGTTCAGAAACAACTAAAGAAAGTAGTGGGAATGGAAGCAAAACCATGGCCAGAAATACAACTGACTATAGTACATCACTGCAGGACATGGCAAGGAAAAATGAAACAAAAGGAAGAGGACAGGAAAACAGAAGAGGCTAAACTAGTACAGAAAAAACTTACTAAATACACAATGGAAGGGGCACTAATAACTACGCCCACACCAATGGCCCAAAGCCCCACACAAGTAGTGGCTGCACAAGATCCCGCTCAAATAGCACCTCCACAGACTATAACACAACAAGTGCCGCCACTGCAATTACACGCACCAAACATGGGAGGAGGGTACCCAATGCAAGGAGCTGGGTATTATAGTTATAACAGGGGGAGAGGAGGATTTATGAGAGGGAGAGGATACAGATATAATACCCAACAGCAGGTGGGAGGACTTAGAAATTCCTACCCCACAGGGCAACCAGTATACCAGGACAACACAGGGAGCTTCCCATGGCAAAGCAGGGAACCACCCGTGTGTTGGAGTTGCGGATTATTAGGACACATGTCACGTACGTGTAGGGTCAGGCCAGGAACACCAGCATGGAATGAACAGGCACAACCTAGGACCTCACAAGAACAGCAGGGCATACAACAACAGCAGACGTTACAACAAGGAAGTGACCCACAACAACAAATAACACAACAACAGCCACAAACATATTCACTGCCACAACAACAAATAACACAACAACAGTCACTGCCACAACAAGTAGCGCTAACACAACAACCCCAAGCTCAACAAACGCAATTGGGTAGGGTGACGGTGTTGGGACACAACCCTTACACAGGGAATGGCCAATCATTGTACCCCCAATAGGACAACCCACAGACGGCCTTGGTGTGTCCCATCCTGTCAGTAACACCTAATAGTGCGGAGGAGCCACGCATAGAGGTAACGATAGGTGACAAAAAATTATCATTCCTTGTTGATACCGGGGCAACCCGGTCTTGCATAAGGGAAGGTAAATTTAAGATGTCAGGCGAAGCCATGAACACCCAAGGATTTTCTGGGGCTAAAGGGTTGGTTCCCTTTACTGATAACGTTCCCTTATCTATTGGAGATTATGATCTGTCGGTTCCACTTTTATATTATAGTGCCTCACCAGTAAATATACTGGGGAGGGACATAATGAACAGGTTGAATATGACGATCTCCTTTACAGAGGATGGCATAATTTGCTCTACTCCAGGGATTAACATGCTCGCAGCACGACAGATTATGCAGGCATACTGTGGACAGACAGCGATTAGGGCGGAGCCAGTAGATGGCGAGCTATTCCAGTATGGAACAGACATGGCATTTGCATGGATGCCAGGGATAGAAGGGAAAATATGGAGGAGGCCAGCAGCCTATCTGTTCCGACCAGAAACACCTGTTAATGAACCAGAAGGAAAGGTGTTTGTAATGGACATTGAGAGCATTATTGCAACAGCTGATTATATTGCTGTGCACACCCAAGATAAAGAAGGGAGAGCATGGAGGGCAGTGATAGCACTAGCAGAAGGATGTAGGCTGACCCAGGTGTCAGATGAGGAGCTGTTCTCAGAAGGAAAGGAGGAAGGTGAAATGGTGTTCATGATGAGTGTAGAAATATGGCTAAGAGTGGCTCACAAACAAGTAGCACAGAAAATTGCAATGGCACTTGAGGCACCCGCATGCACCCCAGTCCCATTCTTTAAGGAGGATATGTCAAGGGTGCCCAAATCATTATGGACTATTAGCCCTTATGACGTGGGATGCATAAAAAGCATAGGGGGTGTAAGGATAAAATTGAAAAAAGGTGCCATACTACCAAGAGTGAAACAGTACCCACTGTCAAAAGAGGCAGATGAGGGCATATATGAAACCATAACGGCCCTTATAAACAATGGCATATTGGTCCCCTCAGAGTCACCATGTAACACGGCTGTGTACCCAGTGCGCAAGGCTAAAGGGGGGTCTTGGCGCTTCATACAGGACCTCAGGCCCTTCAACAACATAGTAGAAGTAGAGTATCCAGTAACAGCAAACCCGGCCACAATATTGTGTGGCATTCCAGCAGAAGCATCACGATTTACAGTGATTGACCTTAAAAATGCTTTTTTCTCAATACCATTACACCCAGACTCACAAGATTTGACAAGCTTCACTTACCGAAATACAAAGTGGAAACATACCAGATTACCACAGGGGTATTGTGAATCACCCTCAATTTTCAATAGAGTAATACAGATGGATTTGGGTAACGTTGAAGTGGAAAGCACAGTGTTACAGTATGTGGATGACATAATAATTTGCAGTACAAACGAAAGTAAATGCAGAGAGGACTCGTTAAAAATGTTGACGATATTGGCTGAAAAAGGGTACAAGGTAGACATGGAAAAGATACAATACTGTCAGGAACAGGTACTTTACATTGGCCAACTGATATCCCAACATGGAAGAAAGATTGCACCACAAAGAGCACAGGCCATTTCAAGCACTCCAATGCCACAGACGGTGAGAGAACTGCAGCAATTTCTGGGGCTGTGCAACTACTGTAGAGCATGGGTATTTGATTACAGTTCATACATAGGACCACTGCTTGAGGGTTTGAGGGAAGCCAATAAAGGGGAGAAAAAGTTGGGGTGGACTATGGAAATGAGGGAGGCCTTTGATGAATTGAAAGACGCAATATCGACTGCTCCAGTACTGGCATCCCCAGACTATGAGCGACGATTTTTTATATTTTCACATTGCGACTCAGCAGTGATGAAAGCAGTATTGGCCCAAAAAACGAGCATGGGCTATAAACCAGTAGCATTTTACAGCGGTCACTTAGACCCTGTGATGTTAGGTCACTTCTCTTGCGAACAAGGTCTCGCTGCAGCTGCTTTTGCAGTGGAAAAAGCATCAGCAATAACCATGGGGTGTCCAACTACACTGTTTGTGGAACATGCACTATTTGCAATATTGAATAAACCTAAGTCCACACTAACAACGCAAAGGGCATCAGGTTATGAGATCATTTTGTCTAGAGCTGAACTAGCAATTGTCAGATGTAGCACGGTTAACCCTGCAAGGTTCCTAGCAGAAGTAATTGAGGAGGGAGATTACGCCCATGACTGCACCCAAATAACTGAAATGTACTCATGTACTAGAAAAGTTGAAGAAAACGCACTGGAGGGAGGTGAGCTTTTGTTTATTGATGGGTCATCAACTATTGATCAAGGAGATGGGATACGGAGGACTGGGGCAGCAGTGGTAAAAATGATGGAGGCGCCGGTGTGTGTGGCTGTGAAATGTGTACAATTACCACAGCATTACTCTGCTCAAGCCGCGGAACTGGTTGCACTAATATTGGCATTGAAGGAAAGTTTTGACAAACGAGTAACCATATATTCCAACAGTGCATATGTTACATCCACTGTCCACTCAGGGCTATCAAAATGGAGAAGAAGAGGGTTTAGGAGAGCTGATGGCACTCCAGTGCAACATGCCCTCTTATTGGCTGAACTAATTGAAGTAATAAACGACCCCCAAGAACTAGCCCTAGTAAAATGCACCGCACACACCAATGGTGAAGACCACGTCTCAAAAGGGAATGCAGCAGCAGACACACATGCGAAATATGCTGCATACTTTGGTGAGATATGGAACCCCACAGACTCACAGAGAGGGAGAGGGAGGGGAATGGCTAGGGAGATGTTGATAAGAGAAGGGTACACCCATCTCCCAGCCACACAGATTATGGAGCTACAAGCGGCTGCACCAATGGCCGAAAAAGAAATATGGGTAAAAAGAGGATGTACAATGTCACCAACCGACGCACTATGGTGCCAGGGTGGCACTGGAAAAGTTGTAATACCGTTGGCACTTTTAAACACCGCCCTGAGCCAATTACATCACCCAGCCCATACAGGCAAGGAAATAATTGCAGCACGAATTAGAGAAGATTGGTTCTGTCCCGAGTTAAATTCTCATGTGTCGAATTTTATCAGCAATTGTCTCACATGTCAACAGTTTACGGCCGGTCATACCCTAAAGGTGATAAGAGGTACCATACCCCGGCCAGAGGGACCTTTTCGGCACCTTCACATTGACTATGTTGATATGATCAACATATGTCAAGGTAATAGGTATATGATTGTAGTAGTATGTCCATTCTCTAGGTGGATTGAAGCAGGGCCCTGTTCACACCCAGATGCATTTAGAGCAGCCAAATTCCTAGTAAGGGAGGTCTTCCCCAGGTGGGGAGTGTGCGAGGTCTTAAGGTCAGACAATGGCCCGCATTTCGCAAACGAAATGTTCCAGCATATCACATCCTTGCTGAGCATAAAACACAAATTTGCATGTGCATACCACCCACAGGCTAACGGTGTATGTGAACGCCTGAATGGCCTATTGAAGGAGGCAATTGCAAAAATACAACAAACAACAAAGAAAAGCTGGTTGTATTGCCTTCCATTAGCCCTATTTGAATTAAGGAATAGGCCAGGGTCGACCACCACCTCACCCCTCACGAGGTGGTTACTGGACGTCAAATGCGCCTTCCCCTAACGCCAACGTCAAGGGCATTCACTGACCACGAAAGTTCAGCGAGTGTGTTAGGTGATGAAATGTATCAATATGTGTCTTCTTTGATTACTAGTGTTGTGTTTGTGTCTCAACAGCTCAAGCGCACACGGGGCGGGTCTACCAGCAATCAAGAAGAAGGTGCCAGTACAGAATTGGAAAAGGAGAACTTGTGCAAACTTGCCAAAGGTGACCACGTGCTACTTCGCAATTTCAATAGGAAGTGGAACGATAAGAGGTTCACTGGCCCCCATCTGGTAGAGGACGTATCAACAAGAGCAGTAAAACTAAAGGACAAGCGTGCCTGGAACCACCTACATGATGTAAAGATCTACAAACTACAGACCCGCCCCAGCGCCAATGACAGGTCCATTGGAAGAACAGCAACAACATCCCCGACAGCGGAAGGAAGTTCTACCACAGACAACGACCCAATTGTTCCCTTACCGTGTCACTACCCAGCTTCCCCGGAGACAATAACTGACGAAGAAAGGGGTGATCCCCATACTGCCCACCCCATGGTCACACGCTCAAAGAGTAAAAATACTTCCGCCATCTGAGCCCAAACCCCCCGCCCATTGACCCCCAAGTATAGTTATAACTGAACTGAAAGACATTGCCTGCACAAATACACATGTAAACACGTGAATGTTCTCTTTTTTCTCTCGCACATACAGGAACTGCGTATTATTGTATTGTTAAGAAAAAGCTAACTAACAAGTTCACTGCCCAGGCGTAGATGGTACTCCCAGACGATAACTACCCAGAAGAATTGTCACACCAATTTGTATACGAAATAAAAAGGCCAACATACCTAAAAAAGAGAAGGGTACGTGTCTACTACACAGCATTCCTCCTGGCCATAGAATATTCCATGCCCCACCTCCGCCCATACTTGCCAGTCCTAAGAGACAGATCACTTAGAGTAGCGTGGGAACAGCTCTTCGCCTGGGCACTGAATGACTATTTGATAGGGAGAGCTTAAAGGAAACAAAAAACTAACATTTAATAACAAGCATTTTGAGAATTTTTAGGCGGGCAACTGTAACGTCGCAAGAATACGCTGCCAGGACTGCAGCAAGGTAAGAGCAAAATGCCGGTGAGATTAGCATATGTAATAAAAGTAATAGGGATTTTGATGATCACCGGGTTCTTGGCTGCCTCTGTATGGCAGTACAGCTATGCTATTAATTTTATTGCTGCACCCAAACCTAATATACCCCCGTCCCCTGCTGCAACAGGTGTTACGTCAGGTGATAGTAGTAACATTGCACCCAAGCAAAACAGAGTTAAACGCAGCACGTACTCAGACAATAAAGGTATTGATAATTATATACAAGATTCAGCACACGTCACAAACAACATATGGTACCAACACATGACCCGCATTGGTAAGCAGACAACTGAGGACAGCTGCTACGTTTGCTCATTAATACCATACGCCATGAGTGCTTCACGAACATTTGTTGCCACGGAAATAGATGAAAAGACAGCACAGTGCATAATATACTTGGCACTGTTCCAAACGAAAGGAAGGTTTCAAGGGACAGTAGTGCACATGACATGGAAAACACGAGACTCATACCCATATGAAAACAACTTCCTCAAGACCTATTTGAGTTACCACAAGAGCAGTTTACATGCTGAAGCATTCAGATACATAACAAGTGGCCCCGCAAAAGGAGAAACAAAGAAAGTAACACTGCAGTATCTACCATGTGATTGGTACGCCACTGAAGTTCCGGGTAAACAAGGATGCTGGGAGAGGCCGCTGGTGACGATAACAGGAAAGGTGTATCTGGACAACAGCTGGGAGATAGGAGTGATTGGCAGCAACATGGTAACAAAAGAAACTATCTCAACTATCGAGGCACACAATCACCGATGTTGGACGACGTGGATCAAGTATGTACCAATGCTCACGTGGGTAGAAACAGATGAAGACCCAATAACAATACTACCGCTGACTGCGCCCAAGGTATGCTACCAGCATAAAGGAGAGGTGGACGTAGGATATAACACCAATTGTGCAAGTGTGATGGAGTTACCTGAGGGGGGTGCAGGAACAGCAGTAATAATGGACCATTATTGGGCCTGTGGAGAAAAGGCATACCATACACTGCCTCCCCTGTGGAATGGTGTGTGCACAATGGTGCACGTCAATGTACCATCACTAGTGGTACCTAAGAAGCATGTCAATGTGGCGAACTTTCCCAAAATGGATGAAGGGGACAAGAGAAAAAAGAGATCTGCACCACTTCAGGAGGAGCAAGGGAACAGGACTAACAGCAATGATACTGTCCTAAATAGAAGAAAAAGACAAGGAGAGCCACTGACAGGAAATTACCTATGGGGAAGGTCGGAAACGGCACTAACCTCAATACCGCCAGAACACAGACTATTTAGCAGAGCAGCAATGTTCTTCTCCTCAATAATACACCCGGGACTGCAGGCTTACGCAAACGCAAAATGGCTCCAAATAACTAGATGGGAACTAATGATGACCATCAATTCTACAGTAAATGGGTTTAACGCAATAAAAGAGGAGCTGCGAGCTATAAGGATGGTAGCACTCCAGAACAGATATGTATTGGACCTTCTCACAGCAATGGAAGGAGGAGTTTGTGCAAAGATAGGACAATCATGCTGCACGTTCATACCTGCCAACGATGCTGACAATGGTACACTGACAGAAGCAGTTTCACAATTGGCCCAGATGCACTCCAAAATGATGGATGAAAGTAACGGTGTAAACAAGGATAAGAGCTGGTTTTCACTATTATGGTCATGGATGCCATCCTGGCTGTCAGATGGACTGAAAATAATAGTGGGTTGTACTATTTTGGCTGGAGCTACGCTGATCATAATTAGATTTTGAAAGGCCCGGAAGGCACGTACCACTGACGAGTTGCTCGAAATGGTGGGAATGCACCCCTTGATGCCAGCAGATGACGGCCAGCATACAGGTGTGATAATACAGGAGAGGGAGAAGTTGCGCACCCAAATCATCACCAACCATCTAGACCCACCATCAGTGAAGGTCGAGAACCCAAAAAACCCCAGGAGCTACATAGGAAAATGGGTATACTGTACTCCTGGAGGAACCTGTGAATATATGTATTGGTCATTTGAAGATCATGTGAACCATTATGGACATCTAGGAGGAATAACTAAGATATGGCGAGTAAGAGGAGATAACGAGAAGGATATGTTTGTGGTCGACAAGTCGACCAGAGGGGGGACTGAAGTGGGAGAATGGAAGACCAGGCTCCCGTCCTTCACCTCTCGCGCTTGGCCTAAAGGGTCACGACCCAGACACCCGCCACGAGAAGAGTTTGTCCATTTACCAGACGACCAGATACCCTGGTACAGGAACATACGGATGTGTCCATCTGCCTGCCCAGCAGCCCGCACTGGCCATGCCGACACCTGCGGCACGGACCAACTAGACTAAAATCTACACGTCGTTAGAGATGCCATGACGACCTAGACAACGGGAAGCACATCTGTACAAATATACACACTGGACATTCCCACACCGATCTACACGAAGAATATACTCAGTGCTATGACATAGGCGACAGGCATATTCACGGACGTGCATCTTTATTATTTTTACATAGGCTTTCAGAATGCAGAAACGCAAGACGCGTCATGAACTCATCTACAAAGCTTGCTCACGCTTCTCTTGAAACCAGTTACCACCATGAGAGGTATAATGAAGACACGATACTGGTCATGGAACTATATGCTACTATAACCTAAAGCACCAATGCACCAAACGGACCACTTATGCACCAGGCCCAAGTAGGCCTCAAACAAGAGCTCCCGTGGACATTAACAAAGCAAGAGTCAGGTTGCTGATCCTGCAGAAAGAGCCCGGTGAAGCAACCAGCCAAGGTAACAATGTTGCAAACCCACATTCCAAGAACAAAGCATCAAAGGCACGATGTTGCAACCTCGCACTCCGCGCACCAACGTTAAAGTCACACCTGCAAATTAAACCAGACACACAGTGGAAAAGCAATATTAATTGTGCAGAATTCTGCCTCAAACACGGTCCCTCCCCACGTGACCAAGCCGAACCTGACGAGATGCCAAACCCAGGAGAGAAGAGGCATCTGGATCCCTCGCTACGAGACACAGGCAGATACACTTGAAAGGCAATGGACATCTGCGACAGTGGGAGCGGTCAGCCTTCCAGCTATGAATAAATCCTCACATTGTCTGCACGTACCCATAATGAAACATTGTTGCAAATTGCAGGTACACCGAGAGCTGGGAACAGCGGTGATCCCAGGCTGGGAAGCTCACGGGCGCACCAATCAGAACATGGGGCTCTTATCACTGACGCCAGTAATATTAACCAATCCTCAGGAGTCTTCATGTAACAATTCTCATGTATCTAATTGTAGGGACAACCCAGATATATCACCTGACTACCCTTTGTCCACTAACATTGTTCTCTATATGTGTGCTATACTAACCCTACCACTCGAGCAACCAATTAAGAGTGGCGATAGGTTTTTTGTTAACTTTCTGAAGTGACGCAAGTAGCGCGTCATAATACAGTAAAAAGGGCCTGCGAGCCCCACGATTGTGTGTGTGTCAGGACGGACGCGTACGCTCCTTGACCCATCCCTGCCGTTTTGTCTAATAAACAGCAGAGTCACCTTGCTCCTTGTGTGTGTCTCATACTCTATCTCATCTGGGATATACACGGGAGGAGTTGGGGCCTCCCTGCCTGGAGGTCTGCGGACGGCCCGGCCGACCCGGGCAGAATTTCCCCCCGACAAAGCCATGAGCACAGGGCATTGGTTACATAATTAGGTTATAGTGGACACTGATCTAGGATGCAGGCTAGGTGCATTGAATAATTGGGGTAGTTTGGTTGGGCTAGGGTCATGATTGAGCATTATGCCCTGGGCAATTGAACAATGATTTGCATCCCCAGCACGCACTGCTGATAATGACAGACATAAGTATGTGTTGCAAAAAATGTGTTTCTTAAAGAAGGTTTATGGTTTTTTCATATATATGAAAATAAGAATTATTAATAACTTATATACAGTGATGTAACACCATGAAACATTTTCACTTATAAAAACGTTTTGAATTGACAGAAAAAACGTTGATAAAGAGATGTTACGGTTAAGATGCATCCCACCCATAGGACACTCCTCTGCTCCAGTAGTTAGCCAGTTGCGTCCCACCTTGACATTCCTTGGCATTTCTCACCTGGGTTCTCATGAGCACTTGTCCATCCATACTGCCCCTTCTATTTATGCACTTCTCTCACTGCACAATGCATATGTGCATTTATAGGAGCACTGTGTAATTTGTTTTGTATAAGTAAATGAAATGCAAATGCAAAAGATGCATAGAAGATGGTTAAGTGGCAGTTGGTGTGTGCAAGCCTAATGTGTTCATAGGGTTATATGTAAAGTTTTTGGATGTGATTAGTGGATGGGTGTGTGACTGTTTGAAAGCAGGCATTGAGGGAGTGTTAAAAATTCAAATTAAAAAGTGTAGAAGGGCTGCAATGTCCAATAGTGTACATGTGCCATTCGGGTCTTTTAATGATGCATGGCCTGGAAAGGGGACTGTGAAAACCACAGATAGTTATAAAGGGCCATCGGTTATGGTCCTTATTGTATGCCAGAGAAAAGTATTTGGGACTGGAAAATTGTTTCTCACTACTATACAATTGTCCATTATTCTCATTAGCATAACAGAACATGCTGGAGAATCTTATTGAGTCTAACTACTTTACTTTACTTGCTACTCTACTTTACTACTTCTTTACTGAGAAATGTAAAGTAGATGGAGTTTATAAGATATTTTGTTTAGTTCTATTTTTTAACTGTGAAAGGTGGTTTCTAAATGAACCTTTTTCTGGTATTTAAAAAAAAATGTTTGCAGGAGAGGTTAGAAAGTAAGGTGGGGAGGGACATGAGGGAAGAGGAACAAACCACAAATATGGATGGGTAGGTGGACAGGGGAAGATGTTGTGTGTGTATTCCATCCAAGTGTTTCCCATGCTCCTTCATTACAGCTTCAAAAGCACAAATTGCTCCGTCCCTGCAGAGTGGTGTGTTGCCGTATATACAGAGCACTGTTGTCTTCGAAAGATATGGATCAACAGCCTCTTTTATCGCTTGCAAGGTAGCTGGTGGGATTTTGTGTCCCATATTAGTAGGCTTTATGGTTACAGTATTGGTAAAGGAAGATTAGGTGGAGGAAGACAGCCTAGTACTTCCTAAGAAAGGAACAACCTTTTTGAGAGCATTGCAGTGGTTGGATTCAGTGTGGCGGCGCATGAAGGAGGCCCACTAGTAGTACTGTTCAGGTAGTCCATGACTGAGTACAAAGTTGCACTCAGTGCATTTCACTTTGGTAGCTTTAGCCTTTGGTACATTCCCAACAGTGATAAGGAACTGCCCCACCCATGAATCTCTCTGGGTGGCAGAAGTAGGCACTTCACTACCTCATCTTCTTGGTCCTCTGTATTGTCTCCTGAAATACTGTACTTCTTTTGTTGTGTAAGTCCTCCAGCTGGTGATGGTGGTGGTATCTCTTGGGTAGGATGGATGGCAATAGCTGTAGCCATGTTTAAGATAAACAGCAAGTTTGCTAATATTTTTCCAGTTATGTGCTGTGTACTAGATTGTTAATGGATAATGAGTCAGAATAGGTGTCGGAGATCTGCAAGGGTAAGTTTAGAGCTTTAAAGTTCCTAGATGAGCTGAAAAAGTTCTGAACTGTTCGTGAGGCACGGACCCGTTTGTGAAGTGCAGATGCATTTGTGAACACATCATCATGTCACGCATGAGCGCGTGGTCACGAGACACACTCCAGATAGTCTGCCACGACGTCAGACGTTCACAGATGTCGTTGAATAAAAAAAACAAAGAAAAAGTTGCAAATGTGTATAGAAGTGTTCAAAATTATGCTAGAAGGTGGGGAATGGCAGAGTTTTAAGGCAGAACTTTGTAAATTGGACACAAATATTGCTATATAGGGGTATGTATGATATTAGTAAGTTTTAGGAAATTAGCTTGCACTGGTAAAAACCCATGAAATTCACTGAGAGAATGTTGTTAAGGGGACAATATGGTTAAATTGCACAAATAAAAACCTATGAAATTCAATGAAAAAACTTTGTTAAAGGGACGTTATGATTAAGTTGCAATAATAACAACCTATGGGACTATCTGTCCATAACTGAGAATAAAGGGGGACCCATGTGGAACTGTATATTTCTCTGTAAGGCTCTCTTACTTGACATGACCTATGGGGTTATACAAAGTCAAAACATATACAAAACATCTAAAGAAGTGTACCCACAAGGGTGGTGGGTGGCCAAGATTGACAGACTATGGGGGTAGGCAGGCAGGCTTGCAAGCAGGGATCGGAACACGAGCCCTCCCTATCTGAGAGATTAACAGATGAAGGCTTAACTTGGCTCCAAGTTTCCAACAAACGCCAGGCTCAGCCAAGACCTTTGGAAATTGCAACCTATCACCGCAAGTCAAAGTCGGGATGTCAGATTTGGATCTTTCTGAGAATTCTGATGACAAAACATAAATCACAGCCCAGTTAGCTTTTGCCAGTGTATATTGAAGTTTACGAGAAGCTTTGTGACTTGCGGCAGGAGGGATCTATTTGATTGTGGGGGTGGGAGATCAGAGCAGAGCAGTGCATGCTTCTGAGCCCTCCAGCGTCTCTTAGCCTCAGCATTGGCAGGAAATTGTAATGCATGTTTCCATGTAATAAATCTATAATGTCATCATGTTCTACCTTCTGACTCGCCTGTTACGGTAATTCTCTCTGCTTGTCTGTGTTAGAGAGAATTCTCTGTTTAGGCTGGATTTCCTCACCTAGTGAGTCCCCCAGCAGCTTTGCTGGATTTCTGGAGTTTGTTTTTTCCATCCTGACAAGAGTGAGACTCTTTTGTTCCCACTCTTAGACATGAATGTGGTTAATTCCTTTGAGTGTCAATGTGTTCTATGGGCTATGGGGTCTTTTACTCCATAGGGTCTCATATGTTTTGCTATGTGTGTTACACCGCACCCTCTGTGCCATAACACTGGGGTGTCCTAGAGGACCCCCACAATAGACTCCATACCCTGGGACTGACTACTGTCTCCCAGGGCATGTAAAGTCACCATTGGCTTTACTAGACCTAAATTTACTAACCGAACTAGTACAAACCATCCTATTGTGAACGTACAGGTAGGGGTAATTCGATTACCCCTGGGTCTGTTATACGAGGGGGCACTGTCCCGTCCCCCCTCGTCGAGTTTTGGCTGTTGGCAGTGGACACTACTTGTTATATTCAACCCCGAATATAACTCTATGGGATTCTTCCCATTCTTGGGGGCTAATACTTTTTCCCGTTAGTCTCTAACATACCACCGGTTTATTTGTCTTAAATGAATCTACCGGTTGGTATTTTCTGCCAGAACTCGGTTTTTAAAATGGCGTCTGTGTTCGTCTCTGTAACTCGGAACCAAAGGTTGAGCCCTTTGTTCCACTTTTGGCGGGCTTCTGCACAGAAGCCCTCCAAAGTGGTGCCATTCTGTCTGGGTACCACATACAAGGTACTGTGTCCGCCTGGCTTCGCTTGTGATGGTTAGCGTGAGGTGTCTTAATCCTTGCCTCTCCATTGGGTCGCCTCCAAGCCTTCTTAACTTTCTGTTCTGAACTGGTCCAATCTTTCTGTGACAATTTGCGACAAAGACTCGAAGTGCATTTCCACTCTGATACTTGTTGGGACATATCGCCTTGCCTCTCTTCGAGTGGGCCTGGCCTCTGAACTTTGTGATCTACAGTAGACCCTGCCTTACTTGCCTTGCATTTATTTCATGAAAGCGTTGGTACTGAGTTGGTTTCATACCCTGCCTTTTCTCTCCCGATCTAACGAATATTAGAGTGCCATCTAGGTTAAAGCATTCACCTCTGTCTGCAAATAAGTGGTGCCATTGAGCCTAGACTTGTCGAACTATTGTTAGGGGATTGATTTACGTATAGTAAGTGTGATTTAAGTTGTTTGCCATATTAGTGCCAGAGTGTTTTTCATAGATGTGTTGTTATAAATAAATACCTATATATCTTTAAACCCGAGCTCTGTTCTGTGTCTGCTTGTTCTACTGTGTAAATTGCCCTATTTTGTATACTGCACATACTGCCTACTTTTCTTGAGAGAGGTCTGACTGCTCAGCCACAGCTAACAGGTGAATCTGTTTGGTACAGACAGCTACCAAGTGGGTTTACTACCAAACACCTGTAGGCCTAAATCTTTTGCAGTGGTCCAGGAGGGAACTGCACAGGTTTCCGCTTAACACTGGTGGCACCGGTGGGATTTTTATCGAGTATACAGTTTAGAGTGCTTTTCAACACTTTAGGATAACTAACCACAAAGCTTAGCACTAAAAAAAGCAACTTTCAAAAACATGTCTACTATGGAAGTTTACAGTCAAGAGTCCTTGTCAGGCGAAAATACTGAGGGTTTGAGAGCTCTCTGTAGACAAGAGAATCTGTCTGTAAGAGGCAAGAAAGTAGAACTGATAGCGAGATTGCTGGAAAACCAAAGTCTGGGTACTGGTTCAGAGGAACCAACTTCTCCAGCAAATGTAGATAACAGTAATGGTGTTGATCTAAATCAAAGTTCTGATGATAGTGATGAAGAGGCTGAAGAGGAAGGAGAGGCTAACGTAACTGTCTCCCCTGCTCCTCTGTCTGCTTTATCAGCTGTACCTACTGGGCCTATAGCAGGTCCCACACTAAGTCCTCAAGTCCTTGAACTAGAAATCATGAAAATAGACTTGGAATTCAGAAGGATTACTGCTCAAACTGAACAGAAACACCAAGAAATGCAACAAATTCTTAGGCTCAGAGAAATGGAGCTCAAGCATGAATTAGAAATGGAAAATGTTGTCTGTCGAAACTGCTTCTGTCTCTGGCTCCTCTAGAAGTTCCAGTCCCAAAAGACCCCGGATGCCGAAGGAATTAATTGGTATGTATGAACCAAAGTTGGATGTGTTGGATTGGCTGAGTTTGTTTGAGTACAATCATGGGCTCCAGAACATCACAGGTAATGAGCTACTTACCTGGTTGTTCTCTAGGCTCCCCCCTGTTGCAACTGATGTGGTAATGGAGTTGGGGGAGGAGGATAGGAAAGAGTACGAAAGTGTGAAACTAGCTTTGATAGCTAGGTTCGGGAAGATCCCTTCGCAGTATCTTAAGAGGTTTAGAACCCTCAAAAAGCATGATGGTACCCCTTGGGCTACCTGGGTGAGTGAAGGGTTGAAAAACGTAGAGGGATGGATTAAGGGTTACAAGGTGAACACTTATGAGGGTATGAAGAATCTTTTTATGTTGGAGTCTATTTATGATGCCTGTTCTCCTGAGCTCAGACAGCACTTGGCTGATTCGAAGCAATTGGATTCCAGGAAGCTAGCTAAGGCTGCTGACTTGTGGGTTGCCAACAGGGCTACTCATAAGGATTCTGGGGCAACTCAGAAAAAGGATGAGGGAAAACAGCCTAAAAAAGACTCAAAAGAGAATTCTAATAACTCAAATTCCAAAGAGGGCCCCAAACAAAAGCAGAAGGGTAAGCCACAAGGAAAACCGCAGCAGAATAGTGTGCCTTCTGGTGCCAAACCGGAAGGAGGCCAGAACAAGCCACCATTCCAGAAAGCGTTCCGTAAATGCTTTGTTTGTGGCTCGACTGACCATGTGAAAGGAGATCCCAGATGCAAGGGTAAACCATCAGGGGTCCAGCTTGTCTCCTTAGCCTTCGCTCCAGAGGAGGAAATCCAAATGGCAAGTGGAAACTTTCTACTACTGGCTGATGAACCCACTGGAGTCTCAGCCAGTGTTTCTTTAGTGTCTCTGGGTTTGTAGGAATAACGGAATTTAGATGTCTATAATTCTATCCCAGATAATACTAAAGAGTATTATAAGGACAGTGTCCAGGTGAATAGTCAGGAGACTCCTGCCATTAGGGACACTGGGGCCAGCATAACTGTGGTGGATAAATCTTTTTTTCAGGCTGAGGATGTTGCTAAGGCACCCAAACGCCTCACCAAGTTAGCTGGAGGGCCTGTGCAGATGCTTCCCCAATTACCAGTTCTCATCCAGTGTAACGACATGACTGTGAAGATACCTGTCAGCATACAGAGTGAGGTACCAGGACGCGTTCTGTTGGGTAACAATTTAAAAACTCTCGGAGTTGTGTGTCATACCCCCAGACATCCTAGTAAACGGTTACAGGAGCTAACCAGACCTGCAAGGGAGAGAACCATGCGAGGTACTCTCCAGGAGATGATGAAGAAAGAGATCACTCCTGCTCCACTGGAATTGTCAGCTGCTGTCTCCAAGAAATCAGAAGCGAAAGGGAAACCTAAGACTTCTATACAGAAACCAGCAGCCAGCACTTCCGTGCAGCCAACAAGGACTTCCCCCCGGTTGTCCAAAGTTACACCCGTAACTCCACCTCCAGCCAAGGCTGAGAGGGAGGTACAGCCCTGTGTGGTAGAATTAGACTCTGAAGAAGAGCTAATGGAAGGCCAGGAACTCATCGGAGATCTGGATCCTGTTGACCATCCTGAGCTGCAGTCGTTACTGGCAGAAGGTGGACCCAACAGGGCAGACTTCAGTAAGGGACAGAGGGAATGTCCAACTCTGGAAGGTCTTCCCCACCAGGCAGAAGCTCAGCTGAAAGGCAAGAGCCTGGGAAATACAGGTTGCACTGGGAAGATGGCCTCTTCTACAGTGAACCGACCGAGTCTGCACCTGGAGACTACAAACGACTTGTAGTACCCCAAGAGAACAGACCACAGTTCTTGCAGTTAGCCCACGAGATTCCTTTGGCTGGTCACTTGTGTTTCAAGAAGACTAAGGAAAAGCTCTCTCTCTACTTTTATTGGCCAAAGATGAGAGCCGAAGTAGAAAAACACTGCAGGAGCTGCCACACCTGCCAGACCTCTGGTAAGGTTGGCTCCAAGAATGTGGCACCCTTAGTGCCTCTCCCAGTTGTGGGAGTCCCATTTGAGAGAGTAGGGATTGACATTGTTGGTACCCTTGATCCTCCAACCTCCTCAGGCAACAGGTTTATACTTGTTGTAGTAGACCATGCTACTAGGTATCCTGAGGCAATTCCTATGAGGACTGTTACAGCTCCGGCTGTGGCTAAGGCCCTCCTTGGTATTTTTACCAGGGTCGGGTTTCCTAAGGAAGTAATCTCTGACAGGGGGTCAAACTTTATGTCCCACTACATGAAAGCCATGTGGAAAACCTGTGGAGTTACTTACAAGTTCTCAACAGCTTACCACCCACAAACCAATGGGTTGGTAGAACGGTTCAACCGAACCATGAAGAGCATGATAGGTGCCTTAGAAGAACCCCTCAAACGAAAGTGGGACCTTCTACTGCCATGCCTTCTCTTTGCTTATAGAGAAGTCCCTCAGGAGGGAGTAGGTTATTCTCCCTTTGCGCTTCTCTTCATCCCTTCAGAGGTCCATTGGCTCTGATTAAGGAGGGGTTGGAGAGTGCTCCTTTCCCCAAGCCAGTCAGAGTGACTGACTATGTGATAGGTCTCCGGAGGAGAATGTCGCACATGATGACAGAAGCAAGCGATAACTTGAAAGCTGGACAAGCATTGGTCAAGCACTGGCATGATCAAAAGGCTAACATGGTTGAGTTCACTCAAGACCAGCTAGTTCTCGTTATGATCCCAACAAGGCAGAGGGCCTTGCAAGACAAATGGATGGGACCCTTCAGAGTTGTGGGTAAACTCAGAGAGGTAAACTATCTGGTGGACTTGGGCAATCCCAAGGAGGCTCCGACAGTCTTCCACACCAACCGACTCAAAGCGTATGTCTCGAGACCTGATGTAGGAGCGTGGCTTCTAGCATCATCAGAGGAAGAAGAAGAGAGTGAAGCTCTTCCTGATCTCCTCAGAGGCTTACCTTTAGACGAAAAAATTGAAGGAGTCAATCTCTCTTCAAATCTGACACCTGAGAAACAAGAAGATTGCAAATCTATGTTTAATCAGTTTGCCTCTTTGTTCTCACTTTCACCAGGCTTGACCCCTTGTGGCCAGCATGACATATTCACTGGTGACTGTCTGCCAGTCAAAAGCAGAGGATACCGAATGTCAGAAAACGTACGAACCCACATCAAAGGTGAGGTCAGCAAGATGCTTGATCTCGGGGTAATAGAGCCCTCTACTAGTCCATGGTCTAGCCCAGTTGTGTTAGTACCAAAGGCCGGATCTAAAGAATTTAGATTCTGCATGGATTATAGAGCTCTTAATGCAGTCACCAAGACTAATGCCCACCCTTTGCCAAGAACAGAAGAGTTGGTGAATAAACTTGATGCAGCCAAGTTCCTCAGCACAATTGACTTGACGTCAGGCTATTGGCAAATAGCCCTGACAGACCATGCCAAGGAGAAGACTGCATTTTCTACCCCCGTTGGCTTATACCAGTTTAAGGTAATGCCTTTCGGTTTGAAAAATGCACCTGCTACATTTCAACGGATGGTAAACCACGTTCTAAATGGGATGGAGGACTTCTGCATGGCATACTTGGATGACATAGCAGTGTTCAGCAATTCTTGGGAAGAACATGTAACCCACCTAAGAGATGTTTTGCAGGCTCTTGGATGAGCCAATCTGACCATAAAGGCGAGTAAATGCCAAATTGGACAGAGTAAGGTAGTCTATCTTGGACATGAGGTAGGAGGTGGAGAAATAAGGCCTTTGCTCAGTAAGATTGAAGCTGTGCAAAATTGGACAACACCTAGTACTCAGACCCAGGTGAGAGCCTTCTTAGGCCTCACTGGCTATTACAGGAATTTCATTGAGAACTATGGGACCATAGCTTCTCCGCTGAACGTCATCTCCTCTCCCAAATTTCCTAAAAAGGTTAGATGGAACGAGGAGTGCAATCAGGCTTTTGAAAACCTGAAAAAGGTTCTTTGCCAAGCCCCAATACTCAGAGCTCCTGATTACCACCAAACTTTCATTGTGCAGACAGATGCTTCGAATGTAGGGATAGGTGCCGTACTCAGTCAACTGGATGGGAAAGGTAGGGAGCACCCTGTTTGCTTCATCAGCCGCAAGCTGAAGGATCCTGAAACAAGGTGGGCAACAATCGAAAGAGTGCTTTGCTATCGTGTGGGCTCTGAAGAAGTTTAGGCCATACTTGTATGGTTCTACTTTTGTCATTCAGACTGACCAACAACCCTTGAGATGGTTAATGCAAATGAAAGGGGAAAACCCAAAACTACTGAGATGGTTGATCTGCCTGCAAGGGTTTGATTTTACCATTGAGCACAGGTCAGGGTGTCACCACCAAAATGCTGATGGTCTCTCTAGGATGTATGTCATCGACTAGAGGTATGAGATTCATTCAGGAGTGGATTAAATCCTCCTGTCCCTTAGTCTGGGGGGGGGGCGTGTGTTAGGGAGAATTCTCTGTTTAGTCTGAATTTCCTAACCTAGTGAGTCCTCCAGCAGCTTTTCTGGATTTCTGGAGTTTGTTTTTTCCATCCTGCCAAGAGTGAGACTCTTTTTTTCCCACTCTTGGACATGAGTTTGGTTAATTCCTTTGAGTCTCAATGTGTTCTATGGGCTATGGGGTCTTTTACTCCATAGGGTCGCATATGTTTTGCTATGTGTGTTACACCGCACCCTCCGTGCCGTAACACTGGGGTGTCCTAGAGGACCCCCACAATAGACTCCATACCCTGGGACTGATTCGATTACCCCTGGGTCTGTTATTCGAGGGGGCACTGTCCCGTCCCCCCTCGTCGAGTTTTGGCTGGTGGCAGTGGAAACTACTTGTTATATTCGACCCCGAATATAACTCTATGGGATTCTTCCCATTGTTGGGGGCTAATACTTTTTCCCGTTAGTCTCTAACATACCGCCGGTTTATTTGTCTTAAATGAATCTACCAGTTGGTATTTTCTGCCAGAACTCGGTTTTTAACATGGCGTCTGTGTTCGTCTCTGTAACTCCGAACCAAAGGTTGAGCCCTTTGTTCCACTTTTGGCGGGCTTCTGCACAGAAGCCCGCCAAAGTGGTGCCATTCTGTCTGGGTACCACAGGGGGTGTGGGAGGGGGTTTAGGCACCCTGGACTGAGTTGCCTTGCCAACTCAAGTCACACTCCGGTGTGATTGGCCCAAGTGGTGAGCCACCCCGCTCACCACTTAGCGTGTTTTGATTGACAGTTAGGCTGAATGAATGGGGGTTTTCTGCATAAAAGCAGGGCTTTTGGGACTGGATATTCAGAACTCGCCAGAGGACCTAAGAATCCGACGAGGGTAAAGCTGAGCCGACCTGCAACGATGACACCTCCGGTGGAGCCCTGCTGAACCTACTCACCACTTCCCGACGACAGAGGAGATCTCCCCGCCGGAGAGTCTTCTTCCCCTGACTGGTGGGCACAACCAGTCCCCCTTTGCTTTTTCTTCGTTCCAAGGCCTAGTGGTCGAATTGCCCGTGCAGAGCACCCCGGCAACGGATAGCCACTAACCCCTGTACCGCGACCAAAAGGTGGTGCCTCGTGACGGAGCACTCCGCAGCTGTTCTCTTCCCTGGTGGTGCAACGATCTTCAACTTTCCTTCAACGACGAGAGCATCTCATCTCTTGGCAAAGCCCCGACCTGCATCCACCACCAGGAACAACTGCCCCCGCCGGAGCTGTCTCTCCACATACAAGGTACCGTGTCCGCCTGGCTTCCCTTGTGACGGTTAGCGTGAGGTGTCTTAATCCTTGCCTCTCCATTGGGTCACCTCCAAGCCTTCTTAACTTTCTGTTCTGAACTGGTCCAATCTTTCTGTGACAATTTGTGACAAAGACTCGAAGTGCATTTCCACTGTGATACTTGTTAGGACATATCGCCTTGCCTCTCTCCGAGTGGGCCTGGCCTCTAAACTTTGTGATCTACAGTAGACCCTGCCTTACTTGCCTTGCATTTCTTTCATGAAAGTGTTGGTACCGAGTTGGTTTCATACCCTGCCTTTTCTCTCCCGATCTAACCAATATTAGAGTGCCATCTAGGTTAAAGCATTCACCTCTGTCTGCAAATAAGTGGTGCCATTGAACCTAGACTTGTCGAACTATTGTTAGGGGATTGATTTACGTATAGTAAGTGTGATTGAAGTTGTTTGCCCTATTAGTGCCAGAGTGTTTTTCATAGATGTGTTGTTATAAATAAATACCTATATATCTTTACACCCAAGCTCTGTTCCGTGTCTGCTTGTTCTACTGTGTAAATTGCCCTATTTTGTATACTCCACATACTGCCTAACTTTTCTTGAGAGAGGTCTGACTGCTCAGCCACAGCTACCAGGTGAATCTGTGTGGTACAGACTGCCAAGTGGGTTTACTGCCAAACACCTGTAGGCCTAAATCTTTTGCAGTGGTCCCAGAGGGAACTGCACAGGTTTCCGCTTAACAGTCTGTAGGCCCATAACTAATGTTTTCTAAAAAGGCAATGCTTGACATCATTCTTGCAATGTCACTGTGTTATGGATGTAGCTGAGAGCAAGTAAACGTAACGAAAATATGGCAGTAGAAACTGGACCTGCTTCCCATTAGGACCCACAAGAGACATAAAGACGTATAGTGGCTTACATTGAACTAGCCTGGTTAGACCGCATTGGCGGAACCCCCTTGTTTGCATGCCCACCCAGTCCCTGCCCTCTCTGCAGAGATACGAAAGCCCCAACATTTGACGATTGAAATTGTATATTTTGTAATGGGGACACGTGTAAAAAGGATGAGCTTGTGTTCTGCAGTGAGATAAAAGGCCTCCGGGCGGTAAGAGCTAATGGCGGATTGCAGTCATTACAGCAGCATATTTGCATTCTTAATCTGAGGTCAGGGTGACAGCGGACTGGTATGAGAGTCGACCTATTTTTCACCGCTGCTTGGAGTATCTTTTTGGAGGAAGAAAAAGCACAGAGCCATTATTACCTCACACAGCACTTAGCCGGATCCCCTTGAACATGTATTCTTCTTGCTTGAGAGCGAGGCTCTCTTTAGCCGTGGCCTGCTGCTGGAGGTCGTGTCAAGGTCGTTCCGTTTCCGCAGATGCGACCACGCTTACAAAGCTGCACTTCAAAGAAACCTTGATAAAATGCACGGCAAGTGAGCAAACTCATCATCTCATCATGCAATGAATGCATTCTGTCAGCTTCACCTTGAGAGGGCTGAAACCTGCGTGAAATATTCCCAAACGGGCTTCAGGGTTGTCCAACTCCAGGCCTCGTCGGATTTTCAGGATACCCCTCATTAACCTTCATGAGACACATTTGCATACAATGATTCTAAATGTACGCACATTCTTTCTCATGAATATGAATGAGGGATATCCTGAAAACCCGTCAGGAATACTGTCCTTGAGGTGGCTATCCTCATCAAGCAAGCGCCTTCAGAAATCCTGTGCAACAATAACACAGCTGCACTGGGACTAACTTCACAGTCAAGGGGCCCTCTTTTAATTTCTTTCAAGCGTGATTCTCTCCAGAAAGATGAAGTCCGTCAAAAATAAA
This sequence comes from Ambystoma mexicanum, assembly GCF_040938575.1. Lineage (NCBI taxonomy): Eukaryota > Metazoa > Chordata > Amphibia > Caudata > Ambystomatidae > Ambystoma > Ambystoma mexicanum. The sequence goes on along the minus strand of NC_090935.1, from coordinate 795,702,613 downwards.
TTCGACAGAAACAAGGATGTGAGAGTTACAGTCTAAAACCAAATTGTCTTTTTACCTACGTATCACTTTGGGCTTTGAGGTTGTATAAAAAGAGCTTTGCATTGTGCATACTTACAATTGAATGCCTTGTGACCCTTGTGCAGAAGGCAACCACAATGAAACAAAGATGAGTGTCACACTACATGCATTCAAGCATAAGGGAGTTTCCAGACCAAAATGACTGCGTAGCAGTTAAGCACATCTAGGAAACCAAGAGAGGGGAGAACGTACTGACACACTGATCGTGACAAGAGACTTAGGAGCCTAATGCTGTTGGCAATTACTGCCATTAACCCCTCCCCCAATCCAACATGAGTTTCCATCTGGCAAAAAATAAACGTATAAATCAAGTTTTAATGTTGCAGGTGCCATGTCAGTTGGTCATCAACTGCAGGGTGACAGAGAGGCATCCTAGTGGGTGGCATGCGAACCCTTCACCACCTGAGACTGCGTGCTGGCAGGGGAATGTTGGACGTCAGGGGCCCTCTGTCACACGCCCGAGCCCCACCCCACGCCCCGCGTTCCTAATGCACGAGCAGCATTTCAAAGCATGTTCAGAGCATGTTGTTTGCTGTTTGTTTTTTTTGTTTTTTTGTGGTCGCCAGGTTGTGCGCTATTCTTTATTATTAGTCCATGCATTCAGCTACCTCTAGGTCAAATTCGGTCTAGCTGCTCACATAGCCTACTGCACTGAATCTGCTCCTGAGCCTCAGCACCTCTGGCATTACTATACAGCAACAACCTTCGACAAATTTGGTCTAGCTGGGAACACATGGAGTCTCCTGCAATAGGACTCTTTCTTGTCCCTCGACAGCACTCGCCAACGTACCTGACCTCTTGGGTTGCTTACAGGAGCCTAGCCAGCTCATCTAAGTCTTAATCCCAGCAGAATGCACACACACATCTTAAAGTCTACTCTTAGAACTATTTCCCATACCTGGACTTTGGTCCCCGACAGTGTATCAACCACAAAGTACATTGAGGTCATACCAATCGGCAAATGGCACTATATAAATGACAACTACAATGCAATGCAATAATGTCAAGGCCTCTTCATTACTGATGAGTAAGAGGGGCATGGTTCATTTAAGGGGTAAAGCTGTTGGCATTCATTTGTTGACAATGTTTTTCTATGATGGCTGATGGTTAGTAGAGAGTCTGGAAAGAGGCACAAGGATCCAGTGTTTACTGACCGGTGTTCCCATGGATGGGGGTCACCTGAAAAATAGGATATTCTTTTTTGGGACGAATAGTACAATTTCAGTTATTGAATAACTGAAACAAAGACTGCTGGACCTCATCCCTTCTTTGGTCTTCTTAAGAGGCATTGTGATATTCCCTTTTAATTCTGTGACTTCATGTAGGTGGATAATGATCCGGGTGCTATCCGCATACATCATCAAATGCATATTTTAACAATCGATCATGCTAGCCAACAGCTTCATATAAACAATAAAAAGCTATGGAGCAAGCTTTGATTTTTTTTGGGTTACAGCACACTGAAATAGAAGATTCTGAACGCAGTTGCCCAAATTTTCCATGAAATTATTGATTCTGGAGACCTAAGGCTAGACGTGCAAAAGCTCTGATATGATATGATGTGTCATTTAAAACGCGCCTGTACACAAGAGTTTCTAGGCGCGACAAGACATGGGAGGGAAGACAGATGGAGGACAAGACAAGCTATCTTACTAGGCCTTGTGTCATTTAGATCGTGCAAGTGCGACAAGGCCAAGTGCAGGGCAAGGGAGAGGGGGAGGTGCCAGGGAGATGGAAGGGGGAAGTGCAATCAGAGCTACAATGCTATGAGTAACTGCAGCCAGGGCAGCACGGCTCTGGGTAAGTGCAGGGAAGCATGGGACTCTAAGGGTTACAGTTACATCCCATGCTGTCACCAGTATTCCCATACTGAACTGGAGGCGATGAAGAAGAGAGCAAGGCTCAGTTATGCCATATGCCACCGATAGATAATTCAGGATGTTTTAGGACTACTAGTTCTTTTTCATTCAAGATTGTATTGTCTGTGACCTTCCCAAAACGGCATGTTTCAGGTGCAAGACGGAATCTCCACTGGCCAGCAGTGTCTTTCCAGAGTAGGATACAAGGCTCCCTCTTTGGCTCACAGATGTATATAGAGAAATGTGCCCATCTAACTCAAAGAGCGTTTCAAACCATAAATTCCACCTAGACCACTTCACTCTAGCGTCTATGGGTTTCTGCAAGTGCCAAAGCATGAGTAAACACAAGTTTCTGGTCGCTCTCTCCCAGTTCTTACAGCCCAAGCATGGCACTCCCTCCCCACAGTGTTGCGAATGGAACAACTCTACCTCTCGTTTTACAGACAACTGAAAACGGTGTCCAGTCAAAGTTTCGAATACATAGTTTCGAAATGCAATACTTTTGAAACAAAAGAATCGAACAAAAAAAATGTGAATGCTTTTTTTTAATTTATTTTTTTGAGAGGTTTCAAATCGGAAAAATTAGTGTTTTTTCCCCAAAAAATGCGTGTTTTGGGGGAGACCCCCCAAAAAAAGAAAAAACGTGCATTCGATTTTTTTTTCATCCTTTTGTTTCGAAAGTATTGCATCTCGAAACTATGTATTCAAACATTGACTATAAACCACTGAAAATGTTCTTATTTGAATAATTTCCTTTTCTATGACTGCTTGTTGACTGCTCTGCCCTTTATCGGCAGGAAGGTCTTTTTTTGTTATCTTTGTTGTCCCGTCTTTCGACGTCTCTTGTGTTGATGTGCGTCCAGATGCCTGCTGGCTTTGGCACTATATAAATAAATACATAGATAAATATTTTAACAATTACTCTTTCTAATGCTGGTTTGTCTCAATTCAGGATAAGGATCGATATTTCTTTGCATTCATTTGGTTAAGTTAGTGCCCATGTGTTGGGCTAAATTATCAATGCTTCACTTTGACATGATATCACATTCTGAACGTACAGGCCCAATGAAATGGAAGAACAGTGGTGGTGGGGGCGGGGCAGAAATGCAAAAGAATGAATGTGCAGTGTAGCAGTAAGCATAATGAAATGTGCTAAAAGGCATGGACATGCACTTTTCGTGTAGGCACATTAGCAAACACAACTCCCACTGCATGGAACATGCCTTTGCAGTCGAACACTGTAAATGCCTCCGAGAATGATCAGTGCGCATTTGCAATGGATTATACTGAGCCCGCAAATATGGACCAAACTTGTAGAATCATTTGCACAAAATCACGGAAATGACGCCGCTGTTGAAGTCTATGACATCTTTAAGCACCCCACGAATGGCCCCATTACAGGTCCGAAAACTGGAAACTGTAGAGGCAACGAAGCCAAAAAATCAAAAAACATACCAACAAAAAAAAGGAACCGAGGAAATGATTCCAGGAAATGTTTGCGTAACATAAAAACGGTGAATGTAATTGTTAATAAAACAATCTCAAAAGGAACAAAGGTTGCATCAGACCCTCCGTTAAATGCTGCATCTAACAATCTGGACATGACCGCAGATCCAACAATCAATTTATGTGGTACATCTGAGGACCTGCTAAACATGTCCGTATACGAAGAGGATATAGCTGAGGACGTGGAGAAGGCTGCTGAGTTTGACACTCTACCGGCGAGCCCTCTCAATGTACACAAGCAGTCTGGCAATTCAACCAGTCTTTTGAGTGCTGCTTGTCCTCATATGACTAACCAGCCTGACACTGGATTCAATCCATCTGGACATAATTTCACTCATCCACAAGCGCCAGCCTCGAAGTCCTCTAGAATTGTATCCCTAGGTGAAAAAATTGGTCCATCCACAACTCCCATAGATGACACGGACACCTGGTCGCAACCCTTCATGACGTTAGAGGAGAAACGCCGCAAAACGTGTGACCCACGCAACACTGGCCAATCCAAGATGGAAGATCCAGAGTCACTAGTTCCCTCTGCTCCTTGTGTTAACCGGTCATCCTCGGTAGTTGCTAAGAATGACTCATCTGGCTCTAATTCTAGGGGTATCCTGCCTAAGTCGCTGCAACCCAAGGCTACTGGGGGGTCGCAAAGTAACTTATCACTGAGTAAGCAAACAACAAACGAATCCCTCAAGAACAAATATTGGAAGAATGAGCCTACTTACCACCAAGTACTTCTAGAACGTATCGACTCTGCTGATGACTTGATAATGAATCGCCATAATGTGTTATGGCTTTGTCATCTAGTACCGAGCCTGCGAGCAATAGAATCTGGCGATCTAAAAATTGTAGAATTTCTTGAAGAAAGCAAAAATGATGCAGTTATTCTACATGGCCAGTCCAAATTGATAGCTGATACACTGCTCCAAGCCGGACCAGTTTTAATGTCTCTGGGCTTTGACATTTCCCTAGCCCCTACACGGATTCCAGAAGAAGCTCTGAATAAAGCTGCGATCTTGCTGGAGGTCGGAAGAGACTACAATAACCCATCTGATCGCTCTTGTGAGAGGGTCACTGCAGTTTCGCATTTAACATCCTTCCCTCCGGCACAGAATACCAGCAAGTCCGTGAATGAGACATCTAGCTTAAATAACATCAAGATTACAATCTCAGGTGCCAGTCAAACACATCATACCGAAGTTTTACAAGGGTCTGATATGCTGCCAAGGGGTCAAGAGAAGGAATGGGCGTGGATTGCTGAATCTTTAAATAATATCACGCCACGCTAACGCCAGGTCCTCAAACACCCTTCCAGCAACAAAACCCTTACTCTGGGATCATGGAACACAAGGGGCTTCACTCATCTGTTTAATACCACCTGGGCCGATGACTTGGACCTTATTTGCCTACAGGAGACATGGCTACGTGAAAAACCCATTCTGGAAGGATTTGAAACTGCCTATACTCCAGCCCTCAAACAGACTAGGGGAAGACCAATGTCAGGCCTTCTGGTAGCCGTTAGGATTAATTCAGGTCTTCGGATCCTAAACTCAATTGATATTTCTCCATATATTCAAGTGACCACGGTCGGGGTGGGCAGCATGGCTGCTGATGCGACAACTAACATCTGCATCTTTAATCTGTATTGGAACCATGCGGCCAGTGGAACCACAAACTTCATAGATGAAGTCACCAAGGCGCTGGACGAGCAGATTGAAGCCTGCCCCCTAATTAACCTAATAGTCTGTGGAGACCTTAATATCGATTGTCTTGACCACCAGGATACACCAGGTCACAAGAAGACTGTCAACAATTTAGAATCTCAATTGGCAACTCAATGGTCTCTGGAAATGGAGCTACGCGACTTGATGATGTTGAATGGTCAAACGGTAGGCGATATTCCTGCTGCCCCCACGTGGAGAAGAGGCGACCTAAATTCAACCTTGGATTATATCATTGTCTCCAGTGGGATTCATATCAAAACATCCAGAGTGTCCGTCCGAACAATGCGACACAGCGATCACGAGATGGTGGTACTGACATTTGCGGCAACTGATATAAGACCTCAAGATCGCTGGGCCTTTCCAACTCGAACAGGAGTCGGTAGGATTCGCCTAAACCTAGACCACACTGAGACAGGTAATATCTTGAAAGGTCTCCAGACCTCTGAATTCACGGAATATAGCCACCTCCTAACACAATATCAAGAACGCAAAAATCACATGGCCAATAGTCTTTTTTTTCCAAAACACAAATTTGATCTTGAAGTGCAACAACGGAAACGTCTCCTACGTTGGCAGATAAGATCGACCCACAAACAAACATCTAGTGCTGCAAATGGGCTTGTAAAAAATTTCAAACAAAGCTATAAAAACTGGCTTAAGTCCCATAAATCTATTATGCTACAGAATGATGCGGAGTTGATGCTATCAAAAATGAAGAGCTCTAACGCTGCTGATTATTGGAGATTGATAAAGGACAACTTTGCTCCTCAACATGCTCTCCAGGCAAACCTGGTCTCTGAGTCTGAGTGGGTATCCTTTTATACCAACCTCTTTTGTAACAAGAATGAGGTCGCTGATTGGAGCCCACCAGCGCTGCCACTTTGGGACTTGGCCTTTGATTATGAGGAAATATTGAGAGTCATTAGGAATCTACACAACTCTAGAGCCCCCGGTCCTGATGGCTTAACAAACTTTACGCTCAAGCTCCAACCTGAACTATGGACTACCTTTTGTGAGCTACTGTTCAAAAGAATCGTCAACAACCGCAAGACCCCTTTGTCTTGGAAATCAGCAGTGATCATACCTATCTTTAAAAAAGGCGATCGTTGGAATCCTAAGAACTACAGACCCATTGCACTTCTTGACGTACTGGGCAAGGTCTATGCCACTCTCCTTCAACAAAAACTGACTGAGTGGTCAACAAAATGCAATCAGATGGACCCTAGACAAATGGGATTCGTCAAAGGCTTGGGCTGCGGCATTAACCTCTTAATACTAAACCTACTGAAAATGGAAGCCTTGCGTTCCAATTCCAAGATCTATCTCGCCTTGGTAGACTTGTCTCAGGCGTTCGACAGTATTAACAGAGATTTACTCTGGTCTAAACTGACCAAATGGAATTGCCCTGCAAGTCTGCTGGCCGCTATTCATGAACTCCATACGAACACGACCATCAGAGTCCGCCTAGATCAAAAAGGCAATCTATCTGTACCCATCAAGACCTCTCGAGGTGTCAAACAAGGTTGCCCGCTTGCAGCAACCATATTTAATTTGTTCATATCCGACATCAAGGACGTATTTAGTGGCCTACGCACGTTCCCGCCAAAACTCCATGGCTCCCATGTGGACTATTTAGTCTATGCAGACGATATCATTTTGATAGACTCAACCCCCATAGGTTTACAGCGCAAACTAAATGCCGTGGAAAAATACCTAACAGATAACGGGTTAGTTATCAATAGAGGGAAATGCGAAATAATGGTCCTTGAAAGACTGCAAGGATCCAATTTAAACCGGCATAAATTCAACTGGTACGTGAACAAAGAACCCATCGGACGCGTTCTTAACACCAGATACTTAGGAATGCAACTCAGTGCCAGCAGAAATGACGCTCCCTGGGTGGACTCAGTGAAGAACAAATGCCGTCAATTGGCGTGCCAAGCAGCCATAATCAACAAAAAATTTGGGAAATTTACTTTAAGACCGACGTTAACCTTCTTTCAGCAGAAGGTGGTACCTTCTCTAATTTATGCTGGCGAAAATGCCTTTGGGTGTGGGTTTGAAATGTGGAATTCCCTAGAAAACATTTTCTGGACCAGGGTTCTCCATCTACCCAAAGGCACCTCCACTGTTTGTATTAGATATGAACTTGGCTATATATCGATGCAAGCGAGGGTCGCCTGGAATCTCCTAAGCATCTTCAGGAAAGTAAACCTTAACACCGTTTTGCCTCAGATGAAGATTCTTCACAGCCTACAGTTCGCCAAAGCACCCACAATTGCATTCCAATGGAATAAGATATGTTACGATGTACTCAGTTTCTATGACATTTCGATGCAATTGCTGCTCGAAAATCCGGATGCCGCAAAACTGAAACTTTGGCGAAATGACTGGATCCAGACTTGCGACAAAAGAGCTAAATCTAAATCTATGCGTGAAGTACCGGCCGAGGCAAGAGCTTACGGAAACGTAGCTCCATATCTAGCTTGCTTCCCGGACCAGTGGGCCCGGGCCGCCTACCTTCAGTTTAGGCTGAACGCTATGTCAACTAAAGAACGTCTTTGCTATTGGTCTCAATCTTCGGACTCGGACCTTGTGTGTCGATTCTGTTCTAACACAAAGGAATCACTTAAACACCTTATCATAACGTGCTCCGAGTTTGAGTCTGAGAGAATTAACATCTTCAACCCATTAATAATGAACTCTCAGTGCCTCACTCGTGATGACTGGTGGAAAGCTATGTTTGATGGATCAAACAGAGCGTTGTTATATGCTTTGATTTCCTTCCTTCGTGCTATAAAGGAACGTTTACACGATAGCCCGGTGGTCCCGCTCGTTGTGAGATCATGAGATCCGCATCTAGTACAAGTTAAGGGAACCAGATGATGGGAGGAGGACTTGTATTGATTTGAGATGAATGTAGAATGCACAGTTTGGTTTTGTCTTCTTTCCTTTTCTTCTTGCTTCTTTCTTTTTAAAGGTTTGTAATATAACCAATAAAAAAATAAATTAAAAAAAAGAATCATTTTGCATTCATAAACGGTTGAACCCTCTCCGAGAGAAGAAAAGCATTTGCATGAAAGCAACTGCAACTGCTGGAAATGTGCTAAGGTTCTCGCCAGGGAAGACGAAACCCCAATATAAGTCTGTGATAAGTGGGTTGGTGAATGCACAGAGATGGCGCACAGAGAACAAACATGTCTTACAGGTTCCTTCCCATTAAGAGCAAGCATCATATCACAGCTAAGGACTTGCCAGTGGGCTCCAGTTCACACCCCGAGGGTAATCGCATTCGCACACCTAGCACACAGAGAAGTCATGAAGCTCCAAGTGGGGATTGTGCTGTACTTCTCCTCTGGGACGGGGTTCCCTTCAAACCACAAGAGACGTAGCAGGTCGTGTAATACTGTCAGCAATTTCCAGCCGCGTCAAGGATTTTGCTAGAACCATGTTGTCCACTAACCCGCAGTAGAAAATGGGAAAGTTTCAAGTATGCACGCTAAGATATGATATGTTGCGAGTGAATAAAGGCCAGAGCCCCTTTAAGGAGATGAAGACACAGAACAGTGGGAGGGAGCGGGAAGAAAGGTGAAGGGGAGGGGTGAGAGAGGGAAAACAACAGTTGTAAGGAGGAGCAATAAAAGGAAGGTGAAACTTGTTGGCTCCAGCAGTGTCATTGAAAGTGCGTGATCTGGCATGAGGGAAGGCCAACAATTGGCGACGAGGCAGACGTACACGTTATGCCAAGAAAGGTGTACCCACTGAAGAAGGCCGGTGACTATTTGGAAGAGACATACATAGTGATGACACAATCTACAGCATGTAAAATCTGGTGACCAAATTGGCAAATGCAGTGTTCACTCAAGATCCACATGATGGCCCCGGGAGTTTAATACCTATATAATGATGACATCCTCCCCGGGCTCTGGGGGATGTGAAATCAACAAGATAGGAGGGTTGCAGGGGGGGGGGGCGCTGTTGCGCTCGAAGGAGATGGCCGCTTGAGTTGGAGCTCTGCGCTGGTAGGCGACATCCTTGTGAAAAACAGCGTTGGTACCCCACACTTTACCGAGGTGACACTGGGGACTTGCTGCTGAAGGCTCTCACCAAACATGATCCGAGCCTCGAGTCATGACTCGGCTCCATGCTGCAGATTCGAGCTACTCTGTGAAGACCCGGGAGCTGCCTTAACTCGACCCGGCCCTCGCTTCCAGCGGAGATGGCCTTTTGGGCAGTGACGATGTGGATTTGAGGCCTGCTGTGAGGGAGGGGCACGGCATCTGCCTGAAAATTTCTAGCACTGGATGTGCATGTGGCCACTGAACCCAGGAGCTTAGAGGCACCCCCCGCTGCCCACCGCTGCTGAAACGCTTATCAGCCCCCCATTGCCAGATCCCGTGGTCGTTGCGGCATTCGTTGGGGCTGGCTTCCGTGACCAGCTCAACAACATTGAATGTGCCCGCACCACTGCCTCCCCTGTATTGATGTGCTGGGGCGGGTGGCCCCTGTGGTGGGGACCCGGAGGCCCACGCTGGCTGGTGGAGCTGTGCCTGCACCTCTGATCAGGCTGAGTGTGGTCGCGGCATGTGGAGGCCTGCTGGGGCGGAGCACCGTATATCTCACACTGACGGCTGGGCCTTGGGGCTGTGGGGTTCGCGATCGTACCCCGCCGGCGGTGGCTACTCTGCTTCACCTTGGCCTGGTCCCCCCTTGGGGATGCTGCACCACGGGCTGAACCCGCTCTCTCCTCTGACTGTGTACCGCTGAGGCGGCGTTGGCTGTGCCTTACCCTGGCTCCCACCAATTCCCTCATAGCTGTGGCTTCCCGGGATCTGAGCTCTCCCACGGAACCCACCGGGCATCGCTGCATGACATGGACCACACGACTACTGGTAGTTCATTGCCCTCGTCGAGTAACATCCCTACACCTAAGCATAGCATTGGACAACACAACCCACTCACACAATCATAAAGCCTTTTATTAAGAACATTTCAGCTGGAATGGCCATGCCATCTGGAAGAGCCTATCCAGCAGTTCTGATCGTGACAGAAGCCATCCAGGTAGGGGTTGTGGGTAAAGTCTCTCTGGTTGCCTGTGCCCCTTCACCCCTAACCCAGCCTCTGTGTGCCCACCCCTTACAATCCGGCAGGGTGATTGCGAACTTGCAATAAGTGATTTTGGCTGCCAACAACGCACTACAGATAACACACTACACCTCCCATTATCCCTGCAACCCAGGAGGCAAACACTTGTGCAATCACTTAGTGTGCTCTAATGGTATCCACCTACCTATAATTGGGGGTTGCTACAATTGAAGTCCAGCTTGCCTACCTCCCCTCAGCCACCCAAGGACTCTACTGCTACCTTGGTCTCGGACTCTCTCTATTCCCCGGACCCCGGGTGTTGCGGCACATAGCCCCTCCCCCTTGTTATCCTTGGCTCTAAGTCTACACCTGTGGATCACACATGTCACGCTCACCTGAGGCTCTGCGGAAGCGATGAGGCCCTCCTGTCCATGCCCGTGCCTTCTCTCCGTCCCCGGGGGTAATCACCTAAAAGGGTATGATAGGTCTGTTAAACTAGAGGAACAACCCTAAGGACCCCTCATCCACTCCCCCCCTGGGTTCGTTGTAATCGTGGTCAGTGGTGGTGCAAAGGCTAGTGGCTCACCTTTTGATATGATATAGCGAGCTCTCAGTCCTGATAACGCAGTGGTGCTATAGGCTCGATGTCCTCTCTGTGCAGAGTGGATGGCTGCACTGCTGCACTTTGGCAGTCCTCGCTCTGGATTAGAGTCTGATGAGTGCTGGTGAGTTTGTTTCTTCCAGTTGCCTCACTGGGTACGAATCACAGTTCCAGGTAAATTTGTTTGGCCTGATAAATCCCTTCCCAGTTGCCTCACTGGATATGGAACACAGAGCCAGGTAAGTTCGTGAAATCAGGTAAGTCTGTACCAGTTGCTTCACTGGGTATGGAATGTTGAGCCAGGTAAGTTCATGAAATCAGGTAAGTCTCTTCGAGTTGCTTCACTGGGTATGGAATGCGGGCTCAAGTAACTCGTCAAATTGAAAGTTTATTCGTTCTAACCTGTGCGAAGAAGAGATCAGGGTCCTGCTGGTGGTTCCACCGAACGCACTACTGAAGAGGTAAGCAAACGATGCTGAACTCAGAGAATTTCTAATGCTGTTTCTTAGTTTGCAGCTGCTCAGAGTCCGTGAGGGAAAACGCCCAGGCGGGGCACTCGAACTGGAAAGGATGACCGGGAATCAGGTAAGCGTGTGCCTCAGGCTACAGAGTGTACACGAAGCACGATCCATCCTTTGGGCATGGCTTAAATAGGCCCCCACACCCAGAGACTGAAACGAGCAGTAAGTATGAAGATGGCATCAGGGAAACCATGTTGGAGGCAAACAGGAAGTACCTCATGTATACTGAAAGTCTATGGGATATATGCAGGAAGTTTTATTCCTAGCCTGCCAGGCTTTTACCCAAGATGCTCCTACCAGCCCCTCCCTTCTACTACCACCAGTGGAACGTACCAGCCTCGTACTCATGACAATGCACAAGTTTACTTGACCCCGTAGATCCCTCAGCTGGGGATCCTTTTTGTCACATCCATCAGCCCAGGTCCGCCCCACTCACAGAGCCACGAGCATTAACCAACGCAATTCCTAAAACCCATTCACTGCAGGCTCTAGTGGCTACACCTTTCTTTGGTGGTCATTTCTCTGACATTTCCGGGGGGCTACGTTTACCCCCTGCATCACCCCGGTGCATACCTATACACATCGGTCATTGCAATATCTAACCCCCTGTGGGCAAGTGTCTCGGATTACTATTCCCCTGTTGGCAGCCCGTTCCAGCACGCACGGCTTATTTAGCCCCGAGCACGCCCATATGGCTCGATCCAGGGAACAGCTGTACACCTAGTTCCCTCAGACTCTTGCCATCTACTCACGGACCCAGAATCGACGCTGAGGATGGTGTGGTATGCAGCCACGCGCGATAGCTACCATAGTGAGATCCACTCGACGTAGGTGATATCTGTTGGAACCATGACCAAGGGGGCTGGCAAAAAACAAAGCTCCATCAACATGTTTGCCAAAGCCCCAACTAAGCCGGCTGAACCTGGTTCGGAGCCCGATCCCACCACATCCACTCCTCCTGACCCTGCTGAGTCCCAAAACAAGTTTGACTTCATGAGAGACAGGTTCACTGCCCCCCACTCCAAGCTCGATGATATAAATGGGACCATCTCATCCATCAAATCCCAAATGGAAAAAACAGATGGTCGGGTCACTGAGGTTGAATCCAGGGTGGGCACGGCAGAGGATGACATAGTGGCTCTCCGTTCAGAGGTTGCCACGTTGGCCAGACAGGTGTCGGAGGTCACCAAGAAGAATGAGGATCTCGAAGCGCGCTCCGGGCGCAATAATGTCAGCATCATCGAAATCCCAGAGGGCAGGATCGAAGGCCCCATGGAGGACTACATCGAACACACCTTGCTTAAATTGCTTTACTCCCCCAAGCTGTCCCCACAATTTGCCATCGAGCAAGCCCATCAAGCTCTTACAGCAAAGCCAAAACCTGGTGAACTACCGCGATCATGATGCTCTACTCAGGGCAGCGAGAGCCAAGGGTGAACTCCTATTGGGATCGGCGAGGGTCCATCTATATCCTGACTTCTTGATCTCAGTCCAACAGGAGCATAAGACCTTCAAGGCAACCAAGAGGAGATTTTGAGAACTAGGGGTCAAGTGCGCTTTGCTGTACCTGGCCAAGCTTTGGATTGAACACTCAAAACAGGTTTTTTTCTTTACTATTCCAGAAGAGGCTTCCAAATTTATAGATGAGCACTTCCCCAGATAGCCATTTCTATCCTAGCGAAACATAATTATGATGCCCTCATCAAAGGGAAGTGCATACCCTGGTCCGAGGAACCCCGGTCTATTCCCGAGCTTGTGGCCAGGTCCTTGGTCGACCTCCCTAATCGAGTGTTCTCGCTCATTAATAATTAGAACTTCATGTTGTATTTGAATCACCAGTCTTGGTTATTGTCTGTACTGTACTACATTAATCCTAACTGTCTCCCTAGCGAGGTAGCGTAGCCACCTGACTGGCACGCAAGTCTCCGGGCGATGTTGTCACTGTTCCTAATGTATTTATCCTAGTGAATACTTTGTACTGTATGCATTGGTGGGTAATGTGTGCTCTGATCCAAGTAACCCCTGACTGGTTGGGATTATGTTGCGAGGCCCTTGTTTGAACCACTTTGTTGACAGAGTACACAAGATCATCACTATTGGAACTTGATATTATGCTTCATCCACCAGTCTTGGTTATTACCTATGTTGTACCATAACAATCCTAATTATGTCCCCAGCAAGGAAGCAAAGCCGTTTAACCGGCACACAAGCCCCCAGGCGATGATGCCACTGTTACTGGTTTTGTTTGTTGGGCACTGGGTTTTCACCCCTCTGGTTGGGAGATGGTTGTGGGTGGGGGTGGGTTTGTTGTGATGCTATGAGAAAAAATGCTTGGCATGTACGATGGAGGAGGAGCGTGAGGTTACAACAGGGAGGACATGCCTCCTTAACAGATATATCTTTTCCTATTCGAACTGGCCCCCCTAAATGCTGCTACAAGACCTAGCAGTAACAATACCCCTGCTTCCATGTACCTTAATGGCTGATCACGACCTGGCCTGTATGAGTTGGAATATGAGGGGTCTTGGGAATTACAGAACGATGATAAATGTCCAACTGTATGCAGGACATGGAGTTAAAATTCTCTTTCTACAAGAAACACATGCTCGCGCTGAGGGCTGCTTAAAATTTGCAAAGACATGGGGCCCACAATGATATTATACTGACTACTCTACTCAGAACAGGGGAGTCATGATTTAGATTCATAAGAGTGTTATGTTCCAGCACACCGCCTCTCATATAGACCCCCTGGGGCGATACGTGTTACTTTATAGTAGGCTACACAATAAAGAGATTGTACTCCTGAATGTATACAGGCCCAATATCGACGACCCGGAGTTCTATTCCCGCATCACTGACCTGCTTGCTGGATTCCCCCGTGTTCCCATTCTCTGGGGCGGGGATTGTAATATGATCCTAGATGTAAATTGGGATAGATCGGGTTCCATACCCCGCCAACTCTCCAGTGCCGCTAAAGTTATTGTGGAGTCTCTGCCAAGATTGAAAGTCTCGGATACATGGAGGCTGGTGCACCCCGATTCCCAAATGTATTCTTTTTACTCCTCTGTGCATGATTCCCATTCCAGGATAGACAGATGGCTCACATCCGACATTCTTATCAGGAGCATTGAGCAGATGTCGATCCTCCCCAGAACACACTCAGATCATTCCCCAGTGACTTTCTCTCTAAATTGGGGCACTCAATACAATGCGACCCGCTCGTGGAGGCTGGAACCCCAATCATTATCTGATGTGGCCTTCAGAGCTGACCTTGAATATGCATTTGATGAATATTTTGCGCTAAACCCTGGGTCGGTCCGTACACAGGCTATCCTGTGGGAATCGTTTAAAGCCTATATTAGGGGAATAGCTATCCCTAAAGAATCTGGGATCCTTAAGACTATCCGCAGGGACATATTGAAAAGTGAAATAACACTCTCTCTCCTTGAGGCCCAATACACCCAGTACCAGTCTCTGTCTATCCTTTCCAGCATCGGCACCGAATTAGACACATTTCGTGCTCACGCTGATAGGAAAAGGAAGTTCATTGATAACCCAGGACTTGCAATGCAGTATGGGGAAGGCGAGCGACCGGGTCGCATTTTGGCCAGACTTATCTGTCAAGAAACGGGTGTTTCAATTATTCTATGCAGCCTTATATACAAATGTTGACACTCTCCCTGGTTCGGATATCGACACATACTTAGACAGCCTGCCCCTATCTGTTCTTTCTGACGAAACCAGCACCATCCTGGACACGCCTATTACGGCCGAAGAGATATCGGAGGCTATCGACTCCCTCGCCTCTGGTAAAACGCCCGGTTCTGACGGCTTCCCGATTGAATTCTATAAACAATTCAAATCTCGGCTGATTCCCCAACTCCATACATTATGGGAAGAATACTGCGCGGCGGGTACACTTCCTCCCTCCCTCCGCGAAGCCATTATAACCGTATTACTCAAACCTGGCAAGTCTCCCACTCAGTGTGGGTCATATCGGCCTCCGTTCCTCATTAACTGCGATGTTAAGACCTATGCTAAAATCCTGGCCCTATGGCTGACCCCTCATATGCCCCACATAATACATCCAGAGCAGTCGGGTTTCATCCCAGGTAGATCCACATCCCTTAACTTACGCCACCTCTTTAACATCATCAATCGAATTGACCCCAATGCTAGGGCAGTGGCGCCAGCCCTTGACATGCGGAAGGCTTTTGACTCCGTGACATGGAACTACATCTGGCGGGTGCTCGAGAAAAACAAATGTGGGCCCCACTTGACTCTTGGGTCAGGCTGCAATACTCAGACCAGGCAGCCAGGGTCCGCAAGGAGGACAGATGCTCTTCCCCCTTTCGTATTGCCAGAGGCACGAGGCAAGACTGCCTCTTCTCTCCCCTAATTTTCGCAATAGCCATAGAACCCTTGGCAGATAGAATACGACAGGCACACTCACACAGAGGCCTGAGATTGCTGGGCACACCTGACATCATCTCCCTGTATGCTGACGATTCCTTGCTCTTCATTCAATCTTGCAAACACAACCTTGCCCCGATCCATGAGGACGACATTCACTTTGGTCTGCTGTCTGATCTCAGGGTTAACTGTACAAAATCGACACTCTTTCGACTCACTGATGCCACCACCTCACGGCCTGATCTCATGGGATTCACCTGTACACAATCGGCATTTACATACCTTGGGGCGGTAGTCGCTCGCCACCCTGACAGGGTGTATGAGACAAATTAGCGTATTTATTTGAACATACTTACTAAGAAATGCCTGGGCTGGTCCAAACTCCCATTGTCCCTTGCAGGCAAAATTGCCATCTTAAAGATGGTTGTGCTTCCCCAACTCCTGTATCGCGTTCTTAACCTCCCTTTGTGGCCTCGCAGGAAATGTTTCCAATCGCTAAACCGTACACTTAAGACTTTCTTATGGCACGCTGGTGCAGTTTGTCTCAAATTTTCCACTTTGGCCTCTCCTATGTAGCATGGTGGCTTCGGCGCTCCCAACTTCGAAAAATACTGGCTGGTCGCACAAGTGCGATTTGCATAATACTGGTTTACCAGCTCGAATCCCCCCTTGCATATAAGACTTGAGCGCCGTGCGATTGGGGTCCGCAACATTCGGCCCTTTGCCCTTTTCCCACCTACCCTTAACTGTAGTCCTCTTGACCCGGTAGGCAACACGTTCTTTGCTCTTGCTAAAATGTGGACGAGGTCCAGTGGGTCTCGCCGCTTCCATAGCTGCCTACCTCTCTGGAATTCCTTCCTGGTGCCTCCTGCATTCCCCCGACCAAGATGCGCCATTGGACAGAGGCAGGATTTGAGGCCATCTGAGGTGTCTTTGATCAAGGCAACTTCCTGGAGTGGTTGGATTTGCCAGAGGCCCTGAGACATAAATCACCCATCTGGCTCCAATATTCAGGCCTCTGCCGATTCCTCAAGGGAACATATCCGACTTTCCCTATTATGCCTCCCGGCGACCCTATCTTAGCTGAAATAATAAATGCTACAAGCACTAGGGGGAAAATATCCAGATTATACACCTTACTACAGTCCAAAACTTCCCCCACATTCGATAAGCTAAAGCACTCTTGGGCTGAGGATCTTGTACTCGACATAACCGATCAACACTGGGAATGTATGTGTGCTCGCACCCACGATGTGTCATTTAATTCCCATTTTAAACTCATCCAATTCAGAATCTTGCACAGATTCCACTACACCCCTCTTCGTTTACATCGGATGCTACCAGACCACTCTTCCAGGCAGGGGAGTTGCTAGGTCCGGAAAAGACCCGGGCCTACGCTGATGTCGGAACTGTTGGGACTGGGGGCTAGCTTGCCTTTTGGCTGTAGCTCCTGAGATTCTATCCGGGGCTACAACCAAAAGACCAGGGACTATACCCCCCTTAGCCCCCCCTAGCAACGCCTCTGCTTCCAGGTGCCCCAGGTGTAGTTCTGAAGATGCAACCTATATGCATATGATATGGTCTTGCCCCTGCCTTGCCCAATTCTGGGCCAAAGCCTGCTACACACTCTCAACTATTCTAGACCACGAGATTATTCCATTGCCAATGAAATGCCTCTTTCATGACTTTCACGGCCTTGGCTGAGGCTCCCGAAAGCTGGCTGGGCTATGCATGCTTCTCGCTGTGCGCTGTATTCTGCTGTGCTGGCTCCATCCTCGAGTTCCCACACACGGCTGTCTGCCGTGACCTGGACCTCCGACACGGAAGAGGCTTTGGCAACTCAGCAACCGGCAACATCCAAACCCTGCGATATATGGGCCCTCATTACAACACCGGCGCTAAACCATGGCGCTATTAGCACTATGGTTGGTGCCGGTGTTGAAACGGGTCCGCCATGGTTCAATGGGGAATTACCACCCCATTACAAGGTTGGCTGGGCGGTAATATCCCATTGAACCATGGCCCTTCCCCATTCCCATTTTTGCCCCATAGGGCTCAATGGGAATGGGGAAGGCGCTAAGTACGGTACCGCAAATTGGGGTACCGTACTTAGCACCAAGGTCCCTTTGCGGGTCCCTACTTTAACGGCTGGTGTAGACCAGCCGTTAAGATCGGGTCCTGCAAAGGGACCTCAAAATCAGGTGCTAATGGGTTAACGGTGCCGCAGCCTTTTACGGCGCCGTTAACCCATTAGCGCCAGGGTCGTAATGAGGCCCATGGTCCCAGTTCCGCTCTTACATCTCCTCCATCTCCACTGATTCCGATGACCACTCATCTGCACCACCCTCCGCTAGCAACATTCCTACTTAAGCGTACTCCCTGTGTGCCAGATCTCATATGTGTGGTGACCAGCAACTGTTCGGGTGTCCCCCTATTCTGATTGACGATACAGTATATGCTATTACTGTAATCGCTGAACATTGTTCATTGCTCACTCTTTCATTATGTCAAGCACAATAAATAAAGTTTTTTAAAAAAAAAGAAAGATAGGAGGGTTGCAGCCTTTCAGTGCCTCTTATTATGATGCCTTATTGGAAAGCCATACATAAGCACAGGATTCTTTTAGAAAATCTTCCTTTTAAATCACACTGGCCTGTAGTTGAGGGTAGCCTTGGAGCTAATGGCTTTGCATACACCTGTTTGCCGGGGTGCACATGCACAGTAAAACCCCAGTCTCAGTGCCATTTTTGGTTTTGCCTTTTTAAAGCCAGCACAGACACTACACCTTTATCCCCAAGAGGAAACACATCAGAGGTTAGTGGGACTACGTCCCTCACCCGAGCGGAATGTGACTGAGGTTAGAGACTGGATTTGGATTATTTGGAATCTAATGACACATGATGATTGGGTACTGACGAGCGCTGACTGAATTGCGTTTATGATATGATAGGATATGATAGTTTATTTATATCGCACCCATACACAAGTGTTTTAGGGTGCAACAGGGCAAGAGAGGAGTACAAAGGAGGGTAGAAAACATTCAAAAGAAAAACGATCTTACTAGGCCCAGTGACTTTGAGAATGCACAAGTGCAGGGAAGAGGGAGGAAGGGAAGTGCACGGGGAGGGTAGGAAGGGAATGTGCAGAGAGCAGATATTAAAAACTAATAAATTATAACAATAAAAAAGTGCACTCGTCAAGTGCCAATATAAGCGCAGACACAAGTGTCAGATAAGTGCCAATAAGGGGACTGTAGGTTTGCAGATAGAGACCCTGTGCAACGGTTGCCAAGAGGCAGTGCAGGTAAGTATACGGGTGGGCAGGGATCTGGGCCTGGATACCGAGAGTAGACCAGGAGCCCAAGGGCAGAGAAGGACAGATCATCAGGGAAGGGGAAGCGAGAAAGCAGAAGCAAAGAGGGAGGTCTTGAGGTGCTTCCGGTTCTCCTCAAGTTTCATAGAGGTAGGGAGGCTATTCCAGAGGGAGGCACCAGCCGAAGAAAGAAACCTACTACCAACTCGTTGCTTGGAGAAGCGACTGACCCTGAGGGAGTTGGAGGTAGAGGAGCAAAGGGCTCGAGTAGGAAGGTTTTTCCGGATGGAGAGCTGAAGGTATTGCGGACCAAGGCCCCAGAAGGCTTTGTGGACAATGCAGAGGGTCCTGAATGTAATCCTTGCAGCCACTGGAAGCCCATGGAGAGATTTCAGGGCAGGAGAGATGTGATCCCTGGGTTTAAGGCCAGGGAGAAGCCTTGCAGTCCTGTTTTGGATGAGTTGCAGAGGGCAGAGAGTGGGGGCAGGCAGTTTTAGAAATAGGATGTTGCAATAGTACAGTCTAGAGAGAACCAGTGCTCTAGAGACAGTGAGCTTCTGGGGGAAGGAGAGGAAAGGAAAAATACCCCTGAGGAGTTGCAGTTGGTAGTTTGATTTCTTAAAGAAATCAGAGATGTGTTGAGCGAAGGAGCACGTGTTATCGATGACCCCGAGGTTCTTAGCCTCACAAGTGAGAGCAACAAGGGGGCCAAGGGAGGCCGGACAGAGAGTGGTAGGAAAGGAAGGTACAGGAGTGACAATGAGAAGGATCTGTCTTACTAGCATTAAGGCAGAGGTCATTGGTGGCACACCACTCCTGGATTGCAGACAGACATTCAGAGATGAGGGAGGGATGGAAGGTGGCTGAGGGGAGCCTGAAAACGAGCTGAGTGTCATCTGCATATCACTCAAAGTTGGAACAGAGAGCTGCTATGCGGTGAGCAAGGGGTGCCAGGTGTTGGTTGAAGAGCCAGGGAGAGACGTTAGACCCCTGTGAACAGCACAGGTCGAGAGAGAGATAGAGGAAAGAATGGAACCGAGTGGGACCTGGGAGGGTCGGACAAAGAGGAAAGAGGTCAGCCAGGCCAAGGCCTGATCTGTTGTACGCAAGTTATCAAGAAGGTGGTTGAGCAGGATGGCATGGTTGACCATGTCAAAGGCAGACAAGAGATTAAGTAGAACAGAGGGGAGATTAGAATCAAGGTTGGAAAGCAGGTCTTCACGGACGTTCAATAGAGCAGTTTCTTTGCTCTTGGCAGCTCTGAAACCAGACTGATGGTCATTAATGAAGCCAACAGAGTCAGTGTGGAGGTTAAGCTGGAAGATGGCCAGCTTTCCAGGGGTTTCCCCAGGAAAGGGGTGATAGAGTTGGGAAGGTAGATAGCCGGAAGGGGTGGGGGATTGGCTGAGGGGTACTTGAGAAGAGGGTGAACAAGAGAGTGTTTCAGAGGTGAGGGGAAGGCTCCAGTGGCAAAGGAATGGTTGCAGAAATCAGCCAGGGCAGGAGCGAGGGTGTCTATATGTTCCTTGATGGATTTTGAAGAGCAGGGAAGAACCTGTTTTGATGAGACTTTCATAGATATGACTTGTTTAGAAATCTCATCAGGGGAGAACAGAGGAAAGGACGAGAAAGAGGGGGGAGAGGCAGCTGTGGAGAGGGCAGAGGTAGCGGAGGGAGAAGCCGGAAGAGGAGGCGAGGAAGAGAAAGTGGACAGGATGTCCTGAATTTTTGTGATGAAGTGAGAAGCCAGGACAGTGCAGAGGGCCTGGGAAGGGACAAGCAGCAGAATTGGCAAGCTCGTTGCAGATTTGAAAGAGTATGGCTGAGTTGTTAGATGCCGCAGAGATGCGGGTTAAGATGTGGGCTCTGTTCTTAGTAGGGACAGAGAGCCAGTAATGTCTTTGGAGCAGGCAGCAGGCCAGTTTGTCAGAGGATGCACATGAAGCCCGCCATTTCCTCTCGGCAACCCTGCACTTGCCTTTCAGGGTGACGAGGCTGGAGTTGTACCAAGAGTTGCACTTGGCTTTAGGATTCAGGCGAATCCTCATGACAGGAGCAAGAACATTGAGGGTGTCAGAGATAGCAGAGTGGAGCTTGAAGAGGGCAGTGTCAGGATGAGAGTCTGCCAGAGGAGGGGGAGAGAAAGTGGCAGTGAAAGCCACAGCTGACACACGCTTCATAGGTCGGATGACTGGCAGTAGGTGGCAGTAACTGAGATGGCTTGGTCTGCGGGGAAGAGAGGGAGAGATGAAAGGAGAAGCGAAAGTGATCAGTCCAGGACAGAGGAGTGGTGAAAGGGATTGAGAGGGGGAGGTCGGGGGAGATGAGAACATCAAGAGTGTGCCCTGCAGAGGGAGTAACCTATATCGCAAAAGAGTTGAGAGGAAGGACAGGAAGCAAACAGGTGGATTTTGAGTTCTCCAAAGAGGTGGAGTTGAGTGGTTGAGGCCCGGAGGGAGGAGTAGAGATCTGCCCAACTATAGAAGAAATAGGTGAACTAACCAGATGACCGCTAGATAGTAGCCACTGTGAGATAGTGGCCAGGAGAAAGGGAAAGTCTACAGATCAGACATTCAAAGGAGGAGTAGGCCTGAGTGGTTATAATAGAGGAAGGAATCCACTCAGGGAATATCAAGGCTACACCCCAGCCAATGCAGTTGGCTCTAGGCGCAGGCAGGATCTTGTAGCCATCAGGAAGGAGAGTTTCAAAACTCGTAACAGAGCCAGCTGTGAACCATGTCTCAGTGAGACCAAGAATGTCTAGGTCATGCTCGTCAAGGAGATGGCAGATGTCAGAGGAGTGTTTGACAGCTTACCGGAAGGTAAGAGTGGCAAAGTGGAGAAGGTTGCCTTCCTTGAAAGACTTTCGTGGAGGTGTACCTATCAGAGGTACTTCCGGCAGAGGTGTTGGAAGAGCCCGAGGAAGGGCAGAGGAGGACGGGGATGGGGCAGAGTAGCCAATGTAGAAGAAAAAGAGGGTGCAGGAGAAGTAGTGGAGGATGAGGGCAGGGACACAACAGCAGGGAGAGAGGGGAGAGCGGGAGCAGAAAGGAAATTGATAAGGAATGGGAAACATCAGTCAAAGAGGAGGAGGTTGGCCTGAGGGCCTTGGACCAGAACAGTCCCATTGCAGTAAACATTAATGATGACCTTAGATGAGTGAAAGGAAGCCAGGGGGGCTTCCTATCAGGTGCCACCATTAATGGGAGAGGAGGAGAAAGGGGAGAACACAGAGTCGATAAAAAAGTTCATAGGTCTGGTGAAGGAACAACAAAGAGGATGACGGTGAGAGGCTGTCTGGTGAAAGCGCTGTTGTAGGTATCAGCGATAGGTAGACCTGGGTTGGAGACCGGGATATCCATTTTGAACTTCTGCCTACCAGACTTCGTGAAAAGGGAAGGATAGTCGATAGAGAAACAGTTAGAGGAGATAGGAGAGAAAGAGAGCACCATAACAATGAGGGGGTGGGATACAAGCAGAGGGATAGGGACTTGGTAGTAAAGGCAGGAGTGTAGAAACAAGGCAGGCAGCTAGAAACACAGTGGTCACTGGGCACAGCTAAATTTAAAATCTAAACAGGCAGGCAACAACACAGTGGTCACTCAGCATAACTAGGTTCAAAATCTAAGCAGGCAGGTAACAACACAGTGGTTATTGGGCACGACTACATTTAAAATCTAAGCAGACAGGTAACAACACAGTGGTCACTGGGCACAACTGAATTCAAAATCTAAGCAGGCAGGTAACAGCACAGTGCTCACTGGGCACAACTAAGTTTAAAATGCAAGCGGGCAGGTAATAACACAGTGGTCACTCAGCATAACTAGGTTCAAAATCTAACGAGGCAGCTAACAACACAGTGATCACTGGGCACAACTAAATTTAAAATCTAAGCAGGCAGGTAGCAACACAGTGGTCACTGGGACTAAATTTAAAATCTAAGCAGGCAGGTAACAACACAGTGGTCACTGGGCACAACTAAGTTTAAAATCGAAGCAGGCAGGTAACAACACAATGATCACTGGACACAACTAAATTTAAAATCTAAGCAGGCAGGTAACAACAGAGTGGTCACTGGACACAACTACATTTTAAATCTAAGCAGACAGGTAACAACAGAGTGGTCACTGGGACACAGACAGCCAGTAATGTCTTTAGAGCAGGCGGCAGGCCAGTTTGTCAGAGGATGCCCATGAAGCCCGCCATTTCCTCTCGGCAACCCTACACTTGCGTTTCAGGGTGACAAGGTTGGAGTTGTACCAAGAGTTGCACTTGGCTTTAGGATTCAGGCGAATCCTCATGACAGGAGCAAGAACATTGAGGGTGTCAGAGATAGCAGAGTGGAGCTTGAAGAGGGCAGTGTCAGGATGAGAGTCTGCCAGAGGAGGGGGAGAGAAAGTGGCAGTGAAAGCCACAGCTGACACACGCTTCATAGGTCGGATGACTGGCAGTAGGTGGCAGTAACTGAGATGGCTTGGTCTGCGGGGAAGAGAGGGAGAGATGAAAGGAGAAGCGAAAGTGATCAGTCCAGGACAGAGGAGTGGTGAAAGGGATTGAGAGGGGGAGGTCGGGGGAGATGAGAACATCAAGAGTGTGCCCTGCAGAGGGAGTAACCTATATCGCAAAAGAGTTGAGAGGAAGGACAGGAAGCAAACAGGTGGATTTTGAGTTCTCCAAAGAGGTGGAGTTGAGTGGTTGAGGCCCGGAGGGAGGAGTAGAGATCTGCCCAACTATAGAAGAAATAGGTGAACTAACCAGATGACCGCTAGATAGTAGCCACTGTGAGATAGTGGCCAGGAGAAAGGGAAAGTCTACAGATCAGACATTCAAAGGAGGAGTAGGCCTGAGTGGTTATAATAGAGGAAGGAATCCACTCAGGGAATATCAAGGCTACACCCCAGCCAATGCAGTTGGCTCTAGGCGCAGGCAGGATCTTGTAGCCATCAGGAAGGAGAGTTTCAAAACTCGTAACAGAGCCAGCTGTGAACCATGTCTCAGTGAGACCAAGAATGTCTAGGTCATGCTCGTCAAGGAGATGGCAGATGTCAGAGGAGTGTTTGACAGCTTACCGGAAGGTAAGAGTGGCAAAGTGGAGAAGGTTGCCTTCCTTGAAAGACTTTCGTGGAGGTGTACCTATCAGAGGTACTTCCGGCAGAGGTGTTGGAAGAGCCCGAGGAAGGGCAGAGGAGGACGGGGATGGGGCAGAGTAGCCAATGTAGAAGAAAAAGAGGGTGCAGGAGAAGTAGTGGAGGATGAGGGCAGGGACACAACAGCAGGGAGAGAGGGGAGAGCGGGAGCAGAAAGGAAATTGATAAGGAATGGGAAACATCAGTCAAAGAGGAGGAGGTTGGCCTGAGGGCCTTGGACCAGAACAGTCCCATTGCAGTAAACATTAATGATGACCTTAGATGAGTGAAAGGAAGCCAGGGGGGCTTCCTATCAGGTGCCACCATTAATGGGAGAGGAGGAGAAAGGGGAGAACACAGAGTCGATAAAAAAGTTCATAGGTCTGGTGAAGGAACAACAAAGAGGATGACGGTGAGAGGCTGTCTGGTGAAAGCGCTGTTGTAGGTATCAGCGATAGGTAGACCTGGGTTGGAGACCGGGATATCCATTTTGAACTTCTGCCTACCAGACTTCGTGAAAAGGGAAGGATAGTCGATAGAGAAACAGTTAGAGGAGATAGGAGAGAAAGAGAGCACCATAACAATGAGGGGGTGGGATACAAGCAGAGGGATAGGGACTTGGTAGTAAAGGCAGGAGTGTAGAAACAAGGCAGGCAGCTAGAAACACAGTGGTCACTGGGCACAGCTAAATTTAAAATCTAAACAGGCAGGCAACAACACAGTGGTCACTCAGCATAACTAGGTTCAAAATCTAAGCAGGCAGGTAACAACACAGTGGTTATTGGGCACGACTACATTTAAAATCTAAGCAGACAGGTAACAACACAGTGGTCACTGGGCACAACTGAATTCAAAATCTAAGCAGGCAGGTAACAGCACAGTGCTCACTGGGCACAACTAAGTTTAAAATGCAAGCGGGCAGGTAATAACACAGTGGTCACTCAGCATAACTAGGTTCAAAATCTAACGAGGCAGCTAACAACACAGTGATCACTGGGCACAACTAAATTTAAAATCTAAGCAGGCAGGTAGCAACACAGTGGTCACTGGGACTAAATTTAAAATCTAAGCAGGCAGGTAACAACACAGTGGTCACTGGGCACAACTAAGTTTAAAATCGAAGCAGGCAGGTAACAACACAATGATCACTGGACACAACTAAATTTAAAATCTAAGCAGGCAGGTAACAACAGAGTGGTCACTGGACACAACTACATTTTAAATCTAAGCAGACAGGTAACAACAGAGTGGTCACTGGGACACAGACAGCCAGTAATGTCTTTAGAGCAGGCGGCAGGCCAGTTTGTCAGAGGATGCCCATGAAGCCCGCCATTTCCTCTCGGCAACCCTACACTTGCGTTTCAGGGTGACAAGGTTGGAGTTGTACCAAGAGTTGCACTTGGCTTTAGGCTTCAGGCAAATCCTCATGATAGGAGCAAGAACATTGATGGTGTCTGAGATAGCAGAGTGGAGCTTCAAGAGGGCAGTGTCAGAATGAGAGTCTGCCAGAGGAGGGGGAGAGAAAGTGGCAGCGAAAGCCACAGCTGACACGCGCTTCATAGGTCGAATGACTGAGAAGGTAGGTGGCAGTGCCAGAGATGGCTTGGTATGCAGGGAAGAGAGGGAGAGATGGGAGGAGAGGTGAAAGTGATCAGTTCAGGAGAGAGGAGTGGTGAAAGGGTTTGAGAGGGGGAGGTCAGGGGAGATGAGAACATTAAGAGTGTGCCCTGCAGAGTGCGTCGGGCCAGAGTGAAGAATAGAAAGAGAGAGGGAGTCAGATAGGTTGCAAAAGAGTTGAGAGGAGAACAGGAAGCATCGAGGTGGATGTTGAGGTCTCCAAAGAGGTGCAGTTGAGTGGTCGAGGCCTGGAGGGAGGAGGAGATGTCCGCCAACATGGAGAAGAAAGACGTGAGCTAACCTGGTGACCGCTATATAGTAGCCACTGTGAGATAGTGGCAAGGAGAGAGGGAAAGTCTACAGATCAGACATTAAAAGGAGGAGTAGGCCTGAGTGGGTATAATAGAGGAAGGAATCCACTCAGGGAACATCAAGGCTAAACCCCAGCCAATGCAGTTGGCTCTAGGCGCAGGCAGGATCTTGTAGCCATCAGGGAGGAGAGTGTCAAAACACGTAACAGAGCCAGCTGTGAACCATGTCTCAGTGAGACCAAGAATGTCTAGGTCATGCTCTTCAGGGAGATGGCAGATGTCAGAGGAGTGTTTGACAGTTGACCGGGAGGTAAGAGTGGCGAAGTGGAGAAGGTTGCCTTCCTTAAAAGACTTCCGTGGAGGGGTACATATCAGAGGTACTTCCGGCAGAGGTGTTGGAAGAGCCTGAGGAAGGGCAGAGGAGGACGGGCTAGGGGGCAGAGTAACCAAGGTAGAAGAAGAAGAAGAGGGTGCAGGAGAAGTAGTGGAGGATGAGGGCAGAGACACAACAGCAGGGCGAGAGGGGAGAGCGGGAGCAGAAAGGAAATTGATAAGGCATGGGAAACGTCAGTCAAAGAGGAGGAGGTTGGCCTGAGGGCCTTGGACCAGGACAGTCCCATTGCAGTAAACATTAATGATGACCTTAGATGAGCAAAAGGAAGCCAGGGGGCTTCCCATCAGGTGCCACAATTAATGAGAGGAGGAGAAAGGGGAGAACACAGAGTCGATAAAAAAGTTCATAGGTCTGGTGAAGGAACAACAAAGAGGATGTCGGTGAGAGTCTGTCTGGTGAAAGCGCTGTTGTAGGTATCAGCGATAGGTAGACCTGGGTTGGAGACCGGGATATCCTTTTTGAACCTCTGCCTACCAGACTTCATGAAAAGGGAAGGATAGTCGATAGAGAAACAGTTAGAGGAGATAGAAGAGCAAGAGAGCACCATAACAATGGAGGGGGTGGGATACAAGCAGAGGGAGAGGGACTTGGTAGTAAAGGCAGGAGAGTAGAAAAAAGGCAGGCAGGTAGAAACACAGTGGTCACTGGGCACAGCTAAATTTAAAATCTAAGCAGGCAGGTAACAACACAGTGGTCACTCAGGTTAACTAGGTTCAAAATCTAAGCAGGCAGGTAACAACACAGTGGTTACTGGGCACGACTACATTTCAAATCTAAGCAGACAGGTAACAACACAGTGATCACTCGGCACAACTAAATTTAAAATCTAAGCAGGCAGGTAAGAACACAGTGGTCACTGGACACAACTAGGCCTAAAATCTAAGCAGGCAGGTAACAACACAGTGGTCACTGGGCACAACTAGATTTCAAATCTAAGTAGGCAGATAACAACACAGTGGTCACTGGGCACAACTGAATTTAAAATCTAAGCAGGCAGGTAACAGCACAGTGCTCACTGGGCACAACTAAGTTTAAAATGCAAGCGGGCAGGTAACAACACAGTGATCACTGGGAACAACAACATTTAAAATCTAAGCAGCAGGTAACAACACAGTGGTCACTGGGACTAAATTTAAAATCTAAGCAGACAGGTAACAACACAGTGGTCACTGGGCACAACTAAGTTTAAAATCTAAGCAGGCACGTAACAACACAATGATCACTGGACACAACTAAATTTAAAATCTAAGCAGGCAGGTAACAACAGAGTGGTCACTGGACACAACTACATTTTAAATCTAAGCAGACAGGTAACAACAGAGTGGTCACTATGACACAGACAGCCAGTAATGTCTCTAGAGCAGGCGGCAGGCCAATTTGTCAGAGGATGCCCATGAAGCCCGCCATTTCCTCTCGGCAACCCTACGCTTGCGTTTCAGGGTGACCAGGTTGGAGTTGTACCAAGAGTTGCACTTGGCTTTAGGCTTCAGGCAAATCCTCATGATAGGAGCAAGAACATTGATGGTGTCTGAGACAGCAGAGTGGAGCTTCAAGAGGGCAGTGTCAGGATGAGAGTCTGCCAGAGGAGGGGGAGAGAAAGCGGCAGCGAAAGCCACAGCTGACACGCGCTTCATAGGTCGGATGACTGAGAAGGTAGGTGGCAGTGCCAGAGATGGCTTGGTCTGCAGGGAAGAGAGGGAGAGATCGGAGGAGAGGTGAAAGCGATCAGTCCAGGAGAGAGGAGTGGTGAAAGGGTTTGAGAGGGGGAGGTCAGGGGAGATGAGAACATCAAGAGTGTGTCCTGCAGAGTGAGTCAGGCCAGAGGGAAGAATAGAAAGAGAGAGGGAGTCAGATAGGTTGCAAAAGAGTTGAGAGGAAGAACAGGAAGCATCCAGGTCGATGTTGAGGTCTCCAAAGAGGTGCAGTTGAGTGGTCGAGGCCCGGAGGGAGAAGGAGATGTCCGCCAAAATGGAGAAGAAAGAGGTGAGCTAACCTGGTGACCGCTATATAGTAGCCACTGTGAGATAGTGGGCAGGAGAGAGGGAACGTCTACAGATCAGACATTCAAAGGAGGAGTAGGCTTGAGTGGGTATAATAGAGGAAGGAATCCACTCAGGGAAGATCAAGGCTACACCCCAGCTAATGCAGTTGGCTTTAGGTGTAGGCAGGATCTTGTAGCCATCAGGGAGGAGAGTGTCAAAACTTGTAACAAAGCCAGCTGTGAACCATGCCTCAGTGAGACCAAGAATGTCTAGGTCATGCTCTTCAAGGAGATGGCAGATGTCAGAGGAGTGTTTGACAGTTGACCGGGAGGTAAGAGTGGCGAAGTGGAGAAGGTTGCCTTCCTTGAAAGACTTTCGTGGAGGTGTACCTATCAGAGGTACTTCCGGCAAAGGTGTTGGAAGAGCCCGAGGAAGGGCAGAGGAGGACGGGCAGGGGGCAGAGTAGCCAAGGTAGAAGAAGAAGAGGGTGCAGGAGAAGTAGTGGAGGATGAGGGCAGGGACACAACAGCAGGGTGAGAGGGGAGAGCGGGAGCAGAAAGGAAATTGATAAGGCATGGGAAACGTCAGTCAAAGAGGAGGATGTTGGCCTGAGGACCTTGGACCAGGACAGTCCCATTGCAGTAAACATTAATGATGACCTTAGATGAGTGAAAGGAAGCCAGGGGGGCTTCCCATCAGATGCCACCATTAATGCGAGAGGAGAAGAAAGGGGAGAACACAGAGTCGATAAAAAAGTTCATAGGTCTGGTGAAGGAACAATAAAGAGGATGTCGGTGAGAGTCTGTCTGGTGAAAGCGATGTTGTAGGTATCAGCGATAGGTAGATCTGGGTTGGAGACCGGGATATCCTTTTTGAACTTCTGCCTACCAGACTTCGTGAAAAGGGAGGATAGTCGATAGAGAAACAGTTAGAGGAGATAGGAGAGAAAGAGAGCACCACAACAATGGAGGGGGTGGGATACAAGCAGAGTGATAGGGACTTGGTAGTAAAGGCAGGAGTGTAGAAACAAGGCAGGCAGGTAGAAAGACAGTGGTCACTGGGCACAGCTAAATTTAAAATCTAAGCAGGCAGGTAACAACACACTGGTCACTCAGAATAACTAGGTTCAAAATCTAAGCAGGCAGGTAACAACACAGTGGTTACTGGGCACGACTACATTTCAAATCCAAGCAGACACGTAACAACACGATGATCACTCGGCACAACTAAATTTAAAATCTAAGCAGGCAGGTAACAACACAGTGGTCACTGGGCACAACTAGATTTCAAATCTAAGTAGGCAGGTAACAACACAGTGGTCACTGGGCACAACTGAATTTAAAATCTAAGCAGGCAGGTAACAACACAGTGCTCACTGGGCACAACTAAGGTTAAAATGCAAGCGGGCAGGTAACAACACAGTGGTCACTCAGCATAACTAGGTTAAAAATCTAACTAGGCAGGTAACAACACAGTGATCACTGGGCACAACTAATTTTAAAATCTAAGCAGGCAGGTAACAACAGAGAGGTCACTGGACACAACAAAATGTTAAATCTAAGCAGACAGGTAACAACAGAGTGGTGTAACGCTCACCTGATTCCCGTAGAGGCGCCGGTCTTGACTGGGCGTATACCGTATCTTCAAAGGTGATGTGTAACACACGGCTGGCTCTTTGGGCTGGACCTCTGTGCACTGTATGTCTGACTCGAAGGGTAAGATGTCTGCAGATAGAAAATATGGGATTAAGGAACTGGGTTATTGAATGTCTCTTTCTTCTTCCCTTTCTCTTCTCCTGTAGAACCCCAAAGGTTAACGCTCTCACCTTAGGTAAGTGAACGCCGTGCTCTCCATCTGCCTCGGGGCAGGGTGCTGTAACCAGTTTCTTCACTGGATAAGGGGAGCAGGCCTCTTGACTTCAGAGGACTGCTGTCCGTCGTTTACTGCACGAACGGTAAGTTTCGAGTAATCCTAATGTCTTTAAAGTCTTTAGTAATGATGTCTCTTGTTTTGCAGGGTTCCGGCGATGGCGGATGACGGGCTGAAGTGAGTTGAAGATGGAGCCCGTGTGATGAATAGAAGCGCCTGGAAGCACGTAAGTAAGCGCTTGTTGCCTGCTTCACGATGCGCTCTAACTGTCTTTTTATTTTGCAGGTACAAGTTCGGAGCGGCTGCAGGGTGCCGGAATACCCACTGGGTTAGATGTGGAAAGGAGTAATGGCACGTGAGTATTAAAGTTCCCCAATGTCTTTAAACGCACCTTGTTTTGTCTTTCAGATGCGGGATGCAGCGCCGAAGGCCTCCGGAGCGTGCAAAGAGTTGGTAAGCTTTTGTCTTTCAGATGCCGGAATGCACTGTGAAGACCTCCGGAGCGCACGAAGAGTAGGTAAGCCTTTGTCTTTCAGATGCCGGAATGCAGCGCGAGGCGTTGGTGAAAGCCGATGGACCAGGTAAGTGAAGAGCTGTCACTGAAGAACGTAATGCTAACCTGTTCTTTCTTGTCTTTATAGGTGTTGCTGAAGACTGGATTCAGGATGGTAAGCCTTTTTCCTTAGGCCCAGGA
This sequence comes from Ambystoma mexicanum, assembly GCF_040938575.1. Taxonomy (NCBI): domain Eukaryota; kingdom Metazoa; phylum Chordata; class Amphibia; order Caudata; family Ambystomatidae; genus Ambystoma; species Ambystoma mexicanum. The sequence continues at coordinate 795,671,524 of NC_090935.1, read as the reverse complement.
TCCGATGCAGAAGACACGATGAGCGTTCTGCTGCAGAGGATGCAGAATAACGCAAAGCAAGATTCATCCATCGGGTGTGGTTTAAATAGCCTCCTGTAGTGCTTAGGTGTCTCCTTCCACAGCCACGCCTAGGTAAGAAAAGAGTTCCTGCTTTCCAGAAGAGTTCCAGTGTTCTGAATCTAGGGAGTGGCTCCTGCCCCACCCAACAGGAAAAGTAGTTCCAAACAGAAGAGGATCAGAGGCTCAACTGGCAGGCAAGTAAGCAGCATGGTCTGCTGCAGGTAAGTCCACCCAAGCATTATGAGCCCGGCGCTTCCAGCGCTGGGACTGGGCATATTTATGAGGCTGGTGCCACTGGCGCCAGGACTGGGTCCAAAAGGTCCCAATTGGGACTGGTTGTCACTCGGAACCTGGGTTATGGATCTGCTTCCAAGGGAGTTGGGAAAACCCTGACCTTTTGGAAGCAGAGATCATGACAAGTGGTCACTGGGACACAGACAGCCAGTAATGTCTTTAGAGCAGGCGGCAGGCCAGCTTGTCAGAGGATGCCCATGAAGCCCGATATTTTCTCCCGGCAACCCTACACTTGCGTTTCAGGGTGACAAGGTTGGAGTTGTACCAAGAGTTGCACTTGGCTTTAGGCTTCAGGCAAATCCTCATGATAGGAGCAAGAACACTGAGAGTGTCTGAGATAGCAGAGTGGAGCTTCAATAGGGCAGGGTCAGGATGAGAGACTGCCAGAGGAGGGGGAGAGAAAGTGGCAGCGAAAGCCACAGCTGACACACGCTTCATAGGTCGGATGACTGAGAAGGTAGGTGGCAGTGCCAGAGTTGGCTTGGTCTGCAGGGAAGAGAGGGAGAGATGGGAGTAGAGGCGAAAGTGATCAGTCCAGGAGAGAGGAGTGGTGAAAGGGTTTGAGAGGGGGAGGTCAGGGGAGATGAGAACATCAAGAGTGTGCCCTGCAGAGTGATCGGGCCAGAGGGAAGAATAGAACGAGAGAGGGAGTCACATATGTTGCAAAAGAGTTGAGGGGAAGAACAGGAAGCATCCAGGTGGATGTTGAGGTCTCCAAAGAGGTGGAGTTGAGTGGTCGAGGCCCGGAGGGAGGAGGAGATGTCCTCCAACATAGACTGTTGGCTCTAGGCACAGGCAGGATCTTGTAACCATCAGGGAGGAGAGTATCAAAACTCGTAACAGAGCTACTGTGAACCATGTCTCAGTGAGGCTAAGAATGTATAGGTCATGCTCTTCAATGAGATGGCAGATGTCTCAGAGGAGTGTTTTACAGCTGACCAGGAAGTTAGAGTGGCGAGGTGGAAAAGGTTGCCATCCTTGAAAGACTTCCGTGGAGGGGTACATATCAGAGGTACTTCCTGCAGAGGTGTTGGAAGAGCCCAAGGAGGGGCAGAGGAGGAAGGGGCAGTGGGCAGAATAGCCAAGGTAGAAGAAGAAGAGGGTGCAGGAGAAGTAGTGGAGGATGAGAGCAAGGACACAACAACAGGGAGAGAGGGGAGAGCGGGAGCAGAATGGAAATTGATAAGGCATGGGAAACATCAGTCAAAGAGGAGGAGGTTGGCCTGAGGACCTTGGACCAGGACAGTCCCATTGCAGTAAACATTAATGATTACCTTAGATGAATGAAAGGAAGCCAGGAAGGCTTCCCATCGGGTGCCACCATTAATGGGAGAGGAGGAGAAAGGGGAGAGCACAGAGTCCATAAAAATGTTTGTAGGTCTGGTGAAGGAACAACAAAGAGGGTCTCGATGAGAGGCTGTCTGGTGAAGGTGCTGGTGTAGGACTTGGTCCGAAGTGGTCACTGGCCACAACTAAATTTCAAATCTAAGCAGGCAAGTAACAACACAGTTATCACTCGGCACAACTAAATTTAAAATCTAAACAGGCAGGTAACAACACAGTGGTCACTGGACACAACTAGATTTCAAATCTACGTAGAAAGGTAACAACACAGTGGTCACTGGGCACAACTAAATGTTAAAATCTAAGCAGGCAGGTTACAACACAGTGGTCATTGGGACTAAATGTATAATCTAAGCAAGCAGGTAACAACACAGTGGTCACTGGGCACAACTAACTTTAAAATCTAAGCAGGCAGGTGACAACACAGTGGTCACTGGGCAGAACTAAATTCAAAATCTAAGCAGGCAGGTAACAACAGAGTGGTCAATGGGCACAACTAAATTTAAAATCTAAGCAGGCAGGTAACAACAAATTGGTCATTGGGCACAACTAAATTTAAAATCTAAGCAGGCAGGTGACAACAGTGATCACTGGGCACAAATAAGTTTAAAATGCAAGCGGGCAGGTAATAACACAGTGGTCACTCAGCATAACGAGGTTCAAAATCTAACAAGGCTGGTAACAACACAGTGATCACTGGGCACAACTAATTTTAAAATCTAATCAGGCAGGCAACAACAGAGTGGTCAATGGGACACAGATAGCCAGTAATGTCTTTAGAGCAGGTGGCAGGCCAGTTTGTCAGAGGATGCCCATGAAGCCCGCTATTTCCTCTCGACAACCCTCCACTTGCGTTTCAGGGTGACAAGGTTGGAGTTGTTCCAAGAGTTGCACTTGGCTTTAGGCTTCAGGCAAATCCTCATGATAGGAGCAAGAACATTGAGAGTGTCTGAGATAGCAGAGTGGACGTTCAATAGGGCAGTGTCAGGATGAGAGTCTGCCAGAGGAGGGGGAGAGAAAGTGGCAGCGAAAGCCACAGCTGACACACGCTTCATAGGTCGGATGACTGAGAAGGTAGGTGGCAGTGCCAGAGTTGGCTTGGTCTGCAGGGAAGAGAGGGAGAGATGGGAGGAGAGGCGAAAGTGATCAGTCCAGGAGAGAGGATTGGTGAAAGGGTTTCAGAGGAGGAGGTCAGAGGAGATGAGAACATCAAGAGTGTGCCCTGCAGAGTGAGTCGGGCCAGAGGGAAGAATAGAAAGAGAGAGGGAGTCACATATGTTGCAAAAGAGTTGATAGGAAGGACAGGAAGCAACCAGGTGGATGTTGAGGTCTCCAAAGAGGTGGAGTTGAGTGGTCGAGGCCCGGAGGGAGGAGGAGATGTCCTCCAACATAGACTGTTGGCTCTAGGCACAGGCAGGATCTTGTAACCATCAGGAAGGAGAGTATCAAAACTCGTAACAGAGCCACTGTGAAGCATATCTCAGTGAGGCGAAGAATGTCTAGACATGCTCTTCAAGGAGATGGCAGATGTCTCAGAGGAGTGTTTGACAGCTGACCAGGAAGTGAGAGTGGCGAGATGGAAAAGGTTGCCATCCTTGAAAGACTTCCGTGGAGGGGTACATATCAGAGGTACTTCCTGCAGAGGTGTTGGAAGAGCCCAAGGAGGGGCAGAGGAGGAAGGGGCAGGGGGCAGAATAGCCAAGGTAGAAGAAGAAGAGGGTGCAGGAGAAGTAGTGGAGGATGAGAGCAGGGACACAACAGCAGGGAGAGAGGGGAGAGTGGGAGCAGAATGGAAATTGATAAGGCATGGGAAACATCAGTCTAAGAGGAGGAGGTTGGCCTGAGGGCCTTGGACCAGGACAGTCCCATTGCAGTAAACATTAATGATTACCTTAGACGAATGAAAGGAAGCCAGGAAGGCTTCCCATCGGGTGCCACCATTAATGGGAGAGGAGGAGAAAGGGGAGAGCACAGAGTCCATAAAAAAGTTTGTAGGTCTGGTGAAGGAACAACAAAGAGGGTCTCGGTGAGAGGCTGTCTGGTGAAGGCGCTGGTGTAGGACTTGGTCCGAAGTGGTCACTGGCCACAACTAAATTTCAAATCTAAGCAGGCAAGTAACAACACAGTTATCACTCGGCACAACTAAATTTAAAATCTAAACAGGCAGGTAACAACACAGTGGTCACTGGACACAACTAGATTTCAAATCTAAGTAGACAGGTAACAACACAGTGGTCACTGGGCACAACTAAATGTTAAAATCTAAGCAGGCAGGTAACAACAGAGTGGTCAATGGGCACAACTAAATTTAAAATCTAAGCAGGCAGGTAACAACAAAGTGGTCATTGGGCACAACTAAATTTAAAATCTAAGCAGGCAGGTGACAACAGTGATCACTTTGCACAACTAGGATTAAAATCTAAGCAGGCAGGTAACAACACAGTGCTCACTGGGCACAAATAAGTTTAAAATGCAAGCGGGCAGGTAATAACACAGTGGTCACTCAGCATAACTAGGTTCAAAATCTAACAAGGCAGGTAACAACACAGTGATCACTGGGCACAACTAATTTTAAAATCTAATCAGGCAGGCAACAACAGAGTGGTCAATGGGACACAGATAGCCAGTAATGTCTTTAGAGCAGGCGGCAGGCCAGTTTGTCAGAGGATGCCCATGAAGCCCGCTATTTCCTCTTGGCAACCCTCCACTTGCGTTTCAGGGTGACAAGGTTGGAGTTGTACCAAGAGTTGCACTTGGCTTTAGGCTTCAGGCAAATCCTCATGATAGGAGCAAGAACATTGAGAGTGTCTGAGATAGCAGAGTGGACGTTCAATAGGGCAGTGTCAGGATGAGAGTCGGCCAGAGGAGGGGGAGAGAAAGTGGCAGCGAAAGCCACAGCTGACACACGCTTCATAGGTCGGATGACTGAGAAGGTAGGTGGCAGTGCCAGAGTTGGCTTGGTCTGCAGGGAAGAGAGGGAGAGATGGGAGGAGAGGTGAAAGTGATCAGTCCAGGAGAGAGGATTGGTGAAAGGGTTTGAGAGGGGGAGGTCAGAGGAGATGAGAACATCAAGAGTGTGCCCTGCAGAGTGAGTCGGGCCAGAGGGAAGAATAGAAAGAGAGAGGGAGTCACATATCATATGTTGCAAAAGAGTTGAGAGGAAGGACAGGAAGCAACCAGGTGGATGTTGAGGTCTCCAAAGAGGTGAAGTTGAGTGGTCGAGGCCCGGAGGGAGGAGGAGATGTCCTCCAACATAGACTGTTGGCTCTAGGCACAGGCAGGATCTTGTAACCATTAGGGAGGAGAGTATCAAAACTCGTAACAGAGCCACTGTGAACCATGTCTCAGTGAGGCCAAGAATGTCTAGGTCACGCTCTTCAAGGAGATGGCAGATGTCTCAGAGGAGTGTTTGACAGCTGACCAGGAGGTAAGAGTGGCGAGGTGGAGAAGGTTGCCATCCTTGAAAGACTTCTGTGGAGGGGTACATATCAGAGGTACTTCCTGCAGAGGTGTTGGAAGAGCCCAAGGAGGGGCAGAGGAGGAAGGGGCAGGGGGCAGAATAGCCAAGGTAGAAGAAGAAGAGGGTGTAGGAGAAGTAGTGGAGGATGAGGGCAGGGACACAACAGCAGGGAGAGATGGGAGAGCGGGAGCGGAAAGGAAATTGATAAGGCATGGGAAACATCAGTCAAAGAGGAGGAGGTTGGCCTGAGGGCCTTGGACCAGGACAGTCCCATTGCAGTAAACATTAATGATTACCTTAGATGAATGAAAGGAAGCCAGGAAGGCTTTCCATCGGGTGCCACCATTAATGGGAGAGGAGGAGAAAGGGGAGAGCACATAGTCCATAAAAAAGTTTGTAGGTCTGGTGAAGGAACAACAAAGAGGATGTCAGTGAGAGGCTGTCTGGTGAAGGCGCTGGTGTAGGACCTGGTCCGAAGTGGTCACTGGGCACAACTAAATTTCAAATCTAAGGAGGCAAGTAACAACACAGTTATCACTCGGCACAACTAAATTTAAAATCTAAGCAGGCAGGTAACAACACAGTGGTCACTGGGCACAACTAAGTTTAAAATCTAAGCAGACAGGTGACAACACAGTGGTCACTGGGCACAACTAAATTTAAAATCTAAGCAGGCAGGTAACAACAGAGTGGTCAATGGGCACAACTAAATTTAAAATCTAAGCAGGCAGGTAACAACAAAGTCGTCATTGGGCACAACTAAATTTAAAATCTAAGCAGGCAGGTGACAACAGTGATCACTTTGCACAACTATGATTACAATCTAAGCAGGCAGGTAACAGCACAGTGGTCACTGGGTACAACTAGGAATAAAGTGAGATGGAGATGCAATGGAGACAGAATGAGGAGGGAAGATGAAGGGTTGAAGGGTGAGGATGCGACCAACCCAGAGAGGAGGAATGTCGCAGAAAAGTTCAGCAGCCATGGAGGAAAGTAGAGTGTAATCTTGTGAGAGCCGACCCGACCTCTCGCAAGAAGATGGAACGGCAAAGGAAAGTGTTGGCACGTGAAAGGCATTTGTGGTGCAGGCTAGCGAGGGACAGCACTGAACCCCCAGCACTCTCACTAGCAGTCAGGCCCCAACCCCTGCCAGCAAACCACCCCTATTACAACCCCTCTTAGCCACTTACAGAATGGGTCATGAACTAGAATCCGCACAGTGAATCAACTGTGTCCAAGCTGTTCAGTGTCACACCAGAAAGAGTCTCTGAGGTCATCGGAAGGCCACAACACAATTGCCGATGAGGACAGAAGTGACGCCCCACAGTGGAAATCATGTAAGGTGCCACTCCACCACCAGCATTTCTGCTGTCCCCAGGCAGGTAACCATATCATGGCCACAGTGGGAACACAGATTTGTGAAGTATGTGGAAGCATTGGTTGGCACGAACTTTACAGCCCACCTTTTACAACCCCTCTTAGCCACTTACAGAATGGGTCATGAACTAGAATCCTTACAGTGAATCAACTGTGCCCAAGCTGTGTCACGTTGTTGGCAATAAAGGCAGTGTCACACCAGAAAGCATCTGTGTGATCATTGGGAGGCCACAACACAATTGCTGATGACAGAAGTGATGACCCACAGCAGAAATCATGGAAGGCACCACTCCACCACCAGCATTTTTCCAGTCCCCAGTCAGGCCAACCATACCATGGCCACAGTGGGAACCCAGATTTGTGAAGTATGTGTAAGCATTGGTTGGCACGAACTTCACAACAGCAAGGAAGAGGGCCATGCTCTGGAACGCACAAGGGGTGGAAGGCCAGAGAATCTACGCAGGATTGAAACCCGAGGCGGCAGAAGGGGAAGCCAACAATGTCTATAAAGAGGCGGTGAGGGGAATCCTGAAGAGGTTTTCATCCAGTGAGAATGTTGTACTGCACAGAATTAGGATCTATGGTAAGACACAAGAGTCGGCTTAGCCAGTAGATGATTATGTTATGAAACTGAGAGAACTGGTTGCATTTTGTGCCTTTGGGGATATGTCATAAGAGATAATATGTGACATGTTCACCCTGCACACCAACAGCTGCAAGATACAGGATAGGTTCATCCTGGAAAAAAAGCTGCAGCTGGATAAGGCTATACAAATAGCCAGAGTGGTGGTGGAGACCTCCGGGAGGCGGGAGGCGGAGCTGCCCGGAGCCGGAGGTTCAGGCACTACAATTCAAAGGGAGACAGAATAAATGGCAGCCAGACACCAAGCACAGCAGATCAAGGAGAAGAGAACATCCCAAATGCTACAGGTGTGCCAGCACCAGCCACGTTGCCAATGAAATGGAGTGCCCGGCCAGGAGCGAAGAGTGTTTGAAGTGGTGCAGATCCGGACACAATAGGGTGCCGCCTGCACGCGGAGAGGTAAGAAAATGGCCACAGCGATACTCAGCGACACATCTAGGACAGAGGAGCCATTGGAAGACAAGGGATATCCCACTGTAATCATGGTCAACAGCATCACTGCTTGTAGAGAAAAGCCGCCCGCTTTATCAAAGTCGACAACAATGAAACAATGGCCGACTCTGGATTTGATCTAACCATACTACCCATCCCTGTGTATAAAGAAATGTCAGGGAAAGACTGAGTGGAAGTACCCACGACAGAGCATCGACTAACCGTCTTTGGTCGAGCTACGGTAAACTTATTGGGCTACATACGAAGCACCATTGAATTTAAAGGAAGGGTACCAGAGAACAAAGTATATCTTTCTGAAAGAGGACCAGCCAAAATTGCAGATGCGATTAAATGTCAGTGTGGAAGGACAAGTGCTATCATTCACCGCAGAGGGCCCACCAGTATCCAAAGAAGATGTTATTTTCGTGAACTGTTCTTTGATGTGCCAGGCAAAATAAGAAATGATGTGCATAAAATAAAGTTAAAACATGGGGCCATCCCAGTCAAACAAAGTGAGGCCGGTCCCTGCCACGGCAAGAAAAGCACTACAGGAACAGCTAGCTAGAATGTTAAAAGACGGGATGATAGAAATTCTAGAGTCGTCCGAGTGGTTGAGCCCTGTTGAACAGATCAAGAAATAATACTCAAATGATCTGTGCATATGCATCAATCTCCGCAGCTTGAACCTCGAGGTGGCAACGGATAGCTACCCACTTCCCAGTATTAATTAATTACTCCTCCTAATGAAGAGCCCAAAGTATTCTCAAAACCTAATGGTATGAGGCTGAAGTATTAAAAAGGGACACTGTGCCCCCCTAATTAGAAGTCTGTTGACCCCTACAGAAAGTTATTTCCTGAATAGATCCCCTGTAGTGGCAATGTTCTGGAGTTTGGAACACTTCAACCAACTATTGTATGTAACTATAAGACAGGAAAAGTCCAGACACTGGCCCTCATTACGACCCTGGCGGAAATCGAAAAACGATGGCGGAAATGCAATACCGCCATCGAATAGCGCTCGGTGCGATTATGACCCGTCACCGTAAAGTACGATGCCATTAGCGACACCGTAGTGAACGCCAACGCTAACTGCACCAAGTACGCGCACGCGCGCCATGCCAAACCGTAATTACCACCATGGCGCAACGGTACGCAAATTCTGACCCTAGCGGACATGTACCTAACGCCGTCAAGCATGGCGGAAAGTACCATTCCGCCATGGTGAGAAGTACGGCATCGCGAATCAACCGTAAACGGCCCTACTGAGTGCCTGTACACCACTCCCTGGCCACATTGCACAACTCCCCGTAGGTGCAATGAAGACACACAATGCAACCAGTGAAATGTACAAGTCACCCATGCATGCCAACGAACAAATGAATCCAGGGGCTCCAAGTGCCATGTGAGTGGGCATCCATATCTGCCATGGCACCATTGCCGCACTGATGCAGCACAGGCATGTGAAGGCCCAAGTACAGCAACATGAGCAGAAAAATGAGACAAACAAAAACAGGCCCCCCCCATCGACTGACACCAGTGTAAGGCAACATCCAAAGCAGTATCCTGAGTAAGACTGCACCAGCCCTGTACTCCTGCCAGTAAGCAAACCAACCATCAGCATAAGCATGTACCACACAAGTTGGCAGAGTGACAGTGCAGCCAGGCTCATCTCAAGAGGGGCCAATGGGAGCTGCAGGGCACAGATGGCACGAATACAGAAGCTATTCCAATGGACATGACCTCAGTCTCCCTCCAAGAAACGCACGCAAACACAGGCACCTGTGACCAGCCATAGTCTGATAATCACATCATTCCACCAATCCACCTGGCTGACCGGCATCTGTTACACAAAAGCTAATCCCCCGCCCCTGAGCATGACATCATTAAAACAGTCATAATGGCAGCCCCTATCCCTGACCTCACTGGGCTTCGTAGGCAAACGCGCCCAGTACAGTACCACGCAACTATACTCAGAAGCCGGAACCCAATGCAGATCTCCTCACAATACAACCCTCCACCAATAGGAATATGCTACATTACTTGCAAAGAATAACGCCACACGGTGAATATCAGAATAGAAATTTAATGCACCACAAAATCACCAAGCCCATACAGCCATTAGGTCATGAACTCCAAAATACATTCCAGTATTGTGGGCTGCATCCGCAATAAATGACCAGCTCCTGCTTGTGTGACGCCCTGTTCCATCATGGTACACAGGGGCTACATTCACGTTCAAAAAGGCAACATGGAAGCGCCTAGAACTGCAGGGCCGTCCCATTAGGTAGGCACTAGTCCAGCTGAAAGGACGATATGTTGCTCCTAGCCACTAGTACTGCGTAAGGGCATGTGGCCCATTGGCGATCGTCCCATAAGATCGTAATGGTGCTCCACTGATTAACACGAAGCAGCAGGTGTCGGGAGTAAAAGCCATCTGCAGGAGTGGCATACAGATGGCAGCGGCAAAAGGGGAGGAGATACCTGTCACCCAAATGAAATGAAAAAGAACAGTATGGCCATCAGAACTTCATTTGTATTACTCACTTCAATGATCACACTAAATCTACAGCCATATGCATGCTAGCCCACTCAAAAGGATTATTCCCACCCAAAAATCACTTGCGAATCACAACTATAAAAATCGAGGTGAAAACACCATTACAAACGAGTGTTTGTGTGCATGCGTCTGTTAAGACAGAATCCATAAGATGGGATTAGTAACGTGCATAGACACAAGTGTCTGAAGGCGCGTCGAGACAGGGAGGGTTCTACAAGGGCAGAAAGACGATGGTCCCACTATGGCAGCCCTGCATCACATAGCGCAGGGGAAGGGGATAGATTCCAAAAAGCCATGTACATGGCAAACTCTCCATCAAATCATCTGTCCATGCATCCATACATCATTCCCTCATCCCGGAATGAAAACGCCTGATTATATACTCACATAACATGTGAAATTTCCATTGAGTCTGTGCGTAATGCAGTCTGCAAAATCCACTGTGCTCCAGGCCGGAATTCTAGTGTTGTGAAGTAACATGTATTTGGGAACGTCCTGCCTTATCGTCCACTACGCTATTGCGCATCCCATACTATTCATATCAATCATTGCATTCTCGCCATGGCCCCTGTCCCAAGGACATTAAACAATAGAACTTTACATCTGCAGTCAGACCTGTGGGCGTCTCCTCGCCGCTAGTTGAAAACCAAAAGCGCTGTCCTTCGAATTCCTCATTTGCAACATCACGTCGAAAAGGCATCTGTGACCGCTTGAATTCACAAATACATCTATGTAGTGCGGCAATGTGTGAAAATGCAAACTGGCTTCACTCACAAATGGGACGCCCCGCCCGTCGGTGAACCGCGGTACAGTGCTGCATGAGGGTCCACCGTTAATCGAGTACTACATTCCACTGACCCTTCACAAGTTTGTTCGCGACTGCAAAGATGGTATGTGAAGCAATGGGACCATAGCAGAATGAACATATGAACCAATATCTCACTGCCATCGGGATGAAATACATGATTGTAATGGCAAGATGCCATGCGTCGAATTGCAGCGTTGTGTGCGGGACGTGCTCGCCCAAAGGGGATTGCAGCTTGCACAGGTGGAATGAATCACCACAGGTGGAGGCAATACAGCTTGAAAACACATAAATTGCACACCCAACCCCCTCCCACAACTACACCCACTCCAAAATGCTACCGGCAGGACTAGCGATGTTGGCCCTGGGGGACCTGATAGCACTGCAAGTACTACAACTTCAAGAAGAAGACGAACGCCAACTACTACAACAACCGGCCGCACAGAGGAGACGCAGGAGGAGGAGGAGGGCAAGGCAGGGCCAGCAAGGGCCGCCAGCACAGCCACTACCACCACGCAGGCAGCCCGCTATCCCACGCCTCCGAGCACATCCGTTCAACCTCACGGATGAGCAGATACACACCCTCTACCGTTTGGACCGGGACACCATAACCGCCATTGTGGACATGACACAGGCTGACCTTGTCTGCATGATAGATAGCCCAACCGCCATCCCACCCCTACTGAAGGTGGTGTCTGTACTCCACTTCCTGGCCACAGGCACCTACCAGCACACAGTCGGACAGTTGCATGGCATTTCACAGCCAGTGTTCTCACGGACACTATTGCAAGTGCTCGATGCCCTCCTGAAGCACGCAGACGACTACATCTCTCTACCACGCTCGGAGCAGGAAATTACGAACACAAAAGTGGGATTCCATGCACTTGGCGGCATACCGGGTTGCATTGGTGCCATCGACTGCACCCATGTTGAACTGGTCGTCCCACATGCCATGGAGGCCCAGTACCGCAACCGAAAACTATTTCATTCCCTTAATGTACAAATGGTGTGTGACTCCAACAGGATCTTTACACATTGTTGTGCCCGATTTCCTGGATCAACCCATGATTCTATGGTCTTGAGGAACTCTACTATACCACGCTACATGGAGCGACACGCAGGGAACAGATCCTGGCTACTCGGTGAGTCTCATTTCATGCATGATAATGTGGGGTATGTGATGCGGCAATGACCTGGCAGGAAGGGGGGGGTGCGTACGTAGCAATGTCATTCCACAAACATCCTTTATTGTCCACATACAGGTGATGCCGGGTATCCACTGAAGAGATGGCTCCTTACACCACTCCGGAACCCACAGAACCAGCATGAGGAGGACTACAACCATGCCCACTCACGTACCCGTGTAGTCATAGAACAGGCATTCGGCCTACTGAAGACTCGTTTCCGCTGCCTCAGCAGGTCTGGCGGGGCACTCCTGTACCGCCATGAGAAGGTTGCAAAGATGGTCATGGCATGTGTCATGCTACACAACATGTGCGTACGTAGAAATGTGCCCATGCCCCCTGACGCAGAACTGCAAGCACCTGAAGATGGTCATGATGAGGGTGGGGATGTGGCAGCACCTCAAGGAGTCTGCGAGGCACAGGAGGGCCGTGACATTCGTCAGATTCTCATTGATTCATGCTTCTAGCACTCACGCCTGGTGGCTGATACATGGACCCGGGACTTGTGGCACTGTGTGTGTCAGGAACATGCACAATATGGACTGTACGCCTATGAAGGCCTCGTACACAAAGATCAATGTCCACACATCTCATTGGATGATCGTGCATTGTTTATAGCATATGTGAAATTATGTTACACACCCCATCGACCCGCCACCCAAGTGAGCCCAACACACCCCCTCCACCCTCCTACCTCCCCCCCGAACACCAGTGTCCGAAGATGCTCATTGTCAGTGGGCAGACGCTATTGCAAGCCCCCTCTCCGGGTATCAGGGGCACCCCTGCCTGTGGAGCGCAGGTTCCTCCCAGATCTACGTTGGGGGCTGCCCTGGATGGAACTTGCAACGGATGATGTCTCTGCCTGCTCACGTCCATGCATGTCCCTAAGGGTTTGTGAGAGCTCAGTGAGCACACGGCGCACAACGGCAAGTTCAGCACATACGTCTTTGGACGTCGCATGCAGTTCCCCCCTCAGGCTCTCGGTGCTTCTCTCCATTTGTACTCTCAGGCTCTCTGTGCTTCTCTCCATTTCTGCCCTAAGTGTCTCAGTTGATGTTTCTATGGCTGCCTTGGTACCCCCACATTCATCAGCATGGTCCTTGAGGAGCGTGGCCAGTTGCTGCTGTTGCACGATGACCTGGTCGAGGGACTGTTGCCTCTGCTGTGCCATGGCCATTTGCGGTGGTGTCACAGAGGGGCTGGTCACCTCATGTTGCCTTGCCACAGGGCTTGTGGGGGATGGCCAGTCGTCGTCTAGTGGGTGCCCCTGCGTGGTATCCTCATGGTGTACGGGATGAAACAAACAGGGGGATTGAGACAGGTCATGGATGGATCTTACTTCGACATCCCCGTCTTCTGTGTCGGAGCATGCTGCCATTAATGGAGTGTCACCTATGGTGCTGCTGCCACCAGAGGCAGTGCCTTCTGTGGCATCCATTGGGGGGACCTGTGGTGGTGCTGTTGTGGGCATGCTGGCTGCTGGGGTGCCTGTTGATGTTCCCTCCTGTGTGCTGCCACTTGATTTGTGCTGCTGCCGTGTCTTGATGCGTGCAGCTGAGGTGGAGGGTCTTTGGCCGTTGGTCTTGGCCCTCTTTGCAGGTGTGCTGGTAGGGGTGTCCTGGAGCTCGTCGTTTGAGTCGGACCCTGTGGTGGAGTAAAGGAGGGCGAGCGTTATTAATGGGTCTGTTGAAATTGGAATGGCAATGTATCACATGCATTGGGGTGGTACCTGAGGGTGATTTGGGTCGGGGCCTTGGAGGTGGTTTCATTTTTGTGTGGAATGAGGATGCAGTTGTTTTGCAGCCTGCAGTTAGGGTGTGCCTGCTGCACGTGTAGAGGGTGTTTTTAGGATTTTTAATTATTTATGTATTTATTGTGAGTTTTAAAGTGCGCTATCAGGCCAATTTATGTGGACGTTCACCTGGACATGTGTTACTGTTGCACTATGTGGACACATGGTACTTCAAATGATTGGACATTGTGGATTTGGCATTGTTTTAGTTGGCCCACCTACCGGATTCTTCGGATGTCTGCACTCCTTTCTCCATCCCTCCGACTCCCTCTATGCTCTCCATTCCAATGGTGGAGGCACAGATTTCTTCCCAGGGGGTCAACTTGATGGGTGATTCCGATCCTCCACCGGTAGCTGTGGCAATGTTGCGGTTGGCGGATAGTATGCTCCGTACGCGTATCCGCAGGTCGTCCCATCGCTTTCTGCATTGCTGTGGGTTGCGGGGTGCGGTCCCCACCGCACTTACCCGCTGTGCCACCAGGGCCCATATGGCCTTCTTGTTCGCAAGTGCCGTCCTGGTCATTTGCGTGGAGAAGACGACGGCAGCATTCTCCTGGAGGGTCTCTGTAAGCACGGTGAGTTCCTCACGGGAGAAGTGGACCTGCCGCTTGCGGTCGCACGCTTTTTTCGCTGCTTTTCCCATTTCTATTGCTTTCACTAGGGTGGATGACGGGTTGGGATGTGTCTCAGGGTAGTATTTTTAATGGTTGTGTGGGAATTCTGATTTTATAGGTGTACGGCGTGCTGTTTCCCGTTCCGGGCCCATGTTTTTACTTCCGTTTCCGTATATTTACGGTCACCGTACTTTCCGGTTGCCGCTCATTACGGTGACCGCTAAGATGGGTGGCGGAATTGCACCTAGGGCGCCGTACGACGGCGGTGAGGGGCGTTTTGGGGTCATTTCCGCCGTCGCGGACTTTGCACTTCCGCCATGGCGTAGTGCTCGTGCCCGATGGGTCGGAATTAGCCGCACTTTGCTCCGTCGTGCAATGGCGGAAACGCTATTTACGCTATGGCGGTCAGGTCAGTCACTTTCCGCCAGGGTCGTAATGAGGGCCACTGTGTGCTTGGGGATCAACATGAGTAGTTTCTGAATAAGCAATATTTAAATTCAACCACAAACAGTCTAAAATAATTAGTGTTTAATATATTGGTATAGCAGTTTCCCAAAAACAAAGTTATACAGTACTCAATTAACATAACCCATTTCACTAAGCAATATTAAAAAAAAAACATTTGGTATTTCGATAATCAAAATCCGATTATACAAGAAATCTCATGGATAAAATCAGTAGTCAAAATCTGAATGTTTACACTAAATGCCATAGCCTATTTGAGTATGCAATGATCAAACCCAGCAGTTACTCATTGGACAGCACGTGCCAATGTTTCGCCCTCCTGGGCTTTGTCTAGTTATATTCCAAAATTATAAAAACTTCCTACACACATGTATTTGAATAGTAAATTTGTCTGGTATACATAGCGTTGTGGGAAGCAAGAGGGGAAGAAAGGAAAAAGGAAAAAGAGAAAGAAACACATCATTAGACTTGCAATTGCCAAAACCTAATCAAACAATCAGACAAAAGCTTATCTGCCAATATTTTACCATTTAAACTGTGAAATTCATACGTTGATACACTCATATGTGCATCTAACTGTTTGGGGAAATTGGGTTTACAGTATCCCCATAAACCACACCGGTTTTGCTGCACCAAAAACAACGGGGCTATTTCAAAATTAACTATCATTGTTGTTGGTAACTGTTGGTGTTTACCAATCCTAATACTACAAGATGTGCCTATACAGATCATGTTCTGTGTATCTATCTTTTGGTCAAGATCAAAAATAGTCAAGTTTTACCTGCCTTGGCAAATTGTCCCCCAATCAAGATATTATTTTCTTTGTGCATATTTCAAGAAACCCTCTTGGTCTTGGGTATTCAGTGTAAGATTATTTCCTAACACCTCCTAATAAAGGGTTGCTAAGAAGAAATATGAAAGGTCATTAGTTGCTATACATTGGAGCATATTTGAATTTAACATTGTCAAAGAACACAGTCCTGTCTGCTTAGAGTTGGATCTATCTGTTTAAATCATGTTCACCTGGAATCAATAGTAGTGCCCCTTGTAGGTAAGTTCTTCTTGTATAGAGATTTCAAAATGTGTTTCATCACTGTTTCATCACTCCTCCTACAGAGGAAGACAGGGGGAGAAGTATACGGGCTCATTAAATTAACTATCATTGTTGTTGGTAACTGTTGGTGTTTACCAATCCTAATACTACAAGATGTGCCTATACAGATCATTTTCTGTGTATCTATCTTTTGGTCAAGATCAAAAATAGTCAAGTTTTACCTGCCTTGGCAAATTGTCCCCCAATCAAGATATTATTTTCTTTGTACATATTTCAAGAAACCCTATTGGTCTTGGGTATTCAGTGTAAGATTATTTCCTAACACCTCCTAATAAAGGGTTGCTAAGAAGAAATATGAAAGGTCATTAGTTGCTATACATTGGAGCATATTTGAATTTAACATTGTCAAAGAACACAGTCCTCTCTGCTTAGAGTTGGTTCTATCTGTTTAAATCATGTTCACCTGGAATCAATAGTAGTGCCCCTTGTAGGTAAGTTCTTCTTTTATAGAGATTTCAAAATGTGTTTCATCACTCCTCCTACAGAGGAAGACAGGGGGAGAAGTATACGGGCTCATTAAATGCTCTATATTTGACCAGATTACGTTGCAGCCTTCCAAAAATTATTTTGAAACAGAGTTCTCTCTCTACCCGGTTAATATTTCATGTTTAATTTGTTCAGAGATAGAATATATACAAATATCATTTATCTAATATATGTTCTAGCACTTAGCTACACCCTTTTCCAAAATGAAGGGGTTTAAGCAGAAGTTCAATACCTGATTAACAGGATCTTGGTCCTCCTGCCAGTTGCCTCTTTTGAAATGTGATTGCCATTACCTGATTTTATTCTGTATTTCAGCGGGTGCTCCCTGGTGACGTCTTGGCGCCATCCCACGTTTTATCGCGGGACGGCCATTTGCAAATAGCTGATCTTATCCTATTAGTGATACAAGGGGGGCGGCGAAGTTAAACGTTTTCCAAAAGAGTGGAAGAACAAGGGGTAAAAATATTTACGGATCCAAAAACCTTATTACTTTTTCTTTACCATATGTCCAGAATTGCAAAAATCCATAATTGTGAGTATAACTCCTACATCATAGGGTTTGTTGGAAGATTTGGAGCCTGATACATTGTGCTACTTGAAACTATCACATACAGATGTGAACATCAGTCCTACAAAAATAAGAGAATATTATGAGCCTGATATATTATGCACTTAAAAACCATCACATAGGGATATCTTTATCATGAGATTCATTTTATTCTAAGTGTGTAGGGTTAAGTAAATTAGTAATTACAACATATCTCACCATATTTTTTGAAGTGATATCTTCAGAATGTAATTATAGAACAAAGCTTTGCATGCTAGAATAGGCAGCTGTAACCTGTTATATTAGATTGTTAGGTCAATCCTATTGACATGGACAAACACAATAGTGGTATGTTTTTTGAAAATTATAATATTCCCTAAGGAATTCCAGCTCCTTCAGGAAACAGTATAGTTACCTTGTTATGGTGCAGTTCAACCCCAGCGGGCACGGAGCCCATATAAAAACCCAATATCCTTTCACCATAGAATTAGCAATGTTAATTTTTTTTTTTTTTTTTTTTTTTTTTTGTATATAATCTATATTAGATTTTTACAAAAGGAGTTCTCATGGTTGCGTATACCTGACCAAAGAAGAAGAAATATTGAAATGTTGAAAGTTGCACACCAATAAATGTTTAAAACAATATTAGTGTTTACACCATCCAAAATTTTAATTGTCCACGTATTCTCAAAACTTGACATGAGGGAGGCATACCACCAAATTGGCCTACACAAAGAGTTGAGTTCCCTGACGGCATTCATAACCCCATTCGGCACATACCAGTTCACCCGTATGCCATTTGGTCCGACGTTGGCCATCTCGAATTTCCACCGCATGATGGACTTGCTACTGAGGACAATTGTCAATGTAGTGTACTTCCAGGATGACATTCTGGTGTATGCAGAAGATGTCCAAACACATGATAGGGTGCTCGTGAAGTGCTGCCACATTTACAAGAAGCAGGAGTCCGTCTACGATTTGACAAGTGTGTCTTAAGGGCAGATGAAGTAGAGTACTTAGGCTACAAAATCTCAAGAGCGGGCATCAGCCCGAAGAAGGACCTTCTCTAGGCTATCGTGAAAGTACCGGATCCGTCCAACAGGAACGTGCTTAGATCGTTTTTGAGTATCAGCGAATACTATGCTAAATGTGTACAAAACTTTTCAGAAACCACAGCTCCCATGTGCGAATAAATTAAAAAAGGGGTCTGAGTACAAGTGGGTTGCAGAGCAGCAGGTGGTGTTCAAAAAGCTGAAGGATTGCATAAAACATGTCCCCTGCCTACAGCCATTCAAGTCGCAATGAAAGACCATCATAAACACAGATGCCAGTTCCTACGGCCTAGGAGCGACATTGACCCAAAGGAAGGGCGACGTGGAGCAGGCAGCGGTGTTCGCCTCAAAGGCACTGTCACGAGCCGATTAAAAAAGAAATGCTGACATGCGCAGCTGACTATTTCCAGACATACGTCTGGGGCACCGAATTCCAACTGGTGACGGATCATAAGCCATTGGCACATATGCTTAGCCCAGGAGTGACGAGAACGGCCACCCCCTGCCTTGCCTGCATAGCAGCAAAACTACAAGAATATACATACAAAGTGGTACATATCCCGGGATGGCAAAATGCACAGGCGGACTGCATGTCCAGACTGCCGGAGTGGAACAGCTCAAACGAGAACTTCCTGAAGGATGATGAGTGCATCGTAGCTTCATTGAAAGATTTTTGAAGCAAACAATAATTGGAGATGAGTGAGACACACTGGAGAGAGGAAGCAGCCAGCAATGCCACCACTGCAAAACTCATACAATGGATTCGAAACGGCTGGCTGAATGAAACATGATTGCAGAAGGCCTACGGCCATACTGGAAAGTCTCAGATGAGATATTTGAGGACCATGCTGATGAGAGGCGACAAAGCCATCCCACATGTTGTGTTGACAAGAACTATCATGTGCAGGGCCCATGCAGGGCACTTGGGGAGCAACATGATGAGGAGAAGAGTGAGAGAGTTGTACTGGTGGTCATGCATGGACCCTGACATAAGAATGATGACTGAAAGGTGCCACAAGTGTCTCAATAGCGTCAAGAGGTTGAACGTGAGGCAAGAACCTCTCCATCCAACAGAGATCCAAGAAGGAGTGTGGCAGAAGTTAGGACTTGACTTCATAGGCCCAGTGGAACCAATGAGATCTGAGCACAAATATGGCATTGTGCTAATAGACTACCTATCGAAGTTGGTGAAAGTAGAGGTTGTCCCGGACAAAATGTCATCCATAGCAATCGAGATACTGAAGAACATCTTCGAGAGGGAAGGCCTGCCCAAAGAACTTGTCACTGACAATGGTATCCAACTAGTTTCTCATGAGATGGACACATTCCTGAGGGAAAACAGCATTCCCCAAGGAAAGGCAGCTCTGTATCACCTTCAAGCAAATGGCTTGGTGGAAAGAGCCAATAGGTTCATCAAGGATTGATGCAGTTAGCCACAACGTCAGGGAAGGATCCGTTTTCCACAGTCAAAGAAGCAGTGGCAGCCTACTGACTGACCCCCAACAGGATCAACAACATGTCCCAGTTTTGGATGCTAAGAGAACGTAGGGCAGCATTCACATTGGTCCCTCCATGGATGTCACAAGTAAGGGAAGACGATGAAGTCGACATGGAGGAATTGGTATGGAGAATGGAGAAGAGCAAGGCGCTCATGAAGGAGTGAAATGACAAGAGGAGGGTGCCCCAGGGCAGCGAAATTCCAGAAGAAGACTGGGTCAAGACAATGCTGACACACAGAGACACTGTCACAGGGTCAAAATTCAGCAGACCCATCCGGGTGTGAAAAAGTCAGACTTATCACATGCGCACTCAGGACGGGAGAAGATAGAACCTGGAATGAGTGGCACTGTTTTTAGAGAAGTCTCAAGGAAAAACCAGGCTCCACCGCTCGGGACCACGAGAATGAAAATAAGGAGAAACAAGAGGAAACAAAGTTCAACAAAAGACCGCAAACCCTAAGCAAGGAGATGACAGGGAGGCAGGGGGAACAGGAGGAGCATAGCCAGGCACCTTAGGGCACGGGAGGAGGAAGCAGAGGACATGCAAGAAAGAAAAGACAGCTGTGAAGGTCGACTGTAAAGGGAGAAAAAGAGACCCACTCGATTCAGAGACTTTGTCATGGAGTAGTACCACCTGTTTTCGTCTTCCAATAAAAGAAGGTATGTAGTGTGTAATCTCACCAGAGCAGACACAACCTTTCATGAGAAGACGGAACGGCAAAGGAAAGTGTGGGCGTGCGAAAAGCATTCGCGGCTCAAGCGAACGAGGGACAGCACCGCAGTCCCAGTGCTCTGACTAGTAGTCAGGCCCCAACCCCTACCAGCCAACCACCCCTATTACAACCCCTCTTAGCCACTTACAGAGTGGGTCATGGACTAGAATCATTACAGTGAATCAACTGTATCCAAGTTCTATCACGTTATTGGCAATAACGGCAGTGTCAGACTAGAAAGCATCTCAGTGATCATTGGGAGGCCACAGCAACATGCCTTGTCCTGTGGAATGCCCCCGCCCAGTATGCCTGCAACCTCACTTGAATGAGAGAGTAGGGCCATGGCCAGCATAATGTTGACCTATTAAGTGGGTAACAGTGACCAATATCCCAACGTGAGGCTCAGGAATTTGGGGACTGGGGCATGGAAGGGTGTTATGGTGTAGTGTGCTGGTGAAGAATTTTGAGTAATGGACATGCCAACAGGCATCAGTGCCAGGCCAACAATGGAAAAGAGTGTGCATTGGTACATTCCACTGTGTGCGAGAAGTGCAAGGTAGCTGCAGGGAGCAAGTACTGTGCTGGCCGCACCAAGAGATAAAAAAGTGAGGGTGCAACAGTTAAGTGCTGTGCCCTTGTGGCTATAGAACAGATTGTAATGCCACTTTCTGGGCATAATTAAAAACTTAGTTATAGGTTTCAAGTTCTTAATGGCAGGCTGAGGTAACATTATAAACCCAGTGGCTGTGGGCTTTGCTCTGGAGCCGGATTTGTGGGGTATTAAGTTCACTTCTGTTGCCTTTTGACCTTGTGAGGAAGTGCAGGTGTGTGACAAGGGTGGGAAACGTGCTTAGTGGGTCAGGTTTTGCATCCAACAAGTTGATCGATGCCTTAATTGAGAAAGGGCACAACTTCAGGCTGGTATGACACCAGAGGAGGGTGCCAAGTTGCCAAGGATGCCTCAGTGGGCTCTGCTGAATGTGGGGTAAGGCCTAGGAGAAAGGGAGTGTCTCCTAAGTCAGCCTTTCCCCTTTGGCAAATAAAAGATGGGCGGTTCAAAAAGGGTTGATAGATAAAAAGGCGCCTTAGGTCGTTAGGGACAATGGTATTGCTGGAAGTGGCAGGGTGCGGGTTAGTATGGACGCAGTGTCAGTGGGGGACAGTAGCTCAACCACAGGTGCTCCAATTCAAATAGTGGTGGGAGTGGAATTCCACTATCTGCGCCTGAGCCAGAGAAAGGTGATGGCCGACCTGAAAGTGGAAGTCATCGGGAAGGCTAGATTGGCATAATGATTTTACCACTGGGATGCCTGTATTCTAAATAATTGTATGTCTGCTTCATAACCAATGTACGCTACATGTTAAACATACATGCATTGGGGAAAGAGACACATTCCCATTGCCTCTTTTGAGAAGAATGCTGATCTCCCAAGGGTAACCTGGTGATGCCCATCTGCTCTTCCTGATGACTAGCTACAGGCATCCGAGAGTGGAAGAACTGTACAATATTGTTACTTTCAAATATGAACTTAGCCAAGTAAATGCACACTGTATTTCTGAATAGAACCCTAGTAACACTGTATTTCTGAATGGATCCCTAGCGTGTTTCCAGATTGAGTTTGTGGACTCAATGAACCAAGTACTCTAAATTAGGAAATGCATGGATACAGTTGTGTTTTCAGAGTCGCTCTTCATAACTGGTGGGAATAATAATATGAAATGTAGGTCTGGGCAGAGAGTGTGTCTACCATGTTCTGTTGTCACATTTGCTGAGGTGGAGAATGTGGGCTTTGTGATTCTTTGTTGTCCATACACTCATCAGAGGAAACTATTGATGACTTATTGATGCAGGGCTACCCCATTCAGATTGTCCTGTTGCAGTTGATGCACAGGTGGCCGTCTGCCATGCCTGCCATGATCTAAATCTGCATAACCCTAGAAATTGTATCTGAGTATACATATTTTGACATTGTCATCAACCATAAACTGAACTGGAAATCTCAATTGCAATGTGTCAAGTTAAAATTTCTGCAGCTGAGGGGTGCTCTAAGGAAATGTTCCTATCAACATGGGGGATACTCTATTAGTACCATTCCATCTCAAATTCCATCACTTAACAGGATCCTTTGATCAATTGGCTTGGCCACAGAATGGAAGAACAACTGGACTCCTTCTCCCAGCAGCTTGGAAATGTATTTCTTCAATGCGGAGATGGCGGCCTGCTGGTACAAACATTGGCTTTGGAGTCTGCCACATAAGATACACCAGCAGATACACTAGATGTACAATCATCAAAACATTCAAACAGTCGCCTACATTCACAACAGCAACCGCAAATGGCCAATTTAATTCATAATTCAAGAAGTGAACGACAAGTGGGAGTTCCCTTGGCCCCAACAGTTGACTCTATTAATCTCTCCCAAGGCCAAGGACTAAACAAGGCAACAAAAGAGTAAAAGTAAGTAATCTCAAAGCTGACCGAAATCCAACCGTTATATGCCCGGACATAAGCTATGAGGCAGTGAAAACCCAGCAGCCTAAGAAAATGAACTGACATTAATTTTGGATGTTGCTGTAAATGCAGACCTGATCAGCGCCTCATTGAAGGTGCTGGCGAGGCCTCTCTGGAGCAACCGACATTGTGGCCTGTCACAAAAAGAATCATAGACATCATGTGTAATGGTTTACTAAGGATTGAGTGCTTTGGCAGATAAGTACTGCAAACAGTGGAAGCCATTAGGCCCAAGGGATTCTCCTGCAAATTACAGAATACTGGCTATGATAGATTCCTGTGCCAAGATTTTCTGTAAATTATTATTACGGTACATTAAAATATGGATAGAGCAAGAGAAGATGTTTAGTATTCAACAATCAGGGTTTAGAAAGGGTTTTAACACTATCACAAATGTAGGGATTTTAATGTATTTTATTTCTAGCACTTTGTTTGAAAAGAACAAGACACTTTGAGGCTGATTCATGGGATTTGTGCGCCAAAAAACGGGGATTTGTGCGCCATTCTGCCTGCAAATCCCTGTTTACCAAATGGGGATTTGCGGGCAGAATGGCGCACAAATCCCCGATTTTCGGTGCACAAATTCCATGAATCAGCCCCTAAATATTAGTTTTATTGATTTTACAAAGGCATTCAATACTGTTAACCATCACATTTTATGGGAGAAAATGATAGCAGGAAAATTGCATAAGCAAGTCTTGTATTTTGTTAAAGTGCTTTATTTGAATAATAAAGTACAGATCAGAACAAATCAGGAAGGCGACTTAAGTGGGGAATTTCAAGTTAACCATGGATTAAAACAAGGCTGCACTACAGCCCCAACAATATTTAATATCTACCAAGCTTAGGAACTTCTCTGCAGAACTGTAACAACAATCTGCTGGGAATTTTGCAATGCCCGGTGGCATGGCTATCATATGCGGATGACGTTGTTATAGTCCATCAAACAGCACAGCGACTACAACACAGTTAAAGGCACTAGAAAAGTTCTCTTTGGAAAATGGTCTAATCATAAATCAAGCAAAAACTAAGATGATGACGAGAAAGGCCAATAGACTTACCCTTAAAAAATATAATTGGTCTCTGCAGGGGAAATAATTGAGGACGTTTCAAGTTATGTATATCTTGGATCACTTGTAACAAATAATATGAACCAGAAGATCTTTTTTAAATCCATAACAGAGTAATGACAAAGTTTAAAGCTATAAGATCATTCATACAAAGATCTGGTGGGCACTCAACTGAAGGGGTGACACAACTGAATAAAAGGTGTGTTGTCCTGTGTATCCTCTATGGCTTAGAGATATACAACTCGAAAGAAACCACTTTGTTGAGAATTTTGGATGGTAAAATATGGAGGATGTCGCTAGGTTTGTCGCAGTCCATCCCGGTATATGCTATCCACAGTGATCTAGGTATAATTTTGTTAACAACACAGAAAATGATACTCAGATGTAATCTCTATATTAAAATTCTGATGAGTCAGGACCAAACTAAATTCCTATACTCGCACTTCTTAAATCAGGAGGGTGCTTTTAAAAGGTGTGCAGCTCTAAAAGAATGGGGACATGAGATTAGAGAGTTTTTGGAGAATTCAGGATGTATAGGTGATGTTACTGACAATTTGCCTAGCAAATGTATTTAAAGAAATAAAATGTAAAGCAGCCATTTGGGATAGAAATGAAAGAAGCTCCCACTTATCTAAGAAATCTAATTATGCGGAATACTCTAGACAATCTTTTCCTGTGAATACTCTGTGTATATATGTTAAAAACGTACACAATTCTGATGCTAGGCGTTTTATAATGTTTTTAAGATTTAATCAACTCCCCACATTAATGAACATTGGTGCTTGGAATAGGTGCTTGGAATAATATACCTTATGAGGAGCGTTTATGTAGACTGTGCAAAACGGAAGTTGAAACCCCTAGACACTTATTAACTAACTGCATTAAGCTGAATACCTTATACGAAAAGACATGGTTCTCGGGTGCAAGCCCTGGACTCGATCAATACTGATCAATTCTGTTCTTATATATTTATGGGAGAAAACCTGGTCATGAATTTTACCTTATATTACTCATGGAAAGAGATTATTAAGAAATTAGGACAATTGGATTTTTAGCTTGTAATGTTTTCATGAAATGTTATTAGTACACATTTGTGTGACATTTTGTAATATGTTCTGTATTTTTAAATGTGTAAATGTGTAAAGGTTTTTATTTAACCAATAAACAAAAACAAAAAATAAAAAATACGTTGGAGCCATTTGAGAAGAGCGCATTCAAGACAAATTTTACGGAGTGGCGAGAGAGTGGCAGTCAGTGCAGCTCTCTATCGGACAATTGTGTGCTGTTTGTCTTCAGTGGCTCTTGCTGTTGGAGGAGGTGCCTTTCATTAAAAAGACAAATGGGGTCATTACGACCCAGGCGGTAAGTACACCAACTTTACCACCATGGTTTAAACTACGTTTACACCATGGTGGATGGCGGATTTACCGCCCCATTCCAAGGTGAGTGGGGCGGTAAATCCCCATTTCCCATTTACCTTTCCCCATTCCCATTTTTGCCCCATAGGGCATAATGGGAGTGGGGAAGGCGCTAATTACGGCACCGTAAATTATGGTGCCGTAATTAGCACCAAGGCGGTTTAGCACCATGGATTTTAACGCCTGCTAAAAGCAGCCGTTAAAATTGGAATCAGGCGTTAAGGGTTAACAACGGCGTTAACCCTTAACGCCTGAGTTGTAATGAGGCCCAAAGAACACTGCAGAGCAGTGAGGAGTGGCGAGAGAGCGGCAGTCAGTGCAGCTCTCTATCAGAGAACTGTGTGTGGCCTGTCCTCAGTGGCTCTTGCTGTTGGAGGAGGTGCCTTTCATTAAAAAGACCAGGAACACCACAGAGAGGTGCAGAGTGGCGCAGAGTGGTGAGAGAGTGGCAGTCAGTGCAGTCTGTGCCGCCTGTGTAGACTGTGTGGCCATGCTTCTCCATCCATGTTTCTTTTGGATTGCACTGTCTATTCAGGCAGAGACGGGACGCCCTGTGAATTATGCTACAAAGACAGACAGCTTTTCTGTAATAGATGCTGCCAACAAAGCTTTCCACTGGTAAGCATTTCTATTCTGGACTTAACCGATTTGGTGGAACCTTTGTCTCACACCTTTTATCTTTTGGCTAATTGTTCCAGGAATGTACACAACTAATTGGAACTATTAGGAATTTATTGACTTACTCATCCAATGGTTGACCACTGCAGGAAGATGGCCTTTAAGTTGACCCTCCTGTGAATTATCGAGTGTTCTTACGAAAACTGCAATTCCTACAATGTCGCACTGCACTTTGCGGTCTGGAGTAATGTTTTGTCCGGGACCTCCCTTGCCTTCTACCCTAGTCCCAATCACGGCTTCTTCCTCGAGACCCAAACAACGTATGTTAAAGCCCAATTTAGCTCAGCTTGCAGAGACAGCAATTGTTGGTGCAGGGACTATATCGATGATCACAGGGTCTGGGTATAATGAGACTTTGTTTAAAGGAAACGGCTTGAGAGAAAGATACACGATTTGTTTGTTTGTTTATTTCCGACATTCGGATCTCAATAATTTGAGTATGAGCTAGCCCTGACGAAGGAATTCAGTTTCCGAAATGCATTGGCCATTTTTGAGCTCACCATGTACATCTGCTTTTACTAAGATGTACAATTGCTAAATATTAAACTAAGAATAAACAGCCATACTTTGCAACACTTTGATGAAAACTGGCCATTTCTCTTGATCGAACAACACAGAATAGACACACCACCTTGTGGTGATTGGGAGTGCAGCCCGCACCGCTGGCTTAACAGCCTTGGTCTATACCCTCTGTTTTCGTCGTGTGCCATTCCACAGAGGCACCTCTCCAGCGGGTTTGCACACTGCCTTTATCTCCATTAAAACTGGATCAACTTTGAGTATTATACAACAAGAGTTGGTGGTGCACGTACACTATACACGCTTTGTTTAAATCTTCCATTTTGAAATCTTCAGCTACATTCAGCGATTTTCCATATAGATGCATTCCCCCTGAAACACTGCAGTCTATGTTGGTAGCTCCGGATATCGCTCCAATCTGCAAACAGGTTCACTTACATTCTGTCCTTGCAGCCTCGACACCTAAAGTGTTGTTTGACACACTGAAATGTAAGCAATCTGCTCCTCCTGATCTGCAACGTCACATTCCAGTAGCCTATGCTTTTGTTTTCGGTTCTCAGCATGTCCACTCATTTACATTTAGAGACCCGCTTTGCAAGGAGGTCATAAGCAATTGTACTGACGATTATCTCGGGCGAGCTGCTCATGAAGATGGTATGGGTGGAGTTCTTCCCCAGAACTTGAACAATGATTATTTTTTAAACCTGTTAATGGAAAGTAGGGGAATCCTGAAGGAAATCACAGACTTGGAACTATTATCTGGCTGTGACCCGGAGAAGTCAGTTGTGCAAACCACTATAGATTCTCCCACATTGGCGGGTTTGAAGGTGCATCTTGGGTGCACAGATGATCAGCAAACGCACTCCGAGGAGCAATTTAAAAACCCAGGGTTGTCCTCCTCATTGCATTCCCTTATGAGGAGGACGCCTACTGGGGTGGCTGGAAGCGATAGCTTTGTGGCAACACATCCCATTTAAATTACCAGCAAATAATGGGGCGTTTCAGAAAAAAACTTGACGCCAGTGAATCAACTACCTGTGCGAAATGTCCTTCACTTGCCAGATGTAACATCTTTTCGGGTAGATTTCTGTAATAAGTGGCCACCGAAGGTTCATTTTGGGGGACATTTCCACTGGATACCAATTGAGAACTAACTGCCCTTTACGAGCAACAAAACTGATCTCATATGTGGCGAGGTCCAACACTGCAATTTTGAATGCACTTAATGAAAAAAAGTCTTTTGTTGAGGGGATTTAGAGGGTGCTCTCCTGTAGGGAGACAGTCAACTTTGACCTCAATCTCCAGGTACTGAAACAGGTGGGGGTGCCAGACAATACACGGATTGAGATTGTACTGAGGTCCCCTGTTAATGTGTCAGGTTGCTGCTTTTACTGATAACACTACGTCCCCAAACTCACTATCCCCTTTGGTGGACTGCATTATAAGCGAAATTACGCCCCAAGTACCCATAGAGACTGTACCGCATATGGCAAAAAATGGAAGGAGTCAGTGCTATCAAAGAAGGATTGTCCCTACCTGCGATAGAATAACCTCCTTCTTCTCCATTTATAAACTACATGAACAGGAAAAAAGTGGATAAAAATAAAGGGAAAAAGTCAAAAATCAGCCAGACCCTAAACCTAAACCTGACAACACCCCTAGAAAACATGTGAGTCAATTGTCAGCTACTGACACTATCGTTAATCTAAACTCTCAACCAAACGATGTATTGGTCCCTGCTTCTGATCATTCTTATTTATCCAAAATTCAAGTGGGGCCCCCCTCAAAACAAAAAAAACTGGTGAGGACTGGCTCGGTCCTACCAGTTCAAATGGTAGTCGACCAAGCCATCAGTCCCATTGTCTGGTCAAGGGAAACAGGTGCAGACCCCCTCAATGATCACTCTTCTGATAGGAACCATTTGCCACCATCCAATTTTGACATTATTACCGGTCCATCTTCTTCTCTGTCTTCCAAATCGATTGACCTACTTGTTAGATGTCAACAGTCCATAATTACCTCCTTCTGGGCATCACAGAGAATAAAGTCTAGCTCCATCACTTCTTCCATTTTTAAACCTTTGCAAAGGGGCATTCCAACTTTGGATTCTGATGTTCAGCTAGTCTGAGCGGACCTCTTGCCTTCTACGACTAAGGTACCTGTTGCTATGACTTCCAACTTACCTTTGGTCCATCGCCATGCGGTCTTGGCACAGGCTCTTCCAGCTTGCCAACATATTCTCTACCATCTAAACAAACAGACATTATTATTGATCAGGCAGCACTGATCGATCTTACTGCAACCTGTTCATCTCAGATCTTAGGTTGGGAGGATAATACAGAGAAGCATGACTCAATACGGCTGAACATATCAAAGGTGTATGAAATATTCACTTTGATTTCCCCCTCTAAGATCATTCTGTGGATATTGAGTTTATTTTCCTTAGTTTGGCAAACAATAATTGCATTGTTTCTTACTTTTACTCTGAAATTGTGGCAAATCTGGTTTGGGGACTTAGTGCTATTCTCCATTGCTTGGGATATGATTTGTGTGAACTTAATTCTAGTGATGCAGTGAAGTTGTGTTTAACTCCCTCTGTCTTGGCACAGAAACCATTTGCAATCCCAGATAGTGTGACTATGCATTCACTATCCTCTACACAATCTCAGATACCTTTTATTTCTAAGATCAAAGAGGTTCAACGTTGGTTGTGGGTGGAGTCTGCTATCAGAACATTTGCATTTCTAACGAATGGATTAAATCAACCCTATCCTTTATGACATCAAGATTCTATCTTGGTATGCATGCGGTTTGACACATTTCTGGCATATGTAGAATTGTTCATCATTCTTATGTAACTGTAATATTCTGTTTATCCAGAAACAATGTATATGGAGAGTATTTGAGGGGGTATTCTATTTTTTCCTCACCAGCTACATGTTCGGTCAAAGGGCGACCTTGTGATGGGTTAGCCAATGCGATTGACATTAACCTAAACATTACTTGCACCTTGTGGTTTGCATGTGATGCCCTTCCGGCTGTTCATGTCATCCTAAACTGGATTTAGCTGAGAAATTTCTATTAGTTAATGTTTATTGGAACCCGGCCATGCATTCCATTCATGATTTTCACTCTTTTTTGTTAACAATTTTCGAATCCTGGTTGTTGGAGGGGCACCACCATTTGATGATTGTGCAGGTTGATTTTGATGCCTACTCTGCTGAGGGCCATGGCTATAATCAACTCTTGTACACCCCCTGAGGTCCCATCCTGAATCGTATGCAGGGTCTTGCATGGGATTCTTCTATGTCAAATTGGGCTTGCATCAATTATACACCATTAAGTCCTCTATAGCACCTATTTTTAGCTGGCACCGAGGATTTTCCACATCTTGGATTGATTACTTCTTTGTTTCTTCAACTCAACTCTATGGGCCTCATTACGAGAATCACAGTAAATTCTTGTCATTACCGGCATGGCGATAACAACGGGTCCGGGTAGCCTTGATGCCGCAAATAGTGGCTGATTACAATAGTGCATGCACGTGTGTAGCGTCAAGCCGGTAATGGCCGTACCGCCATGCCGGTAACGTCCCTCAAACCCATGATACCGTTGTCATGTAATGCGCTAATAACTCCTCTGCCTCTGACCACCCCTAAATAATGGACCCGTTAATGGTATTACCGGGCCCATCATCAGTGGAATTCTCGGGCGTCATTGGGTCGGAACGGGAAATGCACCGGCGGCCATCTTTAAAAACACAATCCATTGCAATCCTCGACAAACAGGACCTCTACTGTAAAGACAGCACACACAATTTGCAAAAAATGTCAAAAGCTATCAAGAAAGGCGCCCCCGGCAGCGCAAGACCCGATTCTCTGAGCTAAATATGTTGGCAGACAGATTGGTGCAGCACGCTGATGTAGTGTTTGCCGCAGACCTGAGGCGTCCCGCACAACTCGGTAAGAAGGACATATGGGAGGAAGTGGCAAGGAAGGTGAGTGCAGTTGGCACCACTGCCTGCACGGTCAAAGATTGTAAAAAGTGGTGGGACGACCTACGCCTACGCGTAAAGAACATATTGTCGGCTAACCAGGCAACAGGCAGCGGTGCCAAATCTCCCACCAAGCTTTCCAGGTGGGAAGAGACATGTAGCACAACCATTGACCTGGAGGGAATAAAAGGAATTGGAGATGCAAAGTTAGGAGTACAGTCATCGGCTGATGTAGGTGAGTGTCCCCACAAACCATTGATAACCAAAGCATGATGTTGGCCAACTAATGTGATAGTGATGTAAGGCAATGCATGGCCCATCATACACACATTGACATATCCCTGTCCAGATGCTGGCCCCACCAATGTCACATTAACATGCATGCTGCATGCCAATTCCACACCCAATACACACCCTACACACAGCAAAACAGCATGTGTCACACAGCATGCAAACCACAACACAACGGTATGCCCCACAGCACACACCAACGCAAACATTTGAGAACCCGATGTATGCCAATATAACCCCCCCCCATATTGCAAGCACCCTGTCTGCCACAACTACAGGAATGCAATGAATCACATGGGAATAACTGCACTAACACCAATGTATGCATGATACACGTACTACCATCACTGATGCCCTGCCTCTCTCGGTCCCCCACAGGCACAGATACTGACACTGATGGACAGGATGCAGCTGCACAGGCCAGGCCACCTGTGAAAAAATCCAGGCCCAGGGATGATGGCTCCAGGCCATCAACATCGAGGGACATTTGGATGCCCCAACTGCCACCCAAAGCACTACCATCATCGCAGCCCAAGGCACAGGACCGCCAAACACCAGCTGAAACACCACAGGAGGAAACCGTAATACAGGAACGTGTCCACTGTTGCTGAATCAGAGGCAGATGGGACACAGTCAGCTGCCACCAGCTCCATCGGTAGGCAGCTGCTTCAGTGCCCCACAGTGGTGATGAGGGAGAGGGCCACGGTGAGGTGTACTCACACAAGGATGACAACCTGTCTAGGGATGCTTCATATACACCAAGCCCCCACCCCACCCTCCAGCACACCTCAGAAGGCACCCCAGACGCCACCCCTCAGCTCCAGTCTGGAGGACAGGGGAGTCAAGAGGTTTCGTCCCCATCAGTGGACCGCCCAGCATTGGGCCCCTCTGCAAATGCCCCGTTCACCTCTGTGTGTGTGATTTGGAGGGTCTGTTCATATTGAAAATACTGTATAATACACCTGTTGTGTGCAAAATAATATCATGAGTGGACGTTGGTTCTTTGGAGTGTGTTTATTCAATGCATGACAGTGCACAGTGCCCATCCACTCCCACACCCTGTGTCCATATGCACACGATCCCAGTGCCGAGAGTACAGCATTCATTGCGCCCCATTGTCCCCACTGCATCCCAGTGTCTCAGTAATACCCGTCTATCACTGATTGGCGCACAGCACGTCCATATGGTGCATCGTGACCTGGCCAATGTGTTACATCTTACCCCTCCTCACCCGGTGCTTGCTGGCCAATGTCAGGTGGCAGAGGTACGTTCTGTCGGATGCACATGTTGTGCAGCATGGCACAGACCATGATGATCTTTCCCACCTTCTCAGGCCCGTAGAGGAGTGCGCCATCAGACCTGCTGAGGCAGCAGAACCGTGCCTTCAATAGGCCAAAGGTCTGCTCAATCACAAAACGGGTGTGAGCCCGATTGTAGTCCTCTTCGTGCCTGTTCTGTGGATTCCTGACAGGGGTGAAAAGCCACAGCTTCAGAGGATAGCCAGCATCACCTGCATGGGAGCACAATAAGGTATGAGTGAGGGTATTTCTTCTATGACACATGTACTTAGCCTGTTCATTGTTCATGGTGGTACGCAGGATTTCTCCGATGGCAGCCATTGGCTACACATATGCGCAACGGACTGGCCTGTTGACGACTCGGCCAGGACATGGTGGAGGGCATGTGTGACATACAGGACTGAGGGGCCTTCACATCGGACTCACAACTCAAACAGATGGAGAAAGGGGGACCATGCTGTAGGCACCTGTGAGGAATGTGTGGCAGGTGATGTGACAAAAATCATGTTGGCCAATGTTTGGTGCTTTAGGCTGATGTCCACCATGTCACAGGTACTTTGCACTTTCATGCTTGCAGCTATTTGATGACGCCATGCACATTTCCCTGGACATCTGCACACATGTGAATATGCCACAATGTGTTGGGTGGTATGGTCCACAGGTGTGGGGTTGCGTTCCTATGATGATGCAGGGTGTCCACTTGCATGGTGGTACTCATGTACTGTGAATGCCTTCCACTCAAATCGCACTCATATAGGTGATGTTGACTACTTGGTAGGTAGGTCTACTAGCAGTCTTGTCACAGGTTTGTCATTGAGTTGTCATTCATCTGTTCATTCGGCCATGGTGGAATGCAGCGCTTCTGTGGTGGAGGGCCAGTGACAATCAGTGGATTCCCTGGGTGGGATTTATTCATGCACACTCATGGATGCATGACCTGTGTGGTGCTTTGATGTGGTCATGTACATTACGCTTACTGACTGCATGTTGCTGAATTGTGTTGCAGAGGGTACGGTCTGATGATGTGCAGTGGACATGATGAGGGGTGTGGGCTGCCTGCTAGTCTGACATTTTGGCATTGGTGTGCCGCCAGAGTAAGTTGGATGACATTTTCAGTGTCATGGTCAGGTTGGGATGTTCAGGGGCACAGTGTTTTGCAGCATGGACAGTGTACAGTCACCACCCCAGACTCACCCAGGTGGTATATGCATCTCTCCCCCACCCAGACTCACCCAGGTGGTATATGCATCTCTCCCCCCCCCCCAATTCAATGCCTTGGGCCTGTCAGCCGACTTACCCAGCAGCCAGACACGTCATGCAGCATGTCGCTCGCTGTAGTGGGGTAGCAAGGAGTTCCGCAGCACCATTGCATCGTGAGTTGATCCGGGGAATCGGGCACAGCAATGTGTGATCATCTTGCTGGAGTCACATACCATCTGCAGATTGATGAAGTGGTATATAGCTTACGATTGTGGTACACCACCTCCATGGCATGAGGGACCACCAATTCCACATAGGTGCAGTCGAGGGCACCGATGCAATTAGGCATGCCTGCCAGTGCATGAAAACCAATGTTTGTGTCATTCACCTCCTGGGCAGTCCGTGGTAGGGATATGTAGTCCCTTGCATGCTTCAGGAGGGCAACCAGCACTTAGTTCAGCATGCGTGAAAAACAAGGTTGTGATATGCCATACCGCTGCCCAACTGTGTGCTGGTAGGTACCTGTGGCCAGGAAGTGGAGCACAGACACTACCTTCAGTTGAAGGGGGATGGCGGTGCAGATTTCAATCAGGCTGACTATGTCGTTGTGTATCATGTCCACAATGGAGGTGATGGGGTCCTGGTCCAGGTGGTACAGGGTGTGGATCTGCACAGGGGTTAGGTTGAATGGACTGGCCCTGATCCGAGGTATTGGTGGCTGCCTCTGTGGAACCACTGCCTGCACTGGTGGGACTTGCTGGGCCTGTCTCACCCTCCTTCTCCTCCTGTGTCTCCTCTGTAGTGCCTGTTGTAGTTGCTGCTCATGGAGTAGCAGTGCAGGCATGTCCTCCAGCCCCAAAATCGCAACAGCAAGTGGGATAATTTTTGTGTGGGAAGGGGTGTGATGTGTTGGTGTGCTCCTTTTGTGCTGGGCCAGACTCCATTGCCTCCACCTGTGCTGATTGTGTGCACCTGTGACAGTTGGGAACACAGCAGATTGCTATTAACGGGTGATCTGCGAAGCCGGTGAGACCAGCATCGTGGTATCCCTTATTACTGCCATCTGGATGCCAGTGAATGTCCGTGTAACTTGTGAAGTCCTCCTGTTTGCGACTTCCTGGTATTGCCGCCAAAAAGGGCGCGTCCCCGCGCACATGCGGGTATTGAGTTGCTCCGTCCCAGCGGTGCCGGTAATACCGGTATGTCGTCTCGTAATAGGCCGGAACGGTATGCAATGCTATACCGGCATCATTTTTGCCTCACTCCGAATCTCGTAATGAGGCCCATTGGATGCTAGTACCTTTTCCTCTGGTGATGCCATTCAGGAACATACCTGGCTTTTTTTATCTAAGAAATGTAGCACCACGGTTAATTTTGCAACTTTCCTGATCCCCTTGGAGACTCAATTGTCTACAGCCTATGTCCCTGGGAAATTGAGGATATAGTTTGGGCAATCAACAAACTTAAACCGTCAACGGACCCTGACCCTGACGGCCATCCCCCCTTCATATTGAAAAAGGATCCTGTTGTTTGGGTCTACTTCCTAAAATCACCTTTCTATGCAACACATATTGTCCCTTCTTCCTGGTCCCAGTCCATTATTTTTTCCATTTACAAAAAGGGAGACCTGACTGACCTGGGTAATTACGGGCCCATTACTCTGATTGACTCGGTAAGTAAGGTTTTTGCCATTTTGTTGTAAAGAGACCTAAATACCTAATTGAATCAGTCTGAAATGTTATCCCGTTTTCAGGTGGGTTTTATTGAAACATTGATTGAATAATGTAAAAGTCAATCAAGGTGGTAACATCTACATGCACTCGCTGGACATGTCATCAGCATTTGACTGCGTTGTATGCAAGCATTTATGGATAAATTGCTCAAGTACAACGTTCCATCGAAGTTAGTCCAGTTGATTGTCCTTTGCATCAAAATTCCACATTGAGAATTCATCTGAACAGGGGAGGTGCGGTTTCTGGGCCTATACTGGTCAATCTTGGCCTTAGGCAGTGTTGCATCCTGGCACCCACACTTTTTGTAACATATGTCTAAGTGATATAGATGATTTGAGGCATACCCATGCTATGATATCTGTAAGTTTGCACCATTTGGAGATCCATTGGGTGGCCTTTGCAGATAATATTATACTATTCTCAAGGACCCTGTGTGGCCTCCAAAGAAACTGCAATATTTTCCATTCTTAGGTCGTAAGTGGCAAACGGAACCAAATCTAAGGTGGTTATCTTTTCTAATCAAAAGGAACCCAAAACCATGGGATGCTGTTTGGGGGCCAAAAGGGTTGAGATGGTGGCACCTCTCTGCTATTTAGGCTATAATTTAATGCACAGTTGCTCTATGAATATTTGGAAGGCAGTCTTGAAATATAAGCTTTCACCTTTGTTAGCACATATTAAGCAGATTTTTGGGAAACATAGATACTCCATCCTCCCTATTCTTAAATATTATTTGGGAAAGATCGAGCCAGTCCTACTGGACATGGTGTCTGTACATTTGGTCCTGTATCTTGACTCTTTACAGGGTCTCATTTAGAAGAACATTTTGCAGCTTTCAATTTCCACTCCAAATGCCATCATATGCCACAAATTGGATTCAATATCTTTACAGGCCCGTTATTACTGGCAGCAATTATTGATCTACTCCAGGAATTTGTTACCCCCACCTAATTTCCTTTTCACAGATTTTCATCAGGTCCTGGAAAATTATCCTGGAAAATCAGTCATCAAGCACAGGTATAATATGCACAATCTGTTGGAGCAAATTGATTTGCCAGAGTCGTTGATAATGTCCAATCCTGAAGCAACTACATTTTAACTTTTCAGGGGCAATTGGAGGTCAACTCTCGAAGCCATGTCTACATATTTTTCATACCTGGAGTATGCTAGGTTTCCATGTAAGAGAGCTCATCTACAAGTGTACTTGAGGGTTTTTCCATGTAACAAGACTCGTAATACATACTTGAAATTCAAATTGAATCAGATACATACCAAAGAGAAGACCAATAACTGGTTCAGCAGTATCTGTATGATGTGGGATCGTATATGGTATGTGCGCTATTGACCACTCTTATGATAGCTTAACGATGGAATATTATGATCCAAATCAATAACACTGAAGAAATGGTTGGCTGAATAAAAAAACCTCCCACAGAGCTTCCCACAAAGCTCTGTATTTGGTACTTAATATAATGAAAAACTGGGAGGGTTATCAAGTCCTGCGCTCAAACCCTTTAAGTTATAAAGTCCAAAGAAAGGGCATTGATGCCAAGATCATTAAAGAGATGAGAATTCAAAAGTTCCAGAAATTCTTTTTAATATGTGGAACAGCCGACACGTGTTTCGACCCCTGGTCGTTTTCAAGGCTGTAATCCATACGGCAATAATATTGATAAGATTTTACAGAGAAATGAAAATATGCAATTATTTTAAAAAAAACATGTGTGAAGTGTTCATAAATACATATATAAAATGTGAGTGACTTTGATAAGTCCTGGTCATCCAGAAACTCAGTTCTATTAATGCCTGATGTATTTATATTCTGTAACTGTGGAATCTCTTTGCAGATATTTAAAACACTAGGCTGATTTAAGTCAAAGTGTACAAAAGAATGCTCTCTGCATAAGTATAAAACAATGGAGACCAGTTTGAATTCGATTGTTATTTGGATTTGCCTTTGTTTTATATTTGGATTCTTTAACCACAGCAATGTTCTTCTTCCCCTCTATTGCAAGTCATCTCTATCGTTACAAAATACACGATGATCTATTGGTTCACAAACTATAGTGTTCTTTGATACATGGCCCTCTATAATTGGTTGGCACACTTATACCCTACTGGAATATTCCACTCGTTAGAGGCGCACAAGCTGGCACCCTAGGTGCTGGTGGGCTGGTTTTGACCATGCCTTCCCACTCATTTAGCCTGACATCCATCATCACTCTTACTCACTGTCATTTAATTAGCCTTTGAACATGGCCTTGTAGGCTTCACAACTCATGGCAATAATATGGAGTATGTGCATGCTTGCATCTTCTTGCCTTTCCGTCATCTGCTCAAGTCTATTGTCATCTAGGTCACATGACTGACGACCACAATTCGAGCTTCATTTCTGTATTAAATGGTATTAAACGACTAGAATTGGCACTTATTGTCTTTCAGCTCCACCTTTGGCAGGAGCTTGGCTCATCTTGTATCCTTTGAATAGTCAACAAGTTCTCGGCTGCACTGGCCTTCTCGACACTGGGCCAGACAAGCCTCCTTGATTCTTTCTTGCTCGTCAGCCAGTAATTAACTGCAACACACTTTCAGACCTCCTGCCCATGGAATGCTAAAATACGATGTGGAACATCCAGATCTCTTATGCTACATAGCTACCTTGGCGGCACCACCTGGAATCTATATATTACATATAACTAGCGTCTATGATTGATTACTTAGTCTGCTTGCGTTGCTGGCTCTGTTCAATTATAAAAACGGCTTGCATTCTCTTCCGTGCTCTTCACACGTGTGATCTTCATTTTGCACGTAACAGGTTAATCGATTCTTTATCTTCATCATCAGGTTCTATATGTTCTCTTTACACTCTCTACTGCTATCTCTTCTCAGCGCATCATGTGACGTCACCAGCCTGCTCTTTCATTAATTTTCTCTCATTCTTCAGGGATCTTTCCTAAGAGACTATCAGCTCTTCGTGTATACATAAGGAATGGCTTTCTCAAAGGGTACTTTGCTTCGAAGGCTGCTTGTGTTATTGGCATTATTACAGGTGTCACCTTTGTCATTATCTCTGGTTCGCAACATATAGGCAGATTAGGGGTGGGTCTGGTAGAGGCTTTTGGCTCCTCCTCTATACTCCCCCCTTTGGTTGATTTATCAACCACTCCTTCATCATTTTCCACTTTTAGACATCCTTTCTTGTAGAAGTGTTTCATCAGAGTCCACATTTTCATCCCTTCCTTCAAGGATCCTGCTGATTTTAGATGGTCATCAATGCTCCAGACTATGTGATTGCACTGTCCACTTGGGCTACAATAGATCCATCTTGTTACATATTTCTTATGGTCTCTTGGATACAGGAACTTTGTTCCCTAAGGTGCATGGATTCTGGCCTTTATATGGTCTTTGATTTCTTCATGTGTCAGCTCATTTGGTTCAACTCGAGATTCGATATCAATAATGATCTTTATCCCTATTGCTTTCTTTGTTGTCTTCTTGCATTGTGGGATGATTATCTTATTACACAGAATCTAAACATTATCATTACTAGAAGTGCGCAAAGGAACTTAAAGATGTTCGCCATACACTGTGGTACCCACAAGAAGATTAATGCAAACTAGCTATCATCTGCAACATCTTCTACTTTATCTTCCATTTTGATGTGTAAGTTCAGCAGCATCGTTATGGCCTCTGTCAAGGTCTCATTCTCTTCATCAAAAGAAGGTACGAATTTGCAACATGATTCTCCAATTTTGGCACAAACACCGCCATCCAGATCTGTGATCATGTCTAGGACATATCTGTTCTGAAGTGTCATTAGGCGTATGGCTCTCAGCTCTTCTATGTTTGTGTTGCATCCCTCTATGGTAGTGTCGATCATCTGCAGGAGCTCCCATCTGGTTGTCTGTAACCATTTAGTATTCGCCATCGTCTGAATCCCTGGCATGAAGTCAATCGTAAATGTTGAGGTAGTCTTGCTGAACAACCTGTGCTCATATGGAATGGAATCAAATGCTGTGTTGACTTTCCTGAGAAATAATTCTCTCTTTTCATTTGTGTGATAATTTCAAGTGATCTCTTCTTTCTTGGATGAGCATCAGCTTTGGGAAACTCTCCAATGTTCAGGTCCCTTTTCGGAATCACTAATGCTGGAAGATGAATGATCACCATAGAACACAGTCCACCCCAGTCATTGGGCAACTTCATGTATTGTCACGATTCATGCCCCCAAACATCAGGCGCAGACCAACCTGCCCAGGGCATCAGCATCCATGGGGGGCTTTAAGGCCCCAAAGTATCCCTTGGGGGCTTCCTGGAATCGGTCCTGGCGCCATTGGCACCAGGCTCATGCTGCCATCACCAATATGGCAAGTCTCAAACTAAGTGAACCACGTGTAGACCAGTCTGAGGCAGGCTAAAGGGACTACTTGCCTGGGGAACTATTTGCTTGGGTGTGGTTGCTGGGACTACTTTACCTGGGGACTACTTTCTGAAGGCTATATAAACCACGCCCTCAGTACAGAACACGCTTCGCGTTATTCTGCACACCTGCAGCATAACGCTCACCGTGTCTGTTACCTTCAGGCCAGTCTTCAGCTACGCCCGTCCATTTCTTCTCGAGCTACCTGCAAAGGAAGGAAGAGAAGGTAAAGAAACATAACTAGACTCTTACCTGAAGCTCTGTGTCTTCGTTTGCTGAGCTGAAAAGGAAAAGACATCAGGTTAGCCGCGCAGATCGAGAAATCCACATCGCTATCCAGCGAATTGTAAATATTTACCTGAGAGTTGCTCATTTCGGCGATCCAGCGAAGCACCATCTCTCGACCGCTGCCATCCTGCGCCCGCTGCTCGGGAGTCGCTGCACCTGTTGAACATAAGAAAAAACATCAGATTAGCTACGCATTGGGAAAAGCCCGCATTGGACATAAAATTCCTGCACAGCGCAACTACTCACCTGAAGTCTGCGTT
Organism: Ambystoma mexicanum; assembly: GCF_040938575.1. NCBI lineage: Eukaryota > Metazoa > Chordata > Amphibia > Caudata > Ambystomatidae > Ambystoma > Ambystoma mexicanum. The sequence continues at coordinate 795,631,405 of NC_090935.1, read as the reverse complement.
TCCTAACAGTCCCGCAATGCTTCACTACGCGATCCATCCTGGAGATACAGCGCCTGCAAAATACAAAGAACAGCAGGTCAGTCGTGCAGAAGGACAATAGCGCATATAAAGACTTATCACAGAACGCCGGTGTGAACTTACCTTGGAAAACAACTCTGCGTTCTTCATATGTTCGCACCAAAGGGAAACCTATAGGAAAAAGGCACAGAAGTGAACTTGGGTAATTTGAACTCTACGGCAAACCATATCATTGGTATAAGACTTACCCATTTGAGTCAGTGTTGTCTGGAACTCTGCAGGATCAGTGAAGTAACTAGATCCTTGAACTCTACGCACCTCTGCATACTGTTGCTGGATGGAGAGCCTGCCATTTATAAAACTAAGGTGAGGCATAGCAGAGGGGGTGGATTAGAAGACCGCGGGAGGTGGGAGTAGGCCTTTCACCTTACAGTTGGGTAACATTTAATTTAACCTTTCAGGCACACCTTTGTGACGGAAGCGGGATTCAGAGGGGGCACGTGAAACCACTTAACATCGGACCAGCCAGTCCTGTTTGGCGCCCCTGTGGAGACCAGGTGAGCGTAACAGAACGCGAAGACTTACACAAACCTCTACCTGGGTGCCATGGAAACTTCAGAGATGGATCAACTAGCCCAGCTTTTGTGGGAACTCAGAGCAGAAGTGCATTCGGCTCGACAAGAGACTAACGCTCTAAGAAGAGAACTAATTGTGGCAAAAGAGCACACCGATGAGCTTGCCAGACAATTACTCCAAGCCCAGGCTGGCAACACGCCGCTACCCCCGATGGGGGCATCAATCCCAACTCAGTCAAGTAATCCAGTGCAGGTGGTCCTTCCGGGAGCCATACCCTTAGCTCCACCAGAACGCTTTGCGGGAGACCCTAAGCGGTTTGCGGTTTTTATGAACCAGTGCCACTTACACTTCCTATGCCGGCCAGGGGCCTTTCCGAACGATCAAGCGAGGTGGCCTTTGTACTTTCATACCTCAGTGGCAGTGCTGCAGACTGGTCTATACCACTAGTTAATCAGGACGATCCTCTTCTCCGAGACTTCCAGGGGTTTCAGCAGAATATGGAAAAGCTGTTTGCCCGACACTCTCAGGGCCAGGCTTTAGATAACGAACTGCTGTCTCTTCGCCGAGGGAACCAAGATCTGCTAACTTATATTGCAACCTTCAACAGATTAGTTGAACAGAAACCGGTTGGCCAGAAGACAAAAGGACTACGATATTTCATCGTGGTCTGAGTGGCGAACTGAAGGATGTCTTGGCTCAAGTTGTGAATCCACCCCGAGACTGTTCGGAATACATCGACCTTGGGGTACAATTAGACCACAGACTGCAGAACCAGAAAGCTGACTGAGCTAGATCGGAAAACCGAGTGTTAGTGCGTCCAAAAGACAATGCTTCCACGATTACAGACACTTCAGAACCCATGCAAATCGGAGGTGTGCAAGGCCATTGTCTAAATCCGAGAGAGATAAGAGAAGACAACAACAATTGTGCTTATATTGCGGAACGGCCGGCCATTTCCTCCGAGACTGTCCTGTGAAAACTCCCAAGAAAGCAGTTGGGGTTGCCGACAAAGTCAGTGCCGAACCAGAGCCGGAAAACTACCCCGCCCGGCAAGTGCAGAGGTCCGCTTGTCGAGCGAGAAGAAGGAATCCCAGACCTCACATCTAGCCTTACCAATAATCCTTATTAGTCACCAGCACCATCTCGAATGCACGCAGTCAGGGCTTACATCGACAGTGGATCTATAGGTAACTATATGGATCAAGAATTGGCTTCAAGGATGTGTCTTTCTCTGTGCCAAAAAGCAACAACCGATTTGGTCACCATCGTCGACGGAACTGAGATCTCCTCTGGTCTTGTAACACATTTGACAAAGGAGATGACCCTGTTGTGCCAAGATGGGCATTGAGAGACCATTGTGTGTGACTTAATCAAGGCCCCACAATTTCAAGCAATTCTTTAGAAATGCATAATCCTTGCATAGACTGGCGTGACAAGAGGTTAGCCTTCTCAGAATGTGCTCGTACCTGCTATCCAGAGGAATCCCTGCCTAAGGCAATCGCAACAGTCATGAGTCCAGTACATATGCTACCCCAGGAATACTAGGATTTTCAGGATGTTTTTCAAAAAGACCAAGCCAATACCTTACCACCCATAGACCATATGATTGCCAGATCGGAGCACAGATCCCATGCGGCAGAATTTACACCCTCACAGAACCCGAAAATCTTCATCTAAGACAATACTTAGATCAGTACCTGGCTAACGGCTTTATTCATCCATCCAAGTCTCTGGCGGCCTCCCCCTTATTCTTCGTCCCTTAAAAGGAAGGAGACCTAAGAACTTGTATCGACTACCGCGCATTAGACCAAGTGACAGTTAAAAATCGGTATCCCTTGCCTCTATCCCAGAACTGCTGGACCAAGTAAAGGAAGCTCGAATTTACACTAAGCTGGACCGCAGAGGGGCGTACCATCTCGTACGAGTTAAAAAGGGGGACGAATGGAAGACCGCCTTCCGCACTAAGTATGGGCTTTTCGAATATCAAGTGATGCCCTTTGGCCTTTGGAACGCCCCGGCAGCGTTTCAATATTTCATGAACGATGTCCTTCGAGAGCTAATCGATGTTTGTGTTGTCGTATATATTGACGATATACTAGTGTACTCGGCTTCCGAACGGGATCATGTGAAACAAGTCTGTGCCGTACTTGGAAAAACTTCGGCAACACAAGCTGTATGCCAAATTAGAAAAATGTTATTTCCATGTTACAGAGGTCGAGTTTCTAGGGTTCGTCCTAACACCAGGTGGAGTACGAATAGATTTGCGGAAGGTGGATGCTATCCTTAAATGGCCCTCTCCAACTTCAATCAAAGGAGTACAAAGCATGCTTGAATTTGCAAACTTCTATCGCAGGTTCATCCCAGGCTTTTCGCATTTAGTGCATCCCATCAGATCCTTGTTACAAAAGAACAAACACTTCCAGTGGTCTGATGAGGCAGAAAAGGCCTTCCAAGACTTAAAAAATAAATTCCCCTCAGCTGCAGTTTTAAAACATCCTCGCCCAGATCTCCCTTATGTGGTAGAGACTGATGCATCCAGCTTGGCAATGGGGGATGTTCTTTCTCAGAAAGACCCCGAGACAGGTTAACTTCATCCGGTGGCCTGTTGGTCACGAAAATTCACGGCATCAGAACTGAACTATGCTATACCGACAAAGAGCTTCTGGCCATCAAGGCAGCATTCAAGTCTTGGCGACATTACCTCCTTGGGGCCAGACACACCATTACTGTGATTACTGATCACCGAAATTGACAGCACGTAAAGTTAGCCAAGGCCCAGTCCTCTTGCCAGCTCTGATTGGCATTATTTTTTGCAGAATACGATTTTGTGATTACGTACCGACCTGGTTGCCGAAATGGCAAGGCAGATGCACTGTCCCATATAGGGATGGAAGAGACATACTCAAATCCGGATGCCGTACCCATCAACCCAGGTGGAAGAATCCTCGGAATCACCACTTCATTGACCCTGGAAGACATCCACAAGGAAATCTCGCACCTCTTCAATTTCAAGGCTTTACAAGACTGGTCAACCAAAAGCAGTCATCATTCTGTTACTGAACACTTACTTTATTTCCAAGGACGTCTCTACTTACCTAGTAAGGAACTTCAAAAACAGGTTATCTCAAATTATCATGAGTCATTTGTGGAAGGACACCCTGGGATTGCAAAAACTGAAGCCAAGATCAAGAGACAGTTTGGTGGCCAACATGGCGTAAGGATATCACACAATTTGTACTAACATGTGGCATTTTTGCACAGAACAAAGACCAGAAAAAGAAACCACCAGGTCTACTACAGCCTCTGGATATACCACCTACACCCTGGCATACGTTATCCCTTGATTTTTATCACAGATCTTCCTCCGTGTAACGGCTTCAACACCATATTAGTGGTAGTAGACTTATTTTCAAAAATGGCCCACTTCATCCCATTAAAAAGTTTACTCTTAGCTTCAATTTTGGCAAAGGAATTCCTAGAACAAATAGTCTGAATACATGGATTCCCCTCTGTCTTAGTCTCAGATCAGGGTAATAAGTTTATCTCACAATTCTGGAGAACATATTGCCAGTTTGTTGAACGGGATATTATATCGTGCCTCTTTATTGTATATATTGGCCTAAGCCCAGTCGCTCTGGGAAGAAATCCGTCTGACCTTAGACTGATTTAGCCGCCATTTTAGGTTCATCTGCCATTTTGGTTCTTACTCCAATGTCACCCTGTATTCTAAAATGGTGGACAGTGTTCTTCTGTTTGTAACTTGGCCGTCTTGACCTCTACATGAATTTAATGCCTAAACTGCCCACAGACCAAATGTTAGGGTCATGTAAGGAGACCTTGTCCTTCGTTGACCTGTAGAGCAAGGATTACCTGTACCAACGTACCAACGTAACTGATCTGCGAGCATATATTAAAGCACAATGTTGTTTAAATACTGAATGTGAACACTTGTTGAACTACATTGTATAAAACATGTACGAAGGCTTAATGTTAAATCCGAAGATACACTGTTGCCATTGTGATTTATTTGTATATAAACTGGGAATAATCCATATGCATATAGATGAATAAATTAGAAGTGAACGTGGCACGAACCCCTAGCCCTAGGAATGATTAACCTGTAGATGAGCTGGACATCATGTTACAAATTATATAAAAGAGTGAATGTTCTGATGTACAGTGCCACACACTTCTCACACTGAACAGGGCTGGTTTTCGCTGTGATGTACTGAGGGCCAGATAGCTATCTGATACCTTGTTCCTTTGAAAACTGTTCAGTTGTAGAATAAAGTTCTGTGTATCTTTGTAAGCCTGTGTTTGGTGTACTTCCATTTGTGGTACTCAGCATCGATATTCTCTTTTTGCTTTTACAGATGGCGTCCGAATAGGGACCCTCAAGATGGATGCCAGCTCGTTGAAGGTTGACATGGCTATCGGACCGGAATTGGACGGTGTAATGGGGGCCCCTTTCTTGGATGAGAAGCGATACCGCAGCAGCGCTGCACAACCCGATCCCTGGACGGTGAGCACGTGGTCCGAGTCGGCATCTTGACGAGGGTCCATATATCGAGGCGGGCAGATTTGCCAAAATCACTAACCACGAGGAAATCTTTGTTAGAAAACTTTGTAATCCAATTAGACCTCATTAGGATTTGATCAAGTGAGTCGTGACCCGATTCTTAAGTATCCTGATAATTTGTTTTGGCGTATTGCACTCGCAAGTTCAATTATTGACCAGGTAAAACCAGTATTCTAATATGCCTGGGAAATTGTCTGCCTGCTTCAGGGCATTATTCCACAAGGACAGACAATCTTTGGAATTTGGCCGACCAGCGCCAATGGAGGGGTCGCCAGCGTGTACTATGTACTGTAAGCACGGCATTGGTATTATAGTATTTAATGATATTTGGCACAGACAAACTAGACATGCTTCCGAACTTCAGTGGCCAATCAATGGTAGTTTTGAAATCCCTTGTATTGAATAATTAGAATCTGTAATATTGAAGAAACAGGCTAGACCTGCAGCATTCGATGTATTACAGAATTGGAAGAAAGAAGCTTTGCAGCAACTTAAGAGTAGAGAAAAGCATGTGCGCCGTCATATGACGAATGACGAAAAAGCGTTGTTGTATGACCAAAATAAACAGTCTGAGTCAGTTAGGAATATGGATAGGGCTTTTTCACTTGGGATTCTGAAAATGTACCCTTCTAAAGACTTTCATATATCTGATGAACTTATTGATAAACTATTAAACGAACGAAGGCATGGTGCCACTGCGCCACCTCTGTATGTTCCTCTTCCTGATGTTATTCCTCCTCCCATAGTTCCTCCTGCTCCTCCTATTGTTCCTCCTGCTGTTCCTCTTCCTCCTGTTGTTGTTCCTCCTCTTGTCGTTGCTCCCCCACCTGTTCCTCCACCTTTGCCTGCTGTACCAGTAATAGCACCTCTGTTCTCTGATGTTCAAAACTTGCCTACTCTCCCTCTTCCAAGTGGTTCTGCGCCGCTTGTAGTAGATCAGGGAGCGGGATCGAGGGTTGTAACTCGTAATACTGTCTCTCCAGAGAAAAAACGGCAGTTAACTGTGTGGGCTAAGCATTGCATGGAGAAGGGTGAACAAGCTAATGTTTTCGTCACACTTTCTAATATAGACAATCTTCCTGAGAAAAAAGGTTTTTATTGAAGGATTAGGAATTAATTTATGTGTAATGTGGAACAGGCTGAATGACATAGATCTGCCACAAGGGTTGAAGGATCTGAATACTTTAGCATTTTCTAGAAATACTGCAGAGAAGGCGCTAGAGCATGTTGAGAGGATTATTGAGTATAGAAGGGAGCTGGAAGGGTTACGGTATGATGATGAAGATGGTGATAGTTTGGACGTTATGTTCGTACAGAAACAGTTCCGTCCTTGTCGGAAATTGATAACTGAGGAAACACGAATTTGTACAAAAGATGCGATTAGGTGGATCTCATACACGTCGATAACTCGCGTAGAAGTATATGACACGTATAGTCAGTATACGCCAGAAATGCAGAGGAAAGTGATACAGGTAATGGTAGAGTACCTACAGGATGAGTGTGCAAAAAGAAAGATTTGTTGTCCCGCAGAATTATTGAATATTTATAAAAGTGCTTTTTCTTTTGACACTTCTTCAGCTGCTTTGGCGCTCGATTTGGCTCTGTTGCTTAGTAAGCGTTCAGAGTTGCCTACTTCTCAGTTGCCTATGAGAGAGGTCGCTCCGACGCTTGTCCCAAAAGTCGAGGTTCCAGCGGATGCCGAACGGGTGCGCAAGCCTATGAAATTCCTGCACATTATGTGTCGCAGTTTGTTCATGTCCCGTTCTCGAGACAGGAAGTGAACACCATTAAACAATCTATTCCTGACATTAGGAAGAATCCGACAAGGTTCTACAAAGAAATAGAGTTTGTCTTGCAATCATCGGTATTCACCTTAAGTGATATTGATTTGTTATTTCCCGTACTCCTGCCTGTTGACTTGTGGAAACAGATTAGAACTATAGATGATGTACCAGGGCTAGGAGATACATGGATTAACATGGTTAGACTCGATGGAGAAAGGCCAGCTGGCGAAAGACTGCCTCAGGTAATACTAACTTTACCTGACAGAATAGTTACGAAATTGAAAACTATAATTCCTGAAAAGAGAATTATTTGGGACAAGCTTACTGCCTGTGTCCAAGGGAAGTCTGAGGGTGCTACCGAATTCTTTAATCGGTTCGAACAGGTATTTTCAGATTTCAGAGGACAAGATTTAGACACAGAGTCTGACAAAAGATTATTCGTGGACAAATTTGTGCTTGGATTGCTGCCTGACATCCAGTTGCAAATTATGTCCTCTGAGAGCACTTGGCAAGCGAAGTCTCAGTCAGAAGTATTGCACATGGCTCAGTACTATGAGAATTGTGTCAATAACAAAAAAGAAAGCGTTGAAAAGAGAAAAGGAGACTTAAAGACGAAAGTTCTATTGTAGCAAATTGTTAGAGGCCCTAGAGGGGGTAATTTGCAATTTAGAAGTCAATACGTTCCACAAGGAAATGTGCCCTTGGGTCCTGTAAACATTAACCAGTGTGCATATTGTAGACACGAGGGTCATTGGCGTGCACAATCCCCGATCCTCCAGCAGAGGTCAAATAACACATTTGGAAATATGGGTAGACGATCCAGAGGTCGCCCAGTAGTAGGGGGTCCTGGTAGAGGTCAGTTTTCGCAGGATTCAGAGCAACCTTTTTCGCAGGACAATCAGGCATTGAGTGTGGATAATAGAAACATTTTTGACCATCCTTCTGCTGCTTACCTCTCTGAAGAACTTCCTTTTGACAACATTCTGTTTCGCTAGGATTGCCCGAAACAGGGTTTGGAACCAACGCCTATTCCCGTTAATCAGAAAGGTCCCTACGTTGAGATGTTAGTGGGAAATAGGAAACATCTATTCTTGATAGATACTGGGGCACAGAAGTGTTCCGTTGACCATTCACTGGTTCCAAACATTCCACTGTCAGGGCAAACCAATGTTTCAGTAGGGTTTTCTGGCACACCAATTGTCTGTCCGGTTTCTTCGTCGGTACCGATTACCTTGGGTCCATATACGGACCATTGTCCATTTCTTTTTACTACGAATTGTGGAGAGAAATTGTTGGGGTTGAATCTGCTGAAGGAATTAAATGCGGTAATTCATTGTTCTTCTGATGGAGTGCGTTTGACGATTTCACCACAGCAACTTTCTGTCTCTCAATTCTTTGCCGCTGGAATTTAGTGATGTTCCGAAGTGTTTGTGGGCTATTGATGATAATGACGTTGATGTCTTGCAAATTAAACCTGTTAAGATTATCTTGAAGCATGGAGTAAAGCTGCCTCGCATTCCACAGTATAAGATCTCAGTCGATGATGAGCAAGCTTTGAAATGCATTGTCTCCGATTTTGTGCATCGAGGGGTGATTGAGGAAATTGCAGGTAGTTTGTGCAATAGTCAGATTTTACCCGTGTACAAGAAAGGCGATAATGCAATTCCTTTTCGTTTTATAATTGATCTACGTGTGATCAATAAGATCGTTGCTTCGCAATTTCCAATTGTGCCTGATGTGACGACAATATTAACCATGATCCTGGCTTCAGCTACTCATTTTAGTGTTGTGGATCTAAAGAACGCTTTCTTTAGTATTCCTATACATAAGGAGAGTAGATACCTGTTTGCGTTCACCTTAGGAGACGTTTGTTTACCTTTACCCGTGCATTGCAAGGTTACACGGAAAGTCCTAGTATTTATAGTAGGGCTTTTAAAGACCAGCTCGATACCCTTGAGTTGCCCTCGACTTGTACACTGCTTTAATATGTTGATGACTTGCTTTTACCTGCTGACTCAGAGAGCGCTTGTAAGGAGGGCACTGTGTTGTTGCTTATTCATTTGGCTAAACATGGACATAAATCTTTGCTTAAAAAAATTCAATACTGTTGTCAGGAGGTGGCCTATTTAGGCTATCTCCTGTCAAAGGAGGGAAGAAGGTTGACGCCTGAATGGATAAAACTCATTTCTAGCATGTCAGTCCCAAATACGCAGAAGGAAGTTAGAGCTTCGATAGGAATGGCTTCTTACTGTAGGCAGTGGATCCCTAATTTCTCACTAGTGATTAAACCAATGTTGGCTTTGACGAAGAAGGGCATTTCTTCACCATTACCGTGGAACTTGGAACACCAGCATGCATTTGATTTGCTCAAGTTTGCATTGTGCTCTGCACCAGTTTTGGGCACACCAAACTATGAAAAGGCCTTTGTGTTGTATGTGCATGAATGTGATGGATGTGCTTTGGCTGTATTAACGCAGGAACATGGAGGGAAGAATAGGCCGTGCGGCTATTTTTCTTCCGCCCTTGATCGTGTAGCATGCGCTTTGCCAAGATGTTTGCGAGCAGTTGCTGCTGTGGCGTCAGTAAAACTGAGCAAAGGAATGGTCCTAGGCCATGCTTTAACCCTGATGGTACCTCACTCTGTAGATGTTCTATTAAACAGAACACAAACGCAACACCTCACCTCCGCACGTTTAACGAGATATGAATTGATCTTGTTTGCACCGCACATACAAATTAAGAGGTGTTGTGTTCATAATCCGGCTGAACTTTTACCTTTCCTGCAAGGTACTGCTTGCAGTGACGAAGAGTCACATGACTGCCTTTACACTACCGAACAAGAGACAAAGGGTAGAATTGGTCTAAAAGATACTCCTTTGAACAATCCACAAGGGGAGCTGTTTTGCGATGGCTCCTGCTTCAAACTTCCCGATGGTACATCCACAGCTGCTTATGCAATCACTACATTGAGCACGGTCGTGGAAACCAAGAGAATCACGCATAACTCTGTGCAGGCCGCAGAGATTATATCATTGACCCGAGCTTGTGAACTTTCCGAAGGGCTTACAGTAAACATATATACTGACAGTCTGTACACCTTTGGAGTGGTTCACAACTTCAGTAGACTTTGGGCAGAAAGAGGTTTCTTGACTTCACATGGTACAAAAATTCAACTTGGCTCCTTGATAGTATGGTTACTCTCAGCGCTTGCACTCCCTATTCAGCTATCTATCATAAAATGTGCAGCGCATCAGAAGATTGTAGATCATGTAGTAAAAGGGAACGCTTTTGCTGACCAGATAGCCAAACAGACTGCCACTGATCTCTCTTCAGAAATGTCTGCTTCAAGGGAAGCCACAAATGCCTGTACTTTGGATGAGGTTATTGATTCTGTGAGGGATATCCAAGCCGATGCCACATTAGAAGAATCTCAGAAGTGGGCTGAGGTTTTGGGGAAACCGGATGATGATGGGTGTTGGGTAGACAAAGTTAAAGGGAAGTGGTTACTGCCTGACGCATATATTATGATGATGGTTGTTATGGCTCATGGTCCCACTCATATATGTGCTCGTAAAATCATTAAAATGTTGCAAAATGTGTGGGTAAATGACAAAATCCCTAAAGTAGCTGAACTCTTCGTTCAGGGGTGCATGATGTGTTTGCAGCATAATGTGGGAAAGGGCAAATCAATGCCTAGGGGTAGTTTTGGTCCACCTTCCATTCCCTTCAAGGTTATTCATTTTGATTTTATTGAGATCGAGCATTGCAACAATTTCAAGTATGTATTAGTCAGCATCTGTGCTTTTAGCAAATGGATTGAAGCCTATCCTGTCATAGATGCCACAGCTATGACCACGGCAAAGACTATGTTAAAGGAATATTTTCCAAGATTTGGGTTACCGAGAGTCATCTGGACGGACATTGGTCCACACTTTATCGCTGCTGTAATTCTGCAGATATGCGCGGGATTATAGATCGATAAACGGTTCCATTCGGCTAGCACACACAGAGTGCTGGACTAGTAGAGAGACACAACAGCATCATCAAGAACAAGCTTGCTAAGACGTGTGCTGGCACCAAACTAAAATGGCCAGATGCCTTACCGATCGAATTTTTTTTCTTTGCGAACAACTCCTCAAACTAAGACTGGACTCTCCCTTTGAGGTGGTTATGGGAGGCTTGCTAATATCTGGAATGTTCTGAAGTCTTGTACATTACAAGTCGTCGAAAATGTACGTCTCTCTGACTATTGTGGCCAGTGACTAAAAATCGGTATTTGATTTATCACCAGGTGCGAGAGGCTTTACCTGTATGGTACTAGGGTCCCGGTCACAGCACACGACTGGTAGAGTGGATCCTCATGAAATCATTTGAGTGATCTTGTTGCCTCGCACCTCGTTGGTGGGGCCCCTTCCAAGTTTTGCTGGTCACACAGACTGCGGTGCAGGTAGCAGGACGGAAGCACTGGATACATGCGTCGCACACCAAGAGGATTCCACACCCAGTGCCATACACAAGAAACAGAAGATACAGAACCCCTCACCAATGCTGTAACCAACGATCACAAAGCAGCAACCAACATCGAGAGTGCATCGGAGACTCTCCCTGAGCCCGTGAGGCCTAGGGAAACAGCCATTTCATCTTCACACTCTCCAACAGTTTTGTTTCCGGAAGTTGCTCTTGTATCTGATCTTGCTTCCGTTCATTCGTCGCTTCCAACGGGAAGTGACGACACGTTGTTCACAGATCACTCAGTACCAGGAATCAAAAGGTACGATCTGCGTCCGAGGAAATAGACTTACTGCACGGTTGGGCTGTGCCATCAAGGAAAAATCATCAAAGGGCTTGTCTCTTTGGCCCGATCATTTGTACATAACGGTATTCTGTTGGCTAGGGTTTGTGGAAGGATTAAGAAAACGCTCGTCCTGGAGGTCGCCAGCAAATAACATTGGTGCATTTGTTTGAAGAATACAATGCCTGGAACCGCTTCCACTCGTACAGAACTGATAAGAGAACGTGTGACCAGCAGCGAGAATGGACAATCCACTGTGTGGGCCCCAAAAACGTATTGCTGTCTTTTGATAATGTTAATTGGTTTCGCAATAGTCATTGTTTTAGGTTTCTGGTATTTGGAAGAAGTACATCCGTTTGAGAATTTGTTACCTACTGAAAATGTACCTACTGTTTCTACTCCTTTCGTGCATCTGCATACTCTATCTCCTAGAGACTCTCAACACAGACAGAATTATCACAACAACACACTATTACTCATCATGAATGCTACGCATGCCATTTTTAACAAATCTAATTGTTGGGTCTGTTTACATTTACCGCAACACGGGGATAAGGGGTTACGTTGGTATATTCATCCTTTACCTTTGACAACTGCTTGCTGTGCTTCTCATAGAGCACTATTCTTTGGCCGACGGAACGATAGCATCTCGGGGAACTTCGATGGGACTAACTTGAACGAGTTTGAAAAAAGTGTTCTGACGCCCCTGGGATGCTCGCTTTTTGCAAATAGGAGTAAGCTTAATGTTGCTTCTATTAGGCCTTCTGATACACTGTCCCGTCCTTTTCAATTGTTAATTTCTTTCAAGATGGCTCCTATAGGCAATTAGGATGCCACGCCTCCTTCCTACACTGTTAACCATAGCCCAGATTCAGTTTCTTTCTGCATACAAAGGAATGGTACTCAGTTAATGGGTGATTTTAAAGGTTGCGCCAACGTTGCAAATTTGACTGATGAGGACAGACCCTTGTATGTAGGCGAACCTGCCTACTTTGTTTGCTCTAATGTAGTATTTTCATGGTTACCTAGGGATTGGAAGGGAACTTGTTATTTAGGGATTCTGTTACCCGGGGTATTCATTGCAAGTATTGTAGAGATTTCAAAGGCTCGTCCACGGCGGGACGAGAATGGTGACATTTCAGCACACGTTCTGGGGGATGTAGCTAAATCCTTTGTGCCATTTTGGGGATAAATAATGAACTCTGAAGATATCAGGAGACTAGCGAGAGTACTGGAGAGGACCATCAACTGGACCACCGACATACTCTATAATATGACTCTAGAACAGAAAGCAATAAGGTTAGTAGCACTTCAGAACCGGCTGAGCATGGTGGGGTATGTAAATTAGTGGGGTCTGCTTGCTGTGTTTTCGTAACAGATTCCTCCCCAACTATCTTTAAGGCAATAAAGAATCTGCATGTCCTAAATTCAGAAGTGCACGTTCCCGAGGGAAACTGGGACCTTAGCGCTTGGTTCTGGGACTTCTTGTGATCTTGGGGATGGAAACTACTTTCAGTCTTGCTGATTATTTTGGGTATTCTGTTGTTTCTTTGCTGTTGTATACAGTGGGCCTCATTACGAGGTAGGAGGTAGCCACGGTGCTATTAGCATCATGGCTATCCCCTTACCGCTTTCCGGGTCCGGTTTCCCGAAATAGGGACTTACTGGGTCATTCCAACCTTGGAGGACCCGGTAAGTCCCCATTCCGGGAACCATTCCCCATTCCCATTCGAGCCCCCATAGGGCTCAATGAGAATGGGGATGGAGCTAATAACGGTACCGCAATTTGCTTTACCGTTATTAGCTCTGAAGTCCCTTAACGGGTCCCATCCATGCCGCCTGGTTAAACCAGGCGTTAAGGAAGGGACCCGCTAAGGGACCTCGGAATAGGGTGGTAAGGGAATACCGGCACCGTTGTCCTTAACGGTGCCGGTAATCCCTTACCACCTACCTCGTAATGAGTCCCAATGTCTTCTTGGTATGTGTTTGATGTTAGGGGGATGTTGCGCACAAGCGATGAGTACATTAGGACATAAAGTATATGCCCCAGAGAAGATCTCCAACGAATATGTGCTGAAAGAAATCTTAGTATCTGTTCTTATGGCAATTGATATCTCCGATAGTGATTCAGGATGTATGGATATTGAGACGTGGAGTTACTCGTAAAGTGACTAGAAGTAGTTTAGCGCTTGGCTTAGGCCAAAAGGAGGGTTTGTTGAATGGGATATTATATCGTGCCTCTTTATTGTATATATTGGCCTAAGCCCAGTCGCTCTGCGAAGAAATCCCCGTAGCAAGGTTCAGACCTTAGACCGATTTAGCCGCCATTTTAGGTTTATCCGCCATTTTGGTTCTTACTCCAAAGTCACCCTGTGTTCTAAAATGGTGGACAGTGTTCTTCTATTTGTAACTTGGCCGTCTTGACCTCTACATGAAGTTAATGTCTAAACTGCCCGCAGGCCAAATGTTAGGGTCATGTAAGGAGACCTTGTCCTTCGTTGACCTGTAGATCAAGGATTACCTGTGCCAACAAACTGATCCGCGAGCATATATTAAAGCACAATGTTGTTTAAATACTGAATGTGAACACTTGTTGAACTACATTGTATAAAACATGTACGAAGGCTTAATGTTAAATCCGAAGATACACTGTTGCCATTGTGACTTATTTGTATATAAACTGGGAATAATACATATGCATATATATGAATAAATTAGAAGTGAACGCAGCACAAACCCCTAGCCCTAGGAATGATTAACCTGTAGATGGGCTGGACATCATGTTACAAATTGTATAAAAGAGTGAATGTTCTGATGTACAGTCCCACTCACTTCTCACACCGAAAGTGCTTGTATTCGCTGTGATGTCCTGAGGGCCAGAAAGCGCTCTGATACCTTGTTCCTTTGAAAACTGTTCAGTTGTAGAATAAAGTTCTGTGTATCTTTGTAAGCCCGTGTTTGGTGTATTTCCTTTTGTGGTACTCAGCCTCTATATTCTCTTTTTGCTTTTACAAGTTAGCCCAAATTGACGTAAGACTTTCAACCAGCCACCATCCTCAAACGGATGGTCAAACCGAGAGAACCAACCAGACTTTGGAGCAATACCTAAGATGCCTCTTACATCAAACCAAAGGCAATTGGAAAGACGTTTTATGGATAACCGATTATGCCTACAATAACTCATTGCATTGCAGCACAGGGCAAAGCCCCTTCTATACAATATATGGAATGCATTCACGAACCTCAGAACTCGACCCACCTCAGCAGTTGGAAATGCCTGCCGTAAGCAGTCTACATAAAACCATCACCCAAGCCTTCAAGGGGGCAACAGAACATTTAAGACAAGCTAAAGAAAGATACAAGAAATCTGCAGATCAACATAGGAGTGAAGCTCCAAAATACCAGATTGGAGATGAGGTTTGGTTAGCATCAAGACATATTCCATTAAAAGGAACCCACACATTTAATCCCAGATATTTGGGACCATTCACCATCAAAGCCATGATCAACCCAGTAGCAGTAAAATTGGAACTAACCCGAGCATGCGAGTCCACCCCGTATTCCACGTCTCCCTTCTGAAACCAGTACAACCAGGAACTCAGATCACGAAACAGCCAAGACCCATCTTGGTAGATGGTGAACCAAAATTCGAGGTGAAAGACATTCTGGACTCGAAGTGTGTAAAAACAAAACTCTTCTATCTAGTTGATTGGAAAGGCTATGTCCCCAAGAAAGGTCATGGGAGCCAAGTGACTACGTTCATGCACCCCGCCTGGTAAACCGATTCCATCGAAACTACCCGACCAAACCCAGACCAGTGAGACAAACCACCTTGGGAGGGGCGTTGAGGGGGGAGTGCTGTCACGATTCATGCCCCCCAACATCAGGCGCAGACCAACCTGCCCAGGGCATCGGCATCCATGGGGGACTTTAAGGCCCCAAAGGATCCCTTGTGGGCTTCCTGAACTCGCTCCTGGCGCCGTTGGCGCCAGGCCCATGCTGCAATCACCAATATGGCAAGTTTCAAACTAAGTGAACCACATGTAGACCAGTCTGAGGCAGGCTGAAGGGACTACTTGCCTGGGGAAGTATTTGCTTGGGTGTGGTTGCTGGGACTACTTTACCTGGGGACTACTTTCTGAAGGCTATGTAAACCACGCCCTCAGTAAAGGACGCGCTTGACGTTATTCTGCACTCCTGCAGCGTAACACTCACTGTGTCTGTTACCTTCAGGCCAGTCTTCAGCTACGCCCATCCAGTTCTTCTCGAGCTACTTGCAAAGGAAGGTGGAGAAGGTGAAGAAACAGAACTAGACTCTTACCTGAAGCTCCGTGTCTTCGTCTGCTGAGCTGAAAAGGAAAAGACATCAGGTTAGCTGCGCAGACCGAGAAATCCACATCGCTATCCAGCGCATTGTAAATATTTACCTGAGAGTTGCTCATTCCGGCGATCCAGCGAAGCACCATCACTCGACCGCTGCCATCCTTCGCCCGCTGCTCCGGATTCGCCGCACCTGTTGAGCATAAGAAAAAACATCAGGTTAGCTGTGCATTGGGAAATGCCTGCATTGGACATTTAAATTCTTACGCAGTGCAATTACTCACCTGAAGGCTGCTTTCCTCACGGTCCTGCAAGGATTCACTATGCGATCCATCCCAGAGATACAGCACCTGCAAAATACAAAGAACAGCAGGTCAGTCGCGCAGAAGGACAATAGCGTATATACAGACTTATCACAGAACGCCAGTGCGATCTTACCTTGGAAAACAACTCTGCGTTCTTCATATGTTCGCACCAAAGGGAAACCTATAGGAAAAAGGCACAGAAGTGAACTTGGGCAATTTGAACTTTACGGCAAACCATATCATTGGTATAAGACTTACCCATTTGAGTCAGTGTGGTCTGGAACGCTACAGGATCAGTGAAGTAACTAGATCCTTGAACTCTACGCACCCCTGAATACTGTTGCAGGATGGAGAGCCTGCCATTCATAAGACTAAGGTGAGGCATAGCAGAGGGGGTGGATTAGAAGGCCACGGGAGGTGGGAGTAAGCCTTCCACCTTACAGTTGGGTAACATTTAATTTAACCTGTCAGTCGCACCTTTGTGACGGAAGCGGGATTCAGAGGGGGCACGTGAAACCACTTAACATCGAACCAGCAGTCCCGTTCAGTGCCCCTGTGGAGACCAGGTGAGCGTAACATGTATGCTTTGGATCCACAGGCCCAGTAGTGGTCCATTGTCACTACTGTCCCATATTTCATTCCTAGTACTTTGAGAATTCGGTTGCACTGTTGATTCCAACTTTTCTTGTGCCATTGTTTCTGAAACACAGTTCTGCACTTGCCAGATACACTATCTGCACTGGGCCTCCTCTATCTTCGGCCCAGGTCAGTAGCTTAGCAAGCTTCGGCCATAGTGGTTTGCATATCCGTTCAACGTTCTCCACAGTGGATTTGCAGTATCCTTTCACTGTCTGTGCTCTGCATACAACTACACCTTCGTCCCATCCATCTGGTGAAAGCACTGTTCCCCAAATCTGCATTTGTGCTCTCTCCTTACAACTTCAGAATTCTTCTTCATTCTTCCCTTGGCAATTGAGCTTTGTATTTATCTCCCATCTGATCCCTGCTCCTTTCATTCCAGGCTGTTTGTATCTTATCACTTGATTTGTGCTGTGTGATCGGTTCATGCTTTCAAATCCTGGACATAGTCATCTTCTTCTGGTGCTGACCATTCTGTTACCCATACTAAAGATGCTGTTTGGCTCTGGAATTGACTTCTTGCATTACAGAGTGCAAGGTGAGTAAGGCAATGAGCTTTCTGGACATCTATTTCCATAGCTATAAATAGCTTAGAGTTCCCCAATGCATAAGGTAGGAGAGCACAAACATAGCAACTCTCCTCTTAAGACTTTTACCCACTTCTTTCATGTGCTGATACCACATGGTATTCCCCAAATGTGCTGTTCTGTAAAGATAATTATTTAACTCATAATCATCTTTTCTTACACCTCTTGTCAGGGCTGAGCAGATTGGCAGCACGTCATGTAGGAAACTAGTATCCCACAGCCACCAAAGCCTTGTGAACCCTTTCTGTAAACCTCATATGCTGTACATAAGGAGGATGTTTCATCCCTATTGCAGGCAAAGTATGCAGGGACTAAGAAACATCAAGAGACTACAAATCCCAGCCGGCCGTGTGCTTCACAAGCCAGCTGGGAGGAAAATATCTGCACGCGGGCAACGCCCAACGAACAGCGCATGCGCGAACCGCGCCCACGCTTCCCCGCTTGCTATTCCGGCTTTAGTGGAGGACGGACGTGTTTCCCAGCGCTCCGCTCAGGGCCAGCCTTCGCGGGGCACTTCGCCCACCTGAACTCACAGGCCCCGCGCCAACTTGAGATAAGTGCTTCTTGATATTAAATCCGCGTGCAGGGAGAAAGACTAAGGAAGCGGCTGAGGTCGCGGTGCATGCAGACTTAGGATTCAGGCGGTTTGGACCGCAAAGTATGGCTGAACAATAACCCGCATGCAGAGTGCTTATGTGGAGGTGACTGAGGGAAACGTTCGGGTGAGGCAACCCGACTCGTACAGTTCAAGTCTCCTACGGAGCAGGGCAGGAGGCACGTGTGCGGAACCACGGGTGAAGACAACCCGATCCGAGCACACTCTGAGGGTAACGTTCCGGGTGAGGCAACCCGACACGTACAGTTTCGAGTCTCCTACGGGGCAGGGCAGGAGGCACGTGTGCGGAAACACGGGTGAAGACAACCCGATTCGAGCACACCACCGGGTCACGTAGTGCTTTGGGAGCACAAGTCAGTGCTAGAAGGTGTAGTCTGATCTTGCACATGCTCATTGTATTTTTGGTATTTTCCAGCGGAGCTTGCTACGAACTTTCGGGGACTTCCCATGCCGCGTCAAGGAGAACAAGCTCACGACCCGCAGCTAAGTACATTTCTGGTTCCTTACTAAAGTATATATATATATTGTCTAAGCTGCCAGGTACCCTGTAAATGACAAGAGATATCGTGTAATTGCGCACGTTAGCACAGGCTTTTGGTAACTGCAGAGAGAAGGCAGTGGGGAATATAAAGCTCATGCTAACACTGTTTTGGTGCAACCGTTGTGGTTAGAGCTCCAAGCAAAAGCTCCTGCAGTGGTTCCAAGCTCCACTACAAAGGCTCCAAATAACTGGTTATGGTATGACTGAGGATTGAATGAGTGGGCGGAGAACTCACCACGAGAACGACCAGTGGATGGGGCGGCAGGAGCTGAGGAGCATTTTTCCCTATAATTCCCATTCCCATCCAGAACTTCTCCCTAAACCTTTTTCCGGTGAACCTACAATCCCTTACCCATCCATTCAGCGGACCCTAACCCTCTTTCCCCGGCGGGTTGCGGTAGCCTGAGTTTCCTATCAGGTCCAGGTGCCAAGACCCTACGGGGAGGCAGGAGTTCGTGCTGCCTCTGCGCCGGGCAAGTTTGAAGACACCTTGACAGAATAGCAAGCCCACGTATATTCAGGCGCCCGGGCAGCACGACCAACCATGGCTGAGGTAGTAGTTTTATTACAAGAGCTCAAACAGGAGCTCGCAGCAACTAGGCAGGAATATTTAACTCTTGCAGGGCAGGTCCATACCCTAACAGTTCAAAGTCAAGCCCAAGCAACCCCATTACCCCGCGAACCCTTGACACCAGTCCAAGTGCATGTCTCTAGCGAACCTCTGCTACCATTGGCAGCCCCAGAATGGTACCAAGGTGACCCCCAGAAGTATAACCAATTCATCATGCAATGCCAATTACATTTTTTAACCAAACCCACGGTGTTCCGGACAGAACAGGCCCGCACTGCCTTTGTAATATCGTACTTAAGTGGAGATGCAGCTTCTTGGGCTACACCATTGGTTCGTAAAGATGATGCCCTTTTATATTCTTGGGAAGATTTTCTTGAAGAATTTACCCGGATTTTCAATCGGCGTTCAGGCGCCCTGCAGAAAGACCGGGAGTTGTTGACTCTACGACAGGGAAGTAAGGAGCTAGTCACTTATGTCACCGCATTCAACAGATTAGCCGTAGAAACGGACTGGCCCCAAGATAAAAGAATGGCGCTTTTTTATCAAGGCCTTCGAGAAGACCTTAAGGATTTAATTGCGCAAGTAGACCCACAGCAATGTGACTGTTCAGGGATGATCGATCTAGCATTGCGCTTAGATCAACGCCAAATTGATCGACGACAAGAAAGAAGGAAATGGGATGCCAAGCCTATGGTCCTTTTAGATCAGCAAAAACCCAGTAAACCCTTCGAAAGAAGTACTGGCTCAGAAGAACCTATGCAAATTGGGACAATACGGGGACCATTGTCCAAGGAGGAGAAGGACAAGAGGAGACGAGACAAGCTCTGCTTATATTGTGGTAAGGCAGGGCATTTTGTGAAAGAGTGTCCCACAAAGCCAAAAAGCAGTCAATCGGGAAACGCCACCGCTCGCCAGTGAGGGTGGTCCAGGCGAGCCTAGTAGAAGACACCCCAAAGAGCTTAGCTAACACCTATCAGAAACAGGGAGCTCATGTATTGCTTAAAGGAGTGTTGCGATGGCAGGGTGAACAGGTCCCAGTAACTCTCATGGTCGATTCAGGCGCTACGGGTAATTTCGTTGATGCACAGTTGGCACAGAAGCTAGGACTTCCCCTAGTCAAGAAAAGACCGGAAGAAGAAGTGAAGGCTGTGGATGGGTCTCCTTTATCTTCAGGACTCATCACGCATCAGACACAAGATCTACAGTTGATATGCGGAGACTACCATCATGAACAGGTACGATTCGACGTCATAGCAGCTCCGCATTTCGGATTCATTTTAGGCTTACCATGGTTACGCATACATAATCCTAGGATAAACTGGACCTTAGGTTTAGTCCAGTTCTCATCAGACTTTTGTGAAAAACACTGTTTGGAACCACTTAGCACGCAGATTATTGGAAGTACGGACATGGCGTTACCCGCAGAATACACCGAGTTCAGGGATGTCTTCAGTAAGGCCGCGGCAGAGACTCTACCACCACATAGATCGTTTGACTGCCGCATTGATTTGGAAGCAGGAGCAGTGCTGCCATGTAGCAGAATTTACACCCTCACGGAGGCAGAAAATGAACACCTCAAGTCTTATATTGACACCAACCTGGCAAACGGATTTATCCGACATTCGACTTCACCAGTCTCTTCTCCATTATTCTTTGTCCCTAAAAAGACAGGAGATTTACGCACTTGCATCGACTACAGAGCAATAAATCGGATAACTATTAAAAATCGTTACCCGTTACCTCTGATACCAGTGTTGCTAGATCAAGTGAGTTGGTCCACGGTGTATACGAAATTGGACCTGCGTGGAGCGTACCATTTAGTTCGCGTAAAACAAGGCGATGAGTGGAAGACCGCGTTTCGGACCAAATTTGGTCTATACGAATATCAAGTGATGCCGTTTGGACTCTGCAACGCCCCAGCAGCGTTCCAACATTTTTTGGACGAAGTTCTGCGAGGTTACCTAGATGTCTTCGCAGTTGTATATATCGATGATATATTGATATATTCACAAAGCATGGAAGAACATCGAGAGCATGTACGAGCTGTCTTGCACAGGTTAAGGAAACACCAACTGTATGCAAAGCTAGAGAAATGTGAGTTCCATCGGTCAACTATAGAATTCCTAGGATATGTCCTATCACCTCAGGGAGTCACCATGGACAAGCGAAAGGTACAGGCCATAGTAGATTGGCCATCCCCTAGCTCGGTTAAGGAAGTCCAAACCATATTAGGATTCGCCAATTTTTATAGGCGATTTATTGACGGTTTTGCTCAAAAGGTACTTCCAATCACTCGTCTTCTCAAGAAAGGAGTGGTCTTCAGTTGGGATTCAGCAGCCGAGGAAAGTTTTCAAGCACTTAAAAAGGCCTTCACCACAGCCCCAGTACTTCTACACCCGGATCCTGCTAAACCCTTTATCATTGAAACGGACGCATCAAGCTATGCTATTGGGGCTGTTTTGTCGGAGCGTGACGACCATGGGCAACTACACCCTGTAGCTTATTATTCAAGAACTTTACTACCAGCTGAACAAAATTACATAATAGCTGACCGGGAATTATTGGCAATCAAGACCGCATTCAGTGAATGGCGACATTATTTAATGGGAGCCAGGCATACCATCACCATTTACACAGACCACCGGAATTTGCAATTTCTAAGGTCAGCTAGAGCGCTAAGCCCACGACAATTAAGATGGGCAATGTACTTTGCAGAGTTCGACTTCATAGTCACATTTCGGCCTGGCGCAGAAAATAGAAAAGCCGACATCATGTCTAGATATCCAGAGACTTCATCGGCCTTGGCAGAAAGTCCGATTGAAACAAAACCCTTAGTTGACCCAGCTCGAATAATTGGAAGTATTACTGTGGATGATATGTTCCAAGGCATCAGAGAAGCTATGGCTGCACAAGAACTAGCACAATGGAAAGCACAAAATGTGAACCAAACTGTGAAAGAGGGTTTACCATTCTACAAAGACTGTCTTTATCTACCCACTGCTCCACTACGAAAAAAGGCCCTTCGGTGGTGTCATGACTCACCGTTCGTGGGACATCCTGGAGTATCTAAAACACTTGAACTATTGCATAGACATTTCTGGTGGCCTCACATGACCCGAGATGTCCAAGCATACTTGAATCAATGTGAGAACTGTCTACGTAATAAGGCTGATCATCAACGCCCTGCAGGCTTGCTTCAACCCTTACCAACACCACCGAGACCTTGGCATACGGTTTCATTAGATCTTATCGTTGAACTACCTGAGAGTTTAGGTTTCACGTCAATTTTAGTGGTCATAGACTACTTAACTAAATTGGGACACTTTATACCGTGTACTGGAACACCCTCCGCCAGCGGACTCACCGAGTTGTTTTTGAGGAATATAGTGCGATTCCATGGTATCCCTCAAGGAATTATTTCTGACAGAGGTCCGCAGTTCACATCCCACTTCTGGAATGCCTTTTGTAAAGCAGTTGGAATCGAAATGCGTCTGTCTACAAGTTACCATCCCGAGACGGACGGTCAAACTGAGCGCCTAAACCAAACTTTAGAACAGTACTTACGATGTATGATACACAGCCAAGGAAAATCTTGGGCCGAGGTGATATGGCTGGCCGAGTTTGCATATAACAATGCAGTTCACGCATCCACTAAGGTGACTCCTTTTTATGGCACGTACGGATTTCATCCGAGATTTCAACCAGTACCCGACCTTGCTCCAATAGCACCAGCCGTGGAAGCACGAAGGAAACAACTCATCGACATTTGGCAGGTCATGCAAAACAACCTGTTCTCAGCAAAACAAAGCTATAAGAAACACGCTGACAAGAAACGCAGACCAAGCCCACTTTACCATATTGGGGATACCGTCTGGCTGTCTACGCGAAATCTACACCTCCAAGGACCAAGAAAACTCCAACCAAGATTCATTGGCCCATACCCAATAGAAAGAGTGATAAGTCCTGTGGCAGTACGTTTGACACGACCCAAACACATGCACATACATCCAGTCTTTCACGTATCTCTTCTAAAGGCAGCACCCTCGTCCCTAAAACCCAAAAAAACCCCACCTCTGATGGTTGACGGCAATCCCGAGTTTGAGGTTAAAGCTATTCTTGACTCACGTGTTAAACAGAATGAACTCTGGTACCTGGTAGACTGGAAAGGGTATGGCCCGGAGGAACAATCCTGGGAACCAGCTTCTAATCTACATGCTCCTCGGCTCCTCCGCCAGTTTCATCATATGCACCCTTCTAAACCTGGGCCTGCGAGAGGGAGGGGGAGTACTGTCAGGGCTGGGCAGATTGGCAGCACGTCATGTAGGAAACTAGTATCCCAAAGTCACCAAAGCCTTGTGAACCCTTTCTGTAAACCTTATATGCTGTACATAAGGAGGATGTTTCATCCCTATTGCAGGCAAAGTATGCAGGGACTAAGAAACATCAAGAGACTACAAATCCCAGCAGGCCGTGTGCTTCACAAGCCAGCTGGGAGGAAAATATCTGCACGCGGGCAACGCCCAACGAACAGCGCATGCGCGAACCGCGCCCACGCTTCCCCGCTTGCTATTCTGGCTTCAGTGGAGGACGGACGTGTTTCCAAGCGCTCCGCTCAGGGCCAGCCTTCGCGGGGCACTTCGCCCACCTGAACTCACAGGCCCCGCGCCAACTTGAGATAAGTGCTTCTTGATATTAAATCCGTGTGCAGGGAGAAAGACTAACAAAGCGGCTGAGGTCGCGGTGCATGCAGACTTAGGATTCAGGCGGTTTGGACCGCAACGTATGGCTGAACAATAACCCGCATGCAGAGTGCTTATGTGGGGGTGACTGAGGGAAACGTTCGGGTGAGGCACCCGACTCGTACAGTTCAAGTCTCCTACGGAGCAGGGCAGGAGGCACGTGTGCGGAACCACGGGTGAAGACAACCCGATCCGAGCACACTCTGAGGGTAACGTTCCGGGTGAGGCAACCCGACACGTACAGTTTCGAGTCTCCAACGGGGCAGGGCAGGAGGCACGTGTGCGGAAACACGGGTGAAGACAACCCGATTCGAGCACACCACCGGGTCACGTAGTGCTTTGGGAGCACAAGTCAGTGCTAGAAGGTGTAGTCTGATCTTGCACATGCTCATTGTATTTTTGGTATTTTCCAGCGGAGCTTGCTACAAACTTTCGGGGACTTCCCATGCCGCGTCAAGGAGAACAAGCTCACGACCCGCAGCTAAGTACATTTCTGGTTCCTTACTAAAGTATATATATATATTGTCTAAGCTGCCAGGTACCCTGTAAATGACAAGAGATATCGTGTAATTGCGCACGTTAGCACGGGCTTTTGGTAACTGCAGAGAGAAGGCAGTGGGGAATATAAAGCTCATGCTAACACTGTTTTGGTGCAACCATTGTGGTTAGAGCTCCAAGCAAAAGCTCCTGCAGTGGTTCCAAGCTCCACTACAAAGGCTCCAAATAACTGGTTATGGTATGACTAAGGATTGAATGAGTGGGCGGAGAACTCACCACGAGAACGACCAGTGGATGGGACGGCAGGAGCTGAGGAGCATTTTTCCCTATAATTCCCATTCCCATCCAGAACCTCTCCCTAAAACTTTTTCCGGTGAACCTACAATCCCTTACCCATACATTCAGCGGACCCTAACCCTCTTTCCCTGGCGGGTTGCGGTAGCCTGAGTTTCCTATCAGGTCCAGGTGCCAAGACCCTACGGGGAGGCAGGAGTTCGTGCTGCCTCTGCGCCGGGCAAGTTTGAAGACGCCTTGACACCTCTTTTAGGTCTCTTCCTTGCAAGCAGAGTCCGTGCAAGCAACTCATGAAATACATCAGTACCCATTCTTCCAACCATGGGAATCATAGGGACACTTGTCAAAGAGATAGGTATTTGCATTTCTTTATTTGTATAGCATGCCTGGCCCAAAGGCATCTGGGACACTTTACACGTGTCATACGTGCAGGAATAATCACATATGGCCTTGGCCTCTGTGAAACAGTTATATCTGCAACAGCCTCCTGTGTGGGGGGTCAAGAGAACTGTTGCCCTCTTTGGACCAACATAATAAACAGTGTTTATTGTGAGAAACAGAAAAACAAAAATGAACATGGTGCATTCAAATATTATACACCAGTACATCAATCCCGACCAGTGGTCATTCCTCATACGTCCCTGTGCTCTTTTGTTATCTGCTATAGTATCACTATTAGGACTCCGCATCATGCCTGTGAACTACTTTTCAAGGAAGGAACAACTTCAGAAAAACACATATATCAGTACTCTCCCTACCAGTGCAGGATATGCTAGAAAAATAAAGAGAAAAACAGCAAATATAAGACAATGGGCCTCATTACGAGTCCGGCGCTAACCAATGGCGGTAGTAGCGCCTTGGTCGGCACCAGACCCGTACCGGCACCGCCCGGGTGGAATGGGAAATTACCGCCCTATTCCGAGTTGACCAGGGCGGTAATTTCCCATTCCCCAGGGCCCTTCCCCATTCCCAAATGAGCCCCCATAGGACTCAATGGGAATGGGGAAATTGCAAATAACGGTGACCGTACTTTACGGTCACCGTTATTGGTTAAAAAGCCCCTTTGCGCCCTCGTCCCTAACGCCTGCTAAAAGCAGGCGTTAAGGACGAGGGCGCAAAGGGAACTCGGAATGTGGCGGTAAGGGATTACCGGCACCGGTCTCGTTAACGGTGACCGGTATCCCTTACCGCCATACTCGGAATGAGGCCCAATGAGTGTTGACATCAGACAACACCATTAGGGAGACCAAACAAGAACTAAGTGAGAAACAAATCGGGAAACTGTTCTCTCTTCCAGTCGTCAAATAGAAACTCAATATTTGGCATACTTTTTCAGTACCTCAATGCTTTTCTAAAGTCCAATTTTTAAAAGATTTCTGTGGCTTAAACAATGGGTTTTCATGCCTGCTATAATATCTATAAGGAGTGTTCAAAGGAAGCCACGGTCCAAATGCACACCTGCATTTATTCAGTCAGCACTTTCTGCGTCCTTCTTCCTCATCATCGATTGAGTCTGCATATGCTGAACTACTTTCTGTTGACTTGATTCTGACTCAACGGGTGGGGGTGGATCGGTCTCTCTGGCATATGCCTTGATATCTCCCAAGTGAATCCAGGCATGCCTTTCCTGGACTTTTACTGCTGAAGGGGTAATGTGTACTATTACAAAAGGACCAACAAAATGGGGATCATGCCACTTACTAGTGAAATTTTGGATTAGGACTGAATCTCACACGTATAATCTAGCAACAGGTAGTAAGTCAAATAGTCTGATTGCTGAATGTTTTTTGCTTGCATCCTGAGACCGACACCCCTTGCTGCTGTATTGATCTGAAATGACAGAGATACTATCGGTCATACATGTCAAATAGTCACTTAACTAATTTCCTAACATTTCTGATATCTTCTGGGCATCACTTCTATTCCTCAATGGAGGAGTCAGAGCATTCCCATCTGCCTCCCTGCTACTAGTTCATGGGATGTGAGGTGGTGGTCCGACCCAGGCTGATTCCTTAATGCATACAATGCTGCAGGCAGTAAAGCCATCCCTTCTTCATTGTTAATTTCAATTTAGCAATTCTCTCTTTTAGAAGACTGTTGAGTCCCTTACACATCCTGTTCGCTTACAGATAAGCAGAAGAAAATGTATGTTTAATATTTAATAACAAACTTATCTGCTCAAATAATTCATTTACAAAATGTGGACCATTGTTGGACCTCACTCTTCACATATTCCCCATCTAGGAAATGTATCTCAGACTAAGAACTTCGCTGCACAAGTGGCATCAGGATGTGTGCATGGACCGGCTTCAATCCATCTCGAGAAGGTGCACACTATCACTATCATATACCTATATCCACTACATATCTGCAGCATGTCAATATAGTCAATATGTAAATGCTGGAAAGGACTGTGTGGTCTGGGGATTACTCCCCAAATTGTTTGCAGTGTAGGCCCAGCAGTAAACTTTTGACACATGATGCAATTTACTACATAAAATGCAATGTGTTCTAACAGGTTTGGTATGAACTAGTCTTCTTCAATAGTTGCAGCGAGACTCTCCCTAGTTACATGCGCAGGGTAGTTGAGCTGTTCAAGCTCTACCTTCAATAATGCTACTTGCATTCCAGTGCTGTCTTGCTGCCATAAGTCTTCAGTGGGGGATAAAAAACATCCCCTCCTTTACCATAGCTCTTTCTCATCCTGTGGAGCATTCCCTTGACTTTCCATCAACTGTGTTTTCTGTAAATTATGGGGGCGTGGCTGCGAAGGCCATGTAGGAGGACGTGATCTGGAGGAGCTCCCGAGATGCTGAAATGATCCGGGCGAAAAAGTGCGCAACGATGGGCCGACGACCGCTGAAAATACACATGTCGGTGTGTGAATGATTGGGCCACACTTGGTGAACTTCTGGAAGGTGTAGGAAGAACGGCGGCAGAGATCTGTGCGGAAAGGATAAGGAGCGCCAGAGACGAAAGACGACACAAAATGGCCGACCAATGTCCGGGACAAAGGAAGGAGCAGGCCGCACGGTGACCAAGCGAAAGAGGCGTACTGGGTGCCCATTTGTCATTTGTGCAAAATACAGGTCCTCTGGGTCATGTCGAATAGAACGGTGAGGCCGAAGGCGAAACAGCCCACCTTAGACGACTTTGCTAAGACGTCCCCTGGTCAAGACAGTACCAAGAGCAGGGATAAGACGCCTGCAAGCGGCATGACGACAATGGGCGCTAACCAAGAAGTCCTAGCTGCGATTGCGGACCTAAAGGCGGCCTGGGAATCTAAACTCAAACTAGCCGTCACTGAACTGAAAAGGGCACTGGACCTCAAGGTCAGAGAGGTGCAGGAGGATGTTAATCTACTCCGACAAGACGTCAGGGCCTTGGCGGAGCGCACAGAGTCCCTTGAGAAGGAAGTTAGCCCGAATACCGCGATTGTGCCTCCCATAAGGCCGAATTGCATGCCCTGATACAAAGAGTGGGCAACTTGGAGAGCAGAGCGGAGGAGGCGGAAGGACGCGCCCGACGAAACAACATCCGCATCGTGGGCCTGCCGGAGGGATTGGAGGGCCACGATCCCACGGAATTTATTGAGTCCATGCTACTGCAAGAGATACCCGGAGGAGCCCTATCTCAAGGATTTGAGGTGGAAAGGGCACATACACATAACAAGGAGGCCGCCGCCGGGAAACCCGCCTAGGCCGGTGATAGCCAAAATTCTTAATTACCGAGATCGGGAGAGGATATTGGAACACTTTCGCAAGGGAGGAACGATTACACGAGGAGCGGCAAACATCACGGCCTAACCGGACTATACCCTGTCTGTGCAGCGTAGCCGCATGAACTTTGGGACGGTAAAGCGGAGATTGAGAGAGGCGGGCCACAAATATATGTTACTGTATCCGGCAAAATTGAAAGTCATACATAAACACAAAACTTTGTTTTTTGAGACCCCGGAGGATGCCATGGGATGGCTCGATGCGCAGGGATGTGCCCAGGAGTCAGAAGTTCGGACGGAGAAAGAGCACAGAAGAGATAAGTAATGCACGAGGAAGGTGCCACAAGATGGCGCGGCACGTGGGACTTGAATATAGTCATTTGCGCAGCCTTCAGTAGAGAAGGTCAGACTATTGCACTAGATGTTACGAGCACTGTAGTTATTATCGAAATAATGGGAGACTTACAGAGCGGATCTCTTTACCCCACAACAATTTTAGTTAAGTGGCCATTAGGGCGACTTCACCCTACAGAGCTCTGTGCATTGTTTGGTGCTTGCAGGGCTAGATGTGGGGGTGCCTGAGTTCCGAGAAAAGAGCTGGGCAGCAGTTGGGGTGTGTGGTGTTGGGGAAGCGACGGGTGGAGGGAGGGGAGGGAAGTTGAGAATTTGCTGTGTACATAGTTATGGATAGTTTGAGCTGGTACAAGAAGCTACAAGTAAAGATGGAGAGCTGTATCTGTATCACGTGGGCAAGGGGGATTCGCTACACGGAAGGCAAGAAGACACTCATGAGCCATGGGGGACCTTAAGATCGTAACATGGAATGTCAGGGGACTTAACAGTTACTTAAAGAGAAACAAAGTCATGATGTACTTCAAAAGACAGAAGATTGATATTGCGTTGTTGCAGGAAACACATTTGACCCCGCAAAAATTGGAACTGGTGGGGAAGAAGTGGAGAGGTACTGTAGTAGGCTCTCTGTATTCTGCCTATGCTAGGGGAGTGCTGGTCTGGGTGGCACTGCACATTCCGCTCCAACTTACACAAGAAGTGGTGGACACGGAGGGGAGGTTGGTCATAATGAAGGCTTTGGTAGAGAATAGAGAGGTGTGCATTATAAATACGTATGCCCCCAACCAAAACACTGCGGCATATTTTAGAACCCTGTGTACTCATCTGGGCGTGTGTATGGGAGGAGCGGTTATCTGGGGAGGGGATTTCAACTGCGTGCTCAACCCAAAGGCAGACAGATCTGATGGGAAGATTGATAGGCCCACCCCAGCGGCCAAGGTATTGCAGGCATTACTAGATGACTTTGGGCTGGCAGATGTTTGGAGGCTGAAACACCCTAATGAAACACAGTACTCGCATTATTCAGCTCCGCAGCAACTGCACACGAGACTTGAGTACTTTTTTGCCACGCCAGATGTGGTGATAGAGACCACCCAAATAGACTATAGAGCGAGGGCCCTGTCGGACCACTCGCCTCTGGTGTTGAGTTGGCAGTACTGCCGCCCCAGGGCGCGGATACCGACATGGTGCCTCCGGGCAGAGGCGCTCCGGGACCCGGTCTTCAGGGAAGATATCAGGGATGTGATCACACAGTACTTTGAGGTAAACACAGGCAGCGTAGACTCAGCGTGCACGCTCTGGGAAGCCTTTAAGGTAGTATTGCGGGGTGCTGCTATTGCTAAATCAAAAGGCCTACAGGGTGGGGTCCTAACGGAACTAGAGGAAGCGGAAGAGAAACTGGAGCGGGAAAGCAACAGGGCGGGAGGGGATGCGGAAATTGTACTTGAGTTACAGCAGAGGTGTGCAGAGCTTTGGGAAAGGCTCTGCAACCTTAACTATAAGAAGTATGTCGAGAGGCAACATGCAGGAGGGGATAAGACTGGCCGCTTGTTGGCGTGGTTATATAAGAGTGAAACCCCCAGGCCCCTGATTAGGACAATAACTAGAGAAAACGGGGAGGTGGTTGACACCCAAGAGGGAGTCAACGAGGCATTCTTGGACTATTATAGGACATTATATGAGGACAGAGGAGGGGACAATCGAGAGGAGATTAGAGAAACGCTAAAAAACATGGAATTACCTAAGATTAGTGCTGAAGAAAGGGAGGAGCTGGACGCACCGATTACCTTAGAGGAATTGGAGGAGGTGGTGAAGCAGCTGCCCACCTGTAACACCCCGGGCGCGGACGGGTTCCCTGGCGAGTTTTATAAAACATATATAGAGGAAGTACTCCCCCCTATGCTAGAGATGCTCAATGAGTCTTTTGAGATGGGTCGGCTGCCGGAATCGCTTAGAGAAGCGCTAATTTTGCCGCTCCCTAAGCCCAACAAGCCAGGGCATAGCTGCGGCTCCTATAGGCCGTTGTCAATGTTGAACCAGGATAGCAAGATATTGACGGCGGTCCTGGCCAATAGGCTGCGTAGAGTTATTAGCAAACTGATACACCCGGACCAGACAGGTTATGTCCCCAACAGAAATATAACCCACAACCATAGGCGACTCCACCGGGTGATTGAAGAGGGAAACAGGAGCGAGGGGGAAATGGCGGTGGTGTCCCTAGATGCAGTCAAAGCTTTTGATTCAGTGAGGTGGCCATGGTTGCTGGAGGCCCTAGAAGAATACGGGATGGGGCCGGGTTATGTTAGGTGGGCAAAATTACTATACAGTGAACCACTGGCCAGGGTGCACACAGGATCGGTGATATCTGAGAGATGGCAACTCAGTAGAGGCACCAGACAAGGGTGCCCCTGGTCCCCGATGTTATACATTCTAGCCCTGGAGCCCCTGGCAGTGTACCTCAGACAACAATATGACATGGTTGGTATTGAGGTAGGAGGAGAGAAACACCTAATATCCTTGTATGCTGACGATTTACTACTATACTTGAAATATCCGGAGGAAAATCTTCAGTATATTCTAGAGGTTATGGAACGGTATGCAGAACTATCCGGCATAGCGGTGAACCCCCAGAAATCGAGCATGTTCCCATTGGGGAGCTACATAGGAGCCCCTCTGGAGCGGTTGCCAGTGCTGTCCGTACCTTGGGCAACTGATTCCTTCCACTACCTCGGAATAGATGTGTATCATACGGTGGAGGGGGAACACTTGCATAACACCGAGGTGGCTGTGAAAAAAAGTATGAAGTTTTGGGAGAAGTTGCCGCTGGCGATGATGGGACGGGGGCGATGCTCAAAATGGTGGTCCTGCCCAGGCTGTTACATTTCTTCAGTAATATACCATACTTGATACCCAACACATTTTTTGTCAAACTGAATAGCATGTGCAGGGACTTCCTATGGCATGGCACTCGCAATAGAGTGGCGCTATGGAAGCTGCAGAACTTCCATGATAGAGGGGGCATTAAGCTGCCAAATTTTGAGGCCTATTATGTAGCTAGTCAGTTGCAATATGTAACCAAATGGCTTTCTGTTGAGGTAACTCCTGAATTTAGGCTGTTTGGGCAGGACTGCACCCCGTTTTACCTAAAGGAGATTATCTGGGTGCCTAGACTTGAAATGAAAGATTCCCGGGTATGATGTTGCTTGGGTGGAAGATGTGGTGCAGAGTATGCCGACTGATGGAGAACCCGTACCCGTGTTCCCCACAGGTACCGCTAGTCGCCTTAGCTGGGGGAGACAACCAACTCAGAATGATAATTAGGACCTATTGGGAATCGGTCGGGCTGGTCACATTGGGAGATGTATGGCAAGAGGGGATCATTAAAGATTTCGAAGAACTGGGAGAAGAGGCAGGTTTGCACAGAGGCCAATATGTCACGTATCTTAGGCTAGTGCAGATTATTCGAGACCAGAGACTGTACTGGTGGAGGAGCCAGACGTCCTAATGGGAACAATATATGACATATCAGAAGGAGGGCACGAGATCTCTAGACTGTACGAGATGGTGATGACCCGGGTGGGGAAGGATTTGACTCATTTGAGGCTGGACTGGGAAGCAGAGGTGGGGGCACAGATGGCCGATGGGATGTGGGAACGTGCTATGGGATACCACAAGAAGGTGTCCAGAAACGCCAGATTGCAGCAGATAGTTATACATAACGCATAGAGCCTATATGACCCCGAAGAGAATATCTAAGTTTGTAAACGCAGGAAGACAAGCATGCCCAAAATGCGATGAGGAAGATGCTATGACACACATGTTCTGGTCTTGCCCAGTGATTGAAGCTTTTTGGGGGGAAGTGGCGCGGAAACTAGCGGATAAAGGGGTCACGCTCAACATAGATACAGCCTGGGCCTGCCTGTTGGGAGGGTTTCCCAGACCACGGAATACTAAACATGTTGGGAAACTGAGGGACCTGGCATATAAGCTCGCTAAAAGAAGGATTGCCATGGGCTGGAAGCAGTGCCACAAGCCACGGGTTGAGGTATGGTGGCGGGATTTGCAGAAATGGGCTGAGGCAGAAACGGTAGGCAGGAGGCATGTAGCAAGTGCGGGGAAGAAGAAGTGGGTAACCTGATGGCTTGGAGAGTGTTAATAATAGGACTGTTTGGCACAATGATGGATTCTGCAGCTTCGGAAGGAAGCGATACCCGGCCACACGCAGCAGATACAGAACGAGAAATGCAAACAAGCTCTTGAGGGGGGAGGGATTTGGGGAGCTGTAATGTGCGTTAATTGATGTTCACGAGTCTGTTGTAAATAATGCTGCAAGTTTGGTTCGTATTGTTTATTTGTTTTCAAAATAATAAAAAACCTTTTTAAAAAAAAAAACTGTGTTTTGGGTAAATTATTAAATCCTTCTTGCATTACCATAGCCATAGTCACACCCCTCTCTACACTGGGAGTATCAAAACTTGAAATGTCTGAAGAATCTGCAACCCTTTTGGCGTCTTGGTCTGTGCCTTAATTTCCGCTTGAAATAAAGTCAGTTCTCCTAGTATGTGCATTTCACTATTGCAATGGCTGCTGGGAGCTCTAATGCTTCAATAAGCCTGTCCAATAATACTGTGTGTTGCACTGGAGTTCCGTCCACTCGGAGGTAGCCCCTCCTTTTCCAACACGCTAACCCTGCATGCACGGTTCACGTCACATAGGCAGAGTCACTGTACACTGTCACTGCCTCTCCTTTGTATTTTTTAAGCGTGATAATAAGCACCACCAATTCTGCAGCCTGTGCTGAAAAATGCGACTACATCTAACCCAGTCTGTCTTTCTCCATTATTGTGATCGATCTTCGATGACTCATCAATAAAGAGAATCTCCCCTTCTGACAATGTATTTTCACTTACATGCGGTATGTCATTATACGATTCTTCATAACTAGCACAATCATGTACTGGCTCACCCTCTGCCACGGTCTCAGTTATAAATGTGGCAGGATTCAATTTCCTGCATCTGACTATTTTAATTGCAGGATTCGATATGACTACTTCATATGCAGAAGCTCCCTGATGTGTCAATGTGCCTTTAGGTTTTTCCAGAACTGCAAACAAGGCATGCTCAACAAATAATGTCATAGAGCATCCCATCACTATATTTGTAGCCTTCTCAATGGCGAACGCGGCTGCAGCCAGCGATTGTTATCAAGGAAAGTGTCCTCTCATAATTGGATCTAAAATCCCACTTTAGTATGCCAGAAGTTTATACCCAAGAGTAGTTCTCTGTGTAAGCACTGTTGTCATAACTCTCCCATTTGTGTGCGTAAACAGGTAGAACTCTTGAGACTAATTGGGAATCCCTAAAACTGGCGCTGTGCAAATTGCCTTCTTTAACTCATCAAATCCTTCCTCCATCTCCTCAGTTCATTCTATTTTGACTGTGTTCACTTGTGCCTTTTTAAGAGCCTGCAGAAGTGGTCTTATTTATGAACTATAATCAAATATCCAAGCTCTAACATAGTTACAAAATCCCCAAAACTGTTGCATCTGTTTTGTCGTGTATGGTTTAGCCGTTTTCATGATTGCCTCTGCTCTTTCAGGTGTAACCTTTTTTCCCTCATGCGAAATTAGCTGGCATATGTACAATACTTCCTTTTGACAATACTGCAAGTTCTCTCTGTCTACCTTGTATTCTTTTTCTGCTGGTTGCATTTTACGTGCCATAATTGCACCCATATCTGATGTATCAGGATAGTGTACTCTCAGAGCTCTCTCTTCCAAGTTTATTCTAAGTGGCTCTGCCATTGCTCCCTGTGATGGGAGGAACTTCTCTATATGGCTCCACTATATTACTGGACTCAGTTCCATCAGCTCTTTCTGAATGCGATCAATGTCACATGCCCTCTGTCTCCTTTTTCACTCAATTTCTTTGTCTAACTCTCTTTGTTTCTTGGCTTCCAATCAAACTCTTTCCTCCTCTTTCCTTTTCTCTTCACTTCTCTCATTTGCTCTATACACTTCCTCATCTCTTCGTCTTTGCATTCTTTTATCTCGCCATTTCTATTCTTCTTCCTCTTCCGTCTTCCTTTCCAACCTATTTTATTCTACAAGTGCTCTTTGCCTGTTGTCACACTTCCTATGTTCCTCTGTCCTCTCTTCCTTTTTCATGATACATCTGTTCTTGCCGTTGTCTATTCTTTCTCTTGTTCTCATCTTCCCTCAACCTTCTTTCTCATTCCCTGTCCTTTTTATCTTGCTCGGCTTGATCCTCCCCTTGCCTTACTTTAAGCAATATCTGTTCACCCATCCATTCGTTCTGTACGAGCGTTATTTCGTCAACTTTATCCTTTTCCCCTTTCCATCTCTTTATTTCTCATTCTATCTCTGTGGTCATGTTCAATCTTTCACCTTTCTCCTTCTTGCACTGCAAGGCCTTAAATATATCTTTCTTTCTCTTACTTTCTTCTGAACTATCACCACTGCTATATGCAGGTGCTTCATATATCGGATTAGTATACCCTGTCGCCGCTTTCAGTTCCTTTACTATCGCTGTTTACTTCCGACATAGTAGGGGGAGAAGAAGGCTCAACACCTTTCCCCTTGCTCTGGTTAAGCATCCATTCTTCAGAGGGCAGATCCTCTTACTCCTTCTGGTACATTTTCCAGAATTCTAAAACAGCTAACCTTTTTCTCTAATTTCTTCCCTGTGAATGCTGCATGCAGGTTTGTGGTCATATGTTGCAAAACTGATTTCGAAAGTGATCCCCCTTGTGGCCACGGCAAGAACATCTTATCTGCTGTGCGTTTTACCCATTCTGCACTATACTGTTTGATCTTCAGCATGCATTTTGGGCAGTGTCTTGCACATGTGCATCAGTGGTATGTCTTCTCCCATTTTGACAATCTCAATCAACTGTCTATACTTACCAAGGTTTACACAGAACTACGTATCAGAAAAATAATAAATATGAGGGTGCTCCAAACTTGCCATCTCAATAATTTTATTCTATGATCGACATACTCTTCGGTCGGCGCCGACAATAGCCTAGAATAATTAATGACCCTTTGCCTCTAGACATCACAGCCTATTTCTGCTGTTTCCTTTCAACAAGTCCTTGAAATATAAAATTCACAGACAACCAATCGACTTTCACATGCACGTCATGACACCTCTGTTCACAAGCCCCTAAGATACTCCGATGGGTGTGTAAATCAAGTCCTTTTGCAGATCTATTTGCCTGTATCCTACTTTATCCACTTGGATTTTGAAATTATTTCTTTTACATTTCTTAAACGAGAACTACTGGCTTTCAGGTGCTTTATGCCCCACCTTACCAATTTATCAAATATTTTTGACGTTCCTCCATCACATACTAAAACAACCCCCTGTTAACTTTCACTATTACAATCCCCTTTTCTCCCCACCCTTTTTCCAGTCTCTTAGTATACCCCCCATTCATTTTTTGGCTGCAGTCCCTCGGTATCCTCTCACCTCCCATAATCCGGCCAGTATCACCTTGAGTCAGCTCTGTGCCTTTCCCCAGAAACTCAATGTCCCCAGAGCTCTGGCCCTCTCTATGCTGCTGAGAGGTCAGGGAAACCCAGGAGGCAAGGATGGCCATTAGTGAGGATTTTAAGGGCCTCTTCAACCACCATGATGGTAGGCATTTCAGTGTTGCATCTGGACCTGAAGCCAGAT
The DNA here is from genome assembly GCF_040938575.1 of Ambystoma mexicanum. NCBI lineage: Eukaryota > Metazoa > Chordata > Amphibia > Caudata > Ambystomatidae > Ambystoma > Ambystoma mexicanum. Next base: position 795,594,779 of record NC_090935.1, on the reverse strand, counting down.
AGATTGGACTGAAGGAGGTTGTTGGCTTCAATGTGTTGGGTGAGTTTTTCCCTTCTGCTTTCTCGAGGATAGTACCTAGTTAGGGAAGATGGGTGATGGGGCAGGAGTAATTGAGGTCCTCAGGGTCCAAATGATGGTGGTGGATTTTTAGATGGAGTGAGGTATATATGAGGTGAGCAGTTGGTTGATGCAGTGCTTTATAGCTTTGAAGAGAGCTCTGCTTTCATTGTTGGTCTTGGCTATGGTGTATTGGGAACAGTTAGCCCTGGCAGTGGTTATCAATTGTCTGCATGCAACACAGAGAGCAGGGTGAGGATGGATGCACTGCATGATTTTGCTAAGTAGTTTCTAGTTTTGTGATGGTTCTTTTGTTGAAGTTCAGTTCTTGAGAGTACCATAGGTGGAAAGTTATGGGTTTGAGGGTGTGCTGTTTCATTGCGGAATGACAGTTGATGTTGGTTGTGAGGGAGGTGTTCGATTCTTGGAGAAGTGAGTCAGAGTCCTGGTTCATCAGAGTTAGAGGTGGATTTTGGCGAGGTCTTCAGTGAGTACCTCCATTGGGAAGTTCTTGAATGATCTGAAGTCTTGTTTTCTGGGTTTTCAATGAGTTTGCTTGATTGTGGTGGTGTAACTAATGTCAAAGTACATTTCCAGATGTGTAGACAAGTTAAGCAGGATTGGAGAGCTTTGATGGAGAGTGTGCAGGGTAGTAATGATGCAGTCGAGGATATTAGCTTTCTTCTGAGTTGAGTCTTTCATGTGCTGTGTGAGGTTCAGAGTGTCGAGTAGGCAGTGGTATTCACTAACACAGGTTTACACATCAAAATGTTGGTGATACTGTGATTAACTTTATTTATGGGCTTACATTAATTATTTACTGTTCATGGAGTTAGCAAGTCTTTTTTGCTGAATGGACTACTGTGCATGTAAGGGCAGTATTTGTCATGGCTATAATGCAATGGGCACATTGGGAACCATTCCATTCAATGGATTATTGAGTGTTTTTATTCCACCCACCACACGGTCCGGTCTGGTAATTAGAATCACACTCACAGCCAGTTATAGCCTGGGGGTATTAAGAGGGCACTCACAATGATCTTGCGTGGTGTGCATAGGATACAATACAGACACTAGTGCCAACCCCTGGTTTGAGTGTACCACATAGGTAGGTGGTTGAGTGGAGAGGGCAAACTGGTTGGTGGTAGGGTGGCATGGAGAATCCTGGATTGGATACATGGATTTGACAAAGACATGAATTGCCTGCACACTGGTGAACTGGTGCCAATAGAGGGTATTTATGCATGCACATTTAGTTCCTGAATGTGTTTACTTCACAGTTGGATGAATGCAGGTAGGTCTTGGTCTGTATGACAATGTGAGGTTGCCATTCCATGGTCCATCTTTAGCTACCTCTTATCCAGGAGAATTGATGAGCTACCTGTGATGGTGGAGGGGCAGGCATTCAAACGGAAGGGGCCAAGTAAGGAAATGGTGCATAATTGGGAGGAGTCCCAGGGACTGGGCTGAGATGTTTAAACTAGAAGAGAAACACTTTGTGTGAAATAGGGGGTGATGAGTGGGGTGCAGGCAGATATGCAGGAACAGAAACAATCCATGGATGAATATGTGTATGATGGGCAGAAATGTAAGGAGGGAACAACTGTACATGATGTACCATCCACACCTTGGATAGCTGCATGACAATTGGTGATACCTTCCAAAAGGGCTGCATTGATGGGGGAAGGTTCAGCAGATCCGTGTGCCAAAAGCTTAGAGGTGATAATGGAGGACAAAGGAAAGTACACCCTTGCTCAGGGAGTGGGTTTTTACATTGAATGGAGGGGGGTCTGACACTGAAAGGATGGGGGCTACAACAGGAAGGGGTTGCAGAGAGGAAACATTTGTGTTCCATGAGATGGAGAAGAAGCAGCCAGAGAGAGAGGAGGCCATCAACTTGAGTGCAGCGTCCTTGAATGCCAGGGAGGGCTGGTTCACATTTTCAGAGGAACAAGAGGGATAAAAACATTTTTTTTTACCAGGGGGAGGTCATAGTGTTGAGCAGTGGTCAGAATGTAAGAGGCAATACTGAAAAGTGTTTATGTGAGTTGTTGGGTCCTGAACCATGATTCAATATATCAGCTAGAAAGAGACAAGATAGAAGGAAATGTGGGTAAGCATTCTTTTTAGGATTCCAGAGTCGTATCTAAAGAGGGAACTGTATGATCAGGAGAGAGGTTTTTTTTTCAGTAAATAATATCGTGCTTATGGGCAAGACAGTGGGTATAGGTTCATCATTTGGGGCTCACCAGGGGTGGCAAACGCAGCTCCTGTAGCCTCCCTTGGTACCCTTGTGTTCTCTCTTGCCATCGCTGTATTTAATACAATTTTAAAAAGAAATGTTGTTAAAAAGAACAAGGCTCCTGGGCACTGGAGTAGCAGGGACACAACCACACCAGGTCTGGGGGAGCCCAGCCCAGTCCTCATCCATCAGGGTTAAGGCTGCGTTTGGGGCTTGCAGTGTGAAAAAGGAAGCGCTTAGTATGGTTTGGAGCTGACTGTGACATATGGAACAGTCACATGCCACGTTCAGCTCCAACCTCTTCTCCTTCGGCTTCCTCACAGCTCATATACAGGAGCCAGGAAGCTCTCTCAACATCCTGGGTCAGATGTATCTATGTGCTATGGGTCAGTGAGTGGTGGGTGAAGGAGAAGAAATGTGATATAGTGTGTGTATTTGAATTTCCTGGGTGGGAATTGCTTGTGTGGAGTATGCAGTGAGAGTGGATGTAAGAGAAGGTATATGGGTGAGTGACTGGTGGGAGAATGAGTAGGAATATGATAGTGTGTTTTTGAATGTTCTGGGTAGGTGCGCGACTGTGTAGATAATGCAGTGATGGTGGATGTAAGAGAAGGTGTATGAGTGAGTGACTGTGGGTGAATGAGTATGAATGTGATAGTGTGTGCTTGAATGTTCTGGGTGGGTGGGTGTGTGCCTGTTTAGAGAAGTGAGTGGCTATACAAGGAGGTGCATGAGTGAGTGACCGGTGGGTGAATCACTATGAATGTGATAGTGTGTTTCAATGTTCTGGATGGGTATGTGTCTGGAGGATACAGTGTGAGTGGACGTGAGAGAAGTTGTATGGGTCAGTGAGTGGTGGGTGAATGTGTAGGAATGTAATAGTGTGCGTTCGAATGTTCTAGGTGGTTGGGTCCATGCCTGTGTAGAAAATGCAGTGCAAGTGTACATGAGAGGTTTATGGATGAGTGAATAGTGAGTGAGTAAGAATGTGTGTGCGTGTGTGTGTGGTGTGTAAATGTTCTCGGTGGGTGGATGCCAGTGTGAGTGTATCTGAGAGAAGGTATATGGGTGAGTGACTGGCGGGTGAATGGTGATCAACGTGATACTGTGTGTGAATGTTCTGGGTGGGTGGGTGCATGCTGTGCGGTGAATGCAGTGTGAAAGAATGTGAGAGAAGATATATGGATGTGTTTGTGTGTTTGTGGGTGTGTGTGTGCACATGTGCATGTGTAAGGCCCTGGAAGACTGGGGATCACTAGAGCATTTTTGACACATCCTTTATTGACCTTGCATGTTTTCTGCCAACATTACAATGCCAATCCCTTTCAGAGGCTTTTCATGAAAACCAAATACACCTGTGATGTCATCAATGACATTTGCGATGTCAGCTTTGATGTCATGGGTGTTAGTACTTGTAGTGCACAGTGGTAGCGCGAGTTATGGTTGCTTAGCTTATCAAAACTGGTGAATTTCTGGGGTTTTCCGGTTTTATCTGTACCCATAAAGTCCCTGTAACAATGTTTGTCCAATGAATTGCATAGGTTTTTACTCGTGCAACTTAACCATAACGTCCCTTTAACAACGTTTTTTGTCAGGTCCTGTAGTGTACAATAGTAGGAAAGCATTATGTTTTCTTTTTGTGCGCAGCAATGGCAACCACACTAGAATGGGTGGAAGAGAATTTTCCACATGAAAAAATGAATGAGGACAATAACCCCTTGGTAGGCACCAAAGTGTCAAAAGGGAAAAAAGGGAAAGAATTACTGCAAGTGCAAGCACCCTAGAATGGCTGGAGGAGATTTTCCCGCATGACGAAATCAATGACCATAGTAAACCCATAGGTAGGGAACGCAGTGTGAAAATTAACACAATTACAACATATTGCTTCATGTTTACTAAAAACATTTGTATTTCTTTAACAGAACATACGGAAATACAAAGCAGAAGACCAGAAGCGGCACCTTGACCACAGCAACATACAGCCACAGAAACCGAAGGAAAAGCTGGAAATATGAAAGTAGACCGCCTGGACGCCAAAATGGATGAATTGCTGAACAATTTTGCTGCCTTGTATAATTTTGTACAAGAACATATTATGGAGAAAATAAAATACCACTGCCCCACCTGCACATGCCCCCCTTCTCCATTAACAGCCCCCAATACCTGCAAATTGTGTGGCATAAGAAACACTTTGATGAGACCTCAATCCCTTCATCCCCTCACCATCAACTTGTAGAAATGCCGAAATCTCCAGTATTTGTATCCGTTTCTGGTGCCCCTTCCATTTCCGAATAGTGGCTATGAATTTGTGCAAATAAAGGTTGCTATGTAAAGTGTTACTGAATGTATATATCCCTTTTCCTTTGTTGTAAGAAGCCCATTGAAACTCTGAAAGGCGCAGCACTACATGATTTGCTAACAGTACCACCAAAGAAATTGAAATGAGCTCATACTACATCAACTACCAGAAGCACAGACAAAAGGAGTGAAAAAGACAAGACATACCCAACTCCACACAAACAAAAAAGTGACTTCAAAAACACCACGTACCCTTCCATCAAAGTACTCAGACATAGAAGGAAGTGGTCCATTCAAATTGTCTAATACAACAGGTGTTAATTGCTATGCAAATGTCACAATAAATGTTCTATTCCAAATGCCAGCAGTTGTACAAAACATTTATTTAAATGGCGCCGACCAGTTGTGTTTACAAATGCTTGTCCTGTACAGAAATGCAGTAAGTAATCCTGCCAACATTTACAATGTCTCAGGAGTAAGGCAAGAATTGGACTACTGTGCTGGAATGGTGAAAAGCATGTTAAAGCAACAAGATGATCCACAGGAATTTGTAATGTACTTACTACAAATACAGGAAAGGGAAAACATACTCATGAATGAAATCTTTTACATTTCCTACATGTGGAAACATACATGCAGTCTCTTCAACCATCTCATTCAGGAGCAAGTCCCCAGAAAATGCTTTGTGTATGTACCAATAGCTAACTGTGACTCCATTCCATTTCAGCAACTGGTGCACAATGCAAACTATAGCATATTGTGTACATCGTGCAATTCTGATAATCGGTCGACGCTACATATACTCTCACATAGTCAATATGTAATTGTAATGCTCTTAAGATACAATGGCAATGGAACCAAAAACAACTGCAAACGTACTGCTTTCACACATGGCCAGGTATCACTTGGCAAGAAAACCTTGACAACAGTAGCCATAATCTACCACACAGGCGACTCAACCAGTGGAGGCCGCTATACTGCATACATTAGAAAGCAATGCTCATGGTGGGAATGCAATGATACTTCTATCACTTGAAAGCAGAGAGTACCTGCAAATCTTGCAAATGCCTACTCAATATTCTTGAAGGCAAAATGTAGTCATTGATGTACGAAACTACTATACCTTACTCCGCAACACCAACCAGTACCCTCGTAAAGGCACAAATAAAGAATAACCTTCCACCCTGATGACCTAAAGCAAGTTACCATACAGCATGAATTCAAGAAATGCATTTAAGTGTGTTTTAGATAATTTTATCCCCGGTGAACCCAATGAGTACACTCAGACAAACAATATTTGTACACAAATGACAGTAGCACTATTTTCCACATGATACTTAAAAGGGAAAGTACTAAGTATGAAGGTTCAAAACTATCCTTAGTTACCTCTGAAACCATCAAGGATGCAAATGAGTCACTGCCTCTCTAAGAATACGCATAGAAATGCTATACATATGGAACTATTACTACGTAAACCCGTAGTGGTACACCACCACTTCAGAATGTACACAGATGTGAAAGTTGCAACATGAATGCACAAGCTTGTAAACCTACCTTACAGGAATGGGACACTGTAAACAGTTACAATACGCCACCTGGTATGTACCTTAAACCATAATACTACAATGTTATTTGCAACATTACATCAACCCAACTCAACCTTCAACAACCACTGTGCTACAAACATATCCTCAAAGACTTCCAAAGTATGAGCAGTTACAGTATGCCAACAGGTACGTAACTACCATCACAATTCTGCAGAAGCACAGTACAATGCCACAATACTTGCAAAAATGTAATGCTTACCTCTGGTGCCCTGCAGGAGTGCCTGGACCAGACTGTTCTGACGTGTTGTTCCGTCACTCAGGTTAACTGTGCACTGAAGAAGACCCCAGCCACTCTCTTCCCCAGTGGTTTGCTGGTGGCTTAACCTCCAGAGGACTGTGAGGCTGGGAGGGACCTGGATGAACTTGGTTCCTATGGTAAATGGTGTTCAGGGGTTCAGGGGTAAAGGTAAGTGTATGTATTTAGTATTTAGTATTGGTTTCTATTGCTTTCTCTCCCTCCTCCTTTCTCTCCCCTTCCCTGAGGTAGCTGGCTGGCTGGCACATTGGGGCTTTTGCTCACCATAATGAACTGAGGACAGAAGGCCAAGGTTAGCTGGTAGGTATCCGACTCCAGTTACTTCACTGAAGACTAGTGGTCCACACCAGCTGCAACGCACTGGATACCGATGATGAGCAAGTACGTTCTGGTGAGCCCTTATTCTAGATCTTGGCCGCTTCTCAATGTGAAATATAGCTTGTATGTACAATGTCTTTGTTGATGTGTTGAATATTAATAGTCTCTGTATTTTGTCACTTCTAGGTGAAACACCGGCAAGCTGTCTGGACTCAGAGCGGAGCAAAGAAGCTGGAACTTGTATGAGTCCAAGTTAAACCGAGTATGGGAACTGGGAAGTATGTAGTATTTCAGTCTCTTACTATTGTCGTTTGCTGATTTCAGGTTCCCAGGAGCTTTGATTACTGTGGACTGCAAACAAACAACCGGAGACAACGGGTTACCAGGATGGGATGCCACAAGTCTACCGAGGTTAAGGTAAGGATCAAGACTGAACACGAAGCAGTAGCCCACTGGGGCAAGTAGTTCTTCAATTCCGGGTGAGAATGCTGCAAACTCGCATACGTGCCGATCGCACGAGCAAAAGAAACAGGAGCGGTAAGGGTAACACTGCTCTGTTAGGAAGCAGAGGAAATTCTAATCGTAGGGTGTGGTCTGCAGCATTGTTTTATAGCTGCGGACTGCGCCCTGTCAGCAGTAGACCACCAAGGATGTCAGATCCATGTATCTATCCCGTGCCATCTTGAGTTCCACAGTGGGTTCCTCTTTGGCAGCTATGTTGGGATGGGTTGCCACCTTGTTCCATATACCCCTCTGGCAGCCAGCCATCCCACAAACCCTTTGGCTCCCTACACTGTCTTGGGGGAGATCCTCCTGGCACTGAATCATCTGCCTTTCACCCACACTGGAATCGTGACAAAAACACCAGCAGCAAAAAAACACAAAGAAACAGTGCTGCAAAAAGGAAGCAGGTAAACATTTACAAAACACCAACTGCTATACAACGCCACCCATCCTACCAACATGTATATGCCAGAAATCGTAAACCATTTAATTTCCTTCTACTTCAAGAGCACACCTTAAAATCTGCTTTAACCACTGCAAACGTTACTGTAAATCATTGTGCACCATAGCAGCAAAGAAATTTGGAAGGTTTTTTTTTAATCCAGCATGGATTTTTTTCCCCACAGACCCAATGATTATGCAAAGAAACACAGGAACTGCGCACATTGCACAGTACACTGGTTCAAAGCATAGTACTTATGAAGTACTAGTTATAAGGGTCAACAAAGTAAATAAATATATGCAATGTGGTGGACTACAAAGTAACGAAATACCTGCTCTAACATGTTCTTTTCTCTTTCCTCACGGATAATGCAGCAACGAGTACTACAACATTTCACATTCCATAAACTAAAAACAGCACAGGCCCTCCCCATTCCAAACAGTAAGTATGAAGGTATTGCTATCATACTTCTCTACAATGTCCACCGTGCAATGTGTGCACTTATTTCTGCAATGCACATAGCAATGCCCCATTTTGTAATATACACCTATAAAACACTACGCAGCTTGTGCCTACGCCCTACATGCTTCACTACACCCAGTACAGTGTACGGGCTCCAGCCATGCACTCAATATTGTAGACCCTGCCCACAACTAACTACAGTCCCAAACATGTTCATGCTGCAAGACACCAAACTGCGTACGATGGCCCAGCCACCCACGTATACTTATCCAGCGCACACACAGTTTGCCATCGTCCACCATTGCCTCGTAACACACTGCACATATAAATGTTCCTTAGGGACTGTAAATGCACATTTTATGTATTTTTCCATCTGTGCATTCAGTGCAGCATGTGTACAGCACCATCATTTCTCCATATACGTCGTACTAACTTCACGCAATGACACTAACAACATTCGGAAATGCATGGTACAATCGAAACACGTTGCTGCCTGGATCCTTTTTTTTTTTTTACAGCATCATCTCCGGAAAGCAAAACTTAACATATCTCTCGTTCAACAGAACAAATGCTCATTGTAAAACAGACTTGATTGCGAAGCATGATTAGAGCGAAGGGCAGACATTGTATGAATTATAGAAAAAAAGGAAAGATAACTTACAGTGCAGTTGCTCTGCCCATGTGCCCCAAAGGTAGTCTGCAATGATTCAATACCTTGTACACTGCAATTTGTGGTGCACCCAATACAAGCATGGAATTTGCCAAAGTTATTTAAGTACAACTTTACATCACAAGTGTATTAGGATTAAAATGTAAATGTATTAGGCTGAAGTTCTGCATGCACAATTATGAATTTACTTTGGCGCACACTTTCTCTGTGTGCATTGTACGGAGGTTTATGACGGCAGTATTCATGCGCCATGAGTTTTATTTTTTACTTTTTTCCTTGCGACACACACAGAGACATTGTGGCATCGGTCTAACAACACTCGCTAGCAGTGTCATTTTTTTTTAAAAAAAGAAACATCTGGTGGCAACGTTTCAAAGACATTTCGCTTGAGCAGAGCCGTACAAGGACAGTATTACCTACAAAACAGAGAGCACGGCAGTGCCACAGTGCGAGTAGACCGGTGCACCCTGTTCATTGGCTCTCACCCTCATTCAAACATTTCCCTGAAGTGGACAGAGTTAGCTTCAATACACAGGAGAGAAAGAGGTGAACCAGCATTCGTTACCATTAACAGTAAGGCCCTCTCACTTTTACACTTCACTAGGAGCTTAAGACCCACCTCTTCAAGGAACGGCTCCTCCCTAATACCTAGGTCACAACCCAGGTGTCCCACCAGCAAACCTGTAGTTGGCTGGTCAGGTAAAGTGCTGGTATACATATATATATATATATATAATGAGGCCCATTTTTCGGGAGATTTGCTGCTGTCCATATTTGGCTGGTTGCGAGTGCACCCTGATGTTGAATTTTGAGAATTGAAAACACCAAGTAAATCCAAAAATGGAAATACAAATGAGTCGTCTGAAGTGTGGTGTTGTACGTTCAGCAGGACACACAAGTTGCTTCATATTGTGTGTGGGTTTTCCTAACACTTTTAATCCACATTGAAATGAATGTTCATTGTTTCACGTGCCTTCTCTGTACACATTATGAGTGTCCTGATATTGTTCTCATTAGCGAGAAATCGAATTGCTCGAGGGTAGCGCTATAGCACGGAATCCTTCCCACGTAGTAGTATTTTCACCCGTCGCCAAAGAAAGTGAACATGCTTTTGGCGGCAAGGAAGCACAATATCCATGTTGGTAAATACAAAGCACGCAGAACTCCCTGCCACTGTGAGCACCGTGTCTTTGTGCTCTGAACATACCTCCTAAGCAGATAAGCGCAGGTCAGGCTGAAGGACACGCTCATTGTTACCCTCACAAAAGCCATGTCAGCCGCTTTCTATGGCTGTCAGAGCGACGCATGCCAGAGCTCATCTGAGGGAGGGATCTATAGGGAAGAGTGCCATCCTCTTATTCATTCTCACGCACACACACACGCACTTACGCACGCATGCACGCACGCACACAAACAAGCCTTCATTTCCATTTCAGCATAGAACATGCACAATGTAATCCTAAAATAATACAATTTATTATACAGAAGACGGACAGCAATGGGCTTCCTTTTCACATTTGGGATATTTCTTGCATTTCATTACTTGTATGGCGGCATCATTCAAAATGCATACATGTATGCACTACACAGTGAAATGTATGCATTGTACACTGAACGGTTAAAGATCATACATTGCAGTTCATACATTCTAAAATGAAAACTATACCCCATACACTGAGATGCATACGTTGTGCGCGGAGATTGTTAAATTGTTTGTTGGCGTGCATGCATTATATACTGCATATATATGATCTCCACGCAGGTGAATGCATTGTATACAGTATATTGAGAAGCCTGCACTATATATTGAAATGCTTGCTTTCTATGCTGAGCCAGACAGATTGTGTACTTCGATGCATACCTATTAATATACTGAGAAACATCTCTTATCTCTCGACATAAAGCAGGAAATATGTTGTTTTTCTGAGGACGAGAAGAGCTTGTTTTTGAACCATTGCTCCCATTGATAGTAGAACATGCTTCTTTTAATTCAGTCAAGGGATGCCTGGGTATATTTGGACCTTGTTCAAATACTTTTCAGATGGATTTGAAATAGTTGTATCCATCATAATCACAGCTCATTTTTAAGTATACTTTGTGTTTGCCAAATTAATTTGAAAATGTTATGTGGGAACTGACAGGGCTCCCTGACGGAAGAGGGCCATGTGCAGCAGCAGAGTCAAGCTGGGCACACCGAGGCTGTACTTTTCATGAGCACACCCAGGTGGTCACCACCTCAGGGCGATGCTTCTGAAGTATGGACTGTTGCAAAGGTGTGCAGAGCACAGGCAAAATAAGCACCAGAGTCCACAATCATCGGACACGGCCACCCTAGCAAGCCTAGTACCAGCCTCAGTAACATTCTTTTGTGTCCTAAGTGAGAGAGTGTGGGGAGAAAAGGAAAGGGCCTGGAGAGGACCACAGAAGGGAGCCCTAGAGCAGAGTAGGGGAGGGACAGAGGGGAAGATGAATGCGTGGATGACACAGAATAATAATGGAGAGAGGAGGTCTGGGTACCAACAGGAAGAGAACAGAGACAGTAGAATGTAGAAGAGAATGAGAAAGGAGAAAGGAGCACAGGTAAGGTGAGAAAGAAGTGGGACCATTGGGAGAAAGAAAGAGGGAAAAGGGAGAAGAGTAGGAGATACAAAGGAAAGAGGGAGGAGGAGATGAATACGGATAAGGTACAAGAAAGGGGTTTAGCCAAATATAGAGAGGGGAGAAAGGGTAGATGAAAAAGAAACTGCAGGCGTGATGCATGAGGAAGAAAGAGAGGGAATGAAAAAGTTGGAACGAGAGGACGAATACGTCCATGAAAGCAAAAGGAGAGCAGTGGGAGAACGTGTTGAGAGAGAAATAAACAGTGGCAGGACAGCAGGGGTGGGACAATTATGTGCAAAGGAAGATGACAGGAACGAGGAAAGGTTGTGAATTGGATAAAACAGAGAAGTGTTGTATTAAGTGACAGAAGAAGGTTTCAGGGGCATTGAAGAAAGGCAGGGTAGTGAAACAATCAGTTGAAGGCTTTGTCAAACATTAATTTGAATTAAAACATCCCAAACCACAGCCCCCAATCTGAACGACTTCACAAAGGAACAACAGGAATGCAAAGGGCCTTACAAGTACCATTTGAACCAGGTCCTACACAAGCTCAGAATGACTCGACCAGAGGAGCACCTGTTTGGAGTTCAGTCCCTGTGGATACTTTTAGTGCTGGTGTGTTCAAATCTTGAGGTCACTCTATGTGTTGTGCCTAGTACTGGATGCTATATCTGAGGTGCCGTGTCCACTCGTGGAGGTCACATCTGCCCTGATGACCATCATTCTGGAGGCATCCTCTCGGGCCCTCTGTCATCCTGGAGGCTACAGCTACACACATTCTCTTTATGGAGGCTGCATCTAAGGTAATGTCTTCAGTCCCGCGCGCCCCGTCTGCTGTATTCAAGCAATTGCTGGAAACCACATTTGGGGACTGTGTTAAATTCTGGAATCTCTTTCTGCACTATTGTTTTCAATACTGAAGGCCCCATTGGCAATTGCGTGTAAGCTTCTGGAGGCCTCATCTTTAGTATTGTGTCACTCTGTTTCCTTACTGAAGAATCAACTGGAACTAAGGGCAAGTACTTCACATTATGCCACAGTTAAGTCACTTATGCTAGGCAGTGCCTCTAAAACTAGTCACAATTGTACATGTGTGCCCCACCCGACTAGACCTAGTATTACAGTTGCCCTTTTAAAGACTAGACATAATAAAAGAGATGACCACAGAAATGGAAACAGTGTCACAGATTTGGCTTCTGGGACCTGAAACACTAAGGCCTCCAATACGGGCCACATCGTATTTATGTCCCCCAGAAATGGCCATAGTACCCAAGACATTAACTACACACAATATTACAGATGTGGCCAGTAGGCCTTGATACAAGAATAGTAAACAATAGTGCACATGTGTCCTGCACTGTTACATACAGTACCCTAGGTATGGCATCTAGGACATCCCAAAGCACCCCATTTATGGCCTGCAGAAATAGACATAATACCCAATGGATGCCCTCATGATCTGGACAAACTGACCCCGCATGCATCCTGAGGAAGCACATTGCGCAACTAGTTTTCAGCCACCCTCCCATTAATGAGCATTTGTGAGACGTAGGTCAATGAATACTTCAAGGCTCTTCGCATTTGTCCACTGGCTCCTGGTGTCTACAAGGATCAAATGCAAGCACCGCTGCATCATTCAGAAGGACTTCTGGGGCCTGGGACCATGCTATCTCCAGATTTCCCTCCCCAAATACTCCCCTGCTCGAGCCCTACGCTCTTCTAATTCCAACTCTCTGACTGTCAAACGTTTCTCTAAGCAGAGAGTGGGGGGCAGATCGCTCTCCACGGCTGGTGCCTCCCTTTGGAACAGCCTCCCTGCCCATTATAGATTTGAGCCAAACCCCCTCAAGTTCCAGAAACTACTCAAAACTCTGCTCTTCTCTACCTCTTTCCCTCTTTCCCTTACTTGCTAACCACCCCACTGCGACCGATGGCCTGATCCTCATTAACCTCACAGGCTCTCGGCCCTTCCCCCTGTCATTACCAGCAACCCCCCCATTGCATTGGCCCTGCCTGGCGACTCCACATACCACCCTTGCGTGTTGCTTGTCCTGGAACTTAGCCTGAGGTGCTCCTCCTGGCTCCCCTTAGCACTTCCCCTTTGAGCCCTACTCCAGTACATGTCCACTCCTCTGCAGCCCCTTCCATCTGCCTCCCTTGCACTTTTCTTCATTGCACTTGCACGACCGAATGCCACAAGGCGTAGTAGGACCACGACTGTATAAATATTATTGTTGCTTTTGTTTCTTACCACTGTTACTATCCTGCGCCCGCCCCATTTAGCCTTTTGGCACTTTGAAACACAATTTAGTTGTATAACGCGCCTTACAAATTACTAATAAATTAAATAGGCTTTGTTGGTGATGTTTTTGAGGGTATAGACTACGGGCGGAGATGTATTGACTTGAAATTGAGTGTCTGAAAGTTCTTCATTCTGACTTGTACTGTTTTCCGCTTGTATTTTCCCAGCCTGCCTTTTCTCTCTGCCCCTATAGCTTCCTTTCCCCTTCCTGAAGGCTTTCCCATACTGTTTTTATACCACATTTTCGTTCATTCTTCTCCATTTCCGTCTTGTTAGCCATGTCATTGTCTCTCATGCCTCAGCTTATTTCTCTGTCTACATCTTCACTACCTAATACCCCTTGTCCTTCTTCCACGCCCCCGAACTTCTCTCCCACTCTTTTTCAATCCCACTTTTTGCTGTCTCACTTCGCTTCATCTCTCTCCATGTCTGTTGCTGCTTCGGGTATTTTTTTTCCCTCTCAGCTCTAAGTTCTCTGATCGCTCCATTAGCTAAGTTCTTCTGTTGTTTATTATCCTGTGACATCCCCTCATCCCTCCCTTCTTCTCACTTCTCAGTCTTCTCCTATTTTCCATTCTCTTTCTCCCTCATGTCTCACTTCTCGCTCACCTCATCTGCCCTCTTCTACCATCTCTGATGTCACACCCGTCTCTATTTTCTACTATCATTTTTCCACCTGTTTCTCCCCACTGTGCTCTCTTTTTCTTTGTTTAATTCTGTTATCCAGCTTCCATTCTCATCTCACCCCCTTGTTTTCTTCTCTGATTGTCCTCATTTCCAAGCTCCCTTCTTTAGTCCCCACCCTCACTGGGGTTTACTGAGTTGTGTGTCTGTTAGTGGACCAAGCGTTGTGTGTTGCTGAATGTGGTCCTGATAGCGAATGTTCTCTGCATACTTGTCCAACAGTCCAACCCTCAGTAGCATCGTAATGAGGCAGTGACCTTTGCTGTGCCCTATAACGAAGACATCACCTGTCTTGCCAACCTGTCCTCAGCTGCAGGGAAGCTTTCATCAAAATGCTCTAAGCAGCTTCCACCTGCAGAGAGCTCCGTCAGTTCCCTGACCAAACCTATTGAATAAATATGTACTTGACAGTGATATATTTGTCGTAGCCTGAACATACAATTGAGCTGTCAACATTATGGATACACAATATTTCCGGTCCAGACCGTAGACATCTTTTGATCCACTTGGGCATTTTGACCATGGGTCCAAAAAGGTCTAGCCATGATTTAAATGCACGGTAAGTATCACTGTCTCCTCAAACCAACAGTAAATATTCACTCAAAACAGGCCCTTTTCTCCATAGACAAGCATTACCAACCCGACCTTCGCCCACCTCTTAAATGCACTCATTTACAAGCTCCTGCACTTTCAAGCATACATTACTTATGCCCCCAAATGCCACATCACTGATACCCAAGGAACGACAAAGCAGCACTGCACAGCGAGATAAGATGACGTGACCCAGATCACAGTATCATCTGGTAGCAGAGCCAGGATAGAAGCTGACCCCTTAGCTCCACTGTTTCAAACGTGGCTACCTAATCACTGCTCCCAGATAATGCGTCATGCTCTTCATTGAGGGTGGCTGGCCAGTTTTCCTACACCTTGTTTGGAGAGACGGAGCCCTGAACCTGCACCATGCCAATGGTCTGTCAGGTAAATAGCACCGTCTGGTGCCTGCGCTATGAAGGTTTAAATGTTGAATGTTATCAACCTCAGAGTCTTGGTATCAAAGGCATCGTCTTCCGTGTTGAGATTCGTGATTTTTAACTTTTATCTGGAAGCGAACAATTGTCTCTGCAACAAATGCTCCAACAAATGAGCTGTCTTCTGAACTATGGCGGCACTTCTAACCACCAATATACATGTCGATTTCACGTATTGCACATGATAAAGGGAGACCCCAAAGAAAGGTGAGCACACTATTGAAGCATGTTCTACGTACCAAAGGATTAATCAATCCGATTGGCACTGAGTTATCGCCAACCGCCTCTCCCCATTCTCAGATCATCAGCAGCACACTGAACAATAGCACAACTTGTTATGTTTTGTAAAACACTTTCAGTGATTTATTTTATAAGGCAGCCAGGTGGGGGTCCGGGAGGTTCTCCTTTTTGCCCCTAACGCTCACTTCACAAACAATATCCAGCCAGGAGCAGGACATTGGGTGGTTACAGCACATTATGTCTAACATGAAGGATATATATCTGCACAATAATGCAAACGCTGCTAACAACTGCATGAGGACACACTCGCCAATAAGACAATGAACTAACTGAGGAACCTAAAGGCAGCAGCAGTATCTTAAGGCTGCAGTGTGGTTCATCCTTAGGTATTGAAAAGGTCAAGCCTCACTCCTCTTCAAGCAGTGCATGCCGGGACATGCATGGTCAAAGCTATTGAAAACAGGACATTGGGAATTTCATTAAACTCTATGGCGGAGTGGACGACGAGTGGCAGTCTTGCAGCTGAGCTGAGCACGAAACGCTGTGGACCTGCCTTTGGAGTCTGTCTCTCATCTCCATTGCTACTGTGTGCTTGTGGGAGGACCCACAGCATAAAACCAGCTCCCAGCCGCGCAGCGGCCGTGGAGTGGACGATGAGTGGCAGTCCTGCAGCTGAGCAGAGCACGAAACGCTGTGAACCTGCCTTTGGAGTCTGTCTCTCATCTCCATTGTTACTGTGTGCTTGTGGGAGGACCCACAGCATAAAACCAGCTCCCAGCTCCCAGCCGTGGAGTGGACGACGAGTGGTAGTGCAGCAGTCATGGCTGTCAGGACTGCCAGGGCCACAAGGCCGGTGGAGGTAAATGCGTCTGTCAAATCCAGATGTCCCACACTCTCCCAAATCCCACTCCTCCTCACCTGAATCTTCAGATGACGACTTCTTCTTTTGCCCCTTCTTCTTTTGTGGCTTTTTTCGTGAGAAGAGGTAAAACTGCCCTCGGGTGGAAGCCCCCCTGACTCCCTAGGTGGACAGGGATACAGGAGACCCCCCGACCCCCGAGAGAGCCAGTGAGAGGAAAAAAGCGGAAGCTCAAAAATACCTCTCTTGTCAGCAGTTTAAGTTGGGCATAGGATGGCTCCAGTACAATAGTCTGTTGAAGGATAAGGTATTCAGAGACTCTTGTAGAGCAAAATGGAAATTATAGGCTGAGTCAGATGGTAAGTCTCTTGTCTGTAGTTCTCTTGCAGGTATGGAGGTGATTTCTGTGGAAGAAAGAAATCTGGGGGCGGAGTCCCAAAGGAAGAGTCCAGAGAATACACAGATAAGTAGAAGCGGAAGGTGGTAAGGCCGGAAGAGAGAAAAAGCGACAGGTAGGAAGGAATAGGGTAAAAGGTAAAGCACACACGCCGAGGAGTATACGTGTATCGAGGGAAAGCAGGGGAAACAGATAGAAGAAAGAAAGAGTACCAACACCCGCTACAGAGGAGACGGACGGCGGTAAGCAGAGACCAGAACAGGCAATGTAGGAAAGGATTTGGAGGAAAAAAGGAAGGCAGAATGGCACATCTTAATGGAAAGAAAGTCGCCATCTAACCAACAAGCACCATGATGGGAGGCGCGAAAGACGCATGACTGCGTCGTCCAAAGAAGACGAGGAAGGAAGCCGACTAAGAAGCTCTCGGCCGCATGTAAACACACCCACTGTTTATTCTGATGTGCTTAACAACATGCCCGAGCTGAGACTTGTCCCCAGTAATTCCAACAAGGCTGACCCAGCTCCACCCCCCTCTATTACCTGGACACACAGTCGGGCCAGTGAGCGATGCCCAAGATTCACCTCTGCCGTTGGCAGAAAACAACAGGGAACAACAGAAAAGCCAGCTTCCACTTACCTTGCCGTCAGGCTTGCTGCAGCAACCTCCAGCGCTCGACTTGGACCCACCCTGCACGGAGTGCCTCTGCGACTCGTGCCATACACCGCCAGCTCTCGGAGGGGGGCTGCTGCCCATGTGGGGAGCAGGAATGGGGTCCAGGTGTGGGCTGTGCGCACAGGACAAGGATGAACTCGCGCATGATTCACTGGAGGAGGGAGCGGGCGGGAGCGAGAAGCTTGCTCCAGATGCCCAGCAGGAGCTGGCCACACCCCCTTGGCCAAGGCCAACACGTGTGGAGGCACTGATCCACGCGGCTCCGGAAACGGCATTGAACAACACAGGAGAGCTGGATAGAGTTTCAGCCTCCGAGGCTGCCACAATAGCTCAGAATCTGAGGAAAAGACAAAGACTGCCTGACTCAGTATCTTTAAAAACAAAGAAAACGTTAAGGATCAATATGAAAAACACACGAAAAAACAACCTTAAGATGAATGTCCAGTGTGCTAAAAAACCACTCGTAATGAACACGACCATGTCTTTTGTCGCTGAAAAACAGGCAAAAAGAACTGAGGAGCCACCTCCCAGGAACATTGTGACAAATAACTTTCATGCACGAACAAGCTCCAGATCGGAGAATAGACATCGGTCCCTTGAGCTATCTGATACGGAAATACTCGAGGCCATCAGAGAATGTCTACCTTTCTCAAAACAACGTAGGCTGGACCTTAACTCAACTAATCTGCAGAATCCAACATCGCTCCCGAGCTGTGAAGCAAGGGAGTGTGCGACAAAACGACAAGAACTTCAAGAGAGGGGGGAATCTGCCCCCACTTCTAGCAAAGGCACTGGTAGAAATGAACGATCCACATTTCTTGCCAAATAAACAGCCAGATCTGAAAGAGAGGAATGACCTTGGGAGACCAGGCTCATTGGCTACAACTGAAGAAAATTCACTGTCGCCCCAGAGGGAGCAGGACTTGTCGCCAGATGCCGATAATGATATACCCAAAAACACCTCTCTCACGACTGAGCACAAGAAAAGAGGCTCTCCCCCGCCTGCACCACAGCTGAGAGAGTTGGACCACAACACAAACCCAGATAACTCATTAACTCCACTTAACTCGACAGGTGAACACCCCTTGGAAAGTATGGGGCGACCTCAGCATCCTCATCAAAGCTCCTGGAGGATTGACCACCTGCTGTCCTCTCCGGATGCAACTAGGAACAAAAGAAGCTCTTTGGACACAAATCAGCTTGCCAAACTCCACCGTCCAAGCCTGACAACGTCTCAAACTGATTCCTCAATGAGGGGAGCTCCAATCCCGCAGCAGTCGCTGAGCCCGTTGGGGAGCCCCAACAAAAAGACATATTTACTTTTGATCATGTCAGCCATGATGATAGCTTTAGCGCCATTCATGAAGCTATATGAAGCAGTGGCAGACTCCTTAAAAGACCATACAACCCTGCAAGCAATGATCCATAGTAAGGTCATCTTCCTGGAAGCTTACATTATTGCACTAGAATCACGACCAAAGACCTTGGCGTCCTGCCAAGAACAGCTGCTCACCAATCCCCAAGAGCCCCAAAAGGCTAAGAAACAACGATCGACTTAGCAGTCAACAAACCAGACAATGATTGACCTACTGCGCAACTGGCGACTGAAACCATAATGGGATTAAGTGGAAGCCCCGAAAAATCACTCAGAGCCGATTGTACGGCAGATTGCCAGGAAACATTGGTTACTTCCAAGAGTGGGTCGCTAAAGGCACTGATCACGTCCACACCCACTTGGAAGGAAACTGCTGGAAAAACCAGGCACTCAAATGACAGAACAGATTTTCCAATTTTTCACTCAGCCTCGAAAGAGCAAAAATCAACCCCAGTGTCTTCCGTAAGCTACCAGGCAAATAAACAGTGGGGAATTCGAAAATGGACGAGGCTTCGTCACCTAAAACCATCAACGACTTTCTTGAGAATGAGGCTCTGATGAACCTGAGTCAACACTTATTAGGTCAATCGCTGACACAACCAATCGTGGAGCGAAACCCCACTGCATCGACCAAACCAACCACTAACATATCAGAGGTCAACTCCGGTGAGAAGGATGAGAACTGGGACAGACACCATCAAACACTTGAGGACAGGTGTAAAAGATCTAATATAAGAGTAAACTGGAACCACGAAACTCTGAGGCAAGTGAACCGAAAACCTCGTAGCAAGAAACTGAAAAAGTAACCGAAAGGGAAACAAAGCGGGCACTTGACGAACAGGCCATTGTAAGAGCTTGAAGGGAGAAACAACGTAATTCGCCAAGGCACCACGACCACTGAAAAGAAAAAACTAAGGTGAGACAGAGATTCGAAACTCCTCCGAAGCACAAAGGCCGACTCGGCAAAAGAGATAGCTCATACATCCCATCGCCCCCTTGTAACTACAGCAAAGATAAGATCAATATGAGCAAAGAGAACGAGTCAGCGTCCCGTCATACACTTAGGGAAATGAGAGAGACGTGCCTGCACTATAGATCTGGAACCCAAATCTATAACGAAAAACCAAGAAAATGGGAACAGGCAAAATGGATAATCAAACTGACGCAATCTGAAGAAAACAAAGACAGGATCACACTGAATAGGAGTTCAGTGTTAACACTCTTTAAACATATCCGAAACATGCGTCATATTAAGTCAGAAGATCTCCTAGTGGTGGAGTCCAGCCACAAACACAAGAAAGCAAGAACTCACTTACACATTGCTTCAAAAACAATAAAGCCTACCATCAAAGACAATATAAATGAACTATTAGGGATGGGATACGAGCTGAGTGTATATCCAGCAAGCAGTACGACAAAGAGACCAGCTAGTCACGATGAAAACAAGCGGCATGGGCCGTGCAGCCACAGCTCTAGCGAACATCCCTACGAGATATCCAGCCGTCGGGAGGATGCGACAACCAAAACCACAGCAATGTGGAGAAGGAAAGTGCTAGGTCACCAGAACATAAGAAGATAAACACCAACCACACCACATCAAAAAACAAGGAATGAGAGGCAACAGTGTCGGTCCTCACAAGTTAGTCAACAAATAACCAACGAAACGACAACAGCAGGCCTGCAAAAAAGGACGCGACACAAAAAGAGACTATACCATCACTACATCCATCTCACAAATGGTACCAAATCAAAAAACAGAGAGTGAAGCATCAAATAAATGTGGGCCAATGCAAGGGCTGTGGTCTGGGCTGCCAAAAGCCCTAATGTCACAGAAACAAAAGTAGCAATCCACAGACCTTGAGCACATTGATCAAGAAAGTTATCGCCCTAACCATCTAGGTCAAACCATTAGGATGTGCTCATGGAACACGAGAGGGCATTCACACCTGCAATCTCCCGGCGACATGGACATCGGGAATGATGTCATAATATGCCTTCAGGAGACCTGGCTGACAGAGCACACTTCAATGCAAGGTTATGAGCTAGTGCTGGCGCCAGCAAAAAAAGGCCTGTTAGGATGGCCTTCATCTGGACTGTTGATCGCCTGTAAGAATGGATGTGGGATCCAACTGGAACAGACACTGATTAGCAAACAAGCCATTCTGATTTTCAAAGCATCATGGACATACCAAGGCACGAAGAAATCCATGTATGAAAAAACAACATTAATAATAGCAAACACGTACTGGAACCCGGCCTCCAATAGACACAACAGTTTATTTGGGAATGGTAGAAGAAGCAATAGATGAAGCCCTTGCCGTCCATCTGGCACAGCGCTTTCTGATATGCGGCGACTTCAATGCGATTTGTCCACCAAGAACAGGAGTCGACTATGGTCAAGTAAACAAAACTGTTGCAGGGCAGCGTGGGAAACTGTGGATGCGCCTGATGGATTCAAGAAACCTACATAATTTGGACTAGGCCTTCTTGGACTAAAATCGACCACCTTTGTCAGAGAGAAACGACGCCAAGGCCACGATCAACTACATATTTGTAACAGAAACAATACTGTCAGCGACTAGATGTTTTGAAGTCACAGGAGTCAACACCAGCGATCATAACCCACTCTCAACCACTTGGTGGGCAACGTCTCCTCCCACGAACCACATGTAAGCTCAGATCGACAGCAACACACAGGGAAACAGAGTAAAACTTTCGGCTACATCAATTAAAGAGCTGGAAAGTAGATTTAACATCATGACCTACACAAACTGCTCAAACAAAACAGACTACTTCCCATTATTAACAATGTACAATAAGGCATCAACCTCGAAGCAGACCTTTAGAGAACAACCGAGACACGTGTTCGATAAAATCTTGGTGGACAAACAACGAGAACTGAGGAAAATACAATGCAGGGCAAATCTTATTGCAACCCCGTCAGCATTCAAAGAGGCAGAAGCAGCCTCAAAGCAATATAAATCCTGGGCTAAAAGTCATCGGTTGCACCTTTACCAACAGGACTACGAAAATATCTTAAACACCATAAGTGGCAACAAAGCGAGAGAATTTTAGAGCCTATTGAGAACAACATCTAAGGGTTCAGAAAACTCCATAACAATTAACACTGGCGAACACACTTGGACAACGCATTTTAAGACCTTGTACCTAACTCCAACAACTACAACAACCTTCTGCACCAGGGTGCAACCTTCACCATGGATAAGAGTGGACGACCAAAGTGAGATATTAGACCAGATCAATTCCTTAAAGAACTCCAGAGCTAAGGGGCCAGATGGGATCACCAACGTGGACCTAAAGACGAGACCAAACGAATGGGCGTGCCTCCTTAGTAAAATCTTTGGGAGATGCGTGGAGGTCAGCAACAGTGGTCCCAATATTTAAGAAAGGCAACAAAAAAGACCCGGCGAACTACCGACCAATCGCGTTACTGGACGTAATGGGGAAAGTATTTGGCTCCTTGCTACTGGATAGATTTAAGAGCTGGGCTCAAAACGCGCCCTGTGAAGATACATTTCAAACAGGATTCAAGAAGAATGTAGGTACAGCGGCAAATATCTTACTTCTGAACCTCCTAAAGAACAAAGTTTTGGAAGGGGGGCCTCGAATCTTCATTGCCTTCATTGACCTCACTCAAGCCTGTGATCAAGAAGAAAGATCGAGACTATGGTCAAACCTTGAGGCCTGGGTCTGCCCTACTGCCCTGTTGGACCCAATTAAGGCCCTACATTCCGACACCAGTATGCAAATTCGCCTGGACCAAAACGGCCTACTGTCAGCCGTGATTCCGACATCTCGAGGTGTAAAGCAAGGGTGCCTGTTGATTCTGGCCCTCTTTCTGCTATTTATGGGTGACATCAAAGGCTCAGTCGCAGAAATAAGATAATTTCTGCCAAAGCTATGTAAAACAGCGATCACAAGGCTACTCTACGCAGACGATTTAGTCTTGCTAGATCATACACCTATTGGGCTACAACACAAACTAACCTACAAAGCTCTATCCAGGAAAACAACTTGGAAATTAATGAAAGGAAAACAAAGTTCTTGACTCTTGAAGTAACTACAAGAAAGAGAGAAAAAACTTGTTTAACCCTCGAAGGAACTCCTATTGAAAAAGTTCTAGATTTTAAATATTTGGAGGTCATCTTGGATTCCACAAAGCAGGGTTGTGCAATGCAAGACTCATTAAGATCTAAAGTCAACAAACGGGCGGCACAAGGCAGAGCCATAGATAAGAAATTTGGCAGGTACTCTACAGTCCCAGTATGAGAGTTCTATAAAAAAAAAAGGTGACGCCTACATTAATATATGGAGGTGACGCCATGTTAAACCTACCACCGAATATCTGGTCAAAAATGGAAGCAACATTTTGGAGGAAAGTCCTCAGTTTGCCAAACTCTACTCCAGCTGCCTCCATCTGCCGAGAACCAAGTTTTCCCTCTTTGAAAGGAGCAGTAAAACAGTCCACATTGATGTTGTATAGGAAGTGTCAAATGACAAACCCCCCGTCAATCTACAACCTAATAAACCAAGAAATGGCAGCAAAAGGCTATCACTCTGGAAAAGAGAGAACATCGAAGTGCTAGAATCAATAGAGTGTGATGAAGACACATTGATTAGTAATCCCGGAAAAATCCTAAAAAAACGGGAAGACCAAGATTGGATGGCCACACTGGAAGAGGCAGGATAAAACAAATTAACATCACACCTCCCGCCCAACACAAAGAAACTAAATGAGCTCCAATAATACATCAAAATATTTCCAAGTAAAAAGGGGAGAGACTTGCCCTTGCGTGCCCGGTTAAACTTGCTTCCAACCAATGAGATCTTGGCCATCACAGGCAAGTGCCCTTTGAACCAGTGCCGCTTTTGCAATTCAAGAGAAAAAGAAACCATCCGACACCTACTTCTAAAATGTTCCAGCAACCAACAGATAAGAGAACAATATCTAAAACATATCTTCTCAGACTTCATTCTCTCAGGCAAACAGACGTGTTGGGCCGATTGATTGGTGGCGAGAAGACACAGTGGCTACTAGCAACCTATAACATTCTTCAAATCATTAACCTGCCGAGAACCTAGCCAATCAAGAGGGCCAGTTTTAGAGAGACTTTCAGAGACATTTTAGATGGACATCATCACAAACAGCTAATCCATACTTTGTAAAAATCTATTTTTGATTAAACACAAATAATAAATTAAAAAAATATATATACTCTATGGAGGTTAAGTTGAGCCACAGACCAATAAAAGGGTATCGTTGCCACCCTGTAAGTAGGGGTTGGTACCGCTTCAATTACATAGCTGATAAGATTGCTCAGAGGGTCGAGCTCTTTCTGCTGTGATCTGCAGGTCGCAGGTTTGAATCCTGGCAAGGTCATCTCAGCCTGTGATCCTTCCAAGGTCAATAAATGAGTTCCAACTTCAGTTGGGTGATAGTGTATGTACATATGTCCTATGTAAAGCGCTTAGGAATAAGCGCTATGTAAATAACACATCTTTATTATTACATACCATAGAGAGGAGTGAAAAAACGAGATGGAAATGGAACAGTACAGATGGCGTCCATGGTCAAAAAGGCCGGATAGGATTAGCCAGTTAATTATTAGCAAGAACTCCTCCCACTCTATGGCTGGAAATATTATTTTGGGCAGACGCAAGGATATATTGGATCTTGATATTTAGCAAACATAATGAATATGCCAGTCTTTTATTTATTTATTTTGGAACATGGCTTCCTATTGTATGATGCATTACCTTCCAACGTTTTTTAGAACATTTTTGCTAAGTGTCCACTTAAATATTGGACAAATAGGGCAGGGCAAGAATACATAACTTTGTTCTCAGGGTCAGCCTTTCTGAGATTCTAAATTGAGCTGTTTTGTTCTTTTTTCTCAACAAGGGTTATGGAAAAAAACAGAATCCACTTTGTGTGGCACTTGTTGAATTCACCTCAATCTTCGGTGAAATCAATGAGGAGTTGCTATGGCAAAAGCCTTCTGAGGCTCCTCCAAGTTCCTCCAATCACTAAACACCAACACCTGGTTAGCAAAAGGTTTGGATCAGAAATTGCCTCTTTCTTTGTAAGTTGAAACAACATGAAGATTAAAACATGGTATTGTTCTGCCCCTCCCCGACCCCACCCCTTCCTGTAGGGCACATGCCCGTAACACCTGGAAACATCCTTTAAATCCTCATGAAACTGTGTTAAATGATAGTTGTTATTTTATGTTGATGATGCAGTTATCCTTAACCGAATGCCTGTTGGGATGCAGGGAATGAAGGCCCTTGAACCTTACTGTTTGGACCGATTATCTCAGTCATATATTCAGTGGTTAAGAAACTAATCCACAACTAGGCAGCAAGGGTTCAGCACCCTTTACATGGTAAGAGTGCCAATTTAAGAAATCTATTGATGGGGTCCAGGCAGTGACGTGAATAAACAAAATGGCAAGGAGAGCCAGAGGACTTGGTGGTCTGTAATGAACACATTCCAACCTAGTTGGATTGATTTGATTCAATTGCCTCCATGTGTACCTTCCTCATTGTTTCTAATACATTTCTCATATGTGTGCTAGAGCGTCTACACCTTTCTCACGGCACTGAATTCTGTAGCCACAGCAGGGGATGTGTGCCTACCCCATGGCTTCTACATGCATGACTTATTACTGAAAACAGATGCCCTGGTATTTTAAACGTGCTTGTCATGTTTACACGGTGTCCTGTTTCTTCGTATGGCTATTGATCGGTGTCCAGGCATCTCTACTGCATCCCATATACTTTCCTCATGGCTGCTCTTGATGAAATGGGTCCAGTGCCTATGCTTAAACGCAAGGCACCCATTGAGCACTGCTAGTATTGCCCTTGCAATGCAACTTGCTCATTAGTCTGATTTCCACTCGTATGACGGGGATAAGGGCACTCCAATGCAGTTCTCATGATTGTTTTGATTGTTGCCAGGGCAGCATATGAAACTAAGGGTTGTAATGCAGACAACGCGGGAGAGAGGGGACTTTAGTTTAGGGGGAGCCACATTGATTTGTTTCTAAGGGTCCAAACATCCACCACACTGCCCCTGCAGGACTGTAATACATGCTCAACATATTTGATTTCCTTAGCCATAATGAGTGTTTCGTTCCGCCATGCGTCCCGCTACGCGGTGACGCAGGGCATTCCTAATAAAAGCCCCGCCCCCACGCTCGGGAGGCAGTTCCGGGGCAGACCATCCACGCGTGTGTGTGTGCATCATTGCTGCTCCCGCTGGAGCTGCGCCACAGGCCGTGCGGCCTAGTCCAGCAACGCCCGCCCCCGTGTGCGCACGCCGAGGGCTGGAACATAACAATGGCGACGAGGTGGAGCGAATACCAACACGTGCTCGGCGTTTACAACGCATAGATCGCCCGCAGCCATCGTGGCGAAATTTGTTTGTTTTTGCCTCTCCTTCCAATTCGCCCTATACCTGCCGGCTGGGCATTGTGGAGCCATCTGGCATCTGGCCTCCCACACTAGAGGGCAGAAACACGAACTGGCATCAAAACTACGTGGGAGCACAAGTTCCTGAACTTTCCGTCACAGTGCTTGGAAACCGCAGCACTTCCAGGGAAGGCCCTTCACGGCGCTGGTGGTCGCCCGAAGAGCTCACGCCAACACCGACCAGGTACACGTGAACATGGCGGCCGATACGTCCGCCCCTGGGCCCACCACGCCGTCCAGAATTGCGGCAAACCTGTCGTTGACGTCCCCACAGCCTCGCACACAAGGAGTTCATCAACACTGGTCCAGCCTTTTGACCCCTTTACCGACCCATCATCGAGTAGACCCAGATGGCAGCTGTGGATCCAGAAATACGAGATGGCGATGGAGTGCAAAGATATAACGTCGGCCAGGAAGATGAAGGTGCACCTACTGCTCAGTGTGGGTGACGAGGTACTGCACATTTTCAACTCCTTGAATGTTGACGATGGCCAAGATGCATACCAAAGCGCAAAAGATGCCCTCACGGCTCATTTTCTCCCTCAACTGAACCCGGACTATGAGACTTTTATTTTCTGCACAACCATACAGGCAGCGGACGAAACCCTGGATGCCTACCACACTCGGTTGAGAAAATTGGCCATGTCCTGCAAGTTCACAAATGTTGAGAGGGAGATCAGGAGGCAAATTATTAACGGCATACACTCAGAAAAACTAAGACGCCTGATACTCAGCGAGAGAGGTCTTCCCCTGCAACGGATCCTTGAACTTGGACGACAAAGGGAACTAGCTCACACCAGAGCGGCCAACATGGAGGCCACGCTACACAGATTGTAACCTGCTCTCAACACAGCCATGGTGGCCCAGATCACCAACAAACAATCCTCGAGGGATGACTACAGTGGGGGCTATGGCCAGAACAGGTGGCAACCGTGCATTCCTGGGCCCACAGAGTGCGGCTGGTGTGGTGGCCCACGACATGGCCGCCGCAACTGTCCTGCACAAGGCACCACATGTGGCGCCTGCGGCAGGAAGGATCATTATGCAAAGGTATGCAGATCAGCGGGCACCTTCACGCAGCCCCCACAGAACCTTCCGGAGAAGAACGCAACCAAGAAAAAGAAGCAAGCCAGTGCAAGGAGGGTCGCAGTGGCCAACTCTTCCACGGAGGAAGAAGGGGATGATGTCTCGGCAGGGCAGCAGGATCCCGGTAAGGACAACGATAGGAAAGGGAGGAAGGTATACCTGGTGTCTGCATTAAGCCAAGGTCAAGAAACACAAAGAAAATCTGTCCGAAGGCGCAAGTGCATGGTCACCGTCCAAAACCAGCGCATTCTCATGACAATTGACACAGGCGCCTCGGTGAATATTATACCCACAAGCATATTCCAGACTCTAAACCCTCAACCAGACCTGAAAAGCACAGACACGCTGTTGTATGCATACGGCAGCCGGAAGCCCCTACCAGTCATTGGCAGGTTCCGCACTACGCTGGAACACGGCGAAAACAGATTATGGTCGAAAGTCTATGTCGTGAAGGCAGTAATTGAAAGCCTCCTGAGTGGGGACACAGCAGAAGATCTGGGAGTGGTCAAATTCATCTGCCATGTCGATGAATCCGAGGAGGTGGAGAAAATGTTGAGTCAATACCCCAAGTTGCAAGATGGAATAGGCTGCTTGAAGGGCAAAACCATCAGACTGCACATTGACGAAACAGTACAGCCGAAAGCCGTAAGGCATCGGAGGACACCTTTCCACATGAGAGAACAAGTGGAGCAGGAACTCAAGGCACTGGAAGAAGCCGGCATCATAGAGGCGGTCACAGGGCCCACACCATGGGTCTCTCCAATGGTTGTAACGCGAAAGCCTAAACAGCCCTGAAAAGTCCGGATTTGTATTGACATGCGTCTCCCTAACACTTCCATCAAAAGAGAACGCCACATCACCCCAACGATCGACGAAATCGTAGCGGACCTCACAGGGTCTTGTGTATTCTCGAAAGTTGATTTGAAGGCGGGGTATCACCAATTCAAACTCCACAGAGACTCTTGCTACATCACAACATTCTTGACGCATTTGGGGTTGAGGAGATACAAATGCCTGAGTTTCGGGATATCGTCCGCTGCTGAGGTATTCCAGCAAACCATCCAAGAGGTCATCAGGGGCATCCCTGGTGTCCTCAACGTGAGCGGCGACATTCTGATTCACGCCCCGACAAGAAAGAGCATATCAAGAGGCTTCATACCCTACTGGGCAGACTACAAGAAGCTGGGCTGACCATACACAGGGAGAAGTGTGAGTTCCTCAGATCAGAAATAACTTTCTTTGGTTACAAGTTTGGCAGCATGGGCATCTCCCCTGATCCCCAGAAGGTTGCAGACATTCAGGCTGCAAGCCCACCGATGATCCCCACAGAGGTACGCAGTTTCCAAGGTATGGCCACATACTGCGGGAGGTTTATCCGAAACCTGGCCACCATATCTGAGCCACTACGGGAACAGAAGAAAGCAAACATCAAGTGGGACTGGGGGCAGAAGTGCCAAGACTTGTTCGAAAGCATCAAGGAATCCCTGTCCGTCGACACCAAAATGGTGTATTACAATACCGAGCTGCCCACAGAACTGTTCGTGGATGCAAACCCCGTTGGGCTCGGAGCCATCCTAATGCAGGTGACGAAGGAAGGGGAAAAAAGGCCAATAGCCTATGCCTCGCGAGCCCTCACGGAAACCGAACAGAGGTACTCCCACATTGAAAATCGCCGTGCTGTGGGGGTGCAGGCACTTTCATCTCTACTTATATGGGCGGCGGTTCAAGGCAATCACTGACCACAAACCCTTACTATCCATCTTCATGGGAACGTCATCACACCCTCCGGCACAAATCACCAAATGAATACTACATCTTCAGCAATACGACTTTGATCTCATCTACCAACCAGGCAGTGGAAACCCCGCGGTTTTTCTCTCGAGGCATCCGCGAGCGGCAACCCAACAAGAAATCTAAGTGGCCGAAGAGACTGAGGAACATATATGCCAAGTGGTACGTGCAATGAGACCAAAGGCTGTGAGCATCGAGGACATCGAGTCAGAAACTCACAAGGATCCTTGTTGCAACTTAGTGAAAGATGCCATTATCTCAGCGGACTGGAAAACCTTCATGAGACACACACACAACAGAACAGCGGAAGCGAAAGGGTTTCTGTCCGACATGTTCACCGTCCGGCAAGATTTGTCGATCACAGAAGTCGGATTGATACTAAGAGGAAACCGCATCGCAATCCCTCTCAGAATACAAGACAGGATAGTGGCCCTAGCGCATGAAGGACACCAAGGACTGGCAAGGACAAAAGCCCACATAAGGCACAGGGTATGGTTTCCCCAGATCGAGGAACGGGTCGAGACACTCATCAGCACGTGCCTAGCCTGTCAGATAACGGGGACCCTGCCAGAACCGGAACCAATTCTGTCGGCGGAACGCGGCCGCTCTCGGTGGGAGGCCATCAGCATTGACTTCTACAAGCTACGAGAAGGCCTCCACCTTTTGGTGGCCATTGATGACCACTCCCGATATCCGGAAGTTGAAATAGTCGAATCCACAGCAGCGGAAGTGGTCATTCCGGCCATAGAGAAAATGTTTGCAACTCACGGACTACCTACCTCCATCAAAAGTGATAATGGGCCACCGTTTACAGGGGAGGAATTCAAAAACTATCTGCAGGACCTTAATATAAAGTATCATCACATCATGCCGAGATGGCCCCAAGCCAACGGGGACGCAGAACGGTTCATGAGAACCATTAACAAGGTGCTAAGAGTATCCAAGGCGAACGCCAGCCCATGGAAGGTTGACCTCTAACGTTTCCTCATGATCTATCGGGTCACCCCCCACAGCACAACCGGCATACCGCCGGCGGACCTCATGTTCGGCACCATCATCAGATCCTCGATTCCGCACCATCCAAGTAGGACCCCGGACGAGGTCAACGAAGGACGCACGGAAATGAGGAGAAGGAGTGCCAACACCCACATGAGTGGCAAGAGGAGAGCGAGGCCGTCCAATCATCAAGTGGGGGACCAAGTCGTCATGTTACGCAACCCCACCAAGTCAAAACTCGACACCAGATACGAGGAACTGCCATGGACCGTCAGTGACCGGCACGGAACCATGGTGACTGTGACACGAGGACGCCGTCAAGTGACGAGGAACTCGTTGTGGTTCAAGGCAGTACCTCCAACCTGTGGACGGACAGTGAGTGCCACCGGGAAGACGAGGACGCTCAGCCCAACGAAGAAGAGCCTGGGTCCATCCCAGAGGAGACAGGAGCGATGGATGGAACTTGGGAACCGCTGGATGCACCCGGCCTCGAGGACCCGAACAATGAAGGTGAGCCAGATCATGAGCCGGGAGGGTATAGGCCCCGAGAAGGGCGATACGGTCTGAGATCTGCCACGAGACCGCCAGCCATGTTAAATGACTATGTGTGGTAGTTTGATGCACCCGGACCACGAACATTAATGGCAGGGTAGCTATTGGTTAAAGACGTGAACAGATGTGGAACTTACAGTTGATGTCAGTTAGTGTTATGTTTGTTTGTTTTATAATAAAGGAGGAATGTTACGTTCCGCCCTGCGTCCCGCTCGCGGTGACGCAGGGCGTTCCTAATAAAAGCCCCGCCCCCGCGCTCGGGAGGCAGTTCCGGGGCAGACCATCCACGCGTGTGTGTGTGCATCATTGCTGCTCCCACTGGAGCTGCGCCACAGGCCGTGCGGCCTAGTCCAGCAACGCCAGCCCCCGCGCGCGCACGCCGAGGGCTGGAACATAACAATGAGTAAATACTGGCAGAGGTTTCCTAAACGCATTGCATCCTAATCCCAAGGCCAATGCAGGCATGTAGAAATGCAAGACGTCTCAGTCAGACCAGGAACGCAATTTCAGACATAATTATTGAGCATTTGCAATTTAAATCGTAATATGTATTGCCTTACGCAGGCCCAATTCACGTTAAGTGCTCACGCCAAGCTGCACTACCTTCCTCACGCCATCCCATTTCAGTACAGCGTTTTCTTTTCTATAATTGCCAATGATTTCTTGTCAGTAGAGCAAGCCCTGCACACGCAGCCCTAAGTGGCGAGCCACAAGGAAAATGCTGCTATGAGGCTTGAAGTGTTCCAAAGGCTTCTTCCCGGATGAGAGGTTTGAAAATAGGTCTGTTTGGTTGAAATGAAAAAAGGCTTCCGCGTTCCCACGCCAATGCACTCCCTCCCTGCGGCAAATGCCACTCCAAGTGCCTTCGGTAGGAAATGAAGGCCATCGATCAGTCCTAATGCATGTACACAGGTGTGTTGTATGCGGAAGGACTACACTACTGAATTGTAACCTGTCCGTTACGCCTATTCAGTTTTTCGTATCATCTTCGTTAAAGGTATATGGCCGTGCTGAGCCTGTACCAAATCGTTTATTATTCTTGTAATTTCTACAGGCCAGTCCCAATTCTACTAAGTGAAATCCTTGTTTTATCAAAGGCGAAGGATGCACGTGACAGTGCAAACAAATTTCATTTAAACATTGGTTAAATGATACACCCACATAGGCAGAGAGATTGGCCATTATTGTAGGAGAATGATCCATCCATGATGAGGGCATTAACTAAAATGATAATGACCCATATTGAGGTCTATAAGGCTGTTTATTAACC
This sequence comes from Ambystoma mexicanum, assembly GCF_040938575.1. NCBI lineage: Eukaryota > Metazoa > Chordata > Amphibia > Caudata > Ambystomatidae > Ambystoma > Ambystoma mexicanum. Next base: position 795,562,575 of record NC_090935.1, on the reverse strand, counting down.
CTTACTGGTAATAGCACTGTAGGTTCCGAATTTGTGATGGTGTGGTAAAAAATGCTAGTTTAATTGTGAATCGAGTAAATAGCAAAAAGATGTTAGTTAATTAAATATTTTATTTTGTATTATTTACATAACAGTGTTGTTGTCGTCAGGTTAGTTAGCCTGGTGGAACTGGAACAGTGTTAACATGAGGATGTCTTAGATGCAATATGAACGTAAACCGTGCATTACAAAAGTGAAAGCGTGTTACCATATGTGTTCTTTCACTGTGGTGCATCAAAGTTGATTTTGACTGTTACATTGAAAGTAGGTAAGTCCATGTGCAATGGGGGCACCATGGTAGCTCAGTGCCATTATTGCCCATGACCTCCCCCTAACATGTTTTTGTTATTGTTATTCGCACAGAAGGGATTTCATCCAGGCTGCCATTAGTTTATTTTTGGAAGTTTATAACACAACTTTGGCCTATGCTTGGTTTCATAAAAATAATACAATCAACAAAGATAGCCGGCATTAGAAATAGAGTGGAGACTTGCCCCTAATCATTTAAACAAAGAAATTGGGATGAAAGGAAGCTAAGTTCAGACATTTCCATGCCATAGAAAATGATATAATTTTAAATGAACATTCAAACCTCACTCATTGCGCTGAACAGAAACAGGAGAGGCCTGCTTTAGTAGAACCACGTCTGCTAGGGGAAGTGGGAGGGATGCTTATTACACTGGCAGAAAATCATTACATGATATTCCTATGCATAGTAGAAGATTCAATATTCTGTATGTTCTAAGTTGATCTTACAACCTCCATAAACCTATGCAACCCACCATAACTCATATTTCACTCATATGCGCAAACTAGGAAGCCAAAGCATCACATCTTGGCAAAGGGGATTCACTCTGAATGTGATTTATATTAATGTTGATGTTTAGATAACCTTTCTCTAATACCATACTTGTCATTACTATTGGAGAAAATGAAGTGTTTTAAGAATCTGCTTTTAATTAAAAGAAAGTACACTTATGTATATCCTGTTTAAAGTATTTAAACACACTGTTTGACAAGTGGCAATGTAAATACTGAATCACAATATGCAGCTATTAATATTCACAGATATAAGTATTTCAGTTAGGCTAATGAATGTCTGAGTTATGTGAACTAGTGAGATGTTTACAGGCATGTTGATTTTTCTGTAGATCACATCCCTATGTGAGTAAGTTACTGTGGTGACATCCCTGGCATAAGCCTTTGGGACCACCTTGATTTGGGGTGTTATATACAAATGAAAACTAATATTCACAATAATTCCCACACCACATGTTGCACACATCATGTGACTTAACTGGAGTACAGAAAATCCTATGCAAAAAGAAAAACAGTTTCTGATAAAGCACTCAGTCCTAAAGAATAACAGGCATTTTGCATGTTTTCTCTGAAAAGTGGATGGATCTCTTCCCTATGAAAACAACAGTTTTCCTAAATTTGTACCGGGTTAATTGATCATAAGAATGGCTTGTTAGAAAGACCTTTGTAAATGTTGGAAGCACCATGATCAAATAGGATAAACTGGTGTCTGGTGTTCTTTAGCATTCACACATGAAGGAGAGAAGAGCTATTCTTTTGTATGAAGGAACCATCTCATATTCAAGCAACATAAAAAGTAAAAATTAATCATCAGGAAGATTATACTTAAGTTTCAGCATACTAAACATGTCCCCATAAAAGTAGTATGGGATAAATATCACCGAAGGTAAATAGATCATATATACCATGCACAAAGTATAATCCATTTTGCCACCTTATAGACTCAATACCAATTTGAATAGAATACCCCATAATAACACGTTCAATAACAAAAAACATGTTCCTTGTAAGAGTGTATACAACTCCAATAAACTTCAGTAAGTAGCTTTAAATATAGGAAATGTATTGAGATTATTTAGAACATTTGCAAATACTAAATCACATGGCACATAAGGTAAAAAATAGTTTCTCTGTAATAAACCAAACTGGTGACAAAGGGATAAAATACATCTTGGCGCCATAATTCTCCTTGTTTTAACAGGAAAGCAAGATGATACAATCTGAAATTGGCAGCTGAAATCCACAGCAATCTCTTTGCAAGTTTTCAAAATGTCATGGCTAACCTTGAATGTTTAGCTTTCCCTGAAGGCTTATAATATTGTAGCATTTGTTTAAAAAAGTAAATAGAAAGCTTAGTGCCACAAGACAATAGATATGAAGAGCAATAATTACATCAATTCCTACACAGATTGAGCCAGATTAGTAAACCATGATCCAAATATATATAGGCAATTGGACATATGTGTATCTCCATGCAGGATACCCTTAATTTAATTTAATGTAATTTAATGGAGCATAATAGAGGTTCTAGGGGCAATACAATTAAAATAAGGGATAGAGGGTAGCCTTGATTAGTACCTCCAGTTAAATTAAAAGAAGATGATGCAAGCCCATCCACAGAAATTGAAGCTCTGGGTTCAGAACAGATAACCCCAATCAAATAGTACAATTTTAGACCAAAAATGAAAACGTCTAAAGACTTCAACATAAACTCTGATGACACATGATCAAATGCAAGATTTGATGAACTTGCAGCAACAACATTACATAACAATCTAGTACTATCAAAAGACAGTTTAACCTCAAGAAAGGCATATTGATCAAAGGGATTGAAGTCAAACAAATCATCATTGATCTAACCAACCACAATTCTTGAGTATAATTCACAGTCATTGTTAGGTTTTGGTCTGCGATTAGAAACCAAAGTGAGATGTTTCTCTGGCTCAGGGATAACAACAATTAAATAAGTATTATACTTCCTACTACAAGAAAAACCAGTGGAAGTTAAAAAGAATATTGAATAATCTATGAAGAAGCAGTAATACAACATTTTGAAAAGTCTCAGGTCCCGGGGACTCTAGTTTCTGACCGAAAAGCTTGTCTTCTTTTTTCAGAGAACATACTTTTACAAAGATTTAATTAATCTTTGAGGCATGGCCTCTAATCTCAGAATTATCTGGTATTCCTAGATCTGATAGCGACCATCGGCCACTGCACTTAAAATGAAAAGTCCCTCAGAACATTGCAATAAGCGACAAATATAATTGGAGCGAGAATAATTGCCTGAATGAAATTGCTGGTTATTCAAGGTGATGATAAGGTGGGAAACTATTAAGAAGAAGAACATATTGGGCAAAATCTATATGCTCCTGCTACTATTGTAGGATAGAGTATTTGCAGATCCAAGTAATGCTAACATGGATCTAGTAACTAATAACGAACACATGGGGACTAAAATACCCCAACCCCCAGTACCGATAACCAAAAAAGCTTTAAAGAACAATACCAAAAAGACTGTACAATGGTTTGATGAGGAATGAAAAGTAGCTAAAACTGAACTTCTAAGCAAGGTAAAAAAACAGGGAATTTTCCCTTCAATCAAGTACGGCATCTAGACAATCTAACATGAAATTAGTATCCACAAAAAAGAAGAGCTATGCCCAGGTAAATTGGCATGCACTTCTAGATGCGATAAATGAAAGGGAAAACATTATATTATAGAAGGTGGTCACATTGGGAGTAAACAAGGATAGCAAGAAATGTCTGGTTGTTTTTACCCGAGAATAAATGTCTCTAAGGAGATATATCAGGAGTGCAGAGTGTCCTTTATGCAAGATCTCTCAACCTCAGTATTACTTTGAGCAAGTTCATTCCTTAATCTTTATCATCATGTAGGTAAAACAAGCCTATATCAGCTCAAAAATATAACAAGGTTCCAGGTCCAGACAAGCTACCAGCAGAACCTTTCAAAACAGAAGCTTATGCATGGGCACCATGCCACAGGCTAAAGAGATTATAGTTAAGGGCTACACTTTCTTTTTAGCTTAATAGCCGTAGAACAATAGATTCAGTCAAGGTATGCAAAAGGACTGAAGATTCAGTATTCGTCTTTACCCCTGATAAGTTTGTACAATGAGCCAGGATAGCTAGGAAGAACCTTTTAGACATATGCTCTTGAAAGTATTGTATATTATGATATTACTATTTTATTTTAGATATGATCTGGCACACATTTAATTAGTAACTGGATTTCTATCTTCAACACATTATATTTGAAGTAATGTTGCATACCTTATGAGTTTGAATCAAATAAAGGTACTACTTACTAGAAGTAATTTATCTTCAACGAAAATCCAAGTCAAATTAAGTTCATTAAGAAAATATGTAGTATATTCATATATGGCACAGTATGTTCGCTATATAGATTACTATAATACTTTTAGGATCCCTTCACAATGTCACCCTTAGAGGCAGCCAATTCCTCATTTTAGTTAGAAATGGCCAACACTTGAGTAATAGAAGATGTTACTCTGAGATAACCAGCCACCATACTTCATTTAAATTGGTGTGTATCCATTAAGTGTCTTCTCATTTCTAACCTTTTTGCAACATTGTACTTTCTAAAGAAATAACATAATATTTACACTTGTAGCTGGTAAACCTTATATTAATATGTCACAAATAATGCTTTAGTTTGTGGTAGCCATAAATGAAATAGATATGTTTCTTATTGACACTTTACAGGCATCACAATTAGAGTTTAGGATGGTGTAATTCTGAATATTATTGCAAAGAAAGCCAATTATATCCCTAGAAAACAATAAAGTTGATCAGGACAAAGAACAATGTCTGTATTCATTCTTTATTTGTAGCTATTAGTCGCAAATAAAATATCCAGTTTGAATGCAAAAAGTCATGATCAGAAATTCAAATGAGCAGAATAGGATAATTTGCAACTTTGCAAAAATATTACAAGAAATAAAAGATAGCTTATTCTAGAGTGTAAGTTGTGGGAAGCAGAAACATCTCAAAAGTGTGCTGTGTATGTTTATAGACTTTCCAAACATTGACTAATTAAACAACTTAAGTACAGATCTAAAAGCACCCTGAGATTGTGTTACACATATAATTACACATTCTCCCATGTAGCAGGTCAATAACAAAATTAGAATCAACACTATGATAATTGTCTCATCAACAATGTCCAAAATATTAGCAGAAATCACCTTATAAAATGTAGGGTCATTGCTTGTGGGTCGCTAGAGACCAACTGCATTACATAATATCTCTTAATTTCTGCTTTATCATGTTCATATCTCCCTATCATATTTTTTGATGAACGTATAATCTTAAAGGAATAGTGTGCTCAGAAATATTATTGTCCCGAGGGTTCGGCATATGTTTTTTAGCATACGTTGATCAATCGTACAAACATTTCCTATGCACCACACCATAGTTTTTTCACTTTTGAACACATGTGAAATCAGGCAGCAGGGCGTGGCCATTTTGTGATATTCTTATCCGTTGCCGCACCACTCAAGCAGGACTGCCTTGGCAGCACTAAATCATATCCCCCGCCCCTGAGCCTGACATTACCAAATCTAGTGATATTCTCTGCCTTTCTCCTTGACGTTACTGGGCAGCGTAGCCAAACGGAGCACGTCACAATTCGGAATATAAAACTGTATTTTAAAAGGAAACAGCAACACTGTACAATTTGTAAAGTACTTTTATTTCACAAAAATGCTACGCGAACATCCGGTGATTGCCATATTCAATCAAATTGGAATTTCTTTTCTTTGCTCTCGATCCACACATGTTTATCGTGAGTCACGTGGTGTTCCTTTTGGGTACACAAGGTGTTCGTTTTGGGTAAAAGAAGTGCTTTGATAGCACAGTGGATTGCAAGGCTTGTGCATCAACTTGGCTTTAGACCACCGTAAAGTATGTTATGTTGCTCCTAATCGCTGGTACCGCGTAAGGGCATTTCAGCCCTGTGATCGTCCCAAAAAATGGTCAAATATATCCAGCTATTGACGTGTATCTGGAGCTGCCGGTTGAAAAAGCCATCAGTTGGTATCTGGAATCGATGACAATCGCAGAATGGCAGGATGTACCTGTTTGGAAAATATAATAGAGATGTGTCTCATTAGCTGATCTTTATTACAATTTGTCATTTTACTTATTAATTCGGCATCGTGTTAAAACTAACGATTAGCACAGACATGAAGCAATGTGAACATAGAGAAAACAACATGGAAAGTACTCCACAATTTCCATCGGAGGATAGTGTTATGGAGCAGGTTCAGCTCTAAACGGGGTGCGGAAGCTGACACTACAATTCAAGGTGCACATAGATGGCATTTTAATGAAATATTAGCCTTGAAATCGCGGGAACTGAGTGGTGGTCTACATGCATCTCGATGCTGGACTGCCCATGTGCACGTTAGAAAGACCAGTACACACAAAGGTTGTACTCGTGTTTCATTGCAATATGCCACACAGAACAAACGAGTACAATGTAACCCAGCAATACCGGGCAGCTAATGATAAGTTGACTCGCTTGGGTATAAAATCATCAAAAGTCAAACTTACATTAGATTCAGCATTTCCATTCTCTTGGCGTAACGCAGACTCAGTTTGGATCAATGATTTTTCATAAACTGAACTTAAATGTTCCTTAGTCTAGTTTTGGAATGGAGAACTTAATCATATCTTACGTTATTACACCCCTCCTTCAATTCAATTCCTTTCAGAATGGTTCCTTTCTCTCAAGGTAAAAAAACAATTGAACCTTATACTGTGTGTGCAATGTGTGGGCTTCCTCAGCTCGCAAGCAAAAATTCAAAGCTGTTGACCTTCACTCATATTGAAGATACATTCTTAGTTTGCAACATCTTGTCTCACCGCATCCATGAGAACTGAAATTATGAAGCACGGGCACAGGAGGAAAAATGTGAGGACTGTCATTGCTCTCTGTTCGTGGAGCTGCTGAGGGGTAGGGGAAACTTCGCAATGACAGAATGCGTCCTACTCCAAAATTGGAGTCCAGGGTACACAAAATCAAGTCAAAATATGTCTAGCAGTAGCCCCACCTCTGCTTATGTCACGGCCCCCTCCCCCATGGCAGTAGTTTGGCAAATGAGGTGCCCACCAAGAGTGCAAGATCAGGATGCCACTTTCACGTATAATGTATGTTGGCCGGGGGCTCAACAGACCCACCCCTTCCTTACATTAGAAACAACCCCCAACACATGCCCCCATTAATATATTGGTCAGAGTGCTTCTAGTTCTCACCAACAACGCACTTTGATGCGCTGTTTTGTTCACAGTCAGTACTTCTTGCGTGCCGAGTATCTTATGTAGCCTAGGTCTCATCCCTTTTGTGGGACGAGCTGTTATTCAGCTATTTGGGCAACTGTATGGTGAGGCAACAGCCGAACTCCAAAGTTTCTTTCACACTGTTATCCATCTGGCCCGCCCACGATCAGTGAAGGTCCCACAGTAGCTCATTGAAACTGTGAACTGTGAAAGCACAGCGTTACATTGTATGGCAATCGTAAAAATTGCACTAGTTGAAAACAAATTCACAAAGAGGATACATTTTAAAAAACAAATTGGATGCTTTATTTGGACACTTCAAAAAAACAGTGTTGATCAAAAAAAACGATGGTAATCATTTGTACCTGGATTTGAACTGTTCCACGAGCTCTGCTTTAGGTGGACAGGGCACATTGGCAATGTTTTGTGGCAATGCATGTGTGCGCAATTCCGTGATTATGCATCTCCAAAACATTAATAATATCTTTCACAAAATCAAATTCCATTTCCTCATATACTGGCTTGACCACCCATTTTTGCTTCTTTTCGTAAAGGCCATTGGGCCTCATTACGACCCAGGCGGTAAGTTACCGCCTGGGCCGTGACTTTACCACCATGGCGTAAACTACGTTTACGCCATGGTGGTTGGCGGACTTACCGCCCCATTCCGACCTTGGCGGGGCGGTAAGTCCCCAATCCCCATTTACCCTTCCCCATTCCCATTTTTGCCCCATAGGGCATAATGGGAGTGGGGAAGGCGTTAATTACGCCACCGTAATGGATAAAAGCAGGTGTTAAAAGCGCCATGGCGCTAAGGGACCTCGTACTCAGGCGGTAAGGGTCGGCGCTGTTAACGCTGCCGTAAACCCCTTACCGCCTGGGTCGTAATGAGGCCCATAGTGTAGTGAAGCATCCCAAGGATTCCCGCAGTCCTCGATTGTACACGGCCTACATTCTAGTTATGCGCTAATACCACTAGTAATGACCTATATTTCATCCCTTGAATGTCAAAATGCAATCTCTTTGGCCTGTACTTTAGGCACATATTGGGGAACACCTCCAAATCTCCCGTGTGACAGAATTCTTTAAGTCCCTTCAGATCTCTTGGTAGAGTTTTATCAAACACAATCTTCTAAGGGCTTTGTGTGAGGTGAAGATGGAATCAACCACTTCTTCTTCCGTTCCTGCTCCGGTGACAAAGGGCCATGTTCACATTGGTGGAAATGTTGGTTTTCAGTCCAAGAGTGTATGTTGGAACAGTGGTGCCTTAGTGACCGCCATTTTTCTAATAGAATTTCCACAGACCCATCACAAGTTTTGGAGCTCCACCAAAGATGGTTGCTGAAAAACTGGGACCACTGTGAAATACTTTCAGAACTTTTTTTTTTCTCTGCAGCTGATTTTTTTTATTGATGGATTTGGCAACGTGCCATACATAAAATTGATGGTGAATATTTGGAAACTGCTCTCTCATTGTCTTGGCTATTGAAACATGTCTATCCATGGCTATGAGGTTGATTTGCATTCCCTCGATTGTAGATCTTCCAGTGATTTTATAAAAGCAAGCTTCTCCATGGCCACTGAGGATTTACATTCAGACACCTGCACGACCACCAAATAAATTAATAGTTGCTCCATGGTGTAATCAATTTGGCAAGCAGCATCTCTCAATTTTGTGGCTGTCTGTGTCTGCATAGTCCGTACATCACTGGGCAACTAGAAGACAGGTTGGAAAAAAATGTTCACTGTAAATCCAAAATACAGTATTGGACAATTTACATTAAAAAAGCACATTATGAAGGCCCCAGCACAAAACACTGTTTAAAAATTGAAATTGTTTATAAATTACTTTATCTTTCTTGCTTTTCGTTGAAACCTTCTTTACTGTAACGTCAGCAACAGCAAGCTGGTCAACCGACTCGGATCCACGTGCCTCCTCTTCTATATCTGGATCTTGTATACATCCCCAGAAAAGAGTATCCATTTAAAATAATTTGTATTGGAAATCAAGTTATTCCTTCGCACACATGGCTTACACAGATAAACTTGTATATCGTGTACGTCATTTGGTCAAAATATACATTTGGGATTTCACCTGATTGATGGCTAGTTTACTCGATCAAAGATGACTGTGCGAAGCACACTCTTAGAAATGTTGCACTCAAGTAATTTGCAAAAACTGCTTGTTTCTAATATTTTCACTGTGTAATAGTATCAGATCTAGGACCGACTTTCTTTCATGCCAGGGAAAATGTCAGTACGCATACCTCTGGCTCTGGATCAACTACAAGGGATGATGTAATTGTAGTCGAAGCTTCAGCATCTACCTGTAACACAGTACTTGTATTAGTATGGATGAAAACATTTCAAATTTAACACACACAATGTGACAGAGACAATGGTACATATCAATAGCAAACCATAATTAAACATTGTGTAAATGAATGACACAATACGTAAATATGATCAGATTATCTCATTTGAGGGAACAGTATGCATACATCTGGCTCTGGATCAACTGCAAGGGATTATGTAATTGTAGTCGAAGCTTCAGCATCTCCCTGAAACACAGTTCTTGTGTTGGTATGGATAAAAAAATTGAAATAGAACACACACATTGTGATGCAGACATTGGTACATATCAATAGCAAACCACAAATGAAACATTGTGTAAACGAATGACACGATATGTAAATATGATCAGATTATCTTAAATTCCATGCATAAAACAATTCCGGAACTGAATAGCTAATTAAGATTACCTGCTATGTGCTCAAAGTGGTTGTTGACTCCAGGCAAGACATGGATGCTGAATATTGCTCCTTCATATTCAGTGCATAGTCGTGGAGTTGTAAAGGGAAAATATTAGTTGATTTAGAAATGCTAATCTTAAAAATTGGCATGTAAGGAAACAGATTACGAAAATATTATGCTTATTTCAAAGGACACTATAGCATAGTTATCTGTGCCCATACATCAATTTTCTGTGAGGCTTCTAAAACCAAGGGCAGATGTTTAGCAAAATGGTCTTTATTTAAAAAGCAATACAATCTTGTAAATATGAAAAGTATTATAAGGGACATTTACACCTAAAACACCAATCCGACAATTTAGTTACATGTTCACTACCCCAAGGGCTACAGCTAAATCCGGAACCGTGACTCACCGGAGGAGGCATGTGAATGAATAGAGTCAGAATTGCATTTGGGAGCAATTTTCGGGTCGTTCTGAGTTGAGTCTTCTTTGTGTACATGGATGGGTCGTAGATATTCGGGTTAAAGTGCAGTTTGCCTATGCGGTATCGTTCACCCCTCTTGTCCTTCAAGACTTGTTTGACTCTACTTTCAAGCTCTGCCGGCGCATATCTGCAATATCTGATCCATTCTCTTATTTCATCTATAGCCTTTGGGAATACATGCATTGTAGTGCCTTCAGTTTTCTCATGGGTCTTAGAAGGGCAACCGAAAATCGCACATGCAGACATTGTTGCAAATTCTGCAACAAAAAAAGGTCAACATTATTCGAAAATTACTTTTAATTAAAACGTGAGAAAGAAGGAATTATATCATACATTCTTCTAAGCAAAGTATGTTTTGGTCACCACCGCAAATCCAGTGTAGCGTGGCAGGCTGCTTTAAAGGATAACTTTCATAAAGAATTCATTGATGTGATGAAAATCAGAACATGTTACTCATCCCTTGAATGTACTATCGTGCATCAAAAGGAAACATGCTTATATTATATACACGGTCCGCGAAGGATGCAATTCGATGACAAATGACACTGATGACAATTGTTATATCTATAACATAACAAATTAAACTCAAGTCAATGGCAATGAGACAAATGAACAAATCACTACTGGGTACGTTCGTTCCAGATATATCAAAATGTAGAGATCAAAGAGATATGATTAGGTGACATGCCCTTACCTTGACCAACAGTTAGATTCAGCAAGCAGGGTAGTTAGTGTCAGGGGAACAGGGAGATGTTCACAGGTAGCAAGACGACGAGCTGACTCGCAGTGGTCACAGATGTTCTCAGGTAGCACGACGATGAGCAGATTTGCAGTGGTCACCGAGTTTCTCAGGTAGCACGTTCACAAGTTGACTTACAGTGCTCATAGATGTTCTCATGACAAATATCAAGTGGTTTATAAAGAATTAGAAAAGAGGGTGTGTATGTGAATGAATGACGTGTATATGTCATGGTCTTATGTGGATTGGAGGGGCGCGGCCTGGTTCAGGGGATCCTGCTTGGAGACACCGGGTCTGTGGAGGGCATGTGTACAATTGCCCTTGGGCATAAGATAACTTTGAAGTGTACATGGTGTTTGGCACCTCGGCTATTTGCGCCCCTGCCAGCCCCCTTTGGCAGCGCACATCCACTGGTGCCAACTGCCTTTGATAATGGAGGGGGGATGGATGGGCCTGAGGCATGCAGACAAGGCCCGGAACACTGCTGAATGGAGACACGCTTATGTGGATTGCAGGGGCGCGGCCTGCTTCAGGGGATCCTGCCTAGTGACACGGGGTCTGTGGAGGGCATGTGTACAATGGCCCCTGGGCGTAAGATAGCTTTGAAGTGTACATGGTGTTTGGCACCTTGGCCGTTCGCGCCCCTGCCAGCCCCATTTGGCAGTGCATATCCACTGGTGCCAAATGCCTTTGATAATGGAGGGGGGATGGATGGGCCTGAGGCGTGAAGACAAGGCCCGGAACACTGCTGAATGGAGACACACTTATGTGGATTGCAGGGGCGCGGCCTGCTTCAGGGGATCCTGCCTGGTGATATGGGGTCTGTGGAGGGCATGTGTACAATGGCCCCTGGGCATAAGATAGCTTTGAAGTGTACATGGTGTTTGACACCTCGGCCGTTCGCGCCACTGCCAGCCCCCTTTGGCAGCGCACATCCACTGGTGCCAACTGCCTTTGATAATGGAGGGGGGATGGATGGGCCTGAGGCGTGCAGACAAGGCCTGGAACACTGCTGAATGGAGACACACTTGATTCACTGAAAAACTGAAACAACCATTGATAAAAGTTCTGTTGTGATTTATTTTGTTTCTTAATTTTATGGCACAAATGTACTGTACATTGTAAAGTTCAGGTTGCAGCACAGTGAGGGAAAACCCTCTGTATTAAGCACTGTAACTGGGGAATGTGTCTCTAATGACACCAACGACACAGGCGGGTATTACTCGTTGAACGCGTGGTCCAAGCCTCCCATGAAGCCACCATGTGTACGAACGATAGGCCACCAGCCTGTACCACCTGTGAAAGAGAAAGATACAAACTGTTTTAAATGACCAAGATAAGTGTATTAAACCTTAGTGGACAATGACAATTCTTGTATCCAAAGGCATTGTTGCCAGTATAAATGCTACCTAGACACTGTACAATATTGAACGACTATTATACGACTATTACTAGAGAATTGCAAGACTAAATTGGTTTGACAATGATATATTGAAGTTACAACAATATAGGAGACAACCATGAAATAGTAGTGGCATAAGTACCATCACAACCAGAGTATACTTACTCGTTACTTGGATTCCGAGGGCGAACTGTTGCGCATAGTTCATGCATAGGCACCATCATAATCCTCAACACGGACCCTGTGAGGCAGGCTGCCCTGAAGTCTGGCAGCTCGGTAACACATAGCGGTCGTGTCTCGCCTTGAGATATGTACGAGAAGCATCCAGAGTTTTCTCTGCAGCAGCAGTTTTCCTCCTCGGTTTGCATTAGCGCTCACTGATTGCAGGTGCACCAGGTGGAAACGCTGTACATGTCACTATGCTCAGGCTCTTGATCTGTTGAATCGTCCTCCCAACTGTCATCCGAAGCCCCATCGTTTCAGCATCTTTTGCTTTCGAGTAATTCCGCCTCGGAATACTCTGGCTCGTACTGGTAAGGCTGTATTGTTGCCATTGAGGGGGAAACAAAAATAATTTATAGCAATGGTACAGGTATCTGTTCGCACAGGCTACAAGCAACAAAGTTAGCTGACCAGAGCACAGAAACGAGGCACAGAATACTCAAAGAAAGACAGTGAGAGGAATGGAAAAGAAAATCTGATGTTGTCTGTTGTGGAGCGGTCTACTTATACTTATTGAGGAAAGAGGCATCCTGACGTTTCCATGGCGACACGTCATTAGCTGAAGCACAGAGAACATTGACACGAGATGTGCTTTGGCATTGTGAAATGGGCGGTACATGTCTAATGATGTCAGGCTCAGGGGTAGGGATATGATTTAGTGCCGCCAGGGCAGACCTGCTTGGGCGATGCGGCAACAGATAAGAATATCACAAAATGGCCGCGCCATGCTGCCTGATTTCGCATGTGTTCAAAAATGAAAAGCTACGGTAAGGTGCATAGGAAATGTTTGTACGATCGATCAACGTATGCTTGAAAACACATGCTCGAACCTCGGGACAATAATATTTCTAAGTGCACTATTCCTTTAATATTCAAAGAATATTTAAAAACTATTCCCATACCACCCTTTCTTTGAATCACCACAGAGGATACAAGCGGAAAAAAAATGTGCTTCATTCTTTAGATATCTATTTTGTTAATATACATCCTTCCTGCAATCAACAACTTTAATCTTAGTATATTTCTTGTGCATAGATACCCAGGAAAACTGTGCTTTTAAGATCTGCATGTCAAATTTAATATTTACAGTGTTCATACGTATATCCCTAACTTCTTCAAAGAGTTCTGCCTTATTAGAGGAATCTGAGTTTAGATGTTGGGCTTTAGCTGTAGTAGGATGAGTAGAACCAGTAGATTGTCTTTTATCACCATGACTTTTTTTCACTTCCTTTTCAGATGTAGTGGTACAAAGTAATAATGTTTCACATTCCTACCATGTATGTAGCCTCAGTCTAGCTTGCCCTCCAACATCTCTATCTAAACCCTATTGATTTTCTATCCCTAGCATACGTTGGTGAGCCACTTATCTAGGGTGAGGGGATAGATGTAGAGTAACTTCCCTATCTTAAACTAGTCACCCAGACACTTGAATATGGTATCGTCTTTTTGTTTTCAGGTTTTTCAAATTTGACAGTGGTGTGGGTACTTTGCTTTGCAAATGTAACTACTTTCATTTAATTCGTTTTTCAAATCACTCTTTCTCCAAAAGCACCACACCTGTAATTATTACAAAAGAAGGGGTGGGGGAAGAAGGAGGAGGTACTGAATTTAAACAGACTCCTCCTTCTCCCCCCACCCCTTCTTTTGTATCAATTACTGGTGGGGTGCATTTGGAGAAAGAGTGATTTGAAAAACTCTGTTATTGTGGCAGCATGGTAAGACATGCTGTGGCCATGAAGAAAGTGTAAAACAATATGACACCACTGAAACTGGTCGGCCAACACATGACCCTGTTCGCAGAGAAGGAGTAACACGAAGGGGCATATGAGGAAAAAATATTTTTTACAATTTTTTCACTTTCCTTTTTTGTGAGGGCAGAAAGTGCTTTGTGAATGAGATACTGCACCAGAATAAAGCAGTTGAGTGCATTTTTGTATGCTGTGTATCTCAGGTGATAACAACATATGGTGATCCTTTTTAATGCACTACATCAGGAGCCAAACCAGCCCTGTAATTATTTTTAAGGTGTGATCCTTGCGGAACAAAGGAAATTAATTAAATGTAAGTAGTTCCATTTGCAAAGCAAAGTACACACGCCACTGTCAAGGGGCTTTGAAAAATTTGAAAAACCTGAAAAAAAGAAGATACCAAATACGAGTGACTGGGTGACTCACCAACGTACGCTAGGGATAGAAAATCAATAGGGTTTAGATGGAGATGTTGGAGGGCAAGCTAGACTGAGGCCACATGCAGGGTAGGAATGTGAAAAATTATGAATTGGTAACAACCTATGATTGTTTTGTGTGATACATAATCTGGGGATATAGACAGGTGTTTTCCCCTCCAGTCCATTGATGTGTTTAAGGTACAAAGTCAGCCAATGGAGTACAGAATAATGGAGGCTAATTTGAATCAGAAGTTTAAATTAGGAGGCTGTTGATACTGGTAATGTTTAAAGAACTTGTAGCTACTTTCAGGAAGGGAGAATATTGTTTCTATAGCAAAGACAGTAGAAATATAATAACACTTGAGCACTACCTTTTGAGCATGGTCACCAGAAGTTAAGGTTTCAGTAAATACAGTACACATTATTACATTTCCTTCTTAATAAATTAAATTGTATAAGGAATTGACATTGTTAATATAGATCTGAGTATTTGCCTGCTATCAGTAATACCCTCTGTATTGTCTATGCACGGAATATTATTGCGCAACATGAAATATATCAATTTTGAAAAATACATTGAAATAAAAATTTTGACAGTGGCAAAAGGAAGACATTGACAGCCTCAGAACTAAAATAAAACACATCCACAAAATCTCCTCAAGCAGCCTATCTCAGCATATAAATATAATGGCATTTTGAAGAGATTATTCCATCTTAGATAACACAAATTCAAACCAATCACATTTGACATGGAAATCATGTATAATCTAAGAGGCTGTTGAAGAAAAAGCTGAGCGTGTTCAGTAAGAGAATTGAAAGGCTCTGTCTATTTCTAGTTTGCACTAACTAACACGCCAATCTGATTCAAAAGTGTCACTTTCTCTTTGTGTTGTTTAATATTAGTAGGGATGGGTCTGCACTATCCTAGGGTGGTTTGTGACCTCATCCCTACGTCACGGAAAATAATATGTCGAATTAAACCCAGACCTCTTGCACCCAAACACCTCCCCTGTAATTCTCAATATAATTCTTACAAACCACTTCAAAATTCTTGAATTTTTTTTAACAAGAAACTCTTTATCTTGTTCTTATTTCAAAATCCATGACAGCATCCAATGTGTGTTTCAGCCACCTCTTGGCCTTCCACGGGGATGCATTACACATTCAGTTTCAACAATTTGTATTACACACCATTATTAGTTATAAAATTAGCATTGTTACAAACCATATGTTTAGAAAGGCACAAAACAGTTTTATACAAGGACCACACATAATCAAAGTATATAAATTCCATGTACAACATTATCAATTTGCACATTGTGTGATGCATACTTGTTTTCCATCCAACCAAATATTATTTTTTTTAAAAACAATTGTGAGAATAAGAGAGAAATAAGGAGAGGAAAGATACAAATGACAAGCACAAAGTATGGGGGAAGCAATAAAATAAACAATAAATCAAATGTCAATCCAATAGCCATTTTTTTCAAGAATTGCATTATTAGTGCAGGTGTTAATTTGTTTCAATACTAGCTATTCATCAAAACTTCATTAATTTATAACAGTTTACACTCCCTTATAGGATTACATGAGTGCAAAACAGTGATAAGAAAGGCCCTGGCTTCATGCCACCTGTGTCAAACAATTTAACACACCTCTTAATGTGCTTCCATCATGTGCTAACCCTCATATGTCTTAGTCACCAATCAATGTGTATAAACAGACAAATGGCAGGTATTAGCATAATTGACCTAAAACATTTGATCATATATTGTTTTACCTTTTTTTCAGTCAAATGTAATTAAATATATGTATGGGGGTGCTTAAAGGTATAGATGAGGTTGAGGGGAAGTGGGGGGAGGTGGATGTGGGGGGTTTCCCCCTGCATTTTAGGCCGAAATAAAGCTCAAATAAATTTGATCAAATGTGATTAGGTCAAATGTTTTAAGTCAAATAGACCCAAACCAAATGGCACACTTTATGTGGACCGTATTCTTATTTAGTCAATCCAACTCCTCCACAATATCTCTGCACTCTGGTAATTCCTAATATAAATACCAATTGTTACCAATAAATATGTACAGGTTAAATATTCATATTTCAAGCCAAAGTCTATTCATGTAAAATTCCCATATAAACTAAATATAAATATACCCATGTATTATTGCTGTCAGCCATTAACATACAGTTCTATTACTGTAAAGTAATTACCCACTACTGTGGTATTCATGTCGTCTTGTCCCTTGAGAAACAAAATACATGGACACATCTGTATAGATTCACCCAAACGACTATAATTCTATATTTCTATATTTCTAAAGCAGTCAGTGAATTGCTATATACCTGTTGGGGGCGGGTCAGAGCCCCCACGCAGTCCCGTGAGCCCCTTCACCCAAGGACTCACACGGGCACCAGTCCTTCCAGTTCGGGCTTCCCGGTTGCTCTGCCGCGGCCGGGAACGCCCCCTTTATTTATACAAACTGCGGCGGCGTGATACGTCACGCCGCCGCGTGCGCCCGTCATCGGGCGGCGCCACACTCCTCCTTTTCCGGGAGGAACAACAGAACGCAATAACATTAACTTTATTAACTAGAAAATCACACATCTACTTTAAACGCTACTGCACACCCAAAGAAAAAAACCCCTTTAATGTCATCCACCCAGATCTGCTCACCCCAGTTCACTAGCCATTTGTCCCACGACATATTCGCTGAGGTAGGCAGATTTCCCTCGCCCAGCCCTCTGGGGGTACCTCCTGCCTACCTCCGGCACGTGACGTCCTTCCACCGCCTCTCCCCGGACGGGGGATTCGGGCGCCGCTTCATAGAGGCCTCCGTCAGCCGGCGTGTCTGGTGGATCCGGTTCAGGTGGGGTGTCAGTTCGTGGATCACCCAGCTTCTTGAAGAAGCTCACGTTTCGGGTGACAGCTGATTGTCCATCCGAGGCCGTCACCATGGACCCCTTCACCGCCACTACATCCAGGCGATCCGGTTCATAGGGGAGTGATAGCTTCCCGTGGGGGTGTCGATTACGGATGAGGACCTCATCCCCTAGTTCAAGTCTCTGAGGGCGGAGACCCCGGCGCAGGTTTTCTTGTTCAATTCGGACTCGCCTTTGAGCCTCTACCCGCTCATTATCGATGACCCCCGGTTCTTTCTCCCCAACTTCCGGCAGCAGCCCCCGGGGGCATCTCTTGAATAACACCTCTGCCGGAGCCACTCCCGTGGCTGCATGTGGGGTGGTGCGGTACACCCGAAGGAACTGATAGAGGGCCCGTTGTAAAGATTGGCCCTGCCCTTGAGCAATCCGGAAGGTTTTGTTTAGGGTCCGCATCAGTCTCTCTGCATCCCCGTTCGCTCGAGGCCACAGGGGGGATATCTTCCGGTGTTGTATTCCGCAGCTCTCCAGCAGCTCGGAGAATCGCTCACTTTGGAAGGGCGATCCATTGTCGGAGCATAGGGTGTGGGGAAAACCATGGGCCGCAAACATTTTCTCCATCGCTACCACCACATGCTCAAAGGCCACTGAGTCAACGAACTCCACTTCGGGGTATCTCAAGTATTCATCGACCAGCACCAGGAAATGGGTACCCACTGATGTTGAGCCAAAGTCGGCGTGGACGATCTCCCACGGCCTCGTGCCTCGGGGCATGGCCTCAATGGCAGGTTCACGTTGCAGAGGGGAGGCCGCCTGACACCATACGCAGGCCGCCATAAAGTCATCCACCCTTTTCTCTAACTCTGGAAACCAGACCTTTGAGCGGAGCCGCGCCTTGGTCTTGGCGGCGCCCTGATGTCCATGGTGGGCGAGATGGATCACCTCCGCCACCTTTGCCTGTGGGACAACAATCCTGTCACCCCGGAGCAGCAGCCCAGAGTCCGAGAACGACAGCTCCTCCTTTACCTTCCACAGCTGCTCCAATACTGTTTTGGCTTCTTGCGTGCGTCCGGCCCCTGCTTCGAGGATGGACTTCCACGACCCACTGTGCATTGAGTCTTTTAGAATTCGAAAGCACTCGTCCTCAGCTGCTGCAGCCTCCAACTCCTCTAGGGACATCGCGTTTGGTGTTGCCGCTTCCACCACCATGCGAACATGACTGTCCGCTTCCTCTCCGCAGGTGTCATATCCCTCTCCCCCGCACACTCCCGGGTGACGAGATAGATAGTCCGCGGCATTGTTGGCCCCGGGCCTGTACACCAGGGTAACAGAATATTCCAGGAGGGCGAGCATCCACCTCTCGATTCTCGCCGGTGGTTTCGAAGAGGAGCCCACCAGGATCGGAAGCAGTGGTTTGTGGTCAGTAACCACCGTCACCGGGCGTCCCAGGACGTAGAGCCGGAAGTGCCTGCAGCCCCACAGCACCGCCAAGGCCTCCCGCTCGATCTGGGAGTACCTCTGTTCAGTCTCAGTGAGGGCCTTGCTAGCATATGCTATAGGTCGAACACTCCCGTGGCGGTCCACCTGCGTCAGCACTGCTCCCAACCCGAAGGGACTTGCATCGACCACGATTTCAGATTCTAATGCTGGGTCGAAGAATGCCATCGTGTCCTCCGCTGTGAGGGCACCCTTAATGTCCTCGAAAGCGGCTTGTTCAAGGGGGCCCCACTGCCATGGTGATTCTTTCTTGGTCAGCGCCCGGAGTGGCTCAGATCTCGACGCCAAGTTCTGGATGAACCGCCCACAGTAAGTTACCATCCCCAGGAAACTCCTCACGTCGGTCACCGACTCGGGGGCTTTCGCCGCCTTAATGTCCTGGACCTTTTTCGGGTCTGGCGACACCCCCCCCCCTTGAAGATGAATCCGAAAAACTCGATGGAGGAGCGCATGAATTCACATTTTTCCCGGTGAAGGGTGAGGCCCAGAGATTGGAGTCGTTCTAAGGTCTTTCCCAGCCTCCTCATGTGATCCACTTCAGTTTTGGCGAACACCAGGATGTCGTCGCTAATGTTAAGGACGCCCTCCAGGTCTGCTAGGGCGCCCCTGATGATATTTTGGAACACTTCAGCGGCAGACGACACCACGAAGCTCAACCGCTTGTATCGATACAGACCCCGGTGGGTGGTGAAAGTCGTTATGTACCGGGAGTCAGGATGAAGGACGACCTGGTGATAGCCAGCTCGGAGGTCCAGCTTGGAGAAAAATCGAGCCCCTTGAACATCCGCAATGATGTCATCAATCGTCGGTGTAAGATGCCGCTCCCGTCTGATCGCTTTGTTCGGGAGCCTCATGTCCACGCATATGCGCACTGAGTCAGGTTGCTTGGGCTTTCTGGCCACCACGATCGGGGACACCCAAGGGGTTGGGCCTTCCACTTTCTCGATGATATCCAGGCTCACCAGATTGTCCAACTCCTTATCCACCAGCCCCCTTAAGTGAAAGGGTACTCGCCGGTGTTTCAGTGCGATGGGTTGCACCGACTCATCGATGTGTAGTCGAATGGGTTCCCCCGTCATCTTTCCGATGCCGCTGAAGAGGGCAGCGTACTTGTCCAGGAGGTCATGTATATCCTCAAGGTGGACGGAGTAGGCGAAGCTCACGATCCCTAATGCCTCCGCAGCAGCACAGCTGAGCAAGGTATTACTGCTCACCGGGGTCACGTAGAATCGAGCCTTAATGTGTGAGCCATCATGTTCCACGTCAGCCACGAAGGCACCGTCCAGCGGTATCGGTTCCTGGCCCCCAAATGCAAATATGCGGGCTCTCGGTGTGGCCAGACCCGGGAGGGGTTTGAGAGAGTCAAAATGTCCTCTGGCCATCACATTGACGGAAGCACCAGTGTCCACGAGCACCGGGACTGGGGAGTGATTGATCTCCACTACACATCTTGGCTGTCTCCTGCTTTTCCTTTTGAGCGTTTCTACGCTGGAGACAAAAAAGACGTTCTCTTCGTCTTCCTCCTCAGCTCCTTCCGCCTGGGGCTCGACCTCACCCTGCTCCACCTGGGCTACACTGGGCGGTTGGTTCTGGCGCGAAGTCCACAACCGTGCCTGACCCCTCGGCACCATCACTGGCATGGCCGCACGACATACCCGCGAGAAGTGATCAGCCAGCCCACACCTCCCGCAGGTTTTTCCGACCGCAGGGCACTCTGTCATGTGGGGGAGGTCATACCCGCACTTCTGGCACGACTCCCCACTCCTTCCTGCCCTGTCTCGGGGTCCTCCACCTGGGTGTCTCACACCTCGGCCACCTCGCCACACCACACACACTTCCTCAGGCCTCCCCGACCGAGACCCTGCTTCCATCTTGCTGGCTCGGGCCTCCGCTACCACATGGCATCTGCCCAGCTCCAGTATGCGGGGCAGCGTGATGCCTGGCTCTCTCAGGACCTGCCTCCTGAGCTTGCCAGAGGAGCATGCCTGGATCAGCATCGTGCGCATCATGTCGTCTGCGTCTCCCCATGCACATCCGAGGGAGAGGCGGCGTAAGCGACCGTAGAAAGTGTCCAGTGTTTCCTCTTCCTTCTGCTTAGCCGAAAGCATAACGAACCTCTCATAGTCCACGTTCGCAAGGGGGAGGAAATGCGCGAGGAGAGCCGCCTTGGCCGCATCGTAGGAGTTATTGATGGGAGTCAGTGATTCAAATATTTCCTGGACTGCCGGTCCGGCCGAGTATAGCATGGTGGCAATCCGGCTGTCGTCATCCGTCACCTGAGCAGCCCTGAAATACATGTCGAGGCGACTCACCCATCTTCTCCATCGGGGCCCCATGCTCGAGGGTGGGCCCGATGCATCGAACTCAGGAATGGGCTGCAGGGCGGCATGGGCCGCAGGTGCGCGTGCTTGGGCCATAATGGGAAGCCCTGCAGGGGCCTGGATCACCGGTGGAAGGACAGCCTGTTGTTGAGCAGCAGCCTGGCCACGATCGCGGGGACGTGACGCAGCTGCACCAACACTGTCCGAATCATCAGAGTCACCCATGGGTTTGAGCGTTCAGGCACCCCCTACCTACTGTCCTGAGGGCCGCAACTCAAACTTCTTCCTCTCCAGGCACCCAACTTGAGGGAGGTTTCTAGGCAGGGCACCAATGGAGGCACAACATGCAGCCAAACCTGATGATGAAGGAGCCAGCGAAGAAACCACAGCGCTTTGATGATGAAGGAGACAAAGAGAAAGCAGTGAATTCCCTTTGTCAAAGTCCATACAGGCCTGGGGGTTCCAAAAATTGAGCCTAGGCACTTGATGGGCCTGTACAGGCCCTGTGATGTTGGTCCTTCTCCTGGCTTTCACACGACGTAAGAGTCCCAAAATTGTGTAAAAATGCACAAAACCAGCATGGGCATGCAGGTCATAACTCCCACTTCCAATTTTCCAAAAATTAGGCCCGTGATGTACTCACGCTCCAAACCGGAGCCTTGTGAAGTTTCACGGCCTACAAGACAAAATGGCCGCCGGCCGCGTGTGCGTCCCGCGACCCGGCATGAAGCGAAGCGATGCTTCGTTCCGCTTCCATACAAAAATTCGGAATTAATAATTTCACCGCCGGGCCCGGGTCTCCCTCATCACTCGTCGCCACTGTTGGGGGCGGGTCAGAGCCCCCACGCAGTCCCGTGAGCCCCTTCACCCAAGGACTCACACGGGCACCAGTCCTTCCAGTTCGGGCTTCCCGGTCGCTCTGCCGCGGCCAGGAACGCCCCCTTTATTTATACAAACTGCGGCGGCGTGATACGTCACGCCGCCGCATGCGCCCGTCATCGGGCGGCGCCACACTACCCAGTAATTTACGTGTGTGGGAGGATTGTGATAAACCCCCCTTTTTCAAGGTTGTATCACTGTATCTCCAGTTCCTTAAAACACAAAACAACAAAAAACAAACATCCTGCTAGATACATTCACTTGTGACATACAAATTAGGCAATTCGAAACTTTGAAATTAACCTTTATATCATCCGTGACTTACATATGCTGCCCGGTTAAAGCCAGCTTCCTAATGGGTCCAAAGCGACGTTCCGCGTGGTTGCAGGCAAAGGAGGGCCGTTAAAGTAATGACTTTTTAAATAGTGTTACATTGCACGTAGCACGGCTGACGTCACACCCTCATTACCATTAAGAAAGACTCCATTGTGAGGCCGCGTTACTTGGAAGAGTGTTTGCAGTAACCGCTAAATTCTTTCATTAAACACAAGTGATTCATGGAATATTTGCGCCGAAAAAAACGGGATTTGTGCGCCATTCTGCCCGCAAATCCCCATTTGTTAAACAGTAATTTTCGGGCAGAATAGTGCACAAATCCCTTTTTCTTCGGCGCAAAGAATCCATGAATCAATGTTCCTGTGACTCATGTCTTACTCTGCATACTATGCATTAAATCCTATTAACTTGCTTCACCATTGTTCGAAATATAATATCACCCATCATTTGCAATGCGGTATTTTCACCAATTTGGGATGTAGCATGTTCATATTTCGAATTTGGCAAATGGGCAGACTAACCTATTCATCACTTTTAAAAGCTCTACACGGAGTCATTGCAAAAGTAACTAAACGTTTCTATAATTCCCGAGCGGCCAGGAGACCGCTTATATTACTGCTCTGCCTTTACTTAGTGTGACGTAGCATGTTGAATGGCTACCATCACCATTAATTTCCATATCTAAACATCAAACACCCTCCTGCTCGTGTAATGTTCAAGCACGTATACACCAATCACTCCATAATAATATGTAACGTTCGTCATAAGGTGAGGGTACTGAGTGCTGTATTCAATATATGTTGTTTGGACTGGAAAATTCAACTAAACAAATATTGCCATAGCCACTGCTCCAATAGTATTTAGTCCAGATAAACACACCCTTGCAGTATACCACGTGTTAGCCAATGCAATTAATTGAGTGCTAAATGGTTATATTCAAGCATTTAATTCGGCGCTAGGGTTGTGACTTTGTTTGCCAATATCCTCCTTAATCAAAAGTACACATTTAAGCTCAACATTGAAAATGCCCTATTAGTGATGTTTTACTGATAGTGAGCATTGGATATAGCTTAGATGTTTCTTTCCATGGGCTATACCACAATGTTCTTAGCACTATTAGTTAATGCACTAATGAGTATAATTGGAGAAAAGGCCCCCAAAAAAACATCTTCACAACACTGCACTCATTTAATATGTCTTTACTTCATAATAGGTAGGCTCCAGCTGGCCTTCACTAAATGCACTTTGAAAATACAAATGTTCTTACTCCACTAAATTCTTCAGATACAATTTACTGTGTGCTGTATTTAGGCACAATAACATAATGGCTATGCAGTATGCTGCAGTGTGTTTTGTGAAACGAGTTGCACAGAGGTCTACAGAGTCTGCTCTTCCTTTCTGCTTGCTGGAGGAGAAGCTTTTAAAATCCCTAACACTGCACGGAGTCCAGTGGTGTGCGGCAGTGTGTTTTGTGAAACGAGTTGCACAGAGGTCTACAGAGTCTGCTCTCTCTTTCTGCTTGCTGGCAGAGGAGCTTTAAAAATCCCTAACACTGCGCAGAGGGCAGCAGTGTGCTGCTGTGTGTTTTGTGAAACGAGTTGTACAGAGGTCTACAGAGTCTGCTCTTCCTTTCTGCTTGCTGGAGGAGAAGCTTTTAAAATCCCTAACACTGCACGGAGTCCAGTGGTGTGCGGCAGTGTGTTTTGTGAAATGAGTTGCACAGAGGTCTACAGAGCCTGCGCTCTCTTTCTGCTTGCTGGCAGAGGAGCTTTAAAAATCCCTAACACTGCGCAGAGGACAGCAGTGTGCTGCTGTGTGTTTTGTGAAACGAGTTGTACAGAGGTCTACAGAGTTTGCTCTCACTTTCTGCTTGCTGGAGGACGATCCCTTAAAATCACTAACACTGCACAGAGTGCAGCAGTGTGCTACAGTGTGTTTGTGTTTGGTGTGTAGGGGGCCAAACCTAACTGGTAGAATTTATAACAAGGAACTGAAACTGAAACTGAAGCCTGTCTGCAGCCCCCCTCTTTCTATTTCTACTCCTGCCGCTAAAACTACCTCGGCTCCACAATGCTTCTGAGTTCTGCAATCAGGGTTGTGGCCCCAGATGGGTGAGAACATTCCAATTGACTGCTACCTGACAGCGGCTGAGTTAAACTAGGTCAATATTGGTACAAGCAGTACAGTGGTGTAAGTGGTGCAAGCTGTTAAAGGCTGTTTAAGGGAAATGCTCGTTGTTGCTTCTGAGTGACCCTTTCGAAATCTGGTTCACGTCCCTCTGCTTTGATTGACTCTTCAGAGTCTCTGAGGATCCCCCTTTTGAAAGTGGGGTTGACACAGTGCAGTCCAGTTAAGTGGTCTCCCCTCACACCGGATATACAGTTAATGAGGGATCCAGTGAGGGGTTGGCCCGGCCATTAATAACAACTGTAATACTACACGCCCCCCCGACCGATACCATGGACAAGCCCAGTCTCGGAAATGAAAATAGAATTACCATGGGAGCACCTGGATTTGACACAGCAGAATCACAAAGGACCGAAGGGGCTGTTCAGATTGAACAGATTGAAGTTTGGCACGGGTTGGTCTGGTGAGATACAGACATCCGACAATGATGATCAGACTGCATTGGAGCTTGAATTATTAGGCGAAACTCAAGTGCAGGCCAAGGATGGCAACTATGACATGTATTATCACAAAGGACCGAATGGGCTGTTCAGATTGTGCCAGTTAGAGTGGTATTTTTGGCCCCAAAGGCTGTGAGAGTCTATCTGGGTTGACGGAATGTGCAAATTTGCTTTCTATGGAACTATCTGATGTGGCGTTATTGGAAAATGGACTAACACAAAACCGCAACAAGGCACCTTAATGTGGGCTCAAACCCACTTGGCCCCCCAGACTGCAATGGATCTCCTCTTGACCTTAAAAAGAGATGCATTACAGACCTACGTACAACACCAGTGTTGCCCACTGAGCTCTCACAGCTGGGGACAAAAACCCTGGGGTGAGTCTAGCCACTCCCTTGGGGGATCAACTGTGTAGCAACACATTTAGCACACCAGTGGAGATGGTCCGCAAGAATGCATCTGCAAGAAAAAGAAGTATACATGAAATGAGTCACTGCTCTCCCCCATGTGTGAATAAACTCAGAAGGTCTGACTTAAACGACAAGGATTCCTTTCCGACCAACTCTACGGATGTGCGAAAGCCAGTTGACCAAAGACGGTTGGGAAGAGGAAACAATAAGTTGGACCCTAACTCAGACTCAGAATCACTACCCTCAGAATCAACATCCACTTTGAGAGGTAATACAAGGTCCAGAGCAAGAGACTGGACCAAAACAATCCTGAAAGCACATCCAACTTCCAGACTCAATGTAGTCTGATTTCAGCTTTAACTATATCCCTCTCTTCCTTTTTTTTAACTTTATGAATCTATCAATGATAACTATAAAGACCAGGCCACTCTTCTGGCCATGACCCAATCAAAACAGATTCACATTGAATCTTTTTTAAACAGCCTGCAAAGTAGACTGGATAGAGAATCTGAGGCGGAAAGTACCCTCCAACAACTGCTCTGTGACCACATGAGGGAAGTGAGAGTAAATAACTTCAACTACAAGCAGCAAAGTAGATTTTGAGATGGGGTAAAGAGACATCAAAGAGGGCACCCCAGAAGTTGTTAAAGAGACCAAATCAACCAATACCGTAAGTGCCTCAAAAGACCAGGCTGGTGCAAGTGAACCGAATGCTGGGGCGCTGGGCGAGTTACCTCCCTCAGCAATGAAACATCACAATTACCATCAACTCTAAGGGGAGACGGGTCGGAAATCACAAATAGCCCAGATGTGAAGTCCCAGCACTGAAGAAGTTTGGCACGGGTTGGTCTGGTGAGATACAGACATCCGACAATGATGATCAGACTGCATTGGAGCTTGAATTATTAGGCGAAACTCAAGTGCTGGCCAAGGATGGCAACTATGACATGTATTATTCACGAAGAAAGAGGAAGCAAATGGCTAAACATAAAGCTCTGTTACAACTGAAGCTGCAACAAAAAAAAATCCCAAAACTTGCCAGCAAAGAAACCTCTTAAATTGAAGGATGCCCGGGACTTTATCTGGAACTTCAAGATCCCTCCGCTGGAGCAGATAACTGAAAAACAAAAGCCTCACAGTAGTAAGCCAGTTGGAGGCATGCCGGAAAGAGTTATCAGGCGACTTGGAAGAGGCGCTTAAGGTACAGTCATCAATCACTGACTGCAGTAGGAGTGTGGAGCCACTGGACCAGGATCAATGGGACCTATCGGTATATGACAAAGAAGATAGTGCCCAGGACTCCCCAACCACACTGTTGATTGATGAAGCTGAGGACTCTCCAGAAGTCCGGATAGTTAGTGTAAACACACCGACTGTGCCAAAGGATTCTCCGGTAGGACAATTCCTGACTCTGAAAGAAAAGTGACGCCAACTGATAGTTCGAGCTAAAAACAACAAGACCCTTAAATCCCCCAAACTTCCACATTTGAGGTAGGAGAAGTTTTGAGATCCCAGCACTTACTGGGGAATGATGAGAGCGGCCATTCAGAGTATGGATGGTCACATCAGCTGCACAAAAGAACTTGCGAGAACTTAAGACAGGCGTGGAGATACCAAGCATAAACCAAAACAAATACCCCCCACCCCGACTGTCGCACTGAAGAGAGGAACTCCAGAAGGAGCAAGAGAAAATATTGAACATTGGTCGATAGCAACTCAGGCTCTTATATGATTCTCTTGGACAGAATATTATTTGTGGGTGATGGGCTGAGACTTAATCGAACAAATAACCTGTTATTGTTCCAAAATATTCCTAAACTAAGGGACATAACATCAGATAACAATACAGAAGTTGAGTTCCCAAGAATAAAACAATTAGACCAGGTTTGCCGCATGTAAGATCTAAAATCATTGATAACCTATTATTGGAATCGGCAGAGGCCTTCTGGCCGCTGGGTTTCGACGTAATAGCTTACACTGCACGAGCAAGGAGCCCCATCGAATTATGAGTCAAGGCCCTCTATTAACATGGTGGACAACAGGTGCCACTTTAGCAGATCACAGGACTTTGAAGAAAATCAGGCCAGGGGAGTCGCTTGCCCCCAATCTTAGGTGGGTACCCATTTGAGAATAAATTGCCCCTAAGGATCACCTTTAATCGGTGACTAGAGGATGGGAGGTCGATAGTGACACAGTCCAATCCAAAACCCAACCTACTGAAAGGGAAGAACTGGGGGTGGGTGGCTAAGGCCCTAAACGTTAAAAAAAACAAGTAATGCCCTAACCCCACAAATGGGGATTCGATGATCCTGGGTTCCTGGAACACAAGAGGATTTAGCCACGACCAGGGAAACTTAGTACAATTTCACATCTTATGTTTCCAGGAAACATGGCCCTTGATTGCTCATCTTGTGGAGGGCTTCGATCTTTGCTCAAAGATGCCATGAGGTGTGGAAAAGCAGGCTATTTATGGGCCCATTGCCGTTGATAAAAAAGGGTCAGGGAATGAAAATGATTGAAGCTAGAAACCCAAATCCCTACATGCAATCAATCTGGTTAGAAATAGTGTCCTTAGTAGTTACGTCCACCTGTTTGGTGATAATAATAGATCTGGGCTGGAATCCAATGGTTTGGAAGCAGGGGGTATTTGTTGCCACTGTAATGAGATTGATTGATGATTTTAGGGTAAACCTGCATGATCCGTTGATTATTTTGTGTGGAGACCCTAACATAAATTGTGTAAGAGAAATGCTGCATGGTGGAGACATACTCTTGGGGCCAAAACCTGGATTGGAGAATTGGAGGAACGTAACTTCAACATGTTAAACAGCCATATCGCTGGCTCCTACTTGGGGAAGTGGTAATAAATATTCAAGGCTAGATTACTTCTTTGTCTCTGCCAGTGTCTTATCCTTGATTAAATACTTGTAGGAAAATAAAATGGAAAACACCGGCCATGATTTAGTTTAGCTGACCCTGGAGCTACCAGTAGGAGGGGAATCAGAGTTAGGATGTGGTTGTGAGTGAGGGAAGAAATCGACTTCTATTAAATAAAAAATAAAAGTTTCCCTTAACAATCAATATATCACAGCTTTGCGAGATGGGAACATTAGCTGTGATTATGTTCCACTGTTGAGGGATTGCTGGGAGGTTAAAGGGGGTGAACTAAAGTCCCAGCTGAAACCAAACCAAAGCATCAATTTGAAAATGAAGGGGTAGGAAAAAAAGGGGTTTCAACAGAAACATAAGAACACTGCAGCATTTAGGGACTCTGAACACATGCTAAAGATCTCCAGGAGTCTATGGCATCTTTTTAAAGAGGCTGGTGGTTCCCAGATGGTGCTCAAGGGAACTGCAGTGTCAGAAGAGTCTTGGGTATCTTTCTTTGGGATCTGCTGGGCAAAGTAGGGGAGAGGGAGACAAGGTGGAATCTGGGCAGTATGAAATAGGCAAGTAACTCTAGAGCCCCGGCCCAGACAGCCTTTCAAACTTAATGCTTAAACAAGCTCTGGTGGAGTGGGCATCCTTCTGTATGAATCTATTTAATGAGCTCAGGGTCAGGAAAGTGGTGCGGATTCCTGGATAATGGCAGTGGTTGTCCCGATCTTTAAGAAGGGCGGTATGGCGTATCTGAAAAACTACCACCCTATTGCCCTTCCCAATGTCTTGGTGAAACTCTTTGCATCTTTTATCTTGGTCAGACTGAAGCGCTGGGTGATGAATTCAGGACATTATGATGAGAGAGTAACTGGATTTGTAAGTGAGATGGAAATGTATCCTGAACCTGTTTTTGTTGAACACCCATAAATTAGGGGAATAAGGAGAAATGAAAAATGTATGTTGCTTTTCTTGACTTTGCACGGGATTGCCTACAGTGAACTTTTAGCGCCAATCAGAGCCCTGTATTCTAATACATCTGTGCAGATTAGACTGACCCAGAAGGGTCTTCTATCTAGAGAAATCCCCACTTGGATTGGTTTGAAACAGGGTTGCCCACTAGCCCCTGAGGTGTTTAATTTATTTACATCAGATCAAAAGGCGGTGATGGATGGGACTGATGGATTCTGCCCTAAGATCAATGGGGAACCAGCAGACTGGATGCTATATGCAGATGACTTGGTGGTGGAAACACTGATCAGTCTGCAAAGAAAATTAGATGATATTGGTGTTAGAAAACCTAAAAGGGCATAAACGCAATACCTTCACCTGGCAATTGGGAAATGAAAGAATGAATACAGTGGGAAACGTTAGATACCTGGGAATCCAATTAAACTGTACCGTAGACGATAACCCTCGCAAACTGGAACTGAAAGCCAAGATGAAGAACCTAGCTAACCTAGGGCTTATAATACATACCAAATTTAGAACGTTTTCACTCCTCCCGGTCTTTAAATTTTACAAGCAAAAGGTAATTCCAATTATAGCATACAGAGCAAGTGCCTCACTATGTCAATCATAGGAAATGTGGCCGACGTTAGAAGGCTTGTTTTGGAAAAGAATACTCCACTTACTCAGAAGTGTGCCAATAGTAATTATAAGGCATGAATTGGGGTTCCTCTGAATATATGCTACACTGGTTTGGAAGTCACCATTGTTGTATCGGAATTAATGATAGAGAAGCAGCCCCCCCAATTTAATGTACTAAAACCAAAAAAAGGAAAAACGGTGGATGGGGTTTTGGAAATGTGGTTGAAGCGCTGCACTGCAATACTGTGTTATGCTGACGTGACTGGGGAGCTGTTGAAGTCCAACCAGTACGCTGCTAAAAAGAAAATATGGGACTGGTATTGGATGACTAGAGAAACACTCAAGACACAATACAAGCTATTTGAACATCTGGGTAAGGAAAGAAAAGCTTTGAACACACTCCCTAAATATCTGGTAAAATTCCCTAGTCCTCAAGATTGTGCTATTTTCATGAGATTTAGGATGAATCTATTCCATACTCGAGAGATTCTTAATACTCGCAATCAAGTCTTCGACAACCAGGAAGAAAGTAGACTCTGTAAGGCCCATAAAGAAACATTGATGCACTTGACACTTTATTGTCCAGCCCTGACAAACTTGAGAACACAATTTTTGGGGTAGTTTGTACAAGAAACACCCACCAAGTGTGCAGCTGAATGGTGGGATTTTCTGTGCTGGGGAGAAACTTTAAGCTGATTTTTATGCTGACAAAATTCATAGATTCATAGATCGCTTTGGATAAAGGCGCTATATAAATAACACATCATTATCATTATTATAGATGAAATGTTTAAACTGGTCTAAGAAGAACAAGCAGATCAAAGGGAGAGTTGGATTTCATATGATGGGATGATTTTGGTCTCATGGTCACACAGTAACAAGCACATATGCAGGAAATTACTGATACAGATTCATAATGACGGAAGATTCAATTCAGAAAAAAGAGCCTGGTTTTGATAGCCTTGTGAAAGGCTAGGTGTGACTCAATACGTCTTAAGTGAGGTGGCAGTGCGTTCCAGTGCGTGGCTGCTTGGGTGGGGAAGCGGGAGCCACCAGCGCGCACCTTTTGCGTTGTGGGTGTGACAATCGTGTTGGCATAGCATGATCTAAAGGGTCTAGTGGCAGTGTGCTTGGTAATTCTGTTTGTCAGGTAGGGAGGGGCAAGTTCATGAAGGCATTTGTGGGTGAGGGCAAGAGTTTTGAAGACAATTCTCTCTTTGACATGGAGCCAGTGTGCCTGCCTTCTGATTTCGGAGATATGGTCTCTTCTTGCGGTACCTGTGGCTGCCCTCAATGCATTGTTTTGAACTAGCTGCAATTTGGCCAGTTTTTTTTTGGAGGTCCCAACGAGAAGGGCATTGCAGTAGTCTAGTCTTGACCCGATAAATGCCCTGGCAATGGTGAGGCAGTAATGGCGGGCCAGGAAGAGCCTGGCGGCGTTGAGGATTTTGGAGTAGTAGGCTGAGGAGGCGGCGATAGCATTGACCTGTCTGTCCATGGACAGGTCGGAGTCCAGGTATACTCCAAGTGTCTCCACATGGTTGGAGACCTTGATAGGAATGTTATCAATGGTTAAGGAGGCAAACTGATCTCCGAGGTTGCCCAGTGTGAAGGCTGACCCTATGAGGAGGAGTTCAGTTTTTTCACTATTGAGGCAGAGCCAGTTCTCTGCTATCCATGACTGGATAATAGAAGAGCAATAGGAGAGCAGGTTTGCCTGTGTCTCTAAGATCGTCCATTTGGTTCTTTAAGTCTAGGAGGGCTGTTTCGATGCCGTGTCGTGGGCAGAAACCAGAATGCCGCAGGCCGAGGAGACGGTTATCTTCCAGGAACTTTTGGACATGCAGGTATGCTGCTTTGTCCAAAATTCTGAGCAGGAATGGTACAGTGGTGATGGGCCTGTAATTCCCAGGGACTGTTGGGTCAAGCAAGGATTTTTTGAGGAGTGGGCGTGCCCAAGCTTCCTTAAGTCCAGGGACATGGCCTGACTGGAAGTAGGACTTCTATTGGGTCCATGCAGATTCAATAGACCACCCAGTGCTTCTTTGTGAGGTCAACATCAGCTCTTACCGCTATGAAAAACACAATAAATACATATTTTTTTAGATGTATCATGATACATTTTTCTGCAGACCATCCCAACAAACAGGATATGGCCACAATCTATTATTTAGAGGTATATCAAACTATAACAAACTACACACTCCAGTCTCAAATTTGGTCAGGCAATTTACACAAAACCTTCTCTACTACACGAACCCATTTCTTGAAAATTCGGTATTATTTATCATTGTGTTTATTGTGAATACCAAATTAACCAGAGGCAACCAAACCTCAAACAGCATTCTGCTCCTTTGCAATGAACTTTCCTTTCATTAAGTGAAGAACTTCAAACTGCTTTCTCAGGAGATCAAGAGAATGCTACGGGCATCATAGACCCCATTTCACATGAACATATATAACACATATGATGGGTGGTTCACTGATGGAATTCCAATTAGTAACATATCTTGCCATAGATTACAAGACACTGATAAATCAATTTACCTATGTTTAGTAAACATTTACCCTAACATGTTCTCAAATTAAAACACCACAAAAGTGACCTCTTAAGCAAAATCCAGTTGGAATGTTTTCTGCTAAATGCATTTGTGGTTTAGAGATGTATTAACGTGGCACAAAAGAGGATTACTTTGAAATGTATTTTTCACGTTCCAACAGCCATTGCAAAAGTGTACTTTACTGGCTCTTTTTTTCTGCACATGAAGAGGAATAATTTTTTCTAGCAATCAGTTTTCTCACATGTGTCTTTGGAGACAGTGCTGGAAATGCTTGTTGAAGTCACAGACATTGCAAGAGGGCTCACCAGACAAAACCCTCTTGTATTGCTCAAAAGATGGTAGATGTCCAGTGACTTTAGAAACCAGACAGAAGATCTGATTCCAACCCTTTTTTTCTAAAACGTCCTCAAATGAAGACAACTAACTGTTGAGAGATAATCATTGAAAGATAATCATTTTATGAAACAGACAACCAAAAGTACATATAATAATGGAACAATGAAAACAAATACACAATTAATATAATTAGTGACATACTTCAATTACAGACATGGATTTCAAACCCTTAGAACCGGGATGTGAATGACAAGTACCACCCACCCCAAGCCTATACCCATGACAGACTGCAGAAGGGACCTCCCAGAAGGTTAGTAGGGAATGGCAATGCCATCATCGAAAGTGCAGATGTGTTCATGCCATGAGAGAGTCCTGATAGGTTGGTACCTATACACAAAAGTCCCAAGGCAATCCTATGTGCCATTCCAGGGTGTGTGTGGGATTGGTCAATGTCCTGGTGGGCA
Organism: Ambystoma mexicanum; assembly: GCF_040938575.1. NCBI lineage: Eukaryota > Metazoa > Chordata > Amphibia > Caudata > Ambystomatidae > Ambystoma > Ambystoma mexicanum. The sequence continues at coordinate 795,528,853 of NC_090935.1, read as the reverse complement.
GAGGTATGGAAAACATTTCCTAGCAGATAAGGACATTGGGACTCATTACGAGTTAGCCAGAATACTGGAAAACGGAATTACTGGTGCAGCCACGTGGCCAGGCTGTATAACCACCTGTGATATTAACTCTGGCGGTAATACCGCCAAATTACAAGTGGTTGTTTGGCAGTGTAAATCCCCATTTTATGGATTAAAAAGGATTCTCTCTTTAGGCTGAATTTCCTAACCTAGTGAGTCCCCCAGCAGCTTTCCTGGATTTCTGGAGTTTGTTTTTTTCTCCTGCCAAGAGTGAGACTCTTTTTCTCCCACTCTTGGACATGATTTATGGTGTTCCTTTGACTGTTAATGTGTTTTATGGGCTATGGGGTCCTTTACTCCATAGGGTCTCATGTGTTTTTACTATGTGTGTTACACAGCACCCTCCGTGCAGTAACACAGGGGCGTCATAGTGACACCCCACCATAGACTCCATACCCTGGGACTGACTACTGTCTCCCAGGGCATGTAAAGTCACCATTGGCTTTACTAGTCCCAAATTATTAACAGAAACCGGTACAAACCATCATATTGTGGACGTACTGGTCGGGGCAATTCGATTACCCCGGGGTCTGTTAGTCGAGGGGGCACGTCTCCGTCCCCCCTGATCGAGTTTTGGCTAGTGGCAGTGGATACTACTTTTTATATTCGACCACGAATATATCCCTATGGGATTTTCCCATTGTTCGAGGCTACCAACTTTAATTATTTAATTCTCATAGCCTCGAACATACCGCCGATTTATTTAATTAATATTAATTCGCCGGTTGCTATTTTTTGCCAGGACTCGATTCTAAAATGGAGTTTGTGTTCTCTTCTGTGACTCCAACCCAAGTCGAGCCCTTTGTTCCACTTTTTGGCGGGCTTCTCCACAGAAGCCTCCAAAAGTGGTGCCACTCTGTCTGGGTACCACAGGGGGTGTGGGAGGGGGTTTAGGCACCCTGGACTGAGTTACCTTGGTAACTCAAGTCGCACTCTTGTGTGATTGGCCTAAGTGGTGAGCCGGCCGGCTCACCACTTAGCATGTTTGATTGACAGCTATGCTGAGTGAATGGGGGTGTGCTGCATAAAAGCTGCAATAAAAGCACTTCAGAAGTCGCCACAGGACCTGGAATCCGACGAGGGAGAAGCTGAGCCGACCTACAACGATGACACCACCGGTGGAGCCCTGCGGAACCGACTCACCACTTCCCGACGACAGAGAAGATCTCCCAGCTGGAGAGGCTTCTTCCCCTGACTGGTGGGCACAACCAGTTTACCTTCTTCTCTTCGCACCCCAGACAGGCTTGTGGTCGAATTGCCCGTGCCAAGCACCCCGGCAACCGGATATCCACTTACCACTGGACCGCGAACTAAAGGACCGCTCCTTTTACCTGAGAACTCCGTGGCTGGTTTCTTCCCTGGCAGTGCAACGGACTCCTGTCTTCCTCCCCGACGAGATCCTCTCTTCCCAAGAATGAAGCACCAACTTGCATCCGCTGCCAGGATCAACTGCCCCCGCTGGAGTATTCTCACCACTTTAAGGTACCGTGTCCGCCAGGCCTCCCTTTCTAAAGATTACTACAAGGTAATAATAACCCCTTAACCTTCTGGACTGGGCTGGCCGCCTTGACCCTCTAACTGGTCCCTTTCTTTTGGTCCAACTCTTTTTGAACCTTTACAAGACTCTGGTGCACTGCAACCGTGTGACCTTGGACACATTGCGTTTTGATCCTCTTAAAGTGGATCCGGCCTACTGAACTCTAAACTCACGGTTTTACTTTGCCTCCCTCTCTTGTTGTGTTCTTGAAAATGTGTTGGGATCTGTTTCAATTTATTCTCTGCTTTTCTCTCCCTTCTAAAACGAATTATTAGAGTGCCATCTGCGTTAAGCGCTCACCGATGTCTGAAAATAAGTGGGGTTTTACTTAAGACTTGTCTAATATTCTGCTAAGGGAGTGTATATCTTTTAGTGACCGTGTTTTTGAATTGCTTACTATTAGTGCCTGTGTGTTTTTCTAGATGTGGTTTTAAATAAATAATTATATCTCTTTTACACCAAGCCCTGGTCACTGTTTACTTCTTCTACTGTGTTCTTTTTACCTATTGTGAATACTCTGTATACTGCTTAACTCTTCTTGAGGGAAGTCTGACTGCTCAGCCACAGCTACCAAGTGAATCTGTGTGGTACGGACTGCTACCAAGTGGGTTTACTGCCAAACACCTGTAGTCTTAAATCTTTTGCAGTGGTCCCAGAGAAAACTGCACAGGTTTCTGCCTAACAGATTCCATTGGGGATTTTTGCTGGTATTACCTCTGGCATTATTAGCAGACTTTTGGAGGTAAAAAGGAGCAGTTACCTCCAGCTTGAAGTTTGGAGTTGAGTGAAAAATGGAGGCAAAAGGAATTATCTCCACCTTTTTCCTGCACCGCCAAACTCGTAATAAGCCCCATTGTGCCTAGTGCAAAGGCACATCTTTAGTAAGGCAGAATTGGTGCATGAGGCAGTAATGGCCAGCACACAGCAACATTTTGAGAAGCAATACACTAAGATATTTTCAAAATGTTGTGAGGTTTGCTGTGGTGGTGTCCTATAGGACAGCTGTGCACACATATTTTAGTGTGTTGCTGGATGGAGGGTATTTATGTTGGTTTAGCTTTCTTCTTCCCTCCCTTAAAAAATGAACAAAAATATTGCAAATTATTAAAATTTGAAAAATACATCTAAAGCCCAAAATAGCAATCCAAAAAAACAAAAACATGTTAAACTGTGTTCAGTTTAGTTTGGTGTAATGATAGGAGAGATGTCAAAACTGAATATATGCCCCCACTCCTGTGTGACAAGAGTGATGCAAAAATGATATGTGTTTCCTCACCCCGCGGTGACAGAAGAGACATATTCAGTCTGTGCCCCCACTCCTGCAAGAGAGTAAACATGTATAAATTGAGTGCATGCCTGCACCACTTCAACACAGGAGAGGCTTTGAAGTTGACTGTGCTTCCCAACTCCAACAAGAAAGAAGACAGGTAAAAATGCAATGTCTGCCCTCACCCCTGTGACACAGGTGAGATGTCAAAAATGAGTATGTGCCCTCATCCCTCTGGGACAGGAGAATTATGCACATTAAGGGCCTGATTCATGGAACGTTTTCCTATGGGATTGTGCCTTTATAAAACACTTCCATGAATCAGGCCCTAAGTCTGTGCCTCCACTACTGCGAGTGAGAACTGACAAATAAATTAGCTCTGTGTGCTTTCACCCCTGCGAGACAGGAGAGTCATAAAGACCCAGTGGGCCTCATTACGATGTTTCCGGTCTTGATACAATGGTACCGGTCTCGTTGCCGGGACCGTTGTATCCGGACCGGCAAACTCTGAGTTGTGCTTGTGGGTGTCTTTCATTCTGCCAGGCCCGGCCTGGCAGAATGAAAGGCACCCGCGAGCACAGCAAGCCCGTAGCAGCGGCACGGTAATGAACCGTGCCTGTGCTACAGGCATCCCCATTGCCATTGAGACCTATGGGGCTCAGATGGGAATGGGGATCTACCAGCACCGGCACCCGTGAAAGGGCATTTACTGGGTCCGGCGGGGCCGGAATACCCTGGTAATTGCTCATTCGCGGGTGCCGGAATTTCTTGCCAGTGTGGAGGTTTTACTGGCAAGGCTACCTCCAACCTCGTAATGAGGCCCACTGTGTCTGACTGACATCTAAAGTAAATTGATCATCATTTCCTTGCTCACCATCAATTAGTATCACTATAATACAATTTGATCTCAATAGCCTGAGCCTGTAGTATCAATGGAAACCAAACTCAACACAAACCCCTTCCACTGCTAAGGCTGCCCTGCCCATTGGAACACAGGTCTTCCTCTGACTCACCAATGATCTACTGCTTACTTTGAAGATCCTGCTGCTGTGCTTGTAAAAGTAATGGTATCTTGCCATAGCTGACTGGGGCCTATATTTTGCAAAACCAGATTCCTTCAGGAGGGGGTCAATAAGCCATTTTCACGCCTGTAATTAAGCAGGACAAAAGAAAATCAAGTATGCTAGGTCTTCTTAGGGAGCCTAGCAAGCCGGGCAAGATCAATCTGCACCCCCCCCCCCGTGACCATTATGCTGCCACAGCCCTTAGGTGGATGCAGTTAATCCTCGCCCTCGATACGAGGACACGATCTGTGGGAGATTCCGCCCATAGTAAATAACGTTGTACATCCAGGGACATAATTGTCATCGGCCACCGGTTCTTTGGCTTCATGATTTCCATACTTTCGCTCTCCATGTACACAAACTTATGGAGACATGCAGTCAATTGGTTTATTTCTCCCTGCCTGAGAAAGCATGCTGCTGGGTGGGTGCAAATGTGTGCTATTGGTCAACCTCAGCTGTTTCTTAATATGAGCCAGCCATGAGATCTATGCTCTCCCGGATCCTTATCTATCAGGAAGGTGATCAATTAATGAATAAGTGACGCTCTACCATTACCCCATAACCTGCGCCAGTACAATACTGGTTGCAGTGAGATCATATCACTAATTGGTTTCTATCCCAGTTACATATGTACTCCAAAATTCAGAGCTGAAGCTGGCAACCCCAACAGATTCTTCAGGAATTGGTTCTCCAGGGTCTGGCCCACATTAACATTGGAGTGACCCCACAGCTCCATCCCAAATATGGCAACCAAAGCCGCTGTCCCCTTATACAACTGTAGCAAAGGGGCAATTGAATGTCTTCTATGAAGGCCTGCTCTTAATGCTAGGCCACACTTTCTTCTACACTTTCTTCCCAATGATGGAAAATGGGGTTGTTTCCCTATCTTGTGATTTTGTAAGAGTATGCCAGTTTCCCAAGGATGGTTTGAAATTGGGATTTCTGGGTACACAAGTGAGTCCCCAAAAAGATTCAAACAGACCAAAACCCAGTGAAAGCCCATTAAACCTGCAAGTTGTGACAACCGTAAACCTCTCATCTAAGAGTTTTTTCTCCTTTTCCCCCCTTTGGATCGTTCTTTATTTCTCAGGGTTTGTCTTCAGAACCTCTTCATGAAACTCATTTGTAGATTCTCTTGGCCACGGTCCAATTTTAGTGGCCATCTCTTTAGATAGGCATGTGTGGGAGTTGATAGCTGTGATATATAGAGAACTCTCCTCCCAAATGGTCTGGTCATCTTGCCTCACTATTTTTTCCATCCTAAGGTTGTTTCGGATTGAAACCCAAACTAGGACATTGGGCCTCATTATGAGTTTGGCTAAGCCGTGCCTGTCTGACAGGCACGGCTACCTCCAAACTTGCCTCTGGGACCGGCACCCGCGAATGGGCAATCAGTAGAATATTTGGTTAGTGGTAGAGCTGTTCAAATGTAGCCAGATTGTACAGCCCACTTCTTTCTAACTAACTCCTTATTTGCATTGATTGGCCCTGGTCAGAAGGGTAAACATACTTCCACCTCAATGAGTCATTGATACCTTTAGCTAGTTCTATGGCTAATGTGAATGTGGGAAAGGCTATTACTCCTTCTGTACATGTTCACTCCACTAGGGACATTAGGACCTACTGGGATCCAATCAGTAGTGGGTCCATAACTGATGTTTGTTGGGTGGTGAGTGTGGCTATTACTGTTTCACATTTTAGCTGTATCCATAGCACCCCAGATGCCAACCTTTGCCCAGCCTCTGTGCCATGTAGCCCAGAGTGGAATGCAACACCCACTATTCAGGGGAAGACAGGGAACAAAACAAGGGTAGGTGTGAAACTGTCTCTTCAGAGGACCTACTTGTTAAAGTAAACATCAATAGTGATTAACATCACCAGTCTTTTGTAAATTGTTCCCATGTGCTTCCCACCACAAAGTATCTTCACTTCCTCAGCCCAAACACATGTAGTGGTTGGTGTTTTAGGGGACATTAATAATACCTGGACCTGCTGAGATAAACATGTCCTTCAAAAGAAGGTTTTCAAATGAGAGGGTCAAGGGTAGAAAGGGACAAGTATACAGGGTAGTCATCAACCGCTAGGGAATGGAAGGATGACGGAGCACAGAAGCAGGAGTATGCCCAGGAATAGTTAGGCATATTGCAGGAGCCAGGCCAGAGGGGTCTTACGGGATCATTAGGTGAAAAACGAGTGCAGAGGGTGTGTACACAGAGCAAGAGACAGACATGTAGGGGCATGAAATTGAAGTGGGGAGAGGAGGATCAACTGGAAGTCCTCTGTACACACAAGAGTATCAAGGTAGGGGTTTATCCCATGGGCCTGGAATCTTGCAAATAAAGATGAGCTACCATAACACATACCAGGCGATCTCCTCTTGCTTTTTATGCCTTTTTAAAGGCAGTTCTAATACAGAAGTGATAGTAGTACTACTTTATTGTATCCATCTGCTCATTTCTAAGGGCCACCTTGGAATGGTGCTATGCTTGATAGAAACCCTTATTAGCTGGTGATGTCCTTGGCTACCTAAGTCCTTTTCCATCTCCATCTAGACTAGACCTTCCACTTTCTCTGTCTCTGCTCTTCTTCCTGTTTAATCCCTCTGCTTCCTTCATTGGATCCCAACAGTACCTGCTGCTCTAAACTCCCACATACTCTTTTTGGGTTTCATAAGAAATCTCCTCTATACATTTCTCACTAACCTATGTGCATGAATGAATTCTGATAGTTCCCATGACCTATGCTCCACACCATACCCTTTCAAGTAGATAAATACTGTAGTTGACATCTACATATCCATGATTCCAAAATACTGTGCACCACATACTCTAAGGAATCTTCAATGTTGATGTAGTCACCCAAGACCGCCTTCTTGGGTGACTGATAGCACCACATCTTTTAAATATGAAACACTAAACACCTGGTGAACATGTCATGTGACCAGTAATCCCAACTTTTCTGCCAGAGTTCCCTTTTTGAATAATTTTGAATGGCCCTACAACTTGTGTGCAAATCCTGTGAACCCCCCAGAATGCTCAAGTATTTGGTTGATAACCATATGTTCTGCCGTATCTCTCATGGAGGTGCCACCTTCCTTTCCCTACTTGAAGTTTCATAGCTTTCTTTTGTTGTCCTTACATGTGTGATTACTTTTGGTAGCGTGCCTTGAAAAGCCTTCACTAGTGATTGCACCTGTTGCACTGCTATCAATGCAACCTTGTTGGGAAATATCCCACAGTAAAACCAGAAATTGACATAAATGGCAAAAATGTAATCGAGGATTGCGTCCAATTGTTATAAGCAAATCCTGCTGTTGGTAACCATGAAACCCAGTCATTCTGAAATTGCCTCATAAAACATCTAAAGAATTTCTCTAATGACCGATTCACTTATTCTGTTCACCATACATTTGTGCATGAGAAATGGATGACTTATAACACGCTATCAACAAAGTCTTGCAGAGACCAGACCAAGAACTAGGTATGAATTAGAACTCCTTTCAGAAATTATCTTCTCTGTGAACCCATGTAATCTCACATTTTCTTTCTCAAAAATTCTGGCTAGCCCTATAGCTAGTGGCAGTTTGCCCAATGCAATAAAATTTACTATATAGATCAGATTTTCCACCACCAGAAACACTGTAGTATACCCTTACATCTTTGGTAACGCCCCTATGAAGTCCAATGATATCTGCTGTTATGGTTTGCTCTCTGTGTGTAATGGACATAACATCCATACCAGTATACCAGTAACTAACAATATGTCTATGCTCTGTCACATGTACTGCACAAGTTCACGTAGTTTGTTGCATGTTTTCTGATATGTGACCACCAGGGTGAATGTGGCAACAGTTTTCGGGTGCCCCGCTAAATGCATATCATCGCACCATCTTTGTGGTAGGCCTCTGGAGTGTATATCGGTAAAGTGCATGGATGGTTTTTCAAAAGTTGACCTCCTTCCAGCCTCATCTTGTCCAGTTCTTGGGCTATCCAGCTTTAGGCATTGATGTTTTTTATTCATTTTCTCAAGATTTACTCAAAGTCGTTAATTAGTCTCCATCCTTCTACTGCAATGGTGGCTTTGGACAGTATTGTTGGTTCCAGTTCACTAAACTACTTCTCATCTCCCTCAAGTTTGGGAAGTGCATCTGCCTTTCAAGGTCTGCTAATTGGATGATATGATATTACAAACTTTATTCTCCAAATAAATATCATCCAACAAGCATAGATTTTGTTGGAACACTTCATGGCTCTGAGAAATCTTACATTCTTTTGATATATCCAGACTTGTACAGTACCAGGTGAGCCATCAAAATAATTCTGCCACCATATGAATGTACCTCCTGGTTGCAAATAGTATGATCTTATGATCTTACTCTGATCTAGAAAACATGCGATGAACAAACTTGATTGGGTGTACATACTTGGAGACCTTGCCTCTATGAGACAACACAGCACCGATTGCCAAGGGGGAATATCGGTTTCTATTTTAAAGTGTACCAAAGGAGGTAAATGCTTTTTTTTCTTTTAAAGGTCTCCATTCAGACTTTGAGTTTTTATTGGGCAAACGTGTGATGGATTCTACAATAGCTGAAATGTTCTGAATGAAATTTTTATAGTAATTTGGAAAACAACTGTCTCCTCGTCCTTTACAGGCCATTTCCATGCTACATCCACATTTCGAGAGTCCTTCTCAGTTCTCTCTGCTGAAATCTTAATTCCCAAAAAGGCCACTGAATTTGTATCAAATTAGCACACATTGCCTATCCTTTTCTGAATCAGTTGAAATGACCAAGATGTAATCACAATGTGTGAACACACAAGCGTCCAAAAGAGTTTGGCATTTTCAAAATCTGCTGAAAAGACCAAGATATCCTCTCAATAGATCACAACACAAGTTTCCATCAGATCTCTAAATGTGTCTCTCATCAAACACTGGAAAGTTGTTGGGCATTACATAAGATGAATAGCATTTTTACATCTGTCACCAGGTCCTATTCTCATTAGATTATATGCCCCTCAAAAATCCAATTTGGTAAAAGATTATCACAGTTTGTAATTGCTCCATTAAGTGTACAATTAAGGGCAGAAAATATCTATTGCATATATTTTATTAATGTCCCTAAATTCCACAGAGGGCCTGTCACAACCCTCGCCCAAAACCCCCTCTGGCAAACCCATTGGCCAGGTGGAGTCAGGACTCGGGCCTCTAGAGCCTGGCATCCTCTTCAAAAGCCCTCATGGGACCAAGCCCGGCGCCTATGGCGCCAGGCTCATACACCATGAAAAACAATGTGCTTGGGAACTACTTTATTGTATTGTCAGCCAACATGGAGGCATCCACATAGCTTGGTTCCTAAGAACCAAGCTATGCGGTCTAGTGTTTTGGGTGTGGCAGCCTAGGGACTACTTAAACTGGACTATTTTGTTGGGGCTATTTAAACCACACCCGAGCAAGACAACATGCTTCGCGTTACTTTGCCACTTGCAACGTGACGCTCACCGTGTCCAGCTATTCCCTCAAACCTCCGAGAAGCAGAACCTGCAAGGAAACAAAAGGAACATCATTAGCAGCAGCATCTTACCTGCAGTCTTCATCTTTAAACACTCGCAGCTACTGAAAACAGCTTCCTCGTATCTGCATGCCTCCCGGACAGAACGACCTGAAAGAGGAAGATAGAGGCAGCATTAAAGAAAGCAGTAGAGACATTTACAAATTACGAACTGCTCAAAAGGATTACCTGGATGGTCGCCTCTCGGCTGGCACCACTCCGGACATTCCACTCGCGCTGAAGAGCACCGTGACCTACAAGGAAGGAAAACACAGGTTAGCAAAGGCAAGACTTTGCAGCGCTGCGCATAGCGCTTACTTACCGCATCATAGCGCTTTTAATGCGCCATCATTTACCAGCAGAGCTCAACCAAGCCAGTTCGCCGCACTGAAGCTCTGCATACCTAAGGGAGAAAAAAGAGACATTTTAAACAAAGAAAGGCATGCAGGATTGCAACAAAACTAAAGAACAGCAATAAGACCTACCTGAACAATATCAAACGGGCCGACGTCAGTGAAGTAACTGGACCGCACTCGCCCATGAAAGACAACGCACCCCTGCAAAGAAGGCAGGACGGAGAGCGGGCCTAATTCTACCACAAGGTGAGGGGAGGGCACCAGAGGGACTGAAAACATACAGGGGTGGAGGGAGGATACTTACCCCAGTTGGTCAGTCTTGAACACAGTCCTCCTGTATTTTCAGGCAGAACCTTCCCCACAGTCCACATCAGGGAAAAGATGAGAGGCATGCCATCGAGTAACCCGGCTGGGTGGCGTCCCTGTGGATATCAGGTGAGTGTAACAGTACCCTAATGATCCATCAGCCTTGGGTAAAAATAAAATGGGGACCCCTGCTGGAGAGGTAGAATGCCTGAGAAAGCCCTCCACTAAATTGTCATGACCAGGCTGGATATTAGCCTAGAAAATATGTTCAATAGGGCAATCATAAATGTTATGAGTGTGTAATACTTATTTCTCTGTTAACATGTCCTGAAATTCCCGATGCAGTGTATATAACCCTGTTCACTTTCTTTACCTAACACATTCTAATTCTCTTGTGTTTGTCCAAGGGCACCTCCATAGATTGCTGACAAACTTGACTTGGTTGAGAAGTACAAGGCTCCCTACACCACCATGAAGAGATTGTCACTATTTGTTTCCTACAGTCTATGTGTGGGTTATGCCTATACACCTACGATATCCCTAAAACAATCAAGAAACCTGGAAAATCTATAACAGCAAACAAAATCTTCTCTAAATGACCAACTTGCATTATCTGACCCATAGGGTTGGTTTGCCAGCACACAATACCTCAGCTTAAAGATCTTTCATCTCCTGCTGTAATTGATTTGGGCACCTTTCCAATGTCATAGGACATGTATTTGTATTTGTATTTGTATTTATTTATTTGTAATGCGCACCTAACCCAAGGGTAGCCAGGCGCAAAGGCAGCAAGAGGGTTGCAAAGCTTTGTTACATACAGTGGGGTGAGGTACAGCTAGGGTTACAGTGCCGGACGTATCACGCCAAATAGGAAGGGTAGAACATGTACACTAAAGGCAATACTATAAAAATATTTACATTCAACATGGAGCCACATGGTAGTGGCGCATCTGGGTCTCTGAGAGTCGTTATGAGTCGAGAGATTTGAGCCAGTGGACGGTCCTGGCTCTGAACTGGTGGTAGGGTAGGTCCTCCCTGCAGGTAGGAGGGAGGGAGTTCCAGAATTGCGCTGCTTTTACTGGAAAGCTGTTGCCTCCAGATGTAGTACGTTTGAACCTGGGCACCAGAAGAAGGTTGGAATTGGCCGTTCTCGAGGGGCGGAGAGGGTAGGTCTAGTAAATCTGGCGATGAGGTATTGGGGGGCTGCTTGGTGGAGGCATTTATGAATCAGAGACACCGATTTAAGGAATATCGTGTCCTTGGTGGATTGCCAATTGACAGATCTTCTGGAGTCTGAAATATGGGCTTTCTCCGGGATACTGAGGGCCGCTCTAAGGGCATTATTTTGGAGGATTTGGATTTTGTTAGAGATATATTTGTTGCAGCCTACATATAAGGCATTGCAATAGTCCAACTTGAACAGGATCAGCGCCCTGGCAAGGTGGTATAGTTGGTGGGGGAGAGAAAGGGTTTGGCTGCCCTGATGAGTTTGCAAGTGTAGGAAGTGGCAGAGGCCATTGCGTTCACTTGTTTGTTGAAGGTAAGGGTGGAATCTAGATATAATCCGAGGGTTTTAACCTCCTTAGCTACCTTGATTTTGTTATCGTCAATTATGAACGATGAGTATTTGTGGCCCAGTTTGTTGATGTAGTGTGTAGAGCCTAGAATGAGAAGTTCCGTCTTGTCATCATTCAGGCATAGACCGTGTGAGGCTTTCCATGCCTGGATGATGAGGTACACTTTATTAACGAAGGCCAAATCCTTGCCATAATCCCCCAACAACGGGATGAGGATCTGGGTATCATCGGCGTAATTAGTGTAGGTGATACCCAGATCGTCTAGATCATCAAAAAGGGGCTTCGTGAAAATGTTATAAAGTGTAGGGGAGACGCAAGACCCTTGAGGCACGCCGCACGTGATAGGGGTAGGGTCGGCTGCTGATGATAATGAGAAGACTCTCATCGTATGGTTATTAAGGAAGGATTGGATCCAGTTGGTTGCTTCTTGAGAGAAGTGGGCAGCTATTTGTAGGTGGTTGCACAGGATCTCATGGTCGACCAGATCGAAGGCCGCAGAGAGATCAAGGAGAAGCAATAATGCTGTCTTCCCCTGGTCTCTCAACTCGTCTATCTGTGCCTTGAGATCTATGAGTGCGGTTTCAGTTCCGTGCTGTGGCCTGAAGCCCGATTGTCGGACGCCTAGGAGATGGAAGTGCTCAAGGTAGTGTTGGATCTGTTGGTATGCTATTTTGTCGATGATTTTAAGAAGGAATGGTACTGTGGTAATAGGGCGGTAGTTAGTTGGGGTTGAAGGGTCTAAATTCGTTTTTTTAAGCAGAGGGAGGACCCAGGACTGTTTTAAGTTATTAGGTTCGGTGCCTGATGTGAAAGACACATTTATTAGTTTGGTAAAAAATGGTGCGAGATCACGGGCAGCATCCTTAATCATTTGAGCGGGGCATAGGTCTCCGTGGCAGTTTGAGGGTTTGAGGGTGAGAATGGTATTTTCTACCTCTTTGGTGGATACTTTGTGGAAGTTAAAGGAGGGGTTGTGCGCTGGGGGGAGGATTGAGTCAGGTGAACCTTTTTGTGGGAGACGGTACTCTGCTTGGTGGAGGAGAGCAGAGATTATTTTTTAGTGCTTATCTTGGTCTTAAGTGAGGAGATTTTGTTCGCTAGGGCATTTTGAATGCCCGTGCACCAATTTTGATCTTTGATACACAAATCGGGTACTTGGATCGGGGATTCAACCTCTTTAAGTATTGTGAAAAGCTCTGTAGTGTTAGATTTAGCTTGTGAGATTTGTGTGCTATATGACGTTTGTATGGCCAGTATAATTTCTTTTTTATATTGGGACGCTAGACTACTCAAGTTTTTTTTGTTATTTTCTGAGGGGGAAGCTCGCCAGATTTTTTCACAGCGTCCCTTTTCCTGTCTGAGGGCTTTGAGATGAGGCGAAAACCAGGAGTTAAAGTGTTTCCGGGGCTTGCTCTTTTTTAGCTTCAAAGGGGCTATGGGTCAAGGGATGAGAGCATGATTTTATTATAGATGTCCACCATCGTGAATGGATCTGTGTGATCTGGGATGGCATTCAAGGTTGGTGTGATAAGCGGGGTCAGATTTTCAGGGGTGATGTTTTTTTTATTTCGGGATTGGACAGCTGGAGCTATGCTGTTAGCTTGTGCTGGGGTTGCCTTTAGGGTAAACGAGATCAAGTAATGGTCTGTCCAGGGCTGCGGGAGTATTGCAGAGACCAGGACTGGGCAGTTGTGCACAGCTAGCCAGTCCAGAGTTCTCCCTTTGATATGGGTAGGCTCGGTGATTTTCTGGGTGAAGCCCAGTTCCTCTAGGGTGTTGTTGATTGTACTGGCATTGGCGTCGGCGGGGTCGCTAAAACCGAGGTTAAAGTCTCCTAGTAGGATGCGTTGTGAGGAGTTTTTAAGATTGTTTGATAAGATGTCTGTGAGGTCTTCTTCGAATGATCCTAGGGGGCCCGGTGGTCCGTAGATAAGGTGAATGGAGTTGGATTGAGTACTAGATAGTGTTAACTTGGCTGTTAGAGATTCACAGGAGCTAACATTGGTGGGTGATTCAATTGTGATAGTAAATTTACTTTTGGCTATGATGGCAAGACCTCCACCTCTAGAAGTGGTGCGATCAAGTCTTAATAGCGTGTAGTCATCTGGAACTGCTAGCATAGCATAATTGCAGGGCCTGCCGTGAGGTGAAGCCAAGATTCGGTGACTGCTAAGAAGTCCAGGTCTTCATTGTGTAGCAGGTCAGCAATGTCTGATGCATGGGCTACCATGGAGCGGGCATTTATTAGTGCACCCTTGGTCCCTAGATCTACTAGGTTTAGGGGTGGTGACACAGATTTGTGCGTACTTTTCTGGTCACGGATGGGCTCACGGTGGAGTCTACTGTTCAGTTGAAGAGGGTGTACGGATGGAATCCTGGTCACCTTGTTGTGGGCTAGTTTAGATGGGGGTCATAGAGTCTTGCGAGCCTGGCACGTAGTCTAAGGTTCCTCATGAGAATAGGGCAAGGTGTGGAGTTCATTTCAGTTAATATGTATGGGTTATGTGCGGGCTCAAGTGCTGGTGAGTTGGGTAGCATGATTAGGTATTGGCTGTTCAAGATGTGCAGTATTAATCTCAGTAACACTGTATAAAGCGCATGGAGATACATTGTAATGTTGGGCAAGATAGACTGGTGCAGTGTAGTTGTTGTCTAGTAGCGTAGGTCTAGTCTAATGGGTCACCTAAAGTCGATTTGAGCAATCAAGGCACGAAAGCAAGGTCACTAACATAGTGCAAAGGCAATGGGTCACCTAGATTTGATTTTAACAATCGGGACACAAAAGCGTGGGTCACACTAGCAGGGTGCATAGGTAATGGGTCACCTAAATTCGATTTTTAGCAATCAAGGCACAAAAGTATAGGTCACTGGCAGGTGCATAGGCAATGGGTCACCTCAGTTAGATTTTTAGCAATCAGGCAGAAGAGCATAGGTCACTAGCAGGGTGTATGTATGGCAGGTTGCAAAGCTTTGGTCAATAAATATGGATGAGTACACCGAATCTAATAATACCACTATTGCCAATGATCTGAGCAATGGGGACACATGCCAGAACAAGTGCTCTTTATTTAGTATGGGATAAAAGGCTTCTCGTTCAACCAACGTCTTTTCCTCATGGCTGGGCTCTGATGTTTACTGGGGAATTGGGAGGTATCATAGTGATGTAGCCAAGGGCAATTATCTAGAATCAATGGAGTCACCAATACCAAGGGATTGTGACATTGGAAGGACAACACACACAGGCTGTTTGCTTCTCCTGAAGGAAATTGCTGAATATTTGCCATGAAATGTAACTGTCACTGGGCCAAAAAAGCTAGAAAATGTTTTCAAAGAATATGTTGCTTTTTGTTTCTGCCTTATGCCTGATGTACCTGATCTACATGATGTACGTATGAGCTTGACAGAGGTGTGCCAGCTTCAAATTGCTCCAATGTATATTCCAAATGCTTCAAAACATGCAATGTGATAGAATGATAAACATTGAAGCAGCAGTGACTGAAAAATGACCCTTCACATCTGACTCTTGACTCCTTTGGAATTAGTGAAAGACATCAGACCCAGCACTGAACATTAAGGGTTTCTACTGAATACCTCACAATAGCAAAATGTGTTCAAGTGATTGAATGTCGTGTGATGTCGAGGTTCAGGTGTACGAAAGGAGGTCGAACTTGGGATAGGAGGCTGAGTGTGTGTTGTAACAGACATTGCAGCGGCAGTAAGAAGTATGGAGACATTTCAAGGGACAGCAGGAGGGACCAAGGGATGGTTGCATAGAGCGGGGATGAGGCTGAGAAGTGTAAATTGGAGTATGCATTGCTGTCCAGAGGTTGAAGCACAGGCTTTTACCAGGAAACATAGCCTGTATTTGGTGCACCCTGATTGGCTGGCACAAATTCAGCAGGTGTTCATTTATTTCAGAAGCAGCTTTCAAAAATTGTTGGTTTCGTTAGACATGACTTGAATTTTCTGCCATCACTTTCTATAACATTATACAAGTAGGATGATGTTTCCATTTGTATAGGTTTTTGCAGAGTTTCTATTAGTCCAAAATACCATAATAAAGATAACATGCCAACAAAAAATCGCAAACTTAAGCACAACGGGTGTGTCCTATTTATATTAAACTCCATGAACAGTGAGAACAATCAAATAGTAGAGTATGCTGTGTGATTGAAACAATGTATTAAAAATACCAAATAGGTTGGAACAATTCTATTCACAATCATTCATGTGTAACTGAAAATGATTGGTAGAGAATCAATAAGTGTGTTATATGGCGCATATCAAAGTATAGGTTTGGAGGAACGGAACTCATTATTGGCTGATGAAACTATAAGAATGTTCTTAAAAATGGAACCGAGGAAAAAGCACTATAAAATATAAAAATTCTACTAGCCATCATGATAGACAACTAGTCAACAACTCTAAAATACAACTCCAAATCCTACAAAAATAAGAAAGTTGTGTCCATCCTTTAAAAACTATTCTTAAAAATGATTCTTCTTAAAATTACACTCAACAGCAGGGTCAAACAGGTATCTAACTATGGTTTCCTATGGGTTTTAGAGTGATGTACAAAATCTCTTTTTGCAATCGATTACCGTATATCTCATAATAGTTTAAGGACTGGACAGTTTGTAAGGATACATCTGTATCAGCCTGTACAATTAGTTTGCTTCTCATTTGTGTATCTCAGAGCAAATGACTCACATTCATTGCCTCATTCCACTATGTTCTTACTTAAGCCCAAGCACAAACCATACGTGTGACTGTCCCCTTCTTAGTGTGTCCTTTCCAGCAGAACGCACTGCTCATCAGCGTAAGTCATTGCCGGTGTGGTTTTAGCTCAATACAGTCAGAATAGCACTTCTAGTGGACAAAGTACACACCCTGGTCTTCAGAAAATATTATGGTATTTTGACAAATATTAATTTCTTCAGTATCTATTGGCAACATTTTGACCCACCTCTCATATTGTCTAAGAAGTCACAAATGATAACTTTAACCCATAATCACCTCGTAAATTCAGCAAGACTTTTTGCAAAGAGTTTGAGCTGGTTTCACTGTGTATTAAGGGATGCTCTGCTAGTGCTTATTGCACTTTATATTATTGATTGCCTTAAAACATTTGAAAATATTTTAATAGTGCATTAGTAATTTCTCATTTACATCATCTCAAGGTTTGCTCCCGAATGGAGAAATGATTTTATTTAATCTGATTGAATATCCAGATGTTCTCGGCGAACATTTTCTTCTTGAACACAACCTCACATTATTCACAGAAAACAGGTGTCCACTATTTAAAGAAATCCTCCTAAAAAGGGTGCACTGACAATACATAATACCCATTGCGTTAGCCGTAAAACATGGAATAGAAGCCCTGTACCCTGTGCTTCAATTTCTGCAGCAGGAAAGACATTATGGAAAAGTTAAAGGTTCATTGATATTGATATTGATATTTTATTTCTATCATGCTCGTAAAGTGTTTTAGAGCTTAACAAGGCAAGGGAAGGGAACAGGGGAGAACAAAAACAACGATCTTACTAGGCCCAGTCACATTGAGAACATGGAAGTGCATGAGAGAGGGGGAGGGGAAAAGTGCATGGAAGGGGGAGAAGTGGAAAGTGCGGAGCAAAGAAGAAACAGATAAATTATAATAAATAAATAATAAAGGCAACAAACAGTGGTAATGCAGCCAGCAATTGGCAAGTGCTGGGTTTAAGGCAGCAGACAGGGTAGGTCTGATAAACGCAGGAAGAAAAAGGGGTGGGCTGTATGGGTACAGATACAGACACCAGTGCAGGGTTTTGAATTTAATACTTGCATCCACTGGGAGCTAATGGAGAGATTTTAGAGCTGGAGAGATACGATCCCAGGGCGTGAGGCCAAGCATAAGTCTTGCAGACCTCCGAGATGTGGGCACAGAAGGAAAGTGTGGCGTCAAAGATGACCCCGAGGTTCATTAGATGAAGCACTATAAAATCAGTTGCCAAAAGTAGTTTCACTATTTATATTTATTTTCTCTATTCTCCCCATACCTTTAACCAATTTATTATACAATGTGTTATGAACTTGAATGGGCACATTTCCAATTATGTCATTTGAATGCTGCGTAACATTCTTTTTAACCAAGTTGTTTAAAACAGGATACAGGAAATCCCAGATAGATGAAGCTGTTTGAATACTTAATTAAGGACTTCTAAAAAAGACAGCAACAGAGCACCCGCGTCCTCCCCCTCGACAACACCAGGATCTTGGTTTTACTGGGATTAATCTTTAATTCATTAACACTGGCATATATTGAGAATCCCTTCAGAACTCTATGTAGACCTATCTGGGTGTCGTCGAAGAGGAGATCCATGGCACCAACATTATCCCATTTTGGGGAGACAAAGGGCAAGTTATTGAAATGCTCGTCAACGTCAGAGACATACAGATTAATCATGCAGGGTGCCAAATAGCACCCCTGTCTAAGCCTCACCTGGGCCTCAATTCTACATGATAGGTATCATTTTTGTTAAGTCTCACTCTGACTGCAATATTAGAGTGCAAGCCTATTAACAGACTCAGTAGACCTCTCAGCACGCTGCATTTAGACAGTTTAGACCAGAGTCTATTACGGTTCACACTGCCAAAAGCCCACAAGAGGTCCACCGAGGCTGCACACGTCTGACCCGGCAGCTGTGACCAAGCCTGCTCTCTGATTGTCCTAAGAACTAAGCCATTGAGATTTGTTGAATGGCCTTTCGTAAAGCCAGTTTGTAATTTTTTGAGTCAATGTGTGGCAACCACACACTCGTCTAGATGAAGGAGGACCATCCAAGCAAAAACTAGCAAGATAGGCCGATTGTTCTTCGACTCAGATCTAAGGCCACGCTTATAAATAGGGACCACGTTAGCCAGTTTCCAGGACTCTGGAAATAGACCTGAAATTATTATGTTCTTAATTAAAAGAGACAGGACCTTTGACCAATTACTCGGGTCCAGCTTAAAGGTGCTGTTGGTCAGCCGATTAGAACCTGGAGTTCTTGAAAATTTAAATTTGGTTAAAATGGTTTCTGTCTCAATTGGTATTACCCAGTACGTATTTATTATATCATCACTGATGTTAGATTTCTCAGCAAATTATTTTCTTGCATAGCCATAAAGCTGATCAAGGAATTCCACCTACTGAGATTCTAAGACCGCATCTCTGCATCAACTGCTCAAATCCTTAATCCTAATGTTTAACACACCCAAACCTGCCAATCAACCATCTGCATAGCCAGAGTCTATGAACTTGGCCTCACTTACCATTAGTTACAATAACGAAGATGAGGGTTAACTATAACTTGGAGGGTTCTCCTTCCGTATATCCAGATAAACACAGGGAATGCCCACTGTCATTTTCAAATGTTCTGAAACTTCCTACCATTTTTCGATTTCCAGGACAAAGCAGAAATATCCAAAGTGGGGTTCCTGACAGATTCGAAGACTACAGTGTCACTGACACAAGCCTTCCAAATAAATCATTGAAGCCTCCTACATTTGGTTAAAAACATCAAGGCAAGGTTATTCCGGGGTCTAAATAGAATAGTTCACAAAACAGCTGTTCTGAAAACCCTCCAGTGGCTGCCAACAAAATCAATCAAGAGTGAAATTGCGACCAAGACACGAACATATATGTCCACCAAAAAAACAGATTCTTTATAACTGACTTGCGTACCCCATACTTCCACTATTAGTTTGTGCTCCTGGAACACACGTGGCCATGCTCATCTTCAGAAATAAATCTCCTTGTGGCCCTACTCATTTGATATATTAGCATTCCAGGAAACTTGGTTTATGTAATCACCAGTTTGGGATAATTATACTGTTGCATTAATTCCTGCATTGAAAGGTGACAAGGGACGACCAATGTCGGGCCTATTGGTGGCAGCTAGCTCTTCTTCGTATTTTTCAGTTGAACCTTGGCTTAATTTTCAATGCTTCATCCAACTAGTGAAACTCACAGGTTTAGCAGGAAATATTGCCCTATTCAATAGTTATCTAAGTACGGCGAAAGTCTCTAATTTTGCCTTTTTAGAGGCTCTTTCTGACATGTTAGAAACAGGTGCCCTTTCTAAAGATATCATAGCCACCATTCTTGTTGGGGACCTTAATTTGGATTTTATCCATCCTAAAAACGAAGCTGCCCTCCAAGAGGCTAGAATATGGTCTACCTTTGTAACTGAACGCAATTTTATGATGCTTAATGGAACTATTCTTGGTGACATCCCTGCTGCCACCACTTGGCATAGAGATGACGTTGTTAGCACAATTGATTATATATATGTTGATTCCAATCTGTATCGCGACATTAATAGATTTAATGTAGTACCTCAGACATACAGCAACCACAATTTACTATCTCTTTTTATGTCGAGGTCAGATTGGTCCCACACTGCTCAGATTCAACAGGATAATTCTTCTCTCATGACCAGTCAAGCTAAATCTCGCTTTTCTTGGAATCCTTCTAAACTCAATCACTTTAATTCTGCTATCACGAATATGTTTTCAAATGACATTTCTCCAGATTACACTAATGTTTTGCAGAAATTTCAAAACAATATTATTATTGCTAAATCTACACGTTACTCATTTACATACTTTCGACCAAGTACTTAAGCAAAGAAGAGCGAGTTATAGAAAAGAACGTAAGACTCTCCTTGCATCTTCTCATTTATCCCTCTTTGATGACCTTTAAAGGGCCAAAACCAGATATCATAATTGGACAAGATCACATAAAGCTATTCTTTACCAACGAGATAGTGAGAGAATGCTGACTACTCTTAAAGCGAAGAACTCTGCTGACATTTGGAAGATCTTGAATCACACCAACTGTGCCCACCAGTTAGCTGCCCAAGCCAATGGTGTGAACGAAGAGCAATGGGTCTTGTATTATTCTGAATTATACACTGATCCATTATATAATACTTTGAATTATCAGCTGCAAACAAAATGCAAATGGTCCCTTGATTATAACATTGAAACACTAACTTCTTATATTAAAATGTCTAATAACTCAAGAGCGGCTGGTCCGGACGGTCTCACAAATAACATGCTAAAGCACAACCCTGATTTATGGGCTCATATTTTGGATCAACTTGTCCAACACGTATTATCCACTAAAAAGCTTCCTACATCCTGGAAAACATCTCTCATTGTTCCCATATACAAGAAGGGTGACTGCTCCGCTCCTCACAATTACAGACCCATTGCGCTCCTTGACACTCCTGGCAAAATCTTTGCTAAACTTGTCTTGCGTGATTTCTCAGTGTGGACTCAAAGCCACCATTTCTGCGATCCTTGCCAATCAGGCTTTCTCGCAGGAATGGGTACAGCAGTCAACTTATTCCTCTTGAATACTATAAAACACCAATGCTTAGCACAAAAACAACAGATGTACTTTGCATTCGTAGACTTGCATTCTGCGTTCGACTCGATTTCCCGAAGCAAACTTATGTCTAAATTAGCTAGAGATAACTGTCCGTCAACATTCTCTGATCTAATATATCAGTTTCACTCTGATACTTCTGTCCGTATCAGGCTTAATTTGAATGGTCTACTCTCAAAACCAATCCCTACTGCACATGGCCTAAAACAGGGTTGTTTTTTGGCTTCAGCTATTTTCAATTATTTTATTCATGATGTAAAAACCAACTTTAAATCTATTACGTCAGACTCCCCCGAAAATCAATGGCACTCCGATAAAAGCTCTGATGTATGCGGATGACATTGTTTTACTGTCTAAAACACCTGTAGGGTTTCAAATGTTATTAACTACTTTTCATTCATATATTCTTGAAAATGAACTCAAAGTTAATACAACAAAAACGCAAGTGTTTATGTATAATCCACATCGTGGCATTCATACTCTCAAAGATTGGTCTATTGACAATGTCAGATTATTTATTACTTTTGCCTACACATATCTGGATATGATTTTTTAATCTGTTTCCAAATCAACTAAACATTTTGATTTTATAGACTCTAAACTCATGTCTTTTAATTCTCAAACACGAATTCTTCTTGCCAGATATGGTAATTTTCCATCCTTCCGGCAATTACTTTCTGGAAAATGAAAGTTATTCCAGCCATTTTGTATGGGCTAGAGACAGGCCCTCCTATAGCATCACAAACTTTAGACAAATGGGAAGCTAAATTCTGGCGTAAAACACATTGCTTGCCATAATGTATCACTATATCTTGGATACGATATGAATTAGGACTCAATCCCCTGTATTCTATATATCAGTGGAAACAACGTGCTTTTCTGAGAAAATGTCTCATATCCACACAGCCTAAAACCTTACTTAAGACACTTTCTATATACAAGTTCAGTTCAGAACACATGTTTGTTCAAAATTGGCTAACCTCAACATATAAGACCTTGATACATGCTGATGTCAATATAGAACTCTCAATAACAAACCCAGACAAGGCAAAGCAAAAAATTAGCCAAATAGCCTGGATTGATAATCAACAGCTCTGTCTCCGATACAAACATGCAACTACCCATCGATTTCCACCAAAATCTACTGGCATTGCGGAAAGTTATCTGCGAAAAGCACCATCTTCTGACTATCGGCAGCAGATTTTGCGCTTTCATTTCCATATTTGGCAAACGAGAGACCTTTTATCTACTAGAAAACTGTTACCCTAAAATCAAAACAAATGTCGTTTTTGCAACGTTTCAGAAACTCCTGAAACTTTAGAGCACCTCATCACACAATGTCCCAGTTTAATTTCTAAAAGGCAAATACATTTTCATAAATGTTGTGCCACATATGCGTTTTGTGAACAACCACACTGTTGGGCTCTCATCTATGGATCTCAGTCAATGACAGTACAACTTGCAACAGTACATTTTCTACGTTCACTACAGCTATATACTATAGGTATTAGCGAAATAAGTAACACACAAACTTTGCTAATGTAGCTGGAAGTTCGTAAGACTATTCTTGTACCAGTATTTTTTTTTTTTTTTTAAATCTTAATTACTTGATTGGTTATATGTTGACATAATTGTTTTAATGTAAATTGATTAATCAAGTCTTTCTTTTGTTTTGAGACAAATGTATGATACTCAATTATGAATCGATTTTATGATTGTAAAATGTTCAATTTTATATGCTAAATGTATTATATTGAAAGGTTTATATATTCAACTGAATCAATAAAAAATAAAAAATTGCATCATCCAAAATGGCAAGAATGCATCATCCACTATACCACCTGAAACCAGGGGACCTCAGAGGTACACTGTTATATAACTTCAAATACCCTGATATCAGCAAACAGTGGACAAATCTCTGTGGATTTACCCAGCAAAGCTCACTGTGGAAAAAATAATACTGGAGGTGGTCATCCACAAAATCAAGAGTGGCATCATGGAAAATCTCATGTATTTCTGAAAGGCTTCAGAAATCCTTCTCTTCATTAGAGATTTTACCTGACTGTGATTCAAACCTTGGTCTCCAGGGACCTTCCCCCTCACCCCTGCTACTCTTACATATCGGAGGTTGGCATTTGGCCTAGATTTTTACTAAACTAGGCAAAGCCTTTGAATGTCCTACCATACCATGCACTTAGCCTGCATCAGCACTGTAACCTCAGAAATGAGGCCTCTTCTCCACTCTTAATGCTATGTCCCCACCTGTGTCTCTTCCCTCTTCCCACAATCTCCTCTCTATATTTGACACTGCTGCTTCTCACCATACCGTCCTGAAGAGGCTTTTTGTCTGCGTTCACTGATGTAAGAAAACACCATAAATAAATAAACAAACACAGACAGGAAATGTGGATTCTCTTATTTGCATTGGGTCACATCCCTATTAACATTGGGATCACCACCTTTTCATTGCATAACTGCAACAGCACCCTTTCTGTGATGTAACACTATGGCCCTAGAAGATGAATTGTTATAGGGACTGCCATTTTGTTTGCATACCCCCTGGAAGGGACGGGAAACAGACTATTTGCCCTCATTACAAGTAGGGCGGTAAACTCAGTGGTCATTCTGCCTGACTGAATTACTGTTACTGCTGTGGTCTGTGGTATTTGGCATATTCATGACCAAATCAGAAGTGGACGGGTGGGCACCAACCATCGCGCTAACCGTAATAACGGTTATCACTGTACAATTGGCAGAATTACAAAATGGTAATTCCGGCCGAAGAATAAATAAAACGCGGAAGATCCAAGATGTTCAAGCAAAGTCAGCACTTTGGATTGTGTAAGAAGCCCCACAGCCCGAAGCCTGATAATATTGTCTGTTAGTGTTTCAATGTATCCATGATTTAATGTTCATGCCAAACAGGGAAAAAGAAACAAAAAATGAAATAGTGTTTTCCACTCCTATGTGTGCATTTATCGATGTGGAGGATTTATACAGTGATATCCTCGATAAGAAGCTATTGAGCATTGTACAAATAGTTTAGGGAGAATACAGAGGGAACATTGGGAATGGTAACACAGGTTTGGGCAATGAATAGGGTTGATCCAATTGGGTTTATTACATATATACGTGGGATGTTTGTGGAACCTGCAAACGTATGTCCGTCCTGCCTTTCATTCTTACACATTTGATAAAAAGTGAACGCTGTAAAATTATAGGTCTTAAATTATGAAACAAAGGGGCCGATTCATGGAACAAACGTGCGCCGAAAATCTACGCGCAAGTAGGCGCAAGCAGGCGCAAGCAGGCGCAAGCGGAAAAAAACAGGCGCACGCGCACGCGCGCGATTCATGGAAGTCCCTGCGCGTGTTCACCGCGCGATGTGCGCCAAACCCGTGCATGGCGCACAAGTCACTGCAACATCGCGAAAGGCGTGCGCGACGGTGCGCGACGCGCACAGTGAAAGCGCACAACCTCAGCGCACACAGCAGAAAGTGGGCGGGACATGGGGCGTAACGCGCGGAATGGGGAACAACACGCGAAAATAAGGGCGTAACTGGGGATGCACTGCACGGAAGCAGAGGTAACGCCCACACGCACACGAACCACACGTATTCATGGAATGGAATAGGGCAAACCCACGCACAGCCAAAGCCGCGCACAAGCTGAAACACGTCCGCCACACGAAGGCAGGCGGTAGAGTCCCAGCGCATCAAAAAAGTGGCGCCGCGGGAAGTAAAATACGCGATTGAGCGGGGTACGTGTATTCCGGGGGTGCGCGGGAAGTTACACACGCGAATGAGCGGGCTACGTGTATTCCGGGGGTGCGCGGGAAGTGACACACGCGATTGAGCGGGGTACGTGTATTTCGGGGGTGCGCGGGAAGTTCCACACGCGATTTGGCCGGGTACGTGGATTACATGGGTGCGCGGGAAGTTCCACACGCGATTGAGCGGGGTACGTGTATTTCGGGGGTGCGCGGGAAGTGACACACGCGATTTGGCCGGGTACGTGGATATCAGGGGTGCGCGGGAAGTTCCACACGCGATTGAGCGGGGTACGTGTATTTCGGGGGTGCGCGGGAAGTTCCACACGCGATTTGGCCGGGTACGTGGATATCAGGGGTGCGCGGGAAGTTCCACACGCGATTTGGCCGGGTACGTGGATTTCAGGGGTGCGCGGGAAGTTCCACACGCGATTGAGCGGGGTACGTGTATTTCGGGGGTGCGCGGGAAGTTCCACACGCGATTTGGCCGGGTACGTGGATTTCAGGGGTGCGCGGGAAGTTCCACACGCGATTGAGCGGGGTACGTGTATTTCGGGGGTGCGCGGGAAGTGACACACGCGATTTGGCCGGGTACGTGGATTTCAGGGGTGCGCGGGAAGTTCCACACGCGATTGAGCGGGGTACGTGTATTTCGGGGGTGCGCGGGAAGTTCCACACGTGATTTGGCCGGGTACGTGGATTTCAGGGGTGCGCGGGAAGTTCCACACGCGATTGAGCGGGGTACGTGTATTTCGGGGGTGCGCGGGAAGTTCCACACGCGATTTGGCCGGGTACGTGGATTTCAGGGGTGCGCGGGAAGTTCCACACGCGATTGAGCGGGGTACGTGTATTTCGGGGGTGCGCGGGAAGTGACACACGCGATTTGGCCGGGTACGTGGATTTCAGGGGTGCGCGGGAAGTTCCACACGCGATTGAGCGGGGTACGTGTATTTCGGGGGTGCGCGGGAAGTTCCACACGCGAATCGGCCTGGGACGTGGATATCGGGGGTGCGCGGGAAGTTCCACACGCGATTTGGCCGGGTACGTGGATTTCAGGGGTGCGCGGGAAGTTCCACACGCGATTTGGCCGGGTACGTGGATTTCAGGGGTGCGCGGGAAGTTCCACACGCGATTTGGCCGGGTACGTGGATTTCAGGGGTGCGCGGGAAGTTCCACACGCGATTGAGCGGGGTACGTGTATTTCGGGGGTGCGCGGGAAGTGACACACGCGATTTGGCCGGGTACGTGGATATCAGGGGTGCGCGGGAAGTTCCACACGCGATTGAGCGGGGTACGTGTATTTCGGGGGTGCGCGGGGAGCAGCACACGTGAATTGCACGTGTGGGTCCTCCCAGGTGTACCCTCTACACCCTCCACGGCCCCTGCAGGTGGCTCACACCACAGGGGCCTACCCAGCACATGTCCTGCAGGCACCCCATCCACCATGGCCATGCCCACCAGCCAACCCACATATCAACTAGCACTACTGCCCACCAACGCATGTCCCCCTGCACCCCCAGCCACCAGGGGCAGCCTCCAGCAGGCCCCCACCCATGTCTCCCCCCACCCCCCACCCCCCAGCAGTGCAGGGGCAGCCTCAAACAGGCCCCCACTCATGTCCCCCTGCACCCCCACCCCCTAGCATCCAGGGGCACCCTCCACCAGGCCCCCACTCATGTCTCCCACCCCCCAGCACTGTGGGGCACCTGCCAGCAGGCCCCCACCCATGTCTCCCACCACCCCCACCCCCCCAGCATCCAGGGGCACCCTCCACCAGGCCCCCACACATGTCTCCCAGCACCCCCACCCCCTAGCATCCAGGGGCACCCTCCACCAGGCCCCCACTCATGTCTCCCACCACCCCCACCCCCCAGCCACCAGGGGCACCCTCCACCAGGCCCCCACTCATGTCTCCCACCACCCCCACCCCCCCAGCATCCAGGGGCACCCTCCACCAGGCCCCCACACATGTCTCCCAGCACCCCCACCCCCTAGCATCCAGGGGCACCCTCCACCAGGCCCCCACTCATGTCTCCCACCACCCCCAACCCCCAGCCACCAGGGGCACCCTCCACCAGGCCCCCACTCATGTCTCCCCCCACCCCCACCCCCCAGCAGTGCAGGGGCAGCCTCAAACAGGCCCCCACTCATGTCCCCCTGCACCCCCACCCCCTAGCATCCAGGGGCACCCTCCACCAGGCCCCCACTCATGTCTCCCACCCCCCAGCACTGTGGGGCACCTGCCAGCAGGCCCCCACCCATGTCTCCCACCACCCCCACCCCCCCAGCATCCAGGGGCACCCTCCACCTGGCACCCACTCATGTCTCCCATCACCCCCACTCCCCAGCAGTGCAGGGCACCCTCCACCAGGCCCCCACTCATGTCTCCCACCACCCCCACCCCCCCAGCATCCAGGGGCACCCTCCACCAGGCCCCCACACATGTCTCCCAGCACCCCCACCCCCTAGCATCCAGGGGCACCCTCCACCAGGCCCCCACTCATGTCTCCCACCCCCCAGCACTGTGGGGCACCTGCCAGCAGGCCCCCACCCATGTCTCCCACCACCCCCACCCCCCCAGCATCCAGGGGCACCCTCCACCTGGCACCCACTCATGTCTCCCATCACCCCCACTCCCCAGCAGTGCAGGGCACCCTCCACCAGGCCCCCACTCATGTCTCCCACCACCCCCACCCCCCCAGCATCCAGGGGCACCCTCCACCAGGCCCCCACACATGTCTCCCAGCACACCCACCCCCCAGCATCCAGGGGCACCCTCCACCAGGCCCCCACTCATGTCTCCCACCACCCCCACCCCCCCAGCATCCAGGGGCACCCTCCACCAGGCCCCCACTCATGTCTCCCACCACCCCCACCCCCCAGCCACCAGGGGCACCCTCCACCAGGCCCCCACTCATGTCTCCCCCCACCCCCACCCCCCAGCAGTGCAGGGGCAGCCTCAAACAGGCCCCCACTCATGTCTCCCAACACCCCCACCCCCCCAGCATCCAGGTGCACCCTCCACCAGGCCCCCACTCATGTCTCCCACCCCCCAGCACTGTGGGGCACCTGCCAGCAGGCCCCCACCCATGTCCAACTCATGTTCCCCACCCAACATGTCATCACAGTCCAGATCCCTGGTCTCTATGGTCAGCCCCCAAATGCAAAACACCCACCCGAGTATTGCATCCACCCACTCATATTCTGCAATTACATCACAGAACACCAATTGCAAGTTCCAAAACAAACACATGTCCCTCACATACACCCAATGGGTGTCAGTGAATCTCAAAACACATAACATGAAATGCATGAAAACAATGAGACACCACACATTGAAGTGCAACAAATAAATAATGTATTAAAGGAAAGATGAATAGAAACAAAAATGAAGAAACTGAAATGTGAATGGAAAAAAATGAAAAGAAGCATGTCCGTCCAAAAAAAAGAAAAAATCAAAGAATATAGAAATCCAAAGTAATGTACTACAAAGTCAATGTCCACCAAACAAAATCCAATGTGAAAAAAAAACATAAGCCATTGATCCATGGATAATTCAAAAAAAAAAATATGTACAAGTCCACAACTATGTACAAAGCAAGAAGCCAGGGTCCATCATCCCAACAAAATAAAGGAAACCTAAGTAACTACACTAACTAATAAAAAAAACTATATACAAAAATGTGGCCAATGTCCAAAAGGTCCAAATTAAATAAAAACAAAAATGAAACTTAACACTACCTACATAACTATGTACAAGGGCAGCGGGCTAGTTCCACGGCTCACTTCTGGATGTGCCGGGCCAGGGCATCATCGAACTCCTCCTCTATGTCCCGGAGGCGGTCCACCTCCATGGCCCCGAGGGTCCGCAGGGCCGTCGACGTGTCCACCTCCAAAGCCCTGCGGATTGCCTCGAGGCACTCGACCCGCCTCAGGGCCCTCTGCATGGAGTTCTCCGCCCTGACCATTGAGAGCCGTGCCTCTTCCGCCCGCTGCCGCTCCGCATCTATGGCGTGGCCCAACCGCTGCCACACGGAAGACACTTTTTGTCCTGGGTCCTCCTGCCCTCCGGCCGATGCCTGCCCCTCCGATGTCGAAGGCCCCGAGCCTTCATGGCTCCCACCATGGAGCTGCTGCTGCTGTGCCTCTGCCCCTGCACTGCCTCCTGCTGCCTGCACATCCTCCGCCGGCTGGGGTGCAGTCGTTGACGTGGCCACCCCTGCTGGACGTCCGACTCCCGACTGTGGCAGGGATGCCTCCTCCACCAGCCTGGCCGCACCGTCAGAGGCAGCTCCACAGGGCACCCAGGTGACTGATGGGTGGGAAGATGGCACAGAGGACGACTGGCGCGTAGGGGGTCCAGCTGAGGAGGGGGTCGTGGCAAGCCCCATCAGACGGAGGAATCCGGCCTGGGTGACCTGTCCCAGCAGGCTGACGTGGTCAACGAGCCATTCGAGATGACCTGCAGTCTCTTCATGAAAAGACTGCAGGTCGCCTCGCATGGCCCGTTGACGCAACGCCACTCCAGCCAGGACAGGCTCAACCCGGGCCTGGATAGCCACGTCCGCAGGCAGGGGAAGGCCAGTTGACGTCAGCTCATCCCCTGCCTGAAAACTGGTCTGGACATGGGCATCCCTGCTGGTGCAAGATGATGCAGGGACAGGATCAGAGACAGGATTGCACACAGGCACCTCCGCGGCGGCCTGTGCTGCCTCCTGTCCCTGGTCCTGCACTGCACCACTAGCACCAGTGGGATCCCCACCCCCAGACCCCGTCTCCGGTGCTTGCACGGCCTCCTCCTCCACCAAACCCCCCACCAACCTGGATGACTCTGTGCCATCTTCCCCCGTTGGGCCCTGTGGGGTCCCAGCTGCCCCTTCTGCTGCCGAGGAGTCCAACTGCAACCTCCGCCTCTTGGACCTCCCCCCGGCAGCTGCGGCCTGGGACGCGGCACCGGACTCCTCACTCCCCGACGAGATGACAACCTGGGAGGGGAGCCGGGCCTTGCGTCTCCGGCTGGCGGTCGGATCCCCGCCGCTGTGCTCCACAGCACCTTCTCCGCCCTCTTCATCAGTTGACGCTGCAGACAGGGAGAAACAAAACACAGGCATCAGGGCACTGTACAATGTACACATACACACATGACAGTTGTACATGAGTGGCATTGGCAAACCTCTGACATGTCATCACAATCCCCAACACACATGTCATTACAACTTGCACACACGAGCCATACCACAGCCATGTTGCAACTGCCAACACCATCCATACACATACAACAGCATCAGCAGGCAAAGGTGAGCCAGACATCACATGCAACACAGGAAGTGCACCACACATGTACACACACCACCACACTTGCATGCATGTGTACACCTCTGCTAAGTGTCGCAGTGTTCAGACGGGCATCCATGTCACATCTGCCAATCAGGCTTCCACATACCGCTGTCACATGCATCCATGTTGCATCACTGTTGCACCCTTGTCAAATACACACACATGCACATGTACACAGCGCTGATACAATCAGCTGAAAACAACATACATGCGTGACATCACGGACATGTCTACTCACATACACATTCATACAGACTTGTGTGCCCACACAACTGCATTTGGCATGCAAGGCCACACACACAGGCACCATCCATGTCTCACACATTACAGCCCTCGCATGTGTCAGCCCCACGGCCCTGTACACCCGCACCCATATTCGACCCCATACAAACAGATGTGCAACCTGCACACTACTGAACAATCACCACACGCACTGCTCACAATCAGGATGCATGTACACTCACCGCTCGACTCCAGACGGGTCTGCCTCTCAAGGACCTGGACGTGGAGCGCTGGGGATATGTGTTCCAGGACCCTCATCTGTTCTTCCGACAAGTGGCCCCGGCGCCCCTTGGCATCCGCTGCCTTCAAGAGGCGCCGGGCCTTGGTCAGGGTCCTGGACCTGAAGTCCTCCCAGCGCTTCTTGACATGTTGGAAGTCGCGGACTGCCACCCCCTCCGCGTTGATGGCAGTCACGATGTCAGTCCAGATCCGAGTCCGTCCTTCCTTGTCGGCGCGGCAACTTCCGAAGAGGGCATCATACTGGCCCAGGACTTGCTCCACCAGGACACCAACTTCGGTGGCACTGAAGCTGGTGCCCCTCTGCCTCTCTGGCCGGGGGTTGTCAGTGGTCACAGATGGAGTTGGCCCCGACATGACAACCCCAGAGGCAGGAGTGGGTGGGCAACTGGGTCCTGGGGCTGGGCTGTGGAGCGATGGAATCCCAGTCGGGAGTCTTTGGTTCCAGCAGGGGTGGTCACACCAACAGCACCCCTGGCTGATGTGCAGGCAGCAAATGGCAGGGCACGTGGGCAGCAGGCAGTCAGGCAGCAGCAGATGGCAGGTGGGAGCGTGCTCGGGGCTCTGGGGGGCAGTAGTTCGGCCTTCTGGGCAGGAGCGTGGTCTTCCGTGTGCTTACGCGTGGCCAGCTTGATACGGAGTGATTAGGCACGTGAAAATTCTGCACGTCAGCGTGTAATTCGAGGAAAGGCCCTTAGCGCGTAAGCGCGTCTGCACGCATACGCATTTTCATTGGACCAAAGGCCCTCAGCGCGTGAGCGCGTCTGTGACGTGACGTGCGAGGGAGTATCCCTCATTGCACGTGATGACAGTACACACGTGGATCCCAACCAATCGCGTGTGAAAGTTCACGGGACCCCGAAACACACGTACCCCGGCCAATCGCGTGTGGAACTTCCCGCGCACCCCGAAACACGTACCCAGGCCAATCGCGTGTGGAAATACCCGCGCACCCCGAAACACACGTACCCAGGCCAATCGCGTGTGGAACTTCCCGCGCACCCCGAAACACACGTACCCAGGCCAATCGCGTGTACGCTCGCTCCCCTCCGATCACACGCGATGACACCAGAATACGGGAAACCAACGAGTCCGCCCACACGGAGGCGTCCCGCGCACAGCATAAAAGTGCGCGCAAACAACAAACGCGTATATACAGCGACGATGAATGCCCCATTTGTTGCTGCAGTGATTGTGGGACACCGCAGGAGGAGGAGAATAGCCAGGCCACGCATTTTTGCACCACGGACAGGCCTTTTTGGGATGCCTGACGACCAGGTCTACGGCAGGTATAGGTTTCCACCCCATATCATCCTAGACCTGGTCAGGGAGTGGGAAGATGACCTCACATCCCCCACCCTTTGCTCCCAAGCATTGAGCCCCTTGGAGAAGCTGCTCAATGTCTTGCATTTCTTGGCCACTGGGTCGTTTCAGCGGACCACTGCCATAGTGGGGGGGGTCTCACAGGCCACGCAGTCACGGTGCCTACACCAGGTACTGGCAATCATGACAGCGCGCCCCTCAGTCCGCAGGCACATATACATGCCCAGAACACCCGCAGAAAGGCAGGCCGTTGTCCTGGATTTTTTCAGGGTGGCACACTTCCCCAAAGTGCTCGGTGCCATAGATTGCACCCATGTGGCCCTACGTCCACCTAGGGCCACTGAGCACATATACCGAAACCGCAAGCACTGGCATTCCATCAATGTACAGGTGGTATGCGATGCAAAGGGAATCATCACCTCTGTGTATGCAAACTACCCTGGCTCCACCCATGACAGTTTCATATACAGAATGTCCGCCCTGAGCCGGGCCCTGGAAGCTGGGCAGCATGGCGACACATGGCTCCTAGGTGAGTACAAATGCCCTTGCACATGCATGCAAGTCACACACAGACAAATATACCAACCCCAATAATCTGAACAATTATCACCTCCCCAGGGGACAGTGCCTACCCTCTGAGCAACCACATGATGACGCCAATCCGGAACCCCACCACACCACCCCAGGTAAGATACAACGCTGCCCATATTGCAACCAGGGGCATAGTGGAGCGCACATTCGGAGTGCTCAAGTCACGTTTCCGCTCCCTTGACCGCTCTGGTGGGCAACTACTCTATGCACCAGCAGTTGTGTGCAGGATCATTGTGGCAGCATGTGTCCTGCACAATGTTGCAACACGGCAGGGCGTCCCGGTGGACATGGTGGTGCCCCCACATCCCCAACCACAGGCACAGGCGCTGCCCATGGGAGGGGACAGGGCACGTGGCGAGGTAGCCCGGACCCAGCTTGTGGCCACATTTTTCACCTAAACTCCCACCCCTGCGGAGTGCACACAGGCCTGGCACATACCAGGTGACAATCGATGATGACAAAGTGACAGTCAACTGTCACAACCCTACCACCCTGAGATAGTTGCCATGGAAGTGCCACATCGTCTGCATCCCCAGCTACTTAAACACAAGCTATCCTGTGCAACCAAAATGCACACATATGACATGTGACATGACATGAGCCATACACAAGTATTACAAGGCACAATGAGGCAGGGGGGGGGGGAACAAGGGAACACAGAGAATGGTACTACTAGGCCAGGTGTCATTGTGATTGTGCAAGTGCAGGGGTAGGGGGAAGGGAAAAGTGCAAGGGTGGGGGGGAGTCCAGTACAGGGGAAGTAGGCCAAACAATTATACATAGGTCGCCTGGTGGCAACTGCTAAGGTAAGTGCAGACGAGTGCTGGGAAGGGAGGGCTGTAGGGATAGAGAGACAGTACTGCAGTGCAGGGGTTGCCAGGGTGGCAGTGCAAGTGGACAGTGGCTGGCCCAGGGACCGAGGTTGGTGAGAGTGGCCCAGTTGCAGCTCCTGTGCAGTTCCAGTGAATAATTCTGCAAGGGAGAGGCAGAGAGTAAGCAGAAGCAAAGAGGAAGGTCTTGAGGTGCTTCCTGAACTGGAGATGGTTCCCCTCAAGTTCAAGTCAGGAAGTCTGTTTGAGGGGGAGGGCCCTGCTGCGGAGAGAAACCTACCCCCAGCTAGTTGCTCTGAGAAGCGGATGACCTGGACATGCAAGGTGTGCATCACACACACCTGCAAAACAGGCCATGGCCATCACTGTCATGACAGTCAAACCCTCCCAAACATCAACATGACATGGCAAGCAATACCCATACACCCACCCAGTAACGATAAGGTACACATTTCCATGTCCTAAATGTACAGTGGCATCGGACAATGATGCCTGACCCGGAATCCGATGAAATTGCAGACCAACAAAATGTCCCACCAAAAATTAGTCGATTCCAAATGCATTACAACAGTCGTAGACGTAACATCACAATGAATGCCTGGCTATATGCACATGATGCATTGCAAAATGAACACTGCAGCTCATGTGTGCAATGTCCTACTCCTGCATCACACTGCTCAGCGCACAGCACAGTGAACAGCCATTGTGTGTGATGCACACCCTGAGCATCACATCTAAGTGACAGACTACATCAAACATCAAATTAGGCATGTACTCGAACCATAATCGGTCACAGAACATGTGCTGGCGGGACACAGTGGCCACCAGAAGGCAAACAGTGTACACGTGGATATGCAAGGGTGGGAGTACATGGAGTGCATCCGAGTGCAAGTGTGTGGTTCTGCAAGGACATGCACTCCACATATGCATGTGCACTCAAGTGACCATCAGTGTTCCCTACACGTCACATGTGAACATCCACCATGTGTACACCCCAGCATGTCAAACCACTACTATCCCCTCGCACCTGAAAGGAAAACACAACACATGAACAGGCATTGATCAGCAGAACACAACATGTACATAGGACAACAACATTACAATGTCAGAGTTCCCATCACACTGCAGGGCAACGCAACTATCAACAACAACCCCCCCCCCTCGCAAATGACCATGACCCACTGAACAACTGCACCTGGGTCATGGAGCCTCCAACCCTCATTCCCACCTGGCCACAGGATCACCTTTACCCTTCGTGTCCATCTCCCACCTTGTGTGTAAAGAGATGCCTGAACCCTCAGAATCCACACTCATTTCCAAATTCACATAATCCAAGGCATGAAAAGGAACCCAAACACCCTCCAGTAGATGACTTGACATAGCAGTACGTCTCAAAGGCCAAGTACTACCACAATGATGCAACAACCAAGGTAGCACAGCAAAACAATGACACGACTGGATGTGAGACATGTGTGGTACATGACATAGGATGATGCACCATGAATGGATGTGTACTGTCACAGATCCCCTGTACAGGCGCTGGAGTCTCATGAAACAACCACCCACACCATGTCCCGGGTGCCTGCAAGGTCAAACTCACACAGGCCCCTGAGATCCTGGTGGGGAAAGAGGTTCAGGGATATGCAGTCTGGACAGGTGTAGACACACTGGATGACTGGAATGCGTGGCAGGTGAGGGGAGCAGGAATGACACATGAAACCAGGGAATGCACGAAAATGTACAACCTGCATGAACACATGCACAATACAAACAAACTTGGACATCATTGTCATGGCCTTCTGTAGTCCAGGCTCAGGAGTGGTACGAACCAACCACCCCCTCTAGGGTTTTGGCGCCTGCAAGTTCGGGGCTTACACAGGCATCCGCAACCCCAGTGGGGAAAGAGGGTCAGGGAACATTGCTTGGATAGGCATGGGAAGCAGGAACACCGGGTAGAGGGTACAGGTTTCGAAATTGCATAGGATCAAGGGTGATTAGGGTAAAAAACATACCAAATAGGACCACACATACATCCATGCATCAGTACACTCCCCAGCAAGCCTATGCAGGGCAGTTTGTAAGAAAATACAACAGGACACTTAGCTCTGGTTTTGAGTGCTGGCCTCCTGCCTGCGCACTCTCAGGTCCGGTTACAGGAGCACTGCAATGCTGCAAAGAGAGACACAGTCAGCAACCAGTACATGCCAATTGCACAAAAACACAACACAAAACATGCCCCATAACAACATACACCTCTACAAACAGAAAATCTGTGCTCCATGCTTCGTACCCATATATAATATCAACCCTGTGACGGGTCATTCACAGTCAATGCAGTAAGTCAGCCGCTGGTGGGTGCGTGGCAAATGGAACACCAATGTGTCACAATTCACACAACATGCAATGTTCCCTGGGTAAGCAGACAGACCCATATGGCAAGCCATGACTACAGATCAAGTTGCGTACCACCATGACCAAAAGAAAGTTGCCAGTGCATTTATCATGAAGTACGTGGAATAGACATGCACTGCACCCGAGTATGTCCCTTGCTGTATGTCCCTGTGAGCTGCCCCTTTCCATGTCTTGGAAGGCTACATGGTTGATACAAGTGCCTCAATGAACCCTGGTGTACCGCAGGGTATGTGCCACTGCCCCCGCATGTGTCCCAGACAACCCTACTATCAACAGCCATCAGTCCACAAACACATCTGAGCTGCATTCTGTGCTTCAACACCAATATTTGTCTAAGATCACCCTCAGTGCTGTGACTAAGCCTGCACGTGCAACTCGCCTGGTGCAAGCTTTGCTGTCTCGTGGCCCCCCTGTCATGCTCACCTTGCCTGGAGTTGCTTGGAACATGTCAGCAGTTCTAGGATGTGGGTCTGCAATCACTGTGGCTCTGCTTGTGCACACATGTGCATGTGGGCACCAACAAACGGGTCAGGAATTAGGTCGTCCAATGGGCCATGTCTGCTGGCAAAGGTGCTCTGATGCCTCATCCCCCTGCAGAAAGTGCATGAA
Organism: Ambystoma mexicanum; assembly: GCF_040938575.1. Classification (NCBI taxonomy): domain Eukaryota; kingdom Metazoa; phylum Chordata; class Amphibia; order Caudata; family Ambystomatidae; genus Ambystoma; species Ambystoma mexicanum. The sequence continues at coordinate 795,492,312 of NC_090935.1, read as the reverse complement.
ACACATGATTAATGCATCAAAGTGATCTGTGTGTGTCTCATCAGGCATCTCATTACTTGACCATGTCAGAGAGTCACATCACAAATCACACCATCAGTCCGTCTTTCACCTCCAAAGTGTGGAACACTAACTACAGCATGATTTGCAACAAGCACGTGTACAGGAAAGATATGAAACATAATACACAATGCATAGCAATCAATGTCCACATTAATCATGACACGCCCCATCTAGCAAAAGCTGAACAGTGGACAATTACACCTAAATCATCCCCACTAGGGGTGTCAACACAAGTCAAAAAGCACCAGACATGCCACAGATATGACAGTCCAAAGCCCTTGTGTAAAATTCTGTTACACCGAACCATCCTTGCGAGCCCATGGATAAGGGAGGCAGGAGTGGCATATGTGAGTCAAGGAACCCAAGCAGCAAACACATACACAAGACAACCATGAAGGGCCCAGCTGGAACAGACAGTGGATGCCTTCAAAAACCACAAGGCACCGCACTGTCACATGTAAGCACAATAGACTACAAATTTTAAACTAACTCAACTATTAACTAATTACACTAACTAAGGAAAACCTACATTACCTATTTAAACTAACTATCAAACAGAAACTTAACTAACTAAACTAAAAGAAAAATCAAAAATGGCCACATACGACCCGGGGGGGAGGGGAGGCACCCAGGAGGGGGGAGGTACAGGGTGCTGCTCAACATCCACATGCGATGATGCTGAGCCAAAAAAAAATACCTCCATGGGCTCAACGCCTTCACAGCACGACCTATGTGGGAGATAGATGGTCGTCCGAGTCTGGCTCATCCTGGAAAGGAGGACATGGCACAGTAGCCTGGCCACGCCTAGCCGCAGCTTGCCCCTCGTCCGCAGCAAGTCTGCCGGACAGGTGAGCCTGGTTCTGTGTGGCGATGTTACATAGGTCTGCATGCAGGACCTCACGTGATACACGTGCTTCCTCTTGCAAGGTAGCACGTGTAACACGGAGTTCCTCCTGCAAGGCCTGGCTGGACAACCGCTGCACCTCCCGGCAAGCCTGTAGCTCAGCCGAGATGGTGCGCTCAAGCTGTGCAAACCTCTCCTCTGCCCGCTGCCTCTGGGACATCATAAGGACACCCAGAGTGGATCTGAGGGAGGCATACTCCTCCCTCATGGCATCCATGTGCGCCTCTGCGTGAGCAGCAATTGCTTGACGCAGAGACGACATTTCAGCCTGGCGTGCCCTGTCTGAGGCCGCCATGCCCAGCCTGAGTGAGCGGGCCGTGGACCGTGCCGCCTGCTGCTGGAGTAGTACCTGCCGAGCAGGGGGGAGCACAGATCGGGCCACACGCTCCATGCTGTCAGCGATGTTCTCCATTGCTGCCCCCTGACGTTCTGAATTGGCAGTCATGTCTTGCTCCCACTCAGTATACAGCGGTTGCGCGCGGCGACCGCGTTGCCGGGCTTGACCCCTGCGGGACCCAAGGACCGGGGGTCCTCGCTGTGTTGGCACCGCCTGCGGCTGCACGACTACATGCCCCCGTCGACGTGATGTCCCAGGCACATCAGTGACTGGTGTGGAGGGTGACCCTGCGTCCCGATCCACCACGGGCGGAGGAACCAAGACTGTCTGATCCCTCAGTGCAGGGGTCGCAGACAGAGGAGTGTCCACATCAGAATCACTCACCCCTGACACATGGACTTGATGGTCATCCAACTCAACATGGACGTCAGAGTCGTCATCAAGGCTGGACTCATAGACAGCCAGAGACAGGATGGACTGCAGCACTTGGGGGTTTTCGTGGCCTACCACCCCACGACCCCCACTAGTGCCGGGTTGATGTGGTCTTACCAACCCTGTGTCTGGCATGACAACACCATCCTCTGCATCCATTGCGTCATCACCTGAAAAATAGAGAGGAAAGGGTCAGTACACATGTCAGAAGCACACAACACACACACACACACCGACAGCAAAGGCATCTGGCAGACATGTGACACACAACATATGACCATGCATGCATGCTGGGTCTACTTAGAATAGCTTCTGTGATCAGACCTGTTGAAAGGTGGCAGTTTGCATGGAAGTGGGTCTATGCAGTGCAGAAAATGTGTACGCCACTCACTACCTACATGTACAAGCACTCCATGGTGTGTGCCAGGAAATGTGAAGGCAGTGCAATGTCAAAATCAGACCTCACGTGCATTGTGTATTCAATGTGTACCATGTCTAGAAGGCAAGCACCCCTCCACCCCAGTACCAAAGCAGGGATGCCTAGCATGGTATCAAAAGGCTGAGCATACACCTGTGTATTGACAAGCAGTGTTGACTGGCATCAACAGCTTAATGTGATTTCTATTACAACACTGCAAATGATGCTGGGACAGTGGGCAGGACACATGATGGAAGATCCGGAGGCCGGCCACGTGTGTAGAAGACACGACAGGAGTTGGACAGAGTCATTGGCCATTGAACAGGCTGAGGCCTGTGAGCCACACAGATTGTCAGAGCCTAAACATGTGTGCAACGCAGGACTGAGCCACAGTTGACATGGGGAGGCCGATAATATGGCAGGCAATGTATGTAACCAAGGACTCATATTACAGTGATCATCCAGTCAAGGACACATAGGGGCATGTGTGCAATGCACATGGAGCATGAATGGGCACTCATGTCCCTGCGGGACATCTGAGCCATGCACAGTACAAGTGGGATGCCCTGCATCGAGTACTAAGGCTGTACCACACGGCATATGTCTGGCAGTTTCTAAGCTGGAAGTTAGCATCTACACAGGACACATGAACATGAAACTACACATTGGCAAGAATGTAGCAGACCAGTGCAAAGGTGGAACTGGGGTGCAGAGTGGCGGAGGAGGGGCAAGGGGGCATGGCCACATGGAGTCCCGCATGCAGGCAGAGGAGACATGCATGACGGTGGCATTGCATTACTTACACATCAGAACCATGTACAGGTCACATGTAGCAGCAATCATGCACAACACATCCCACATGTGAAACACACACGTCCTCAACAACTACGCATCAACACTCACTGGACTGGGCATCAAAGTCCAGCATCTCTCCCACACCTTCGACCAATTCTGGTGGTATGAACTCCGCAACGAGAGCCTCATGCGGAGTGAGTTCTTCCTCCTCTGGTGCAGGCCCACCGCCAGTCACCAGAGTCAAGTTGTAATTTGAGGCACGCTTGGCCTTAGTGCTGCGCTTGATGTCATTCCAGCGCTTTTTGCACTCCTGCGCCGTGCGCACCTCATGGCCGAATGAACTGACATGTTCCGCCACATGCTTCCAGTGGGTGTCACGTTGGGCAGCCGTAGTCTGACTATTGGCACCCACTAGCATGTCACGGCTGTGTCCCCGCACGTAGTCCACGAGGAAGTCCAGTTCCTGCTTACAGAAAGGCTTCTTCCTCGACGTGCAGGAGGTCGTGGCTGTGTGTGGGGTCCCAGCCTGTGCTGCAGATGCAACCTTCCTCCTCTTGGACTGTGGCGCAGACCCTGGCTGGCTAATGCCGCCCTGACCAGTATGGCCAGTGGGTTGGGTGGATTGAGCCGAGGGAGTGGCAGGTGGAGGGATGACCAAAGGCCTGACTTGTGTCAGTGGCAGCTGGGTGCCCACTAATGGACCCTGCGCAGCAACATCAGCTGTGGCAGGGTCATTGACCGCAACGGTCCTGGTTGGCAGACTCACAACCGGGGTGCTGTTGGGTGCATCTGCCCCTGCACTTGCCAACACCCGGCTGTTCGGGGCAGCAGATGACATGACTGCCCCAGGGACACGTGTCTTGGTCTGAGCAGCCCGGCCTGCCCCAATGGTTTCCCCCCTGGCCTGTTGGAGATCTACCAAGGGCTCTTCAAGTGCCAACGCAGCCTGCGCTGGCAGACCCTGAGCCTGGGTGGCGGTGTCCACAACTGCACCTGCAGCTACCGCTACCCTTGGGCCCGTGGCAGTCGATGTAACGGACTGCCGGGTCATACGGGTGCCAGTGCCAGATGCAGGAGCTGCATCCCCCTGAACCACAGGGGGTGGTGGCATGGCTGCACCGACACATGGCACAACATTGTGCTCAAGTGGCGCACCCCTGCCTCTTCCCCCTCTGTGGCTGCCCTGGACACCCTGGAGTCCCCCTACTCCCTGGTCACCACGGCCACGTCCCCGACCACGCCCGCCACGAGGAGGACGCCCAGCTGAGGCGCCCCTCACCTTTGGTAGCCTCCCTACCATGGCACAGATGTTATAGTGCTGGCACAGATGGAGTGGTGCCAATGGGAGGTGTACAGCACAATTGACCTGGGCAATTGGGGTGAAGGGGGTGGGAAGCAAGATGTTAACAGCCCCCCTGCACCTGCAAGGCTGTATGTGACCCCGGTGATGTGTTGACGGGTCACGCAACGCTCAGGCACCCCAAAACTGCAGTAAAACCGTGCACGCAACCCTGCAGCCTACGTGCGTGGATTAAACCTCCCGCAGTACGCGGTGGCACCCAGTAACACGTATAACGCGTACGCGTGGGACACGCAGGCTACGATGACATCGAAAATGGGTGCGATACACAGGGGCACCCGCAGTGGGAAAAGGAGCGTTTGCGACTCACCGTCTGACTAGCGCGATGCAGAAAAACACGCGTAGCCAATACCCCCGCCAAAAGAAGAGATACGTCCTTGAGAGCTGTGAAGTAGATGGCGCGCGAAACAACTGGAAGCAGCAACACACGTCGGTCTCCACGATAGGCACGTACAGCGAACTGCTGGGCCCGCTCACCTTTAACCCGTGCTGAGGGAAAACGCACGCGCGCGTCAAGTCACATGCGGACGTGCACTTTTTCACGTTTGATTACGCGCATTACACGCGGACGTGCAGTTTTTCACGCGCGCACGCTTATGCATGGGCCCTTTCCTCCTATTACACGCGGACGTGCAGTTTTTCACGCGCGCTTACGCGCATTACACGCAGCGTGCAGATTTTTCACGTGCCTAATCACTCCGTATGAAGCTGGCCACGCGAAAACGCACGGAAGACCACGCTCCTGCCCAGAAGGACACTTCACTGGCCCCCAGTGCCCCAAGCAGCCTCCCACATGCCATCTGCTGCTGCCTGCCTGCCTGCCTGCTGCCACCGTGCCCTGCCATTTGGTGCCTGCACATCAGCCATCTGCAGGGGTCCAGTTGCTGTGTCCACCCCTGCTGGTACAGAAGAGTCCCGACTCAAATGACATCGCTCCACAGCCCAGCCCCAGGACCCAGTTGGTCACCCACTCCTGCCCCTGGGGTTGCCATGTGGAGCACATCCACATCTGACACCAGTTGCAACCCCCGGCCAGAGGGGCAGAGGGGCAGAGGGGCACCAGCTTCACTGCCACCGAAGTTGGTGTCCTGGTGGAGCAAGTCCTGGGGCAGTATGATGCCCTCTTCGGATCGTCCCGCGCCAAGAGGGAAGGACGGGAGAGGACGCGGAGGGGGTGGCAACCCGCACCATCCAGAAGGTCAAGAAGCGCTGGGAGGACTTGAGGTCAAGGACCCTCATGAAGGCCCGGCGCCTTGTGGAGGGGGGCCGGGGCCGCATGAGTTCCATCCAGTTGAGGGTCCTGGAACGCATACACCCAGCGCTCCACGCCCAGGTCCTTGAGAGGGAGACCCGTCTGGAGTTGAGCGGTAAGTGGCCAAGCATTGCTGTGTGAGACAGGGCATGTTGCAGTGTGCTGGTTGTCTGATACCTGCCTGTATGTGTGACATAGGCCATGTACGCATGTATGTGTGCAGGGACATCATGGTAATGCATGTGCGACCTGTAATGTGTGAACCGCATGGTTGTTGCATGTGTTTGAATGTGACATGGGGAGCCCTGTGCAGATTGCACACATGACAGCATGGAAGTCTCTGTTCCTGGACATGGGTGGGGGCCTGGTGGAGGCTGCCCCTGGTGGCTGGGGGGTGGTGGTGCTGGGAGACATGGGTGGGGGCCTGGTGGAGGATGCCCCTGGTGGCTGGGGGGTGGTGGTGCTGGGAGACATGGGTGGGGGCCTGGTGGAGGCTGCCCCTGGTGGCTGGGGGGTGGGGGTGCTGGGAGACATGGGTGGGGGCCTGGTGGAGGCTGCCCCTGGTGGCTGGGGGGGTGGGGGTGCTGGGAGACATGAGTCGGACATGGGTGGGGGCCTGGTGGAGGCTGCCCCTGGTGGCTGGGGGGTGGGTGTGCTGGGAGACATGGGTGGGGGCCTGGTGGAGGCTGCCCCTGGTGGCTGGGGGGTGGGGGTGCTGGGAGACATGGGTGGGTGCCAGGTGGAGGGTGCCCCTGGATGCTAGGGGGTGGGGGTGGTGGGAGACATGTGTGGGGGCCTGGTGGAGGCTGCCCCTGGTGGCTGGGGGGTGGTGGTGCTGGGAGACATGGGTGGGGGCCTGGTGGAGGATGCCCCTGGTGGCTGGGGGGTGGTGGTGCTGGGAGACATGGGTGGGGGCCTGGTGGAGGCTGCCCCTGGTGGCTGGGGGGTGGGGGTGCTGGGAGACATGGGTGGGGGCCTGGTGGAGGATGCCCCTGGTGGCTGGGGGGTGGGGGTGGTGGGAGACATGTGTGGGGGCCTGGTGGAGGCTGCCCCTGGTGGCTGGGGGGTGGTGGTGCTGGGAGACATGGGTGGGGGCCTGGTGGAGGATGCCCCTGGTGGCTGGGGGGTGGGGGTGCTGGGAGACATGGGTGGGGGCCTGGTGGAGGATGCCCCTGGTGGCTGGGGGGTGGTTGTGCTGGGAGACATGGGTGGGGGCCTGGTGGAGGCTGCCCCTGGTGGCTGGGGGGTGGGGGTGCTGGGAGACATGGGTGGGGGCCTGGTGGAGGCTGCCCCTGGTGGCTGGGGGGTGGTGGTGCTGGGAGACATGGGTGGGGGCCTGGTGGAGGATGCCCCTGGTGGCTGGGGGGTGGTGGTGCTGGGAGACATGGGTGGGGGCCTGGTGGAGGCTGCCCCTGGTGGCTGGGGGGTGGGGGTGCTGGGAGACATGGGTGGGGGCCTGGTGGAGGCTGCCCCTGGTGGCTGGGGGGTGGTGGTGCTGGGAGACATGGGTGGGGGCCTGGTGGAGGATGCCCCTGGTGGCTGGGGGGTGGTGGTGCTGGGAGACATGGGTGGGGGCCTGGTGGAGGCTGCCCCTGGTGGCTGGGGGGTGGGGGTGGTGGGAGACATGTGTGGGGGCCTGGTGGAGGCTGCCCCTGGTGGCTGGGGGGTGGTGGTGCTGGGAGACATGGGTGGGGGCCTGGTGGAGGATGCCCCTGGTGGCTGGGGGGTGGTGGTGCTGGGAGACATGGGTGGGGGCCTGGTGGAGGCTGCCCCTGGTGGCTGGGGGGTGGGGGTGCTGGGAGACATGGGTGGGGGCCTGGTGGAGGATGCCCCTGGTGGCTGGGGGGTGGTGGTGCTGGGAGACATGGGTGGGGGCCTGGTGGAGGCTGCCCCTGGTGGCTGGGGGGTGGGGGTGCTGGGAGACATGGGTGGGGGCCTGGTGGAGGCTGCCCCTGGTGGCTGGGGGGGTGGGGGTGCTGGGAGACATGAGTCGGACATGGGTGGGGGCCTGGTGGAGGCTGCCCCTGGTGGCTGGGGGGTGGGTGTGCTGGGAGACATGGGTGGGGGCCTGGTGGAGGCTGCCCCTGGTGGCTGGGGGGTGGGGGTGCTGGAAGACATGGGTGGGGGCCTGGTGGAGGCTGCCCCTGGTGGCTGGGGGGGTGGGGGTGCTGGGAGACATGAGTCGGACATGGGTGGGGGCCTGGTGGAGGCTGCCCCTGGTGGCTGGGGGGTGGGTGTGCTGGGAGACATGGGTGGGGGCCTGGTGGAGGGTGCCCCTGGTGGCTGGGGGGGTGGGGGTGGTGGGAGACATGAGTCAGACATGGGTGGGGGCCTGGTGGAGGCTGCCCCTGGTGGCTGGGGGGGTGGGGGTGCTGGGAGACATGGGTGGGGGCCTGGTGGAGGCTGCCCCTGGTGGCTGGGGGGGTGGGGGTGCTGGGAGACATGAGTCGGACATGGGTGGGGGCCTGGTGGAGGCTGCCCCTGGTGGCTGGGGGGTGGGTGTGCTGGGAGACATGGGTGGGGGCCTGGTGGAGGGTGCCCCTGGTGGCTGGGGGGGTGGGGGTGGTGGGAGACATGAGTCAGACATGGGTGGGGGCCTGGTGGAGGCTGCCCCTGGTGGCTGGGGGGTGGTGGTGCTGTGAGATGTGTGGGGGCCTGGTGGAGGCTGGCCCTGGTGGCTGGGGGGTGGGGGTGCTGGGAGACATGAGTCGGACATGGGTGGGGGCCTGGTGGAGGCTGCCCCTGGTGGCTGGGGGGTGGGGGTGCTGGGAGACATGAGTCGGACATGGGTGGGGGCCTGGTGGAGGCTGCCCCTGGTGGCTGGTGACTGGGGGTGGTGGGAGACATGGGTGGGGGCCTGGTGGAGGCTGCCCCTGCACTGCTGGGGGGTGGGGGTGCAGGGGGACATGAGTGGGGGCCTGCTGGGGGGTGGGGGTGCAAGGGGACATGTGGCTTGGCTGGGGGGCATGCCCATGGTGGATGGGCTGCCTGCGGGACATGACCAGGGGTGCAGGGTAGTCCCCTGTGGTGTGGGCTGCCTGCAGAGGTCGTGGAGGGGGTAGAGGGGAGACCTGGGAGGACCCACACTGGCAATTCACCTCTTCAACTTCCCGCACACCTACGTAATACACTGCCCCACTCGCACAGGCCCAATCGCGTGTAGTATTTCTCGCGCACCCCTGAAATCCACGTACCCAGGCCAATCGCGTGTAGATTTTCTCGCGCACCCCTGTAATACACGTACCCAGGCTAATCGCGTGTAGAATTTCTCGCGCACCCCTGTAATACACGTACCCAGGCCAATCGCGTGTAGATTTTCTCGCGCACCCCTGAAATCCACGTACCCAGGCCAATCGCGTGTAGAATTTCTCGCGCACCCCTGAAATCCACGTACCCAGGCCAATCGCGTGTAGAATTTCTCGCGCACCCCTGAAATCCACGTACCCAGGCCAATCGCGTGTAGAATTTCTCGCGCACCCCTGAAATCCACGTACCCAGGCCAATCGCGTGTAGATTTTCTCGCGCACCCCTGTAATACACGTACCCAGGCTAATCGCGTGTAGAATTTCTCGTGCACCCCTGAAATCCACGTACCCAGGCCAATCGCGTGTAGATTTTCTCGCGCACCCCTGAAATCCACGTACCCAGGCCAATCGCGTGTAGATTTTCTCGCGCACCCCTGTAATCCACGTACCCAGGCTAATCGCGTGTAGGATTTCTCGCGCACCCCTGTAATACACGTACCCAGGCCAATCGCGTGTAGTATTTCTCGCGCACCCCTGAAATCCACGTACCCAGGCCAATCGCGTGTAGATTTTCTCGCGCACCCCTGTAATACACGTACCCAGGCTAATCGCGTGTAGAATTTCTAGCGCACCCCTGAAATCCACGTACCCAGGCCAATCGCGTGTAGATTTTCTCGCGCACCCCTGTAATACACGTACCCAGGCTAATCGCGTGTAGAATTTCTCGCGCACCCCTGTAATACACGTACCCAGGCCAATCGCGTGTAGAATTTCTCGCGCACCCCTGAAATCCACGTACCCAGGCCAATCGCGTGTAGAATTTCTCGCGCACCCCTGAAATCCACGTACCCAGGCCAATCGCGTGTAGATTTTCTCGCGCACCCCTGTAATCCACGTACCCAGGCCAATCGCGTGTAGAATTTCTCGCGCACCCCTGAAATCCACGTACCCAGGCCAATCGCGTGTAGATTTTCTCGCGCACCCCTGTAATACACGTACCCAGGCTAATCGCGTGTAGAATTTCTCGCGCACCCCTGAAATCCACGTACCCAGGCCAATCGCGTGTAGATTTTCTCGCGCACCCCTGAAATCCACGTACCCAGGCCAATCGCGTGTAGATTTTCTCGCGCACCCCTGTAATACACGTACCCAGGCTAATCGCGTGTAGAATTTCTCGCGCACCCCTGTAATACACGTACCCAGGCCAATCGCGTGTAGTATTTCTCGCGCACCCCTGAAATCCACGTACCCAGGCCAATCGCGTGTAGATTTTCTCGCGCACCCCTGTAATACACGTACCCAGGCTAATCGCGTGTAGAATTTCTAGCGCACCCCTGAAATCCACGTACCCAGGCCAATCGCGTGTAGATTTTCTCGCGCACCCCTGTAATACACGTACCCAGGCTAATCGCGTGTAGAATTTCTCGCGCACCCCTGTAATACACGTACCCAGGCCAATCGCGTGTAGAATTTCTCGCGCACCCCTGAAATCCACGTACCCAGGCCAATCGCGTGTAGATTTTCTCGCGCACCCCTGAAATCCACGTACCCAGGCCAATCGCGTGTAGATTTTCTCGCGCACCCCTGTAATACACGTACCCAGGCTAATCGCGTGTAGAATTTCTCGCGCACCCCTGAAATCCACGTACCCAGGCCAATCGCGTGTATATTTTCTCGCGCACCCCTGTAATACACGTACCCAGGCCTATCGCGTGTGGGGACACCCGCACACCCCTGAAATACACGCTCCCCGCACTGCGTTTGCTGCTGCCCTTTGCGCTGGATTGGGGATTTTGATGGCTTTTTCCTGCGCAAGGGGCGTTCTTGGGGGCGTAACTGATGCTGCTGCAGGGTCGCTGCGCCACTCTGCGCCACGGCTGGTTGTGGATGTTGGAATCCATGAATACGCTGTGCGCCTGAATGTGTTTCGGCGCACGCGGCTGGCGCAGCCTACCGCACGCGCACACTGTGCGCCAGCCGCGTGCGCCACTTGTGCGCCGAATTCTATGAATTGGCCCCTAAACACCAACATTTGAACATGAAATCGGAAATATTAATGCAAAAATATGCACCTATTTACATACTATCACTTACATACCTTTAAATTCATTTTGAAAGAATTTCCTCTGTGTTTCCATTAGCTTATGTTATGTTATTTTATGTTTATGTTATGTTTAAAGTGTTTCCTTCTGCTACCGTCCTATGCTGTAGTCATGTAACTTATTTTAAGAGCACAACAGGCCTGGGGGATAGCACAGGGGCAATGCATGTGTCTTGGAAACAAGACAATGCAGAGTAACCCATCCCGCTCTCGTGCTTAGAGACTGGTCTCCTAAGAGTGTTAAAAAAGAGAGAGATTCCCCTTCTGCCCCTTTTGCTCTGCAGACATTCCTTCCTCCTTTCCCCAAAACTAGGTGTCCTTCTGCTATATTTTTGTTCAAAACATTTATGTTTATTTATTTTTCGAAGGGAGAACAAAAACATACAAGAAATGCAATTCAACCAATATAGACCACTCTACCAAGACTGTCTTGTCACCCCATTAACCCCTGCTACCTCCCCTAAACCCCTACTTCCCTCACCAGTCCACCCCAGATGCATGCACAATTGTACAGAAATGTGGTAAATTCTTCACAGTGCACTCACCATCAGATGAGACATTTAGCCAAAATTAATGCAGTTTCCAAAATTGTCAAAACACAGGGCTGCCTGTCATATTTGTTAAAGAAAGGGGCCCATACCTTCTCTATATTGGCCCTTGTCTCGTCCATCAGGCACATGAGGTATTCCATCATATATCTGTTCTGCACCTTTTGGAGCCACTTTCTTTTCGTCAATACTATCACCTTCTTCCAAAAGGCAGACACACAGATCCTGGCGGCCGGAGTAGGACTTGCAACATTTGATTCAGGTGCATTCCTCATCCTCTTCATCGCTCACCCCCTTTAGAATTACAAGCGCGAGTGTGTCCTCGAGATTCCATCTTATTTCTTTATCCATGCCACAAGGTCAATCCAAAACATCTGTACATAGTCAAATCACCGCGTGTCAGTTGTCCCGCACCCTCCGGCCACACTTCCAGCAGCTCCAATATACCCCATAGGTAGATTCTAGCCAATTTACTAGGAGAGGGAGTGTGTGGGGGGTAGGGCCACCTGTGCATCAACTTCAAAGCTTGCATTCTGTATTGCGGGGAGACAGTGGAGTGAGACACCATACGACAAATCCTAGACGAGAGCTCATCCAAGATGCTCATGTCAAAGTCCCTTCCCCATTGGACCGTCACTGTAATGCCCCCTACCGGTTCCACAGAGAGTAACTCCCTGTACAGAACAGCAGTGAGACCTCTAGATTCCCTTTTTTGTATCAAGGTTGTCTCAAAGAACGTTGAATCTGTGCAGATGTTTTCCCCCTACCTCGGTTCAGAGAGTGCCCCCTTTTATTGGAGATAATGGAATACTGGGAGTGTTGCAATCTGTAGGCATTCACCCAGTGGTTTAGGTGTCAAAAACGTCCCTCCCTTCCACAACTGCCCCGCCTTCTCTAGTCCGGCTTCACACCATGACTGAGAGTTAAGTGGTTAAGTGATGTTAACACTCCAAGTAATGTTATGTTATGTTATGTTATGTTAGTTAATTTATAGTGTGCTGCCATGAACCCTGAGGCATAAGGGCGCAAACAAGACAAACATATAGAAAACATCAGGTAATCAGATAATCAGGGGAGCCTAGCCCAGACAGAGAGAGGGAGAACATGGAGATCAGCCGAAGAGCCAGGTTTTAAGGGCCTTCTTGAATGGGATAAAAGAGGGGAGCTGTCTCAGAGTCTGTGGCAGAGAGTTCCAGAGCTTAGGAGCCGTGATGTAGAAGGCCCCATGCTCAACCTTCTTGAGTTTACAGCGTGGGAGGGCTAATAGGTTCTGGTTACTTGACCTAAGAGGCCTATGGTTGGCTTTGTCAAGGATGTGAGCTTGCAAGTATTTGGGCATTCTGCCAAGTCTACATTTAAAGACTATCGTAAGTAGTCTGAATTTAAAGCGTGCCACGATAGGCAACCAGTGTAGGGTGTGGCGGGCCGCTGAAACATGATCACGACAGGCTAGTCCCAAGATTGCACGGACTGCACCATTCTGGACTACTTGAAGTCTCTTAGAATTAACTTTTCCAATACCAACAATGAGGCTACTGCAGTAGTCAATCTTTGCACCGACTATGGCTCTGGCAATGGTTTCAACGTTTTCTTGTGAGATGAAAGGTCTCAAGTGAGCTAGCAGTTTTACATAATGGAGCTCTCATATGAAGAGACTGATCCAATATGACACCTAGAATTTTTAGTTTTTGTTGAGGGAACATTTCCACTGACCCTAGCTTAAATTATTTACAGATGGGGTCCAATTTGGTGGGATGGTTGGAGATACCCACAATCATCAACTCTGTTTTGCTTTTATTAAGAGCAAGATTATTGGCCATCATCCAATTTTCAATTAGTGAAAAGATTCTGTTTAGCTCTTGTTCGTCATCGGAATGCACTCCGGAAAGTTGCACTAATACTTGTGTGTCATCAGCGTAGTTCGAGAAGGAAATCCCTTCCTCCTCGAGCATCTTAAAGAAGGGCGCTGTGTAAATGTTGTAAAGACAGGGAGAGGTACTAGCTCCCTGGGGTACTCCAAAGAGGACCGGAATTGGAACCGCTTCAGAGTCCCCTAGGCAGACTTGACTCTTTCTATTTGCCAAGAAGGACTTGACCCATGAAGCCGCCGAGGGAGAGAAATTGGCGACCTCAACCATTCTAGCTACCATGACAGAGTGATCAACCAAATCAAATGCCGCGGACAGATCCAATTAGACAAGAAGGAAAGCTAGACCTTTGTCCATGCTTGTGAGAAGGCGTGACTTGAGATCCAAAAGGGAGGTCTTGGTGCCATAATCCTGTTGGAAACCAGACTGGTAGGTATTTGAGATCGGGAAATGGTTCAGATGGAGAGCAATTTGCGAGTAAGCAACGCGGTCCAAAATCTTCAAATGAAATTGGGTATTAGTGATTGGGCGATAGTTGAGTGGAGTTTCAGGGGCCAAGCCAGGCTTCTTGAGGATGGGGGTAATCCAGGCTGATTTCAGGTTGTCAGGGATGCAACCCTCTGCTAACGAAGAATTGACAAAAGTACAGATTGCCTAAATAACCACTGCTCCTTTATTCTGTTCAGACCGTCACGGGGCCTCATCACGAGTTGGACGGTATGCAGGTGGTATTACAGCTGGGATACCACCCGGGCTAATAGCATTATCGCCAACCGGTCCAGTGTTATTAGCACCGGATAAAGGGTTGGGCAGTAATGGGTATTCCCCATTAATGGGGCATTTTCGGCACAATTAGCATGCGCTAATTGCGCACGAAAATGGCAGTTATGTTTGCGCATTTACCCCCAGCTTGCAGCTGGATGTAAATGCTGCCATACTCGTGATTGGGTGGACCCTTAAATGCGGCGGTAATAGCATTGCTGCCGCATTTAAGGGCTACCGCCCAACTCGTGATGAGGCCCCGTGTATGTAGTGCAGGCCCACCGGTAGTGAAATCCTACTACACCACTGGTGTTTTGCCTGTATGTGTGTGTGTGTTCGCTATGTGTATGTGTATGTTTGTATGTATATGCATCTTCCTGTGTATGTTTAACTGTAACATGTGTTTTGTATTTCTATTATTTCTTTGGATAAAATACCCGATATATTATGCGATTAAGTATTCTGCCTCGTCCACTGTGATGTCACTTAATATCGTACTGAAACATGCTGTTTATCGAATAAGTGTGTGGGCAGTATTTGCAAGTTGTATTGACCTTGTGCAGAACTTAAATATATTTGTTTTTTTAAATATTATTTCCTCCAACCAGTAACACGTGTTTAAAAGACTTCCTTTCAAAAGCGTGCACTTTGTACATGCACTTTTTGTCGAAATTGACCAATTACATATACATCGATATGCATACATGCTCATATGTATATGTGGGGTAGTGGAGTATGGGGCAGGGGGCCGAGGGTGTGAGGGGGTTGGGGGATGACGAGAGCCCCCCATTTAAACCATTTATTTGAGTGGTATTGTGTTAAAGGCTGCTTGAAAGCACACTGTTCTCGAACATTTTGGGCAATTACTCTTGAGTCATTTCGCTCCAATACCTTGTAGAAGTCATGCTGTGCTGACCGCCATAATGAAAGCAGACAGGCACCATGTCAAGAATAACATCGAAACACTGCTTAGCAACTGACTCTAAAAGTAGATTCCCATGCATTAGTGAAGTAGGCCGAATACAAACACAGCCCGGCATTAACAGAATCTTCTTCAACCACTGCTCTTTCCCCGACACAATTGGGCTTATTGACAAGTTACAGGCGATTTAAAGAAAAAAAAGAAGAAAAACAGAACTCAGTGGCACTTTTCATTACGTAAGCTTGCATTGCTCCAATTATTCAGCAAGATGCACTGGCTGTGCCTTGCACTTTTCACCTTTATTTGCCAGAGTGAAGTTACTTTGGGGAGAAAGAGATTGTGACATGAACCAGGAGCACTTTACATTGTTCCCGTGAGCCTTTTTGCTCTGCTTTCACCTGCTGCATTTGCCTTTTTAAACCCCGCACCCAGTCTTGTTTATCATGAACAGGAACGCAAACATTTTCAAATTCACTAGTCCCCCTTTTTAGAAAGCATTTCTCACGTGGGTGAATCTACGAAAGACTGGACTGGTTCAACTATGTAAAGAGAGAACCTTTGTTAA
The DNA here is from genome assembly GCF_040938575.1 of Ambystoma mexicanum. Taxonomy (NCBI): domain Eukaryota; kingdom Metazoa; phylum Chordata; class Amphibia; order Caudata; family Ambystomatidae; genus Ambystoma; species Ambystoma mexicanum. Next base: position 795,476,743 of record NC_090935.1, on the reverse strand, counting down.
ACGGGGTCAGCGTTTCTGTGCTATTGATGTCCAGCTGTGCTGCCCACCTTGCATGTGAACCTTAGATATAGAACTGTCAGGAAGGGTTCTCTCTCAACAGTTGTGCTTGTTATCATCTGATGAAGAAGATCGTTGTGACTTTGAAAGCATGTGCATTATTTCAGCACAGCAAAATAGTTTAGTTAGTCCAATGGAAAGTATCAGAATTTGGACTTTTGTGATTTTTTAAAAAGTGCTCTTGCGCAATGTGCCTATTTGCACAGAACAGAATGCAACACTAAAGCACTGCAACTATATTCAAATGAGCTTTACAGTAATGATTCGATTGCATCAGTTAGTACACAGTGATGTTGAGCATCTGGCGCCATCTTGTCTTGGTGTGCTTACGTCGGCCTCAGCTAAATCATATGCAGGTAATGTCTCCATGGGGAACTTGGACATGTGGCCTATGTTTCTCTCCACTCCTTAAACAAGTTTGAACCATTGCTCCAAGCCATGGAGAATGAGGTTGTCTCTTGTTTAGCCCAGGTGATATTTATTTGTTCCAACTCAAAATCACCTGAGCATTATGTGTTTCTTTAATGTCTAAATATTTCTTTACAAATTTGGAACCGAAAGACGTGAGCAAATTTCACACTTCTGTTAAACATGGATTTTGGAGAGTGGGGACACAAAATCCAATTCACTGGGCGAGTGTAATGCATGCAGGTCTCCTTTTGGGAGAAGGAATAGAACATCAGAGCAAGTAATAGTAAGTATAAACATGATTTTGGAGTTTTGGTAGCAGAAAATCACTGTGACTGGCATATTACTTCTTTCTATTATGAGGGAAGGAAAAAGCAGATGAACATTCACACTCAAATCATCATGTGATCAAGGGGAACATCTAACTGACTGGCATGATGGTGCCCCCTGCCCATTTGAATAGGTTCATTTTGAAAAGGTCAAACGAGCAAGGGAAGTCTCTTACTCAGTGAACCAGAGCAATATCTCACACACACACAGTATGGCTTCATCAAAGTGGCACAACAAACCACAGCATTGCACAGCAGTATTGCCCATAATCTGCCACAGTGAGTCGGGATGAAGAAGGCCCATTAAATGCTGGACTGTGATTGTAGTTGTTGCCAATTACAGTATTGCTTTCCTAACATAGTGGTCAAGTATGTGAATGCTGAATTCCAGCAGGTCAGCACAGACCCTTTTACCCAGTGTGTGCAGGTTTGTATTTCACCTCCATCCTAATCAAAGTATTTCTCACGCTGTATGACTGGCCGAAATGAAAGCAGATCTTGTGTGCCACAGCAAACATATCATGGAGATTGGAGCAATTCTGGACAAAATGTGTCACCTAAGGGGAAGAGCATGTGCAAAGCAGGACACATGCATTGTGTCTAGTTTGGGTCCATTTGACCTAAAACATGTGACCTAATCACATTTGATCTCATTTATTTGATTTTTTTTCAGTCTAAAATGTGAGGGGTGACCCCCGCAATCACCACACTTCCCCCCAACCTAATCTGTACCCTTACCCACCCCCATGTATATATGTAATTAAATTTGACCAAAATAAATGTAAAAAAGAAATCGATAACTGTTTTAGAGCAAATGTTTTTAGGTCAATTATGCTAATACCATTCTGTTCACCAGACTTAATGCAGCAATGACATTGGTGCCATTGTTTCTGGCCATAAAGCACACTACCAGTTACATAGAGTTAGCCACTCTGCCACCACCTCCTCTGCTGTAGCCCAGCTGTCTGCTCCTGTGTGGCTTTTGCAATCAAAACCTTGAAACACAAAGTGGTTTGTTGGTGGACAGCATATGCAGCTGCTCTGATTACTTTCCTTGCCTGCACTAAAGAAGGTAGTCCACTTCAATGCTATAGCCATGAAATCAGTGCTTAGCCCTCTTGTCCATGTATCCATAGTGAAGTAGAAATTCCTGACCTCTGATCTGTCCAAGTTGTTTCTCAATACAGAGCTACTGCATCATGCAACCAGGTTCAGACTCGCATGAAAAGTAAGTCTGGCGGGGGTGTATTTCAAGCAGGCATCAACACTTGCCACCAGTTCTCTAAAACCTTTCTTTAAAAAAAAGGTATATGGCAGAAGGTCTACTGACAGCATTCTAGCTAAATTAGCATTGAGTAGCTGTACTCAAGGATTGTTATGTTGATATTTTGGATGCACTAACATGAGTTTCTGAGGCTGGGCCGGCACATAGACATTATTCCCATATCACTCATGTGTTTTTGGGTGCTCCTGATGGAGCTTGCAGACACACTAATTATCTGATGGACTGGCACACCTTCCATTTGCCGGTTCACTGAGCGGGGGAGTGCTAGAAAGCAGCAGAGTGTGCTCTAGCTCCTTGAGGTATGCTCTGTAACATGTTGGTCGCACTCTTGTGCAGAATGTGACTTCAAGTGGATCTGCAATGCACACAACTTCTATGCACAGGCTGACGGTGGAAAGATGCAACTCATGGCCATGTACAAAGAAAATGGCCACCATAAATATGTGCTGTGCACTCAAAGTAGGTTTTGTTGGCTGTTGAGCAGGGGCTGAAGAGGAGGGAACATGGCACTCCACAAGACACACAGGTGCGAGAGGTAATACAGGATGATGTAATGATCTTGTAGGTCTTGTTGCTTCTTGACTTATACCACTGTCACCTCAGGATCTCTGAGGCACACACAGATAATGTACATAGAGCAAATGCTTTGTGGTGGTATTTGAACCTAATATGGTGTTTTGATGGACGTAGGTGACATTTAAGGCTGTGTTTGTTCCTCCTAACTTCCCTCTGGGCCACTGCTGTAGGTGGACTCTCTATCAGTGCTTGTAGCCAAATGACTTTTGTGAACTGTAGCCACCGAAATGCCCGCCCATATGTCTCAAGAACCATAACATGACGGATCAATGGAGCCGCACGCATTGGGATGCAACGGTCTAGTGGTTGGAAACACAGAATACCTGGAAGTACATAGTTTAAATTAGCCGCGGCAACAGCCCAACAACTCTGTTGGGCATTCTACACGTGAACATACGCTGCAATTGCAAGAAGAAAAAAGACGGAAACCCTACCTCGTGAGTGTCTATGTTCTCTGTAATACTTATGGGGATAACCATGGTTTAATACTCGTACATTGCACAATGCATATGCAACTCACGGGAGTAAGACACAGGGGTGTGCGGGAAAGTTCAATAAGAATCTAATGAACAAAAGAGCAGACACTCCGGGCATGTTTATAATTTAAACAATTGACAATACCGGTATGATAGAGGTGTTTGTTTCGTATATCGCCTAGGAGTAAAAGAGGATAAAAGCATAAAAAATAAGAACGTGGATAACTGTCTCTGCTTGCGTAGAGTAAACCAATACAAATGTCATACTTGATTTATATTTAAAAGTGCTGAAAGCATAACGAAAGTAAGAAGGATTCTGAATAAATGTCGCCTGATTAAGGCAGATATCACTCACGACTTGGGCAAGATCAAGCGACTGGCCCCAGAGTGTGGAGCAGCCATCACAAAGAGAGGTCAGTTATTCATAAATCTGTGTAAGAAACAATACTGATAGTAATGACCTCATTTGGGTTACATACAGGTGAATTCAAGGCAGCCCTAAATAAGGAAGGAAGATATCTCTTTTCTAGAAACACAATCGAAAAGTTCTTGTCCGACCAGAGAAACTGACCAGGTCAGTGGAGTGCAAAAATGGGGATATAAACCTCATAATGTATGAACCCTGCCGTCTTGAACATTTTAAATGTTAATGTACGTTCTTTTTACTTTTACCTTTGTCTAGAGCGACTGCCAGTTTTGAATTATTGGGGAATACATGAATGTTGCATCAACAATAAAGAAATGACCCGTCCTGAAGAGAGCCAAAACTAAAGAGTGAGACACCAGGGATGGTGTCTAAATGTGACTCTAGCCGAAACATATGTAGACATATCTATTAGACATCAAAAGAAATCTGTCTAGCCAGAAGAGAGACTGTAATATCTGTCTCCTATCATCAAGTTTTCCCTCAAACGAAAACGATTAGTGACAACAATGCTGAGATATGTATCTGTGAGCTGGTATTAACTATCTGTCACATACTAACCCCACTATGTTGCCCTAAATTGGGCTTGTCAAAAACTAAGATAAATGTTTATATCTTTTTATTGTGTGCCTTGTGGAAAAGCACTCGTACAAATTGAATGTATGTGTTTTATTGATGTAGTGATTTTGTGTTAAATGAATACCTTTTTGTTTTAATGAGTTTAAGATATCTGTATGATTTCATATTTGTGCTCTAATCTATGAAATAGATAATGCAAACTACAAACCACAGACCGGCCATGAAGCCGGACTTAGAGAGTGGTAATTAGGTGGTTGTTTTCTCTGTTCTCACCACTCTCAAGCAGGTGGTGTGTCACACAGTCAACCATCTGCCACTAATCATCACCAGCATTGACAATTTTTCCAGCACCTCCAAATAGTTTTCTATTCCCACAAAGCAGTTCAACGGCTTGTATGACGGCACCCATTCGCTCAGGCTGTCCCAGCATAAATTCCTTCTGAATCCTACTGCTCAAGCAGTTGCTACACAGCTAATCAACCTGTCACCAAAGTCCACCAACAATGATGACCACCCCCAAAATGGTTTCCAACACACACAAATGTGTTTTTCTGTTCCCCCAAAGCAGAACACTGCTTGCGTTGAGTATGAGTTTGCCCATTCAATGAAGCTGGTAAAGTGCATGTTTCCTTCCCTTGTAATGCTCAAGTAGTTGGTGGGTTGCCTCAGACCGCCACTAGGCTGCCCCTAAAGCCCACTTCTTGTGTTCACCACCTCCAACAATTTTACACACACCCTTAGACATGATTTGTTCATCCAACATTGCAGCAAATAAAATCAATTCGACTGCTTGGAGTCTATTAAACATTGGGGAAATTCAGAACATACCAAATGCAGGGATAATTCAGATGATTCAGATTCAGATGAATAATGCAGCACCTGATTAGATACGGTATCATGTGGTAACATGATAGCAATGATCTATTTTGTTTCTTAAAATTTGGGTACAATAATGGCATCTCTCCAACTGGCTAGGAATCTTTGTATTTCTATGCTGACATTAAATACAGACTACTATAATGTACCCCAAAGATACACAGAAAAACTGCAATGCATGCGTTAGCTAGACAAAGAAATGCAGTGTGCAATCTAATGCTGCATTTTAGCTTTATGTTTGGGAACTCTAAGGGGGTAATTCATAGAATTCGGCGCACAAGTGGCGTACGCGGCTGGCGCACAGTGTGCGTGTGCGACAGTCTGCGCCAGCCGCATGCGCCAAAACCCATTTCAGCGCACAGCGTATTCATGGATTTCAACATCCATAACCAGCCGTGGCGAAGAGTGGCGCAGCGATCCTGCAGCAGCGCCAGTTACGCCCCCAACCCGCCCTGTGCGCCATGAACAGCGCACAAATCTTGTACATGTCGCACAGGCCAGTGGACCAGCATACAGCCCCCTAACCACGAAAACGCATGTAAAACTCCCTGCGCATCCCTCAGAATACACGTACCCGTCTCGCGCTAGCGAAATCGCGTATAAAACTCCCTGCGCACCCCTCAGAATACACGTACCCCTCGCGCGCTAGCAAAATCGCGTGTAAAACTCCCCGCGCAACCCTCAGAATACACGTAACCAACTCGCGCTAGCAAAATCACATGTAAAACTCCCCGCGCACCCCTCAGAAAACAGGTACCCCTCTCACGCTAGCGAAATCACATGTTAAACTCCCTGTGCACCCCTAAGAATACACGTACCCCTCTCGCGCTAGAGAAATCGCGTGTTAAACTCACCATGCACCCCTCAGAATACATGTACCCCTCTCGCGCTAGCGAAATCGCGTGTAAAACTCCCAGCGCACCCTTCAGAATACACGTACCCCGCTCGGCCAGTGAAATCGCATGTAAAACTCCACGCGCACCCCTTGGAATACACGCATGCAGCCCATCCTCCCTCAACATTCCCCACAGGCAGCCGATCACCCCAGTGCATGCCCCACAGGCTGCCCACACCACAGGGTGGAGTTTTACATGCGATTTCGCTATCACGAGAGGGGTACATGTATTCTGAGGGGTGCGCGGGGAGTTTTACATGCGATTTTGCTAGCGCGAGAGTGGTACGTGTACTCTGAGGGGTGCGCAGTGTTTTTTAAAAGCGATTTCACTAGCACGAAAGGGGTACATGTACTCTGAGGGGATGCGCGGGGAGTTTTACACGCGATTTCGCTTGGCGAGCGGGGTACGTGTATTCCTGGGGTGTGCAGGGAGTACCACACGCGAATTGGCAATGTGGGTCCTCCCAGGTGTTCCCTCTCCCCCCTCCCAAGGCCCTGCAGGCAGCCCATACCACAGGGGACTACCCTTCACCCCTGGCCATGCCCTGGAGGCAGCCCATCCACCCTGGCCATAGCCCGCAGGCAGCCCACACCACAGGACACTAGCCTGCACCCCTGGCCATGCCCCGCAGGCAGCCCATACACCCTGGCCATGGCCCGCAGGCAGCCCACACCACAGAGGACTACCCTGCACCCTCTGGCCATGCCCCGCAGACCACCCATAAACCCTGGGCATGCCCCGCAGCCAGCCCACATGGCACCATGGACTAGTGAGCCCTGACTCATGTCCCCTTGCACCCCCACCCACCCAGCATTGACGAGAACCTGCCAGCAAGCCCCGACTCATGTCCCCCGGCACCCCCAGCCACCCAGCATTGACAGGCACCTGCCAGCAGGCCCCGACTCATGTCCCCCCCCCCAACACGCCACCACGATCCACAATAATGGGCCTTATGGCCACCCAAATCACACCCCATGCTACCCCTGTCCAAACACCCAACCAAGTATTCCATCCACCCCACATAGAAATGCCCATTACATGATACAACCCAAATGGCAAGTATGCACATCAACACATGTCCGTCACACACACACAATGGGTACAAGTGAATGAGAAAACCCACATCGTGACATGCATGAAAACAGTGAGAGAATACCACACATTGAAATATGAAACAAAAATGTATTGAACACAAAAGCAAGGGGATTAAATGAAATCACACAATAATGGAAATAATAAACAAAAATGCAGCAAGTTCCAAAAAAATGAAATTAAAAATATGAAAGCAGAATCCAAATAAATCCAAATGAAAATGGGTCCAAAGTGTCCGTCCAGCAAACCAAATCCAAAGAAAAAAAATAAGAATAATCCATTGCTCCATGGTGAACAAAATAACATGATGAGAAATTCATTCTTCAACTATATACAAAGAACAACTCCAGGGTCCATAAGCCCAACTACTGAAAGGAAACCTACAAAAAACCGTACCTAATAAAGAACTATCTACAAAAAGGTGGGGCATAGTCCAAGCGCCCCAAATGAAAGAAAAACATAAATCAAACCTAACACTAATTAATTATATACAATGGTGGCGGGCAAGTCCTACGGCTGACTAGTTGATTTCCCGGGCCAGGGCATCATCAAACTCCTGTTCAATGTCCTGGAGGCGGGTCTGTTCCCTGGCCCCGAGGTCTCGCAGGGATAACGCCATGTCCACCTCCAACTCCCTGTGTAATCCCTCGAGGCACTCAGTCCGCCTCAGTGCCCTGCGCATGGAGTTCTCTGCCCTGACCATAGTGAGCTGTGCCGCCGGTCCGCATCTATCTGCTGGCCCAACCGCTGCCACACGGAAGACACTCCCATTCCAGGGTCCTCCTGCCCTTCGGCCGAATCCTGCCCCTCTGATGTTGATGGCCCCGAGCCATGATGCCTCCCACGTTGAGCCTGCCACTGCCTCCGACGCAACTGCCTCTGCCAGCACGACGGCATCCAGGCTGATGGAATCCACCAGCGCCGTCATGCACGTTCCCTGCCCGATGATGCTGGCACATCCTCCATCTGCTGGGGTCCAGTTGCTGGGGTGTCCACCCCTGCTGGACCTCCGACTCCCGACTGTGGCAGGGATGGGATCTCCACCGAGCTTGCTGCGTTGGTCGGGGCAGGTCCACAGGGGGGCCTGGTGGCATCTGGGCCGGAAGACAGCATGGAGAATGACTGGCGCATAGTCTCCACAGAGGAGGAGAGGGCCGCCAGAGTGCCCGACACATGTACGAAACCCTCGACCATGGCCCCTCTCAACTGGGCCACGTTGGCATGCAGCTCTTCGTGATGACGTGCGTGCTCCCCCCAGGAAGCACGCACGTCATCATGAATGTCACGCGTGCGCAATGTGACACCAATCAGGACGGTATCCATACGGTCACCGGTCCCCTCGTCCGCAGATAGAGGAGTGTCAGGTGACATGGACCTCCCCCCTACCTGCGGACGGGCCTGGGATGGGGCATCCCTGCTGGTGCATGGTGGTGCCATCACAGTGTCAGGGAGAGTGACATGCAAAGGCCCCTCCACAGCGACCTGTGCTGCCTCCTGCCCCTGCCCCTGGACTGCACCACTTGCACCAGTGGTACCACCCCCACCAGGCCCCATGTGCGGCTCAGTAGCGGCCTCCTCCTCCTCTGTGCAAACCACCAACCTGGATGGCTCCACACCGTCTTCCACCATTGCAAGCCCTTGTGGGGGCTCACCCACCCTTTCCGCTGCAGCCGTAGTGGCAGGCGCCGCACCAGTACCCTCGCTCCCGGATGATGGTAATTCCTGGGAGGGTGACAGGAAGCAATAGCACATGAGTGGCACTGTCAAACGTCACTTCCATCATGTCCCTCCACAACACATGGGTCACTGCAGACAACACACATGCAGAAACAGGCATGGTGCATGTGAAGAACATTTGCATACATGTCCAAGGAACTGTTGAAACATACAATGGTGGTTTTAAACTCACATGCATCATGGGTCATACTGATCACATGCACACACATCACCATAGTTTCATCCATCTGGCCTCGTACACCCCAGACACAGTGGAGACAAGGATGCCTAGGCTGCATCAGTGGATCAGAACATTGTCATGGACATGTGTCATGAATCCATGGCGTTTACAAGTCACACACATGCTACTCAGACACATAGACATGTACACCATACATGTCCTTGGCAGCAGCACCCATCCCTCACACCCCATCCGTGTCCAACAACAGAGACAGGCATCCATTCATGTGTGCATTCCGCATGTTGCTCCGCATGTTGCATTGTAACACATGCATCATCCATGTGGTTGACGCATGACTGGTCTCACATTCAGCACCATGATGTCCATGCACACACACATCCATACATGGCCTATGCCACAGATACAGCCAATTAGCTGACTACCAGCACACTGCAACATGCCCTGTTTCACACAAAAATGCATGGCCACTTACCGCTCGACTCCAGACGGGCCTGCATCCTGAGGATCTGGTGGTGAAGCACTGGGTGAATGTGCTCCAGGACCCCCATCTGCTGGTTGGTAAGCTGGCCCCGGCACCCCACTGCATCCTCTGTGTCTAAGAGGCGCCGGGCCTTCTTGATGATCCTGGACGTGTAGTCCTCCCAGCGCTTCTGGATGAGTTTCATGTCACGGGGTGCCACCCCATCCACGTTGATGGCACCCACTATGTCCGTCCAGATCCTCCTCCGTCCTTCCTTGTCGGCGCGCAATGGTGTGAAGAGGGCATCATACTGCCCCAGGACTTGCTCCACCAGGATGCCAACTTCTTCGGAAGAGAAGCTGGCAGCCCTCTGCCTCTCTGGCTGGGGGTTGCCACTGGTGCTGGAAGGTGTTGTATCGGACATGGCAACCCCCGAGGAAGGTGTGGGTGGGCAACTGGGTCCTAGGGCTGGGCTGAGGAGTGATGGAACACCAGTCGGGAGTCTTCTGTTCCAGCAGGGGTGGTCACTGCAACTGAACCCCTGCAGATGGCAGATGTGCAGGCACCAAATGGCAGGGCACGGTGGCAGCAGGCAGGCAGGCAGCAGCAGATGACTCATGGGAGGCTGCTCGGGGCTCTGGTGGGCAGGAAAATGGACTTCTGGGCAGGAGCGTGCTCTTCGGTGTGTTGTCACGTGGCCAGCTTGATACAGAGTGATTTGGCACGTGAAAATACTGCATGTCAGCGTGTAATTCGAGGAAAAGCCCTTAGCACGCCCTCGTGACGGGTGCATAGTGAATCAGCATGTGAAAAAACTGCACGTCCCCATGTTATTGCGTGTAAACAGACAAAAGGGCCTAAGTGCGTAAGTGACGTGATGGGCGCGGGCGTTTCCCTCAGCATGGGTTAAAGGTGAGCGGGCCCAGCAATTCACTGTACGTGTCTTTCATGGAGACCGACGTGTGTGTTGCTACTTCGTGTTGTTTTGCACCCCATCACTACTTCACAGCGGATCAAGAACGTATCTCTTCTTTTGGCGGCAGTATTGGCTACGCATGTTTTTCATTATCACGCTAGTCAGACGTTGAGTCGCACAGGCTATTTTTCCCACTGTGGGCCGCCCTGTGTATCGCATACCGTTTTCGAAGTCATAGTAGCCTGCGTGTCCCATGTGTATGCATTTTGTTGTGTTCCTGGGTGCCACCGCGTACTGCGGGAGGTTAATTCCACACACATGGGCTACCGGGGGTTGTGTGCACAGTTTTACAGCAGTTTTGGGGTGCCTGAGCATTGCGTGACCTGTCACTTAATCACTGGGGCACATACAACCTTGCAGGTGCAGGGGTGCTGTTAACATCTTGTATCCCACCCCCTTCACCGAAATTGCCCAGGACAATTGGCGTGTACACCTCCCATTGGCACTACTACATCTGTGCCGGCACTACTCCATCTGTGCCATGGCTGGGAGGCCACGAAAGGTGAGGGGCACCTCAGCTGGGCGTACTCCCCGTGGTGGGCTTGGTCAGGGATGTGGGCGGGGTGACCAGGGAGTAGGGGGACTCCAGGGCGTCCAGGGTGGCTGCAGAGGGGGAAGAGGCAGGGTTGCGCCAGCTCGGCACGATGTTGTGCCATGTGTTGGTGCAGTCATGCCACCACCCCCTGCGGCTCTCGGAGATGCAGTTCTTGCATCTGGCACTGGTGCCCATGTGACCTGGTAGTCCATTTAATCAACTGCCACAGGCCCAAGGGTAGTGGTAGCTGCAGGTGCAGCTGTGGACACGACCACCCAGGCTCAGTGTCTGCCAGCGCAGGCTGCGTTGGCACTTGAAGAGTCCATGGAAGATTTCCAGGAGGTCAGGAGGCACAGCGTAGGTGCACGCAGGGCTGCCCTGACCTAGGCACGTGTCCCTGGGGCAGTAATGTCATCTGCTGCCACCGACCAGCCGGGTGTTGGCAAGTGCAGGGGCAGATACAGCCGACACCACCCCGGTTGTGAGTCTACCAACCTGGACAGTCCCGGTCAATGACCCTGGTACAGCGGTTGTTGCTGCGCAGGGTCCATTCCAGGGCACCCAGCAGCCACTGACGCAAGTCAGGGCTTCACTCCATGTTCCACCTGCCACTTCCTCGGCTCATTCCACCAGTGCCACTGCCCATACTGATCAGGGCAGCATTTGCCAGCCAGGGTCCGGACCAGCGTCCAAAAGGAGGAAGGTTGCACCTGCAGTACAGGCTGGGACCCCAGACACAGCTACAGCCTCTGGCACGTCAAGGAAGAAGCCTTTCTGCAAGCAGGAACTGGACTTCCTTGTGGACTACGTGCGGGAACACAGCCGTGACATGCTAGTGGGGCCGAATTGTCAAACTACGGCTGCCCATCGTAATACCCACTGGAAGCAAGTTGCGGATCACGTGAGTGCATTCGGCCATGAGGTGCGCACAGCGCAAGAGTGCAAAAAGCATTGGAATGACCACAAACGCAGCACTAAGGCGAAGTGTGCCTTTAATTACAACATGACTGGTGACTGGCAGTGGGCCACCACCTGCGGAGGAAGAACTCACTCCGCACGAGTCACTCGTTGCTGAGTTCATACCAACAGGAATGGTCGAAGGAGTGGGAGAGATGCAGGACTTTGATGTCCCGTCCAGTGAGTGCTGTTGCCTGTTCGTCGAGGACATGTGTGTTTGCTTGTGTGATGTGTGGTGCTTGACTGCCACTGCATGTCATGTGTACATGGTTCTCATGTGCAAGTCATGCAATGCTTCACTGATGCGTGCCTGCTGTGCAGGAGAGTGGACATGTAGAGCAGACAGGAACTGTCCTCACCACCATACTTGCATCCTACTCACATGCAAGTCACATGCTAGTCACCCAGATGCCCCTACAGTCCATGTTCCAGCTCAATGGCCCTTCTGCATGTAGCCTGGGGTGTGTTTCCTCTCAGCACTGGGACAATGTCATTGCATGACTGACGTGCATGTGTCCTCTGCATGCATGCGAGTACTCCACGTAGGCCTGCTCCCTTGACTCTCCACCACCCCTGCACCCCACTTTCAACAGGTGTGCATCATGTTGGCGTACTGCAATGGCCCGTTCAAGACTCCTGTGTACATGCAAACTTCCACCAGCCAACCTGCCAGACACATGCAGTGGGGTACATACTCTGCACTTCATGCAGGGTGTCTCACTTGGACTGTGCAGATGGCAGATGCTCCTCAAGGACACGAGTTCCCATTCATGCTCCATGTGTATTCCATGCATGCCCCTATGTGTCCTTGACTGGATGATCATTGTAGTACGTGTCCACGATGACCTACATTTCTTTGCATTTGATCATCCATTCCATGCCCACTAAGGCTCAGTCCTGCATCACACACGTGTGTAGGGTGTCACAGTCTGTGTGGGGCACAGGCCTCCCCCGTTTCAGGCCCACTGACTCTGTTCAACTGGTGTAGCGGCTTCTGCACACATGGCTGTACTACTGAGGGGTCATCATGTGTCCTGCTTTCTGTTCCATCATCATCTGCTGTGTTGTCAGTTGACTCAGATGATGCAATTGATGCTAGCCACCACTGTCTGCCAATACACAGGTCTCTGGTCGCCCTTTCGCTGCCATGCAATGCATCCCTGCATTTTCACTTAGGGGGGTTGCTTGTTGCCATGCAACACATTGCATGCACATTGCACGTGATGCCTGAACTTCCCCTTGCACTGCCTTCAAGTTAATTGATACACATCATGATGTACTTGTTCATGTAGATAGTGGATAACACACATGTTCTGGACTGCATCAACCAACTTCAGAGCCAAGTTACACCGTTCTACATGCCTAGTCCCTGATGCTATGTCAAAGTGACCTGGCATGCATGCCAGGTTCACATTTGTGTGTGACATGTCTGCTTCATGTGTTGGCTGTCTGTGTGATGTCTATGTGTGTGTATGTTATGTGCTTCTGACATGTGTACTAATGTAAATTGTTCTCCACTTTCCAGATGATGACGCAATGGAGCCAGAGGATGGTGTTGTCATGCAAGACACAGGTTTGCTATCACACCAGCAACCCCGCACAAGTGTTACAGACCATCTTGTCTGTGGCTGGCAATGAGTCAAGCCCGGATGATCACTCTGACGACAATGTCGAGTTGAATGTGCATCGCGTCCATTCGTCAGGGGTGAGTGATTCTGATGTGGACGCTTCTCTGTCTGCGACACCTGCACTGAGGGGCCAGATGATGGTGGGACCTCCGTCTGTGGTGGATCGGGACGCAGGGTCACCCTCCACACCAGTTGCTGATGTGCCTGGGGCATCACGTCGACGAGGGAATGTAGTCCTGCAGCTGCAGGCGGTGCCAACCCAACAAGGACATCAGCGCCTTCGGCCCTGCAGGTGTCAAGCCCAGCAATGCGGTGGTCACGCGCCACTGGGGTATACTGAGTGGGAGCAAACCATGGTTGCCAATTCAGAACACCAGGGGGCAGGAATTGATAACATCGCTGAGAGCATGGAACGTGTGTCCCAATCTGTACTAAGCCCTGCTAGGCAGCTGGAACTCCAGCAGCGGGTGGCACAATCCACGGCCCGCTCACTCAGGCTGGGCATGGCGGCCTCAGACAGGGCATGCCGGGCTGAAATGGTGTCTTTGCGTTAAGCAATTGCTGCTCGCACATGAAGGCCCTGAGGGTTGAGTATGATTCCCTCAGATCCACTCTGGGTGTGCTCTTGATGTCCCAGAGGGAGCGGTCAGAGGAGAGGTTTGCGCAGCTTGAGCGTACCATCTCAGCTGAGCTACGTACATGCTGGGAGGTGCATCAGTTGTCCAGCCAGGCCACGCAGGAAGAACTGCGTGTTACACGTGTTAACTTGCAAGAGGAAGCACGCATATCACGGGAGGTTCTGCATGCTAACCTATGATCGCTGCACAGAACCAGGCTCACCCATCCGGCAGACTTGCTGCCAACGAGGGGCAAGCTGAGCCTAGGCGTGGTCAGGCTCCTGTGCCACGTCTACCTTTTCAGGAAGAGGCTGACTCGGATGACGAGAAATCTCCCACACAGGTCGGGCTGTGCAGGCGTTGAGCCCATGGAGCTTTTTTTTTTGTCTCAACATCATCGCATGTGGGTGTTGAGGTGCACCCTGTACCTCTCACCTCCTGGCTCCCCCCCCCCGGGTCGTATGTGGCCAATTTTGATTTTTCTTTTTAGTTTAGTTATTTAATATTGTGTTTGATAGTTAGTTTAATTAGGTAATATAGGTTTTTCATAGTTAGTTTAATTAGTTAATATAGTTTAAAATTGCTTGTCTATTGTGCATTCATGTGACAGTGTGGTTCTTTGTGGCTTTTGAAAGCATCCACTGTCTGTTCCAGCTGGGCCCTTCAAGCTTGTCTCATGTATGTGTTTGCAGCTTGGGGTCCTGACTCACATAGGCCACTCATGCCTCCCTTATCCATGGGCTTGCTAGGATGGTTCGGTGTAACAAACTATTACACAAGGGCTTTGGACTTTTGTCATAACTGTGGCCTGTCTGCTGCTGTACTACTTGTGTTAACACCCCTAGTGGGGATTGGTTGTGTTTTATCCACCCCATTTCTGTAATTAATTTGGGTGAGTACATGATTGATATTTCCATTAATTGATGTGGATTGTGATGTATGTTATTTTCTTGCGTGTATATGTGCTTGATGCACTTCATGCTGTAGACAGTAGCCTGCACCCTTTTCCTGTCAAAGTCACACTGATGGTGCGAGGAGTTTGGATGTAGGTCTGTAACCTGGCCTAGTGAGAACCAGCATGAAGACACACACACAGGGAACTTTCCAGCCTTGTTAATATCTTTTATGCCCTTTCAGCAGGAAAATAAGCATCCAGACTACCTTTGCCAGCAGACACAGGGCCAAGTTATGATGAAACCTGGCCGCGTTCGGTGGTGCCGATGTGCACATGTGTGCACAAGCAGAAGCACATGGCTTGTGCTCAGACGTCCGACATAAGCAGATGTGTTTCCAGGAGCTCCAAGCAAGCAAGGTGAGCAGCACAAGTGGCCACACCGCAGCCAACCTTCCACCAGGCCACTTGCACATGCATGCTAAGTAGCACCAGTGCTGGGGAGCTTTGCCAGGCATTATTGGAGAAGCGCACAGTACAGCTAACATGCATTGAGGGCCGAATGACAAGTAGCATTACAAGTTGTCAGGGGGCACATTCAGGGGCCATTGAACATATCCCCAGTCCCCCCTGCTCCATTGAAGCAGAGTTATTAGCGCAGTAGCGTTCCTAGCCAGAAACTGACGCAGCGCACAGGGACACCCAGCGTGGCACAGACTTGTGTGCAGTGCATGTCATTGGCATCTGCAAATTGACACGTGCACTACCTATTGAAATCTGCGGATGCCGGAACACAACTTGTACTGAAGTCGCACCTCGCTATACGCGTCTAGCTGCTCACCCAGGGACCATTGTATGATGTGTGATTCTTGATGCATTGGTCTTCCATTTCCCGCACGCCCACGTGCGCCTGCCTTACTGCATTGACAGTGTATGAACCATCACGGGGGCAAGCTAACATATGGGTACAAAGCAGCAGACAAGAGTGTTTGTTTGTGGATTAGTCACTTACTTTGGGGCATGAATGGTGTTGTGTGTGTGTTGTAAACACACACAGATTAGTAACTCACACTCTCTTTGCAGCATTGAACTGCTCCTGTTACCGGACCTGAGAGTGCGCAGGCAGGAGGCCAGCACTCAGCCCAGAGATAAGTCTCTCTTTGGCTTGCATTTGACTCATTTGGTACAATGTGCATGATGA
Source organism: Ambystoma mexicanum (assembly GCF_040938575.1). Classification (NCBI taxonomy): domain Eukaryota; kingdom Metazoa; phylum Chordata; class Amphibia; order Caudata; family Ambystomatidae; genus Ambystoma; species Ambystoma mexicanum. The sequence continues at coordinate 795,460,561 of NC_090935.1, read as the reverse complement.
ACATGTTTTGTCTGATTGAGTATGTGTTATTGTCAATAGTTGTTTCTTGTATTTTACCTACTTTCCCTTTACAATCCTACTCCCCTCTCCTGCCCCTCTTTCTGGTTATCCTGAATACCAATGCCTGTCCAAACAACATATCCCTGACCCTCCTTCCTCGCCGGGGTCTCAGAGGCCTGTGTAAGTTTGACCTTGCAGTCGCCCAGACCACGGAGGGGGTGGTTGGTTTGGTGCCACTCCTGCACCTGGACACCGGAGCTGTGACACTACCCATCAGTTGTTGCATCATCATTGTATATTATGTGCCGGACATGGTACCCATCCTGTTGGAGCATTGTTGAACTGTGCTACTTTGGTTGTTCTAGCATTGTGTTTGTACATGTGCTTGGACATTTTCTGCTACTTCAAGTCATCTACTGGAGACTCTTGCAGGGTTTTTTGGTGCCTACAGGCTTTTTCCCTGGTTTGTGGGTTTTGCTCCTTGGAGTTCTCTGCAATTTGGTATTTTTACCAGTCAATGTGGCCTCTGAGGGGGCTGGATCCTATTTACACACAAGGTGGAACATGGAGACCAAGGGGTAGGGTGATCCTGTAGCCAGGTAGACTTGAAGGAAGAAGGCTACATACCCCAGACACAGTTGTTCAGTAGGTCATGGTGACGTGTAAATGAGGGAGGGCCTTTTGTTGTTGGACAGTTGGCTTGGGCTACAGTGTTTTGGGCACTCTGACATTGTAATTGTGGGGTACTATGTACATGATGTGTTCTGCTGGCCAATGCATGTTCCTGTGTTGTCTTTACTTTTCAGGTGTCAGGGGATTGGTGTGGTGTGACATGCTGGGGTGTACACATGGGCAATGTTCTCATGTGATGTGCACAGGACACTGAGGGTCACTTGATTTCACATGCATGTATTGAGTGCCTGTCCCTACTGACACACACAGTTTCACAATGATCCACCACATGTACAACCACCCTTCCATGGCCACAGGTGCACACGGATTGCCTTCTGGGGCCCGCTGTGTCCCTGCAGCGCATGGTCTATGACCATTTGGGGATCCTGTACATGCATCAATTGGTTATTTATTTAATTAGTCCTTTTCATGTGATGCTCAAGGTGTATCTGCAACACAATGGCTTCTCACTGTGCTGTGTGCTGAGCAGTGTGTTGCAGGAGACACACACAGCACACAAGTTCGGGAGTAGGGATTTTGTCTTGCCCAATGTGCATGTGAACAAGCATTCAGTGTTATGTTCATGCTACGACTGGTGGAAAGCATTTGTGTATGACTTGGTATGTGTGGGAGGTTGTTGGTCAGTCATTTCATCTGATTCCATGTCAGGCGTCATTGTCTCGAGGCACTTTCCATTTATCACATGTCACTTCGTATCTTATTGGTCATGTGTTGGGCTTTTGCCATTGCATGCCATGTCATGGTGTGGCAGACAAGGGTGATGTGGGTTGGAAGGGTTTAGGTGACATACCAGGGATTATCATGGCCTGTTTTGAGGGGTGTGTGTGAGACACACCTTGCATGTATTCCTTTTGGTCACACAGGATTGGTTAGGTTTAAGTAGCTAGGGATGCACACAATGTAGCACTTACATGGCAACATTCTCAGGGTGGTAAGGTTGTGACAGTTGACTCTCTCTTTGTCATCACAGATTGTCACATGGTATGTGCCAGGCCTGTGTGCACTCCGCAGGGGTGGGAGTTTACGTGAAAAATGTGGCCACAAGCTGGGTCCGGGCTGCCTCACCACATGCCCTATCCCCTCCCATGGGCAGTGCCTGTGGTTGGGGATGTAGGGGCACCACCATGTCCACCGGTGCACCCTGCCGCATTGCAACATTGTGCAGGACACATGCTGCCACAATGATCCTGCACACTACTGGGGGTGCATATAGTAGCTGCCCGCCAGAGCGGTCAAGGGAGCGGAAGCGTGACTTGAGCACTCTGAATGTGTGCTCCACTAAGCCCCTGGTTGCAATATGAGCAGCATTGTATCTTACCTGGGGTGGTGTGGTGGGGTTCCGGATTGGCGTCATCATGTGGTTGCTCAGAGGGTAGGCACTGTCCCCTGGGGAGGTGATAATGGTTGTGATTATTAGGGTTTGTGTATTTGTATGTGTGTGACATGCATGCATGTGCACAGGCATTTCTACTCACCTAGGAGCCATGTGTCACCATGCTGCCCAGCTTCCAGGGCCCGGCTCAGGGCGGACATTCTGTATATGAAACTGTCATGGGTGGAGCCAGGGTAGTTTGCATAGACAGAGGTGATGATTCCCTTTGCATCGCATACGACCTGCACGTTGATGGAATGCCAGTGCTTGCGATTTCGATAGATGTGCACAGTGGCCCTAGGTGGACATAGGGCCACATGGGTGCAATCTATGGCACCGAGAACTTTGGGGAAGTGTGCCACCCTGTAAAAGTCCTGGACCACGTCCTGCCTTTCTGCGGATGTTCTGGGCAGGTATATGTGCTTGCGGACTGAGGGGCACGCAGACATGATTGCCAACACCTGGTGTAGGCAGCGTGACTGCGTGGCCCGTGAGTCCCCCCCCACTATGGCAGTTGTCCGCTGAAATGACCCAGTGGCCAAAAAATGCAAGACATTGAGCACCTTCTCCAAGGGGCTCAATGCTTGGGAGCACAGGGTTGGGGATGTAAGGTCATCTTCCCACTCCCTGACCAGGTCTAGAATGATATGAGGTGGAAACCTATACCTGCTATAGACCTGGTCGACAGGCATCCCAAAAAGGCTGGTCCGGGGGAAAAACTGCGGGCCCTGGCTATTCTCCTCCTGCGGTGTCCCACGATCAGTGCTGCGACAAATGGGACATTCATCGTAGCTGTTTATACGTGTTTGTTGTTTGCGTGCACTTTTATACTGTGCGCAGGGACGCTTCCGCCTGCCTTCGTGTGGCGGACGTGTTGACGCCTGTGCTTGTCTTTTATCGTGCACGGGTTTCCCATATTCTATTCCATGAATACGTGTTGTTCGCATGCATGTCAGAGTTCCGTGTATTTCCCTGCTTTACTTCCCCAGTTACGCCTTCTTTTTCACGCGTTGTTCCCCATTCTGCGTGTTACGCCCTGTGTCCCGCTCCCTTTTTGGTGTGTGCACCGACGTTGTGCGCGTCACGCACAGTGTTTGGGATGTTGCAATGACGTGTGTGCCCGTGTGCACCACACTCGGATATGGCACACATCCAGGGGAAAAGACGCGCAGGCCCTTCCTTGAATCGCAGGTGTGCACGTGCGCTAGCTTTTTCACACTTGCGCCAGCTTGCGCAAAGTATTTAGGCGCACATTTGTTCCATGAATCGGCCCCTAAGTGTTTTGACCTGAGTAGGTGTAATGGTCTCAGCGACAGATGTGTATGATTTTAATTCCTCTTTGCTGTTGTTTAACTTTGCTAGAGTGTTTTTATGACAAGTACATATATTAGCATACAAAATACATTGCAATAAACTGCATATTTCAACCTGTGGGTTACCTTTTTATGATGTTCATGTAATTCATTTCTTCCGTTGCTCTATACTGCATTCACTGAATTCTATGAAAGCACCCACTCAGCAATGACATTTCATGTTTTGCCAGAACTAGTTTGCACATCCCTAGTCAAAATCCATTGTAGTTCTCTCCTCATAAATAGAGTTGGGGCCCCTGGTGCCTACATAATGGGTAGTCAGGAAAGGATTGTTTCGCGCGCATAAGTATTCATGGAACACATTGCCTTACCTGACACCTGGCTGAATCTGCGCTAGTCCAACACGTCACTGCAGCAAAACGAATGCCTTGCACGATATGGCCAGCAAAGGCACACACCGTCCAGCGCACACACCTAAAAAGGGGGCAGAACACATGAAATGCGAACAGCACATGAAAATGTGGCCGTTATGGGGGAAGCACCGCAGTAGAATCCTCACAACGGCCACACGTGCGCTACCAACACGTATTCATGGAATCGAACAGGGCTCACTGATGCGGGGGAAAAGACGCGCAAACCCGGAAACACGTACGCCAGGCGAAAGCAGGCGGAAGCACCCGAGCGCACCAAAGCCAATGCATACAAGTGCGCGCAAACAACAAACGCGCATATACAGCTACAATGAATGTACCATTCTTTGCAGCAGTGATCGTGGCACACCGCAGGAGGAGGATAGCCAGGCCCCGCATTTATTTACCCAGGACCAGCCTTTTTGGGATGCCTGATGATCAGGTCCATGGCAGGTATAGGTTTCCACCTCATATCTTCCTAGACCTGGTCACTGAGTGGGAGGATGACCTCACATCACCCACCCTGTGCTCCCAAGCACTGAGCACCTTGGAAAAGGTGCTCATTGTCCTGCATTTTTTAGCCACTGGGTCATTTCAGCGGACAACAGCCATAGATGGGGGTGTCTCACAAGCCACACAGTCACGCTGTCTACACCAGGTGTTGGCAATCATGACTGCAATCCTCTCAGATCACAGGCACATATACATGCCCAGAACACCCCCAGAAAGGCAGGCCATGGTCAAGGACTTTTACAGGGTGGCACGCTTCCCCAAAGTGCTTGGTGCCATTGATTGCACCCATGTGGCCAGACGTCCACCTAGTGCCACTGAGCACATCTATTGCAACTGCAAGCACTGGCATTCCATCAACGTGCAGGTCGTATGCGATGCCAAGGGAATCATCACCTCTGTCTATACAAACTATCCAGGGTCCACCCATGACAGTTTCATATTCAGAATGTCACCCCTAAACCGGGACCTGTAAGCTGGGAGACATGGCAACACATGGGTCATTGGTGAGTACAAATGCCTGTGCACATGCACTAATTTCAGACACAGACAAATAGACAAACCCAACTAATTACAACCATTATCACCTCCCCAGGGGACAGTGCCTACCCTCTGAGCACCTACATGATAACACCAGTACAGGACCCCACCATACCACCCCAGGTAAGATACAACGCAGCCCACATTGCAACCAGGGCCATAGTAGAGTGCACATTCAGAGTGCTGAAGTCATGTTTCCGCTACCTTGACCGCTCTGGTGGACAGCTACTATATGCACCCCCAGTAATGTGCAGGATCATTGTGGCAGCATGTGTCCTGCACAACGTTGCAACACGATGGGGCGTACCAGTGGACATGGTGGTGCCCCCACTTCCCCAACCAGTTGCATGCCCGCTGCGCATGGGAGGGGAAAGGGCACATGGTGAGGCAGCCCCTACCCAGCTTGTGGCTGAATTTTTCACCTAAAATCCAACCCCTGCCGAGTGCACACAGGCCTGGTACATTAAATGTGACAATCGATGATGACAAAGGGACAGTCAACTGTCACAACCATACCACCCTGAGAATGTGCCCTTGGAAGTGCTACATTATGTGCATCCCTAGCTACTTAATCAAACCCAATACCGAGTGACAAAAAGGTGCACATTCAAGGTGCATAATCCACTACCCCCTTGCAAAACAGCACATCCAAATACTGGAATGTCACCTAACTCCCCCAAACCCTATGTCACACACCCAACACACCATGCCATGGCATGCAATGTGAAAACAACAAAATAAATGACCGTATACATGAACATATATTTACCAGCATAACATATCATGACAGGACCCAACAGTGACAACATCAGACAGTGGCCAATCACAATAGCACAAGAGTCTCAATGTGACAAAGCCACCACATGGACCCCTCTCATCCTGAGTGTGTCGCTGCTAGCTAAATGTGGCAGGGTACCGCATACAGCATGAAGTGCATCAACAATGGAGACAGGCAAGGTAATGCATGAAGATTTAACATGTAAATATGCACAATTAGCAATATACAAATAAAAATGCATGTCAACCATGCACTGGAGAAACCATCATGAATCCCCACTAGGGGTGTATGGACTTCAGACTGACCACACAACTGATGGAAGCCCAATGCCTCTGTGTAAATTACTGTCACACGGTGCCCTCCTTGCAAGCCCATGGGATGCAGGAGTGGCGTATGTGTCTGAACCCCAAGCCTCAAACACAAACACGAGACAAGCCTCTATGGGCCCAGCCGGAACACACAGTGGACACTTTTGGATGCCACACAAAGCAACACACTGTTACATGAATGCACAATAGACAAAACAATTTTAAAATAAAAAATAAAGAATATTTTTTTTTAAATGGCCATGGTTGACCGGAGGGGGGGGGTTGCACCTAAACACCCACATGCGTGGATGTTGAAAATTTTAAAAAAAGAACCTCCATGGGCTCATGGCCTGCACTGCTAGCCTATAGTGCGACTATTGGTGTCGCTGTCGTCACCCTCTGGTGCAATATGAGAAGGTGTGCGTGGTGCAGAAGGCTGACCACGCATAGCCCTGGCATGCTCCTCCATGGCAGCAAGCACGCAGGTCTGAAAGGTCTGGTTCTGCAGGATGATGGTCCGGAGGTCCCCATGCAGCACCTCGCGTGTAGCAGGGAGTTCCCCCTGCAAGGCCTCACGTGTTGCACGGCCATACACCTGCAAGACCTCACGTGATACACGGGTCTCCTCACGGCTTGCCTGGAGCTCAGCCGAAATGTTGTGTGTCAACTACTCCATCTGCTGTTCCACCCATCTACTGTGGGCCATCTGAAGTGCACCCAGAGTAGCTCTGAGGGAGGTGTTCTCTCCCCTCAAGGAATCCCTGTGGGCCTGTGCCTCTGTAGCCCTGGCTGTGCGCAGAGCCCCCAGTTCAGCCCACCAGTCCCTGTTGGCGGCCAACATGTCCTGCCTGTGTGAGCGGCACGTGGACCATGTTGCCTGCTGCTGGAGCTCCACCTGCCTTTCAGGGGGGAGAAAGGAATTGGCCACCCTTTCCACGCCCTGAGCCATCATCTCACATGATGCCCCCTGTTGCTGTGCAATGACATACATGGAATTCTCCCACACAGTATTACCTGGTGGCGCATGGCCACTGCGTTGCCGTACACAACACCTGTTGGGCCGAAGGAGACGTGGTCCTTGCTGTATTGGCACTGCTTGTGGCTGCAGGACAGCATTCCTCCTTTGATCTGCTGCCCCAGGAACAGGAGCAAATAGTGTGGAGCATGACCCTGCATCCGTAACTTCCACACGCGGACATACCAACACTGAATGGCCTCTTGAAGGGTCTACCCACACTGCAGGTGTGTCGGACAGAACAGCATTCATGCCAGAATCAATCACCTACGACAGCACATATGGTTCAACATCTGATTTCACACCAGAGGCATAGAGATCCTTAGAGGTGTACTCAGAGACACCCGTGGCCAGGATGGTCTGTAGCAGCAATGGATTTTCATGTGCTACCACTCTCCTGGTTGGGGCTCTGAATACTCCACCGCCTCCGCCACCTCCTCCTCCTCCACTGCTTCCAGTGCATCATCACCGGCACAAATTCAAAAAGAAGACATGACCACACATGTTAACAGCATAGGCCACACACATAGGTATTACAATGTTGACAGCCAACACATGAAGCAGCCATGTGACACTGTTAGGGAGAATTCTCTTCTAAGGCTAAAGTCCCCCAGCAGCTTTGCTGGATTTTAAGGGTTTATTTTTTTCTTCTGCTAAGAGTGAAACTCTTTTTCCCACTCTTAGACATATTGCTGTTGTGTGTTTTAGGCTATTTTTGTGCTTATGGTCTGTGGGGTTTTTCTCACCCTCATAGGTATCATCTTTTTACATGTGTGTTACAGAGCACCCTCAGTGCAGTAACACAGGAGTGTCACAGTGACCCCCAAACATTGACTCCATACCCTGGGACTCACTACTGTCTCCCAGGGCATGTAAAGTCCCCATTGACTTTACTAGTCAATAGTTATGAACCAAACCAGTACAACCCATCTTACTATGGAAGTATTGGAAAGGGTTAATAGTTTTTCCCTTGTGTTCATTTTCGAGAGTGTACGTCCAGTCCCTCTCTCCAACATTTCTGGCTGGTGGCAGTGGTTACTACCATAAATATTCGACCGCAATATTTACCTATGGGATTTTCCCATTGTTCGAGGCTACCACTTTTACTGACAGCCTCTAAAATTCTGCCGCTTTATTTTATTATTCACTTTACTCCAGTAGGGTTTTATTGCCAGCTCTTTGTTAATATTTCTTTCTCGTGTCTTTCTCTGAAATCCTAACCCAGGTCGGGGATCCTTTGTTCGTCCTTTTGGCAGGCTTCTGCACAGAAGCCCTCCTTTCGGCGCCACTGAGTCTGGGGTAGACAGGATGTGTGGGAGGGGGAATAGGCACCCTGGACAGGGTTGCCTAAGCAACCCAAGTCGCACTCTGCCCTGATAGGCTGGGGGGTTATCCCGCCAGGATAACCACCCCGCTGTGTGAGTGACAGCTAGGCTGTATGAATGGGGTTTTTTCAGCATAAAAGCAGGGCTCCGAGGACTGGAGGACAAGACATCGCCACTGGACCTAAGAAATCAGAAGAGGAGAGAAGCCGAAGACATCTGCAACGACTGAACCACCGGTGAAGCCCTGCTGCAGATCCTCACCAATTTTCTCCAACGACCCAAGAAGATCTTCACCTGCAAGAGTCTTCTTCCCTTGAGCTGGTGGGGCCAACCAGTTCGCCAATCGCCTTACAGGACCTGCCTTGGTCGAATCGCCAATGCTAAGCACTAGGAGACCGGATAGCCAGGCACCCGTCCACCACGACCGCGATTTAAAGGAGAGTACCTTTTATTCCGTTTTGGCATCACTGCGGCTGGCTTCATCCCTGGGCAGGGCAGTAACTCGAACCTTCCTCCATGACGAGAGCCTCTCTTCCTCTGCTGGATCTCCCGAACTGCAGGAACTGCCAGGAACTACCGCCACCACAGGAGCCTCTTCCACTTTCAAGGTACATTGTTCCACCAGGCCCCCCGTTTCGTTGGGTACTGCTAAAGGTGTTTTAAATCCTTTACTTACCTTCTGGGTTGGCCGCCTCTATCGTCTAACATTGTCTTTTACCTTCGGCAACCACTTTTCAAATTGTTAACCAAAGACTTGACTGCAGCTACTAGAACCGTTTCTTCCTGGGCACTTTGCCTTGTGCCACTGACTCTGGCACAGGCCTATTGACTCTGGCTAAATCTGTTACAACTGCCTTCTCTAGATTGCTTTTCATCAAAAAATGTGTTGGTACACCTAAAACTCTTATAACCACCTTTCCTTCCCTTTTTAAATATTGTGAAGTACCATTTTTCCCGGTTTTCACCTGAGTATTTCTTATGGTAAAAGTACTGCCTTGCCTAACTTGTTCACAATCCACTTGGGAAGTGTTGCTGGGGTGTTTTAGAGTCTGAATCTGTATAACATGTCCTTTCCCTCCCTTTTGAGAAATTGTTAGAGTGCCATTTCTGCTTGGTTTACTCTGTACCGTTTTACTCAGTTTTCACTCTTGCTCAAACAATTTAAACAGGAAGTTGTGCATACTTTCCTTGACTGCTTTAACTTGCTTTAAGGATAGTGATTCGTGTGTTGAAATTAAGAGTGTGTAAAATAAATATAGATTCTTTTTTGATACAAAGCTTTGGTCAGTGTTTCCTTGTTCCAGAGTACTGTAGTCCTAGTGTGTAAACCCTGAATACGGTGGACAGACATAATGTCGAAAAAAAAATGTCGACAGACAAAAATGTCGACAAAAAAATGTCGAAAAAAAAATGTCGACTTTCGTTTTTTTTAATTATATATTTATTTTAGGGGTTCGGGAGTTAAAAAAAAGGGAAAAATAAAAAACAAAATTAAAAAAAGGGGGGTTGGGGGGGAACCCCCCCGGGGGGAACCCCCCCATTTAAAAAAAAAAATGCATTGAAAAAAAAAGTCGACACTTTTTTTTTCGACATTTTTTTTTCGACATTTTGACTGTCGACATTTTTGTTGTCGACATTATGACTATAAACCCCTGAATACTGCTAATCTCCCTCTTGAGATAAGTCTGACTGCTCAGCCACAGCTACCAACTAAATCTGTGTGGTACAGACTGATACCAAAGGGGGTTTATTGCATATTCCTGTAGTCCTAATCTTCTGTATTGCTCCGTAAGGGAACTGCACTGATTCTGCCTAACAGACACATGACACAAACTCAGGCATGCACGCAGTGCCAATGTAATGGAACAGGACCCTGAAAGCAAACATGGATGCCTGTCAAATGGCAAAATAAGACATGTGCTGCATGGTGCATAGCACCTGCATCACACACGAGCCTTTGACTGGCATGGACCTTCAACAAACATGACAGATGCCAACCCACAGATGGCACGTAGCATAGCCATGCCAGAACTGTTAACCAGCCCCAGGTGGGAGTTAAATACTACTGTCCATGATCCATGTATAATGCATGTCATCAGACAGTACATGGAAATCACTACAACAAAACACACATGTGTCACAGGATGCAACAACACTAGTGTGTTGAAATACAATGAAGGAATGCACATGGATACATTAATGCTAGGTCACTTTGACATCACACAGGTGAAGAGGCATGTTGAAGGGTGAAACAGGCTCAGAAGTGTGTAGGTGCAGTGCAGTACATGTGTAGGGCCTCAACTATCAACAAAAAGACAAAAGCAGTCATTTCAATGTCGTGTTATGATGACAGTGTAGGGTCAAGTGCAGTCATCATGTGCAAAGTGTTGGCAGTGGGTTGTAGGGATACAGTAAACCCCAACCCTAAGGCCGGGGAATGGCTTTTAGGCAGTGCATGGGTCAAAATGGTCACTCAGAGTACCCTGTTGTAGCAGACAGTGTGGGCAGGTGTCAATTGCATTCTCACTGTCATCTGGGCCTACAGCAGGGGAGAGGAGGACAGAAAGAACAACACATGAGGAAACATCAGAAGGCCCCAGACCTGGAGAACCTACAACACCAGTTGCATAGAGGCAGGGAGGCTGTACCAGAGTGAGGCATCTGCTCGGCACAGACGAGAACCCCAAACAAATGGTCATGTCAATAAACTGACCCTGAGTGAGCAGGAAAGGGATGATCAAATACCATGAGAAGGAGGAAATACCAGAGATGGAGTTGAATGAGGGGCTTGGCCCGGACTGATAGGGGTTCCTTGGAATGGACATGGTCCAAGAATGAGCACGCATGGCCACTGTGAGCCTGTGCCATCAGCACAGTCCGAGTGAGAGACCCTGCATCAAGGCCAAAGGATGTCCCACACAGTCCATGTCTGCCAGAGTTGCAGAGGGAAGAGTGTATACTCACGGTAAATTGGGAACATGCCGTTGTAGTAGTCCGCCATGAGAATCACCAGTCCCATGGAGACAGTGAGCTGCTTGGGGATAGAGAGGCAAGGAAGGATGCCTCTGAGAAGGATCAGCTTGCAGGGTGACCTCACAGAGACGTCAGTCATGTGACGGCAGAGGGCGAGTGTGGAGTGGAAGATCATCACAGGCTATCCTCAAACATATTTTGGAGCAATAATATGGACAAGAGAGTCTGGCCAGCGATCGACATGGAAAGAGGGTGCAGGTGTGGTGATGATTGCCTCCGTTTGCAGCACATGGTCTGTATGCAGTCTGCATCACAACAAGCACGTATCAGTCAAGCATTGCATGGGTCACACATGGCAGTCATGACTACATAGCCTGAACTGGCAGTCAATCACAACACATCACCCAAGCAAAACATGGCCTGGACACACACGCATGAACACTCACCGGACATCGTCTCATAATCCGGGAGTTCTCCAATGCAATGGATCTGATCCTCTGAGATGAACCCTCCAGCGATCGCCTCTTGTCCAGTGAGTTCATCGTCCTCTGGTGGCGACCCACTGACAGTCACCAGAGTAGTGGCGTAATTAGAAGCCAGCTTGATTTTAGCTAGGTGTCAGAGGTCATTCCAATGCTTCGAGCAATCATCAGCTGTGCGCTTCTCACATCCCAAGGCACTAATACGATCCGCGATGCACTGCCAGTTGGCCCTACGCTGAGCAGGTGTATCTTTGCACCCTGACATCACCAGCATGTTGTGGCCGTGTTCCCACACGTAGACCACAAGTGCATCCAGTTCCACTTCATTGAAACTCTGCTTCCTTGACGTGTTGGAGGCCCGAGCCATATCTGGAGTCCCAGCCTGTTCCGCAAGAGCACGCTTCTTCCTCTTAGGAGCTGGTGCGGACCCTGAGTGGCTTCTGCCGCTCCGGTCAGTAGGGGCTGAACGCAGGTGGACTGGCCACTGGAAGTAGGCAATGGCATGACGACCGAAGGTCTGACTGCAGCCAATGGCTGCTGGGTGCTGTCGCCAGGACCCAGCACCACAACTACCTCGGTGTGAAGGGCTGGGCAAACACAGTCCCGGCTGTGTGACTCAGAGCCTGGGTGTTGAAAGCTGCAGCTGCCCCCACAGCTTCCACACCCTGGATGCTCAGGGCAGCAGATGACATTGCTGCCCCAGATCCACGTGGCCTGGTGACAGCAACTTTCACCACCACACGTGGCTTGGACTTCCTGACATGGAAGTGGGCTTGTGAGTAATCCCGTGCCTGTTCCGTGATCCATCCGGGCTGGGCTAGAAGGCCCTGAGCTGGGGTGGTGTCAGCTGCAGCTGCATCTCCCTGACCTGCTGGGGTGGGGGGTCTAGCTGTCCCTGAATGGGCCTTGACACAATACCCTCATGGGCCACCTTGCCCACGTTGCCCACCGCGGCCACCTTGGCTACCCTGGCCACGTCCACCACTGCAGCCACCTCTGGGAGGTCGCCCAGCTTTGCCTCCCTTACCACTTCTTGGCCTCCCAGTCATGGCACTGATGTACTAGTGCGAATAGGAGGTGCAGACAACAATTGTACTGGGCAATTGTGGTGAAGGGGGCAGGGTGTCTGATGGAAAAAAACTACCCCTGTGCTCCTGCAAGGCTGTCTGTGACCCCTGGGGAAAAGTTATGGGTCACGCAATGCTCACGCACCACAATAATAAAAATAAACATGCACGCAACCCCTCGGTAGCCCACGTGTGTGGAATTCACGTCCTGCAGTACGCTGTGGCACCCAGAAACACATAAATGCATACGCTTGTAACACACAGGTTACTATGACCTCGAAAATGGGGTACACGACACGCAGGGGCAACCAAAGTGGGAAAAATATGTGCGCGACTCACCAGCTGATTGAAAAAATGAAGAAAAATACATGTGCGTCGCAACTCCCCCGCCAAAACAAGAAATAAGCACTTCCGCAGTAAACAAGAAGTACTCACTGCCACAGTAGTGAGCAAATCGCTTATGAACCCACAAGAAGAAGAATCTCACTCGTCGGTACCCACAAAAGGCATGTGCAGTGCACTGGCTTCCTACGTGGACCTTTAACCCGTACTGCCGGCAACACCCAAAGTCCCACAAGCGTCGCGTAACTTACACACTTCGGGTCTTTCCTCTGATTACACGCTAACACGATGTTTCGGCATGTGCCGAGTCACTCTGCAGCCGGCTGGCAATGCTAAATCACACGGAAGACCCATGCTTCTGCCCTCAAGGCCATTTACCTGCCTCAGGCGCCCTGAGCTGCCTCCTACAAGCCCTCTGTTGCTGCCAGCCCACTCTGTGTGCCTTCTGTCCACATGCCCTGCAATTTGGTGACTGCACATCAGCCATTGCCAGAAATCCTGTTGCTGAGAGCACCTCTGCTGACCCAGAAGACTCCCGACTGCCTTTCCATCACTCCACAGCCCAGCCCCAGGACCCAGTTGCCCACCCACAAATGCCTCGGGGTTTGCCATGTCAGACCAAGCAATATCTGGGGCAAGTGGCAACCCCCCGGCAGAGAGGCAGAGGGCTGCCAGCTTCTCTTGCAAAGAAGTTGGCATGCTGGTGGAACAAATCCTGGGGAATTATGATGCCCTCTTCCCTGGACCATCGCGACTTGACAAGGACAGAGTAAGATCTGGGAGGACATCGCGCGTGCCATCAACATGGAGGGGGGTGGCACCCTGCGACTACAAACATGTCCTGAAGTGCTGGGAAGACTTCAGGTCCAGGACCCTCAACAAGGCCCGGCACCTCGTCGCGTCTGGTGATGGAATGGGGCACCGGGGCTGGTTGATCAACAATCAGATGAGGGTCTGGAGCGCATCAGCCCAGCGCTGCACACCCAGGTTTTAGAGTTGCAACTCCGTCTGGAGTCAAGTGGTAAGTGTCCATGTGTTCTTGTCTAGCGTAGTGCATGTTGAGGTGTGGATGGAGTGAGCACCTCCGCCTTATGTCTAGCATGCCTCATGTATGGATGTCTGTGTGCATGTCTATGACAGTGCTGCATGTGAGTCCAATCAAGCGTGTTCCACATCAATTGTGTCTGTGTTGCAATGCATGATGTGCACCAGCATGTGATGACGCCCACATGTTTGCATGCCTGTGACCATGCGAGAGGTGTGAGACATGAATGCTTATGTCACCTTCATGGACATGCATGGTGCATGTGCGTGTGTATGAGTGATGAGTGTGCGACTGTCCAACTCCATGGATGCATAACACATATGCATCTCAATGTGTGATTAACTCATGCAGTTGTTCACAAGTGCGCTGTGACGGCATGTCTGCATGGCCTGAAGCATGACTGTCAGGTGATGCGTATGTTCCAAGATACATATGAGGTTCATCCCCTCTTCTGATGTGCCTGCAGTGCCTTGTACATGGATGCTAATGTTTGTTTCACGTGGGATGCATGTTTGCGCATGTGTGCTGCTTGCACTGACCTGTGTGTTGTGGAGGGTGATGATGGTTGTGACGTTTGACAGTGACACTCATGTGCATTTGCTTTGCGTCAAGAAGACAATTGTTCAGTTCACTGATGCCTGTGTTCAATGTCTCCCTATCCACAGCGGTGATGGAGGAAGAGGCAGAGACAGCGGTGTGGAGCACTGTGACTTGGATGCCTCCACCAGGCAGAGACGCAAGGCCCAGTCCTCCTCCCAGGTTTCAACATCTTCCAGAGCGAGGAGACTGGTGCTGCGTCTGCAACTACGGCCACAGCTGATGAGGGGAGGCCCAAGAAGGTTAAGTTGGACGTGGGCTCTTCGGCAGCGCGCAGGACAGGTGAGCCCCCCCATGGGCAATCCAATACGGCACACAGTTCAGAGTCATCCAGGTTGGTGATGGGCGAGGGGAGGAGGCGGCATCAGACCAGCACATGGGGCCTAGCATGGGTGATAAGGCAGGTGCAACTGGTGCAGTCCAGGGACAGTGGCAGGAGGCAGTGCAGGTCACCGTGAAGGGGCCTGTGCCTTATCTTGTCCCTGAAACTGGGCCTGCATCAGAATGCACCTGCGGGCCTGCCTCAGGCAAGACCCGTCCGCAGGTAGTGGATGAGTCTACGTGAACTGACCTTCCTCTACCTGCGGACCAGACAATTTGTGACAGGGTTGAGCCCATGCTAACCGGGATGTCGAGGGGCACAGGCACCCTTCGTGATGATGTGCATGCTTCCCATTGGGTGCTTGCGTGTCATCACAAAGAGGTCTGGGCCCTCTTGACCTGGCTAGCTCAGCTCATTGTCGCGAGTTTGCTACGTATGCTGGGCACTGCTGCGACCCCCTCCTCCTCTTCCTCCACTATGCGCCAGTCCTCCTCCCTGGCGTCTTCTGGCCCAGATGCCACCACGGACCCTGTGAACCTGTTCCAACCACAGCGGCCAATCTGGTGGTGACCACATCCCTGCCACAGTCGGGAGTCAGAGGTTCAGCAGAGGTGGTCACCACAGCAACAGGAAAAGTAGCAATGGAGGTTGTGCAGGCAGCTTGCAGCAGGGCACGTGCACAACTGCCCGAGGGGTTGTAATCTCCCCGGAGGCAGTCCTGGAGGCGCAGGCACAGGGCTTATTGGCAGCAGCAGGCTCCACGTAGGAGGCGACAGGACTTGGGCCTTCAATATCAGAGGGGCAGGCATCTGCCATCGGGCAGGAGGGAGACGTGGACCTTGGTCCAAGGATGTCTTCCGTGTTGCAGCTAATGACCCAGCAGATCAGTGCAGAGCGGCAGCGGGCACAGGGGGCATGACTCACCATGGGCAGGGCAGAGGACACCCTGCGTCGGTCAGAGAGACGGGCAGAGTTTCTCGAGGAGACTCGCAGGGAGTTTGTGAGGACCACGAGGGAGTCCCTGCGGGCCCTCGAGGGCTTTTAGCAGGTGTTAAAATCCATGGCGCTAAGGGACCATGGAGTTAATTACGCCACCGTAATTTACGGTGGCGTAATTAACGCCTTCCCCACTCCCATTATGCCCTATGGGGCAAAAATGGGAATGGGGAAGGGTAAATGGGGATTGGGGACTTACCGCCCCGCCAAGGTCGGAATGGGGCGGTAAGTCCGCCAACCACCATGGCGTAAACGTAGTTTACGCCATGGTGGTAAAGTCACGGCCCAGGCGGTAACTTACCGCCTGGGTCGTAATGAGGCCCATGAACTTTAAACAAATGTGTTCAACTGCATGATAAACAGTAATAAAACCTGTCAGACAAAATGTAAATGTTTATATTTAAATAAAACATTGGGCCTCATTTTTGACATCCCTCAGTGCTGAATGAAGATATGATATGATAGGATATGGCATTTATAACGTGCCTATACATAAGTGTTTCAAGGTGCAATGGGGCAAGTGAGGGGCAACAGAGGGAGGACAGA
This sequence comes from Ambystoma mexicanum, assembly GCF_040938575.1. Classification (NCBI taxonomy): domain Eukaryota; kingdom Metazoa; phylum Chordata; class Amphibia; order Caudata; family Ambystomatidae; genus Ambystoma; species Ambystoma mexicanum. The sequence continues at coordinate 795,443,927 of NC_090935.1, read as the reverse complement.
GACAACGATCTTACTAGGCCAGATGACTTTGAGATTGTGCAAGTGCAGGGAAGAGGGGAGGGGAAAGTGTCAGGGGGGGAGGAGGGGGGCAGTGCTGTACATGGAATCACAATAACAAGAAGTGCGACCAGCAGCTGGCAGGTGCAAGGTTAAGTGCAGACAGCGGGTGTCCAATAAGTGCAGGTAGGGAGACAGTAGGGTTACAGATACAGACACAAGTGCAAGGGTTGCCAGGAGGCAGTGCGGGTGTGCAACTGGGCAGGCAGGCATCTGGGCCTGAAATCAGAGGGTAGCCAGGTTACCAGTGCAGTATCAGAAAGGAGATCAGCAGGGGAGAGGAAGAGAGAAGGCAGAACCAAAGAAGAAGGTCTTGAGGTGCTTCCGTAAACGTAGATGGTTCTCCTCAAGTTTCAGAGAGGCAGGGAGGCTGTTCCAGAGGGAGGCCCCAGCTGAAAAAAGAGATCTACCCCCAACTCGTTGCTTGGAGACCGTCTGACCCTGAGGGAGTTGGAGGTAGAGGAGCGGAGAGCTCGAGTAGGAAGGTTTTTGTGAAAAGAGAGTTGGAGGTATTGAGGCGCCAGGCCCCAGAAGGCCTTGTGGACAATGCAGAGGGTCTTGAACGTAATCCATGCAGCCAGTTGGAGCCAGTGAAGAGATTTCAGTGCTGGAGAGATATGATCCCTGGGCTTGAGGCCAAGGACAAGTTTATCAGTTCTGTTCCGTATGATTTGCAGGGGGAGGAATGTGAAAAGAGGCTGTTGCAATAGTCCAGCCTAGAGAGAACCAGAACTCTAGAGACAGTGAGCTTCTGGGGGAAGGAGAGGAAGGAGAGAATATGCAAAAGACTGTTGCCTGTTTTTGAAGGTAGCGGGTAGGAGCAGAACAGGAGTTATGTTTCTGCTTCCTTTTAAACTCTGTCTTCAAAAACAATTTGGTTTTATGCCAGTATAACATGGTAATGCTGGCATAAAACCAATTATGTAGTCTGTAATCAACCTGCCTTTTATACCAACAAAAAGCAAGCAGCCTGCATAGGAAATGATTTCAAACGCTACCTGCCATGCCTACATTGCAGGCTGTGCTTAATCATTTTGCGCTGCAGAGTATAACACGACTCATAACGATGCTAGCACCATCACTGTACACTTCTGTTTTAGACTCTGCAACAGGGCTGGGTGAAATTAATTCTGGCAAAACTGACCTGGACAAATTGGCCAACAATTCTGTTCCACCGGCTTGGTGTTATTTCAGGAGAACTAAATTTAGAAGAATGACATTTTGGCCAGGAAACGGCCACAAACTGCCAATTACAGTGCGCAGGCAAAATTGTCATATTGGGTGAATTTTGCCTGGAATACACCAATTTTCCTGCAAAACGAAATTGAGTACAATTACTCGGTGGTACGCATGGTAAACATTAACCAGGGGGGGGCCTGTTTGAATGTAAGCCTCACAAACACTCTCTAAAACCCCACAAAACACCCTCTACTACACCCTTTTCTGCTCTCTATACCCGGTACCCCTTAACATATATGGTTATTTACCCCCATGAGGAAAACAACAACATACTAATTCAATACTCTGTAATTTATTGAAACAAAACCACCGCGCACAGTCAAACATTAGCTCAAGGACATTCTGTCTGAAAGTCATGAAAGGACTCTTGCCTATTGTCAAGTGATACAATACATACAATGCCCGACAACTCTGGTGTTATTGTTGAGTGATAATTTCCTTCTCTCACTCTTACTCTCCCCATTTCCAGCCTTCTTTTGTACTTTTCTTCCACTCGAATGTCTCTCTTTCTAACCTTTGATACATTCCTTTCTTTTGCCCATTCATACTTTATGACAAGAGACAAGACCAAACTGCCTTTTTCTGGCTTTAAAAAGAAAGACAATATACAGGAAAGATGCCTCTATTGATCCTTAGGAAGGTGGGTAGCACCTCTTCTCCAGCCAAGCAAATTCTCAGCAATAGAGCTCCTGGCATCCACCATGCTTCAAAGAGGCACATCCCCAACAAAGGTCAGCCCCACACCGGTTTTCTGCATGCAAGAGGGCTTTTTCAATTGCATGCTTGGGAAGTTGCAGAGTAAGAGTAGCCCTAAAGAGTTGATGGGGACTGGGAATGTTTCATCACCTTGGTTTCTTTGAGGGGAGGCTCTCTCACCTTCCTGTCCCCTCCATTTCCTACCGAACGAAGCACTCTCGGTATTATGCAAGAAGGCAAGGGTCCCTTTTCACAGAGACAGGGATTGGATCCTTTACAGTAGGCTATCCGCTGTCCTATCAAATGATCACCTGTGCTCTTTTGCCTTTATAAAGGAGAAGTATCTGACTCCTTCTTTGATTCATTTTGGGCTTTCAAGAAGGACAGAAGGCATTGTTTTGACACAGTTGGGAGAACAGTCTTTTCCAAAGCCCTCTGCCACAAGTGAAGAAATGTGTTTCAAGGCAGAAGCAAGCTCTGTCCACTAACCAAGTCCAGGGAACATTGGGGGTGACTTGTGTTGGAGCAAGGCATGCACTCTGCCGGCTGTACCAGTACCTAGGATCGTCACTGGAGCTGAAGGACTCCTGCAGGTGTCAGCCAACTTCTCAGACTACGGTTAAAGGGGAAAAGGACTCATCTTGTCCCATAGCCAATGGATTGTGTCTGGCAGCACCAGAAAAGACAAAACAGCTGGATTGCTGTCTTATGCTGCCTTTAACTGTTCTAGAGCTTGATCATCTGCATTGTTCTTCTCGAACTGCTGTTTTGTTGCATCAAACCAGTGTAATGCTGCATTGTGCCAGTATAGTCCACTGATGTTCCGATTCGAACAATAAGCTCACTGTTGTGCAAATCCTTAAACCACCAGGATCTTCGCATTGGCTCAACCCAGACCTCGACTCGAACAGCTGGAAGCATCATATCAACCATCGACTCAAACCAGTGATACCCATCATCACAAACCACCTTCATCATTGTAACTTACCTGGTGGACCATTCAGATGCCGCAGTGAACCGCAGGGAACTTCAACTCGAACCTGACTGCCAATTCACGGTCAGGATCACTGTGACTCACCATGTTTAAATCCTGCTCGACCTGCATGCATAGTGCTGAGAATTGCAGTTCGATGCTGCAAGATGAAAATAACATGCATTTAAGAAGCTTAGACCCATTGTTCCTCTTTGGACATGAGAGTTACTGATAGGCCACTCTTTGGCACCCATGTCTACAAGAAATACATATCCTTGACCAAGTGGCATTATTACAATTTCTTGATATTCAACCATGCTATAGTACCCAGAGTGCGTTCAGATCCATGTCCTTCATTTTCTGTGTTCTTGCCACAGAGGTGGGTTTACACTTGTGTTTTCATAGTCAGCTATTTGCCCATCGATGTGCTTAATTAAAGTATACAGATTTGTATACAGCCTTGAATGGATATCCCTTATGGCGTCTTCAGCTATAGCCCTTTGGGTTGCTACTGTCATCACATGTACAACCCTCTTAAGAGTATAGCCTGCCCACGGCCCACATTACACTAAAAAGGCAGAGGGGTTATATAGCTTGATTGTGCCTGTTTCCCTTTTATGAACTGGATGACTGTTGGTTTGTAGTAGTGTGAGGGCTGAGTAAGTGGTTTAACCACTACTCACTCTTTTAATCCTATAGAGCAGTAGTCACTTAGTCATGGATACTAATGTGGAAAACCCATAATAGTTTGTCCCTGAGTACCTGGTAATATACCCCTCTGCTCATGTTCTAGTAGTCAGCAAGTTTCAAAATGTCCTTCAAGGTTCTAGGGTGTTGTCTGGGGAATCACCTCCCTCAGGTATTGCTCTTTGATGCAGGTAATAGCATTGAAATTAAAACATCATTTGTTTGATCACAGTGTTCCTTAAAGCAAACATGTGTGGGACATGCGTGTTTACTATGGTGCTATCACACACTGATTTACATTGTGTATTCATATTCTGACTTTCATAACCTATTCATTGTTACATTATTCTGTCTGTATGTATGTGTTATTGTATAGCTGCTTGAAACTGGTTGTAGGTGTTTATTGGCTCACGGCCAATACATGTGTTGACCTTCCTACCTAATCTTAACTTGAAGCATCACAACACAGACGGTTGGCTCTCCTGCCGCGTTTGCTGCCTCGCTCCAATGCCACCAGGCTTTTCTTGTCCAGGCATTGCCTAAGACTCTGCTCTATTCGTGTACTCTGATGGCACCCCTCGAATCCCCAAGCTCATTATCAGCAACCAGCAAACATCAGCAGGTGAGATCCTGGGCTGTGAACCCTGCTGCACAGTGTTTGCGAGGTTCTTACAATATTGCAGAAGATGCAGCAAAAGCAATACTGGCTTCCCTTCTTCTCTTTTATAGAGTATGCACATCAGCTTAAACGTCATCATTTAATAAATGTATGTTCTGTAAAGGCGGAATACATTGATACGATGATACATTATTATGGTGTACTAACGGCAGAAAACTGCTCGTAATAGTGTACGTTTTTTGTAAAGAAAGTGTGCATGTATAGGAAGCAACACTTCCTGACTTGCAACATGCACGGCCCATAATGCCATTTACAAAGCAGCATTGCTTTGGCTTTGATCCATGGGTTTGCTCAATGCTGGATGCACATATTGCAGAATGGTGGTGATCAAACCCCTGTGGCTGCAGCCACCCTCTCACTCTACATAGCACCTGTTCGGAAGTAAAGGTGGTATCCTTTGTGCAGCACTGCTGCTTAACCCCTCCTCTTCTGCAAACCTGGTGACAAAGCGTATGGACTTGTGACAAGGTGTGCCCCTCCAAACATCACCGTGCTAGTGACAACCCTGGTGTGTGCGAATGGCTAGATGTGCTAAGACGTTTCAAACAGCAACGCACTCGGTTTCTCAGCACCCTTGCATCTCATGCCTACGCATGCAGTTTACACATTGCAATTGGTATATCATTCCAAGCAAGGCCAAAAGGGCGTCCAGCTTGAACTGTTGCAGCGAGAGAAGCAAAGTGAGTGGCGAGCATCACAGGATTGTTCAATGTTCTAAGTTGCATTTTGTGCGGCAGCGAGAGGTAAAAGCGCAGCTATGGACGACTACTGAATCACATTCTTTCACAAAAATCCAGGTCAAATGTATGTACTCAAAATGTTAGTGATAACGCCCTAGTCATGGCACCATGGAGGCTTGCATACTGACTGTGCATAGTATCTGACAATGTCTTCTAGTCACAGACTTCATAACAATAAATCCTGCAGGGATGCAACAGGTCATGCAGTGGAGTGGGGACGGCATAGCCATAGGACAGTTCTTTGTCCTTCACACGATTATGAACAGAGCTGGCAGCCACCTTGAGTCAATCCTGAGGTCATCGGATGGCATTTTTAGTTGTGGCTTGTAGGTGGTGCTAAAGCGACAGCTATAAGCCAAAACTATTTAATTCGAGTACAGCTATGAGGAAGATGGCATCTGAGGAAGGAACACACAGCTTGTGGGTGTTGCTTAGTTATTTACTCACACATTGACTATCCATGGCCATGCAAATCCCTATGGCCATTCACACCCACTACTGCCGCTGGCCACCCAAAACACATCCTCTTAGGATCTTTTTGAACTAGCTCGATCAAGCAGTAACACCAGACATTGTGCTGTAAGTGCCTACCAGTGTTATTTCAAAGCAGTATGAGAGTTAATGGCTTGACTACAGTTGTACAAATGTTATTGGTATACTAAACATGTCTTAGGCCTTCCATCATTTGATTCATAAGCAGTATGCTTGTCCTTGCACCAAAGTCCTGTCAAAATAAACATTGCCAAAGCCAACAGATTTGGCTTGTGTATTGGTATTAGATACACATTTGCCAAGCACGGCTACCATATGCCCAGATAATCGCACCATTTCCTCGCACAATTTTCCAATTGGTAAAATCTTATGGTATGTTGTTACCTTTATGGCAAAGGCCTAACCCATGCCTAGACAAACGCCCAAACTGTTGCCATTGCCAATGCTTGTTCTTATTTGCAGCAAAACAATGGATCATGCCATCCAGGGAAATACCAGTCATCTTCTCAATTGCAAATAAGTAACACTATCATGAATATGCTGCCACACACAGAGAAAACAATGAGCAACCACATACATGGTGGCAGAGATCATTGCTCATGATAGTAGAAAACGTCCCAAAATGACAGCATACACCTACGAATATTAGTGATGTACCGAGTAGTAGATTTAAGTTTTCGGGCGGAAACTGAAAATTTAGGAAAGTGTTTGTCTCAAGCCAGATACAGAGCTGAATAGTTGCCTTTTTAATAATTAAAGTTATCTAGAAATAAAAACAATTGGTAAATTAAGATCACACTTTGAAATATATTGGTTCTTCTACCTGTTAGGGAGACAGTTCAAGCTGCACTCTCCACAGTACCTTAAATTGGTAAATTAAGAACACACTTTGAAATATATTGGTTCTTCTACCTGTTAGGGAGACAGTTCAAGCTGCACTCTCCACAGTACCTTAATGACCCATCAAAATTGAAAATAAATTGCAATCCAAACCGCTGTTTTCATTTCGAATCTGTTCCTTTATTCATTTCACAAGGAAAATTACGTATCATTTAAAAGCCATGGAAATCCATTCCAAAGTAGAAAACAAAAAAGACCAAAGTATGTAGGTCCTCCTAAGTGCAACACTCCTCCTTTGAAATATGTACAATCCATTCATAATTGCATTCCTCTTCTTTAGTGTCTACACGAGATGTGTGTGTTATCCCTGCAAGCAATATATTATCAGAAAATTAACAGCTCAATAACAGCATAGTTTATATTTGTGTGCACTCATTCCGAGTAGGGCGGTAAGGGTTAACGGTCACCGGTAACGAGACCGGTGCCGTTAAACCCTTACCGCCCTACTACGAGTTCCCTTTGTGGGTCCTTCCTTAACGCCTGCCTTTAGCAAAGGGACTTTAGTGCTAATAACGGTACCGTAATTTTTTTTTTTTAAATTTCTTTTATTATTTTCTTAACAATAAGAACATACAAACATAGTATCCTCTTAACCCATGGAGGATTGATTCATTTCCTTCCCCCCTCCCCCTCGACCAAGCCCATAACCCCACGCTGCAGTCTTGCGCCTCCAGGTCAGTTTGCGCTGTCTATATCTCCTTCAGTGGAGCTGCCCTCCTTGGGGTGGAACAGGGATACCGTAAGAGCCACCCACTGCAGTAGATCGTCTGAGGTGTCGATTTTCTGGTGTCTTTGCGCCAGTTCCCATGCTCCTGTCTCAGCTGTGGTCCATCTGTGTAGGTCCTCCCACCACAACGCCACCCCGGGTGCCCTGGGGCTTTTCCAGGCCATAGCAATTCTTCTTTTTGCTAAAATGTACATGAGGTCTTTGAGTCTGTTCAGTGCCCTGTTTTTTTTGTTCCTGGGGTATCGGCCCAGGATGCAGGCTTTGGGGGATTGCACGTCCAGCGTTATATCCGCATTTGCTGCCCTGGTTTGGATCTGTGACCAGAATGTTTGGATTGCCGGGCATCCCCAGAACATGTGGGTCATTCCCGCAGAGGGATCCAGGCATTTGGGGCAAGTTGCGGCGCTTGTGTCGTTGAATCTGGAGATGACTCGTGGGGTGAGGTAAGCCCTATGAATAATGTAAAATTGTATAAGCTGGAACCGTGCGTTCCGGGAAACTTTCTTGTGGTAGCGCATCACTGCATCCCACTCTTTGTCCTCGAATCTCTCGCCGAGTTCGAGTTCCCACTTATCTCTACTCTTGAGACTTTGTTGCGTGGCACAGTTTAGTAGGGTTTCGTAGAGCCTCGAGGTTTCGTGGCCTCCCTCCGCCGCGCTTAACAGGTTCTCGATGGGTTCATGTCCGGTGTCAAGGGTCTCTATCTCTGGCCATCGTTTTGTGAGTTTGTTCGCTACTGCCCCGTGTAGGAGGAATTGACCGGGCGGCATTCCCGTAGCCTCTTGCAGTTCGGTGAAACTGAGAATGCCTCGGTCGTCTACCAGGTCTCCCAGGGTGGCTATGCCCAGGGGTTCCCATATGTTCCGGATCACTTTCAGGTCTTCTGGTCTGTGTGACATCATTGCGACTATTGGAATTTGTGGGGAGTAGGGGTCTGCCAGATTGGCGATTCTGCAGGCCCTCTTCCAGGTACGGATGCCCAGGTGAATTAGGTATGTGTCTCGATGACTTCTTTCCGGCTCAGTCCAGAGTAAGTCTCTAAGCAGCCACGGGGAGTTTCTGGGTTGTAGTAGGTGGGTGTCTGTGGTGGCATCATCCGCCATCCATTGTATTACATGTTTCAGTTGGGCCGCCAGGTAATAGAGCTCAAAGTTGGGGATTTTGAGGCCACCTTTGTCATACGGTCTTTGTGTAGTTTCTAGGGCTACTCTGCATCGCCCCCCGTGCCATAGGAATTTTCGACAGAGTTTGTTAAGTTCTTTAAAGAATTGTGGTGGGATGTAGAACGGGACATTGGTGAAGTAGTACAGCAGCCGCGGTAGTGCCACCATTTTGAGTAGCCCCGCTCTACTGGCCACCGAAAGGGGCAGCTTGCTCCAGAAGTCGATTGATTTAGCTAGGCCCTCCTTAGCCCGTACTGTGTTTATCATGTGCTCTGTTTTGGGGTCGCGGTGGATGTTGATGCCCAGGTATTTGAATGTGGTGGGTTCCCACCGGAGTGCCAATGGGGGGAGGTTTTCTTCCCTGGTATTGCTTAGGGCTGCCAAGGGGTATAGGCAGGATTTATCCTGGTTAATTAGGATCCCCGTGCATCTAGAGAATCCTTCTAGGGTCTCAAGTATGTATGGTAATATGTGCTCGGGGTCTTTCAGGTAGAGAAGCATATCGTCCGCGTACATGGACACCAAGTGGGACACTCCGTTTATTGTTATGCCCCCGTCTCCGTATTCGAGCCTAAGGTATGCTGCCACTGGTTCGATGGCCAGAATGTAGAGTAAGGGGGATAGGGGGCACCCTTGCCTGGTTCCTCTGGAGAGGCACCATTTATCTGAGAAGGTGTTGTTGGTTCGGACTCTGGCGGTGGGGTGTGCAAAGGTGAGCTTGACCCAGTTTAAGAAGGTGGGCCCGATTCCCATCTTGGTCATGGTGGCATAGAGCCATTTCCACCTGACCGAGTCAAACGCTTTAGTGGCGTCAAGGGACACCACTGCACTCCTATCAGGCTTGTTGTCCGTGCTGTGTATGACGTGGTGTAGTTTCCGTAAGTTCTCAGTGATGGACCGTCCATGCACATACCCGGTTTGGTCTCTGTGTATCAAATGTGGGATGGCCGCCTGTAGTCTCTTTGCTAGTAATGCCGTTAGTATCTTATAGTCAACATTGAGCATGGATAAGGGCCTGTATGCACCGCAGTCCAGGCTATCTTTGCTAGGCTTCAGCAGGGGGATGATGACCGCTTCGTTCATGGTGTCGGGGAGGTGGCCTAATTTGTATGCCTCATTGTATACCTGGGATAGCAAGGGGGCCAATATATCTTCGTAGTTCTTATAAAACTCCCCGGGGAGCCCGTCGGGTCCTGGTGTTTTCCCCGTGGGTATTGATCTAATGGTGGCCATGACCTCTTCAGGTGTGATGGGGTTATCTAGGGCCTCGGTTACATGCTCGTCCAGGTGTGGTAGCCTGATACAGTCGAGGGCATCCTCTATGTCCGTGTCCGTGGGGGGGGTGGGGTCTGAATATAGGGAGTTTCCGTCGATGTAAAAGGAAGTGAATTGGCCGTCAAGTTTGTTCAGACTAGCAGAAGATCCTAAAAGGAGCAACTCAGTCTTCTCATTGTTGAGACAAAGCCCATGCTTAGGCACCCAGGATTGTATAATGAGGTAAATATCATTGAGAGTTTTGCTGTCTGCAGTGTAGTCACCTGTAGTAGGGATGAGTATTTGGGTGTCATCTGCATAGTTGTTTAAGCATGGGTGGAGTTTTTGAAAGACGGACTCCTCACTCCTGCGCACCTCTTATTCGATGGTTGATTGTGTTAGACCTGCAGCTTGAGTCCTAGTTTGTCAAGGGACCAACTCCGGGGTTCCTGATTTTTTCCTGATTTTTAGAAGATGTGTGGGGGTTGACAAACTCTGGTCCTGTGAGGCGCTGGTAGGATTAGCTAGTCCGGTGATTGCTGGTAGGCAGCTTTCTCAGATAATGGATGAGTCAAGTTTTGTTGTCAAACATGAGGTTGTTTTATTCCTTAGTTAGTCAGCACCAATGAAAAACATCATTGGATAAAAGGTGACATTTATAACATGATGATGTGTTACACAGCCGACAGTCTTTTTCAAGGCTGTGATTTTTTGTGAGTTGGTGTGGTCGTGATTTGGTATACCCAGTGAGGTGACATTCAAGGCCAATTTGTATTGAGGATATTCAATTTACATCCATTATTCATACATTGATAGGCAGTTACAAAGAATAAAACCAATTGCGATTTAAGGAAAAACACATTGTGACACCCAGGAGAGGTGATTTACCATGTTGGGTGATGGCAAGTGATGGTGACAAAGTATAGTTAATTTGGACACAACGAATAACAGTTGGTAAAAACAGAAATGCCACTTTGCAGTATGATTAATAGCAGGAGAAGAAGCAATGTACCAAGGGAGAAGAACAGAAAGACAGAGGTTATGTTTGGTTAGAAGTAGGGCTAGAGAGAATTCCAAATTAGCCTGGTAGAGGAAAAAGTTTCTGAAGTCTTACCCAATTGAGTTATGGGGTGAGCTTCAAGGTGCAGTGAGCTGGTCCTCCCATGTGTGGGTGCCAGTGGGCTGGGTAGGCGTTCTGAAAGGAAATGGACAGAAAAAGAATATAAGGGGGGGGGGGTGGGACCCTTGGAAAGTTGGTCGGTGGGCATTGTTGTAGTGTGTCGCGTTTGCGCGCCGTGGTCATGTCTTGTGACTATACATGTTAACTGCCATGGATTGGAAGGTGCAGCTACTTATTATGGACAGTGCCCGAGTCAGGAATGGTTTGGAACAAGGTCGGTGGACTGAAACATTTGTTTAGTGCCTCTGCAGGTGCTGAGTCAATCATTTAAAGTGAGGACATTACAGCCGGTCAGCCGGAGGGGCGTACTTAAGGACTTTCCTTTGCACCGGCCAAACATAACAACTTTGTGAATGCTCAAATTGATCTATTCAAGTACATCAGGAAACTCAAGCTCAAGAAATTTTTCTCTAAGCAAGTCAAGTGGAAACAACCTAAATCTGTAACAGTGCCCCTGAGCACTCTAGACATGGAACACTTGGAATGCACCGACCTCTTGACAAATTTGGATCAATCACCAGACAGAGAAAGGCAGACCATAGGCCTCATTACGAGTCTGGCGGTAACTGTGGCGGTAAAACCACCTGGTTACCGCCAGACTCGTATTACCATTCCACCTCCGTGATTCCCGGAATTACCGGGGCATTACAACCCCGGTTTTCCGGGAATCACGGAGGCGGAATGGTGTTAATCCCCATTCCCATCGAGTCCTATGGGACTCGATGGGAATGGGGATCATGGAAACACCGGCAGCATCTCGTAATGCTGCCGGTGTTTCCTCGTCCGCCTGCAGGCGGGCGGTGTTAAACCCGCCAGGTCAGACCTGGCGGGAACATCACCTCCCGCCTGCAGGGGTCGGACTCAGGCGGTCCGGAAACAACGGTGGCGGCGGGTTTACCGCCACCATTATTTCCGGACCGCCTGGGTCGTAATGAGGCCCCATGTCACAGACTATGCAAGATTTGAACATTGAGGAAAGCAACCTAAAAATACCAGAAATGAAGCAGAAATCCAAGTTCACCCCCAATTTACAAGGGGACAATGCAATAGACATCTTCAGTCAGGCAGTTACAAGAGACCTCCAAGCATTAGAGGACCGCATGAGATCAAATCCCTCGAGGAGATCAGATAACATTACTAGTAAGGAACGACTCGCACTCAAAAGATTACAGGATAACCATCAAATCGTAATCAAGGAAGCAGATAAGGGCGGCAACGTGGTCATAATGGATAGAACTGACTACGTCAGAATGGCCATCACCGACCTAACCACCCCAGGTTGCTATGACACCATCAATAAAAACCCAACTAATGAAATCATAACGGAAACAAACAACATGCTGGCCAAATGGCATAAACGTGGACTCCTGTCAGACGATGAAATGAAGTATCTGCAACCTTCACACCCCAGAATGCCAACAATATACTTCTTGCCCAAGATCCACAAGAAGTTTGACCCCATACCGGAAGGACAACCTATATTGAGCGGGATAGGATGGATCACTGAACCTCTAAATAAATACATCAACAATGTCTTGGCACCCGAGGTACCTAAGATACCTACTTTCTTACGTGACACCATGCACACCCTGCTGATTTTACGATAAAATGTATGGAACAATGACTACACTCTGGTTACTCTCGACGTTAAAGACCTATACACGTCCATAGACCACAGACTAGCCCTCAAGGCTATTGACTTTGCCTTTACAAAAGCATCAGCTTCGTTCTGGAACTCACGAAAAAGAACTTTTGGAATTTTCACTAACTAATACCATATTTTTATTTGACCAACAGTACTACAGGCAAACAAAAGGCATAGCCATGGGGGCCACATATGCAACCTCCATGGCTAACCTTTTCATGCACCACTACGAGCAAGTACATGCCTTTACTAACCAGGACTTTAACAAACTGATCCAAACTTGGATAAGATATATTGAAGATATCCTGATGATTTGGCAAGGAACAAAGTCTTCCTGAACCAAAATAAGTTTGGCATTGAACTAACAGGCTCTTCAAGCAAGGAAAACATTGATTTTCTCGACATTACCATTACACCAGCAGGTACAAGGCTCACTACCTCGACCTACAGAAAACCAATGGAAGTCAACTCAGTCCTGCATGCTTCAAACTGCCACAAAAAATCTGTAATCAACAACATCCCCAAGGGGGAATTTCTCCGAGCCAAAAGAAACTGTAGCGACCAGCCAGCATTTGGAAAGGAATGTACAACACTCAGCAAACGTTTCCATGAGAGAGAATATCCGGAGCAATCGATTCTAGCAGCTGTAACCATGGCTAATAACAGAGAACGTAGCACGCTCCTCACCCCCAAAGTACACACTAACAAAGAGACAACGGAAGACAGCCAAATACGATACATCACTCAATTTTGCAGCAACAGTCATCGAGTACAGAAAATCCTCAAAAGACATTGGCACATCTTAGCAATTGATGAAGACATTAAGGCATGGATCCCAGACAAATCTACTCTAACCTATACTAAAGCCAGAACACTCAAAAACATCCTCAGTCCGTCTTTCATGGCACCAATCCCTAAAACTGACACCAACTGGCTCACCAGCAACAAACCAGTAGGCTTCTTCAAATGTGGAACCTGCTCTATGTGTAAATTCGCCACCACAACTAAGACAGTGATTTTCAGCACCACTGATATGCATGTAATTGGGCAATATATTAACTGTAAATCCAAATTTGTGGTTTATGCCATCAACTGTGTTTGTAATCGCAAATATATTGGAAGCACTAAGAGAGAGCTCAGAACAAGGATCCAGGAACATCTGAACTCCCTTCACTCTCAGGACACCAAATACCCACTGGCGCTACACTGGCAGGAAAAACACCAGTGGGACAACAAGGACGATATCACCTTCATGGGTCTGGAAAAAATACCAATCAATACAAGAGGTGGAGACAGAGAACTCCAACTACGTCAAAGAGAAGCAAAGCTGATACGCAAATATCGAGCTGTTACTTTTGGATTGAACAGTGACCATGATTTCCATGTTTTCTTATAAAAGTGTATACAAACGTAGGAAATCTGCATGTTTTACAATTCAAAACACTTCACAGTGACATCATGTCAGATCTTTCGATTATGCCACCACACCTTGTACTCCATCACCGTAGTGGTGGGCATTTCGCCCC